>NC_139891.1:32061418-33394752 GCF_905171665.1 Trachurus trachurus | reverse complement strand
TATATATACTGTATATGTTCTTCTTATTTATTTTCTTCTTATATAATCATACTCCATTACAAATACTGCTTTCTTTTTTTACTGCTATTGCTACTTATTATCTGTGCTCTACATATCTTCGCTGTTTTCCTGTAAATTTCCCCATCATTGGACAAATAAAGGATTATCTTACCTTACCTCAACTTACCTTACCTTATCTCAACTTACCTTAACTTATCTTACCTTACTTTACCTTACCTCAACTTACCTTACCTCAACTTACCTTAACTTATATTACCTTACCTCAACTCAACTCACTTTACCTTACCTCAACCTACCTTACTTTACCTCAGCTTACCTTAATTTATCTTACCTTACTTTACCTTACCTTAAGTTATCTTACCTTACTTTATCTTACCTCAATTTACCTTACCTTACCTCAACTTATCTTATCTTATATCTTAGTTATAGATGTGGCACTGATAACACTGATAGAAACACCAATTTCTAATGTAAAACTGCTTTATTATTCAGTTTTAATATTATTCAGTTTGTTTTGAAGAGGATCGGGCCTGAATGACTCACACTAAAGGAATCCTATACCCAGGAGAAGCTGTAATGAGGACGGCATTTACTCCCATGATCCTACGCTGCTTCTTTCGTGTTTGTTTTTGTTTTGCCCCTGTGCATTTTAACCGACTACACTTGTGAACCCGGATGGTTTCTAAAGTATTCACATGCTCTCTGCCTCCTCTTCAGTCCACAGATCCCCTTCTCGCAGCAGCGGCCTGGACCGCTCTGATTCGATGCTGTACGGAGGAAGCATGGGGCAGCTGAACGGTGCGGGGAACGTCTACCTGCCAGATTACTCCGTCAGACAGCTCACACACCTTCAAATCATCAAGGTAACACCTGAGCAGCTCGGACAAGGCGCCGTTTTTTCCTCTATAGATTCATTTTCTTTTTTGCATTTCATTAGAATGGCAAAATCCAATGGTTCGGGTTGTGAAAAAGAGGATTTTCCTACAAGAAAATCTTAAAGGGATAGTTCAACATTTTGGTAAATTGGCCCATTGCCTTAACCCCTATAGTCATAGCAGTAGGTTCGTTACCTTTATTTGTCGGTGCAAGCTGTTTTTAGAACGGCGGAGCAGAGCCGTGAGCTGCTCAGAGCTACGCTACGGAGGCTCATGGGATTTCTTGGTTTCCCTCATCAAACTCATCAAATACACAATCCAACAACTCCACAACGCTCTGGTGGACAAGTTGTGACCTGCACATTCACCACGCTATGAGATAATAACACAACGTTACCAGACAGAGTTGTTTTAGAGGTAAATACAGAGACTGCTTGATGAAAAACTGTCCCTGCCGGGAACGCGCATCAGCAGTTTTGCATGAATTTACCTCTAAAACAACTCTGTTTGGTAACGTTGTGTTATTATCTCATAGCGTGGTGAATGTGCAGGTCACAAGTTGTCCACCAGAGCGTTGTGGAGTTGTTGGATTGTGTATTTGATGAGTTTGATGAGGGAAACCAAGAAATCCCATTAGCCTCCGTAGCGTAGCTCTGAGCAGCTTGCGGCTCTGCTCTGCCATTCTAAAAATAGCTTGCAGCGACAATTAAAGGTAACGAACCAATTGGCAATGGGCCAATTTGCCAAAATAGTGAACTATCCCTTTAATTTCACTAGACAATGTGAAGTTTTTGGACGCAGTAAACAATATAATGACATTACCAGCTGAGAGAGAGCAGCACACTCGGTAAAATCCACTGGAAAGACTTAACTGAAGACTTAACTGGTTGATCTTTGACCTTTGACCTTTGACCTTGTGTTACCAGTTATTAATAATAATAATAATAATAATAATAATAATAATAATACCCATAATGCTCCTGTGTGTCAGATAACCCGGAGCCACTACCAGAACGCGGTGACGGCCACCCGGATGGACAGCTCTCCTCAGACTCCGGATGCCGACGCCCGACTCACAGAAGGCAACACCCCGACCCCGGAGCCCCCGACGACGGAGCACGGCGCCACGCTGATGCCCCCGCCGCACCACCACCACCACTCCACCAACAACACCACCACCTCCTCCTCCACCCTCATGCCCCCACCCAGGGAGCTGGGGCGGCCCAGCTCGGCAAGAACCCACGCGCAGCAGTCGAGCGTCCCGCCCGACACCTCGCTGCTGAACGAGAAGAACCGCATCGTCCGTAAGTTTCCTCCAGATGGTGACGTGACGGTCGTTTATTGTTTATTTTTTATTGAGGATCCCTTATTACTTTTAATAATAATAATAATAAGCACTTTTAAATCCAGGTTAAAAAACATTTCTCTTTTGAGCTCTTTTAAGAACATAAAACTTTATCCATTTTTTTTTTTTTACTTTTATTTGCTCTTGCTTTTAACTCTGTTTTTAGTGTTTTGTTTGTTTTTATTCTGTTTTATACTTCTTTTTTTAATGTTTTGTCTTTATGTAAAGCACATTGAGTTGCCTTGGTATGAAATGCGCCATATAAATAAAGATGCCTTGCCTTGCCTATTAGCCAACGGCAGGCTAGTCTTCCTTGGGTCCTTTTAAAAAGTTAAAGGTATAATATGTAGGAATTCCCCCCATCTAGCGGTGCGGTTGCATATCTGAACGTATTCTTGATGTTGCATTCACCTGAAATCGGGCAGACGTCAGACAGACAACAGACGCTGCATGTAACAGGATAAACAAGCGTCTATGTAAACAAGTGGTCCGCCAGCACGAGGCAAAGCAATACAGGCGTGACAATATGTTGTCATGGTGATGTGGTATTGTTTACCTGACCCACGTTTTACCGTCTTTCTCTCGTCAAAGAGTAAAATGACATCCGGTTGGTTTGCCGACGGCCGACTGCCTGACTGCACCTGAATGCAACATCAGTGCCTCCGTCCTTCCTCACACTACACAGTGGTGACAGTTTTAACAGGCCGAGCCAACAGCTCCGCTGAGTTTCCATGGTTACCTACGGTCACGCTGCCACTGAACGTAATAACATGGCCGCCTCGGTTCGGCGCGTCGCCCACTTATGTATTTGTAACGACTTGTAACAACTCATTCTAAGGTACGAGAAAGCTTTCATTTGTATGCAGCTGTGATTCCACTTCAGTGAAATACGGATTTATGAAAGCAATATTTGATTTTTGCTGATAAAAAGCCAAATAAGTTACACACTGGGGCTTTAAGGGTATACATTATTAAACATTTTAAACAGTGGGGCGATCGTGTCATTTCTGTAGCTGCCCCTAAACTGTGGAACTCTTTACCCCCTGAATTACAATTTACTAATGACCTGGCCGACACGCTTCAAGTCTAATCTTAAGACTAATTTATTTAGAAATGCTTTTAATATCCAGTGACAGTCTGTGACACCTTCTGTTTTTACTTAAAAAAAAAAAGTTTTATTACTTCGCCATTTGTTTATCATTGCTGTTTTTCTTAATTTCTCTTTCGTATCTTTTATGTAAAGCACTTACTCCAGATGTTGGAAAGTGCTATATAAATAAACGGTGATTGATTGATTGATAAATTATAACAATAGGCCTACACAGATCCAGTTACGATAAACAAAAAAAGACAAAAACATGATCATAACAATTCCCAAAACTGTAACATTAAAAGACATCAGTTTGAGGCTCTGGTACTGCAGTGATAAACATCAGAATTATATCCAATTTGATTATCAAGAGCTGTAGGATACTTGGTGTAAATTATATTTCTAATAAATAACAATAAACTGGTAGATAACCTATTAATAGCCGTGAATGCATTTGGTATAACACTATAGATCTATAAGAACAATCAAACATGAGTCTAGCTGCCCTATTTTGAGCTGTTTGTAACTCTTTCAGTCCAGACTTAGGTGCAGAAAACCAAAAAGCTGAACAATAACCAAGATGACACAACACCAACGTTCGTACTACCTGTCTGTGAATACTGTAGCAGTGTTAGCTAAGTGGTGGAGAAAGTAAAACCGAGGTCACTAAGAGATGATTCGAGCCATCAGAGGCAGACAAACAAAACTGCTCCATCAAATTAGTTGTTTTTTGTTGTTGTTCTGAATCCATTAGACTGTAATATTCAGGACGAATGGAGTTCAATAAGTTCAGAAGTTAAGAGAGAAAGAGAAAGAGCTGATAAGACAGATAAACTGAGCTACAGACTTGATATTGTATATCATATTTAAATGACATGGATACATGAATGAGGGATAAAAAAGAGTAACATCTTCAGTCTGACTCCAAATGACTGTTTTGATTATTTCATTTGTGACTGAATGTTTGCTCCGATCTGAATATTTCAAATAAGACGCTTGGTTGTGTGGTGGCAGGAAAACTGATTTTATTTCCACCATAGTACAAATGCAAGTATCTTAGAATGAATCCCAGTATGTGACTGTAACTGAGTGTGAGTCAGCAGCGATGTGTCTTTGAACGCACCACTGGAAAAGCGCAAACACAATAATGAGATTAAAATGTGTTTAAATATTAACGTACCACTGGAATTGAATTACTTTGTATAAAGTGCTCTGCAGAGTGGAGACTAAGTGTAGCTATGTGTGTGTAGACTAGACTGTGAACATTGATTATATATATTTTACTTTAGGACTTGTGTGACGTGTAGAGAATAGAAAACAGGACAAGAACCACAACAGATGGCCAAATATAAATGTAATATGACTCTCAGGAGGCCACGTTTTAAACTTGGTCAGTCAGTTTAAAATCCTTCATAATCCGCAGATGTTATTCTAAAACAGTGGATTAGAGTGTGTATAATGAAAATAAACAGGACTTGTGTTTACATATGTGTGTGTGTGTGTGTGTGTTTGTGTGTGTTTCAGGGAGTAAATCTGACGGCCAGAAGAGTCCCAGTGACTCGGTGTTCCTCAGGATGGATGAGATCCCGTACATCAGAGAGGACAGATCCGAGGCCGACACACACACCGGTACGACGTCTTTACTTTACTTTATTTGTTGATTTGGATGGGACAGTGCACATTAATGAACATAAAAACATGTAAATGTGCCGGATTAGCATAAAAAACAGTACAGACAATACACATAATAATATAGATGACATAATTATGCAGACAACAAAAAGACAACAAGACGACTATAACTAAAGTCTGTCTGCTCGTCCATCGCATGTGGCGCTAAGATGAAGTTAATCACATGCTAAGCAATAAAGCATGCTTTTATTTTGAAAGAACAGGTGGTCAGCATGCATGAGCACAGGAAGTCTCCTTGTGTTAACTCCTGTAACGACATCACTTCCTGGTTTTAAAAGGATAGTTCAACATTTTGCTCATTGCCTTAGGAGTAGGTTCATTTCCTTTAATTGTCGGTGCAAGCTGTTTTTAGATCAGTGGGGCAAAGATATGAGCTGCTCAGCTAACGCAACAGAGGTAAACGGTATTTCTACGTTTCTCTCATCAAACTCATCAAATCCACAATCCAACAACTCCAAAACGCTCTGGTGGACAAGTTGTGACCTGCACATTCACCACGCTATGAGATAATAACGTATAATTATGTGACATTACGACAAATGAAGCAAATACTCGGAACTACTTGCACTTTTGAAATCACTCCGCCCAGCAGCCGTGTCAGGAATGTAGTTCTGGTTACGCATTTCCCTCTAAAACAACTCTGTCTGGTAACGTTGTGTTATTATCTCATAGCGTGGTGAATGTGCAGGTCACAACTTCACCACCAGAGCATTTTGGAGTTGTTGGATTGTGTATCTGATGATTAAAGGTAATGAACCTACTCCTAAAACTAGAGGGATTATTATGGCAATAGGCAAATTTGCCAAAAATGTTGAAATATCCCTTTAACTTAATCCATTTTAACTCATTTGAACTTTCCTCAAGTTCTCAAACGTTGTCGTCGTCGTTGTTTACTCTCATGACCGCAGTCTGTACGGAGACTCACTGACAGGGTCATGACGAGGTCTCTCTCTCTATTTCAGACATGGCCTCTGTTCCCATAGAAACGGACACATCTCCTTTCATCAGCAGCCTGTCGCTGAGCGGCTCGGAGGACACGCTGGGCAAGAAACTCCTGCTCAAACTCAGTCAGTCCCACACACACACACACACACACACACACACACACACACACAAACCACTTATTCACCAAACTTTTCTATAGTCTCTCTTTCTTTCTCTCTCTTTCTCTCTGTTTGGCTTTGATTCACATGCAAACACTGGCTGTGAACACACAATACACACAATACACACTCTCACAGTCACAGCTTCTTCCCCCTGCAGAACCTGCCTCCTGTTTAAACTTACATGAGTGTTTTTGAACTCGCCTACTTTGTATTCCGCACTTTGTTTCCTCCACTCACTCTCTTTACTCTAAACATGTTTATAGATTTACAGCCGGGAAAATAAGAATTGAACACGTTAAGATTATTATTATAAGGCTATTATTTCTAATCGGGCTGTTGAAATGAAAATTTCACAAGATGTCAATAGCAAACCAAGTAATCCACACATACAGTACAATGACACACAGTGTTTTTCAAGTCACACGCATTTATTTCCCCTGCAACATGCCGTGGAAAATGTCATAACTACTGAATAACATAAATAAAAAAAACAGACAAAAGATTAGCTTGATGTTACACATGGGCAGTTACAAAGCACAATATAAACAATAAAGTACAGTATATTATAGATAAATTAACATTCCTCATTGGCCTTGTTACCTAAACAGAGTTAAGGAAGTTCTATCATACGGGACTCAATACCTTCTCAAGCATGGTGAAGGTAGGGTGCGTCTAAAACAAAACAACCTGACACCACTGTGTAAAAAATATAGTACTATTGTTAAAATGTAAATTATTTTAGTTTTTAATTGTAGGTGCAAGCTATTTTCAGAACGGTGGAGCAGAGCTGCGAGCTGCTCAGAGCTATGCTACGGAGGCTAATGGGATTTCTTGGTTTCCCTCATCAAACTCATCAAATACAAAATCCCAAAACTCTACAACGCTCTGGTGGACAAGTTGTGACCTGCACATTCACCACGCTATGAGATAATAACACAACGTTACCAGACAGAGTTGTTTTAGAGGGAAATTCAGAGACTGCTTGATGAAAAACTGTCCCTGAAGGCAACACGCATCAGCGGTTTTGCATGAATTTCCCTCTAAAACAACTCTGTCAAAGTCAAATCAAGAAATCCCATGAGCCTCCGTAGCGTAGCTCTGAGCAGCTCGCGGCTCTGCTCCGCCGTTCTAAAAATAGCTTGCACCGACAATTAAAGGTAACAAACCTACTGCTATATGACTATAGGGATTATAGCAATGGTTCAATTTGCCAAAATGTTGAACTATCCCTTTAAACAGTAGCCTATAACTGACTCTGATGGCAGCTACATACAAAGAAATCAAAACATATACTGTATTTCCATAAATGAAGTTGTGTGTCAGAAGTATTGAACAAAAGACAAGAAAGCAGCAGGAATGTGTCAATGTTTAGAAAGCGATCCTGTCCCCCTATCAGTGTTAATCAATATCAGCTGCTTTAGTCCTAATTGATTATCTATAAAAAGGTTTCTCATCACCAAAGTGTCAAAAAACAAGCATGTCATCATGGGTCGAAGCAAAGAGCTCTCTCAACACCTTGAAACTGTTGGTTACAGAAGTTATTTCTAACCACTGAATGCACCAAATTATCCCCCATTGAATCAAATAAATCACATAGAGCAGTGGTTCTCAACCTTTTGTACATCAAGGACCCCTAAATTGACACAAATTCGACCACGGACCCCCAGTGGACCAAATTTAGAAGTAAGCACCACAAATACACAAATATTTGTTCTGAGACTGAAGAACATTACTTTTTTATACTTTTAAATTAGGGCCAATGGCGTGAATTTTTGGAAATATTATAGAGAAATTTCTGGAAAAAAGTGGTCCAATTTCTCAAAAAAAAAAGTAAAAATTTTCTAGAAAAAAGTGGAAAATTTCTAAAACAAAAAAGTTTTTTAAAAAATCTAGAAAAAGTGGTAAAATAAAAAATAAAATAAAAAAAACTTCCAGAAAAAAGTGGTAAATTTTCAAGAAATAAATTGGGGACCCCCTTCAGATCTCTCAAGGACCCCTAGGGGTCCCCGGACCCCACGTTGAGAACCACTGACATAGAGTATATAGGATTGTTAGCATTCAGATAAAACTCAGACTGAACTGACTGATGAACTGACTGTTTTGTCTCCTCAGGCCACAAGAAGAGGAAAAAGTCTCGCGAAGGGGAGAAAACACCAGAGGACATTTCAGAGCAGCCGCTGGTTAAAACCTAGCAGAGTGTGTGTGTCACGTGATGCTTCTTTAAGATGTTTTGTAAAAAGACGATGTGGTTGGTGAACTACAGCTATCAGAGTTTTATCTGAAAACACACTCCACACACACACAGACAGACACACACACACACACCGCTGCCGGAGACTCATCACCAGGAACGGACTGAACACGTAGAAGGAAGACACCATTTCACCACAGGAGGTGCAGCTTTGCAGGTTTTTCAGGCTGATGCTCGTATTTAAAGGAACGACTGACTGCGAATGTAAAAGATTTGTAGAGAACCTATTTTATACACTGTGCTGTATATATATATTTACACACACAACGCGCACACACACACACACACCCTCCTCACACGCGTGATCACTTCTTCTCCCATGGAGCTTAAAAGGAAACGACGGTGCACAGGAAAACGGATGGAAGACACCAAAGATGTTGCTGTTTTGTACAAAACTCGCTCCAAAATGCACAGGAGGAAAGTCAAAGAAGCAGATGTAGGAGAGTCGCTTCGTGTTTGGGCTTTTAAATTTGAAAAGGTTGCCTGTTTGTTAACGCTTGTTAGATCTATAGCCTAGGCCTACTAATAATTATAACATGCTGGCGTAGAAACATGCAATTTTGCTACTTTTTAATTTATCAATGAAACAAGTATTTTGCATCCAGATGATGCCTGGATGACTGTTTAAAAAATATATATATATATTTGCCACACATTTCTCATGTAGACGCCATGTTTTAGCTCCAGTGATGGGGAGGGACTGAAAGAGGGGAGGTTGAACGTAATTGGACAAAATTACATCTTTACTTTACTCATTTATCTTTAAAGATGTTGCAAAAACCTCTATATTGAAATGAAGAATGTATCATCATCACTGGTTTCTCTCTGCAGGACATGTTTTCTTTTCTTTTGCTGCCCCCTGGTGGCGTGAGTAGAGTTGAACAGGAACATAACATACTGTAGCTCTTGCAGAGTTTCTCCAGCATGACACCGACAAAAGCTCCTAAGACGTTATTGCTGTTGTACTTTAAAAAAAAAAAAAAGAAGCTTCTCTCTTTGTTCTGTTGTTTGCTGCCCACGTTTTGTATAAAAGCAATAGTGAAAACACTTAAAGCAATGTTACTGAACTGAATGACGCTGCAGAATGTGGAGGAGAAACCATGAATATGTTGCTATTGGAAAACTCCTGATGGTTAAAATTCATTCACATTCAGCCAATAATAATTTGTAATGTGCATTACTATATAAAGAAGAAGTAACTTACACTGGGTGTGTTTATAAAAGTATGTTTTGTAAGTTTTATATCAGCGAATGTTATCTTATTGGGATCCCTATGTGGAAGAATCAAAGTTATTAGGCCTATTACCTTTTTGAATGTCGCAGCATTAACTGTTGATATAAGTAGTGTTGCTTTCAAACCACACTGCACTCACTGCACGTAGACTGCAGCCGGAGGCGAAGACCTGGTATTTGATTTGTTTACTGCAGGTTTTATATGTGAGGCAAGTTCCAAATCTGATTTTGTAAAAGTTCATAATAGAAAACCAGAGACAGAGTCACATATTAATGGAAGTCTGATGTTTTACGTTGAGCTCATGTCTGATAACTGATGCTGCTGCTGTTGTGTTCAGGTTTGTTTGTTTTCCTTCTCACTTAAACCTAAAATGTGACCTTATTCTGACCGAAATGTTTCCAAAAAGACACAAATTGAAGATTCTCAGTTCATATTATCTGGTTGATTTTCACCCACATGTTTAAATTTTAAGATTTAATGATCATCACTGGAGCGAATGTCATCCAACAGGGCCAATAATAAAAACAATTTCCACATTCATATTTGAACTGTGTTGAATTTTACTGAACTTGGGCTATCCACACATTTATAATCGCTGTAATCAGACACCTGTCACTGCTCCTCTTTTTCCTGAACAAATGTTTCCTGTGTAACAGACCAATGGACTGTTGTTCAAATGCCTGTTGTTTAAAGTCACACCAAATGTATTAGCCTAAAATATAACCTCTGAACTTTTCTCCAGCTTCATGTAATAATGTTCTATCATAAACATTTTAACAGAAAGGGGAAGTGACTTGATAGGCCTACTGTTGGACAAGCCTTACCCTGTAGGCTAATTGCCAAAATCTATTTTGTATGAAGAAACGACCTATCATTCACCACACACTTTCTGAATATTCTCTTTTCACAGTGCAGAGAGACTGCATTTAATCAGTGGACACAACTTGTTTTCATTACAACATGCATGGCATAATTGTTTTCATGCAGCCTTACCTTAACACTCAGTCAGAATAGCAGCAGCCAGGTCGGACTCATCCTTTTCCAGTTGTCATGATGATTTTTTTCAACAGATTAGTGTAAACGTGAAAAATGTTTGTTTAGAGGTTTTTCTCAGTTGTTACAGTAAACATGGGTGACAAGTCATTTTCTAGACAAAACAAGGATTAGGAGCACAGAGGTAGCCTATTGTAGCCCAAATAAAATAAACTTGCCTTGAGTATTGCCACCCAGCTGGATAAATTAGGTTAAGAAATTCAGATTTTGTTTTATTTGCAAATCAATAGTAGGCTATTACACAACACATTAAACCATAACCAACTTTTAAGCCTATGTTTGTTTGAGTTGTTAAACTTCAGTGCCACAGCCTTTTGTTTTGCTACTTTGGAGTGACCCGAAGCGATTCAGCTGTTAAAACATTAAAATCTTTAATTTAATCCTCATATTTAATACTGAGCGTTATCCCGCAGATGTGGTCATTCTATCAAGTGACTGTGACTTATTATCAGCTTGCCTTGTCTGTGTTGTCCTGTTGTTTTGTGTAGCTCTAATGCCCGCTAAGAATTACGACAGTATCATTACAGCAGCTTTACGGCCGCTAGTTGGTTACCATGGCGCTCACAGTGAGATTCGCGGCGGGCTTTGTTGTTTTTCGCTCCAACAGGTGTGTGTTGGTCGCACATGCTCTGCACTTCTCTGGCCTCATTTCTCTTGATAACGTGATGTTTCCCTGCCAGGTGAGCTCTGATCTTCAGTGTGTGATGTCGTCTGCATTGTGATACAGTGTTAACATAATTAACGGTTAAGTTTTAATGAGCAAATCAATGTTATTAGCATGCTAACGGCGAGTGAAGCTAATCGCTAATTAGCCACCATGCTAGGTGGATTTTTTTATTGTGTTGTATTGTTATACAGTGTTGTTGTTGCGTGGTGTAGTTTTACTCATCATTTCACTGGGTAATGTGTTTAATTGTGTGCTAAACTCTGTATTGTGTTAAATTAGAAGCGTATTGTGCTTAATTAGTGAGTTTAAAGTTAATCTGATGGGTTTAGCTGCAGCAGAGTCAACAGGTGTGTGTTGCTCGTCCATGCTCTAGTCTGGGCCTCACTCACCTCATCTCACCTGATAATGTGATGTTTCCCTGCTAGTGGATGGACTGATGGTGTGAGACACTGCTGATGTTTTCTGGAGACAATGGAAGAAGAAAGCTGCTGTTCGCCATCTCAGCAACCTGTTTGGTCCTTCCAGGTAAACACACACACACACACACACACACACACACACACACACACACACACACACACACACACACAACCCCTCTACACAGTATATAAATGAATATGAATAGAGCTCCATACAGATACATTTATTTTCTGCAAAGGACAATTGTTAGACACATTTCCTTGTCTGTTTTTACATTATGCCCATTTGACGTTCTTATTTTCATGGATTGAGAAAGGACTCTTTGAATTAAAAGGGCAAGTATTACCTCGTCCAGTGTAATTAATTAGTTTGAATGAAGTAGAACAATAAGTTCTGTCTCAAAAGTGATAATTTAAAGTTATATTTCAAGACCAAGGGATAAAACATTTGCACTTGTCTGTTATCGTACGCAGAACCTGATACTGAGTACTGTTTGATAGGAATGTGTGTTTTCTGTGGTCCAGATTTTCTTGTGTTGTTTGGACAGTGATGGGGTAAGTTCAGCAATTTAAGTATAAATAAATCTGGATTGTAGGAGTAGCCTACAGCGATTTGTCGAGAAAATCCGATGACAAAATTAGTCAGCGACGAATTTAACCGTTGATATTTTTGATGAATCAGTTGATGAATTGACGGTAACATCATCACATGTCTATTTCACATTTCGGAGCTGAACAACGTTGTTGAGTCCTCTCGCTTTCTACCGATCTCTACTGAGAGTTGCACCACCATTTACAGCAAGAAACAGTGATGAGGTAAGATGAACTTCAGTTCAACCATTTATAAATAAATCTGGATTTATAGTAAACTGTTATCATGACCCTGAATGATTTCTGCTTATGTGTTACATTCCCTTCTCTCTGTCACAGTGATCATCAACATTATATGAAGTTGGGGAAATAGTTGATGAAATTAAAAGCACGTTTGTGGTCATTTTCAATAATAAACAAGGAAATCAAATGTAGTTTAAACAACTTGTAAGTGAACAACACACACTCACAGAGTCAAGTGATTTTTTCTGTAACTGTAAAGTAGAACGAGGAACCAGTGAAAGTGTTCAGTGAGTTCAAACTGAGTATCTCTGGCTTCAACCTGCAGAACAGGGAGAGGTTCAACGTCCATCGATGACAGAGAGAAGGGAAGTGACTTGATACAGGTAGAATGACGCCATCTGCTGGTCAACTCATGGTATCATACCAGTTGTACCTAGATGTATAAAAGTGAGCTAGAATACAGCAGTGGTAGAAGAGCTGAGATTTTTGCCATTTAAAAGCACGGCGGTATTAAAACATTACTGAAGCTTTAAGTCCATGATTGTGTAGGTTGTTGAAGATCAGTAAGCTAACATTAGCCTTATCCTGTTACTTTAATGTCTGAGTGTAACCAAAGTCGGGCAGTGATATTTTCTATTCTTCTTCTAAATCTTCTTGTTGTTTGTTTTATGTTATGCTAAACTGTGTTTTTATGTTTCTTTTATGCGCACATATGCACACGTCTAAGAAAAATGTCCACTGCTATGTGCAGGGGACAATAAAGGTTTTCTGATTTCTGTTACTATCCTGCAGACATGTTCAACAGTCAGCAGGGGGCAGCATGGTGATGCGGTTTGAAGCTGATAGATTGCTGGAGCTTCACATGAGCCCGTTGATTCATGTTTCTTTGTTTTGACTGTTTTGTGTTGCTTTGCGCAGAATGTGATGTATCTTGATGTTTATACTGCTGTGATGTGAGCACTGTGTTAAAATATTAAGATATTTATTATTCCTAATTATTATGTTCCATTCATGCAGAGCCACCTTGTGATCAGAAAGCTGTAAACAAGGAAGATGATTGTGCTGCTGGAAAATCAATAATGTGGACTGCAGACTGCTATTTCCCAAACTTCAACACAGTGAGTCAGATATGGAACTATCATAAATAGAAAATGTACAAAGCTTTATTATTGAATTAATCCTTTACTTTGTGGAACAGAGCTATTGTTACATTATACACGGGTTAATTTGAACCGGATCCTGCCGGAATAAGATCCGGCACCTCTTAATTTTGGCCTCCCTGTGTTCCGGTACTTATTTGGGCAGATCCGGTACCTCTCATAAAAGAAAAACGTTTTAAAAATGTTTAAAATAAAATAATAATATGTATCAATTTACAGAACAAATCCCCCATACCTGCATACGTTCCGGGACCTGTGCCCGTCTGCGTCTCGTCATCCCTGAGCTGTCATATGTACTTTGCGTTCTGGCACCTTATGATTTACAAATTAGCACTGATTATACATAATTATATATGTTATATTTTCAGTTCAAGCAAAGACCGCATGCAAAACACCGCAGTCTGTATTTCCAAGAGCCAGCCGCCATCAAAAAAGACACTAATAGCCACAAATAATGCCCAGAACATCACCAATTCAGCAACAATACAAATAGTGTCCCAGCCCATAATACGAGGCATCAAACACCCGCTAGCTTTGCCTGAAAAGAGACAAAAACATAGAAAGCATAGTTCTTAATAAAAATGTGACACCACTGACATAAAAATATTCCCATAAATTATTCACCTGCTATTCAAAAGTCTATAATACGATCAGTTAATGGAATCCAACACAAGCACATTTCATAGGAGTACATTTCAAAGGTCTTTACAGAGATTAAAAAGGAGGAAACTCGTCATGGAACTTGTCATAGTTTTTCGTTTGTTCTTTTTTGCCATAGTTGACATTTTGACTTGAGTTCAATCTCACGTTGGAAAATATTGATGAGCTTCTTCAACAATCTGGACCAACTAAACTTTAACAGTAAAAGCTTCAAATCAAAGTTTGGTGGTGAGAGCTCGTTGAACTTGTGTCTGTTCCCGGCAGCAGGTGAATCAGGCTGCTTCTCCCATCATGACATCAGACTCCTCTCCAATCAAGAACAAAAGGTCCAATGGAAACGGGGCAGAGGACAGTGCCCCCCTCAGGCAGGGAGGGAGAACATAAAATTCACAGGTGAACTTCAGAGCATCTTTATGAGCTTTAAGTCCAGAGACAATGATGATGCTCTGTCAGAGGACACACAGGGACGATGGTGGACTGGACTCTGTGTGTGACAGTGGAGTTGTTCTCACATCAGTTCAGACTGCAGAGCTGGGGGTCACCTCCACTTCCCACCCCCCACCTACACACACATACACACACAGGCAAGAAAAATAAAACAAATGTATTCCAGAATAACTTTATCCTCAAGCAAAGATCAACAAGTGAATCTGATATGAGTGATAGATGCAACAAGGACGTCTGGCTCATACTTCTGGTCCTGGTTCCTAACACCAGAACACACTCTTCAGTGAAGCAGAGATGTTTTAATTAATTAATCAAAGAGGACCCAACGTGTTTCAACGCTGTCTTCATCACACATCCCTGATGAAGACAGCATTGGGTCCTCCTTGATTAATTAAAACATATCTGCTTCACCGAAGAGTGCTTCAGAATCTCTCCTTTTGACTGCACCAGATACCAGCCATTCTCAGACAGTTAGTTTTCTTTTGTAATTCATTTCACCATTCTCCTTGAAGAGCACCTTGAGTTATTCTATTTTTCACTTTTTTTTCTTCGGCCTTTGAAGCACTCACCCCACCCCATCTTTTTTCACAATAGATGGTGGTATTCTGCTCATTCTCCATATTCAACCTTTAAACTGCCCATAAACACTTTTTCACAGTTGATTGATTTGGAGGGAAACAGCTACAAACTTAACTGACCTCAGGGTCTCCAGTCTACAGTCTGGACTCTTCTTAAGATCACACAGATCCTTCAAGTCTGAATCCTTCAACTTGTTGTCACTCAGATCCAGTTCTCTCAGGTGGGAGGGGTTGGACTTCAGAGCTGAGGCCAAGGAAGAACAGCTGATCTCTGACAAACTGCAGCCCTTCAATCTGAATAAAGAATAAAAGCAGTGAGTTGAGGACAAAGTTCCTTGTTGACATCATTCAGTGTCTCATCATCTGTTCAGAGCTGAAGAAGCTTCAGAAAGAACAACTTTAGAAAACGAAAGTCCGACAGCTGAATCAACAGGAAGGAAGTTAAACAGTCACACAGAGAGAAAACAGCTCATTAATATTCATGAGAAGCTGCTGCTGCTTCAACACAGACGTAGTGACTCCGCCTCTTCACCTGTCAGCTCCACCTGTAAATGCATCTAGGTATACAAACTCATGTTGAGCAGCCACATTTACCGACAAACAGATTCTGACCTCAGAGTCTCCAGTCTACAGTCTGGACTCTCCAGGAAAGCACTCAGATCCTTCACTCCTGAATCCTGCAGGTTGTTGTTGCTCAGGTCCAGTTCTCTCAGGTGGGAGGGGTTGGACTTTAGAGCTGAGCCCAGAGAAGAACAGCTGATTTCTGACAAACTGCAGTGCTCCAACCTGAATAAATTATAAAAGCAGTGAGTTGAGGACAAAGTTCCTTGTTGACAGCGTTCAGTGTTTCGAGAAAAGAACACCACACACTCCAGTTGCAAGAGATTTATTTGACAACGTTTCAGTTGGACTGGACTAAAACCACAGAAGAAGAAAACAGTGACTGGACTAAAACCACAGAAGAAGAAAACAGTGACTGGACTAAAACCACAGACGAAGAAAACAGACATCACCATGACAACCCTCAGTGTGGATCAGTCTAATATCAGCCTCATATCTGCAGCTCAGCTTCAACACAACTTTCACATCACATTCATCTGAGCACAGAAATAAAACAGAGTCTGACCTCAGAGTCTCCAGTCTACAGTCTGGACTCTCCAGAAAACCACTCAGATCATTCACTCCTGAATCCTGCAGGTTGTTGATATTCAGGTCCAGGTGTCTCAGGTGGGAGGGGTTGGACGTCAGAGCTGAGCCCAGAGAAGAACAGCTGATCTTTGACAAACTGCAGTCCATTAATCTGAATAAAGAGTAATACGTAAAGATAAAACCCTTGATAATCAATCAGCCGTAGCTTCTGTCATGTCCAAATCAGCAGCAGAATATCTGTGAGTTTGATCCTCATCAAGGAGATAAAAATATAGATTTAAAAACTTTAGTTTAAGTGCATTAAAGCAGAAGTAAGCGATCAGGTCGTTTTGGTTAATGCTGCGTTCCAGGCAGGCTTTTGAAACCGTAAGTTACAGCTTCAAGTCACGACTTATGACTTTGTAGTGTTCGAGGCAACCCGCAACTCGCGTTTCTCCGACCTGATGCTTGTGAAAGTCACTATAACGGCCACTCGTGTTTTTCCGACCCGTGAACTCGCACCAGATCGAACTGGTACGACTTCACAGGTCGAAAAAACACGAGTTACGAGTTGCCTTAAACGCACCATAACTTCTTGTCAGCCGACGGAGTTAGCAGCCCCCGCCCTCGTCATGGATCTATTGGTCCTCGTCCCTACGTCACCACATTCATGCGCATCCCTTGGCTGCACACACAGCCCTTCATGCCGTTCTCTCTCCTCATTGGATAAAACTTGTGGGATACGAGAAAAGTTTTCTCCTCGGCTCAGAGCAGAGCCGAGGGACTGGGAGACCCGTGTTTCGGTCCAAACACTCTATGTAAGTGATTGCTGTCGGAAGATAGAACTATTTAAGACTTATATTAACACAAAAATATCGCTTACTTCTGCTTTAAGCTTGCACTGTAGCACTTTGAGATTGCTTAAATGTAAAGTGCATTATAAATAAAATGTATTGTTAGTATTATTATTATTCATTATTATAGAACTTTTGTCTATCACAAATGCTATGACTGGTCTCACCTTCTTCTTGTAGTAATAATAACACTGAGTCCTTTCTCTTCTCCAGCTCAGTTTAAATTCTCAACCAATGAAAGTGAAACTTCAAACATTTGAACTGAATACAGACAAAAAACTACAACAGACAAACTGACCTCAGAGTCTCCAGTCTATAGTTTGGACTCTCCAGTCCAGCACACAGAACCTTCACTGCTGAATCCTGCAGGTCGTTGTAGCTCAGGTCCAGATGTGTCAGGTGGGAGGGGTTGGACTTCAGAGCTGAGGCCACAACTTCACAGTGAGTGTCTGAGAGTCCACAGTAACGTAGTCTGTGATTAAAAATAACAATCTGATTTAATTTATAGTAGTTATATTTATAGTAGTTAAAATACAGTTGGTGCATACTGTATGATGGTGTGACATGATAATATCTCACTGTGATAATCCTCAAACCTTGGTCCTGCAGACCTGACCCTGATTTACTAAGAGATAAAAAAAAATACCAGTGATATAATGGTGTATCAGCTCCAGGACAATTTAAACTCTGTTATTGGTACAGCGGAGGGGCTCAGTCTGTCAGATGATGCCCCTCCCGACATGTGAGGTGCTCAAATTGCATGAGTTTAATCTTAAATCTTGTTGCCTTGGTAACACCTTCAAGTTGTTTGCAATGACCAACCACCTTTGGGTTTTAAATGACCAGTCCCCCCCAAATTCACCTTATGTTCAGACTTTGCCCACACTGACTCAGGTGACATCACCTGAGGATATTTATCAGACTGCACACGTCTCCCTCTGGAGACACTAAAGGTTTAATACTAGGGTTTTCTCACAGCAGCTTTTCTAACACCTGGGAACACTGAGGTGTAAGATCAGTGGAGCTGCTTTAATTTGTTTCATCAGGTTTGGATAATACAAAACGTCAAAATAAACAGAACAAAAAACATGAAACAACTACTTTTATTAAATGAGCAGCAACAATCACAACAAACTGAAAAACCCACAGTACATGTTGGAGCTTCCAGCTTTTACAGCAGCTCCAGGAAAAAAAAACAAGTCAAGCTAAGAATAATGAGAATAAATTAAACTGTGTTTATCTGAACTCGACTTAAGTACTAAACGGATCAATCAATCAATCAATCAATCAATCAATCAATCAATCAATCAATCAGAACTCCCTCCATCCCCCACAATCCTTCACAACCCATCAGCTGCCAGGACTAGTTTTTTCCAGTTATGTCTTCTGGCTAAAGCTAAAATGTTTTTAAGCTGTCACGACCTTCAGAAAGCCATCCATGCTCTAATCAGTTCAAGATTAGACTACTGCAATGCACTTTATGTTGGCGTCTTATCTTATTTTATCTTATTTTAACTCAATTGATTTTGCTGTATTTTATTGCTCTCACTGTTTTATTGTTTTTCATTGTTTTTATTTATTCTTCTTTTTTATTACCTGCTGTAAATCACTTTGGTACACTCAAAGGATTGTCGTAAAGGGCTGTATAAATAAAGAACATTTACATGTCTGGACTCACCGAGCCTTCCTGCAGTTCCTCACAGCTGGGATCAGTCTCAGTCGTCCCTGATCTGATGCTTTGTACTTCTCCAGGTCCAACTCGTCCAGAACCTGCTCTGACATCTGCAGCATGTAGGCCAGAGCTGAGCACTGGATCTCAGAGAGTCTCTTCTTTGATCTGTTCTCTGACTTAAGAAACTGTTGGATCTGCTGATAAACTGACTGGTCTTTCATCTCTGTCAGACAGTGGAAGATGTTGATGCTTCTGTCAGGAGAGATTTCGTCACTGTTCAACTCCTTCAATTTGTTGATGGCTCTCTGGATGGTTTCTGGACTGTTGTCTGTCGGACCCAGCAGACCTCCTAACAGCCTCTGGTTGGACTCCAGAGAGAGGCCATGAAGGAAGCGAACAAACAGGTCCAGGTGACCATTTCTACTTATGAGGGATTTCTCCATGGCTCTCTTCAGGAAGTCATCCAGGGTTAAATCAACATCTTGTTTTCCCAGGAAGTTCTTGAGGACCTTTGTGTTCCTGTTGGTGAAACAGTGGAACATGTAGACTGCAGCCAGAAACTCCTGAACACTAAGATAAACAAAGCAGTAGACTGTTTTCTGGAAGATCACACTCTCTCTTTTGAAGATCTCAGTACAGAGTCCTGAGTTCACCAAGGCCTCTGTGACATCCAGACCACACTGCTCCAGGTCTTCTTGGTAGAACATGATGTTTCCTTCCTCCAGCTGTTCAAACGCCAGCCTCCCCAGCTTCAGAAGAACTTCCCTGTCGGCCTCCGTCAGCTCCTGTGGACTCGTCTCATGTCCTTCACCGTACTTGTTCTTCTTCCTCTTTGTCTGGACCAGCAGGAAGTGTGAGAACAGGTCAGTCGTGGTCTTGGGCAGCTCTCCTCTCTGGTCAGTGGTCAACATGTGCTCCAGAACTGTAGCACTGATCCAGCAGAAGACTGGGACTTGACACATGATGTGGAGGGTCTTGGACATCTTGTTGTGCGAGATGATTCTTCTGGACAAATCTTCATCACTGGACCTCATCCTGAAGTACTCCTCCATCTGGGCGTCAGTGAACCCTCGGACCTCTGTTACCCTGTCAACACATGTAGGAGGGATCAGATTGGCTGCTGCAGGTCTGGAGGTGATCCAGACCAGGGCAGAGGGAAGCAGATTCCCCTGGATGAGGTTTGTCAGCAGCACGTTGACTGATGACGTCTGTGTGACATCAGACACAACCTCCCTGTTGTTGAAGTCCAGTGACAGTCGGCTTTCATCCAGGCCGTCAAAGATGAAGAGAAGTTTACAGACAGCCAGCTGCTCTGCTGTGACCTTCTGTAATGTTGGATGGAAAACATGGAGCAGCCTGAGAAGACTGAACTGCTGATCTCTGATCAGGTTCAGTTCCCTGAACGAAAGCGGAACCAGCAGACTGACATCTTGGTTCTCCTTGCCCTCGGCCCAGTCCAGAGTGAGCTTCTGCACTAAGAAGGTTTTTCCAATGCCAGCAACGCCGTTCGTCAGAACCACTCTGATGGGTCTCTGTTGGACAGGTGAGACTGTAGAGACGTCCTCTCTTTGTTGGACAGGTGAGACCGTTGAGACGTTGTCTTTTTGTTGAAGATGTAAATATTTAGATAACCTGTCTATCAGTATAACAAAGTAGTAGTAAAAGATGTTGTCTGTCTGTTGGACAGGTGAGACTGCAGAGACGTTGTCTCTCTGTTGGACAGGTAAGTCTTTAAAGATGTTGTTGCACTTTATTGTAGTGTCATGGAGGGTCTTCTTCTTGGATGTTGTCTCCAGCTGTCTCACCTCATGTTGGGTGTTAACCTCTTCACTCTGTCCCTCAGTGATGTAGAGCTCAGTGTAGATCCTGTTGAGGAGGGTTCCACTTCCTGTTCCCTCAGTTCCTTCAGTCACTCGTTCACATCTTCTCCTCAGACTGATCTTATGTTGATCTAAAACCTTGTGCAGACCATGATCTGCTGAGAGAGAAGAGACAGAGTAAGACTGAAAATCTGATCGGATTATTTTCATTGGCTACAGAAAAACTACAAAGTGAAGGTTTGAATCATCATCTTAAATATCAGTGCTGTGCGATGGAATAATGACTAGAAAACAACAGGTCCTGGTTTCACAAATAACCACATCTGCAGTTCACCTCTGGTTCTGGGTCTTCGTCCACACTGGGGACAGGAGGGGGGTCCTGAAGAACCAGACTGGTCCCAGTCTGAGGTGAAGCACTGTCTGCAGAACCCATGTCCACAGCTGGTGGAGACTGGATCCTTCAGGACGTCCTGACAGAGACCACAGCAGGACAGCTGCTCGTCCACAGAGACACCACTCCTCTTCCTCCTGTCAAGACATTTCTGTATCACTAACATGCCACAGTCACAGTTCCACATCTGTGCTCTGTTGTTTTACTGAAATATTTTAATTCTCACAGATAATGCTCTCCAACAAGTTGCATGAAGGAGTTCATTAGACTCTCAGGGCCTAAGATCCTAGATAAGGGGCGCTAAATTATGTGCTTCTGGTAATATTTCGCATGTTTGGTTAGCGCATGAAAAACTGGTTATCGGGTGACAGGTGTGATTATGGAGACATTTTATACAGGCATGCATGAGCTACAACTCTACACCCACTTGACACCGTATATAATTCATCCCTGAAATTTATTACAGGCGACAGCTACATTCTAAAGTTGAATGGCCCTCGCTATATAATAGGCGTTATCGACACTGGATTTTATTTTATTTTTTTTAAATCTCTCACTGGTCTCTTGCTCTTTAGTATCATTTAATGCAAGTCTCTGTCATACACATTCAAAAGACTGGGTCACACTGCAGGTTCCCTCTGTTAAAACTTAATTTGGAAAGTCCAGTTTGTCTTACTATGCACCCACCTGGAAAACTGCTATTGAATGACCCAGACGTAAGGAAATGCAGAGATATAAGAGCTTTTGCCCTGGCAGGTATTAAATCAATGCATTGTTGTTGCATCTACTCCAGTATTTTGCACATTCTGGGTTAAATGCCAATATTTATATATTCATCAAGGCAAACGCTCTAAATGGATGGGCGTGTGCTATTTTGCCCGTTTGAGAGACGCAATCCTCAGTGCAACTTAATTATTTCCAATTCTAGCGAAGTTTACTGCAGCAATTCAACACACTAAACTAAACTCTGTTACAAAGACAGTTTGGAGGTTCACAGGTTTGAAGCAGGCCTCTTACTGTGACTCTGAGGGTCCAGGTCCAGGACTGAAGTTTAGAGGTTCTACTTTTGACCTGTCACTCTTCATGGACGGACAGATGGATCCTGGAGACTCTGTTCCATCCTCGTCTTTGTCCACACAAACACTCATCTTCAGGACTTCAGTCAATCTGGAAGGGAAAGCAGTAACACTGACTGTGCATAGTGATGGTCATCATTCAGACTGGAAAATGATTCTGTAAAGTGTCTGAACTGATAGAACAACAAACTGTTCCTTTTTATGTAGCTGTTTCTCCCCTTCACCACCACTGACCTCTGTTAATCTGTAACCACCATCAGATGCACGACTAATATGACCTTCGATATCACAACCAACAAGTCAGTATCAACACACTGATGTGGCAGAAGAACCAGGGAGAAATTATTTCCTATTCTAGTGAAGTTTACTGCAGCAATTCAACACACTAAACTAACTCTGTTACAGAGACAGTTTGGAGGTTCACAGGTTTGTAGCAGGTCTCTTACTGTGACTTTGAGGGTCCAGGTCCACGACTGAAGTTTAGAGGTTCTACTTTTGACCTGTCACTCTTCATGGATGGACAGATGGATCCTGGAGACTCTGTTCCATCCTCGTCTTTGTCCACATAAACACTCATCTTTAAGACTTCAGTCAATCTGGAAGGGAAACCAGTAACACTGTGCATAGTAAAGGTCATCATTCAGACTGGAAAATGATTCTGTAAAGTGTCTGAACTCTGATAGATCAACACACTGCTCCTTTGGAAAAAGTTGTGACAGAACAACTAATTGACTATTTTGAGTCAAACCAACTTTTATATCCTGGGCAGTTTGGGTTTAGACAAACACTCAAAAGAGCAACTTGCTTTTTTGTTGAAAATCTTAAGTGTTTTGTGGATGGGGGTAATGTCGTGGGTGCAGTGTTTCTTGACCTAAAGAAGGCATTTGACACTGCCACCCACAACATCCTTGCTGTTGAAGTTGTCAAAATACATTTTTCCAAGTTAGCTTTTAGTTGGTTTGCTTCCTATTTACATTCAAGAAAGCAATGTGTGAGGATTCCAGACTCAAATTTGACAAACATGTAAAAAAAAAGATATCAAAAACAATAAAAACCAATCTAAATTGCTTCAAACTAATTAGACACAGACAATATACCAATCAGAACAGCACAGCTGTATATGGGTGGTTGACGAATAACACAATTCTGACTGTCCGGGTGTCACACACTGATAAAAAATTATATTTTTTAAGAATATATATGTAAATGTTGTTCCTCTGACAAGATATAGTACAATAATACCAAAGTTGTTGGTGGTGTATTAAGATTTCTACTCAGAATTTTGATCCAAACATCAAAAATGTCATACGGTGTGACTGTCCGGCATATGTGTGACCTTAATAATAAGAGCATATTTCCAAATAAATTATAAATATGTGATAGTTGTACAATGCATATAAAATAATGAGGTGTTTTTAAAGCCCACAGAAAGATTTGATGTCTGTGCATAATGTCCAAACAAGTTTTGACCAAATACATTTTGTCCGCAAAATGGGCGTCATACGGTGTGACACTATTTTGTATATTTTGAATGGGCAATAATTTGGACATCTTAATGATAAAGAGGACCACACTCAACCAGGAAGTTACAGTAACATCTCTGGAGTGGTATGCCAGGTCAAGAGGTGAATTCTGCCTTTTAGATTTTTATTTAAAAAGCAATATATCTGACATCATCAATAGTGGTCAATGTTTTGTGTCTTATGGTGTGACATTATTTGCATGAAAAATAATTATTTTTCACAAATATTACTTATTAATGCTTAAAAAGTATTGCTACCATGTGGTGAATAACATGATAACTATAGGCTAGCTGTTTTTAGTTGGCTAATATATTAACTTAACTGAGCAGAATGTCATGTGGTGTGACACTTTGTCATAACGGTGTGACGGTTTTTCTAAGTCACACCATATGACATATCTGTCACACCATATGACATTCACTTTATTTTGCATTAATATTAATATAAATAAATATACAAAACACACAAATTTAAGAAGTTTGATGTTAGATTTTTTTATCTATACAAATAATATTTCACATTCCAATTTTATATTTCATGTAACCATATTTTACCATTTGCCATGCTGTGCATATTAACAGATCCTATTTAAAAATAAATTTAAGGAGACTGGTGAAATGACATGTGGAAAGGATCGTCTCTGTCAGGAGTCGAAGTGGCAATCAGGGCTTCAGTCGTATGCCAACATGTGACATATTGTCTAACGACTTGACCACTGAGCACCCCCGACTGGGAAATAATGTTAAATGTTTGATGTTTTTTTCAAAACTGTGTTGATAATTTTTTGTCCTAATGTAGAAATGTTAACATTTCATCATAAAATATTCACATTAACTCATAAGTAGATTTTAAATGCTAATTCATGCTGAGTACACAATGTAATGTAATGTGTCAATATTGGACCATGGTTTTGTGGATGATGTTATTGTTCTAAGACTTTAGTTCAGCAATTGGAATTCCCGTGTAACCTGTGCCCAAAATCAATTATTTATTACAAGATATGTCCCCAATTGTTTTTGTTTGAATGTCAAATACATAAAATACACTTTTTTGCATTTTTGGTGCAGTTTGTCATGTGGTGTGACACTCATGTCATTTGGTGTGACGCTCACAATTGTGACAAGAAAACAGCTTTGTTAGTGATAAATTGTGAAAATATCCATAGACCACAAGGAAAATAGAACTACCAAGAGTCTCAAGCATTGTGTTAGAGTTATTACAAGGTTTAACAGAATTATTCTAAAATATCTTGAAAGATTGAGGAGCGATGTCATCCTTTGTATGATAATTTTGAAAAATAATCCAAAATATAATACATTTTCACAAGGAAATGTTAAATATCAAATCAGTCATGATTAAAATGTATGATGCAGTCAGTTAGAAAAGAAAAAAGTACCCCATTTTCATTTTATATAACATAGCTTTCATGTCACACCGTATGACAATTTAAGGCACTGATACAGCAAATTGATGAAAAAATGCTAATTTTGATGCAAAATCTTCAAGAACACATATATATGTGTAAAGTTAAGAGTCACGACAACACAAAAAAGTAATTTTCAGGGATAATATTTGAAGTTTTAAAAAAAATCTTTTTTTCGGCTTATATGTCAACCACCCATATGCATACCATGATTTTCTCTCATATGTCGTATTGTGTTAAAATCATGGACAAGAAACCAATAAGGTGACTGTAGCTGTATAATTTACTTAGTTTTGATAATTATTTAACATTTTCCTCCGTTAAATTGTTTTTTAGGTGTTTGCAGAATTTGGCACCAGATGTTTTGTGTAATCTTTTTAGCAGACAAAATAGTGATGGGATCACCAGGGGTACAGCAAGTAGTAACTGTAAAATATCTCACCATAAAACCTCCTTTAGGCAATCAGCCTTCTGGGCTCTCAAATGTGGAACTCAACTACTGATCGAAATAAAACTAACCAGGCTGAAAGAAAATCAGAGCTTGTAACGCCGCATTATGTAATAATGCCGCATTATGTAATAATGTAATAAATCTTCACGTCATTGTGTAATAACGCCGCATTTTGTAATAATCTGCCACATTTTGTAATAAAAATCTTGAACGCAATATGTAATAAACTTTGCCGCATTTTGTAATAAGTTGTTACATTTTGCATCACTTATTACATATTGCGTGTGTTGCACATTTTTATGAAGAAAATGTAATAAGTTGGTGCATTATGTAATAAACCACCAAAATGGATGTCTTGATTAGAAAAAAAAAACATAAGGACCATCAGAACAACACTGACTTTAAGCATACCAGCATGCATGAATCATAAATATGAATTAATTTCTAAAACCAGTAGGACGGTCAAATCTAAATCAAATATAAGTGTATTCATTATAATAGGCTACCGCTTTCAGGGCAGGGCATCAAACGTATAGGCGCCGATTCAGTGGGTGCTCCAGTGCTCGAGCACCCACTGACCAGGTTGAGCACCCTGGGGGGCACGCCACCAGATGTGCATTTCTCCGTGCCGCTCGGCAAGCGCCTCGGCCCCTCAGATGTGTGTGTGTGTGGGTATGTGTATCATGTGTAGCCTGTATGAGTGTGAAGCCTGTGTGAATGTGTGTGTTAATCTCGCTCGCGCTCTGTTAAGATGAATAAACAAATTGCTGCAGAGCACAAGCCTGGCACAGAGGTGCGCGCTCTGGCGCATCTGGCACAATCTGTTAAAGGAAACTGGCTCCGCTCCGCGGCTATTTCGCGTCCGACGTCTATGTTAAGCACATGTTTTTATTGATATTGTAGTGTCCGACCCAACGTAACTATACAACAACATAACACAAACTTTATCAGACAGCTCTCACTTCTTCCTCTGCACCACCTCACTCACTCACTCACTCACTCACTCACTCACTCACTCACTCACTCACTCACTCACTCACTCACTCACTCACTCACCTACACACGCACACAGGACCCTCACACTCACCTTTCAGTTGTGCAGTATTATTAATAATGAGCGATGAGTCCCATTGCCCAGTCCAGTCGGACCGTGGTCCATGTCATCCCTCCACAGACGAACATGACCCGGGCGTATTATTGTCGGTGGGCAAGGGGGGAGGGAGAGACGTGGAGCGGTTACCATCCGTGTGGGACCCGCTGTCGGAGGAGACCGCTCTGCTCAGCGGGGCGGAGGAGCAGCGTGACCCGGGAGACTCTGGTGACAAGAGCCGTCGCCGAATTATTATTGTTAATGTTTTTTCTAATTAAGACATCCATTTTGGTGGTTTATTACATAATGCACCAAATTATTACATTTTCTTCATAAAAATGTGCAACACTCGCAATATGTAATAAGTGATGCAAAATGTAACAACTTATTACAAAATGCGGCAAAGTTTATTACATATTGCGTTCAAGATTTTTATTACAAAATGTGGCATATTATTACAAAATGCAGCGTTATTACATAATGACGTGAAGATTTATTACATTATTACATAATGCGGCATTATTACATAATGCAGCGTTACAGAGCTGTATGTATTTTTAATGGGTCAGGACTTGGTATGATTTTATGTATTGTACATTTTATTGTAATGGGATGTAATTTTGATGTCTTTTTTCTGACTTTTTTTATTTTACTAAAAGCCTAACTAAGGACAGGAGTTGGAAACCAGCATTAGCTATAATCTCTGTATGCTTAACATCAGTCACCTTGACTTGTTTGTAACGAGTGGAAGTGTTACTATTTTAACCTGCATTTTCCCTATCAAATAAACTAAATTAAATTTATATGGCTGTTTCTCCCCTTTACTACCACTGACCTCTGTTAATCTGTAACCATCAGCTGCAGGACTAATATGACCTTTGATCATATCACAACAAATAAATCAGTATCAACACACTGATATGGCAGAAGAACCAGCCAGAAATAATTTCCTATTCTAGTGAAGTTTAATGCAGCAGTACAACACACTAAACTAAACTCTTTTACAGAGACAGTTTGGAGGTTCACAGTTTGGAGGTTCACAGGTTTGTAGCAGGTCTCTTACTGTGACTCTGAGGGTCCAGGTCCACGACTGAAGTTTAGAGGTTCTACTTTTGACCTGTCACTCCTCATGGACGGACAGATGGATCCTGGAGACTCTGTTCCATCCTCGTCTTTGTCCACACGAACACTCGTCTTAAGGAATTCAGTCAGTGAAACCTGTAACACTGACTGTGAGATAACATACTAACACACACAGAGACACACAGTTTTAAGTGTTCTGACCACCCCTTCCCCAAACTCTTCTAAGGAAAAGCTAATGCATTTTCAAACTTTCAAACATGTAATTCTCTCAAATGGCTTTCTTACAGTTAGATTATTTGAAGCTTTCTCTCTCCAAATCCACTGTGAAAACTACTGACACGCACACACAGTATGATGTCAACATAAGCAAAGTAAAAGCGATACTACAGCATGGAAAAAGGATTGTCAAAGTAAAATGAAGACAAAAAACATAAATTACCCCACTGGCTTCGTGCTGGATACAGGGTAAGAAATGATCTTTGGTCCCTGGAAATGTCTTAAAGCCATGGTCTACGATCTGAAAGAGGATGAGAAAAATTTGAAAAAAGCACCCACACATATACACACAACCCTCACCTCCGAGTGCGTATGGCCCTCCCCTCAGAGCCTCCTCATGACACGCCCCCCCAGAGCAGAGCAGAGCAACAAGCCTGCTGCCACTGCCAGCAGAAAGTTACCAAACACGGCTTTGAATGCGGAGTAAAATGTTGGATTCACAGTCACAACTTCCACAATAAAACCAAAGATTACCTGTTCAACATAAACTCTGCTGTATCAGCACCGCCACTGCAGCCTGAGCGGGGTCACTCTGCACTGCGGTGCTGTGGAGCTACCCGGTCTTCCTGCTTCTCTCCCCCAGACACAACGCCCTGTGCCCGGTCACCCGCTAAATGCGGCGGTGCCAGTACCTGCGGTCCGTTGCGGCAACCGCCGGTACGGGCACTGCCGCCATTAGCGACGCCAAGCACAGCTCCAGAGCTACAGGGAGACTGCTCGCGCTGGGTGACCGGGCACAGGGCGCTGGGGTCTGTAGCTCCACGGCGCAGCAGTTTGCAGAGCGACCCCACTCAGGCTGCAGCTGCGGCTGGAAGCGGCTGTGTGTCGGGGAGAGAAGTAGGAAGACCGGGGTACCTCTGCAGGGCCACGGTGTGGCTGTGCAGTGTGCAGAGCACCCAGCTCAGGCTGCAGCTGTGGCTGGAAGCGGCTGTGTGTCGGGGAGAGGATCAGGGAGACTCGACGCGGCACCGGTAACGTTAATAACGGCGGCAACACATTCAGTGCTTCTGTACTGTGCTTCTCTGAATCCTAGTGGGCTTTCAGCGGCAGACCGGCCGGGGGTAGGGAGCCAGCAGGCGCTGAATTCATGGGTTCATGTGTCTGTGGCTGAGCAGCCCAGGGCGGTTACAAATACTTGTAGTTTCTAAGCGGAAGGGGGTGGGGACGAGGCGGGTCGAGTCGGGACGAGGAAGAACAGGGGAGACGAGGGGATTGGATGGAGGGTACGAGCCAAAGCGAGGCTACCGTGATGGTTGGATAGCATTGGTCAATTTCTATGCAGGCCCACGGCTGATAGACTGAATGGATTTTTTTGGTTCTTTTTGCTATTCATATTGTGTAGATTGGACTACAGGACCATAATCGCAGTATAAACAATGTTAATAATGACCAATCTTCCAAATCGTAGACCATAGCATAGACAGACTCGTTAATTAATGCAAACACTGATAAGTTTCGTTTTTACCGCGGATCACTGGCAGTGTTTTCAGACCTCAAATAATGCAACGAAAACAAGTTGAGATTCATTTTTAAACAGACCACTAATGTTTTAATTTAGGAAGAGTTCAGATTAATATAGATGGAAATTTAAATTTGAATCCTGCAGCAGCAGTGATTGATTATTTACTGATGCATAATAGTTCTAAGATTTTCTATTAAAATAAAGTCAATAATGACATTTTTTGTGTTCTCTTTGTATTTGGAAAAGTATGTTGGTACCAATACCGGTACCAACATGTTGGTATCGTGACAACACTAATAACGTTCAGTGTTTCCCCTACCGTTCTATTGGTGGGGCGGCCCGCCCTGCCTGTACAGGCCCCCGCTCCCCTTGAAAAACGGGACATCAAGGAGCCAATCGCGGTCAAAGTGGACCTGTTGGTCTGGTCAAACTGTAGAGCGCTCCACCTGAAGCACCCAAGCTGCCCAAGCAACCAAACGGCGCTATTCTCCCTCTGCCATCTGATTTTTAAATACCAGCGCTCACGCCGGGTACACACCGGGCGAGGAAGCGCCGCGAATCAGATTCACTGCGGCGTGCACCTCCACGGCCGGCTCGCGCCCTGCAGCAGTCGTTTTGGCGTCTGAGTTTAATCATAAAACTGGCGATAAAAGCACCGCTGTTTCACTGTGTAACTCATTTTCAGCTGGCGTCAGCTTTACTTTGAAAGTCCAGTGGAGCTGGATCAGAACGGAGCGTTTGTACGGAGGGAGAGATCAGCTGATCCGCTGCTGTTGACTTTCTGAGCGTCTCCGCTGAGAGTTGTCTCCGCCTCCTCACCCGTTGAGCTGAGCGTCAGGAGCTCATTATATATTAGACTATAGCCTATATCTTATTTTTTATACAGTCAGTCACCACTGAAAGAAGTTGCCCACTCACAGCAGGACAGATGGATAATCGGTAATAATTAATTTCACTTAATGTGGCCATGAATAAATCAATTTCGATGTTTTGCCTGTTATATTTCAGTGTTGCCCAAACGCAAATCTTGAATAAGTCTTTGTACAGAGACAATATGAGATTTGCTTGTAGTCACAGCACATAAAAAACCCACTATTTTCATACGCACACACATACAAAAACACACACTCCTATTCTATAATTTTGATCAGTGAAATATATGAAAACAATATAAAATATAATTTAAAATAACTTGTTGCTTTAGTTTATTTAATTTAAATGAATAAAGCTTCATATTTAAAAGTAGCGCAATGTTCAGTTGTCAGAAATTAACAGCAGCCTCCTCTCTTGTCATATTTGCAGCAACACTGATGCTTCAGGCTGCGATCGTGCTTCGCTCATACTCTCTCCATTAAAACAACCTGCTCCTCTTGGCTGAAATCAGCCCGTTGTGGATCAATTTTTTGCGGAAGTTGAATCATATGACGCCAAACGCCCCCTTTGATGTGAACGCGCACAGATCACAAAACTGAGAGCCGGACTTAACAAACCAAGTTGATAACCATCTTCAGTTCTGTAACACACGCGGACAAACGGGACTGCATTGGTACATGAAACATGATATTACATTAGCTCGTTTATTAAACTATGCCTGTCCTGAAACCTCCCGCTTGTTCCTGTGGTTATCTCTCTCTCAAGTGTATGCACAGACGTGAGTTTGTGTACCTGTGTGTGTATCTACCTGAGCATGGGAGTTGCTTCACTTACCCGCTCCGTAGTTACCGCTTCTAGGCCCGGTACGACCCGGCGCAACCGGACTCGGCGAGGCCGTAGCTCAGGGCATCCCCGTCGCTACACGGCCACAGCAGCTCCACAGCCGGCCAGCTCGCTCGACTAGGCACTTGGTTCTTAGTTCATTTGGTGTGTGACTCCGGTGCGGTGTGTGGGTGTGTGTTTGTCGCCAGCCTGGTCTCTCCTCGTGGCAACCCTGCCGCTCTTCCTCTCGAAACCCCGGAAGTCGTCTCTCATTTCTGCCTCCAGCCCAGGTGATATGGGCCAAACAAACTCCGCCCACTCATTGGGTTAAGTGAGCTACCTCCCATCTCGTGATATGTTTCTGTGTTGTGCATTTGTGGATCAGTCTACCTTGACCTCACCTGGCCCTTATACTGTACACTTCACCTGCTTCACATCTCCCAGGGGAGTTCATAACAAGTTCGTAGTACCATATTAACTCGGACCGGGACTTGAGGTTTTGTTGAGCTGCATCATGGACACAAAGCCTGGCTATGTTGAGCCTCCTTCGCAGGCCTCAGGGAGTGGTTCAACGTCCATCGATGACAGAGAGAAGGGAAGTGACTTGATGCAGGTAGAATGATGCCATCTGCTGGTCAACTTATGGTATCATACCTGTACAGATGTGTAAACAGTGAGCGAGGAGCAATGGTAGAAGCTGCTGAGATTTTTCCTATTTAAAAGCACAGAGGAATCAAAACATTACTTAAAGGGATAGTTCACCCTAGAATGATATTTCGCTCATTATCTACTCACCCTCATGTTGACTAAGGGCTGGAAGAATTATCAGAGTCCACCGTCCCTTCTCTGAGTTACAGGGGGTCTTGGCGTAGCAGTGAATTTCAATGCAACGGTTGCAAAGGGACACCAGAGCTCTTCGTAAAAAAACACACACAAAAAAACATCCAAATACCTCCATGATGCTCGTATGTAATGTCCGTCTTGTGCTGAAGCCCCAAATTGCGTAATTGTACCGAAAAAAATTAAATAAGTCTATATTTTAAGCTTGTTTGTAGCGGAAGCTTCTCGAAGCTCCTCTTCCTGGTTCGTCCAAATCTCGCGTGATTCGCAGTAACCGCACTGACGCCGGCGCAAATCACGCAGGAAGAGGAGCTTCGAGAAGCTTCCGCTACAAACAAGCTTAAAATATAGACTTATTTAATTTTTTTCGGGACAATTACGCAATTTGGGGCTTCAGCACAAGACGGACATTACATACGAGCATCATGGAGGTATTTGGATGTTTTTTTGTGTGTGTTTTTTTACGAAGAGCTCTGGTGTCCCTTTGCAACCGTTGCATTGAAATGCACTGCTACGCCAAGACCCCTTGTAACTCAGAGAAGGGACGGTGGACTCTGATAATTCTTCCAGCCCTTAGTCAACATGAGGGTGAGTAGATAATGAGCGAAATATCATTCTAGGGTGAACTATCCCTTTAAAGGAGCTTGAGGCAAGATCAAGGAATGCCGCGCTCATTGTACAGTGCTCAATTTACCGCGACACCGGGAGGTTGACCGCCCAGGCATCAGGTCAGCACCCCGGCCGCCGCCGCCGCCTCTGTGAGCCGCTGGTGCCGCTCGGCTGCTCTAGTGGCCCTGTACTCCTCCGAACACGTCTGAGAATGTCCTTACAGACGTTGTTTGGATAAACTGACCACGGATGAATCAATCGGCTCATTGTAAAACTATTTATTTATTTATTGAAGTAGCCTAAATATGGTGATTTTTGTACGTACACAGCCCCAAGGCTGCGCTGCTCACACACACCTGAAGCTTCACTTTTCATTCAAATGAACTAATGCGACTGCCACAGTGCCACTGTTAGATTTCATCAATGAGACCAGCATTTATCTCCTAAAAACAATTAAACCAGCCGGCAGAAAACCTCTAAAAACCTGTGGTTACTCGTCTCGTTTTCTTCCCTGGGAGGAGGACAGAGGACAGAGGCTGCCCGGCCAATGAGCTCAGCTCCCCGGCTGCAGCCTCTGTGACGAGCCGCTGCTGCTGCTGCGTGTGTGTGGCTCAGTCTGCACTCCTCCCAAAAATGTCGGAGCAAATCTACTTACAGACATTATTTGGATGAACTGACAACAGATTGGGAATCTAAACTGTCATTTCTCGCATGAAAAAATATTTCCAAACAATGATTTCGCTGATGAATGAATGTGTTGATTTAACACTGGTAGTAATGAAATGCTTTGAAAAAATCATTGTAAATATGCTTAAACATGATCTGGCTTCCTGTATGGACCCCCTTCAGTTTGCATATAGGCAAGGGCGGAGCACTGAGGATGCAATCATAAGTGCAGGGTTTGTATGTTTTGAAAAAACCTGGAAAAGTCATGGAATTTGAAAATGTCATTTTCCAGGCCTGGATAAGTCTTGGAAATATATTCACCCCAAAAGTTTTGGAAAAGTCATGGATTTAAAAAAAAAAAAAAAAAAAAGATTTAGTAGGCTAGTCTATAATGTTGATTTTAAAATTGATCAATAAATATTTCATATCGAAAAGTCTCGCGCATTGATCTGATCAGCCTCTGTTCTCGTCAGGTCACGCGTGACGTGACGTGCCGTGCGTAGCAAGCTGGTAGCAAGGTGCAGATCGGTGACAACATGCAGTTAAGCTCACAAAGATGTTTTTTTATTGTTTAATTGTACGTGGACAGTCCCAATTGATCAACTGCATTAAATAAATTAAATAAAAAGGGCAGCTTTAGCCAGCATGGCTAATATCCTGCTGTAGTCCCCGGCCAGATGACTATGGGCATCCTAAAAAACAACAACAACAATATATTACAACACAATGATTAAAAAGAATCACTAGGGATAGGATAGAACAGGTAGGCATCAGTACAATCATGCAAAGACAGCACATAGAAACATACAAGAGCAGCACATACCAGTAATCACACACAATAGGCTTCATCAGCACATACTGTACTACACATTCTGGGGTGCAGACAGACAGGGGTGCATGCAGACATCACGTAGACAGATAAAACACAGACAGGCAGCATGATCATGACACAAATAGCACAATATCTTATCTGCCAGGAAAATGCTGCTTCAACAATATTTGGCTGCATAAAGAGATTTATAAATCATGGCTGGAGAAGACGGAGGACAAAGGCAAAGCCAAATGTGTCGTGTGCAGGAAGACCTTTGATATCTCTAATATGGGGGAGCCGGCATTGTCTAGCCATGTGAAGGGAGCAAAGCACCATGCTGCTGTGGCTGCCCGCGAAGCTAGCGCCATCACAAGCTTTTTCCGAACAACAACACCTACACCCCATACGGCCACTGTGACACCGCCGGCTGTTTGCAGCAGCAGTACCGCCACCTCCTCATTGAAACAAGGGACTCTTACTTCTGTTGTCACCAGAAATAAAGTGCTAACTTCAGAAGTTTTTGTCATGTTCGTGTTCCAAGGATGATGCCGTGTTGATAGCAAGTAACTTAGTTTAATGTCTCACGTTCTCAATAACATACATGTGGCTTCATGCAGTCTTGCTCTACTCTGTTATATGGTACGGTAAGCTGACTACAAACCAGTACTGCCGCCTAGCGGTCAACCATGTAATAACATCCAATCATAACAGTTTTATGGGCGCTAAAGGTGGCTAATGCTCACTTTTCATACAAGTCATGTGAAGACATAAACCAGCTTTTCCAGGCTATTTTTCCAGATAGCCAAATAGCAATGAAATTTGCTTGTGGCGAACGCAAATGTGCATATCTGTGTACATTTGGACTGGCGCCCTACTTTAAAGGACTCACTTTACATCGAGTGTCAGCGCAAAGATATGTCATGTTATTTGATGAAAGCCTGAATCACTACTTGCAGTCTAAACAGTTAGACATGCATGTGAGGGCATGGGACGGGCCCGAGGTGAAAACGACGTACATCAGCTCTGAGTTTCTGGGTCATGCAACAGCTATAAACATTGTTGAGAAACTGAACAATATGCTTTCAGAGATCGGAGCTCAGAATCTGGTCCAAATCTCTATGGACGGGCCGAACGTAAATTGGAAAGTGTTTGAAATACTCCAGAAGCAAGTGGAGACTGATGTGGGAAAGACGTTCATCAACATCGGCTCGTGCGGTTTGCACATAGTGCACAATGCATTCAGAGATGGATGTAAATCCACCGGATGGGAAGTTGAACACAGACTCTCAAGTTTATACTGGCTGTTTCATGATAGCCCAGCCCGACACGAGGATTTTGTGAAAGCAACTGGATGTAACACAGCCATGCTTAAATTTTGCAAACACCGGTGGGTGGAGAATGCCAACGTTTCAGAGAGAGGATTGCGGTTCTGGCCCCATGTCAAAAACTACATTTGGATGGTAGAGAGAGGCGAGCTTCCCAATCCAAAGGTCAAGTCATTCGAGGAGGTGAAGAACCGTTGTGCTGACCCTCTTTTCACCGTGAAAGTCGCGACGTTTAACAGCGTTGCAAGAGAAATCGAGCCCTTTCTCGTCTTGTATCAGACGGACAAACCAATGCTGCCCTTCCTCTGTGAGGATATGGATAAACTGATCAAAGGTAAGATTAAACATATTTATTATGTAATTGCTGTACTTTTTATTTGTTACATCCAGTCATCGTCGATCATGGCGCACGGCAAAATAAAAGCCCTTTTTTTTTTTTTTTTTTAAATGTAAAGCAGGGTTTTCACTATCAGTTATCATTACTTTGCACCCCTTTCCACTACACATTTACAGCTCTACTCGACTTGGTTTAGGTGCGTTTCCATCACAGCTGAGTTCTTAATAGTTTCTCCTCAGCGGGGGCGGGGTTGTCATATCACAGTCGTATCGTCTCGCTCTCTTTTTTCGATCCTCTGGTCAGCTCCAAACTCACTCACTAACGTTACACATCCTTAACGGGCCACAGCACAGCAGTCATTTAAAGCAGAAGTAAGCGATCCGGTCGTTTTGGCTAATGCTGCGTTCCAGGCAGGCTTTTGAAACCGTAAATTACAGCTTCAAGTCACAACTTACGACTTTGTAACGTTCCAGGCAACCCACTCGTGTTTTTCCGACCTGTTTTACCTGTGAAAGTCACTATAACGGCCACTCGTAACTTCCGACCCGTGAACTCGTACCAGATCGAACTGGTACGACTTCACAGGTCGGAAAAACACGAGTTACGAGTTGCCTTGAACGCACCATAACTTCTTGTCAGCCGACGGAGTTAGCAGCCCCCGCCCTCGTCATGGATCTATTGGTCCTCATCCCTATGTCACCACATTCACGCGCATCCCTTGGCTGCACACACAGCCCTTCATGCCGTTCTCTCTCCTCATTGGATAAAACTTGTAGGTGATGCAGTGTGTGATGATATCCGCAGAGAGTTTAGGGAGGTTTGTGACATGGCTCGTTGTCACACTGCATTCAGGGAGTTTGATCCCAACACAGATAGAGTTGACAGCCTTCTCTACGAGACAGTGGGGAGTAAGCCATCTTTTTGCAGAGTGTGGGATCTGATGAAGCTTGTACTCGTCCTATCTCATGGACAGGCCAGCGTAGAACGAGGATTTTCAATCAACAAAGAAATGGTTGTTGAGAATCAGAAAGAACTCTCTTTGGTGGCGCAGAGACTGATCGTCGACCATGTCCGATCTGTTGGGGGTGTGACAAAAGTTCACATCACAAAAGAGCTGCTCATGTCAGCAGCAGGTGCTCGGCAGAAGTATCATGCATACTTGGATGAACAGAAAAGAGTCACAGAAAAAAAACTGTTGATCTGAAGCGGAAGGCCCTCAATGATGAACTCCATGATTTGAAAAAGAAGAGGGCTACAATTGAGGCTGATATTTGTGCCCTTGAAAAGTCAGCTGATGAATATGCTGAGAAAGCAGAGACCACAAGCAAACTGACATTCATCGCCAAATCCAACAGTTTCCGGCGTACAGCAAAAGAAAAGAAAGAGACTCTGCTGAAGATTGAAAAGCAAATTGATGAGAAGCTGGCAGAAATTAAAAAATGAATGGTGTATGGATCGTTTCTGTGGGAGGGGACTATAGCTTACACGTTGATGTAAAGCTTTTACTTTGATGTAAAGTTTGTGCACTTTGATGTGAGGTTTGCACTATGATGTAAGGATTTGATATCTGATGTAAAGGTTTGGCACTTTAATGTCAAGTGTGTGCACTTTAATGTTAAGTTTGTGCACTTTGATGCAACGTTTGTGCACTCTGATGTAAGGATTTGGCATTTTGAAGCAAATTTTGTGCACTTGGATGTATAGTGTGCACTTTGATGTAAAGTTTGCACTCTGGTGTAAAGTTTGTACACTTCAATGTAAAGTTTGTGCACTTTGATGCAAGATATGTGCACTTTGATGTAAAGTATGTGCACTTTGATGCAACGTTTGTGCACTTTGATGTAAAGTATGTGCACTTTGATGTACAGTTTATCTGTTACCTGATGTGATACCAGCGTCTACTGGATAATGTTTTATTATTAAAGTATTATTGGGTACCTTCATTTGCTTATTCCATTTTTCAGACCCTGTTACCTCCAAAACATTTCTGCCTCATGAGCACAGTGATTTCAACATGCTGCTTCAAAAACTGGCCGTCTGACATGAAGCTATAGCACATATGACTCATGAAAGTCCAAGACTACAAAGTATTGAGAGCCAAGGCAAGGTAGAAAAATGTTTATTTCTCAATGGAAAGTCAAAGGGAGATATGAAGACCTTGGTATAGTAAAATATACAATACAATAGGCCTGCACGATATCAGGAAAATGTGCAATGTGCGATGACACTGTTCAGTATTGCTATGACGATATGACTTGCGATAAATAATCAAACATTCAGGTGTGCTGCATATTAACCATACAGTTCCTGTGTCTTTCTGAAAACAACCTCAACATGCTGTAGAAGATACTGTAATGGTGGCACTGTAACGCTGCCACACAAATACACCACAAACAGAGAAAAAGGGTGGAAAACTTGCAATGCTGTGAACAAACTCCAAACATTATAAGCAACTAAACACAAGTTGTGCAAGTACAAATATGCTGATCAATGCTGCGTGGATGTGTTTCAGGCACGGTATGTGAGGGACCTGACAGAAGTCCATACATAAACATTTGGAGCCGTATCTTGTCAAAATAAAGTCAAAATCAATATGACTGAACTGTGTATGAAACGCTATAGGGCTTTTAATTTGAAGGGCCAGATACAGGAAGTCGTGACACTTACTTGCTGTCAGTTTTTTTTTTCTTGTTATGGTTACACGGCACTGCCTGTCTCTCTCTTTTTCTTTTTTTTCAAAAACGACTTTTTCCGTTGTATTGTTGTTACAGACCTTTCTGGTTTGGAGACTCGGCGTGAAAGCACGTGTCACTGCTGTTTTCGGGTTATTAGCGATTAGTGGATGAGCCCCGGTCCCGTCCCAAAGCACCGTGCCACCCCACCCGTCTCATACGGCCTGAGCTTAGTCACTTACCCCCTCATCTACTGTGTTTATTGGTGATAAACGGGCGTACTGCCTGTAATAACTGTAAAACTGTATAACTGTTTGGCCGCGGGCAAAAAAGGAAAAAGAAAGACAGTAGCAACACTGGTTTTGAGACAGGTAACTGTTAACATTAATCAACATTTAAACTGTGTGATGTGACTATGGCGGAACGTGTCGATGGAGTCCGACCGCGGGGGGATGAATACAATGTACTAATCGCATTTCAGGTAACCTTACGCGATTAGTTGATCCCGCATGTCGACATCGCGATGATGATGGAAATACGATTTATCGGGCAGCCCTACAATACAAACATTAATAATTCACTGTGGTTTCTGGAAAAATTGGCCGCAAGGCAGACAGGTGGCGCCATATGGGAAGAAAACATCATCAACATGTAAACATCTTTATATTCTTCGCACTTCTCCATCAGAAGAACTCCTCTCTGCTCACTATGACTCATTTGATCATATGACTCTTTTCATTCATCCATTTGTTTGGGCTTCATCATAAGTCTGTCTGGATAAGTTAAATCTGGACTGAGAGGAACAACTTCAGACTCGGTTTAAAGATGGTGCTGGACTTGTGTAAGCCTGGATTTGTAGGTGAGCTTGGTTTTCTTTAGCGATGCTGATGGTATACCACTTCCTCTGATTCCTGGATTCCTCCGTCAGTCACTGATAATGAAGCTCTACTCCCACCTACACACACACACACACACACACACACACACACACACACACACACACACACACACACACACACACACACACACACACACACACACACACACACACACACAGGAGAGATGATGAATAACAGACTGTTCAGCAGCGACTTCAGTCCTGTTCAGACCAGATGTGTCAGTTGTTGTTAGTCGGTAGTAGAGTTCTCAATGGGCCTGAAAATTACAACCCGACCCGCGGGCTATTAAGCCCGGACCCGACGGAGCCCGACACACCAGCATTAATTATCTGTCCAAACCCGGCCCAGCCCCCCCCCCAAAAAAGTGGCATGCTTTCTTTGCAGTGGTAGCGGGTGATGCAGCACTCATCTTTTGCCTCACGTCATCTGGCCCCTCCGGTACCGACCCACTAACGGGCGGGACTTGACGTCCTGCTGTACGCTACATGCCATTTGATCAGTGGGTGCAATTGATTAAATTTCTGCCACGGGAACGGTGCGCCTTTTGGAGATTTATCCACCAATCAGTGTGCATGCTGTTGACGCACCACAGCTGCCAGCTGTGGCGTATCGTCAGCATTTTCCAGCAGTAATCTTCCAGTCCTTCTGCCCACAGCAGCACAAGATGCAGAATGGGATATTTGTCCGAGACTCACACGTGAACAACAATTTACACCAGAAATGTGTTTTATGAGAGAGGGAGAAAAAAAGGAAGCCTGAGGTCGGACCCGACCCGAATCACTTTCATATTTTTTCAACCCGAACCCGTGGGTCTGGTCGGGTTTGTTGGGCTGGCCCAACCCGTTGAGAGCTCTAGTCAGTAGTTGAGTGACATTGGCCTGTAGTGAGAGTGCTGCTGTTTCCTGTAACATTGTGGAGAGAGGGGAGGTTGAATCAGCTGGAGCTTCACTTACACACCTTCACACTGTATTTATTGCAGACTAACATTATTCTAAAGTAAAGATCAACAACATGTATTTAGTTAATTTGATATGAGAGATATATGCAACAGGACGTCTGGCTCATACTTCCTGGTTTTGTCCTAACACCAGAACACCTTTACCTGATACTGGAGCATTTAGGACTCTGTAGCTGTGTCCCAATTCAGGGGCTGCAGCCTTCGGAGGACCCAGCCTACGCGGCCTCCTCCGACAGCCGTATCAACTGTCGGTAAACGGGACGGTCTAGCCTTCGGAGCATTTCCTGATCCGAACGTAAACAACAGCCCAACGTAAACAACGGCCGAACGTTAAACATTTAAAAGTGGCGCTTGCAACGGCTCTACTGCTCCTCCGCTCCTCACTTTTTTTTTTTTTTTTTAAATAAGTAGAATCAATACAAGGGCAGTTATCATTAATATACTAATAAACAAACCATTGAACAGCAGCCAGAGGGGTAGGCTATTAAGTGGATAGAGAATAAAGAGCAGAGTGATATGTTTTCATAGCTTTCTTATTAAAAGTTGAAGGTGTGTGTATGTGAAGGTGTGTGTGTTCATCTCTCGCGCGCTCTGTTTGGAGTTTTATTTTGAAAAGGGTTTGAAAATTGGCTCGACATGGCCAGGCTTTGTGTTCATGATGCAGCTGAACAAAACCTCAAGTCCCGGCCCGAGTTAACACGGTACTACGAAGCTGGTTATCAACTTGGTTTGTTAAGTCTGGCTCTCAGCTTTATGATCTGTGCGCGTTCACATCAAAGGGCATTTGGCGTCATATTATTCTTCTTCCGCACGAAATGGATCCACAACGGACTAATTTCAGCCAAGAGCAGCAGGTTGTTTTAATGGAGAGAGAGTATGAGCGATACAAAAAAGCACGATCGCAGCCTGAAGCATCAGTGTTGCTGCAAATAAGAGAGGAGGCTGCTGTTAATTTCTGACAGCTGAACATTGCGCTACTTTTAAATATGAAGCTTTATTCATTTAAATTAAATAAACTAGAGCAACAAGTTATTTTAAATTGTATTTTATATTGTTTTCATATATTTCACTGATCGAAATTAGGCTATAGAATACGAGTGTGTGTTTTATTGAGCGTATGTGTGTGGGTATGAAAATAGTGGATTTTTTAGGTGCTGTGGCTACAAGCAAATCTCATATTGTCTCTGTACAAAGACAACAAAGACTTATTCAAGATTTGCATTTGGGCAACACTGAAATAGGCTATAACAGGCGAAACATCAAAATTGATTTATTCATGGCCACATTAGTGAAATTATTAATTTTACCGATTATCCATCTGTCCTGCTGTGAGTGGACAACTTCTTTCAGTGGTGACTGACTGTATTAAAAATAAGATATAGGCTATAGCCTAATATATAATGAGCTCCTGACGGTCAGCTCAACGGGTGAGGAGGCGGAGACAACTCTCAGCGGAGATGCTCAGAGAGAAAGCCAACAGCAGCAGATCAGCTGATCTCTCCCTCCGTACAAACGCTCCGTTCTGATCCAGCTCCTGGACTTTAAAAGTAAAGCTGATGCCAGCTGTAAATGAGTTAAATAGTGAAACAGCGGCACTTTTATCGCCAGTTTTATGATCTGGTCGGGACCAGGTTATGAGCTATAAGTTACCGTGGTGATCTAGTCAGGTTAAAAGAGAGCTGCCTTTGTAGTACAGGAGAGCCTGGCTTTAGACTCAACATATCTCACTAACCCACTAAACTGGCTTCGCAGTACACATCGGATTCTCTCGTGTTTATTTGTTTGACTTCCTGCCCGGCTTGATGCGGTCGCTCACGGCTCGGGCACAAAATAGACCAGACGCCAAAACAATCGCTGCAGGGCGCGAGCCGGTCGCGGAGGTGCACGCCGCGGTGCATCTGATGTGGTTCGCGGCGCTTCCTCACCCGGTGTGTACCCGGCGTGAGCGCTGGTATTTTAAAAATCAGATGGCAGAGTGCGAATAGCGCCGTTTGGTTGCTTGGGCAGCTTGGGTGCTTCAGGTGGAGCGCTCCAACAGTTATATCAGACCAACAGGTCCGCTTTGACCGCGATTGGCTCCTAGATGTCCCGTTTTTCATGGGGGGCGGGGGCCCCTGCGGAATGGGAGGGGAAACACTGCTGCATTTGGAGGAGCCTTCGAATTTGGACGAATTGGGACAGCCTTCGCGCAGCGCTGTGACGTAATCGGCCTTCAAATGCAGCCTCCGAAGGCTGCAGCCCCTGAATTGGGAAACAGCTTGTTTGTCTTGTTTTGTTGTTTCTTCTTAAAAGTTTAAATGAACTTCAGCGATGACATCCTGTCTATATGTCTACTGGATCTAAGTTACATGATGAAAAGAAACCAGTTAAACTGCCCAGAAATACTTTTCCTTCATGAGTTGATTGATCTGGAGGGAAACGGCTACAGATTTAACTGACCATAGTGTCTCCAGTCTACAGTCTGGACTCTTCTGGAGATCCAACAGATCCTTCAGGTCTGAATCCTGCAGGTTATTGGAGCTCAGGTCCAGTTCTCTCAGGTGGGAGGGGTTGGACTTCAGAGCTGAGACCAGAGAAGAACAGCTGATCTCTGACAAACTGCAGCCCCTCAATCTGAATAAAGAATAAAAGAAGTACAATTACAAAGTACAATCATTCACCTCTTCATGACAAAACTGTTTGATCATTGCTGCTGACCTCAGGACAGTCTGTCAAAGTAGAATCAATATCTTATCAGACATGTTGGACTAAACACTGACTCCAACACTTTTATTCAGGACTGAACTGGATCAAAGTTTAAAGGTCCAGTCCTGGTCCAGGACTAAGGTCTTTCTTGGCCCTGGTCTCAGGAAACTAAAACTACATACATTCGACTCAACACAGTCTTGGAGTCAAACGCTCTGACTTTAAGATCAGATTCAAATCATCTCTTTGAACTAAATGAAGACTGGCCTAACACTACAGAGCAGTCTAACGTGTTTGTGACAGTGCCCCATGAAGGTTGAATTGAAGTGAATAGACATTATTGATGAGGACTGAGTGAAATTAGTTGAAAGTGGAGAGTCATTGTCAGTGTGAGAAAAGAACAACTGGAAACATGAGACAACAACTGTTTCAAACGTCCTTCATTCATGACATCAATGTCAATGATTCAAGTTCTGAGTGAAGATCAATCAGGTTCAGTGGTGGATCAAATATCTAAGATCTACAACAGTAACAGTCAGTGAACTGACCTCAGAGTCTCCAGTCTACAGTCTGGACTCTCCAGAAAACCACTCAGATCCTTCAGGTCTGAATCCTTCAGCTTGTTCCTGCTCAGATTCAGGTGTCTCAGGTGGGAGGGGTTGGTCAGAGCTGAACTCAGAGAAGAACAGCTGATCTCTGACAACCAGCAGCCCTCCAATCTGAATAAAGAATAAAAGAATTACAACATTCATTCACCTATTTATGTCAAAACTGATTGAGCACTACTGCTGACCTCAGGACAGTCTGTCAATATAGAATCAATATCTGATCAGACATGTTGGACTAAACACTGACTCCAACAATTTTATTCAGGACTGAACTGGATCAAAGTTTAAAGGTCCGGTCCTGATCCAGGACTAAGGTCTTTCTTGGTCCCGGTCTCAGGAAACTAAAACTACACACATTCAACTGAACACAAACCTGTTGACCCCACCCCACCCCACATCAAGTCAAGTCAAGTAATTTATTTGTCCCAGATTGGGCAATTTGGTTGCAGTAGGTGTAAGAAAAACATAAAAACATTACTGTATTCAACACACATACAACGGTTCCAGGGTGCCATTCCGAAGGGCCGCCATTCCGAACGTTTACTTTTATTTAATGTGTCGGAATGCCGGCCCTTAATTATTTATGGAAAAGGGGTGCCACTCCGAACCTGAAAAAAATCCGCCATTAAAAGGTTTAAGGCACTCCACACACATTGCAGTGAATGCTTTGGTAGCGGAGTGGTTAGAGCATCCGCCTTCAGCGAGAGGGATCAGGGTTTGACTCCCGGAGGAGCTGCATATTAGCAGAGACTTTCTTGGCCTCTACCTGATCTTTTTACTAAACTTAACCAACTCCTTTCTACATTGCCTAAACCCAACCAAAGCACAGAGCAAAGACATTATTTTTCAGCAGTAGCGCAGAGGCTGCTCGCACCTGGGTGAAACTTTGGAGGGGGAGGGGGGGCTGTTCCCGCGGCGCGATCGTGTCAAGCCGGGCAGGAAGTCAAACCACGAGAGAATCTGGTCAATTTTCAAAATAAAACGCATTCGGAACAGCGGCCCCTCGGAAGGAATTTTCGGACTGGCAGACCGTCGGAATGGCAGTCCCCCCCCCCATACAACAGCCCTATCTCATAAAAACAACAATGACACGAAAGGCAGTCTCAAGTGAGTGTCAGCCACAGTGGGATATCATCCTCGTCATCCTCGTCGTCATCCTCATCGTCGTCATCATCATCATCGACCCTGTTCTAACAGGTTCAGTACCCTAATAAAGGTGGGGATGAATGAATGTTTGTACATGTTCTTTTCCACCTAAGGGGCACATAAGCGCACACCAGATGGTAGCCAGACATACTCAGGGCTAAGAGGATGGGTACTGTCTAAACCAGGGGTCCCCAAACTTTTTGCAAAGAGGGCCAGATTTGGTGAGGTAAAAATGTGTGGGGGCCGAGTCGGCCGACCATTCAGCCTGACATCCTTTGAACCATAAACATTAAAGGCAAATTAACTATTTAATACTTTTTTTTTCATTGTAAATGGAATTCTTTTCATTTCTTCACATAGATAAATAAATCAAGTTTTTACCAAAATCACTCTGCTTTTCATATTTGAAGACCACATAAAATGACATTAATGTCTGGAAAAAAAGGAAGCTTAAACATATCTAGGTTAATTTGAAACATTATTATATTTTATATTATATTATATTTTCAAAAATCAAAAATTGCACTTGAATAAAAATCACAACCAAAAACAAGAATAGACCCTGTCTCTGTTAAAGCAGAAGTAAGTGATATATTTGTGTTAATATAAGTCTTAAATAGTTATATCTTCCGACAGCAATCACTTACATAGAGTGTTTGGACCGAAACACGGGTCTGTCAGTCACTCTGCTCTGCTCTGAGTCGAGGAGAAAACATTTATCGTATCCTACAGTTTTTATCCAATGAGGAGAGAGAACGGCATGCAGGGCTGTGTGTGCAGCCAAGGGATGCAGTGAATGTGGCGGCGTAGGGACGAGGACTGTTATGGTGCGTTCAAGGAAACTCGTAACTCCGACCTGTGAAGTTGTATCAGTTTGATCTGGTACGAGTTCACGGGTCAGAAGTTACGAGTGGCCGTTATAGTGACTTTCACAGGTAAAACAGGTCGGAAAAACACGAGTGGGTTGCCTGGAACGCTACAAAGTCGTAAGTTGTGACTTGAAGCTTTAATTTACGATTTCAAAAGCCTGCCTGGAACGCAGCATTAGCGAAAATGACCGGGTCGCTTACTTCTGCTTTAAGAAAAGATGCACTCAAATATAAAACCACACACAACCAAAACAATAAATAAAATGGCTTATCAAGTCTCAACAAAACTGCACTTGAATAGATATTGACCGTGTCATCACAGTAGATGAGGTGAGTAGTGACTGAGGCTGTGTATGTCGCTCTAAGACGGGTGTGGTGGGGGTGTCAGCGGCGTGGAGCGGGTCTCTGTAGCGGGGACAGCTCCGTGACATGGTAAGTGCTGTAGGGACGGGGGCTGGGGGCTCACGGCAGCACCGCTGCTTGTTGGAAACCGCAGTGATGACGTGCTTTCACGTCCGATTTTGATTTGTCGCTAGTGGCTTTTGTCAAAAAGAAAGTCGATGAGAGGGTTTGGAAAGTCGCCAGATTTAGAGAGAAAGCCGCCAAGTTGGCAACTGACGTTACCTTGCGTTGCTCCTCACAGACTCACATGCTGCACTGTGTGTGTGGTAGCGGCCCCGCCTCCCCCCACAGAGACAAAGATCCTGGATGACTGACAAGAGGCTTCACTCCCTTCATTTCATTCCGCTATGGAACAAATGCGCCCAGGTGCTGAGACCGAATCACAGAGTGAAGCCTCTTGTCATTCAGCCTGTTTGGAGGCCAGAGACGAGGAAAACAAACAGGCATGCACATGGCAATATATCGAGGCTGGGAAAAAAAAATGTACGTGCTGGCTTCTTGTTTTTCGTTCCCATGCGTTGAGTGCCAAAAACGTAATTCTACGTTTTTTGCTTTTTTTTAATTATGAAAATAGACAATTTAACACACCTTTATGTGTAAATTTGGGGACTCTACGACGAGCAGAACTGAAATAGATGACGATCAAAAACACGCTGTTACACGGCAAGGTGCCTCTGTGTTATTGTTGTTTAGTGGCACCCCCCCCCCCCCCCCCATCCTACAAGGCCTACATCTAAATTCTAAATTAAAGTTATCAATTAATTTCCCCACCAACACGTGCGGCTGGATCGTGTTGAAGGCTGAGGAAAAATCGACAAATAGTAGCCTGGCATGGGTCTTATTGTTTTACAGATGTTTCAGTACATGGTTCAATAAGGTGAGTGAAGCATCTTGAACACCCCTCTTGACCCTATAGGCAAACTGAAGAGGGTCTAAAAGATGCTCTGTCCTAGTTAGGGGCTCCTTTTTGATCAGTGATTCAAAAGATTTCATAATTAAAGAAGTTAAGGCCACGGGCCTGAAGTCATTTAAAACCTTGGGGTGAGTACCTTTGGCCACAGGCACCACAGTGGACTGTTTCCATAATAATGGCACCTTCTGCTGAATAAGAAACCGCTGAAAAATACAATAAAAGATAGGGCCTAATTGTTCTGCACAAACAGTAAGCAGACGGCTACAGATTCTGTCTGGGTCTGGACTCTTTCTAGGCTTACAGCTTTTAAAACATTTTACCACACTACCCTCATCAAAGGAGGGGGAAAAGAAAGGTGCGGTCATGAGACTTTTTCTTAGCTCAACATGTTTATCATAAAATACTTGTGTGTCAAACCTTACATAGAATTTGTTTAATTCCTGGGCCAACTGCAGGTCTGAAGAGTAGCCATTTAACTCTATACGCTTCAACTTCATCAAAGTCAATGATTCAAGTTCTGTGTGAAGATCAATCAGGATCAGTTGTGGATCAAAGATCTACAACAGTAACAGTCAGTGAACTGACCTCAGAGTCTCCAGTCTACAGTTTGGACTCTCCAGAAAACCACTCAGATCCTTCACTCCTGAATCCTGCAGCTTGTTGTTGTAGCTCAGGTTCAGGTGTCTCAGGTGGGAGGGGTTGGACTTCAGAGCTGAGGCCAGAGAAGAACAGCTGATCTCTGACAAACTGCAGCGCTCCAATCTGAATAAAGAATAAGCAGTGAGTTGAGGACAAAGCTCCTTGCGTTCAGTGTCTCATCATCTGTTCAGAGCTGAAGAAGAGTAGAAAGTTTAGAAAATGAGAGTCAAACAGCTGAAGCAACAGGAAGCAGGTTAAACAGTCACATAAGCTGTGTTCGAAATCATCCACTACATCATGTATATGATATAGTGCACTACATCATGTACACCAGGGGTCATCAACTATATTTGTTGAAGGGCCAGAATCTTTCTCAACAGACACCGGACATTCAAATAGGCTGAGATTGAAATTAAATTCACCTTTTTGCCTAATAATTTATTTGTTTATAGGCTATTCTATTTTACCTGTAAGCTCATAATTTTCATTGTTTCATTTGTTTGGTATGATATAAAATGAAAAATCTTGACAGCTGGACTTTCAGATACCCAAAGGCTGGAGCTTTACTGACTTGCCCTGTGATTTTCAGCCTAAATTTGAAAAGAGGCTGACAATCGGTTCTGATGATACAAGTCAGTGGTCCTGAGTAGTCAGTAGTGTTTCTCTTCTATATACACATTCTACATCTCGGAGGCGACGTTTTCCCACACACAGAGAAAACTCAGTGGGAAACAGTAGGAGAGACACAGGCCGAGGGGGAACCGGGACAAAACACCGGAGCTGTGTGCCAGGACGTGCACAAAAAAACAACATCAAACACGCGCTGCTACCGCATCGTTTTTGGGCTGTGAGCGTGCATGACACGCATCTACACTGAATGGGTTTGAGTGCGCAAAAGACGCTACATCTGAACGGCCCGCCCATGCACGCCCTGTTTAACCAAGGCGGCGGACAAAATCATCCAGCTTGCCTCTACCGACAGGCAGAGAAAACTCTCCTAAACTTTCATGCACGGTGCTTTCGGGTACCGCGGCGTTTCCTTATCCCAGCGCATTGACTTACAGGCGCACACTAAGGCCGAATTCCGATTCTCCCCTTAGCCCTAGCCCTTGGCCCTAACCCTTCGTTTTGCGCGTTCACGTGAAGTGGTAGGGGTGTCCCGATTCTGGTTCAGACGAGGGTTAGGGGGAAGTGGTAGGGCTATCTCGCCCTCGAAACGGAGATTTTTCAGGGGCACACTTACGGACCGAGGGCTATGGCAAGTTTCCCAGAATGCATCTTGCGGCAACCGGCAGCAGTTTTATTTCTCACTGTAGCGCTGTTATTACGTCATTTTGTTAAGTTTTAATATTTTTTCATGCGAGAAAGTAGCTGTTTAGATCCCCAATGTGCGGTCGGTTTATCCACATGAGGCTGTTTAGACGTTTGCTCCGATGTTTTTCGGAGAAGTGAAGCTCCACGTTGGAGCCTCCACCTGTGGAGCAGATCAGCGGCTCGTCACGGAGACACCACCCGTCCAGAGAGCTTGTCAGCCGGCCAACCTCCCGACCTCGTCCCGGTAGAAAAGACGACCGCTAATTAACTTACCCGCAGGGTTTTAAAGGTTTACCGCCGCGTAGTTAGATAAATGCTGGTCTCATTGATGAAATGTAGCAATTGTCGCATTAATTTGTTTGAATTAAAAGTGAAGCTTCATGTGTGTTTTGGACACATGAGCACTGCCTGGGGAATCTGTAGCCTATACAGAAATCACCACATTTACATCAATAAATAAATGTTTTACAATGAACCGATCATTCTTCATTAAATTTTATTGTATTTTATTAAGTTAACGTGGTTCTGAATAGAGGATTTGTGGCAAAAGCTCGTCACGTCTGCTTATGTAAAAGCCAGCAGAGACGACTGATGACGTATGTGATTGTTGAAGTGGTGTCCCAATTCGTAGGGGTTGACTTTCAACCCTACTCCTTGTAGCTCCGTTTCAAGGGCAAGGGTTAAGGGCTAGGGGTAGGGATGAAAAATAGAATCGGAATTGGGCCTAACACTTTGAGCGTGTGTCTCCATGTCCGAGCGCATTGACTTACAGGCGCACACCAACAGAGACCACGAAATATAATAGCTATTGTTAACTATTAGAACTCAGTCGCGGGCCAGATTGGAAGGTTCGGCGGGCCGGATTCGGCCCACGGGCCGCCAGTTGATGATCACTGATGTACACGATGTAGGGAACAACGGGGGAGAATTCGGACACTACACGGTAATTTTCTGAACGTGGTTGCATCAGCAGAGACGCAGAGAATCATGTAAACAAACCATGGATGTAATTATTATTTAATTTAACCCTGAAATAATAATAAGTCACCAAACATTTTTCCTTTGACTTTAAGCTGACTTCTATTGTGACCCTATGGAAATATTTAAACTTTAAAATAAAAAAAATTTAAAAATTAACAGACACAAGCAGTAACTTGTTCTAGGTACATTACAACACAATATTTGGTAAATTGATCTTTCCTGCCACTACACTATTATTATGATATTAACTCTGATATGAACTATAGGCTATCTTATTACTTAACTACTTAAATCACAGTATTATACTGATTTGTTGAACTCAGCCTGATGTTAACATTAAAACTCAATATACAGTCACACAAGCAGCTCCATGTTGTCCCTGTGTGATGTTCAGGGACAGGTCAGGACAGTCGGTAGACAGACAGAGAGCTTCAAGGTTGAAGTTTATATTAATTAAGGGTGCACTGTGAGACTGTGACCGACCACATGTCAGCTTTAGGAGAGGAGTTGCAGTGCAGGAGTTTAATCTTTAATCTTGTTGCCTTGGTAACACGTTTAAAGTTGACTGCAATGACCGACCACTTTATTCACACAAAGCACCTAAGGACTAATTGACTGTGCAGATGAGGGGTTGTAAATGACCAGTATTCCCCAACTTCACCTCAACTTCAGACTGTGACCGACCACATGTCAGCTTTAGGAGAGGAAAACTCTGCGACGAGCACTTTTTTTTTTTTTTTTTAAATAGCTCTGCGGTATCGACCCGGCTGAAACACAGGAGGCCACGCTGTATTTATCAAAGCTTGGTCGTCGTGCTTATACTCCGGGTCGGTTCCGAGTGAAACTGGAGAGACACAACCGGACACCGGAGGGAGAAGCAGGTCGGATGTGCACGAAATGCGCGCCGCTATGCCGTCGCTTTGAGTTGTGAGCACACATGACGCACGTCTACATTGAAAGTAATGCGCGCAAAACGGCCCTCATGTAGGCTTACACATGCTTTTTAATCAAGGCGGCGGCCAAAATCACCAAGGTGGCCCGCCTTGGTCTTAAACAGGCAGGTAAAACCCTGCTCATGTCTGCAGCTCAGTGTCAACACAACTTTCACATGACATTCATCTGAGCAGAGAAATAAAACAGAGTCTGACCTCAGAGTCTCCAGTCTACAGTCTGGACTCTCCAGAAAACCACTCAGAGCCTTCAGGTCTGAATCCTGCAGGCTCCAGTTGGAGCTCATGTCCAGGTGTCTCAGGTGGGAGGGGTTGGACCTCAGAGCTGAGCCCAGAGAAGAACAGATGATCTCTGACAAACTGCAGCTCACCAATCTGAATGAAGGGTGAAACGTAAAGAAAAATGCTTGATAATCAATCAGCTGCAGCTTATGTGATGCACACACACATCTTATTTGATGGCTTCAGACCAGTCAGTCTTTATTTGAGTCAAACACTGATCAGAGTCAAATCATCTCTGTGAACCAAATGAAGACTGGCCTAACACTACAGAGCAGTCTAACATGTGTTTGTGACAGCGCCCCCTGAAGGTTGAAGTGAAGTGAACAGACATTATTGATGAGGACTGAGTGAAATGAGCTGTAAGTGGAGAGTCATTGTCAGTGTGAGAGAAGAACAACAACTATTTCAAACGTCCTTCATTCATGACATCAAAATCAGTGATTCAAGTTCTGAGTGAAGATCAATCAGGTTCAGTGGTGGATCAAATATCTAAGATCTACAACAGTAACAGTCAGTGAACTGACCTCAGAGTCTCCAGTTTACAGTCTGGACTCTCCAGAAAACCACTCAGATCCTTCACTTCTGAATCCTGCAGGTTGTTGTAGCTCAGGTCCAGGTGTCTCAGATGGGAGGGGTTGGACTTCAGAGCTGAGACCAGAGAAGAACAGCTGATCTCTGACAAACTGCAGTGCTCCAATCTGAATAAAGGGTAAAACGTAAAGATAAAATGCCTGATAATCAATCAGCTGCAGCTTCTGTTATGTTCAAATCAGCAGCAGAATATCTGTGAGTTTGATTCTTATTGGATTAAAAATATAATTTTTTTAAATGATAGAACTTTTGTCCATCACAAACACTATGACTGGTCCCACCTTGCTCTTGCAGTAATACTGAATCTTGAATCATTTCTCTTCTCAGCTCTTTGTTTAAATCCCCAACCAATTGAAACAAGTGAAACTTCAAACATTTAAACTGAATACAGACAAATAAACTCCAATAGACAAACTGACCTCAGAGTCTCCAGTCTACAGTTTGGACTCTCCAGTCCAGAACACAGAACCTTCACTCCTGAATCCTGCAGGTCGTTGTAGCTCAGGTCCAGATGTGTCAGGTGGGAGGGGTTGGACTTCAGAGCTGAGGCCACAATTTCACAGTGAGTTTCTGAGAGTCCACAGGAATGTAGTCTGTGATTAAAAATAACAATCTAATTTAAATAGCAGTTAAAATAGAGTTGGTGCATATGATGATGTGACATGATGATGTGATGGTTCAGCTCATCTTCTCTCACTGGGATGATCCTCAAGGCTCGGTCCAGTAGACCTGACCCCCTCTCTCCCCCTCCCCTTTGTAAACTGAGTCTATTTCCTCATGAAGGAGCTCTGAGGCTTCCTCTTTATTTATATTCAACGAAAACATCCAATGATATCACTAGATTTCAGTCATGAGCTACAATAACATTAATGTTAACTCAGTCACACACCTGTGGGTGCCTGGTGTGAGAGGAGCAGCAGAATATGAATAAAAGACAATACATTTATGGATATTTCTCACTTTGGCCTGATGTTTGCTGCTCATGTGCTACTGATACTGGATTTACTGGGTGATCAAAAATACCAGTGTGATATGATGGTGAATCAGCTCCAGGCCAGTTTAATCTCACCATTTCTCTCTCCTGAACAGAGGAGGGAGGGGCCCAGTGCAGGAGTTTAATGTTAAATCTTGTTGCCTAACACGTTTAAAGTTGACTGCAATGACCGACCACTTTATTCACACAAAGTACCTAAGGACTAATTGACTGTGTGGATGAGGGGTTGTAAATGACCAGTATTCCCCAACTTCACCTCAACTTCAGACTCCACCCACACTGACTCAAGTGACATCACCTGAGGACATGTATCAGACTGCACACAGCTCCTCTGGAGACACTGAAGGTAATAGCCTACTACGCGTCTCTCACATGCAGTCGTACTAACACCTGAAAACCCTGAAGTGTGAGATCAGTGGAGCTGCTTTCATTTGTTTTATTAGGTTTAAATGAAACAAAAGGTCAAAATAAACAAAACACAAAACTGACCAGCAACAGTCACATCACATCCAACTGAAGAATCTACATGGAGCTCACAATTTTAACAACACCTCCAGAAAAAAACAAGTCAAGCTAAGAATAATGAGAATAAATGAAAACTATGTTTATCTGAACTTAACTAAACTACTGATCTGATCCACTGATATCTGATATATCAATATTTATAATGATCATGTCTGGACTCACCGAGCCTTCTGGCAGTTCCTCACAGCTGGGACCAGTCTCAGTCTTCCCTCCTTTGATGCTTTGTACTTCTCCAGGTCCAACTCGTCCAGAACCTGCTCTGACATCTGCAGCATGTAGGCCAGAGCTGAACACTGGATCTCATAGAGTTTCTTCTCTGATCTGTTCTCTGACTCCAGGAACTGTTGGATCTCCTGATGAACTGACTGGTCCTTCATCTCCGTCAGACAGTGGAAGATGTTGATGCTTCTGTCAGGAGAGACTTCATCACTGTTCATCTCCTTCAGGTTGTTGATGGTTCTCTGGATGGTTTCTGGACTGTTGTCTGTCTGACTAAGCAGACCTCCTAACAGCCTCTGGTTGGACTCCAGAGAGAGGCCATGAAGGAAGCGAACAAACAGATCCAGGTGACCATTTTCACTCCTGAGGGATTTCTTCAAGGCTCTCCGCAGGAAGTCATCCAGGGTTAAATCATGATCTTGTTTTCCCAGGAAGTTCTCCAGGACCTGTGTGTTCTTGTTGGTGAAACAGTGGAACATGTAGACTGCAGCCAGAAACTCCTGAACACTCAGATGAACAAAGCAGTAGACTGTTTTCTTGAAGATCACACTCTCTCTTTTGAACATCTCAGTGCAGAGTCCTGAGTTCACCAAGGCCTCTGTGACATCCAGACCACACTGCTCCAGGTCTTCTTGGTAGAACATCATGTTTCCTTTCTCCAGCTGTTCAAACGCCAGCCTCCCCAGCTTCAGAAGAACTTCCCTGTCAGCCTCCATCAGCTCCTGTGGACTCATCTCATGTCCTTCACCGTACTTGTTCCTCTTCCTCTTTGTCTGGACCAGCAGGAAGTGTGAGAACAGGTCAGTCGTGGTCTTGGGCAGCTCTCCTCTCTGGTCTGTGGTCAACATGTGCTCCAGAACTGTAGCACTGATCCAGCAGAAGACCGGGACTTGACACATGATGTGGAGGGTCCTGGACGTCTGGATGTGTGAGATGATTCTTCTGGACAGATCTTCATCACTGGACCTCCTCCTGAAGTACTCCTCCATCTGGACATCAGTGAAGCCTCGAACCTCTGTTACCCTGTCAACACATGAAGGAGGGATCTGATTGGCTGCTGCAGGTCTGGAGGTGATCCAGACCAGAGCCGAGGGAAGCAGATTCCCCTGGATGAGGTTTGTCAGCAGCACGTTGACTGATGACGTCTGTGTGACGTCAGACACAACCTCCCTGTTGTTGAAGTCCAGTGACAGTCGGCTTTCATCCAGGCCATCAAAGATGAAGAGAAGTTTACAGACAGCCAGCTGCTCTGCTGTGACCTTCTGTAATGTTGGATGGAAAACATGGAGCAGCCTGAGAAGACTGAACTGCTGATCTCTGATCAGGTTCAGCTCCCTGAATGAAAGCAGAACCAGCAGACTGACATCTTGGTTCTCCAAGCCCTCTGCCCAGTCCAGAGTGAACTTCTGCACCGAGAAGGTTTTTCCAACACCAGCAACGCCGTTGGTCAGAACCAGTCTGATGGGTCTCTGTTGGACAGGTGAGACTGTAGAGACATCTTCTCTCTGTTGGACAGGTGAGACTGTAGAGACGTTCTCTCTCTGTTGGACAGGTAAGATTTTAGAGATCTTGTGTCTCTTTTGTGAATGTAACCATTTGGAGATTTTGTGTCCAGTTTGAACAAATACGTTTTTCGAGACCACTCTGATGGGTCTCTTATGGACAGGTGAGACTGTAGAGACGTCCTCTCTCTGTTGGACAGGTGAGACCGCAGAGACGTCCTCTCTCTGTTGGACAGGTAAGTCTTTAAAGATGTCGTTGCACTTGATTGGAGTGTCATGGAGGGTCTTCTTCTTGGACGTTGTCTCCAGCTGTCTCACCTCATGTTGGGTATTAACCTCTTCACTCTGTCCCTCTGTGATGTAGAGCTCAGTGTAGATCCTGTTCAGGAGGGTTTCACTTCCTGTTCCACTTCCTGTTCTACCTCCTGTTCCCTCAGTTCCTTCAGTCACTCGCTCACATCTTCTCCTCAGACTGATCTTATGTTGATCTAAAACCTCCTGCAGACCAAGATCTGCTGAGAGAGAAGAAACAGAGTCAGACTGAAGACAGAGAGTCTGACAATCTGAACTGATTATTTTCATCAGCTACAGAAAAACTACAGACAACAAAGAGAAGGTTTGAATCATCATCTTAAATGTCAGTGCTGTGTGATGGAACAATGACTGTGGAGAAAACAACAGGTCCTGGTTTCAGATATGACCACATCAGCAGACAGATGTTCAGTCTCACTTTGTACAGAGCTGCTCCGATTGGCCTGATGTCCACCTCTTTTTCTGGGTCTTTGTCCACACTGGGGACAGGAGGGGGGTCCTGAAGAACCAGACTGGTCCCAGTCTGAGGTGAAGCACTGTCTGCAGAACCGGTGTCCACAGCTGGTGGAGACTGGATCCTTCAGGATGTCCTGACAGAGACCACAGCAGGACAGCCGCTCGTCCACAGAGACACCACTCCTCTTCTCTCTGTGAAGACATTTCTGTATCACTAACATGTCACAGTCACAGGTCCACATCTGTGCTCTGATTGGAGGACAAAAACAAACGGCTGCTGATGTGTCTACTCTTTTTTTCCATGTTGATTCTGTCTCTTGAGTTCAGCCTATGTGTTTCTGATTATTGTGACTAGAGCAAACAACACATCTGCTGCAGGCTTCATCTGACCAACACATTTTCTCCCTGTTTCTTGAGTGGTTTGTAGCCACATCAGTGTCTTTCCAGTGACTACAGTTACTATAACAGATCACTGGTCCCACTCCCAACACTGGAAGACAGTGGTCACATGATCTTTGTAGTGTTAACAACGCTACTGGCCAAGAAGAGATGTGAGCCTATAACCAAGTTACCCTCAGCATTTAGTGTTATTGGCTACAATCCCTGCTGTTGTTTTCTACACATCTGACTAATTGTCTCTTACTGTGACTCTGAAGTTCCAGGTTCAGGATTGAAGTTTGGAACATTTTTTCTGGACCTGTCACTCTCCAGAGATGGACAGATGGATCCTGGAGACCCTGATCCGTCCTTGTCTTCATCCACACAAACACTCATCTTCAGGACTTCAGTCAGTCTGAGAGAGAGACCAACAACACTGATGCTGAGATAACACACACAGACACTCACACACACCTGCAGTGTATACAGTATGACAAAATTGACCTGGTGAGTTAAGATGAATCTCAATAAGCAACACTGTCATTTATAACAGTGTGACTTTGTTGTGACCTCATAAGGACTCGATCACAGTCACTGTGGTTTAAAGGGATAGTTCACCATTTTGGCAAACTGGCCCATTGCCATAATCCCTATAGTCATAGCAGTAGGTTCGTTACCTTTAATTGTTGGTGCAAGCTATTTTTAGAACGGTGGAGCAGAGCTGCGAGCTGCTCAGAGCTATGCTACGGAGGCTCATGGGATTTCTTGGTTTCCCTCATCAAACTCATCAAATACACAATCCAACAACTCCAAAACGCTCTGGTGGACAAGTTGTGACCTGCACATTCACCACGCTATGAGATAATAACACAACGTTACCAGACAGAGTTATTTTAGAGGTAAATTCATGCAAAACCGCTGATGCACGTTGCCTTCAGGGACAGTTTATCAGCAAGCAGTCTCTGTATTTACCTTGAAAACAACTCTGTCTCGTAAAGTTGCATTATTATCTCATAGTGTGGTGAATGTGCAGGTCACAACTTGTCCACGAGAGCGTTTTGGATTTTTTGGATTGTGTATTTGATGTGTTTGATGAAGGAAGCCAAGAAATCCCATGAGCCTCCGTAGCGTAGCTCTGAGCAGCTCACCGCTCTGCTCTGCCATTCTAAAAATAGCTTGCACCAACAAATAAAGGTAACAAACCTACTGCTATGACTATAGGGATTGTGGCAATGGGCCAATTTGCCAAAATGTTGAACTATCCCTTTACGGTCACACCTTGTGTTAATACACAACATTTGTCATCATCACACACTGAATTCAATTAAATTCAATTCAAATCAATTTATTGTAACTTTCATGAAAAAAACTGTATTTAACATGGGAGCGAGAAGCCGTTCTCCCTGTTATGTTGTTTGCAAAATAAAAGGGAGACACATTTAAAACAAGACAATAGTTATAAAAAGAGACAGCAGCAGTTTTGTTAAGTAAAATAAAAAATAAAAGATATAAAAAAATAAATAAAAAACAAGTTTACATTAAAAAATAAAGTGCGCCACTTGCAGTTAGTTGGAGAAAGTGCAGGTGCATGTGTAGCTCCTCATTCCCCAAACCAACTTTGATCTGAGCTTAACACCAGCCTGAGACAGAGAATCAAACTGTAAAACAGTGCTGCCAGGACAGGAGCTACCTCTGCACATGATCCTTGGACTTGAGGGAAAACAACAATATTGACAAACCGACTGAAAAATGATCAACAGGTCATCTGTGATGTCAGAGAGAGAGATTTCCACATCTGGACCTGATGTCCTCTTTTTCCATGAACAAATATTTCCTGTGTAACAAACTAATGGACATGGACAGTCGATCAGATTAATACATTTGAAGATGGACGTGTTAAAAATAAATATTCGTGTCAGCGTTATGTCACGTCACGTCAGGTGCATTCAGGTAAACTACGAAGAATACCCAAATAGTTTGAAACTACAGTCTGGTTACTACTTTTGTATTTGAAGTGTCCCCCCCTCTTCATCAGCTCGTGTTGTTTCTTCCTTTTTCTCTCAGTGTCTCTGTGGACTTAAGTTCACTTACTCTTCTTCCCTCCACAGTCAACAGGGGCAGACTGACACACTCTCACACTTCAATAATAACTAATAATAATAATAATTGTGGTGTGTTAACACTCACCTGCCTCAGACTTCAGTTTCTCTCCTTCTGCTTCATTTACTGTAAAATGGCGTCTGAACTAAATACTTTCACTTTGACTTTCACGTCTGTACCTGTTGACAAGGTGGCTGGCTTCTGCTCCTCCTACTCCTCCTTCACTGCATTTACAAGAAATCACATGACTGTACGTTTGTGTTGTTCACTGACTGTTGTTCAAATTAGTTGTTATCCCAATGCCATATTTAAAATGACAACTAATGTATTGTAACAAGGAGATAAACTCCTACCTTTTATCTGGCTTCATAGAAATAATGTTTTATTAAAAATATTTTAACAGGATAGGGAAGTGACTTGATAAAGGTAGAATGACGCCACCCGATGGGCAATTCGTGGTATTACCCCTATATGGAAAAAATCCCCAAATCTATTCTGCATGAAGAAACAACCTGTCATTCATCATACACTTTATGAATGTCTGAATATTCCCCTTTTACAGTGCAGAGAGACTGCATTTAACTAGTGGACAACATTCATTTTCATTACAACATAACTGTCATAATTGTTTTCATTATTAAAGTATAGCTATTGTTATTGTGGATGTAGCCTCACCTTAACACTCACAGATTATCAGCCCTATGTTGACACACAGGTTGACCTCATTCATCCTTTAACAATTGTTTCCATATTTATGAAAATGCTCCAAATTTGTCATGATGATTTTTTTCAACAGGTGCTGTGTAAATGTGAAAAATATTGAGGTGATGTTCACTCAAGGAAAAGTCATCGAATGTCAAGTTGAAAACAATTTGTTTTTTCCCTGCTGTTACACATGGTGATGGGTCATTCGGAGCAAATAAGTATTATAGCCTAAATAAAATAAACTTGTCTTGAGTATTGTCACCCAACTGGATAATATAGCATCAGATTTGTTAAACAATTTTTAACAAAAGTAAGACTAAATGGTGTCACCACTAAAGAATAATAAATATTAGATAACTGATCCACCTTTAGTTGATTTAAGTGTACTTAAAAAATATATATTTTCTGCCATGTCAAAGCCAATTTTTTATTGCGTTTTTGCAATAGACAATTAAGTTTTTTTTTCTGATTCTGATTCTAAATAATGTCACAAATTGTAAAAATTTGTCAAGAAACCTCATGTTGCATAGCAAAATGAATTATATTTTTTCCACATTTGAGTCTAGAGATATTTCCTGTAGACTGTATCGTATATAGATTTTTATGAAAAAATACCAGTTACCCCACATGACATTAGGGTTGCATCACGTCATTGACCCAGAAACTGTGCAGTTGACAAAAAAAAAGAACCAGTTTGTTCCTGTGGTTTATAATTTATTCCAGTATGAACACATACTGCCGAGTGCCATTGCAAACAACAACAACAACACACATCATCATCATCTTCATCATAATGGGAGCGTGTCGGAGCTGTGAGGTCTGATCAGAGAGGCTCGTTACTACGCCGACGGCGGCGACGAAGTCACTTTACATTGGCTGCCTGTGACACAGTAACGCCGGGATTCCACTGGATGCGGAACGATTCCGAAACGGGTCCGCTACGGAACGGCTGCGTACTCCGACTCCGTCAACTTACACCGGTTCCGTCCGTGATGTTGATTGTTGCGGCTCCGCCGCACAGCGGGAACACGTGATCTCGCGATAAAGCGGGTTGTAGTTTCCATAAAGTGAACCACAAAATCAAAAACAATTAATTTAATCCAGAGGAGTAGAGAAACAACTTGGTGCTGACCTGACTTGATTTTACAATCACTATCTCCTTGTCCATGGTGTAAACGGAGTGAAATGATGTCTGAAAACCTCCGAGCTGCTGACTTCAGGCCGGTCGCTGCACATTACAACGTTTTCAAGGTGTAAAGCAGGAAATATGCTCCGCTGTAAACATGGTGTATTTTATTTTGAAAATTAACCAGGTGTTTTATTTTGTATTTTGCCCACGATTTCCTGTCATACACGACCTGCTCTGTGTTAATTGATGCGCCGTGCTCCGGCGTCCGGCAAAAATAGAAGCTCTGCGTATCTTTTGCGAGGGCTGACGGATGCCGGTGCCGTTCCGGACCCACGACGCAGCGGACCCGGAGTCGGTGGACGCTCACACGGTGATTATAATTAATACGTAACGGCTCCGCCGCCGTACCGGAGCGGATCTGCAGCCGTTCCGCATCCAGTGGAATTTAGGCGTAAGGACACTGAGGGCCGGAGAGAGAGGAACGACAGCAGAGGTGAGGTTTGTTCATGGTTCGTTGGCACAAAGTCGCTGCGTGAACTTGGACTGACAGGACGAACTACGACGTAGCTGCACAGATCGGACAAGGCAAAAAAAACAAAAACAACATGAGGCACATCATGCATTCACGTACAATCAGCTTCAAAATGAGAACCGTTAATTAATCTTCCATCATAAATCAGTCGGGTTGAGTTGATTGTGCCGATTCCACTGAACCGTAAAAAAATCATTTCTATTGCTGCTTCATTTGTATTTCAGTAACAGTTAATTATTTTCAATGTGCTGAGGTGAAGCTGGAGCTCAGTGCTTGAGCAGGAAATGGTCCGACCTCAAACCGTGATCACGTCTATTTACATTAATGGATCTGTGCTGCCGTTTGTTCACTACCACGGATACAACACAGCGAAGCGTTTCAAGTGCTTTATTGTGGAAGCACAATAATAATAATAATGATAATGATAGTGATAATGTGATGTCTCCAATGCTAACTGGCTCCAACAATTAAATAGGCCTACCATTAAAATGGTATTTGGAAAGCATGGAAAGCATAAGAAACACCCAGATCTGAGTGTTTCTTATGCTTTCCATTCACATTGCTGGTATTTCAAGCAAAAAAGAAAAAGTTGCGATTAACTCAGGAAATTTTGAGATTAATCGCGATTAAAAATTTTAATCGTTTGACAGCCCTAATTATCATACAATATTTGAAAATAAACCCTGTTTTCAGAAATATTTGTGATTTTTTTTTATACTCAAAGTGGCCCCCCACTGGGATGACAGTGCCAGCAGTGGCCCCCAGCTCATTTGAGTTTGAGACCTCTGTTTTAGTTGGTTTGCTTCCTATTTACATTTAAGATAGCAATGTGTGAGGATTCCAGACTCAAATTTGACAAACATGTAAAAAATAAATAAAAAGATATCAAAAACAATAAAAACCAAATTAAATTGCTTCAAACTAATTAGACAACAAACTGTACAAATCAAAGCAGCACAGCTTTATATCCATGCCATGATTTTCTCACATATGTCGTATTGTGTTACAGTGGGGAGTCAGGCCCCTCCTGTTTCTCCCCTTCACTACCACTGACCTCTGTTAATCTGTAACCACCATCAGCTGCAGGACTAATATGATCTTTGATCATATCACAACAAACAAGTCAGTATCAACACTGGTATGGCAGAAGAACCAGGGAGAAATAATTTCCTATTCTAGTGAAGTTTACTGCAGCAGTTCGAACACTAAACTAAACTCTGTTACAGAGACAGTTTGGAGGTTCACAGGTTTGTAGCAGGTCTCTTACTGTGACTCTGAGGGTCCAGGTCCACGACTGAAATTTAGAGGTTCTACTTTTGACCTGTCACTCCTCATGCACGGACAGATGGATCCTGGAGACTCTGTTTCATCCTCGTCTTTGTCCACACAAACACTCTTTGGGAATTCAGTCAGTGAAACCTGTAACACTGTGTGTTTTAGTATGTTATCTCACAGCCAGAGGCACACAGTTTTAAGTGTTCTGACCACCCCTTCCCCAAACTCTTCTAAGGAAGAGCTAATGCATTTTCAAACTTTCAAACATGTAATTCTCTCAAATGGCTTTCTTACAGTTGGATTATTTGAAGCTTTCTCTCTCCAAATCCACTGTGAAAACTACTGACACAGTATGATGTCAACATAAGCAAAGTAAAAGCAATGCTACAGCATGGAAAACAAATTGTCGAAGTAAAATGAAGACAAAAAACATAAATTCTACTGGCTTCGTGCTGTATACAGGGTAGGAAATTATCTTTGGTCCCTGGTCTTAAGTAGGTAAATAACTTTGATCCATTACCTTAGCTGGAGGCAGCACATGTGCATTTGATTTGACTTGATTCTTGCCTGCTCATTGCTCCCTTACACACGTGATGGCACAACTACATTTCAAAATAAAAGCTTTGGTTTCAAAAATAAGAGTTCTATCTCTATGTATTAAACTTTGGATTGTATTAAACTAATACAGAGCAACAAAATAACCGAAATATATGCCAGAATGTCAATTGGGAATGATAAATTAAAAACAAAAGCTATACTCCCACCAAGTCACACAAATCTTGTAGGATTTCTCTAAATATACAATAGGCTACAGCAATCAAAGCAACTAGGTCGCTCCAAACAAATGGACCTTCATAGATTTGGTGATGTAATGGAAAATTTGGATGTCAACCCATATTTTACAAGTGTTGTATCATGATTGTGATGTGTGGTACTTAGTTAATCCCTTTGAAGACAGACAGCAGAGAGTTTCACTCAGGACAGGTTAAAGGGTGAGAGCCAGAGAGGCTCCCACGATAGAGTGTCCTGTGGAAATTTACAAGGGATTGTTGTGTCCTGGTGGTGAGGCTAGGCAGAATCACCGGAGGTGCCGTATTTTGTCTATTGGTATGTGTTTGGGAACCATAAAGATGGTGAGCCTGAGAACATCTTCAGTTCACGCACCCACTGACCGTGTGCTGTTCAGTTGTACGTGTGTGACTCCATTCATGAATGTTTATTAAAACTCAAGAAAGACAGCCAACGTGTGAAGCTTTTCTTTTTAATTCTTCATTGAACAAAGAGAACAAATTTTTGCCACCACAGTGACTTAATGGAGTAGTTTGTTAGTGATAAATTGTGAAAATATCCATTTAACACAAGGAAAACAGAACCAGCAAGAGTCTCAAGCATTGTGCTAAGAGTTATTACAAGGCTTAACAGAATTATTCTAAAATATCTTGAAAGATTGGGGTGTCCTCCTTTGCAAGATTATTTTAGAAAAATAATCCAAAATATAGCGAATTTTCACACCGCACGCACGGTGAAATTCTTGGACCGGCGGAAGACGGACGAAAGCGAAAACATTTACCAAGAATGTTTTCATTCATCAAGAATAAAAGTCGGAGGTTCGAAGACGATCAGATACCGCCGTAGTTCCGACCATAAATGGATATTCGGCAGCATTATTCCCACGACCCGCCGGGCAGCATCCGGGAAACCAAAAGTAGGAAATGCTGGGCGAGTTGACCACTAATAATAATATCAAAATAACTATAAAGACAAAACGATATATTTATCAAAAATGGACCCACTAACAAGTGTGGGTAACGATTCATCCACATTAATATGAGACTCTTTTATAACCAAATAACTCCTCGTTGTCCCTTTAAGGCACTGATACAGCAAATTGCTGAAAAAATGCTTATTTAGATGCAAAATCTTCAAGAACACATATATATTTGTAAAGTTAAGAGTCATGACAACACAAAAAAGTAATTTTCAGGGATAATATTTGATGTTTTTAAAAACAAAAAAAACTTTTTTCCGGCTTGTATATCAACCACCCACAATCAAAAGCATATAGAGGCATATAAAATACACTTAGGCTCCCGCACTATAGATGGATTTCAGTCATGTGACGTTCTGGTTGTGAGCGCTGTCTTGAGTACCTAGGCACAGCTACAGTACGATCATAGAATGTATGGGCTTTGATGAAGGATGTCTTAGTATCTGTCATAAACAAAAGATAACGGTTTACGATGCGCGTTTGTGTCACGGACTTGTGGTGCCACAGAAACAAGAGGAGAGCTGTGTGTTCAGCCACGACGTGGAAGGAGCCTCCACTCTCTCTGTAACAAGCTTGTCATTTATCTAACATCACAATTAGCCCGAAGCTGTTTAATGATGGTAAAAATGAAACATAAGGTAAATATCCCGCATAGTTTCTCTTTTCTGTGCTCCGCTGATCAGAGTGGAGTCCCTAGCAACGGTGTGTTTTACTTAGCAATGGTCTGTTATACAGAAATAATGGACTGTGCAATGGAATGCAAAATGCAAAATCAGAATGTAAATAAATATTAGAAATATCAAAGAATCATTGGAATGCAACATTCAATAGAGCCGTGTAATTAAAAAAAAGGTTTACCCTATCTATACGTTGTCTTAAATTGTGTGTTACTTAGAAAGTTGTTTCATCGTTAGTAATAACATCTTAACATTCTTCATACAGCTCCATCAGCAGCAATTGTTCAGCCGCCCAACTCTACCTCTCCACTCGTTGTGATTCATTTGATTATTTTTTTCATTCATCCCTTGGTTTTAGTTTCTCATAGTCTGTCTTGAGTTAGCCTGGATTAGTTCAGTCTGGATTAGCAGTCTGCATTAGTGGAAACACTTGAGACTCAGTTTTGAGATGGTACTGGACTATTTTAAGCCTAGCTTTCTAGGTGGATTTGGTTTCCTTCCTTTGGCGATGTTGTCGGAATTCCCCTTCTTCTAATTCCTCTGTCAGCCAATGATGGAGAAGTTCTGGTTCAACCTCCACCTACACACACATACACACAGAGGAGAGGTGATGAATGGCAGACTCTTTAGTCTGTTCGGACCAGATGTGTTAGGTGTTGTTAGTCAGTAGTTCAGTGAGTGGACATTCGCCTGTAGTGAGGGTGCTGTTGTTTCCTGTAACATTTTGTAGAGCCTTCACGCCTTTTCACACTATATTGCTGTATTTGATTTCAGTGTGCAGCAACTCTAACCAATAACTGTCTGCTTCTCATAACTGATAACCGATAACGTTATAAATAGGAAGTTAAGGAAGACTAATTTCAAAGGAGGTTAAATTGAAAGCAACTGGACTTAGTTATTTGTCTAGGAAGACGTTTCACCTCTCATCCAAGAGGCTTCATCAGTTCATGTAGCATCTGACCAGGCTGGGACTGGTCCAACTATCTGGTGTGGAGACTCACTATTTAACCTCTTGTGTGGGCGTTCACAAGGGTGATGATGTCACTGGTTCCCTTTTGTGCTCCAAGTGCCAACGACAGTCGTTTGAATGACTGACGACTAACGAAGTCGAAACCAACCTTCCATCAAAGGCAGTCATTTAAACGACTGTCGTTGGCACTTGGAGCACAAAAGGGAACCAGTGACATCATCACCCTTGTGAACGCCCACACAAGAGGTTAAATAGTGAGTCTCCACACCAGATAGTTGGACCAGTCCCAGCCTGGTCAGATGCGTACAAGAACTGATGAAGCCTCTTGGATGAGAGGTGAAACGTCTTCCTAGACAAATAACTAAGTCCAGTTGCTTTCGATTTAACCTCCTTTGAAATACTATGACCTGGGCAAATGAGAATATGCACCGGCCCAAGGAAGACTAAGTTGTAGTGAGTAAAGATGAATTTAACATTATAGCTCTGCCCCTGACTTAACCAAATAATACAACCAACATCACTACTGTAATCACAACAAAAACAAGACCAGTTTGTTATTGTCATTTGTTATTGTTTCAAATCAACTTGGGGACTGAAAATGAGTGAAATCAAGGCAATTTTGGCTAATTAGAATTGGCTTTAGTAATCGGCAAAAAATGTACAGTAATTATAAGACTATCTGTGTATTTTGGTTGATATTTATCAGCCAATATTGGGTCGATAACTATCTGTACTGACTGTTATTGTGCATCTCTAGTTTTAATAATTTATTTAATTTTGGATTTGACCTGGATTATGTCATCTCTGAGTGCTGCACGACTCATTCTGATAATAATGATTCCACTTCGGCAGGGTTCATTTTGAGCGCAACTAGCCCGAGCTTTAGTAAATCCAGGTTGCAGATAGGAAGCCTGTGGAAGCTGAACTTTGTCCAGCTGCTCATTTTGTTCTGACAAGTCGGAAACATGCACGAAATGGGGGGCGACTCCCATTCCGACGGTTAACATTTGTGCCACAAAGAAACTGGGTCCGCTTCTCGGCACTTCGCGACTATTTGCGGCGCTTCTGCGTCCGGTGTGTCCCCAGCCAGCTGTACAACTTGTGGGCTAAAATACAAGACAAAAAAAGTACCTAAGTGTAGCCTTTCCGGGAGTTGATCCCCAGTCACCCATACTGAGAGCGGCTGCTCTACCCACTGTACTACTACGTCGGCAAACACACCCAGTACATTCACTTACTACCTTTCGAAATGGCAGACCTTTTTTCAGGTTCGGAATGGCGCCCCTTTTACTAAAATAATTAAGAGCCGGCGTTACAAAACATTAAAGTAAATGTTCGGAATGGCGCACCTTTGGAATGCCACACTGGACCCCGCAGAAACGAACCATAACATTAGCAGTATCAACTTTCAGGTAAACACGGTGCGTGGCGCAGTGTTTAAGGCGGCTGCCCCATGTAGAGGCTACAGTCCTCGATGCAGGCGTCCCCGGTTCGAATCCTGCGTCAGGCTGACCTTTCCTGCGTGTCATTCCCCCACTCTCTGCCTCCCCCTTTCCTGTCTATCTATACTGTGTGCTATCAAAATAAAAAGGCAAAAAAAGAGAGAAAACTTTCAGGTAAACAAGCCGTGCCACGCCATGCCGCACTCAGAGATGATATCATGCAGGTCAGAGGTTAGTAGGTCAACCTACAGACCCCAGATGTTGATAACAGGTCACCTCGGACTCAGAGGGGAATAGCACTAGCGTATCATAACAAAATATTGGTGAAATGAACGAGTTTCTCTGCAGATAATGTGTTATTTAGAGGCTGCATTCTGCTGCCCTGTAGACTCACATCATACGGATATACGCGGCTCTCAGCTGGATCTAATTTCGTCGGAACAACTTGTAATGACACCAAAGTTATCTGGGTGAGTAAATGATCGTATTTTATGCTAGAAATAAGGTCCAGATTGTAAAAAACGGCAATTCCCCTTTAAGCTATTGCATCCTGTCTATATGTTTAAATGTCTTGTTGTGGATCTAATTTACACAATGAAAAAACTCCTTCATGAGTTGATTGATCTGGAGGTAAACAGATTTGACTTACCTCAGATTATCCAGTCTACAGTCTGGACTTTTCTGGACATCACTCAGATCCTTCAGGTCTAAATCCTGCAGGTCGTTGTCACTCAGGTCCAGTTCTCTCAGGTGGGAGGGGTTGGACTTAAGAGCTGAGCCCAGAGAAGAACAGCTGATCTCCGACAAACTGCAGTTCTCCAATCTGAACAAAAGATAAGAAGTACAGCATTCATATACCTCTTCATGTCAAAACTGTTCCATGTTGGACTACACACTGACTTCAACACTTTTATTCAGGGCTGAACTGGATCAGAGTTTAAAGGTCCAGTCCTGATCCAGGGATAATGTCTTTCTTGGACCTGGTCTAATAAAGCTCTTGAACAGTTTCTCTGAGTTGTGCTGCACAGGGGTCCATTGACTGTAAAGGAACATGCAGAGCTCCAGACTGCCCCTAAATGGGGGGGGGAGGGTGGCCAGCATCTCTGGCTGTGATGATGGCCACAGGATCGGCCCTCTTGCTCTGGGGAATACCTGCCGTTTCCATGCCACAAAGATGACTCATCAGCTCCACCATGAAGTCTTTGTGTGTCATGGGCTTCACTTGCTTGGCACTGCTCATCTCAGTAGTCTTGGAGACTAGTGCTGTGTTGAAAAGATCGAACCGCCGATTTGAAATTTATTCTAATTTTAATTCCTACAGATCGATTTGTACGTCCAAAGATCAATTTTATTATACATACTATTGTAACATCCGGCCAGACGTGATAAAAGGATGACGAGGAGTTGCTCAACAAACCTTCATTTATTCCAGGAACGGTACAGTTACTGTCAGCCCCAACCATGAAAAACAACGACAAACTTCTCTTCTCTTCTCACACCACATACACACACACGCAGGCTCGGTCCTCCGTCCACCTTCTGGTGTTGTTACAAATGTTTCTGGTTTGGAGACACCGATGTGAAAGCACTGCTGTCTTCATTTCAGTCTCACGGAGCAGTCCCTGCTGAAGTAAAATACTAGTTTATCAACATTCTGGGATTGGTCCTTGCCATTTTCACCAGTCTTATAGCCATCATTACCTACCAATAGGCTACTTCATTAATTTGCTGTTAAATGTCAATATAATACTAGAATTAATATGTTGCATAACTAGACAATCAGGTAACAGCTCAAAAAATGGTTTTAGTAACACTAACCCAAATCGATATTGGATCGAATTGAATCGAAATAATCTATTCTGAATCTTAAGAATCAGAATCAGAATCAAATCCCTTGAAATTTGAATCGATACCCAGCCCTATTGGAGACACCAACGACATATAGATCAGGAAACCAAAAATTTTTATTTCTTCCCTGATTATTAATTTTTTTGCAGCATTTTTGTTGGTGTTGCTGCAGATGGTCCTGACTGTGTCTGTGGCAAAAGACAAAAGAAAAATACTTTTTGGACTGTGGTTCTCTGTGGTTAGCCTGGTTACTGCTGGGGCAGTGTCAGCATCCTCCTCTGTCTTCCAGGGCTCAGAGCTTATGCGTGGCTCTGCTGCCTGAGCCAGCGGGGAGCGGGACCTGGTGGGCATGCCTCGCCGTCCTGTCCTCTGGGCGCATCTCCGACTCCACACACACGTTGGAGGCTCCTCCTCCTCTCTCTCCTCCTCCAGAACAAATGACGGATCATCCACTTCTTTGTCAAAGTCCTCACTCTCTGGCTCCGCCGCATCTCCCTCCGCTCCGTACAGCTCAAAGAAGAGCTCCACTGCCCACATTCATCAGCCGCCTCATTGTTTTGTCACGCTAAACAAAAATACTATTGCACTACACACTAACTACACTTACACACTAACCAGACACTGAAAATACACTAAATGTCACAAAACTCTATTGCTATCGCTGTCCCTCGCTATTGCTGCCGTAACTCCCACAACTTTCCCTTTTTACATGGCCTATCAATACAATTTAAAAACATATATAGTTTGAGGTCTGCACTTTTGACACAAGTTGAAACACAAGTTGAATATTACTGCTACATCGTCTTAAATCTGTCATGTGATTTAGACGCGTGGGCGCATCCGTCGACTCCAGAGGATAAAGTGTCTGTGAGTGTGTATTTGTGTATCTCTGTGGGGGAGGGAGGGTCGAGTTTTCTTACTTTTCTTTGTTGTTTTTAGCTTCTGTGAGGCACTTAGTGTTGCTTAACGTATGAAAAGTGCCATATAAATAAAGGTTGATTTGATTTGATATGAAATACCAACTCGTGAATTTTTTGCTCTACTCTACCCCTGCATAATTTATTAGGGCCACGGGCCATCGCACCGGGCAACTCGAAGAGTTGCAGGACAAATTATATATCAAAACGTGCGGTTTGATTGGGATCGGTGTGCTATTACTTTTCTCAACAGTGTACGAATTTTTCGCGACGTAAGTCGCGAAAAACTAGGCAAAATTTTGCATTGAAAAAAAAAGCGAAAAAGACGAATCATTGGAGTTTAACAAACGTCTACTGCTCAGGCATACTTTCACCTAGAGACTCCATTTAAACTTTAAACAGTAGACACAAGTCTTGTGTATTGTCGTATTACTCGACGTTTTGATAGGTCATATAGTTTTTGATCAATCCCTGATCAATGACCATGATCATTTTTGGAGAAATTATGAGATTATAATGGGTGTGTATTGCACGGAATGTTCGTGTCAGAGTGGGTGACATCATCGGTTAGAGTGGGAGAAAGCCCAGAAAAACTCCAGATTTTTTCTCTTTCCACAATCGGCCCGGCCACAATTTACACTCTACACACATACTTTTTCCAGAATTTGTAAGACAAACTTGTTCTGTCTCTCATCATGTGCTCAAAATATCAGAGAGACTTACAGAATTTACAGAATCAGCCTCTAAGTGCGGTCACGTCTGTCTCTGCTCCTCATTGACTCCAATACAAAGATTTTCTGAGAGAAGCAGAACGGCCCGATGTTTTAAAACTGCCAGCGTCTCCAAAATATTTACTGTAGAAACACCAAATCGTACCAAATTTTTCAGGAAGTCCTTAGAGCAACGTGATCTGTGTTTTGTTCTGATAGGAGTTACCGTTTTGTCACCGTAAGCCTTTTGCGAGACCGGTGCAGAGGCAGAAAATCACTCTTTTTCTCCACATTTCTGTCTGTCTCAGTCTGGGGGGCCCCTATCGCCGTGGTAACCTCTGTGATCCTCAGGCCAGAGCTCGTTAAAGCAGATATCAGTGGAATGTTTTTGTTAATATAAGTCCTAAATAGTCCTATTTTCCGTCAGCAATCACTTACATGAAGTATTTCAGCCTAAACACGAGTCTCTCCGTCACTCTGCTCTGCTGTAACCCGAGGAGAAAATTTTCCTTGTGGGATACAAGTGTTATCCAATGAGGAGAGAGAACGGCATGAAGGGCTGTGTGTGCAGCCAAGGGATGCGCGTGAATGTGGTGACGTAGCACGAGGACCAATTGATGCCTGACAAGGGCGGGGGCTGCTAACTCATGGTGCGTTCAAAGAAACTCGTACTTTGTGTTTTTCCTTCCTGTGAAGTCATACCAGTTCGATCTGGTACGAGTTCACGGGTCGGAAGTTACGAGTGGCCGTTATAGGGAACTTTCACAGACAACAGGATGGTAAAAACACGAGCTACGGGTTACCTGGAACGCTACCAAGTCGTAGTTGTGACTTGAAGCTGTAACTTACGGTTTCAAAAGCCTGCCTTGAACGCAGCATTAGCCGAAACGGCCGTGAAGCTGATATCTGCTTTAACTTCATAAACAATCCACCTGGCGCTAGTTTAAATTGTTTGTATGTATGTTTATAAACACAGACACAGCTAAATCAGACTGACACAGGATGCAGCTCACACACAAACACACACACACACACACACACACACACACACATTGTTTACATTAGCGGCCAAGCACGTGTCCATGCGCCCGCATGTCCGTGTGTGTGTGTGTGTGTGTGTGTGCCCAGAGAGACGGCAGGTGGAGGGGCTGACGTGCAGAGATGAGAGCAAAGACAGTGAAACAACAACTTCTTTTTCCTGTGAGAGACTGTGGCGGGTCTCGTTTGTAATGCTGTCATGGTGTTCTGACGTGGGGGCTGTGACGTACCTCCTTTTCACGCCACATGATTATTTGCCGGGCGAAAGCTCAGAAAAATCGACCTCGCTCCAAAAAAAAATTGTGCCTCATTTTCGGCGCGAATTATTCGCACGAAAAATACGTCTCCGGTGTGAAAGGGCCTAAAGCACGCACTCCTATGCTGGTACAATCGTGTCATATTACGTGCGCATCTATCAACTGGACGTGTCACACCCGCGTGCTTTGACGCCTGTGCAGCAGACAGCGCCTGACGTGTAATGTAGTTTCCTCATTGACTTATAATGGCCCCCCGTTCACGCGCACGTTCACGCGTGATGACTGCTGCACGCCGGTAATCACACTACGCGTAGTGACCACGTGTAACATTCATGCGTTTTTCAGCGAACGCACGCATTAGACGCAAGCGTGGGTTGTGGAGAGAGTTGCTCCGGGACCTGGCCGCTGTGGAGTGAAGTTTCCAAATATCATAATAACAAAACAATAAAAAAGTCAAAGACTTAATTTTCCACGTTATTCTGTTTTTGTTTTAAAACAGAATAACAGAAAAACAAAGTTGTTTTTTGGGTTTTTTTTGTTTTGAAACGGAAAAACGAGGAAACCAAAATCAAATTACGGTCAAATTTTGATTGTCTTTTTGTTTTTGATCTTAAACAACACATTAACGCCGATGACAGACCGGAAATGTCTGAACTTCAAAATAAAAGCCCAGTGACTCGTGTTATAGCCACAGACTGTAGATGAATGGCCTATCTTTTTTTTCTTTGTAAATGTTGTGTTTTGAGCACATGGATACATTTTCACAGCTGTGTTTATTTTTTCACACAAGCTGATTGTTAACTCATCTTCCTCATGTACTGTTCTCCTCGCTGCGCTGGGTCTCTGTCTCCGCTGCGCTGTAGCGCTTTGCTTTGCTTCCATTCAGTCAGATCATTTTCACAGCTGACTTCTTTGCAGCCTGATCCACCTGTTTGTGTACCTCTGTGTAGGCTCCACCATGCCATGAAACAAACATGCAAGAAGTAGCGCAGTTTATTGTGTTTCACCGGCGAGGAGCTGTCATTACGCACGGCGATTCCCCTCATCTAAGCTGCCAATTAGAGTGCCCTGTGCCGGGAAGGGAGCCTGATGATCCCGGACTGTAGCCGAGGTCTGGGACTGGATCTCATGTGATTGAAAAGAGTAGAAAAGAACCATAAAGGGGTCGCTGCCACCTGCCAAATATGCCCAGGGTTGGAGACCTCAGGGTCGGATTGAGTCTCTGAGAAGAGCTGGTCTATGACCCAGCCCCATGCAGCATTATTCCACAAGGTGGCGAACGTTACTGCAGCAGATCGTAATATAGCTATATTCCTCAAATAACAAAACAATCAGTCAGTATTCAATTAATAGCCTGGTCTCATATAATGGCGTTCAAGCCATATATATATATATATAAAAAATTAAATTAAAAACTATCTGCCGCCGCCTGGGACAAACTGAGGAGGAAATGTTCAGAAGCTCTTTGTGGACTGTCTGTGAAGACTGACTGGAGTGAAACTGACCTCATCACGCTGTGAAAATGCTCTGATTGACCTGGGAGCGAAGCGCTGCAGCGTGCGCAACGGACAGACCGAGGCACGTGAGGAATTTGAACTAATGATCTTGGCCGCTAATGTGTAAAAATAAACACAGTTGTGAAAATGTATCCGTATGCTCAAAACACAACATTTACAAAGAAAAAAACGATTTCATAGGCTATTTATATAGGCTACAGTACAGTGGCTATAACTCAATTCACTGGGCTTTTATTTTGAAGTTCAGACACTTCCAGGCTTCGGCGTTAATGCAGGAGTGAAGCTGACATCACCCTCTGCTTCAGAGAGGGACAGCCTGTCTGGAGCCCGGTTGGGACCGGAGACGGGCCGCAGAACACGTTGTGAAAATGATCTGACTGAATGGAAAGCAAAGCGAAGCGCAACGGAGACAGAGACCCAGCGCAGCGAGGAGAGCAGTAGTACATGAGGAAGATGAAATAATTAACGATCAGCTTGTCACTCATGTGTAAAAATAAACACAGCTGTGAAAATGTATCCATGTGCTCAAAACACAACATTTACAAAGAAAAAAAAAAGATTTTATAGGCCATTCATCTACAGTCTGTGGCTATAACGCAATTCACTGGGATTTTATTTTTAAGTTCCGACACTTCCGGTCTGTCATCGGCGTTAATGTGTTGTTTAAGATCAAAAACGAAAAGGCAATCAAAATTTGACTGTAATTTGATTTTGGTTTCCTCGTTTTTTCGTTTTAAAAACAAAAAAACAAAAAACCAGCCTGAATTTTGTTTTTTTGGTTTGAAACGGAAAACCAAATTACCAGCTGACTTTCGTTTTCTGACAGTTTGGTTTAAAGGAAAAATCAAACTAACGAAACGTACACGGACCCAGCTGGAGATGTGCGTTAGGTTTGTGCACCTGAATAGCTGCACAGAGGCTGCAACACACTCCCGGCCGAGTTTTTATTTATTTTTATTTTTTACACTTTATTAATAATTATATAGATACTGTAACAAAACTGTCGAGCCATCAGGAAGGTTTAAATTGAAATATCAATGCAGAATCAGTGTCAACCATGGAGCATAAAAAGACATGACATCACTGAGCCTCCTCCTGTCTATAATATAATTATCTCATGGGTCTTTTCCTTTCTCCTTTTCCTTCTCCTTTTTCTCCTCCTTCTTCTTCTTCTTTTCGTCCGGCAGGCAAAGTCTGGCTCACTGCTGCCTCCCCTGGTTGACTAAAATGAAAAGGCCAACTACACTACACGTCAAGTTACGCGGAGTGGTGCGCACGGTGCAGATCAACTTCCTGCTGCGCAGCAACAAAATCTGCGACCGCACGTGTGTGTGAACGCGTAACAGAATTTGTCAAACAGTGACTGACAGACGTGCACACGCTGCTTCATACGTACGCAGCTTTTGTCACACGTGAAATACAACCTGCGCGTAGCAACGCACGCACGCACGCGTAACAAAGTAACCATGCGTGCACACACGTCCCTGCGCGTCTTTTCGGTTGTTTTGATATCGATTTCACCCCATAGCACTCCTCACACACACACACACACACACACACACACACACACACACACACACACACGTAACCTAATGTGGTTACAGCTCCTCCATATCAGTGCTTATAGAAAGATGATCATGTGTCTGATCAGTTCTGTCTTGACCATGGGTTTGATTCCCATGTTGACAGAGATGGCAAAACCGGCAGTAGCTCCGTGGCCCTTTCAAAATTTCCCCAGAGGAAATTTTCTAGTTATTTATATACTTTGTTTGCACTTTGTATGTACAGTATGTTAACTCATTGAGTGCCAGACCTTTTATAAAATGGTCAGTGCCATGTGCCAGCGTTTTGGGGCATTTTGAGTAATATGTCAAGACCCAGAGAATATTTTGTACTATGACTCTGAAAACACCAAACAGCTCAAAGGAAAGAGGAGACTCTCTATTTAACTAGGGAAAAAAACATTTGTTTGTACCTTGTTCCATTCTTGATATATCTTAAGTTGAATAGAGCCTGTTTGCACCAAAAAGACCACTTTTTTTCTAGAAAGCTGAGAAAAATGCATTTTTGTGAAAGAGAGTCTCTCAAGAAAAATAGTGATTTATCCGTTTTAATTTTGGCTTCAAAAACATGTAAGACGTCTGACAAATTTCATTTCACATGTTTTTTCACCCCCCCCCCCCCCCACACACACAAAAAAAAAGACAAAACAACAACAACTAAAATACAACACTCGTGTGGCAGTTGCTGCCCCCTCAGCCTCTCCTACGCCCCCCTCCCCCTCCCCTCCCCTCTCCTGCTTCATCGTCTCTGAAGTAGGGAGGGAGACGTCGTGGTGTCTTCAGCCTCTGTGCTGGACGCGGCCGCGGCAGCGACGCACCGCGCTGATCTCTCGGTTCGTCGTCACGTCGGTTTACAGCAACTGGTGAAACTCCGCGATCCGCTTTCGCTTCGGCATTTTGGTGCTGATCATCTAGATGAGTTTACCTTCCCTGCCTCCTCTGATCACTTCATGCTGGAGCTATGCTAATAGCATCCGTAGCTAAGCTTTCCTCCAGCTCCATGTTACACTTGTTCCAGGCTCTGCCCGTCGTTTTTCTCTAGAAATAGAAACTTTTTCCGACTTTGTTATCTCTGTACCGATCGCACTCGTCTTCTCCTCCTTCTTCACTTCTTGCTCTGATCTACAGTCTTCTTCGTTCTACACATCCCAGAAGCCCCAAAATTACTCACAGTGTGCGCAACAGCTTCCCCATTTACCAGCCGCAGAAAAGTGCATTTGACGTCTATGGACGTCAATGGCACTCAAGCGTTGGATTTTGATTGACGTCCATAGACGTCAATGGCACTCAATGAGTTAATGGGTGTGTTCTTTTTATGTTGGAAGTACCTGTTGAAGACCACCTGAAGGTTGATTGTTCTTACACAATGACAATAAAGAGTCTATCTCTATCTATAAAAACACAGCAGTGACAACATCTTGTATAATGGTTTTCAAACCAGTCAGTCTTTATTTTAGTCAAATGCTCTGACTTTAAGATCTGATTTATCATCTGTGTGAACAAAATGAAGACTGGCCTAACACTACAGAGCAGTCTTTCATCCATTTGTGACAGTGGGCCCTGAAGGTTGACGATCTACAACAGTAACAGTCAGTGAACTAACCTCAGAGTTTCCAGTCTACAGTCTGGACTCTTCAGAAAACCACTCAGATCCTTCACTCCTGAATCCTGCAAGTCGTTGTAGCTCAGGTCCAGTTCTCTCAGGTGGGAGGGGTTGGACTTCAGAGCTGAGGCCAGAGAAGAACAGCTGATCTCTGACAAACTGCAGCTCCTCAATCTGAATAAAGAATAAAAGAAGTACAACATTCATTCATGTCAGGTCCACCTGTGTCATGATTGTGTGCTGCCTTTCCAAGCTCAAAGTCTCTCTCCTGCATCTTGCTGCCCCGTGCCTGGACATCTTCAGCTTTACTGCATTGAAAACATGAATAAATATGGTAACTGCAAAACTGCAAAAAGAATTATGTTAAATTAAAATACTTAAGTAGTATTTGTTTTTTCTTTATTTCTTTTACTAGTCACTAGTCTTTTACTAGTCACTGGTTTCCTTTCTTGCAATGAATTACATATGGCGTTAATGTAGTTCAGAACATTCAGTGGTCACAGCGACAACCGCTTCACAGGAGATGTCAAACTCATCCAGCATGCTGCTGACGCCTTCGGCAACATGTACAGCTGTGTGGCTTCCTCACAGCTCCTTGGCACACAAAACGTAACTGTCAAGTTCCCACGAGTCTGAATTACAGTGAGCTGTGACTAGGCATGTGTTGGCACATAGGCATGTGTTGCCAGCAATGTCCACCCGTGTGAGTGCTCTGTCCTTTAATTAATATTATGTTTTCCTGTGTTGTGTCATACAGCTGCGCTATATGTGCTGAGATTGTGGTGCGACTGGGAATGTTTTATTGCGGCTCCAGGTCCGTCATGAGATCTTGAAACCCCTCTCCCGAAACAACAGCAATGGCCGCATATCCTTGCATCTTACTTTTTACGAGCTACTGGTAAGGGGCCTGCTGAGCTTGAGTGTGCGCTGTCAAATGGGGCTGTACACTGTGGTGCCTCTGCCTCAGCTGCCTTAGATAGGTGGTAAGCTAGCAGGTGAGCTCGTGGATTTGTTGTTGATGAGATGTAAGACAGCTGCCTCTTACAAAGTCGACAAACAGCTTTGTCCTTATTTTTGACTTTGCTGTCCTGGGTGTATAACCCAAAGTACTTCCAAACGCTGCTTCTGAGATGTGGTGGTGTCGTGATTGTTCGCTTAGGGTGTCTCTGCTCGCTACTGTCCTCCATCTTTGTATCAAAACAACAGCTTGTAATTTGCTTAGTTTACTGATAGGTCAAGAGGGTATGCAACAGGTCAAGCTAATGGAAAAGTTTTAGAGTGCCCTCTGCTGGATCACAAGTGAAACTCAGATAGTATGATGCGCTTATGCAGACACTGCAGCCTATATTTCAAGCAGGTCATTACCTCTCGAATATGAACTTTTTACCCCACGTTTGAACGAATATTCGAATATTCAATAAAAAGTGACTGTCCTAAGAAGTACAGTAGAAGCGGTTGGCACCAGTAAGTTCAAAATGGTGGAACAAGGCACTGTGTCACGATGTCAACTCCTCATTCCTAATTGATTACAGATAATAAGTGATCTGTAATGTCTGACACATTACATGTGTTTATGTAGTTGAGGTGAAATGTTAAGAGAAACGGTGATTGTACTAGAAGAAAACAGACATCACCATTAAAATTTTCATTGTGGATCAGTATAATGCAACTTTCACGGCACATTAATCTCATCACTGAAATAAAACATGTTGTCTGACCCAAGCGTCTCCAGTCTACAGTCTGGACTCTCCAGAAAACCACTCAGATCCTTCACTCCTGAATCCTGCAGTTTGTTGTAGCTCAGGTCCAGGTGTCTCAGGTGGGAGGGGTTGGACTTCAGAGCTGAGGCCAGAGAAGAACAGCTGATCTCTGACAATTTACAGCTCTCCAAACTGAATAAAGAATAAAAGAAATACAATATTCATTCATGTTGGACTAAACACTTAGGCCCAATCCCATTTCACCCCTTGGCCCTACCACTTACCCCTACCCCTCCGTTTTGCGCGTTCACGTGTAGGGGTAGGGGTGTCCCAATCCCCGTTAGGACAGAGGGGTAGGGGGAAGGGGTAGGGCTACATAGCCCTCCAAACGGAGATTTTTCAGAGGCACACTCCAAACGGAGGGGTATGAAAAGTTTCCCAGAATGCATCTTGCGGCAGCCGGCAGCGGTGGCTGTAAAACGAAAAGCTGTTTTATTTCTCACTGTAGCGCGGTTATTACGTCACTTTATTAAGTTTTAATATTTTTTCTTGCGAGAAAGTAACTACTTAGGTCCCAAATGTGCGGTTAGTTTACCCAAATGACGGCGGGTTAGAAGTTTGCTCCGCCTCCGACGTTTTTTCGGAGAAGTGAAGCTCCAGGAGGAGCGGCTCCTCACAGAGACAGCAGCCGGTCTGCAGCGCTGCTCCGCCGGCCAAATTACGTCCTTGTCCCGGTCCCGCCGGGAGAGAAGGCGGTCGTTAATTAACTTATCCGCGGGTTTTTAGAGGTTTACCACCAGCATGTTAAATTCTTTTTAGCATTTAAATGTTGGTCTTATTGATGAAATCTGACAATTGTGGCAGTAGCATTAGTTTATTTGGATGAAAAGTTATGCTTCATGTACCAGACAGAGGAGCAGGCAGCGCTGCCTCTGGGCTCTGTGTACAGAAATCACCACATTTACATCAGTAAATAAATGTTTTACAATAAACCGATCAGTCTGCATTAAGTTTTATCTTATTTTATTAAGTTATATGGAACACGCTATTTGATTTCTGGTAAAAGCTCGCCGCATCAGCTTACGTAAAAGCCAGTGAGACTACGTGATGACGTATGTGACTGTTGAAGGGGTGTCCCAATTCGGAGGGGTTGACTTTCTACCCCTACCCCTTGTAGCTCCGTTTCAAGGGGCGAGGGGCAAGGGGTAGGGGAAGGGGTAGGGGTAAAAAAGAGAAATGGGATTGGGCCTTAAACACTTTGATTTAGGACTCAACTGGATTAAAGTTTAAAGGTCCAGTCCTTTTTTTTTTGGATGACGTGCTCTAAACTGGAAATTCAAAAAATTGATTATGGGCGGAGCTCCAGGAGCACTCTCCGATCCCCCTCCCTCCTTCCCCCTCCTCCCTCCCCCCTGCACCGCATTCACACCTGCGAAATCACACAAAGGAGAAAAATAATAATAAACACACATCGACACTTATGCTATAGCTGGTTTTCAGTCACGTGGTTATGATGACGCGAATGGGGGCGGGGTGATGTCAGATGGAGGGCAGGAAGTGGAGAGCGGTGCCTGAAAATAATGGAAAGCGAGTACTCCGAAGCTTTTGGTCGAGCCTGCACGTAGCAGGTATCACCAAAAATTAGAGAAATATATCGGATACGATCCATACAACCTTAAGTCAGGAGAAAGGAAGCAGTGAAACACACCGCCTCGACCAGAGCGACTTAACAAAATAAAATTTATTAGACTGATCGGTTCATTGTAAAATTTAAATGTGGTGATTTCAGTACGTAGCCCAGAGGCAGCCCTGCTCACTTTTCATTCAAACAAACTAATGCCACTGCCACAGTTGTTAAATTTCATCAATTAGACCAACATTAATCTCCTAAAAATAATTTAACCAGCCAGCGGTAAACCTCTAAAAGCGTGCGGATACGTTACTTGGCTCGTTTCCTTCTCCTGGAGGAGAACGGTCGGCCCCGTCGGCAGATCAGCTCAGTAGAGCGGCTGCTGCCGCTGGTCCCCGGTCGGGGCTCACACAGACTCGTCTGCACTTCTCCCAGAACAAACATCGGAGCAAATCCCCAAGCGTTATAAACTGACCACAGACTCTGGATTAAACGGTGACGCATTAAGCTACAGTGCAGAGCCAACATTCAGATAGCTAGCATGTTGGGGGCTAACAACAATCAGTATGCAAAGAGTCTTGGGATACGGTAGGCCATGAAGGGTAGGTGCTGTGCATCCTAGAACAGGCAAAAGAGGGCCAGATTTGTCAGCCGCATCTGGAGGAGCCTTCAAATTAGAACAGGTCTTGTTGTGACGCTGTGACGTAATCAGCTTTCAAATGCCACCTCTGAAGGATGCAGTCCCTGAATTGGGACACAGCTTATGTGAACAAAATTAAGACTGGCCTAAAACTACAGACCAGTCTAAAATCTGTGACAGCACCCCTTAAAGGTTGAAGTTAAGTGGACAGACATTATTGTTGAGGATTGAGAGAAATTAGCTAAAAGTGAAGAATAATCTCAGTGTAAGAGAAAAACAACTGGAAACAAGAGACAACAACAATTTAAAATGTCCTTCCTTCATTAAAGTAAAGTGAATGATTCAAGTTCTGAGTGATCTCAGATCTACAACAGTAACAGTCAGTGAACTGACCTCAGAGTCTCCAGTCGACAGTCTGGACTCTCCAGAAAACCACTTAGATCCTTCACTCCTGAATCCTGCAGGTTGTTGGAGCTCAGGTCCAGGTGTCTCAGGTGGGAGGGGTTGGACTTCAGAGCTGAGACCAGAGAAGAATAGCCGATCTCTGACAAATTGCAGTCCTCCAATCTGAATGAATTAAGATTAGGACAAAATTCCTTGTTGACAGTGTTCAGTGTCTCATCATCCGTTCAGAACTGAAGAAGGTTTAGAAAAACAAGTTTAGATTATAGCTGCTGCTGCGCAGCGATGGGTCGGGTCCGGGCTATTTTTTGGCAAATTTAGGCAAATTCTGAGCAACAAACAGGAGAATAGGAAGACAAGACAGTGGACCTTGTAATGTTCACTTCACACCAGTTGAGGATTGAACCCACAACCTGTGGAACCAAAGACTATTGTCTCTATCGCACTGAGCTAATTGATAAGTGGCAGTTCAACAGTGGCTTCACAAATTGAGTAAGCCATTCACTATCATGCAGGCAGATTTGAAACCACTGTAAAAAGAGGTACAATTCTGATATGTATTTGTTAAACATCTACTGTGACTCTAAGATTTTGTACATTTGTTTCACAAAGACCATCTGGTATTTTAATCAACTTCCTTGTTGGGTCTTGAACCCACATCCTCCAACACCAAGAACCAGCGCTTAACTCACTGAGCGAACAGACTCAGGGAGACACTGGCAGCTGTTGTCTTGGCAGATTTTTTTTTTTAAATTGCATATTGACAGCATGGAAGTGTTGGTGATTAGTTTTTAGCGATAAGTGTTTTGCTTCTCAAGAAAAAATGTGATGTTTAAAAATGTCACTCTTACATTGACTGCAGTTGTTCCCATGAGAGCAGAATTTAAAATGTTGTCAAAAATTCAGTTTTTGAGATAAAATTCTGATATTTGCTAAACTTCATCAACCATGACTCCAAAATATTGTCATTTTTTTCAGGAGATTGAAAATGTATTTAGCAAGAATTGGATGATATACATATGTTTACAGTAGTGTTTACAGTCATACGTTTTCATGCACTGTAGGCTTAATTTTTCATTAATCAAAAATCTGAGAAACAAGTTTTGTGGAGGACAGTCTGGAGATGCTCTCTAGCAAGTTTGGTGTCAATTGAGCAAAAGTTGTGGGAGGAGATACATTTTAAAAGTTTTACAGTTATTGAAAAAAACAGAGTGATGGACTTCATAATTTGTATTGAGTCTAAATGAACAAAAGTTTCAACAGTATCTGGGCTACATTGTGGTGAAGTTTCAAAACTGTAGCATCTACCGTTGGTTTGGTAGGAATTTTTAAAGTTTTTAAATTTAAACGCTTATTGTGCCCCTCCTAGGAGGGGGGGGCACATGTCCTTGGAGTTGAGTGAATCTGGCATGGGGTCGGATGTTTCTGTAAAGTTTGGTGAGTTTTCGCTCATGGGAAGTATGACTTCCTCAGAAGAAGAAAGAAAGAAAGAAGAATTCCTAGGAATACAATAGTGTCCTGAAAGCTTAGCTGCCCAGACCCTAAAAATGAAAGTCAAACAGCTGAAGCAACAAGAAGCAGGTTAAAGGAATAGTTTACCCAAAATTCAAATTTCACAAATTTTCTACTCACCCTCATGTGGACTAAGGGCTGGGAGAAGTTTCAGACTCATCCGTGCCTTCTTGAAGTTACAGGGGGTCTCCGCGCAGCACTGCATGTCCATATGACGGTCGCAAACGGGGCTCACTTTTCTTCATCCAAAAAGACACACCAAAAAACATCCAAATACCTCCATGCTGCTCGTCTGTAATGTCTCTCTTGTATTGAAGCCCCAACATGAGAAATTGTTCCGAAAAAAATTTAATAAGTCTATATTTTAAGCTTGTTTGTAGCGGAAGCTCCCAGTGTCTCAGTCTCAAATCTCGCGCGATTTGCACAGACACCAGCAGAGCAGTGAACTGAGACACTGGGAGCTTCCGCTACAAACAAGCTTAAAATATAGACTAGAAATATAGAATTTTTTTCAGAACAATTTCTCATGTCGGGGCTTCAATGCAAGAGGGACATTACAGACGAGCAGTATGGAGGTATTTGGATGTTTTTGGGTGTGTCTTTTTGGACGAAGAAAAGTGAGCCCCTTTCGTGACCATCATATGGACATGCAGTGCTGCGCAGACCCCCCTGTAACTTCAAAAAGGCACGGATGACTCTGAAACTTCTCCCAACCCTTAGTCGACATGAGGGTCAGTAGATAATGAGTGAAATTTGAATTTTGTGTGAACTATCCCTTTAAACAGTCACATAGAGAGACACAGTTGCAGACGCAACACAACACAGACGCAGTGACTCCGCCTCTTCACCGGTCAGCTCCACCTGTGGCTCCATCGATACAAACTCATGTTGTGCAGCCACATTGATCAGAGATTTACTGATGATACTCAAGTTTTCAAAGACAACAAACATGAACATGACCTGAACTCTGTTGCCATGACAACAATATGTGAGTCTGAACTCTGTTGACATGACAGCGAACATATAGAAGCTGTTAAATGAATCAGATGATGAAGCTCAGAGACTAAAAAAAAAGCCTAACAAACTTTACATACGTACAGTATTTAACCTGTACAAACTTCTTCAAAGTGCTAAAACCAGCACACACACACAACTCCCATTATTCTCTCATTAAAATCCACTTCAATAATCCAATATGGAGTCATAGAAACTGAGATTAAATTTAAACAAACACTCCTGTGGCTGACACAACAAGATCTAGTCAGGTGAATGCAGGTGTAGATCTACTGGTGTCACCTGAACAAAGATCCTCCAGGGTTTTTTTTCTTGAAATAATAAAATAAAATAATTGAATGATAAACACCAATATCTATAATAATGCAGCAGGTCAAAGGAACACTTCACAGCATCAGAAGAAGTATACATTCCTGTACTTTTAATATTTACAAATCCATTATCTAACTTCTTTTGCTATTAGTCCAGTCATTTTATGAAAAAAGGTTGAACAAATTGCAACAGAAGCAAACTCAACTGATTTTGTATCCTCAACATGTCCTGAGTGAGGGGAAAAAAAGCCCCGGTGAATCCCATTAGGGGAAAGTTTCGAAAAAGACCCAAATATAGCCCATTCATACGCCTATTAAAGCAGAAGTGAGTGATATATTTGTGTTAATATAAGTCTTAAATAGTTATATCTTCCGACAGCAATCACTTACATAGAGTGTTTGGACTGAAACACGGGTCTCTCAGTCCCTCTGCTCTGCTCTGAGCCGAAGAGAAAACATTTATCGTATCCTACAGTTTTTATCCAATGAGGAGAGAGAACGGCATGCAGGGCTGTGTGTGCAGCCAAGGAACGCCGTGAATGTGGCGACGTAGGGACGAGGACTGTTATGGTGCGTTCAAGGAAACTCGTATTTTTCCGACCGTGAAGTGGTACCAGTTCGATCTGGTACGAGTTCACCGGTCGGAAGTTACGAGTGGCCGTTATAGTGACTTTCACCGGTAAAACAGGTCGGAAAAACACGAGTGGGTTGCCTGAAACGCTACAAAGTCGTAAGTTGTGACTTGAAGCTGTAATTTCCGATTTCAAAAGCCTGCCTGGAACGCAGCATTAGCGAAAACGACCGGACCACTCACTTCTGCTTTAATTATTTTTCTCACGTGAATAGGGTAAAATTCTTAACCTTTAGATATCTCCATGAAAATGACTGAGTTGATTACTTACATTAAGTTTTTTTTAATTCTTTGTTAACATGAGCAAATTTGCATAAATTTGCATAAATTCCACTGTTTTGACGGCACATATACGTAAAGGTGCTGTGGTGGTACCAGCATGAAAATCGGAATGAGTTGACTCCAGAGGTTCATAAAGGGACCTGTGTATTGTCTTGAAATTTCAGACCAAGTCACAGAGTTTACTTTCACTTTCGTCAACTTACCAACTGTAGCTTTAATGAGCTAGGGCGCTTAGGCTACCATGTAAAACGAGTGCTTCCCGCAGCGACAGATTCTTGAAAAATTGCAGTCATCTTGAAATTTAAAGTTGTTTTTTGTCGGTTGACCGATGGAGTCAACTCATTCTAATTTTCATGCTGGTACCACCACAGCACCTTTATGTGCCGTCAAAACGGTGGAATTTATGCAAATTTATGCAAATTTGCTCATGTTAACAAAGAATTTCAAAATACTTGTAATACATTTTTTGTTTGTCTTAATGTAAGTAATCAACTCAGTAATTTTCAAGGAGATATCTAAAGGTTAACAATTTTACCCTATTCAGGTGAGAAAAATAATAGGCGTATGAATAGGCTATATTTGGGTCTTTTTCGAAACTTTCCCCTAATGGGATTCACCGGGGCTTTTTTTTCCCTCACTCAGGACATGCTGAGGATACAAAATCAGTTGAGTTTGCTTCTGTTGCAATTTGTTCAACGTTGACCCCTTTTTTGGCTTAAAATTACTGGACTAATAGTCTTTACAAAAATTTCTGGGGGAGGCCACCAGACCCCCACATTTGTTCTGCTTCTGCTACCCCTAGACTGCCATATGGAATGTCACATTTAAGGCCATCGTATTGTCCCAGCTCTGTTTGAGTGGTAATGAAATGCAAATGGTGGGGGTGGAGGGGCTGGGTTGGGGCAGTGGTGGGCCAGTGCGGTCATAATTTTCCTGGTGGATTTTCGTGCCCCACTCCGCCTCTGCATCACATTCATCTGAGCACAGAAATAAAAAAGAAATAAAACAGAGTCTGACCTCAGAGTCTCCAGTCTACAGTCTGGACTCTCCAGAAAACCACTCAGATCCTTCACTCCTGAATCCTGCAGGTTCCTGTTGTAGTTCAGGTCCAGTTCTCTCAGGTTGAAGGGGTTAGACTTCAGGGCTGAGACCAGATTAGAATAGCTGATCTTTGATAAACTGCAGTTCCTCAATCTGAATAAAGAATAAGAGAAGAAATACTGTAACTGATACATTGACCAAGGTACGTTTTATCAGTCTGTTTTCAGGGAATAATTGACATAAGGAGAAACCAGAAACAAGCCGTTTTTTCGTTTTTTCGTTTTGGAAAAAAAAACGGAAATCAAAATTTCAGTTCGTTTTCTCGTTTTTGGTTCTTATTTAACAAAACGACTTTACCACTCAATATTTTGTTTCCGTGGGTGGGCGGGTCCTAGTGTGCTTCCTTGCCCTGTGCCCTTCAAAATAAAAGTTCCTCAATTTAATAATGTCGACAAAAATATTACTGTAGGCTACAGACACTAGCAGACATAGAGGACCCCATCACCCACAGTCAAGACTGACACGGCTTCAAATAACAATAATAGTAGGCTATTCATAATGAAAATGAGAACTTATGAAGTTATGATGACTTCAGTGTCTGTTTAGCCACAAGGTGGCGCAGTAATTACACGAAGAGTAGATCTGATGGCTTTACTACGACGGAGGCTCACAACATATCGTGTGTATTATTGAAAGCGAGGGGTGTGCCTATAGGCTATAGGCTAGTGAGTACAGTGGCAAAGACTGTACAGTAACTTCGTTCAATATACAGTAGATACTACTTCAAAGTGGCCATTTTACTCGCGGGGAACGAGATTCACGCAACGCGTGGAATGTGAGTGACAAAGTGATCACACACGAGAGCATTATGACTGATAGCTCCCCTGGTAGAACAGCTCCCTCAGTAAGCTGAATCATCCGCTAGTGTGTGTTCGAGTCTCAGTTTAGGTTGTACCATTAATTAATGTGTTTTCTTTTCTCATCATCATTATGATCACATAAGGCTTAAGTTTGAGCAAATAAATGAGCAAATGAGCATTAATTCTCCGCCGGGCCGAGGCACCAACTTCCCTGCTTGTGTAGATTTGTCTCCAACGGCTTATGACAGGCGCCGTCCCTGCAGACTGACAGCCCAGGACAGGTGCTGAAGTGTGGGAGAGGAGGGAGAGACTGGGCTCCGCGGGGCTCTTGCAACTTGCGGCGGATCAGGAAGGGTGGAGGACCGACATGACAGGGGGTCTTGGTCTCCTGGTACCTGTGCTGGCCAGGAAAATGCACAGTGTAGCCTACATGTGTACATATTTAAGTACACGTTCACATCCCTATAAACATGTACACAAGCAGGGAAGTTGGTGCCTCGGCCCAGCGGAGAATTAATGCTCATTTGCTCATTTATTTGCTCAAACTTAAGCCATATGTGATCATAATGATGATGAGAAAATAAAACACATTAATTAATGGTAGTAAAACCATCAGTCATAATGCTCTCGTGTGTGATCACTTTGTCACTCACATTCCACGCGTTGCGTGAATCTCGCTCCCCGCGAGTAAAATGGCCACTTTGAAGTAGTATCTACTGTATATTGAACAAAGTTACTGTACAGTCTTTGCCACTGTACTCACTAGCCTATAGCCTATAGGCACACCCCTCGCTTTCAATAATACACACGATATGTTGTGAGCCTCCGTCGTAGTAAAGCCATCAGATCTACTCTTCGTGTAATAACTGCGCCACCTTGTGGCTAAACAGACACTGAAGTCATCATAACTTCATAAGTTCTCATTTTCATTATGAATAGCCTACTATTATTGTTATTTGAAGCCGTGTCAGTCTTGACTGTGGGTGATGGGGTCCTCTATGTCTGCTAGTGTCTGTAGCCTACAGTAATATTTTTGTCGACATTATTAAATTGAGGAACTTTTATTTTGAAGGGCACAGGGCAAGGAAGCACACTAGGACCCGCCCACCCACGGAAACAAAATATTGAGTGGTAAAGTCGTTTTGTTAAATAAGAACCAAAAACGAGAAAACAAACTGAAATTTTGATTTCCGTTTTTTTTTCCAAAACGAAAAAACGAAAAAACGGCTTGTTTCTGGTTTCTCCTTATGTCAATTATTCCCAGAAAACAGACTGATAAAACGTACCTCCGTCTACATTGATCAGCTGGACTTTGAATCCGTGTACCCTTCGTTCTTTCGTTTTTCTATTTCAAAACAAAATCAGAAAAACAGAAAAATGGGTCTGTTTTTCTGTTTATTTGTTTTGAAACAAAAACGGAAAAACCGGAAACCCCCCCCCCACAAAAACAGACGTTTTTCGGTTTAGGAATTAAAAATTGGAAAATGGAAAAATTAAAATAGCCTATTTAAAATTTGGTTTCTGCGAATTACTTTTTCTCATTTTCGAAAAGTTAATCAGCTCACTTTCTTCTCTAGGACGGAGGTACGTTTTATCAGTCTGTTTTCTGGGAATAATTGACATAAGGAGAAACCAGAAACAAGCCGTTTTTTCGTTTTTTCGTTTTGGAAAAAAAAACGGAAATCAAAATTTCAGTTCGTTTTCTCGTTTTTGGTTCTTATTTAACAAAACGACTTTACCACTCAATATTTTGTTTCCGTGGGTGGGCGGGTCCTCTGATTGGCTAGTGTGCTTCCTTGCCCTGTGCCCTTCAAAATAAAAGTTCTTCAATTTAATAATGTCGACAAAAATATTACTGTAGGCTTGTAGGCTACAGACACTAGCAGACACTAGCAGAAATAGTAGCTATTCATAATGAAAATGAGAACTTATGAAGTTATGATGACTTCAGTGTAGATGTTTAGCCACAAGGTGGCGCAGTTAATACACGAAGAGTAGATCTGAGGGCTTAGGCTACGACGGAGGCTCACAACATCGTGTCGTGTGTATTATTGAAAGCGAGGGGTGTGCAGGCTATAGGCTAGTGAGTACAGTGACAAAGACTGTACAGTAACTTCGTTCAATATACAGTAGATACTACTTCAAAGTGGCCATTTCACTCGCGGGGAGCGAGATTCACGCAACGCGTGAAATCTGAGTGACAAAGTGATCATACGCGATTACGTTATGACTGATAGCTCCCCTGGTAGAACAGCTCCCTCAGCAAGCTAAAGCATCCGCTAGTGTGGGTTCGAATCTCGGTTTAGGTACCATTAATGTGTTTTCTTTTCTCATCATCATTATGATCACATATGGCTTAAGTTTGAGCAAATAAATGAGCAAATGAGCATTCATTCTCCGCCGGGCCGAGGCACCAACTTCCCTGCTTGTGTACATGTGTATAGGGATGTGAACGTGTAGGCCTACTTAAATATGTACACGTGTACACTGTGCATTTTCCTGGCCAGCACAGGTACCAGGAGGCAAGACCCCCTGGCCCCTGTCATGTCGGTCCTCCACCCTTCCTGATCCGCCGCAAGTTGCAAGAGCCCCGCGGAGCCCAGTCTCTCCCTCCTCTCCCACACTTCAGCACCTGTCCTGGGCTGTCAGTCTGCAGGGACGGCGCGTGTCATAAGCCGTTGGAGACAAATACGTAGGCTACACAAGCAGGGAAGTTGGTGCCTCGGCCCGGCGGAGAATGAATGCTCATTTGCTCATTTATTTGCTCAAACTTAAGCCATATGTGATCATAATGATGATGAGAAAAGAAAACACATTAATGGTACCTAAACCGAGACTCGAACCCACACTAGCGGATGCTTTAGCTTACTGAGGGAGCTGTTCTACCAAGGAAGCTATCAGTCATAATGCAATCGTGTGTGATCACTTTGTCACTCAGATTTCACGCGTTGCGTGAATCTCGCTCCCCGCGAGTGAAATGGCCACTTTGAAGTAGTATCTACTGTATATTGAACGAAGTTACTGTACAGTCTTTGTCACTGTACTCAGCCTATAGCCTGCACACCCCTCGCTTTCAATAATACACACGACACGATATGTTGTGAGCCTCCGTCGTAGCCTAAGCCCTCAGATCTACTCTTCATGTAATAACTGCGCCACCTTGTGGCTAAACATCTACACTGAAGTCATCATAACTTCATAAGTTCTCATTTTCATTATGAATAGCTACTATTATTGTTATTTGAAGCCGTGTCAGTCTTGACTGTGGGTGATGGGGTCCTATGTCTGCTAGTGTCTGTAGCCTACAAGCCTACAGTAATATTTTTGTCGACATTATTAAATTGAAGAACTTTTATTTTGAAGGGCACAGGGCAAGGAAGCACACTAGCCAATCAGAGGACCCGCCCACCCACGGAAACAAAATATTGAGTGGTAAAGTCGTTTTGTTAAATAAGAACCAAAAACGAGAAAACGAACTGAAATTTTGATTTCCGTTTTTTTTTCCAAAACGAAAAAACGAAAAAACGGCTTGTTTCTGGTTTCTCCTTATGTCAATTATTCCCAGAAAACAGACTGATAAAACGTACCTCCGTCCTCTAGGATGACGACCCATGAAGCAGGTGTGAATTTGACAGAGGAGCAGCGCTGCCGATCGGGGCTCAGGACGATTCGCCACATTTAGAAGCCTAAATGATTTACAGTGAACCGATCAGTCTACATTTAATTTAATAATTAATGAATAGGCTACAACAGGGGGAAATTCGGTGTGACATGCTTGTTTTTTTGGGCACGTCCGCCCGCGTCGCAAAGCTCCATGCTTCTCTCCGGTGTTGAGTCAGACCCCTATTGATCGGGGGGTGGGGGGGGATTGGGGAATTGCACTGGATAAGACAGCACCCGATATATATGCTTAATGTTTGGGTGCAACAAAGTCACTGTTAACAAAATCAACATCTAATCTGTCCCGTCAAAATAAAGTACGCCTAATTGTGACGTGTCTGTTTGGAGCAGCTGCTGACAGATTCACAGCTGACAGTGACAGTTTCCTCATCACTAAACCTGAGCCACCATCAGATCCTCCCTCGCTCATGTCATGACGACGGGACAACGTCTCTTGGACAAATATTGTAGCCTATATTCTGTGTTTTTCCTCTCTTTAACCGTCTCGTTTCAGGTTTTGCCGGTCAACCTGCATCTGGTGCACACCCGCTGTTTCTCTCGCGCTTGCTCACTCACTATCGATCCGCATACAAAAAATAAAAAGGAAAAAACACAGATGCGCAAATTAAAATGACCTAGCCTACTGTAGTGTAGTCTAACTTAATTCAGTGACCACAGCTGGTCATCAGCTTGTCTGGCCCCACCTGTCACATCTCTATGAATGAGTGAGTGAGGGAGCGAGGGAGGATCTGATGGTGGCCCAGCTTTAGTGATGAGGAAACTGTCACTGTCAGCTGCGCATCTGTCAGCAGCTGCTCCAAACAGACATGTCACAATTACTTTATTTTGACGGGACAGATTAGATGTCCCCAGTCTGTGGTCAGTTTATCCAAGCATGGAGCTTTGCGATGTGGACGTGCCCAAAAAAACAAGCATGTCACACCGAATTTCCTCCTGTTGTATTCTTTATTAAATTAAATGTAGACCGATCAGTTCACTGTAAATCATTTATTTAGGCGACTGATGTAGGCCTAAATGTGGCAAATCATCCAGAGCCCCGATCGGCAGCGCTGCTCCTCTGTCAAATTCACACCTGCTTCATGGGTCGTCATCCTGGAGAAGAAAGCAAGCTGATTAACTTTTCGAAAATGAGAAAAAGCAATTAGCAGAAACCAAATTTTAAATATTTAAATTTTTCCATTTTCCAATTTTTAATTCCTAAACCGAAAAACTTTGTTTTTTCGGTTTTTGTTTCAAAACAAATAAACAGAAAAACAGACCCATTTTTCAGTTTTTCTGATTTTGTTTTGAAACAGAATAACGAAAGAACAAAGGGTACACGGATTACTTTGTCCTTCTGTTATTATGTTCTTCTGTTATAAGGCCTCAAAGAGCCCTGAGCTTTGTCAGAGTGTTTCAGACACGTCAGATCCAGTGGAAGGAAAATCTTCATGAACACTGAAGCCTGTAAATCTGCTTGAAACAACACCAAGAATAAAATGATCAACAGTGAAAACAGACACAAGTTCTGTTTTTAAGAATCAATTAAATAAACTGGATCCTCCTTCTTAGAAACCTTTGATTTTTCAAGAAATATCAAATCTGACTGCTGCCGTTCATCGTCATCATCATCTTCACATCTTCAGCATTGTGAAATATTTGTTGAAGAGAGATGTCATGTTCAAATCAGCAGCAGAATATCTGCAAGTTTGATTGTCATCAAATATCTGATTTGAAAATAAAAATATAGATTTTAAAACAACAGAACTTTTGTCTATCACAAACTCTATGACTGGTCTCACCTTCTTCTTGTAGTAATAATAACACTGAGTCCTTTCTCTTCTCCAGTTCTTTGTTTAAATCCTCAACTAATAAACAAGTGAAACTTCAAAGATTTGAATTGAATACAGACAAAAAAACTACAACAGACAAACTGACCTCAGAGTCTCCAGTCGACAGTTTGGACTCTGCAGCCCAGCACACAGAACCTTCACTGCTGAATCCTGCAGGTTTTTGTTGGAGCTCAGGTCCAGTTCTGTCAGGTGGGAGGGGTTGGACTTCAGAGCTGAGGCCACAACTTCACAGTGAGTCTCTGAGAGTCCACAGGAACTTAGCCTGTGATTAGAGAAAACATAGAATCTGTTCAAATAAAAATCTGATTTAAAATAAATATGGTTAAAATGCAGTTACTGTGCATTCACACCAAAAGCGGCCGCGTTTCCCAGATTCGATCTTTCTTAAGGACATAAGAAGGCTCTTAAAGCAGAAGTGAGTGATCCGGTCGTTTTCGCTAATGCTGCGTTCCAGGCCGGCTTAAAAACACGAGTTTCCTTGAACGCACCATAACAGTCCTCGTCCCTACGTCACCACATTCACGGCGTCCCTTGGCTGCACACACAGCCCTGCATGCCGTTCTCTCTCCTCATTGGATAAAAACTGTAGGATACGATAAATGTTTTCTCCTCGGCTCAGAGCAGAGCAGAGGGACTGAGAGACCCGTGTTTCGGTCCAAACACTCTATGTAAGTGATTGCTGTCGGAAGATATAACTATTTAAGACTTATATTAACACAAATATATCGCTTACTTCTGCTTTAACTGCCTTCTTAAGGCCCCCACATACTCAGGCGTATTGTGCATGTACTGTGAGCAGCGCGGACTCCGTGCGCACTGTCCGCGGACGTTTGAGCTTTCATAGTCGGGCGTACAGCGATTTCCCGCCGAGCAGTCTATTATGTGACACCGAGTACGCGTACGCGGAGTCCGCGCGATCGTAAATATTGAGCTTTACGCGCATGGGTCTGACGGACGTCCGCGTTGGGTCTGCACTGAGTCCGCCTCGAGTACGCGCGGATGTCCGAGGACTCGTGTACGCCCGAGTATGTGGTGGCCTTTAGGAGAATCTTAAGATCACGCCAAAGAAGCTTCTTAAGAAGCTCTTAACGGGAGCTGTCCACCACCACGGTACTGAAACTGAATCAATCGATGCCAGGCAAATTGGTTATTATATCACATGCCACCTAATACACGCATAAGTCACACACAGTGACAAGCGCAGCTGCACCGACGGGCGATGAATAAACCGAAAACATGATTTCCACTTGCCAAACATTAACACAGGTCCCTGTGTCCGCGGGCCTGATTAGAAACTTCTCCACTGTTGTTGCCGCGTTGGTCACGGGCAGTGACGGACTGGCCTTAGATGACACGGCACAGACACGTAATGATGCGGCCAAGACGGCTGCGTGACCATGTGATTGATGTGTGTGAAAATAAAAAATAAAAACGTGGGCAGGGGCTGGAAAGCATGAAAACACAATAATTCAGTAACACAAAGGTAGCAAATACCTCACTTGATAGAGTATCCCCACTGCAAGTTGAAGCATTGCTGTGGTCTGGGTTCGAATCCACCCAATAGAAAATTGTTTTGGTGGTCAACACGTTTTTCTTTTCTCATCATCATTGAATGATCAATGCTATACATATGTATATAGGCCTACATATATATTTAGGCAGTGGAGTGTTAATGCGTGACAGTCTTTTTGGTGCCAGCATAACATGGCACGGGAGGATCGGTGTCACGGCTGCCACACTCCGTGACACTGACCCTTGCTTGCAATGCCCCCACCACACCAAGAAGCTGCCCACTGCGTAAAAACACGATGCAACAGCGACACTAGGGGTTGATTTAAGAACGGTTGTGTTTTTGATGTTCATGCAGATATGGGACGTGGATGTGTGCGTAAAAATTATGATAAATGATAGTCATGATGATTAATTTTATTTGTGTGCCTAATGTGCAGAGCACATGTTAGCATATTAAACGCCCGGGCTACTAAATGGTCATCTACGGTACATTGTTCCTGGTCAGTGTGTTGCATCCATTTGCATTGTGTAAAAAAAATAAATAAAGTTTTTAGCTAACGTTAGCTTAGCTTTAGCTTCAAGTGTCCTGACAGGAGAAACCGACACTAGGAGACAGTGAATTATCTCTGGACCTGGTACCTAGTCCAGACCGCCCAGCGCCCATACACACTGCGTCCAACCTGAGCAGCAGCCGTGTCCCGGTGGGAGAAGACCGGGGTAAACAACACGGTGTAGCCGGTGTTGTGCCATCGTATGCACCAGGATCATGTTGAAACACCTACGGCTGTTGCCACAGCTAAAACCTTTTTTTATTCACACAATGGATGTGCTGTGTCAGTGCTGAGGAATCGGGTGTGTGGTGGAGTGTGTTTGAGGTCACTTTCCCGTCTTTATTTCATGACGACGTGTTGTTTTAGGTTGTGTATCAGAGACGTTCAGTGAAGCCTAACGTTAGCTCTAGTCTCTGAAGCTTGATAACCCCGGTGTTCTTCATAGTACACGGCTTAGCACTCTTCATTGCTGGGTAGGCTTAACTGTAGCCAGTAAGATAACTTTGAAAATCTAAATTTAAAAACTACAGGTTATGCCCGTGCTGCTGTCAATAAACGCTAGCTAGGCTACAATTTAAAAAATACTACAAATATAGGCTACTCATTTGAAAATACTATAAAATAATAACAAATAACAATAATTTAATTAAACTTATATACAATACAATATTTACAAGGAGATCTGGGAAAAATAACTACGGTTATTATGCCAGTGTTGGCCTCTCTTCATTGGCTCCCTTTTCAGGTTAGAGCATATTTTTAGGTGCTTTTACTAACTTTTAAAATCTTAAACGGTTTGGCACCTTCGTACCTGAGCGTGTCAACGCAGTCTCTATGCTCCCAGGGGAGTGGTTGTCTGTGCGTCTCGAAGGTTAAAAAAAAGACGGCTGGTGAGCGGGCCTTTCCTACCGGGCTCTGACACTGTGGAACAACCTCCCGTTAGACATCAGGCAGGCCTGTTCGACTTAGGTTTTTAAAGCAATGCACAAAACAGCACTTTGATGTAAAGCACTTTATAAATAAATGTATTTTTATTATTATAAATTATTACTGTGACTATAGAAATTATGGCAATGGGCGAATTTGCCAAAATGTTAGACTATCCCTTTAACGGACACCCTGCAGCCAATCAGAATCGAGTATTTACCCACACCATGGTATAATCATAAATCACGTTGTCATTGTAACAAGTTAAGAGTTTGGGGTTTTGGCCATTGAATATATTCCAATATATTCAATAATGTCATGTTATCAGAGGCTGTTCATGCACCACCCATTCTAGGTAGTGCAGGAAAGAGCTTTGTCCACATGGAGACAGAACACAGGTTCTGTCTCCATGTGGACAAAGCTCTTGCCTAACTTTATGTGTGTTTAACAAAATAAAAAATGTATCAAAGTAAATATTATAGAACGTTATTTTTCATTACCAAATATTATAGTAGAACAGCTTTCTCAAGCAGTTTGTGATCCATTTTTATTATTTAGATAGATCACGTATTTTTTGAATGTCTTTGGCTAAATTTTAATCCATCATTTAATCCAGGATTGCAGTGAGATTAATCTAGATAAAAAAAAATCTATGTCCAGCACTAAAATATAATGATCATATACTCACCGAGCCTTCTTGCAGTTCCTCACAGCTGGGATCAGTCTCCATCGTCCCTCCTCTGATGCTTTGTACTTCTCCAGGTCAAACTCGTCAAGAACCTGCTCTGACATCTGCAGCATGTAGGCCAGAGCTGAACACTGGATCTCAGAGAGTTTCTCCTCTGATCTGTTCTCTGACTCCAGGAACTGTTGGATCTCCTGATGAACTGATTGGTCCTTCATCTCTGTCAGACAGTGGAAGATGTTGATGCTTCTGTCAGGAGAGATTTTATAACTGTTTATCTCCTTCAGGTTGTTGATGGTTCTCTGGATGGTTCCTGGACTGTTCTTTCTCTGACCCAGCAGACCTCCTAACAGCCTCTGGTTGGACTCCAGAGAAAGGCCGTGAAGGAAGCAAACAAACAGGTCCAAGTGACCATTTTTACTTCTTAGGGATTTCTCCATGGCTTTCTTCAGGAAGTCATCCAGAGTTAAATCAGCATCTTGTTTTCCCAGGAAGTTCTTCAGAATCTTTCTGTCCCTGTTGTTGAAACAGCAGAGCATGTAAACTGCAGCCAGAAACTCCTGGACACTCAGATGAACAAAGCAATAGACTGTTTTCTGGAAGATCACACTCTCTCTTTTGAAGATCTCAGTACAGAGTCCTGAGTTCACCAAGGCCTCTGTGACATCCAGACCACACTGCTCCAGGTCTTCTTGGTAGAACATAATGTTTCCTTTCTCCAGCTGTTCAAATGCCAGCCTCCCCAGCTTCAGAAGAACTTCCCTGTCGGCTTCCATCAGCTCCTGTGGACTCGTCTCATGTCCTTCACCGTACTTGTTCTTCTTCCTCTTTGTCTGGACCAGCAGGAAGTGTGAGAACAGGTCAGTCGTGGTCTTGGGCAGCTCTCCTCTCTGGTCTGTGGTCAACATGTGCTCCAGAACTGTAGCACTGATCCAGCAGAAGACTGGGACTTGACACATGATGTGGAGGGTCCTGGACATCTTGATGTGTGAGATGATTCTTCTGGACAGATCTTCATCACTGGACCTCCTCCTGAAGTACTCCTCCATCTGGGCGTCAGTGAAGCCTCGGACCTCTGTTACCCTGTCAACACATGTAGGAGGGACCTGATTGGCTGCTGCAGGTCTGGAGGTGATCCAGACCAGGGCAGAGGGAAGCAGATTCCCCTGGATGAGGTTTGTCAGCAGCACGTTGACTGATGACTTCTGTCTGACATCAGACACAACCTTCCTCTTCTTGAAGTTCAGTGACAGTCGGCTTTCATCCAGGCCGTCAAAGATGAAGAGAAGTTTACAGACAGCCAGCTGCTCTGCTGTGACCTTCTGTAATGTTGGATGGAAAACATGGAGCAGGCTGAGAAGACTGAACTGCTGACCTCTGATCAGGTTCAGCTCCCTGAACGAAAGCAGAACCAGCAGATCGACATCCTGGTTCTCCAAGCCCTCGGCCCAGTCCAGAGTGAACTTCTGCACCGAGAAGGTTTTTCCAATACCAGCGACGCCATTGGTCAGAACCACTCTGATGGGTCTCTGTTGGACAGGTGAGACTGTAGAGACGTCCTCTCTCTGTTGGACAGGTGAGACTTTAGAGCTCTTGTGTCTCTTTTGGGGACGAAACCATTTGGAGATTTTGTGTCTAAAATGAACAAATAGGTTTTTCGAGACGTCCTCTCTCTGTTGGACAGGTGAGACCGTAGAGACGTCCTCTCTCTGTTGGACAGGTGAGACTGTACAGACGTCCTCTCTCTGTTGGACAGGTAAGTCTTTAAAGATGTCGTTGCACTTGATTGGAGTGCCTTGGAGGGTCTTCTTCTTGGACGTTGTCTCCAGCTGTCTCACCTCATGTTGGGTATTAACCTCTTCACTCTGTCCCTCTGTGATATAGAGCTCAGTGTAGACGCTGTTGAGGAGGGTTCCTCTTCCTGTTTTGCTTCCTGTTCCCTCAGTTCCTTCAGTCACTCGTTCACATCTGCTCCTCAGACTGATCTTATGTTGATCTAAAATCTCCTGCAGACCACGATCTGCTGAGAGAGAAGAGACAGAGTCAGACTGAAGACAGAGAGTCTGACAATCTGATCAGATTATTTTCATCAGCTACAGAAAAACTACAGACAACAAAGAGAAAGTTTGAATCATCATCTTAAATGTCAGTGCTATGTGATGGAACAATGATTCTGTATAGGTCCTGGTTTCAGAAATGACCACATCAGCAGACAGATGATCAGTCTCACTTTGTACAGAGCTGCTCTGATTGGCTGTCTGCATCTCACCTCTTCTTCTGGGTCTTTGTTCACACTGGGGACAGGAGGGGGGTCCTGAAGAACCAGACTGGTCCCAGTCTGAGGTGAAGCACTGTCTGCAGAACCCATGTCCACAGCTGGTGGAGACTGGATCCTTCAGGACGTCCTGACAGAGACCACAGCGGGACAGCTGCTGGTCCACAGAGACACCACTCCTCTTCTCTCTGTGAAGACATTTCTCTATCACTAACATGTCACAGTCATAGGTCCACATCTGTGCTCTGACTATAGGCGCTAAGTCCAACTTCTCTGTCCTTTTACCGGAGTAGTTTATTGCTCACAGTTACCGTCCTCGATGGCCTGCATGCAAGATTTCATTAGAGTCTCAGCTTCCATGAATCTCCACCAACACATGTCACCAGTACAAACACCAGTAGGCCGGCCGCAGCGCGGCTTCTAAACTGTATGTGCTCTTTCCTGAGGAAAGGCCTGTCCTAACTGAAGGTTCCTACCCATATTTCCCTTCACACAATACAACAGTGTCTCCCTTTTTTGTCATCTGATCTTGTTTTTACTACAGATGTTTGAAATGATTCAGCAGCTGTTGGGCATGTTTTCATCTGAACTTTTTTGTGACTTTCAGACACTGATCATGTGTTTGATGTTGATTCTGGACTAAGTCCTATCAGCTCTTTATCATCTTGCTGTGTAGAAGCTCAGACAGTCAGAGACAACAGGAAATGTTTATCGCTCCTCTGTTTAAATTCACCATTGTCCTCCTTGAACTGGTTCATGTTATTGACTATTCAAAATCAAAGCATCTCTCTATCAGTTACATAAAATTCTACTGTGTCTTCAGGTCAAAGGCCCAGGCATGTGGATCATTAAAGTGTTGAAAAAAATAAGTCCAGTTGTCTTCAATTCAGCCGCGGCGCTACTATTGGGCACGGGGTGGGCCTGAGCCCGCCCATTTTAGGCCTGGGCCCACCCATTCTAGCTGTTCATCCTAGCTTCTCAGTCAATCAGCGGCTTCAACCCCACGTGTGGCCGTGCCGACAGGCTGAATGATGTTGGTGCGCACAGAGCAATTGCCAGTGTCACAACTAAGCATATAAAGTCTGTTAGCTTAATGTTAACGTAAAACCCCATAGACGGGCTAACAGAAATTAGCATCGCTATCGCCATTTCGCGGCTACCGACAGCCATAAAAAGCTGTTTTAATTCTGGCTTTAGCGCTGTTAACACGTCACAGTTTTAATATTTTTTCATGTGAGAAAGTCACAGTTTAGAGTAAGGATGCAAATTATCGAGTGATTCATTAATCGATAGTTGATAGACCTTATCGATTGATGATCGATTAACTGATAAGCGGCGATTTTCCTGAGAACCTAAATTTAAAGCAGAACTATACAAGTCAGCTGGAAATAGCTTGCTCCTTCGTTGGTTTCTCTTTTTTTCCACTCTCCGGAGCTCCCCCACAGTTCTGGGAGGCACCCAGTCACTGTCGTAAAAAAAAAAAAAAAAAAAAATTGCCGCCACCACCTCCTCCACCCCCTACACGTGCTTGTGTTTACAAGGAAGCTGCTGAAGGTGGAGAGCGGTGTTTGCTAAGCCCTGCTAACATTGGGCTAGTGCTAACACGGAGCTAATATTAACACGGAGCTAACGCTAACACGGCTACACACAGACACAGACGCAAAGACACAGACATACACACACATGAATAAAGGTTCCAAAACGCGAAGGTGTGTGTGTGTGTGTGTCATGATGTATTACATTATCTTATAAAAGATCCATGGTGTGTGTCCGTGTTAGCATTAGCTCCTAGCCACAAGCCGAACTTCATCAGTACAAACATTTCGTGTTTCCATGGTTTCCTCCGACTTTCCAAACTCAAACCAATCACGATTCATGACATGCATGACGTCATCTGCGTTCTTATCTCGTACTGCCATAACGCAGTTTCTCGCGATAATTCTATCCATTGACGAGATTTGTAACACCGAGACGGACGACTGATCTTGCAAGTGCGGTTTTCAGCCGGTGGGGGGGTGGGCGCAGTGGCCTAGACCCCATTCTCTTCATAATAGGTCGCTCAACCATGACAGTGTCTCCGAGACACAATAATTACAGCCGAAATCCTGCATAGTTCTGCTTTAAGGGGAAAACTTAAACTGAACATTCCTTATACAGGACTTTAGACAATTGCCGCTTTTTCACTACACTTTCACAGCACGGAACGGCACGGCATGGCACGGCTCGGCTCGGTAAAGGTTCTTTTCCACTACAGCTGAGTTCTTCTATACCTCCTCAGCAGGAGCGGGGTCGGCACAGGGGTGCGGGGCCGCATTGTCCGTCTCTCTTTTTTCGATCCGCTCGTCAGCTCCAAACTCACTCGTCTGCACCTCGTTAACAGACCACAGTGTGGTTTTACACACAGCATCATATAACTCAGGTGAAGGAATAACAACAGTCTCGATACAGATCAGCGGCCGCTGTTGCCGCTGTGTTTTTGTTTGATTCTCACGTGGGACGCAGCGCTCGCACTCTTCCAGTGACGACGCTCTGTCCAATCAGCGCCATAGTATTTGTTAGTTTATTTTAAGAGCACAGCACAATGAAAAATGTTTAAGTAACACATTATTTAACCTTTAAATAATGTTGAGGGTCCAATGTGACCCATTTTTACATTTAGGAACAGTAAAAACACCCTAAACATTTTTCCTCTGACTTTAAAGATGACATGAAACAGTCAGCCAAAAGAATACAGTTCATTAAAGTGATTCCCAGTGTACTTAAAAATGGTCAAACTAACGCAGGAAACGTAAACATTAAGGAGAACATTTTACTTTAGTTTTGCATTTTTCATTAGTTTTTTAGCTAGGGCATAGCCATCTTTGTCGGTCGCCAGTGTGTGACGTCACTGGATTGGTTGCCTCCGCTGGCAGACAGTGAAAGTGAATGACAATTACAGAAAGAGACAGTAAAAAATGAAACTGTGAAGGCACAGGGTCAGAGATGACACAGTGGAGACCACTGCTGTATTGCTCCTTCATGTGACAATGAGTTTTACAGTGTTAAAACGTAGAAAAAACTGTTTGTTTTCATTAAAGCAGAAGTAAGCGATCCGGTTGTTTTGGCTAACTTTTTGTCAGCCGATGGAGTTAGCAGCCCCCGCCCTCGTCATGGATCTATTGGTCCTCGTCCCTACCTCACCACATTAACGCGCATCCCTTGGCTGCACACACAGCCCTTCATGCCGTTCTCTCTCCTCATTGGATAAAGGTTGTAGGATACAAGGAAGTATACAAGAAGTTTTCTCCTCGGCTTACAGCAGAGCAGAGTGACTGACAGACCCGTGTTTCGGACCAAACACTCTATAGAAGTGATTGCTGTCGGAAGATAGAACTATTTAAGACTTATATTAACACAAACATTCCGCTTACTTCTGCTTTAACTACTAGTTGGGTCATTTACAGAAGTTCCGTGACCGTGGAGAGCGAAGGTTCGTTTCTCACTGGATTTGTTATCTATGAAGGTTAAATAGAAAATTTAGCTAGGGTGCCCCGCCAAAATGGCTACCGTCCGCCAAGCTGGAAATGATCTTTTCAATGGTTTGGCCCACAGTGCTGCATAATACATGGTTTCTATGACTATTTGGGTCAAGAAGTTCATAAATTATGTAGATTTATTGATTTATACCTATTTATTACCTGTTTTTAGACCTATTATTGACCTTCAAATTCAAGTTGGACGCCAATATTTGTATATGTAGCCTATATATTTATATATTTAAATGGCCATTTTTCAAAATCGTCCTAGAGCCTCAATATTAGGCTCAAATGAAAGCTCTGCTCATACTGAGTTCAGTTTAGGACAGTACAATTACAAGTAGGCCACACAGAAGTCATCTCAAAGGTCAAAAAGATCAAGGTTTGTGGTGAGAAACAAACTTTGCTGATTTTTGCTGAGTCGGGCGGCTTGTCGGGTCCAGGCTTCAGCACCCATGGGTCGGGCCACATCGGGTTTCAATCAATATGGGGATAAACTTTGCACACAAGCCCTCCAAGCAAAATTTTTATTTGGGGCCCACTATTACTGCCAATAATACTGATTATTGATTATTTACACACCTACTACAAACTTATTTAATTTTTCTAATCAGTCATTACGAATCATCATCCTAGCCTGGCTTCTTTTTACACATCTAGCCTATGTTTTTTTTTTTTAAATCAGAAATGGTACCAAATTCAGCTGAACGTGCAGTCTGGGGTTGATTTACACTTAACATTCAAATGATATAGTACTCAAGTGTGATGCTATGAACTAGGCCTACAAAAAGTAACAAAATAAACCAATAAACAATGCATTTGCTGTAAACACGTCATCTGCTTTTTAATCTTTGGTTTAAAATAAGTAACAAGTGCACAAATGTGCAACAACAACTTGAAGTGCAACAACAACCACAAAGGGTAATTGTAATCATGCAGGATTTCTGTAGGGATCGACAGAAGTTACGCACTACAGATTTAAAAAAGTGAATTGTTTTTTGGGGACCCAGTGGGCATGGCGCCCTAAGCAGGTGTTAAGTTTGCTTATGCTTTGGGCTGGCTCTGTCTGCAAGCATAACTAAACAATCACAAGTGGCTTAAGGGTCAACAGGTAGATCACAGAAAAAAAAACCAAAAAACACCCTGGACAGGTCGCCAGTCTATTAACATACAGACAGACAACCGTTCACACTCACACATATCAGAGTTAGAGTCACCAATTAACCTCACCTGCATGTCTTTGGTCTGTGGGAGGAAGCCAGAGTACCCAGAGAGAACCCACATGCACAGGGGGAACATGCAAACTCCACACCGCAATAAAAGAAATCCTCCTCCTCCTCACTCAGTCACTTCCACCCATTTACAGTATTATCTGTTGTGAGGGATAATACCAGCTATGGATTAGCTTTAGTTGTGAAAAAATGTGACCATGTTTGACATTGCAAACAAACATAAAACCCCAGTCTATAACTCCTTGTCATAGCTACATAGGTGGTTTGCAGGTGACGTCACATGGAACGTCACAACTGCAGATGGGATGGGATGGGATGGCAGGAAGTGTTTTGCCGACAGGATAACGGTTGGAAAATGCCCAAGTTTTGTGCTGCTACGGCTGTACAAACCAGTCAAACCAGGAAATACAAAATAATAACAACATTGAGGGAGAAAGAAGTTATTATCTCCATTATGTGACTGAAACATGGCATGTAATTCCCACCAGCCGCGTGGTGTTCACAGCTCGGGGCCGTTCACCGCCTGACGGCGGAGGAAGAGGTGTCATAAGACGACCGAGGCAGATGCAACTGCAAACACCCCACAGGTGAAAGCGGGGCGGTTGGTTTTTGCTCCAGTCCAGTTTCTCCACTCTGCTGGCCTTTTTTCCCACTTTTCCTCAGTGTGTATGGATCACATCCGATATCTTTTTCTACTTTTAGACAATACCTGCTACTTGCAGGCTTACCCAACACTTTTGAGTACTCGCTTTCCATTAATTTCCAATCACCGTTCTCCACTTCCTGCCCCCCGTCTGAACTTCACGAGTCTTCGGAATCATGTGACTGCACACCACCTATTGGTGCACATAAAATATTACCTGGTTGTGGATTATCATTGAGCTGTTAGATTGACTCCGCCTACAGTATGGAATGATGCCAATATGTCATGATTACATGCAAAGCAATTAGCTAGCGGGGATGTTACACAAGCATGACATATTATGGATTTGCACCGTCAACAAAATCGGTCACTTACTAACTTACATCATTTAATTGCAATATATAGTATGACATGAGCATACACTTACACTGTTGTTACATAATGCAGCCCTAATTTCAGACCCACCAATTAAATCCTGAACACAGAGATGTTGAAACAGCCTCTGAGGCCTAGCTCCACAATGACATTATGAATGGCAAAAAGGCTTTTTACATGTTTACCCACTCTTTAAGTTTCCACACGCTAATGTCATTGGAAAATTCCTAGCTGAGACACTTTGAGGAATTGGGGCTGACTGATTTGGGAATCACTGCAGAAAACAACTTTATAAATATTTTATGCTATTGAGAAGTATAAAATGATTTCCTGGTTCATAATGAATTGATGGGACCACTGACCAACACAGTTCAGGTAACTAACGGAAAAGAACATCAGCAAAGTTTGTTTCTCACCAAACCTTGATCTTTTTGACCTTTCAGATGACTTCTGTGTGGCCTACTTGTGAATGTATTGTCCTAAACTGAACTCAGTATGAGCAGAGCTTTCATTTGAGCCTAATGTTGAGGCTCTAGGACGATTTTGAAAAATGGCCATTTAAAGGGCCAAAAATTGGCGTCCATCTTGAATTTGAAGGTCAAAAATAGGTCAAATCAATAAATCTACATAATTTATGAAATTCTTGATCCAAATAGTCATAGAAACCATGTATTATGCAGCACTGTGGGCCAAACCATTGAAAAGATCATTTCCAGCTTGGCGGACGGTATTTGGATTTAGGGCTCTCAAAAAATGTCCCCACATTTTTGGGCGGGGCACCCTAGCTAAATTTTCTATTTAACCTTCATAGATAACAAATCCAGTGAGAAACTAAACTTCGCTCTCCACGGTCACAGAACTTCTGTAAATGACCCAACTATACCGCTAAAAAGGAACCGTACGGCTGCAGCGGCTAGCGGAGCTAACAACAGAGACTAAACTCCGGCTCCAGTGTCTGTGTGATCGTCTCTTACAGCATGTTTACTGAGGAAAACTGAGATTAAGGAAAGTTGATTGTTCACCGGATCAACCGACAACAACCAAACGTTACTCCGTCAGTTTTCAGTTTCACTGCCTACAGCGCGGCCTGCTCCCACCGGCCGGTGAACATCAGTCACCGCGGGGAGACAGGCTGAAACCTCCCGTCACACACCAATGATTGTTCACAGCGTTACACACACACAGCAGCGATCTGATGTAAACACCGGCCTTGACTGTAATAACCTTCTTCACCAGAGTTGCCCTCATTAACACACATGTCCGACCAAACAGCCCCTCTCATCCACACAGTGTTCACCAAGCTACAGGTTTAGCAGCAGCATCTACACCACACCACTGTTTAACGGGAGACATCAGACATAAAATAACGAAGGGAACATGACCTCAAAAAATAATATAAAGCGACCTGATCCCAGTCGGCCACACATCCTCCTCCTCAGCAGAGACACAGCTGATACCTCCGGGAAATACAGTATTTCTTTTTTTTTTCTTTCATTTGCATTATGTGGGGAAAAAATAAAATACATTTTAAAAAGTTTTTAGCGGCGGCAACAGCCGTCCATGTTTCTGATCCTGGCTCCACCACAATGTTTTCTCCCGGTCTTCTCCCACCGGGACACGGCCCGCTGCTCAGCTATCGGACGCGGTGTGTCACGGGCGGTCTGATCGGTACCAGGTCCAGAGATGATTCACTTTTTTCCTCGTGTCGGCCTCTGCCAGGCAGGACAGTGAAGCTAAAGCGAGCTAAAACTTTTTTTTTTCCACACAATGCAAATGGATGTCCGTGAAGGGTCTCAGTCATCCAAGTCATTTTATTCTTATTCTTCATTAAAACTCTTCAGGCAGTGATCAGTGTCAGCAGCTTTTTGACTCGTACACACTGGTCGTCTGTATGTAACGATGGCACAGCCTGAGTCCAGTAGGCTATAGCTACAACACGTAATAGGTGTTGCTGTCTCTTTTCACCTCCTCTCTCCCTTGTGTGATCAGTGCGCTGCGCACACGTTTACACGGAGATCCACTACATTATGTCGGCTTTGCAGTCGGTCTACTCAGCTGATTGGCAACCTCCGTCGATCCCGGGGAAGAAAACGAGCCAAGTAACTTATCCGCACACTTTTAGGGCCGGATTTACTAAGATCCCAGATAGCGGGCGCTATATTGTTTGCGTCCGCTATAATATTGCGAGTTTGGTTAGTGCACGCAAAACAGCTGATCTACTAAGAGTAACCCGCTAAATGAAAACACGTGCAAACCGCAATATGTAAATGAGGGTTTTGCGCGTGGTAATCGTTTCCGCCATGGAGAGTGTGGACAGAGCTGGACTGACGAAGGGACAGAATGACATTTGATCCGATGCATACAATGACAGCATGTGTGTTCATCTCTCTCGCGCTCTGTTTAGATAAATAAACACAAATCGCTACAGGGCCCAACTCGTCATATAGTGACGAACAGGCAGCAGCTGCAGCGACAATCACGCACCTGTAATATGTGTGTGTGTGTGTGCCGCCCATGATCGAGTGGATTAATAGAGAGCTCAGGTGGGGCACACGGATCTAAACGCTCTGACCACTGACCAGAGGGATCAAAGACGGGTGAAGGCAGCGGCGACGTCTCTCAGTCCGGGACCGGGACTGAGAGACGGAGCTGAGCAGCCAGGTACTGGAGAGGAGAGGAGAGGAGAGGAGCGCACTGCAGGACAGACGTGCCCCGTGCGTAACGGCGCGTAAATGACTTTTAACACGGCTGAAGAACTGTTACAGAATTACCCAGACGTGAGGAAATGCAGAGATGTAAGATCATGAGGCTCTGACAGGTATCAAATCAATAAACGCATACGTTTTGGCAAAGTTGTATCAGTTAGTACATGGTTTTCAGATGTGGTGAATAAAGACGCAAAAACAGCCACCGCAATCTCTTCCTGGTTTGGTAAATCACATTGCACGCGCTAAATAAATCGATTTGCATCTACTCCTCCCAGTATTTTGCACGTTCTGGCTGAAACGCCCATATTTACATATTCATCCAGGCAAACACGCTAAATGGATCGCACGTGCTATTCTGCCCGTGTGAGGGACGCAATCCTCGGTGCGTCCGGTTAGTAGATCAGGTTCCACATGTGTTTGCGCGTGCAATCACGTTTGCACACGTTTTAATACACACAAACCTTTAGTAAATCCGGCCCTTAGAGGTTTACCGCTGACTGGTTAAATTTTTTTAGGAGATTAATGTTGGTCTCATTGATGAAATCAAACAACTGTGGCAGTCGCATTACCGGTAGTTTGTTTGCAGGAAAAGTGAGCAGGGCTGCCTCTGGGCTACATACTGAAATCACCACATTTACGTAAATATCCAAAACGACCCGTTTGGAAGTGTGCTCCGACGTTTTTTGGAGAAGTGCAGAGCCACCTGTGTGAACATCCGGGTCGGGTGGGACCAGCGGAACCGGGTCTGACTCAACACCAAAGAGAAGCAGGTCGTGGAGCTTTGCGGCGCGGAGGTGCCCGAAAAAACAAGCACACGTCACACCGAATTTCCCACTGTTGTATTCTTTATTTATTAAATTTAATATAGACCGATTGGTTCGTTGTAGGCTAAATCATTTATTTATTGATGTAAATGTGGCAATTTCAGAGCCCCGATTGGCAGCGCTGCTCCTCTGTCCAGTTCACACCTGAAGCTTCACTGCTGTAACAGCCATCAGCTGCAGGAATAAAACAAACCTTTGATCACATCATATCACAAGATACAAGTCAGTATCAATGAACTGATAAGACAGAAGAACCAGGGAGAAGTTATTTCCTGTTCCAGTGACGTCGACTGCAGCAGCCAAACAAACTTAAGTATACTCTGGTACAGAGACAGTTTGGAGGTTTACAGATTTGTAGCAAGTCTCTTACTGTGACTCTGAAGGTCCAGGTTCAGGACTGAAGTCTGGTGGTAGAATGTTGGACATGTCACTGCTCATGGACGGAGAGATGGATCCTGGAGACTTTGCTCTCAGTCTGTGCTTCTGACCTCTGCAAACACAAACATGTTTTTATTCACATCACGACAGAAACTGTGTTATTGCAGCCGTCCTGTGAATTCATTTTGAAACACTTGCTTTTATTTTGAAATTCTCAAAACAGGAAATGCTGCCTGTTAACTCTGTAAACTTCACACAAGGACTGTGAAACACCACGAGCAGTAAAGTAACTTGCTAATTAATTTATCACTCCATGCTTAGTAGTTTTTGAATACAGTTACATGTATGTACGTTTGAAGAAAGTTTTATGATCAAGCATCGTATTTGTAAGATTGCCTCTGAGTAATATCCAAGAGAACTCTGCCATTGGTTGAGAAGAGGCTGAAGTGGTTAGTACACTATTGCCTTGTGTTTTCTTTATCTGTATAAGCTACAGTGCTAAGTAATGCTATTTGCCTAATGAATGTACTTGTGTTCTTTTTTATTTGTCTGTCTGTACGTTTAGTTCTACAGTAAAACATCAGTAGAAGGAACTGGAGTCCCACATTAAATCAATTGGGTGGCATACACTGATCAGTTCACGGTATCTGGATCCACTTAAACTACAGTGTGTTAGTCTGTCCCTTAGCTCCTCCCCCTCTGTCTGAGGCTCTCAGCTCTGAGCTAATTGGTTCCTACTGAAGACTGAGTCTCTCGGATATTTCAGTTGACTGGTTTTACTATTCTATGTGTATTGTGTGGAAGTACTCATTCCGCGCGTCTTTGTCAATTTATTCAGCATGGTTCAGCAATGGCTTTCAGCATTCACACGTATTTCCTTCAGGAAATACCAATTCTAGTTCTTACTACTTTCTGCCGTTCTGTGGACTGCTTCTAGTCCTTCATACTTTGTGCTATTTCAACAATTAAAATATCAAACATACACTATTCTATGTGTACTGTGTGGAAGTACTGTGTATGAATGTTATAGTATGTGTCTGTCTTATACTGTATGTATGGTGTTTACTGAGCAGTGCAATGCAGCAGCTTGGAACCCAAGACAAATTTCCCTACGGGACAATAAAGTACAAACCAATCCAATCCAATATATAGCTTCCTGTTGAAGAAACTATACATTTGCTTAAGTATACTCTGGTACAGAGACAGTTTGGAGGTTTACAGATTTGTAGCAGTTCTCTTACTGTGACTCTGAAGGTCCAGGTTCAGGACTGAAGTCTGGTGGTAGAATGTTGGACATGTCACTGCTCATGGACGGAGAGATGGATCCTGGAGACTTTGCTCTCAGTCTGTGCTTCTGACCTCTGCAAACACAAACATGTTTTTATTCACATCACGACAGAAACTGTGTTATTGCAGCCGTCCTGTGAATTTATTTTGAAACACTTGCTTTTATTTTGAAATTCTCAAAACAGGAAATGCTGCCTGTAAACTTCACACAAGGACTGTGAAACACCACTAGCAGTAAAGTAACTTTCTAGTTAATTTATCACTCCATGCTTCGTAGTTTTTGAATACAGTTACATGTATGTACGTTTGAAGAAAGTTTTATGATCAAGCATCGTATTTGTAAGATTGCCTCTGAGTAATATCCAAGAGAACTCTGCCATTGGTTGAGAAGAGGCTGAAGTGGTTAGTACACTATTGCCTTGTGTTTTCTTTATCTGTATAAGCTACAGTGCTAAGTAATGCTATTTGCCTAATGAATGTACTTGTGTTCTTTTTTATTTGTCTGTCTGTACGTTTAGTTCTACAGTAAAACATCAGTAGAAGGAACTGGAGTCCCACATTAAATCAATTGGGTGGCATACACTGATCAGTTCACGGTATCTGGATCCACTTAAACTACAGTGTGTTAGTCTGTCCCTTAGCTCCTCCCCCTCTGTCTGAGGCTCTCAGCTCTGAGCTCATTGGTTCCTACTGAAGACTGAGTCTCTTTTGGATATTTCAGTTGACTGGTTTTACTATTCTGTATTGTGTGGAAGTACTGTGTATGAATGTTATAGTATGTGTCTTATATGTATGGTGTTTACTGAGCTGTGCAATGCAGCAGCTCGGAGCCCAAGACAAATTTCCCTACGGGACAATAAAGTACAAACCAATCCAATCCAAACCAATCCAATCCAATATATAGCTTCCTGTTGAAGAAACTATACATTTGCTTAAGTATACTCTGGTACAGAGACAGTTTGGAGGTTTACAGATTTGTAGCAGTTCTCTTACTGTGACTCTGAAGGTCCAGGTTCAGGACTGAAGTCTGGTGGTAGAATGTTGGACATGTCACTGCTCATGGACGGAGAGATGGATCCTGGAGACTTTGCTCTCAGTCTGTGCTTCTGACCTCTGCAAACACAAACATGTTTTTATTCACATCACGTCAGAAACTGTGTTATTGCAGCCGTCCTGTGAATTTATTTTGAAACACTTGCTTTTATTTTGAAATTCTCAAAACAGGAAATGTTGCCTGTTAACTCTGTAAACTTCATGCAAGGACTGTGAAACACTTGTAGCAATAAAGTAAACTTGCTAGTTCATTTTTTGTAGTTTTTCATTACAGTAACATGTATCTAAGTTTGAAGAAAGTTTTATGATCAAGCATCGTTCACATAAGCAATGCTATTTTCCTAATGAATGTACAAGATGATGTTCTTTTTTATTTGTCTGTCTGTACTTTTAGTTCTACAGTGTTACAAAGTATTATAAAACATCAGTAGAAGGAATTGGAGTCTCACATCAATCTGATCACAGATGCATTGTGGGAAGTCTACAGTGATGTCTGTCGTGTTATTAAATAACTTGCGTGAGTTCAACTGTAAGTAGGCTATAACGTGAATGTTTATTTACCTAACGTCTCTAACCTCCGTACACAACTCTCGACTCCCTGGCTACCTGTCTTCTACGCTACGGTCGCACCTGTGACGTTATCACTAATGGACTCCGTAGTTCTAAATGTCACAGTTACACCACAATGTTATCGTCCAGCACCACACACTGTAGTGAAGGACTGAAGCAACACAGCAGCATCATAGACAACAGTGTAGAGTCAGTCAGTGATTAACATGGTCCAGTCTCCAGCTGCTGAACATCTGTCTCACATCAGCTCTAAAGAAGCAGAGTGATACAAAGGTGAGATGGGAGGAGCCACATACAATAAAACAAAAACATGAAAACAAAGCAAAGATTAGGTTATCGTTAGTGTTGTGAAAAAGATTTTGTATTTTGCCCGAAACTGTATATATTAGGAGATGGTGGGGGGCTTGCTGCCTTTCCTAAACCAATACAACAGTGGATACAGACTGCAATCATGATTGGTCGACAGATTATTTTGAGGAACTGGAAAAGAATCTGGAGAGCCTCCGTTCCAGGAATGGATGGTAGAACTGGGAAAAATAGCAGCATACGAAAAAATGACACACAGGATACAAGATGAAATGGAACTATACCTTTTGAAATGGGGGAAATATCTGGAGTATATGAATGACACAAAATGAATTTAGCATTATTATTTTGTTGTATATTTTTGATTATGTATTTACCTACTTCTTTTTATCAATTTGCTTGTTATTTTATTTGTATTTTATTATCATAACTTATTTTTTGTATGGAATTTGTTTATTTTATTGTATTATCATAATTTATTTTTCGCATGGATGTGTGTCTATACATTCATATATATTTTTTTATTATTACATAGAAATGCTTTTATTTTTATTTTCTTTCTATCTTCTTGTCTTCTTTTTCTTTCTCTATTTATATGCCTCATGATAAGTGGTATTTATGGAGGTAGAGGCGTATGCGGCCAATGATTTAGGGGTACGGCTCTTCGCGGCGGGTGGGAGGGAGGGAGGGAGGGACGGTCCGGGGTGGGGGTGGGGGGGGGGGGGGGGTGTTTTTCTTTTTATGATTATCTCTGTGTGTGTGTTCTGTTACGATTATGAATGAGAATGTTGGAAAATAAAAAAATATAAATCGAAATAAAATGACAAAGCAAAGATACATAAAGGGATGCCCCCTGCTACACCACTTACCTCTCCTCCTCACACACCTCATCCATTAGCTGTCCCAACCACACTCACACTTGCAATCACACACACACCCACCCATTAGGGATGCACATTTTGAATTTTTTTTCTGACCGATAACCGACGCTCGTTAACCGATTATTAACCGTTAACCGATAAGATTAAGATGCTTGTGGCGCACGGCAAAAAAAAAATATATATATATATATTTTTTTTTTTGGCCGTTAAATACACACGTGCGCTGCGACAGAGCAGCGCCACATCCACTGTGCTCTGTCTCAGCTGATCGCGCTCATATGGAGCTTAGATCGTCCAACTGTTTTTATACAAAGTGCAGCCAAACACCAGGCTGAAGGAGCAGCAGAGCTCCTCTGACAGCTCCTCTGTGGAGCTGCAGGAGAGCTGCAGGTGAACAGGCTGGAGAGCAGCCACGTCCTCGTCCTCTTTTTTTTTTTCCAGCGCCGTTGTTACAGGTGATGCACATCTATGTCCGTGTAGGCTACATTTATTGTCTGATCTTCCTTCATGGGGGCTGCTGCACATACTGTCAGTCCTCCTGTGTAACTTTTTGCTGCAAAATATGACTGAAGGCACGTGAACTCTGCATGTGTCGACACTTAATAATAATTAAAAAAATAACCGATAATAATCGGTCAAAGTTCTTGTTATCGGTTAACGGTTAAACGGTTAATCATGTGCATCCCTACCACCCATGCATTGTATCCCTCACTCACATACTTCTACTTACACAGCCGCGCACACAGTAACATGCATAATATTGCCCATTCAAGTAAAAAAGCCTTATACTACACACTGCCCTAATAGAAGCGGCTCCACCATTAATGACATTCAACAGTGATAATCTTTAAAAAATTTTAAAAAAAAAACGCCCACACATACTGCTCCCTCCCACTCTGATTTCACCTCTTACTATTACACAAAAGCAGAAGTAAGGTGAATGTTTGTGTTAATATAAGTCTTAAATAGTTCTATCTTCCGACAGCAATCACTTATATAGAGTGTTTGGTCTGAAACACGGGTCTGTCAGTCACTCTGCTCTGCTGTAAACCAAGGAGAAAACTTTCCTTGTATCTAGAGCACTGGAAAAGAGAGTAACAACACGCATTGGTTCAATGGAAGCGCCTCCTGGTGGTGGAATATGGGTACTGCAAAAGCGCCCAAGAACTGACAACTCTGCATTGTTGGTGAATGAGCAAGTGTGGTGTTTTCAATAATTTAAGGACATTTCTAGATCACCCACGTTAACACGTTAACATTAACACATAGGCGAGTAAAAAAAAAGAAAAACAGTTATCTACATTAATCTTTCAATCTACATTTTGTAATAAACAAATTATAAGTATAATTTGATATGACCAAGACACCTAAAAACAAAAACACGGCCGTTTTCATCAATTTACAAGCAAGTGGGCAACACACATACATTGGAGTGAATGAGTTTTCTGGGCGCTTTTGCAATACCCATATCCTGCCACTCGGGGCGCAAAACCCTTATTACCACGGGAGTCAATGGTGGTGTCGTTACTCTCTTTTCCAGTGCTCTACTTGTTTCCTGAAACCTTTATCCAATGAGGAGAGAGAACGGCATAAAGGGGCGGTCCTCTCTGTGTGTGCAGCCAAGGGATGCGAGTGAATGTGGTGACGTAGGGACGAGGGCGGGGACTGCTAACTCCATCGGCCAAAACCACCGAATCACTTACTTCTGCTTTAAATGAATAGATAAAGGGACCAGAGAAAATTTTAAATCTGTTTGTTTTATGATTTGGCACCCTGTGTCTTCTGCCTGAAGGCAGCAGCTCATACTCACTATGAAGGACATGGTTTGTATCATGAAGAGTTTTTAGGCCTTGTATTCTCACCATCTCTTCAAATAAGTCTTGTAGTGAAGAGGGAGGTGACAGCCTATTATTTTTCCAGCCCTTTTAATGAGCGCTTGCAGTTGGGATTTAAAGCAGAAGTAAGCGATCCGGTGGTTTTGGCTAACTTCTTGTCAGCAGATGGAGTTAGCAGTCCCCGCCCTCGTCCCTACGTCACCACATTCACGCACATCCCTTGGCTGTACACACAGAGAGGACCGCCCCTTTATGCCGTTCTCTCTCCTCATTGGATAAAGGTTGTAGGATACAAGGAAAGTTTTCTCCTCGGCTCAGAGCAGAGCAGAGTGACTGACAGACCCGTGTTTCAGACCAAACACTCTATATAAGTGATTGCTGTCGGAAGATATAACTATTTAAGACTTATATTAACACAGATATTCCACTTACTTCTGCTTTAAGTTTGACATACAAGTTCATAATAATTTAAATTATTAATTATTAGTCATTTAGACAAACAGATGCTCATTGCAGTTTCTACCTCTCAGTGCATGGATTGGCAGTGTTTCTATGATGGTTGTGATGATATGAATGAACTATGTGATGCTGTTTCATCATACATCAATTTCTGTGTAGACTCTATAATTCCATCTAAAACTGTTGTCATGTACCCAAATAATAAAAAAAGAAAAAGAAAAAGATTTTTTACACTGGTGACCCTCTGGAGAAAATAGCTGTCTCAAGAGAAGTAAGGAACGAAAGAAGGAAAGCCTAAATTCAGTACAGGGACAAAATAGAGGAACAGTACTGCAGTGGTGACCTTAGAGCTGCCTGATGGCATCCATAAACCTGTACTCTGGCGAAACTAGGCAGCTCACAACCATTAGTGGTGTAAATTATGCTGACCTGCCCAATGCTTTCAATTCCTTTTTTTCTCGTTTTGAATGTTCTGATTTTTCATGCAAGATCTCCACATTGAGGAAGGATGTCTTTAAAACCTGAAAATGGAATTGCCATCACAGAACGGAAAGTTGCTTCTCTGTGCAAAAAGGTAAATATCAGGAAGGCGGCTGGTCCTGATGGCATCTGTGGACGCACTTTGCGTCACTGTGCAGACCAACTCAGTGAGGTGTTCACTTTCAGATGTGTGCAGGGAGTGGGTACCTGCCCCAAACATCCACTATTATTCCAGTGCCAAAGATTAATCATCCAAGCGGTTTTAACGACTTCAGACCAGTGGCACTGACATCTTGTGATGAAAAACCTTGAAAAAATCTTAAAAGAAGGGGCGGTGCGTGGCGCAGTGGTTAAGGCGGCCGCCCCATGTAGACCATGTAGAGGCTACAGTCCTCAATGCAGGTGTCCCCGGTTCGAATCCCGCGTCGGGCAGACCCTTCCTGCGTGTCATTCCCCCTCTCTCTGCCTCCCCCTTTCCTGTCTATCTCACTATGTGCTGTCAAATAAAGGCAAAAACGCCAAAAAAATATACTTAAAAAAAAAAAAATCTTAAAAGAAAATGTGGTCTCCTTAATTGAGGGCAGATTAGATCCACTGCAGTTTGCTTATCAAACTGGTGAAGGTGTTAATGATGCAAAACTTTTCATTTTAGCACTAAAGCACCTTGAAAAACTCAAATCCCACTTTTATTGTTTGCTGTGCACCTGTCCCGTATGTGTGATGTGTGTCGCCTGGTGCGATTATTCAATGTTGCTGTTCTTTTTATTTTTAAACTGCGGACCATCAGTGAGTCCACGACAAATTTCCATTCCGGGGACAATTAAAGTATATGAAACGAAAAATGAAAATGAGACTTTTATTTGTTTATTTGACTTAATTTATTATTCTTCCGCTTTTAATAAGATGTAGCCCCACATTTTAATTGAACGGCTAGCCTCTTATTTTATGCTCCTTATTGTTGTTTTTAAACTTTTTAACTTTTTAACAGATTTACTGAAAACTGAGAGTTGAGTGTCAGAGTTGTATGTCCAATGAATGATTGTTGTATGTGTTGTGCTTTTTCTTTTCTAACTTTATTGAACTGGGAGCTGTAAACTGAATTGCCCGTATGGGATAAATAAAGTTTTCTAAACTGAACTACCAAACACACTGACTGTGCACAGTGAAGCTCATCATTCAGGCTGTAAAAGGTCCCCCCAAAACACCATCCTTGAATGAGTCTCTGATGGTCCACAAAAAACATCAATAATTAATTTAACTCCATCTATAATACACTGACAGGATTTGAGTAAAGTATCTGAACTCTGTCAGTTTAGAAACCATCTCTTACTGTGACTCTGAGGGTCAAAGTAAAGTGTCTCAACTCTGTTAGATCCCAGCTCATCAAGGTTCACAACACACTGCTCTTCCCTCCGTGGCTGCTTCTTTCCTTCACCACCACTGAGCTCTGTTAATCTTTACCCACAGTCAGCTACAGGAATATTATGACCTTTGATCACATCATATCACAAGAAACAAGTCAGTATCAACGAACTGATGAGACAGAACAAACCAGGAAGAAGTTATTTCCTGTTCCAGTGGTGGCGACTGCAGCAGTTCATTCAACACACTAAACTAACTCTGTTACAGAGACAGTTTGGAGGTTCACAGGTTTGTAGCAGGTCTCTTACTGTGACTCTGAGGGTCCAGGTCCAGGACTGAACTTTAGAGGTTGTCCTTTAGACTCATCATTCTTCATAGGTGGACAGATGGATCCTGGAGACTCTGCTCCGTCTTCGTCCACACGAACACTCATCTTCAGGACTTCAGTCAGTCTGAGAGCAAAACAAGTAACAATGAGATAACACAAACACATTCTAACAAAGTGTGCAGTATTATAAATTCCACTGGGAATGAGTCAGGATTTTTAAATAGGCCTATTTGACCATCTTTTTGATTTTTCATCAATGGAACAAAGATAACATGATTCACCATGACAACAAGTGAAAAAGCCCAGCTCCTCCCACTTCTCACTGGTGAAGTTAGGTATGTTTATGAATGGTGACGCAGAATATGATAATTACGGAAAACACCAGGGAAGGCCTGACGAGTCAACAACACAAAACAGTCGGCGGCAAATATTTCATATCAGAAACCATTCACACGACGGCGACGCGAATATGTGACAGATGCAACAATTATAAACTAAGGTTTTGCTTTGCGTTGAGTGGTTCTTTGCCTCCACATGGTGTCTTAAATCCGTTAATACAACTTCTCGTTAATTATCTCTCACGTATTCAACATCCGCTGTGCCGCTTGTTACCAACTTTACTATATCCAACACAGCAGCTCACTATCTAATCACTGGCTGGTCAATATCTGATCACTGTCCTTCATTTCGTTGTCTTTGAAAAGTTTGTGTCCCTTGTCAAACAAGAAGGTGGTAAACACACAGACAGTATAAAGAGAAGGTGGTGAAAACAAAGACACTCTATTGCTATTTCTAAACCGTCTCAGGTAAGAGACACAGGTTGTTGTTGTCATGGTGCTCTGACATAGGGGGGTTGTGACGTACCTCCTTGTCACACTACGTGAGTAAGTCACGGAGATGTTCATGAGGCGCATACTTTTTTTCGTGTCCCAGTAACAGGTAACGGTAGCTGCCTGCAATCTTTAATTGCACATCATGTTATGGCAGCAGATAGTGTTATTTATGCACACACGTTAGGCTGATGTGATTGGCTGACTACTGAGCAGCTGGCTGCAGATATGTGGGTTCTGACTTTTGAGTCGGTGTTCGTTTCTTGGACGGTCAAGGTTCAAGGTTTTTTATTTTTGTCCCCGTAGGGCAATTATTGTTGCAACAAGTAAAAAAGAACACAGATACAGACACACAATTAAAAAAGGGGGGGTAAAATACAGTGTGCTGAAACAACAACAGTGGCACGACTAAAAGAGCCCAATAAATAAATGACCAAAAAAGTGCATCAGTGCGTATCCTCCATATCTACATCATCATCAACATCACGAGAAACAAGAAACAGAGCCACAGAATATCAGTCAAACAATCAGGTACGACTCCTACCCTGTACAGAGTTCATAGTCATATCAGTCACATCAGTCATAGGCCTAATGTTCAACTGGGTTCTCTGTTTTCATCTGTGTTTGTTTCTGGCGACACTGAGCAAACGTAAGCCTCTCTTTTGACTAGAGGCAGATCATAAGGTTGATGCCCGCATCGTGTGTTATGATGAGGTCTGGTCTAAAAGTTGTTTGTCTAGAGATCATATAACACTTTGGAGTGAATGATTGTGACAGTCATTAGGCTAGATAACAATTCAACGTTAGAGTCTTGTTCAGTGACACTAAACTCTTGTGTGGCTGTGGATGGTATTTCAATGACGTCACATATTTATTTCAATTACATCACAGATTTGGTATTTCAATAGCATCCACCCAGTAAAAAATTCCCCACTACACCACTGCACTAAATCAACATTTATTCTAGGCGTAGGCCCAGGGACGTGCACATGACTATAGAGGGGCAGGGGCTCAACATCAGAAAAGGGCAGTATGTACAATTTTTTCAAGCATTAATATCAAAATAAATAAATTCAAATAAATTACAGTTACTATTTAGTCGGTAAAGAAAGCCTGCACGCCTTCACAACTGCAGTCAACACGCTGGACCAATTTCCCAACTTCCCGAAACAGAGTCATGACTTCTGAACTGGTAGGCTAAAGCTAATATGGTATTAGGTGCACATTAACATTGCAGAAAAAAATCCATGTGAGTGCAAGTGCAAAATAGAAGTAGGCTAAGCCTACAGGCTACACACATAAAACCAAGAAATGACTACTGTGACTGCTACTGTGCATATTTCAGAACAGCAGCAATATTTACCAACAGCAAAGTCACAATTATCAGTAACTCAATATCTGGAAACAAATTCAAATAGTCAGTGAAATCAAGCTGACTGAGTGATTCCTCCTGTTGCTGCTGTTGTTCACTACATTCAGGTGATGTTAGACAGAGGACGGGGTGGGGCTTAACTCTTAACAGGCAGTCAGCTAAACAAACACAAATGGGCGCTTTTCTTAAATATGACTCTTGAATAAGTGGACGGCGACTTGTCAGAACTGACAAGGAAGTGATGTTGGTGGATTTATAACTCACTAACTAACAAGATTCGACACAAGTCGCTCCACTATCACGTCTCATCTACATGCGGCACACACAGAGTTATCGATGAGGCAGCAGCTTCTACTTCTCTCTCTCTCTCTCTGGACGTGCATGTGAGGGAGGGCGCACCCCCCCCCCCCCCCCTGGCCATCGGGAGAACCGGGAGGTTTCCCGAAGCGCCGGCCTATGATTGGCCTGCTGGCCTGCGTCTCTCTCTCTCTCTCTCTCTTTTTTTTTTTTTTTAGGCCCCGTCCAGACGGATCCGTTTTTTTCGAATCCGGATAAATACTTTATCGGATCGGCCTCGCGTCCACACGGATCCGGCGTTTTCAGGGGTGAAAACGGTATTTTTTGAAAACGCCGCCCCAGCGTTTTCGTCTGGACGGCCAATACGGATTTTTTCTGAAACGATGATGTCATGCCCCCCGCCGCTCTACCTGTAACCTGAGACACACACACACACACACAGACACACACACACCGCTGCAGCAGCTGCTGCACACTGACAGTCTCGGCCGACTACCGTCAGGTCGCTCAGACGCTGCAGCTGAATCACGTCTGTTTAATCATCACTGATCATCATATTTACTCTGACACGACTCCCTGTCAACATTTAATCCATGTTTGAGTTTGAATACAGCGGGGAACTTCTTCTATTGAATTACAGCGGGGACTTCCCGTCTTCTTCAGCTGTTTTAAGTGTTTATGTGTGGCAGGCAGCGCTGCAGCGACACACACACCTGCAGTATGTAGGTACTACAGCGTTTTGGGTCGTTTTCAGGTGATCGTGTGGATGCAGATATTTCTGAAAAAAAGCATATGTTTGCTATTCAAAGGTGGTGATGGTGATGACATGAGTCCTGCTGGTACTTCAGGAGAAGCCAGTGCAGAGCAGTTGGCAGAAGGTACAGAATCATTTCTAGAGCAACAACATGCAAGTTGCAGACATAACACCAACAGGCACTGCCATTTGACATAAATGGCTCTCATTTATAATACGGTAATAGCTGCCATTCTGAATTTTGCTGTCTGTTGCTGACTTGCTGTTATGTATCCCAGCCCTGTATTAGAATATGAGTCAATATTATGTGATTGCTTATTAGGAACTATACTCTCGGACTGTATTATACATTGCGTCTATCAGTGCATGTTCTGTGAACATGTATTCAAAGGCTGTCCCCTCATAGCTGATTAATTGTTTGATTTGGACTTTGTTGTCTTTGTTTATTAGGTTATATTGTAGGCTATAAAAATATATGCCAAAGAGGCCGTTGACATTCCACGTGATAGGACTTTTATGTAACCTTGGCACTGCGTTAAACCTTTATTCTCTTCTAGTAAGTGTGTTGGTGGATTTTGTTGAGGATTGTTGTGTTACTGTATTTACCAGCCCGGCCCCAAACACAAAAGTTACTGTGTATTCCTAACTTAGTTTGTATATAGGTCCCATATTTGAACTTCTATTTGGAATGCACTGTGAGTGTGTGTGTGTGTGTGTGTGTGTGTGTGTGTGTGTGTGTGTGTGTGTGTGTGTGTGTGTGTGTGTTTGTGCGTGCATGTGCGTGTACATGCGTGCCAATGCATGTAGGTGTGGGCGTGAACGTGCGCGTGTGGGCAAGGCCAGGGTGGCCTGGTTACATGACTGACTCCTGGCCTGAAAAAGTCTCCCAGTCCGGCCCTGCACCAACGTACACAATACTGTGTGTATTACAAGGAAATGCGTACGGTAGATAACCGTGGCATTTTTACAGCACGGTTGTTTACATCCTCATGCACAACAGGAATGCATTTATTGAAAAAAAAAAAAAAAAAAAAAACATTAAAAAAAGGGCACTTTTTAATATGAGGCAAAAAGGGCAGGGGCTCAAGCACCCTTTGGGCCCTATGTGTGCACGTGCCTGCTTCTGATGGCATTGTGATGCTGCATGATAGGACACACAGCTGCAGCTGCTGACTATTGCTAAAAACTCCATGATTGAAAGTCATGATTCTACTTATTTGGTATAGGGCTGCACAGTTTAAATAAAAATGTATAATTGCAATTATTTTGACTGATTTTCAAAATATAATATGATTTGTAAAATTAGGGGAGGAAGTTAAGATGGAGAGGAGGAGGTGTAGGAGGAGAGGGATGAAAAGCGCTTTCCGCCTGAACAATCCTAAGGACTTGAGATACCTGCATACTGTTGACATACTAATAGTGATACCATCCTCATTTTGAAGAAACATTAGTATCTCCTCCCAGTGTCTCAAACCGAGAAGGAAGTATTGGCAGATTAACTGCGATAGCGCCATCATTGCCACTGTACGCTTCCGTACCACTGAGAGCGGAAGACGTGTCCTTTTTCTTTATCGAGAGATCCTATAAGGTGTCTAATTTTTTTTTTTATCCAGTCAATGCAATGCACTTCCGTACGTCCACAATAACAACGAGCATGTCAGAGCTGGAGCTGTGGCCCTGCTGTCTGAGCAGGCTGAAGTCTGAACTGTCTCGTCTTTTTTTCATAATGTTTCTCATCAGATGAGTCAAAACTTTCAGCCTAAGCACCGTCATCCTCCGGTCAGACAGTGTTGTGTGAGATTAGCTTCAAATGTGAATGACTGCTCAAAGTGGGAATGTGCGTGTTAAATATAGCCTAACACTACACGTTGTTTTAAATTTAAAAAAAACATTTGCAGCTTGAAGCAAACCTAACGGGACATTTAGAGCGGACGTAGCCACAACTCGGGGGGATATGGCGAAGTTAAGCGCGCAGAGGAGAGGGATGAATAAAAGAAAAATGGAAAAAACGGGCTCTCACACTATCCCAGCAAATAATCAAATAACTGAAATTGATCGCTATCGATTGGACCACTTTGTGACATGCCAGGCAACAAGATGAGACTGTTGTTCACTCATGACGGCCAAATATGGACACGTGCAGACACACACGTAATCTGTATTGACTGTCTAGAGCTAGACTTCAGCTCTGTATAGCTACTACTGTTGTAACATGTTGTGTCAAAATGTCATAAGAAAAAAGTATGATAAAGATATTCTGTGGGTTACGGGGGCAGAAGTAGATAAGCTTTTGCTTCTCCCGCTTTTCCTTTCGGCCATGTGAATTGTAGGCTATTATTTGAACCAAGATGATGTGTGATGATGATTGAACTAACTGACATGTCCGAAATAAACAAACAAATAGATAAATAAATAAAAACGTGCTATTATTCGCGAGTTAACTATGATATTCATGAGATTATTCGCAATTAAATATTTTAATCGATTGACAGCAATATAGGCTAATAATAATTATGTTGTGTCAACAACACTTACCTGCAGACTTCCTGCTCCGTCAACCGTAAAATGGAGTCTGAAGTTAACACTTTCACTTTTACGGGCTCCTTAAGAATATCCTTTCCCACAGTGACTGAGAAACTGGTGCATGCATTTATCACTTCTAGGCTGGACTACTGTAACACTCTCCTGTCAGGATGTCCGAAAAAGTCTGCAGGTGGAGCTGTTCCAGAGTCAGCCCCGCCCCTAGTCGGTGCGGGCCCGCCCGTTGATAGACTTCCACGGCCAGCCTGCCCTAAGTGGAGGCAAGTGGTAGGCTAGTCGCTGGATTGAAGAGTTGTGAGCAAGGATAGAGATACTTTTTTGATCCCAAACTGAGAAATTACAGTGCAGCAGCAGCATTACACACAGTGAGAACATAGAAAATAAATAATATAAAGAATAAACTATACATGAAAAATAGCAATATAAAATGTAATATATAAAAGTATATAACAAATGGTCTATGTTGATAATAGTGCAAAGTAGAAATGTGCAATGTGTGTAATGTAATGTAAAAAAGGAGGAAGAAACAGCATGACAATGATGAACTATGGGAACAGCAGTCAGGTAACTCTCCTCTCCGGGTGGGAGAGTGGGAGGGACTAGTCCATGTTTGACCTGCATTAATAGACTGTGACTAGAGCACTGGAAAAGAGAGTAACAACACGCATTGGTTCAATGGAAGCGCCTCCTGGTGGAGGAATATGGGTAGGCTATTGCAAAAGCGCCCAGGAACGAGTAGCATGTGTCTGCAGACCCGGAGACCGCAGATTCAGACCCGCACGTTTGGACCCGCAGGTTCAGACCCCTTGGTTTTCTGCTACAGTGCCCCCTGGTTTGTGTTATGCTAATGTTACCTGCTCGGAACATGGACGTGCAGACCACGGGAAAAGGTATTGAACGGTTAATCAGTTTGTTTCATGTCATAAAAGTTTTTGTTGAAAATGCATCTGCAGCGTAACGAACGTTTGACTTATAATAGGTTTACAATTAGCCTTATGCACGTCAAATGCTAACCAAGCTTAGCATTTTTCAGCTAGAATCTCTCTTGGCATATGTTTTTAATGAAACTGAAACGGTTAATACCGTGTGCATTAAATTAAACACAAATAAAACAGCCTATGTGTAGGTCGTTGGTACTGCCACTGTAGACTCACGTACTGTAAGTGCAACTTTATGCTACAACATGTTGTTTTTATTGACGTTTGTATTTTTTTCTCTAGACAAATTGCTCAGCAAATTGATCCTGGATAGAGAGGACAGGACATGAAATTCCAGTAATGTCCACTTATTTATATTCATTAGGGCCTCGCCAGACATGTGGGAACGACTGTGGGATTTTGTTTTTCTCACGGTAAGGTTTCTTGTGAAAGTATAGCACTGCAGGCATCAGTCAACAATGTAAATTGATGGTTCTTCTATTCCAGTATTTATAATTTTGTCTGTTTTCAGTGACGTGGACGAGTTTTGCAGGAGGCTGAAGGCAGATGAGGAAAGAAGGAGCACTGCCATAATATAAAGACTATTTGTGAAAGCCTGTGCAATAAAACATTTGAAACCATTTCATTCCATTCAATTCATTGTAGGCTATTTTAAGACTGTTTTGTCATTATAACCCCAGGAGGTTAATCATTTATTTAGTCCAAAAGATTTTTTAAAAAAAGTTTAAAAGTAATCCAAGCTTCACAAACAATTAGATTTTAGTGTTTTATTTGGATTATATTTATTTAGTCCAAAGGATTTTTTTAAAGTTTAAAAGTAATCCAAGCTTCACAAACAATTAGATCTTCGTGTTTTATTTATTTATTTAGTCCAAAATCTTTTTTAAAAGTTTAAAAGTAGTCCAAACTTCACAAACAATTAGATTATTGGTGTTTTATTTCGACTTTGCCCTTTTGAAAATCCATAAGAAGGGGTCTGAACGGTCCAGACTGTGGAGTTGCAGTTTTACAGTCAACCAGTAGGGGTCTCTACAAGGGGTCTGAACCTGCGGGTCCAAACGTGCGGGTCTGAATCTGCGGTCTCCGGGTCTGCAGAGACATACTATTGGCCAGGAACTGACAACTCTGCATTGTTGGTGAATGAGCAAGTGTGGTGTTTTCAATAATTTAAGGACATTTATAGATCACCCACGTTAATAGCATCATTGAGGACCCTTTACAGATAAATATGAACACATAGGCGAGTAAAAAAAAAAAACAGTTATCTACATTAATGTTTCAATCTACATTTTGTAATAAACAAATTATAAGTATAATTTGATATGACCAAGACACCTAAAAACAAAAACACGGCCGTTTTCATCAATTTACAAGCAAGTGGGCAACACACATACATTAGAGTGAATGGGTTTTCTGGGCGCTTTTGCAATACCCATATCCTGCCACTCGGGGCGCAAAACCCTTATTACCACGGGAGTCAATGGTGGTGTCGTTACTCTCTTTTCCAGTGCTCTACTTGTATCCTACAACCTTTATCCAATGCTCCTTTTTAGGTCTCTGGAGAGTTGGTTGGTGGAGTCAGAGTTACCTGGCCAACAGGGTGTGGCCTCTGACTGGCATAAATGGCCCGCCTGCCTGGCTGCTCTCTCTCTCTTCCAGCCAGGCCTGCACTCACCACTACAGCCTTCATCTTTTGTTTGGTTTGCTGCTCACGATCCAACACACACCACACACATGTCCAAGCATCTATGCTCCGCATACACTACTGATCCTTCTCTTACTTCCACACCACATACATTCACAAGTATTTCAGTTGCTTTTTGTTAAATAAATGGTCATGTCGGGGCCTAAGGTTGTGTGTTGCCTCCCTTCGCCGGGTCGTAACACAGGGTGGTGAGCCCTGGGTGAACCCCGGTCTCCGTGTGTCTTTCTGGCTTCTATAATTTTAGTTGTAGTGTAGTTACAACTGCACTTATAGAAAATGTAAAGTAATGAATGAATATTGACTAAGATTTAATTTTGTTTGCTTGGATAGCCCACAGGCAAATATAGATGCAGATATCTTAGGGAATAAATACAACTTGTATATAATATTAGGACAATGGTGCTGAATAAATAATAATTAATTACCTACATTTGAAGTAAATTAAAGTAAAACAAGTGCAGCCAATTTGCTGGAGCTGAATTAATAGTAGCCTTATCTATATTTTATTTTTATTTAATGGGGAGTTATTTCAAACATAAACATGTTTACATGCCCAACATTTAAGACTGTATGATTGTTTGTTTACACATTTAGTTTGATTTGATTTGTTCTGATTTTATTTTTAGTTAGACCAACAGTGCAATATGTTTAAAGGGGGGATGAGTGGAAGCACTGGGTGTCAGATGTGACTGTTGAAAATTTTCAGTTATGAGAGCCCCTTAGCAGAATTTTGCCTAGGGCCCCATGGAGGTCTGAACCAGCTCTGAGAGAGAGCACATCTCTCCCACTTTAGCTTCTCTCCACTGGCTTCCTGTAGGATTTAGAATATACTTAAAATCCTTCTGCTGACTTATAAGGGTCTTACAGGGACAGTTCTTGGCAAATTGGCCCCTTGCTATAATCCCTATAGTCATAGCAGTAGGTTCGTTACCTTTAATTGTCGGTGCAAGCTATTTTTAGATCGGCAGAGCAGAGCCGTGAGCTGCTCAGAGCTACGCTGCGGAGGCTAAAGGGATGTCTTGGTTTCCCTCATAACTCAACAAATACACAATCCAACAACTCCACAACGCTCTGGTGGACAAGTTTCCACTTATGCTATGGACAAGTTTTTTTCTGATTCTGATTCTAAATAATGTGACAAATTATGTAAACATTTGTTAAGAAACATGGTGTTGCATTGCAAAAGTGGATTTCCCTTTATTTCACATTTGAGCCCAGAGATATTTTCCTGTATATAGATTTTTATGAAAAAATACCAGCGGTTACCCCCACTTGACATTAGAGTTGTATCACGTCATTGACCCAGAAACTGTGCATTGGACAAAAAAAAAAAGAAAAATAAGTCAGCAGAGACCAGTTTGTTCCTGTGGTTTATAATTTATTCCAGTATGAACACATACTGCCGAGTGCCATTGCAAACAACAACAACAACACACATCATCATCATCATCTTCATCATAATGGGAGCGTGTCGGAGCTGTGAGGTCTGATCAGAGAGGCTCGTTACTACGCCGACGGCGGCGACGAAGTCACTTTACATTGGCTGCCTGTGACACAGTAAGGACACCGAGGGGCGGAGAGAGAGGAACGACAGCAGAGGTGAGGTTTGTTCACGGTTCGTTGGCACAAAGTCGCTGCGTGAACTTGGACTGACAGGACGAACTACGACGTAGCTGCACAGATCGGACAAGGCAAAAAAAACAAAAACAACATGGAGGCACATCATGCATTCACATACAATCAGCTTCAAAATGAGAACCGTTAATTAATCTTCCATCATAAATCAGTCGGGTTGAGTTGATTGTGCCGATTCCACTGAACCGTAAAAAATCATTTCTATTGCTGCTTCATTTGTATTTCAGTAACAGTTAATTATTTTTAATGTGCTGAGGTGAAGCTGGAGCTCAGTGCTTGAGCAGGAAATGGTCCGACCTCAAACCGTGATCACGTCTATTTACATTAACGGACCTGTGCTGCCGTTTGTTCACTACCACGGATACAACACAGCGAAGCGTTTCAAGTGCTTTAAGTTATTGTGGAAGCACAATAATAATAATAATAATAATAATAGTGATAGTGATAATGTGACTGGCCGATGTTCTGCTGCCCAGCATGAGATCAACACACAACTAGAGCGAAAAAGACACGATGTGGAAAACAAAAAGGCGCCGACGTAGGAAAAAAAAAAGAAAAAAAACCTGGATGAAAAGACGTTTTTAGCTTTTTATCTTGAAACCTGACGTTCAAGTGTTTCCCTAAAGTCATTGCACCTCCCACAGATTTTTGCGTGAGCACAGAAACGCGTCCGACCTCCCATTGGTTCAACTGCAAGAAAACGGCTGCAGTTTATCCAATCAGAGGAGAGGACAAGCAAAAGAGGAGGTGGGGGGTTGAGGGGTTGAGGGAGGGGGGGGTACAGACATGATGAGACTTCCTGTGGCGCACAGGAGGCAGGAAGTGGGCGGAGTCAGCGGGAGGCGGGGCCTTTACTGGACCTTGGTGACGGTATCGTGGATGGACTGAGCGACGTAGTCGATGTTCTTGGAGGTGAGGCCGCACATGTTGATGCGGCCGCTCGCCATCAGGTACACGTGCTTCTCTTTGATCATGAACTCCACCTGTTTGGCTGCAACACAACAACGACGAAAACGACACATGACGTCAAACAGAGGAGAAGAAAAAATGCAAGACTTCTGATTGGATAAAACTAAAGGTCGACGGACTTTGTTCTAAAATATTTAACTGTTTTCATCTGAACAAACTGAGCAGGAAGATGAGACTGAACTTTACTTCATCAGTTTTAACTTATGGATAAAAACTCTTAAGACGATAGATCATTCTCATTTGGAACTATACTATCAACAGTAAAGGATTCATTAAAGAGGAACTAAACCCCTAAACCACTTTTTTCTGCTGAAAACAAATATATTTGGGTATAAGGTAGTGTTGTAGGTTGATTCTGGTCCAATTCTTGACATTTTAGTCAAAATATTTCAATTTGGTGTATTTTGTAGTAAAAATGTAGAGTGACTGCCCTCTATGGGTTGAAACACGGCTATTACAATCGAATTTTTCTATTGGCTGAGATGGAGGCAGATGACGTTTTGGAGGCAGCTTTCGTCACCGGCCACCAGCTCCCCGACCAATCAGCACCGGCTGCTGCCTGCCGCTAACGGTTGCTAGGCAGTCTAGCTGCTCTGCTGCAGCTAACGGCTGCTAACAGCTGCCTGAACGGGAATCGTTAGTGCGGCCGGCGCTAACGAGCCGATAACGAGCCGTTAACGAGCTAACGAGCCGGCGGATCAGCTGTAGATGCACTGTGTCAGGGCTCCTTGTAGTGTCCGCGCTACTAGTGCTGTTAGAGTCGCTCGTTAGTAGCTCGTTAGCGCTAGCAGAAGTGTCGATGTGTGTTTATTACTTTTTTTTTTCTCTTTTGTGTGATTTCGCGGGTGTGAATGGGGCGCAGGGGGGAGGGGGGATCGGAGAGTGCTCCTGAGTCCCGCCCATAATCAAGGCATTTTTTGAATTTCAAGCTTAGAGCACGTCATCCAAAACTGAGGGGTTTAGTTCCCCTTTAACTTTCAGGATTAACTGAGCTCCTGTTTTTGTAGTCATTGTCGTCATTTCTAGATCTTTTAGTTTTGTATTATTTTTATTATCAGCACATAAATCACATGAAGATCAATCTCCCAAAACCCTGACAGACACTTCCAGGAAGAGAAAAAAACAAAGAAAGTCAAAGCAAAACAAAGAAAAAAGTCACTTATTTTCTTATTTTTTAACAGTTTCTTCAGGTAATTAATAATTTCTTGGTCTTTAAGGTGGTTTTCAATAAAAAACAAACAGGACTGGGGCTAAAAACATGATCAGACTGTATCATACATTATTTAAATTCAAGGTTTAGTTTATCCAGAATTACATGGGTGTGGGTTTACATAGAATATCTGAGATCTGAGATAATGTGCATAAAACAGTAGAATGTGTGTGTGTGTGTGTGTGTGTGTGTGTGTGTGTGTGTGTGTGTGTGTGTGTGTGTGTGTGTGTGTGTGTGTGTGTGTGTGTGTGTGTGTGTGTGTGTGTGTGTGTTGAGAACTCACGGTTGAGGCCGGTGAAGCTGAACATGCCGATCTGCTGGGTGATGTGGTCCCAGGTTCCCGGGGTTCCCAGAGCCTGCAGCTTGGCCTTCAGCTGATCCCTCATCAGCAGCACCCGGTCCGCCATGGTCTTCACGTTGCCCTTCCTGCAGACATGATGAGTTAACTACCGCTCGTTCTGAATGTCTCCAATGCTAACTGGCTCCAACAACTAAAGGACAATGCCAGGCAAATTCTACCTGGGGCTCTAGTTTCCTAACAATTTAGCTCTTAACAGAATGCATGTGCAGATTTTCTCTTCATCTCCTGTTCTGCAGTGATCTGAACACGTCAACTTTACTTATTCGGCTTTCTTTAAGTGAACCAACCCCTTGGTGTATGTTTGAATAGCCATCGCAGTTTTGTGGGATGTAAACAGCCTAAACAGCCTAAGATCCATCCGCTCCCATTATACGCTGCTATGGCGATGCGGCGACAGACAGAACTACTGCTTAAATATTAGGAAACTAGAGCCGTAAGTTGAATTTGCCTGGAATCGTCCTTTAAAGCTTACTTGCTCTCATGCTAACAGGCTGGAGCGCTAACTTTCCTCAATGCTAACTAGCTCTAACGCTAACAGCAGTTAATGCTAACTAGCTCTAACACTAACAGCGGTTAATGCTAACTAGCTCTAACACTAACAGCTGTTAATGCTAACTAGCGCTAACGCTAACAGCGGTTAATGCTAACTAGCTCTAACACTAACAGCGGTTAATGCTGACTAGCTCTAACGCTAACAGCGGTTAATGCTGACTAGCTCTAACGCTAACAGCTGTTAATGCTAACTCGCTCTAACACAAACAGCGGTTAATGCTAACTAGATCTAACGCTAACAGCGGTTAACGCTAACTAGCTCCAACGCTAACAGCGGTTAATGCTAACTCGCTCTAACACTAACAGCGGTTAATGCTAACTAGCTCTAACACTAACAGCGGTTAATGCTAAGTAGCTCTAACACTAACAGCGGTTAATGCTGACTAGCTCTAACGCTAACAGCGGTTAATGCTAACTGTCAGAGGTCAGAGGTCGGGTACCATTCGGCGAACAGCTCCGGGCAGTTGAGCGTCTTGCTGACGATGCGAGCGCCCTGGGAGGGGGGGTTGGACCAGGTCGTCCTGACGATCTTCTCCATCTGAGACAGGATGCGGGTCAGATTCTCGTTGTCCTTGGCAACCACCGTCAGGTTCCCCACTCTCTCATCTGTAGGGGAGGGGAGGGAGTTACACGACTGAGGTTTCCAGGGCAACACGGTCTCTCGTGTGCGTGTGTGTGTGTGTGTGTGCGTCAGGTGAACTCACTGTAGAGGCCGAAGTTCTTGGAGAAGGACTGAGCCACGAAGAGCTCGAAGCCCTCGGAGACAAAGTAGCGGATGGCCCAGGCGTCTTTGTCCAGGCTGCCGGAGGCGAAGCCCTGGTAGGCCGAGTCGAAGAAGACAAACAGGTTCCTCCTCTGGAGAAAGAAAGAAAGAAAGAAAGAAAGAAAGAAAGAAAGAAAGAAAGAAAGAAAGAAAGAAAGAAAGAAAGAAAGAAAGAAAGACAGAGTTAGGTTAAAAACACTGAGAAGAGAGAAGCCACCCAACGAGTCTGAATGAGACGCTCCTTCTTACCTTCATGACCTCTGAGATCTTCTTCCACTCGTCCTGGGTCGGGTCGGTGCCGGTCGGGTTGTGGGCGCAGGCGTGGAGGACGAAGATGGAGTGTTCTGGAGCTTTCTGTTGACGGAGGAGGAGGAAGAGGAAGAAGAGGAGGAGGAGGAGGAGGAGTCAGTATCATTATTCAGTATGAAAACAAACAACCAAGTGTTCCTGGTTCCTTCTTCTGTTCGCCATCTCTCTTTATTGTTTATTTTCCCCTTCTCTCATCTCGGACTGTTGATTCCTCACATGTTGTTATTGCAGGGTTTCCCGCAGCGCTTTCCTGTTAAGGCGGCCGCCTTAACAACAAAGAGCTGCCGCCTAAACTAACGTCTTAAAAAAATAAAAATGTAGCGATATTCACAGCACACACACACGACGGTGACATTAACGCGCGCCGCCACGTCTGCTCATAGCGCAGCAACAATGCAGCAGCGTCAGGCCGTCACTGAAACGCTCCGTGGAACCGAGACATGACACGGCGCGCCCGGTGTAAAAGTTCTCAGAATCAGCCCCGGTGACCGCGGCGCTGACGATTGGGGTGAGTCGCGAGCGTCATATGTCTTGGTAGAGCAGAGCACGGCCGCTGCAGCGACCCTCCGACAGTCCCATCGCTGCGTGTCAATCCCCCCTCTCACTTGCTCTCCGCGTCCCCGTCTCTCTCCAGCTGCCCTTTCAAAATAAATGCATAAAAAGCCAGAGAAAAAAACAAAGTAGGGGAAACACTGCTTTGTTTTCTCTGTCATTTTATGGTTTAGTAATTCTTTCATTGGTGTAGTAGCAGCGTTCAGTTACCACGAGCGTAGTTGTGACCTGTTGTGACACATGGCACCAGGGCCGTTGCTAGGAATCCTGGGCCCCCTGAAAGTATACTAAAGTGGGCCCCTGCCCCCTGACTTTTCCACTTTTACGTATCTATTATCATTTCTTATTTAGCCTACTTTGTTTTGATGCTAATGCAGCATTACTATGAGTATCAGTCAGGGTCTTATGCAGAATAATTCAGTCATACAAAGATTAGACTACTGGGGTTTTTGTGGGCCCTACTGGGCGCTGGGCCCCTATAATGATCATCACCTTTCTCCCCTATACAACGGCCCTGTATGGCACTACAGGACCAGTTAAATATAAAACACAATTTTATACAATATACTGTATATAGGTAGGGGGTCCCCGCTCCATCTCTCCATCAGTTTGGGGGTCCTTGGCCTGGAAAACGTTGAAGACCCCTGCTCTACACACCACAGAGAAGCGCACATGCATAACAGCAGCGCACATGGTGAGAGCGAAACTTAATACGGCGCACCGACCCCCCCCCCCCCCCCCCCCCCCCCCCCCCCCCCCCCCCCCCCCCCCCCCCGCCAACAGGACAGACACCACCTTAACTAACACATTTTCTGGGGGAAACACTGTATTGTATAGATCCAACTCCTCACCTGCGCTTACGGTCCAGAGTTATTGATCAGTTACATCAGTTATGTGTAACGTCACGTGAGCAGCAGAGGTCAGAAGTCACAGGACCAAGAGATCACAGGAACATTTCACAGTCACACTCAGTCTGTTGTTACGTTCACTTTGTTTTTTGTTAAAGCTAAAGACGAGCTGAGAGTCGTGTGACTTCACAGCAGCTGTTCCATGAAGAGTCCGACTTCACATCTCGTTACTGTTGCTTTCTCCTGCACTGTTTCTCTTTTGTATTAACCTTTTTTTCTTTTTTTTTAAAACCTATTACGCAACTGAACTCTCTTGAAATAGTTTTCACTCATCTTCTCTTACCTTGTCCTAATTTTTTTTTGTTTCAACCCCCCATCCCCCACCTCAATGTCTTTTCATCTGTTTTTACTTTAAACACTTTGTGTTATGCTATTTAAATTAATAATAACACATTTGAGGCTAAAAACACAGGTGCATCTTAATAAATTAGAATATCATGGAAAAGTCAACTTCCAGTAGTTCGAGTCAAACAGCCCAAACCAAGTACTGAGTGTATATAGATGGACACACTTTTCCATATTAAAATTTAATTGGTCTTTTGTTATATTGTTTAAAAAAAAAATCCATTAAATGTGAAGCCATAATCATTACAATTGAAAGAAATGAAATAAATAAAGACATGAAATGTTTCATTCTGTGTGTAATGGATCTATATAATGTATTAGTTTCACTTTCTGAATTGAATTACTGACATCAATACACTTTTCCATGACATTGTAATTGATTGAGATGCAGCTGTACGTTGACAGGAGGCAGCACCAGGTGGTAGTTTCACCACCCTGACGTTAAAACAACGCTGAGCTCTGCAGCTCCGCTCAGTCCTCACCTCCAGGTCGTCCAGGAGACCGGCCAGGTCCAGGCCTCTATTAGCAGCATCCCAGTAGTGGTACGGCCGGATGTCCTTGAAGCCAGCGTCGGCAAACACAGCGTTGTGGTTCTCTGGGAGGAAGAGGAAGAGGAAGGAGAGCAGACGTTTAAAACCTCAAACACACCACATGATTGTCTTGAGAACTCTCAGAACCACAAATAGTCCATGAAAAACCTTCTTTTAGTACCAACACACACAATTATTTAACAAGACATGCAGCTGATGGATGTTTTATTTTATGTTAATGTATATTAAACAACTAAATAGTATATATATTCTTTTAAAAAAGCTCTAACAGAACATTACTTAAAAAAGAACTTATATTATTAGGATGTTGTTTTTGGTATAAGAATATGGGTTATTGTGTAATCAATTATCAATAGATGGGTATTATATTAGTAGAAAAACCTAGTTGGAGCCGCCTTGTCTTGTTAATCTATTGTTGTGTCAGTCTTGGTATTGTTGAAAATGTATGTAATGTTGTTAGTGTATATACTGCTTCATATCTGTCTATATGGTTTATATTGTTTCATGTCTATGTCTGTATTGTCCAGAGTGAATGTTTATTCTTTTATTGTCTCAGTGCAGCATATGCTAATGGAGATCCTAAAGAGATAGTTCAACATTTTGGCAAATTGGCCCATTGCCATAATCCCTGTAGTCCCTTCCCTTTATTGTCGGTGCAAGCTATTTTTTGAACGGCGGAGCAGAGCCGCGAGCTGCTCAGAGCTACGCTACGGAGGCTAATGGGATTTCTCGGTTTCCCTCATCAAACTCATCAAATACACAATCCAACAACTCCACAACGCTCTGGTGGACAAGTTGTGACCTGCACATTCACCACGCTATGAGATAATAACACAACATTACCAGACAGAGTTGTTTTAGAGGGAAATACAGAGACTGCTTGATGAAAAACTGTCCCTGAAGGCAACGTGCATCAGCGGTTTTGCATAAATTTACCTCTAAAACAACTCTGTCTGGTAACGTTCTGTTATTATCGTTCTAAAAACAGCTTGCACTGACAATTAAAGGTAACGAACCTACTGCTATGACTATAGGGATTATGGCAATGGGCCAATTTGCCAAAATGTTGAACTATCTCTTTAATAAACATAAACACCGGTGGTTGTTGTTGTTACCGACCCCAGGTGGGGGCTGAGACGTAGACGGGCGTGGCCGTGTTGTTGGTGCCGTTGTACCAGCGCCGCAGGAACTCGGCTCCGATCCTCAGAGCGCCGGTGCCGCCCAGAGCCTGGACCCCTCCCACCTGAGAGGACGGAGACAAGAACCGGGTCAGAGCCAGGAGAGACCAGCAGCAAGCGTTATGTGGTGATTTAATATGAATTATTCTTTAGTTTAGCTGCCTCTTATTTGTAAATAATTGATGTCAATAACCAATTAAATTAGTATTTTAGCTGAGATCATATAATATAATATTTTGGTTTTGATTTTGTCTGTATTTTCTTGTTTGTTACAAATTTTAAAAATTACCTTTTCATTCCAAATAATGTTTATAATCTATGAAATGTGATAAAACCAGGTTAGATATCTATTTATTGATTCATTAATACATTACTGACACGTGACATGTAACAGGAAGTGCTTCAGGTGTAGACAGGTACAGTACAACTCTGTGCTTTAAAGAAACTGGTTTTTGCAATTCAGCTTCATTCCTGAGCTGGTTTCCAGTTCAACATCGTGTTCTGCACTTTCATCAATTTCCTGATAAAAACGAGACGATTCCTGAATAAAAACTAATGCACGACATAAAAAACGCTGACGAAATGTATTGACGCTTTCATCAATGGGTAAAAACGAGACGAAATCCAAGCAGAACGGATTTCGTTTTGTCAAAACGAGAAAGGGAGAAAGGGACAAAAGGACGAGAAACAACCATCACAGAATCTCAGCACAGGAACTCTCTCTTGTACTTCTGTCATGACACAAAACTGTCAACGTGTGGAGGAAAGAGAAAGAAAAACATTCAACATAAATTAAAACGGGATTCTTTGTGAATCATGTGGCGTCAGTTTCAAGTTGGACTTTGTATCCGAATCAACTAAAACTAAGAAAAAAAAGGATGTGAACTAAAACAAATCTGCATTGTGGTCGAAGATCTACGACTAAAACTGAATCAAACTTCGCTGTCACAGCTCAAACTAACGACTCGTCCTCCATCATCTAGTCCAGTGGTTCTCAGTGCTTTTTCTTAAAATTTTACCACTTTTTCTAGAATTTTTTGGGAGAAATCCAATTATTTCTAGAATTGTTTTTGAGAAATTTTACCACTTTTTTTCTAGAATTTTTAAACATTTTTTGAGAATTTTTGGGTTTTTTTTGAGAAATTTTTACCATTTTTTTCTAGATTTTTTTGAAGAACTCTTTTTTTTTTTTGAGAAATTGTCCCACTGTTCTAGAATATTTTTAACACTTTATTTTTTTTTTTTTGAAAAATATTTTTATTGCATTTTTTTTTTTTTTAACACAAAACACACAGAACTGCTCAGACATGACAGAAAAGAGGGGGGGGGGAAGCAGGGTACAGTAAATAGGAAAATGTTATGGAAATAATAAATGACAGTGGGCACATTTTCTGACCAGCCCCCTCCCTATCAATCTCCTGCAGCAAGACAAGGCATTGTCCAGATGACAATCAATACAGAGCATACAAACATAACAAGGTTAGGTGTTTGTTAGAAAGTGATCACTTAGAACAAAGTTATGAAAACAGGCTAGGCTGATTTGGGAAATCCACGAAGCAAGGAGGATGACAGCGTGGGCCCGATATGCTGCAAGTAAGGGTTCCAGACCCTATAGAAAGCATCTATTTTGGAGTGAAGCATACATGTAATGTATTCACTAGGAATGCAGTCCATAACGATGTTGTGCCATGATTTTTTTGTTGGAGCAGCATTCTTGATCCAGATGAGTAGAATGTTCTTTCTTGCAGCAAAAGTCAGTATATTGAAAAGTCTCCTGTGTTTACTGTCAGTGATCTGATCATCCGGGAGACCAAGTATCAGGCACATAGGGTCCATCCGTATTGAGACACCAAAGATAGCAGTCAGTTCCTTTGCAATACTAGACCAGTACATTTGTAACTTCACGCATGACCAGAGGCAGTGAAAGTAATCACCAGTCTCAGAATTGCATTTCCAGCAAAGCGGGGAATTATTAGCATCCATTTTGTTCTTGACAACAGGTGTTATATGCGTGCGATGTACAATTCTGAACTGTATGGATTTAGTGCGATTACACACAGAGATTTTCATGGCCTGAGACCAGACTTCCCGCCAGTCAGCATCATCTATGGCAATGCCGAGATCTTTCTCCCAAGCTTGCTTGGTGGCTTGTGAGCTATGAGGAGAATTAGAGTTTAGGGCTCTGTAAAAAACAGTAATGCATTTCTTCCTAATCTGTAGAGACAGGGCCTTCTCAACACATGAAGTGGTGTTATTAGTCATTAAGGTGGTGTTTTTAATTATGAAATCTCTAATTTGTAAATATCTGTAAAAGTCACCTTGATTAAATAAACCAAATTGTTGTTGCAACTGCTGAAAAGATAGTAAAATCTGGCCATTAAATAGATCACCCATTTTCTTCAGCCCTAGAGTGCTCCATACTTTAAAGCCCCGGTCCTTTCGACCTGGCAGGAAGTCTGGGTTGTCAAGAATGGGAGTGAGAGGAGATGTTAACCGAGTCCGGCTTTCTATAGAGCGAATAGATCTCCAGGCTCTGATAGTACTGAGAGTAATAGGGTTAGAGCAGAGTTTTTTGACAGAGTCAGGATTATTCATAAACAACAGATTAACCAAGGGACACTTTGACTGAGAGGACTCAATATCATGCCAAATTGAGGCAGGATCACAGTTATTCCAGCTTGAAATCACTCGCAGGTGTGAAGCCAGTTGGTAAAATCAAAGATTAGGTACATCTAGCCCTCCATCACAACCTGCCATTTGAAGTTTTGTCATCTTGAGACGGGGCCTCCTCTTGCTCCAAATGAAGGAGCTTAGCCAGCCTTCAAGCACCTTAATAACCTTGTTTGACAATAATATAGGGATCATCTGCAGTGGATACAGCAGTCTGGGCAGGACGTTCATTTTTATGAGAGCCACCCTTCCTAGCCAGGAAAGAGGAAGAGGGGCCCAGCGGTCTAAATCAGCCCTTATAGCATCCAAGAGGGGGGGGAAGTTGGACTTAAACATCTGACCAAAAGTAGGTGTTACATGCACTCCTAAGTAAATGAAACCGGTGGGAGACCAGCGGAACGGAAAGGGCTCAGTCATATCTGGAACACAAGTTAACGATCCTAGGGGCATAGCTTCAGATTTTGCAAAGTTAATTTTATATCCCGAAAAGACGCTGAATGACGAAATGACCTTAATCAGGCAGGGAACAGAAGTTTGGGGTTGCGACAGATGTATCAAAATGTCATCAGCGTATAAGGTAATTTTGTGTTCCCTTTCGCCAACGAAAATACCAGAAATTAAATTGTTTTGCCGTACTGCTTGGGCCAACGGCTCAACAGCAATATCAAATAACAAGGGGCTGAGGGGGTCGCCCTGTCTATTCCCGCGGTGGAGGGGGAAATTGTCGGATCTCAGCCCGTTAGTCAGAACCGCCGCTGTCGGAGTATTATACAGAACCCTAATCCAATTCACAAAATTTTCACCGAGGCCAAATTCTTCCAAAGCATAGAACAGGTACGACCACTCGACCCGGTCGAATGCCTTCTCGGCGTCGAGAGACAGCACGAGGGCAGGGTCCTGACGGTTCTGGGTTAGTTGGATGATGTTAAGGAGCCTCCTCAGATTATCACAGGAGTTCCGGCCCTTGACAAAACCGGTTTGGTCTTCCTTGACAATATGGGGCAGCACCTTTTCTAAACGTGAGGCCAGAATTTTGGAGAGTAGTTTTTGGTCAGAGTTAAGTAGGGCTATTGGCCTGTATGAGGCGCAGCTTTCGGGGCATTTTCCTTTTTTAAGGATGAGAGAAATATTGGCCTCCCTAAGGGACTGAGGTAGGATCCCATTTTCAAACGAATGATTGAGCATAGACAACAGAGGGTCTAAAAGAATATCATTAAACTCCTTATAAAACTCACATCCAAATCCATCTGGCCCTGGGGCCTTACCGGACGGCATAGATTTCAAAGCATGTAGCGCTTCCTCTCTAGTAATTGGGGCATTTAGTTGTAATTTTTGATCATCTGTAGCTTTGGGGAGTCTCAAATCTGCAAAAAACTGACGCATAAGGGTTAGTGCATTGTCAGGCTGTTCAGAACTATAAAGGTTGGAATAAAAAGATGCAAAGTGTTTATTAATGGTTCTAATATCAAACGACCTAACACCATTAGGGTCAGTAATAGAGACTATATTTTGAGAATCTGCCCTCTTTTTGACAAGACTGGCAAGATATTTTCCAGGTTTGTCCCCAAACTCATATAGTTTCTGCCTGGCAAATTTAAGGGACTGCTCAGAGTCCTGAATCAGAAAAGTATTAAATGCAGCACGTGCAGATAACAGTTCCTTGAGTAAATCAGGACTTGGGCTAGATGTGTGATTTTTCTCTAATTCAGCTAGTTGGGATTCAAGAAGTTTACGCTGCTCATTCTTCCTACGTCTTTTGGAAGCGACAAAAGACATAATCAGTCCACGGGAGTATATTTTACATGTCTCCCAGAGGACAGAGGGATTATCTGTGGATGGTGAGTTGATAGAATAGAAGATCTTAAATTCTGAATTAAAGTAAGAAATAAACTTGTCATCTTTGAGGAGATAAGGCTGAAATCTCCAGCGCCGTGACAAAGCCCTGTCCTCAGCGAGAGAGTATACCAAATAAAGAGGGGCATGGTCTGATAACACGATGTTGCCTATGGAACATGATAAAGCAAGAGACATTTTTGATGAGGGGATGAAGATGTAATCAATTCTGGTATAGCTTTTGTGTGGTGCTGAAAAAAAGGTGAACTCTGAATCAGTAGGGTGAAGCTGCCTCCATACATCAGAATATTCAATATCATTACATATATTAGCAAGCACCTTCGCTTGTTTAGAGGGGGGAGAAATAGCGGATGGGAGTTTATCAAGAGAGGGATTAAGGTGACAATTAAAATCTCCTCCCACAAAAGAGTCCCCTGAAGCATGTTCCATAAAAACTGCAAAGGTTTTGGTGAGAAAATCAGGGGAATAGGCTGGGGGACAATATAGATTCATAAATGTTACCTCTTTTCCTGCGAGTATACCTTTAAGAATTACATACCGGCCCTGGCTGTCTTTAATACAGTGAAGAGACCTAAATGCCAGATTTTTACTGATCAAAATGGCTACACCCCTACTGAAAGAAGAATATGAAGTAGCAAAGACCTGCCCCACCCAACTCCTTTGCAATTTAACATTATCCTTGTCCTCCAGGTGAGTCTCCTGAAGGAAGGCAATAGATACATCTTCCTTTTTCAAAAATGATAATACCGCCATCCTCTTGGCAGGTTTTTGGAGGCCACGAATGTTCCAAGAACAGATCTTGATATTATATAAATTAGACATAGCCGTAAGATGCTATTATCAAATACATAGGACAGCTACATTTAGCAGGGACGGAAAACGCCACACTGATAGCCCACATAAAACTTATTGACATGTCATGTTCTGAGCTGAACATATGAACTACACTGAACAAACATAACAGATGTACAACAAAGAAAAACAAACTGAGGGTCTTTCCCCAAATAAACAGGGACTGTTCACCATACAAGCACCTTTCAAACTCACCAAGAGCGAACTGACAGCTGATGAATAGCGTGCCAAGAAAACTAAAAGAGTCCTCCCTCTCCTTGTGGGAGTGATAGAAAAAAGGTGGGAACGTAATATTTACGTTACGAGCAGCCGTGCCACTCGGTTAGAAAATGTTCAGAATGTTCAGGGTGTTCATGACCTACCAGCATCAGTAGAGAAGCTACGGCTGTTACAGAAAGAATGTCCCAGACCAGACAAACGAAGCTCCGTGCTCCGCAACGTCTTATCCGGGCAAGGATTCAATGAAAGCGCGTACCTCCTCCGGCGTGGAAAACCTCTTTTTGGAGCTCCCGTGTGTCACCTGTAGAGTAGCCGGGAACAGCATAGCATACGGCATCCCTCGCTCTCGCAGCCGCTGTTTCACCGCATCGTATGCCTTGCGTCTCTTTATCACCGTCGTGGAGAAATCGCTGTAAAAAGAGACCCTGGCTCCATTGTAGATTAAGCCACCGTCCTGGCTCACCCGTCGCGCCGCTTCCATGGCCCTCTGTTTATCTCTGAAAGCGTGGAATCGTAGCAGCACCGACCTGGGGCTCCTGTTCGGGTCCGGCTTCGGCGCGAGGGTGCGGTGGGCTCTCTCCAGCTTTATGCGGCCTGCTTTTGTGGTCATCTTTAGGACGCGAGGTAGCCATGATTCGAAAAATTCCACCGGCTGCCCAGTCTCCGTATCCTCCGGCAGGCCGACGACTCGAATGTTTAGGCGCCGGCTGTAGTTCTCGGCCATGTCCAAACTCTCCGTGAGGGCGCTGACCTGCTTTTCCAGCTCCACAATCCTCGGCTCTTGTGTCTCGGCGGAGTTTTCAACTGCTAATAGCCTAGCCTCTGCTTCATCTAGCCGCTTGCTAGCGGCCTGGATCCCCGTAGTGTTCTTGTGGATGGTCTCGACCAGGGGACTGAGTTTATCATCAATAACTTTAATAATGTTGCTGGTCATTACGCTCAGAGCTTTAGCAAGGGCAGGGTCAAGCCCATCTGCGGCTTCAAATTCGGCCTGGTCGCCATCTTGTGTGTCGCCGTCGGGCTCGGTCGGGACGTCTTTTTTGTCTTTGTTTCCTCTGGTTCTTCCCATATTGTCAAAAGACTGTGGCCAAAAGTTTTCCAAGGACATAGCCTGTTTTGTTCATTAAAAAAAATGCCGGTTGTTGACAGGATAATGAAAAAATTGGCACCGAGTGGCACGGAGCTCTGTCACAAGCGTCTGCTCAGCTCACCGCCATCACGTGACCCCCCACTTTATTTATTTATTTATTTTTTTTTTTAAAGGTGTACAGAAAAGAAAATTGAATTTGAGCCCACTTTGGGTCATAAAATTAATGTGATAACTCATCTTTCAGACGTTGTAGGCCAGACTTTGTGCAAAATTCTATTTTTGAGTAAATCCGGGATGAAAGTGTGTATTTTTTTTTTCGCATTGGATAATGCAGGCGCACGGATTATACGTCAGCCTGTACACGATTCACCAGCCACTGATATTGGATCCGTCATCCGTCATTCAAACGTCTGAGACACGCACACGGAGCTCGGACTCGCCCCAAGCTTTGAATATCCCGCCCGCTCGATAACGACCAATCAAATTCGTTTTCCTCACTCGGGTAAACTCGTGTTGCAGCTCGTGACAACTCGGCGCGACAAACAGGACAAACGGCCATTTCTGTACACCTTTAAAGAAATCTTACCACTTTTTCCAGAAAATTCTCTACAATATTTACAAATATTCATGCTATTGGCCCAAATTCGAACGTACATTGACTAAAAAAGTAACGTTCTTCAGTCTCAGAACAAATATTTGTGGTGTCCGTGGTTTAATTTGTGTCAATTTAGGGTCCTTGGTGTAAAAAAGGTTTGAGAACCACTGAACTAGTCAACATTCACCCTTTGCACATGCTCCTCCTCCTCCTCCTCCTCCTCCTCCTCCTCCTCCTCCTCGTCTCACCCTGTTCTCCTTGATGGCGGCGCTGTCGTCTCCCAGGGCGACCTTGGAGGAGGCGGAGCGGAACTCGGGCAGGCCGAGGATAGGCAGGTACTCGTGGTTCAGGCTGTCGTCGTCCACGATCAGCCGCTCCACCTTCTTCACCACGGGCAGCACCCAGGGCTGGCACTCGTCGGTACGGTAAGCTGCAGGGACAAAAAGCTGCAGGATGAGCCACTGATGCTTTTTAACTACGAAAATCCATCTAGTTTTTTTTTCTTTTAAGTGTATTTTTGGTCTTTTCGGGCCTTTAATGAATAGAAAAGCTGTAGAGAGACAGGACATGGGGAGACAGAGAAAGGGAACGACATGCAGCAAAGGGACCACGAATTGGGGACTATAGCCTCTGTATGACGTCCAGCCACATCTGGATTTTAATCAAAATGAGCAAAACACAAACCAATAAACATTTATAAACCTTTTTTCTATTGAATATTGATCAACTGACACAAAAACACCTTAACTGAACTCAGACTTGACTTGATCAAACAATAAAACAAAGATAGTGTGTAAGAGAGAGAAACACAGGCCGTAATTATTTCACACACACTCTGAAGGTCACCCTTGGAAACCAGACTAAACTAAGTGTGTGTGTGTGTGTGTGTGTGTGTGTGTGTGTGTGTGTGTGTGTGTGTGTGTGTGTGTGTGTATAGTTGACTCCTTAAGAACTCGTGTCTCCTCTCTGGATCAGGTGTCAGGCCTTCGCCGCCGCAGCTGCAGCAGCACGAGGTCAAAACATCGACAGCTCGTTGGCCTTGTCGGCGCAGTGGCACAGTGGATCGGCTGCTGCAGCGGCGGACCACGTCACAGTAACGTCCTAAAGTCCAGCAGGACAACAGACGGTGACGAGCTGCTGCTGCTCATGTCTACATTATTGATCCTCTCCTATAGATCTATAGGTCTGGACTACGGCAGCTCTGACATTCAGCTGCTCATCATCCTCATTGTTTTCCGGTTCAAACTGGTTTGTTGCTCTCAGGTGTTTTGGCAACGAGCAGCTGCAGAAGCACAGTGAGGGTCTGAGTCACTGAGGCAGAGGAGAGGAAAACAACAGGAAACTGAAGATAAGACTGAGGATCTGTCTATGTGGTGTCAGCAGACAGTCCAGAGGGATCATAAATATTATTGTTACATTTGCAGAAAAAATTAGATCCAAGCAAAATAAATGTAACTCGTTTGTGAGATACAATCTTGCTCACAAATAAGCACTTTCAAATTCACAATGAAGCTCAGTTTGACCTTCTGTGGGTTTGGTTTTCCATGATTATACCCTGAAGTTAAACCACAGTCAGCAGCAGCTCTTCCTCCATTCCTGTGGAAAACATCTTTAAGATGCTAAAGAGCTCTGTTTACTTCCTTAAAGGTGTACAGAAATGGCCGTTTGTCCTGTTTGTCACGCCGAGTTGTCACGAATTTGATTCAATTTCATTCAATTGATCCAATGCAGAAAAAAACTACCCCACTTTCATCCTAGATTTAATCAAAAATAGAATTTTGCACAAAGTTTGGCCTACATCGTCTGATAGATGAGTTATAACACTAATGTTAAGACCCAGAGTGGGCTCAAATACAATTTTCTTTTCTGTACAGCTTTAAATAAAGCATAGTGCTCCTAGCCTTCAAAGCTAACCAGGTAGGTTGTCACCTTAAAGGAGCACATTGATGTGACAGCTCCTCCAGAAGCAGCAGAACCGGTACAGATGCTCAGTAGCTCTGGTTTAGTAGTGAAGGATGCGTTCGAGGACAGGGATTCATAATATTATCGTTACATTTGCAGAAAAAATCTGATCCAGACAAAATAAATGTACGGTAACTCATTTACAAACACATTCAGATTCACAATGAAGCTCAGTTTGACCTTCTGTGGGTTTGGTTTTGCGTGATTATACCCTGATCCATTAGACCATTAGAACAAAGTTAAATAAAACATGTAGTGCTCCTAGCCCTCAAAGCTAACCAGTCAGGTTGTCACCTTGTTATTAACGGTTAAAGGAGCACATTGATGTGACAGCTCCTCCAGAACCAGCAGAACCGGTACAGATGCTCAGTGGCTCTGGTTTAGTAGTGAAGGAATTCAAGGACAGGGAGAGGAGCACGTTAAAAAAAACACATCTGCGGGTGGTTTTTATCTCCATCATAACAACACACAGGGTCACAGACGTCCTACTCTGCTCTCCAACCCAAACATTCACATTTCCTTTTCATTAGCCCCTTCTATGTAGTGTTATAAGAAAAAAACATCAAATTTACTGGTTGCACATGTGTAAGTAAATGATTCATCCCAGCACTTTTACACAAAGAAAGAGTTATTTTAAGAGAAAACTACATATGTATTTCCTGGGATTCATTGATCAAATGATTTTATTTGAATAATAGTCCTTTTATATTATCTTTACTGTTGTTACCTCCTACCTCCCTGATGTGAGGGTCTAAGGTCAGAGGATGTTGTTTTGATGCTAAATCCCTTTGAGACAAACTGTTTAAATTAATAATAATGATAATAATAATATAAATATACAAAAAAATGCTTATTTACATTCTTTGTATTTTAATTACAGGTATGTAACTAAATGATAGTAACTCAAGGACCCCAGGAAGAAGACTAGCTGGATGTTCATGACATCAGCTAATGGCTATGATAAATAAATGAACAAATAAATTAAGCCCATAATGTCACGGACAGAGGCCCTGCTGTCACTCCGGTGTGAGTGGATTGTGACTGTGACATTTACACGAGTGTAGGCAGCTGTCAAAGCGAAGGGAAGCTAATGTGATGCTAGTTAGCTCCGCGGCTAACTAGCTTAAAGCGAAGGTCAAATCAAAGCAACAGCACTAGCATCAACGTTAGCATTAGCATTAGCATTAGCCGTCAGTTAGTGACCGTTAACGTTAGCCGCCGTTCCTTACCTCCGACTCCCAGGTTCACCTTCTGCGCGTGGCTGTCCTCCCTGAAGTCGGCCGTCAGCTTGAACACGGCCACGGGGGGGGCCTGCGGGACGTCGCTGAAGATGGACATGGCTCGGTCGGTCTGTGGTGCTGTAGGCGGAGGAGGAGGAGGAGGAGACGGGAGAAGCTGCTTCCAGAGGCGGGTGGTAGTGCAGAGAGAGAGAGAGTCGGCCGGCGGCGTCACCTTCACCGCTGCTGCTGCTGGTTCAGGACAAACTGAATAGAATATAGGCGTCAATCCGACAGCCAATGGGAAGGCACGTAAAACTGACGTCGGCTGAGAGAGCCAATGAGAGCACGGCAATAAAAAACAATACAATATTTTAGTTTTTATTATAGTTATTTGAATTTATTTATTGGATATAAATGTAGTTTCAGTCGTTCTTTGTATTTTATGTTTTGTTTTTATTTTTTGTTATTTTAATATAGAATTATTATATATTTCCATATCACATTACATGAATTTACATTCTATGTATATTTGATAATAAAGATAGCTTTCCCACTTGTTTAAATAGAGTGAAACGTCAAATGCAAATTTACCTTTGATTATAACTTTAATCCTACTGTACATACTATACTGTGAAATATAGAAGTTCAGAGGGCTTTTATACTGAAATTCCACATCAGATTGGCCTGATTTTTTTCTGGGTGTCATCCTGAGGTCTAGTACTATCTGTCTGAAGTGGAACAGTCTAGTAATAACGTGTAGTTTTTAAGAGATATGAATCTTAATGTAGACAGAATACAGTCAAATGTGAAAGTTCAAAGGCTTTTATTCTGAAATTCCACATCAGATTGGCCTGATTTTTTCTGGGTGTCATCCTGAGGTCTAGTACTATCAGTATGAAGTGGAACGGTTGAGTAATAACGGGTAGTTTAAAAAAAAAAAAAAAAATTAATCCTACTTGTATTATATCATATCGTGCACTACTCGATACTGGAATTTCCTTTGGGATGACTAAAGTATCTCTAAAAAAGGTAAACATTTAATATTTTTTCTAGTAGTAGAGGTGGGAAGGAGGACTGATGAGGTCTGTGCTGTATAAACACTTGTCATGAGCAGTGTGTGAGTAGGAGTAGTCAGAACAGAACAGTTCCTGTGTCCTGACACTAGAGGTCAGTGTCAGATCACCAGCTCACTTCTAACTTTCACTCCACAGTTTACCTCAGGGTCAAATCATCAAAAACATATGATAATGAAATCCTTCATTTATATAATTAAATGTTAAATATATTTACTTGTTATTATTTATCCCCCACCTTTTCTACTTTTTTTTAAAACCATTTTATGTAGTATAGTTGCAAAGTGTGTAAGAATATTAAATAATAAAATATTATGTTATGCTGACTTGCTCTGAGGAGTTAATGAGCAGATTAATCAATGCAAAACGAGATGGGTTGCTGGGTTGTTTCATCTGTAACAGCTGAGTAAATGTACCTGTTCACTTTTTAATTTGTTATTATAATCATCATTTGACATAATCATCTTCAATCATTACAGTACTCACATTAAAACTTCCTCTCCTTCATTAAAACTCATTTTAGTTTAGTGGGTTTTATATGTCTTCACTTTTATATTATTGTTTTATTGCTTCTTTACCTGTGTTGCATTTAGTTGTATAGTTTTGCTTGTGTGTTTTATTGTACAGCAGTTTGGACAACATGGGTTGTATTTTTAAGTGTGCTATATATATATGTATTGTACTGTTGTACAAATACCCAGGTGTGTTTTCCCTCCTCTCTGTTTCTCTCTCTTCTGCTTCTTCTTCTTTCTCTCTCTGTGTGTTTGATCTGAAGTGTTTGATGAATAGCCTCAACTTCACGTCTGTACAGCCTCCACTTCCAGCTCTCCTGTAGTTAGAGCAGCGTGTTTTTGTGTCAGTGAAGTGTGACACTCACTCTAAAACACACACACACACACACACACACACACACACACACACACACACACACACACACACACACACACACACACACACACACACACACACACACACACACACACACACACACACACACACACACACACACACACACACTTCCCATTAATAAAAACGTACCCAAACTCTCTCACACACGTTACAACACTCGGGTGAATCTGACCTCACTTGTCACAAATGTCTAAAACCCAAAGTTGTTTTAACAAAACAAGGACAACAGTACACACACACACACACACTCTCTGTCACTGCCGGAGATGATGAGGCCTCCTCCTCCTCCTCCTCCTTTTCTCCTCTTCTCCTCCACTCTCCCTCTTTTTTCCTCTCCCTCTCCAGAAACACTCTGCTGAACCGTCAACAGTTTTGGGTTTCAAAGGGCCGAGGGCCGGGCGCTGCTGGATGAAGCTGATTGAGTCAATTTGTCGACATGATGGACGTTTTTGTGGCCTCGGCTCCTGCTCTCCTGCTGCTGACTGCAGGCTAAACTCCTCACACAGGCTTTCACACAACTGAACGACCGCTGAGCAGCAGAGAGGAACGAGCTGCCAGACTGTCTGGACTATGGGCTGGACTGGACCAGTGGGTCTGACAGGTTCCTGAATATGAACATGGATCATGTTTGCACTGCAAAAAATCAAAATCTTTCCAAGAATATTTGTCAAAATGTCTAATTTCTAGTCAAAACTCATCTCTTCCCACTTAAAATAAGACTCATTACCTAAAAATTAACTTGTTTTTAGATAATTTTCAGAACTGGTGCTAAATTTCATCCGTAGTTCCCAAAACTATACAACTATTAACATGAAAAGTGAAAGTCCATAAAGACAGAGGACCACATTTTCACTTGAAATAAGTAGAAAAATCTGCCAGTGAAAGCAAGTTTTTTTGAGCTTGTAATAACAAAGAAAAACTTGCTCCTCTATCAGATTTTTCTACTTAATTCAAGTGAAAATAGACTTGAAAGAAGTAAAAACGGTCTAAAAACAAGCTACTTTTTAATGTGATGAGTCTTATTTTAAGTATAATGAGATTTGTTCTGACTAGAAATGACATTTTGACTAGAAATAAGACAAATATTCTTGGTAAGATTTTGAGTTTTTGCAGTGTGTAATGTAGTGGACGGATGCAGAGTCGGCGACACCGGGAAAAACAAATGTCAGAAGAATTACAGACAAATACCAGAGAGATTTAAACGGCTGTTTCACTCACACCGACCTCCCTGGAGCTGCATGGGGAACTAATGACACTAATATCATCAGTTTCAAACTAAAACACTGTAAAAAAGTTCAAGTTAAATTCGGAGCTGGTGATGGCTCCAGGGAAAGAACCAGCTGGGAATAATCGAGTTGCATCTGTCAAGTTTTTGAGCATCCACCACATATTTCTACCTAATATTCAAACATATGTTGAATTCCCATATGTATATACAATAAACAAATACATTACAAATTGGAGCAATTTCATATACTGACCAATATATTATATATGTTTATATTTTAGTCATATGTGATACAAACGTGTCAATATTTGTAAATCAATTCATAGTATACACTCTCCTAAAATAGATGTTTCTAATCAGAATAAGAATCACTTGTTCATTGCCAAGTATGCTCATAAATACAAAGACTTTGCCCTGGTTTTAGGGTACAAACATATAACTACATCATAATAACAACATAAATAACATAAACATAACTCAGGCCCAGAAGGAACAAAAACACTCTTTAAATACATACAAAGGTACCAAAAATACCCTTTAAGCAAAAATACTGTCTAAAATTCGTGAGGAAATAACACAAATAACACATTCATATAATACATATAGACAACTACGGTAATACAGGCTCACTATTCAGCAGCAGGCTGCCTCCGCTAATGATGTCTGGTCTGTGGGGCATTTTCAAAAACTGGAGAATGACAACGCAAAGTGTTAAGTTGTGTGACCGGGTTATCAAGTGTACCGGGGGATCAACAAGTGGATTGCACAGACATTTAGAATCTCAGCATGAGAAATATCCCGAAGAAAGCACATACATAAGCCACGTAATTGATTTAAAAATGTTTAAATGAATGGTTTAGGAATCATTCAATGGTTTACTTAACATATTTCGTTTTTATAATTAAGTTCTGTAAAATATTGGTTTTATATAAGGGTTGCCTAACTTTTCAGAAGACAAGTCAACCTCACAGTGGCGCTAGGGTTAAAGTCAGTCACCAAGCTTCATCCTCTGGCACTGTGGATATTACAAGTATCTCTACAGAATTTCCTGCTATTAAATTTGATGATTTGTTGATATTTCGTCAGAAGTGAAGCAATAAAAGTGTGAAAGTATAAAGAGGCGTCTGTCCCGTCTCCAGGCTGTCTCCATAACTCCCCTGTATTTATAACAGCAGCAGCAGCAGAATCACATTTGTCGTTCAAGACGTCGTCCCGTCCCGTGGACCTGGCAGGTTGGAGCAAAACATTTTCATACGTAAAGTGGAGCTTGATAATTGGCAGAAGATCATAAAAACAAGGGGATGAAGATAATCATTATAATGATAACTATTATTATTATTATTATTATTATAGTTAACTAGAAAGCTGAAAGCAGCTGAACGCTATTGCTAAATGAGCTGAAGAAATTGTTAAAACAATGCTGAGTTAGCTGAAGAAACTGCTGGGGAAATGTTGAAAAAGGAGAATAATGTCTTTCTATGGGTGGGAAAGAAAGAAAGAAAGAAAGAAAGAAAGAAAGAAAGAAAGAAAGAAAGAAAGAAGCAAAAAGACAGAGAAATGGAGTAGAAGAAAGATAGAAGAAAAAGAGACAGAGAGGGCGATGATAGATAGAAAGTGGTAGATAGATAGAGATAGAGGGGGTAGAAAGAAAGAAGTAAAAAGGTTAGAGCAAAACATCTTCATATGTAAAGTGGAGCTTGATAATTGGCAGAAGATCATAAAAACAAGGGGATGATGATAATCATTATAATAATAACTATTATTATTATGATGATTATTATTATTACAGTTAATGAAATGAGTCCAGTCAGATGATCTGATTTCCTCCAGCTGGAAAAACAAAAAGCTGCTACGGCTGCATGTCCTCAGTCAACACCCGTTATCCTGCACCAAGGCCCTCTCAACAGTGTGTGTGTGTGTGTGTGTGTTGGTGTGTGTTTCACAAGGGCATACAGGGGGCAAAGCACCTGCATGGTGACTTTCACACTGCTGCGCCCACTCCTCACCATCTCCCGCCAAAAAATCCCCTTCTTTCAAGCTTCAGATGTTTTCATTCCTCCCCATGTTTCATGTGTGAAACGTCCGAGGAGTGAGGAGAAAACCCCTCCGTGTGTGTGTGTCAGTGTGTGTGTGTGTGTGCACTGCAAAAACCAAGGCCGTAATTACCATATGCATTGGGGGGGACACATCCCCCCCAATATTCAGATATGCTCAAAATGTCCCCCCCAGCTAGCTGATTAAAAAATAAAAAAGTATCCCATGTGTTAGCGAATTTACTGTACTTTTCGGACTATAGAGCGCACCTGTATATAAGCCGCACCAGCTAAATTTTAAAAGAAAATACATTTTGTACATATATAGGCCGCATTTGAATATAAGCCGCAGGTTTTCATGTTGTAACATGAGATATTTACACAGAAAGACAGTAGGAAACTGTGCAAGTCCGCTCGCTTTTCTGCTGTTTTGGTTACGCTCCTCTCGCCCATGTGCATTTGTTTACAATGAAGCCGGTTGAAAAATCAATAAATGGAGCGGTGGATAACGTTACATAACATCTATGATGTTACAGCGTGTATGTTTGTGTAGTCTTAACCATCATAAACAAAAGATTACGGGTTACGGAGCGCATTTGTGTTGCGGCTTATAGTCCGGAAAGTACGGTATTTATACAATATATACTGTATATATATATATATATATATATAAAGAGAGAGATTTGGTCCCCCCCAATGTTGCCTCCATGGTTAGGGCCTTGGCAAAAACCCAAATCTTACCAAGAATATTTGTCTTATTTCTAATCAAAATGTCATTTCTAGTCAAAACAAATCTCATTATACTTGAAATAAGACTCATCACATTAAAAAGTAGCTTGTTTTTAGACACTGTTTACTTCTTTCAAGTATATTTTCACTTGGAATAAGTAGAAAAATCTGGATTGATGGATCAAGTTTTTCTTTCTTATTACAAGCACAAAAAAACTTGCTTTCACTGGCAGATTTTTCTACTTGTTTCAAGCAAAAATGTGTTTGAAACAAATGAAAATGATCTAAAAACAAGTTAATTTTTAGGTGATGAGTCTTATTTTAAGTGAAAAGAGTTTAGTTTTGACAAGAAATAAGACAAATATTCTTGGAAAGATTTTGAGTTTTTGCAGTGTGCGTGTGTGTGTGTGTGTAACAGTAATGGAGGGCTCTAATGTGTCCTTTCATGTGTGTCAGCCACTGTAAGTCTGTATTAAGTTGTAATCCTGTTCTCAGGGGGCTGTTCAGCGCCCATAGGGGAGGTCTGAGTACGAGGAGGGGGGGTTTCATTGTCAGGTCAGTAATTATCAGATTTGCCAGGGCCCCAGCAGGAGCAGGACACACACACACACACACACACACACACTGAGAAAAACACACATCTTACATGAGCAGCAGCCCCCCGGCCAGCCGAGCCGAGGCTGAGCGAGGCGAGTCGTCAGTGGGACGAGTTGACAGACCGACCCCCCGGGGAAGACGATAGCCAGCGCCGCTCTGACAGCTGCTTAGTGGGAGATTCTGCCTGCTCATGCTCAGAAACACACACACACACACAGACACACTCACACACTAAGGAACAAACAAGACTGCATTAACACATCTGGATATATAAATCAAAATATTCAGTGTATACAAGAACATGCACATAGCAAGTAAAGTTTAAGTTAAGTAAAAGTGACGTAAAGTAAAAGATAAAGTTAGAGCTTCACTGAAGTAATGTGGAATTTAAGTGAAAGTTTAAAGGGATACGCCAACATTTTTTTTTCGTGTCTTACCTCACTCCCGAGTCCATGACCAGCAGATCCAACATCCAACACCATCCCTTCGACTGTGCGTGCAGTAACAAGGGAGATAGAGCCGTATCGCCTGTAATTAGCTTAGCTCAAACACTGGAAGTGTATAGGTAGTGTTAGCCTGCCTCCACCTAAAGTCGCTAATTTAGCTTAGCTCAAACACTGGAAGTGTATGGGTAGTGTTAGCCTGCCTCCATCTAAAGTCATCAGAGAAACTCTTCAGCAACTCTAAACGGACCGATCTTCGTCTCAGAGTTGACAAAACTCTCCGGTAAGGCATCTTGAGCGGTCAAATGCCGCTAACGGGACGAGATCGGTCAAAACAGGGGGTTCAAGCAAAGACGGTTTATTTTGGTTCAAGCTAGCTACATCGAGGGTAGGCTAGCTTCCTATTTCAAAGTAAAAGCACAAATTCTATCGTCATGTTTTTCTGTTTGTAAAGGGCAACGGGTGTTTTTATTTTGTGAAAGTAACCGGAAGTGCGTTGGTCACAACGGCTAGCTTGAGTAGCGCCGAATTCGTCCCAACAAAATTGTAAACAGCTGGTATTTAGACAAATTAACGACACACTGCTGATCTAAACGGCTACTTTCTCACCTAAACATGTTTGAAATGTGGATAAAGTGATGTATTTACAGAGTTTAGAGCTAAAATGAAATCAGCTTCTGACTGCTGATTTCGGCTCGGGTAGGAGGCAGGCTAACACTACCCATACACTTCCAGCGTTTGAGCTAAGCTAATTAACGACTTTAGGTAGGAGGCAGGCTAACACTACCCATACACTTCCAGTGTTTGAGCTAAGCTAATTAGCGACTTTAGGTAGGAGGCAGGCTAACACTACCCATACACTTCCAGCGTTTGAGCTAAGCTAATTACGGGCGATACGGCTCTATCTCCCTTGTTACTGCACGCACAGTCGAAAGGATGGTGTCTATCTGCTGGTCATGGACTCGGGAGTGAGGCAAGACACGAAAAAAAAATGTTGGCGTAAGACACACACAGACACACACACACACCTGGGTCCGGTCAACAAAATGAAACAAACGTCAGAGACAATAAACAATTAACAACAATAAAACACAGATTGTGTCTCTTTGGTCTCTGTGAACCACCGGACTGAAGGTCACTGACCATGTGGTCCCATCGGTCCTGGTCCAGGTCCATCCGAGTCCGCCTCCTCTTGACTTCCTGCCTCCTTTCTACTCTAAACAACACACTGAACAACTCAGTAAACAACACATTGAACAACGCATAAACAACACATTAGTAACCTATTAGGTAACACACAGCTTCTGTTGGAGGTGAATTAGGCTACCAATAACTCTGCGATTACAAATGATTTATAAATGTTTATTTCTTGTTTAAAACGTATTTAAATCAATTAGGAAAAATGTTTTATAGGCAAATTTTCTTACATTGGTGCTGGCTCACTATTTGGCAAGATCAAATGAGTGCTTTCTACTCAATGAGCTTTATGAATGATGATGTGGTTTACAATTTACATTAATCAGTTTATTTGATATCTTTCCGATTAAAGCAGAAGTAAGTGATATATTTGTGTTAATATAAGTCTTAAATAGTTATATCTTCCAACAGCAATCACTTACATAGAGTGTTTGGACTGAAACACGGGTCTCTCAGTCCCTCTGCTCTGCTCTGAGCCGAGGAGAAAACATTTATCGTATCCTACAGTTTTTATCCAATGAGGAGAGAGAATGGCATGCAGGGCTGTGTGTGCAGCCAAGGAACGCCGTGAATGTGGTGACGTAGGGACGAGGACTGTTATGGTGCGTTCAAGGAAACTCGTAACTCGTGTTTTTCCGACCTGTGAAGTCGTATCAGTTCGATCTGGTACGAGTTCACGGGTCGGAAGTTACGAGTGGCCGTTATAGTGACTTTCACAGGTAAAACAGGTCGGAAAAACACGAGTGGGTTGCCTGAAACGCTACAAAGTCGTAAGTTGTGACTTGAAGCTGTAATTTACGGTTTCAAAAGCCTGCCTGGAACGCAGCATTAGCCAAAACGACCGGATCGCTTACTTCTGCTTTAAGATAAAAAATGTGGTAACCTTTATATTAAGTACAGTACACACTAATAAATACTGAATTCATCATTTATAACACATGAACACTCATCAGTATGTAGTTTATAAAGACAGTTAAACATGTTTTACTCATCACTGATAAGCACTAACTGTATTTATAAACTACATACTAATGTGAGTATGTGTTATAAATGAAGAATTCAGTATTTATTAACACTTAACGAATCCATACTGTATATATAACTAATTTTATCTTATGATACATAGATTTATTATTTGAATCTGTTTTTTTATTTTTATTTTTATTTATTCTATGCATATGTTTGCACTGAAGGAGCAGCTCTATTCTATTCAATTCTAACTGTATTTATAAACTACATACTAATGAGTACTCATGCGTTATAAATGAAGAATTCAGCATTTATTAATGCTTAACTAATGCTTAATAGTTTGTACTTATTATAAAGTGTTACCAAAAATGTGTCCAATTAACAAACAGGTTGTGTAATGAAGCAAATGAAAATCCATGATGAGGCTTTACAACATTACAGATAAATGTGGGATCACTGTTTGTGTTAATTGTGTTGTAACAGCTTATAAATGGCTTATAAAGTGGTAACAAGCTAATAAATAAACAAATTATAGGGGAGTGGAATCAGTCTGAGTAGTAAACAGAGATAAGATCATAACCTGCTTTTAAAGGGACATGTCGCCATGTGTCTCCATTGACAGTTAATGGGGTGTGTTTTGTCAGCGGCCATACGTCCATTTCCTGCTCTGTCAAACGCGAGCGCACAACAACTTGTCAACACAGTAATTTACACGGCTAAGCTCAAAGATCAAGACCTACGGAAAGTGTAGGTTGTGCTGCACGTGTGCGTCTGTGAGTGTGTGTATCTGACTGCACACACTGCAAAAACCCAAAATCTTTTTATTATATTTGTCTTATTTCTTGTCAAAATGTCTCATTTCTAGTCAAAACTAAACTCTTTCCACTTAAAATAAGACTCATCACCTAAAAATTAAATTGTTTTTAGATCATTTTCATTTGTTTCAAACGAATTTTCACTTGAAATAAGTAGAAAAATCTGCCAGAGTTTTTTGTGTTTGTAATAAGGAAGAAAAACTTGCTCCGTTGTCAGATTTTTCTACTTATTTCAAGTGAAAATCTGCTTGAAAGAAGTAAAAAGTGTCAAAAAAAAACAAGCTACTTTTTATTATGATGAGTTTTAGCTTAATTATAATGAGATTAGTTTTGACTAGAAATGACATTTTGACCAGAAATAAGACAAATATTCTTGGAAAGATTTTGAGTTTTTGCAGCGCACGTACACACACACACACACACACACACCTTCTCTGCCTTGTTGGACTGTGTGCTGAGTGTGGGTGATCTCTGACAGGAAGTGATCCGTGTTACTGCGAACACATCAACAAACAGGACCTGGGTCTGTGAGGACGAGGAGGAGGAGGAGGAGGAGGAGGAGGGAGGTGGCTGGGGGTCAGAGGTCAAAGTGGGAGGGGCCTGTTGAGTGACAGCCTTTAGGAAGCAGCGTGTCTGCTGTTTGTTTGACCAGAGGCCCGTCCTGTCATCGGGCCTCAGCTCCGGAGTGGAGACGATGAAGACGATGAAGACGAGGAGGAGGAGGAGGAGGAGGAGGAGGAGGAGGACGAAGGTGATCTTTGTGTCTGTCAGTTTCTGCTCAGGGACACACGACGTAACATCATTCATATCTTTACCACAGACTCATGGTCCATTAGAAGGAAGTACAATATGAAACAAAAAGACACAGATTACTAAAATAATATAATTAAAAAAACAAAAAATAATTCAAAGGGATAGTTCAACATTTTGGCAAATTGGCCCATTGCCATAATCCCTATAGTCATAGCAGTAGGTTCGTTACCTTTAATTGTCGGTGCAAGCTGTTTTTAGAATGGCGGAGCAGAGCCGTGAGCTGCTCAGAGCTACGCTACGGAGGCTCATGGGATTTCTTGGTTTCCCTCATCAAACTCATCAAATACACAATCCAACAACTCCACAACGCTCTGGTGGACAAGTTGTGACCTGCACATTCACCACGCTATGAGATAATAACACAACGTTACCAGACAGAGTTGTTTTAGAGGAAAATTCATGCAAAACCGCTGATGCGCGTTGCCTTCAGGGACAGTTTTTCATCAAGCAGACTCTGCATTTACCTCTACAACAACTCTGTCTGGTAACTTTCTGTTATTATCTCATAGCGTGGTGAATGTGCAGGTCACAACTTGTCCACCAGAGCGTTTTTGGAGACATTTATATTATATTTTTATTACAGCCTAAACAGTCCTGTATTGAATTTGCCTGGGGCGCGCTGTCACATTCACGCGACGCACGCCTAAATGAAGTTGTTTCCAGTAAACTCTGGACTATCTCCCTTCAGGACACTTGGATTGCAGCGGACGAGCAGTGTGGAGAAATATTAAATGGTTTTTGTGTAGTTTTATGGATGTTTTTGTGTCGGGCGCTATTACTCTCATATAAAGTTTTCGTTGGACTACGAACCGGCCTCCCGGGTCTCCAGATGCACTTTGAGGAATAAAAAACTACTCTGGAGTATTCATAAGCATGAGGGTGAGTCAACAACGACTGAATTTCATTTGTTTTTGGTGAACTATTCCTTTTAATGTGCAGTCACGTTATGCAGATGCAGATGCAGCCTCGTTGTCTCCCTGAACCGTGTGAGTGCACGGGGTCTGACTGATGGCCTCATTGTTGCCATGCCAGCCAGCCGGCCGCTGTCAAGGTTACCGACTCTGAGAACAGTCGGCTCCTATTTTTGGGTCTTCAGGGTCTTTCTGAGGGGAACTGACCGCGGCCTTGCCAGCGACTGATGGGAACTGGATCGTGTGTGTGTGTGTGTGTGTGTGTGTGTGTGTGTGTGTGTGTGTGTGTGTGTGTGTGTGTATGTGTGTCCTTAACTTGGCATTCAGTGCTGAGACACACAAGTTAAAAACACCACGCACTCATGTCAACAACGTCAGGAGGAAGCTGCAGATTCTCTCCACCAGAGGACGACGTGTTTTCAGACCAGGAACGTTCGGCTTCTGAAAGTCAAATATCAGAAATATTCAACGACCAGAAGGTGATCGAAGATTATATACTGTATTTATGACGTTTAAAAAGATGTAAAGAACAATGTAAAGGTGCCAAAAGTTTAGAGTTTCAGTTTAAGGTTGGAGGCAGCAGCTTCATCAACGACATTTAGGCTGAAAAGAAAAACATTTGTCAACTCAAGACAGAAAAAAGTAAAAAAAAAACAAAAAAAAAAAACAATGAATAAACAGTCAAACAAAATAAAAACAGAAAGAAAAGTAACAAAAATAACAAAAGAAAATTGATTGAGAATTAATAAATAATTGCACAAAACTTGTGAATAAAAGACAGTAAATGAAAACAGAGTTAAGAAATTTGAAGAAATGTTTAAATGTCACATCAGAAATCTGGATTATTTCCATTCGATACAAATGTGCAGAGAAAATATGTTTTAAAAAATGTCTTAAACCTTTTATAAGGCACTCATTTAAGAGTTTGTTTTTTACTTCTTTAATATTTGTGAAAATGTTAGTTTATTATTATTATTTTAAAACAAATTTTTGACGGAACGTTACCAGACAGAGTTGTTTTAGAGGTAAATACAGAGACTGTTGATGAAAAACTGTCCCTGAAGGCAACGTGCATCAGCAGTTTTGCATGAATTTCCCTCTAAAACAACTCTGTCTGGTAACGTTGTGTTATTATCTCATAGTGTGGTGAATGTGCAGGTCACAACTTGTCCACCAGAGCGTTGTGGAGTTGTTGGATTGTGTATTTGATGAGTTTGATGAGGGAAACCAAGAAATCCCATTAGCCTCCGTAGCGTAGCTCTGAGCAGCTTGCGGCTCTGCTCCGCCGTTCTAAAAATAGCTTGCACCGACAATTAAAGGGACAACGAGGAGTTTTGGAAAAGTGAAGCGTTTTCACACTACATTTATGAGCCTCCGCGCACCGTATAATTCTTTGACCGGCGCAAGACGGACTCATGTTTTCATTCATCAAGAATTAAAGTCAGAGGTTCAAAGAGGTTCAGTTACCGTCGTAGTTCCGACCATAAACGGTGATTCGGCGGCGTTATTCTCATGACTCGCCACGAAACCGAAAGTAAAGAAACGCTGGTCGGCTCGACCAGCATTTCCGCCACCACTAATAATAACAAAATAACGATAGAGATAAAACTATATATTTATCGAAAATGGGCCCATTAACAAGTGTGGGTAGCGGAGATTCATCCACATTAACGTGAGACTTTTTTATAACCAAATAGAAACTCCTCGTTGTCCCTTTAAAGGTAACAAACCTACTGCTACTATGACTATAGGGATTATGGCAATGGGCCAATTTGCCAAAATGTTGAACTATCCCTTTACAACTGAAGCCACAAATTGGGACCAGTATCATCCGGGTTTGGATGGTGGAGACCTTGAATCCTCCTGGTGCTGCATCCGCCGAGCATCTGACAAGGCTGCAGCTGCAACTGAGTGTGTGTGTGTGTGTGTGTGTGTGTGTGTGTGTGTGTGTGTGTGTGTGTGTGTGTGTGTGTGTGGCCCCTGAACTACCCCCCCTCACCCCCCCATGTCTATTTTTCCGTGTAGTTTACTGTCCCCAACCAAACATTTTGGGGAAAAGGCATTTCTTCCTTGGCAGTCCTGGTGTGGGAGCGTTTTATTTACAGCGTTGGCGTGTGATGGAGGAGCCGCGCCGTCTCTCCCAATAACAGATTGTCATTTTGACGGCGACGCCACAGGGAGAGCGAGCAACAGCCTGAGTCCGTCCCAATGAAACTCTGTTTACTGGCTGCGAGGTCACGAGGCCGCCGCAGAGAGAGCACACGCATGTAAATAAACCCCATGTTTCACCCTCGTTGCTGCATGCCTCCCATGTTTGTTACCATATTTGTGTTTAATTCGTATTTTTGTGTCGTTAGAGAGAGACAAATATCTAAAAAAAAAAAATCCTGTGAGTTTCTTAATTAATCACGTAAACGGCGGCCCGAACGAACGGAGGAAATGTACGTGATCGATCATCATCGCTTGTCCGGGCTCATTAGCGCGTGTATGTCAGCGAGGATACATGGGAGTTTTAAAGTGCCACCGCAGCACAATAAATCAGAAACAACATGTAGTCTATAGATAGATTCATGTAAACCTACAGTCATTACAACACGCACACACACACACACACAACTTGACAACTTCCTTTCACATGAGTTATTGCCACTCCACAATAGCTCCAATAATAGTTTCCCATCTCTGCAGCGACCCCTCCCTGACCCCCTCGCTCCACATCGCCTCTGGTTTCATTCATACCAACGAGGCAGCAAACAGCAAACAGAGCCGAGTGGGAGCGGGGGCCGAGACCCTGGACTCAACGTCCCGGACGAAGGAGACGAGAAGTAAAACCTGTTTAATACGATAAATATTATAAAAGTTCAACTTCAGATTCAGAGGTTTCCTCCTGTGACACAGCCGGCAGTTATTTAATCAAATGAATCAAAGAAAGACGTTTTTTTATTGATGTTAAATCTACAGGTGCTTTTTCTTTGACAAAACCTTGTGCCTACATTACCCACAATGCAACTGGATCAGTGACAAATCCAGGTGTATTACAATGCGGTTCAATTGAACTGGGAAAACTGGGAAAGTCAGAAGAACCTCATCAACCCCGACTATGAAATCCAAGATAAGGAAGTTTAAAAATAAGAGTTTACTCAACACTCTACCTCTCTTCTCAAAAAACATGGTGCCCATTTCACTCACAATGCAGTTTGACCACCGATAGATTTGTGATTGGCATCATCATTAGCCAGTATTGACGTCCAGTTATGAGTTAGTAACAATGAAAAAAGTCTTTATTGTATTATTGTTGTTAGCATTGCAAGCTAACACAAGCCGCTAACACACTACTGATAGGTTGAAATAGAAGCTGTACAATAGTAGTAGCTAGCCTAGGACTAATGTTACAACACAAAAACACAAATAAAGACAAAGTGGCCGTGAAACCGCATTGTGTTTCAGCGTCACCTCAGAGTTGAGGCTTACAAGGTAGAAAAACAAACATGTAGGCCTACGTTGGAAAAATGGGCGTTTCCTACTTCCTATAACAAAATGAAGATATAATGATGTCATCGTTTTAGATGTTAGATTTCAATCCAAGCAATTTATGTTTTTAAAAAGCCGTACAAACTTACTACAAAAACATGTAGCCCAATGGAAAGCCAATAGCCATAGCCGCTGCTAGCCGCTGCTAGCGATATTATTTTGATAAAAACACTCTGGGTGGTTTGTAGACAAACAGTGGAAGAAAATGTCCACAGATAGGAATTGAACAGTACTCTGACTTTAATGTGAAAAAATTAGGAGAGAAATAAAATAAACAGTAAAATTACAGAGTGTTCTTGATGCGAGTAGCAGCCATCTTGAAATTTTGTGTCTAGGCTGATGGGAATCGTCCCACTTTTTGAGTTGGGGATCTTTGACTTCAGGGGGAGCACTGGCATCTGTTTTGCTGTTGTTTTTGTCCTGGTTGTTTTTGTTTAATCTCGGGTTTTGATTGTTACAGCTCTAATGTTAAATGTTCTTTAATTATAATACAGTTTAGTTATAATACAGGAGCATTAGTTGATGTTGTTTAGTCTTGCTGATGCTGGTGCATGCGTATCTAGAAGTGATTGCGAGAGGTGGGAACTTGAGTTGGAGGACAGAAACTTCTTATTGGCTACTCATTTGCTTTGATGTCTATGGATATTCTTATCTATATTCTAGATAGATAGATAGATAGATAGATAGATAGATAGATAGATAGATAGATAGATAGATAGATAGATAGATAGATAGATAGATAATATTTTGTGACACAATTAAAAAAAAACACCTGTCAAGTTTATATTTTATATTTTAAAGCAAATATATTTTGTATTGTATTGTGGGTTGTTGAGTGAATCTGTCTCCATGGTGACAAAATATGTTAAATCTATGTTAAATCACAGACGAACGTGATTGTTCGTGTTGTCTGTGTTGTGAACATACTGTAGGACCTCATTTCAACTTTTCCTTTTGAGAGTTAAACAGGTGATTTGTGAACTGTTGACAAACTGAAGGTGAAGATCAGTAAAAGCCGCAGGAACACACAGAGTTATTGTTGTTTCACACTGAGTCGCTCTAAAGCTCAAAATTCAGAGAGATTTCCATTTCACTTGTGGTTTTGATTCTGAGGCTTTTTAAAGGGAGTGTTTGTGGAGCTTTCATTCACTAATTATTCCTCACAGAGCGAAACCTTTCATCTCTAATCTCTATCTTTTTTTTCTCTGTCAGTGCAGATCTGGCTGGAAAATCCAGGATGACACTCACTGAGAATAAAAAGCAGCAGCAGCAGCTTGAGCTCTGAACTTTGATTTACTCTACTTGTTGTTGTGTGATAAACAGAAGCCACAGAGTCTGAGGGAGTGTTTGGGGATGTGAGACGAGTAAACAGCAGTGATCCGTGGCTCGTTCCAGCTCTTTGTTTACGGTGCCAAACCACACGTTCACAGAGACACTCGCAACTTATCATAAAAATATGAGTTTGATTATATACATATATGTAGCTAATCGCTAACTTTGGTTCAATAGGCTACATCCAATTGTTTTTACATACGTTTTTTTATTCTGCTATTCTATTCACTTTAGATTCTTTAAAAAATCTGTTTTCACTTTTCGTATAAAGTATTTTGTAAATATTATAACTATCATGATCGTTGTTATTATAACTATCATTATGGGTAATGTGAACATTGGAGCAGGAACAGTCACAGTCTTGTTATTGTTGTAACTCACGTTGTTGTTGTTAATTGTCAGTTGATAAACAGATTAGAGTTAACAGTCTAATAGTCCTATACAGCTTCCTCCATGGTGGCCATCTTGGAAATTGTAATCAGGGTTTAAGTTCAAGTTTTCTCCAGTTGTAATGGAAAAAATCGATGTTTTCCCATTAAACCTTGGAGGTCACATTTTCCCAGAGTTCCCAGTCGGCTACGATGTCAGAAAACGTAGAGGAACTTCGGTAAAAACAATCCAGGATGGTGCGTTGGATTTAAGGTGACCAGATTTCTGAAATGAAAATCGGGGACATTTTCAGCGTGGTGGTCAAAATTCAAATGTTATTGTCATTATGAAATAAATAACAGGGGCAATTACATGTTACAGTAACACTCTGTGACAGTCTGACTGAAACAATAAAACCTAAAGAATTAAGTTACTGTAACCAACCATAATGGCGACAAGTGTCCAGATGTTACAGTAATCAAGTGTATTTTATTACACAAGAAGCAGCAGGTGACACCCGACAGTGAGTTTTCATGTTTGATCAAAAGAAAAAATCCCTGACTGCTATCAACACTACAGCTGACCACTACATCACACACACACACACACACACACACACACACACACACACACACACACACACACACACACACACACACACACACACACACACACACACACACACACACACACACACACACACACACACACAAACACACACACACACACACACACACACACACACACCTGCTGGCTGAGTCTGGTTGGTCTTGGGGGAGTTTTCCCTCCACATCCGGCGACAGCTGAGCTCCGGTCGGTTCCTCAGCTCCTCGGTGCAGGAGAGATGATGAGGAGGAAGAGGAGGAGGAGGAGGAGTAGAGGTACAGGTCAGGATTTCATCTGATGGGTCAGAGATTCAGTAATAACAGAGAGAAAGAGAAACAGAGAGGTCAAAGGTCAGAGGTCAAGTTCAGAGCAGCAGCTTCGTTGTCTTCGGTGTGAGGCAACGTCTCTCTCTTTGGCTTCGTTACAGTTTGACAGCTGCTGTTTCAGGAAGTAGTCTACACCCGTCCAACAACCCTTCAGATCACAGCTGCATCGCAACGGAGAAATCAGGAAAATATTTAGGGGAGGGGGGCTCCTGGTGGCCCTTTATTCTAGGGCACGTTTGCAGTGATTTTTATAAACCTCAAACCTGGATTAATTCAATCTAATATGAGCTCTAATCTAAGTTTAATAAAACTACATTTAAAAAGAGTATATCCAGGTTTAAGCTTGCACCATTTCGAATTACGTAAACTCAGTTTAGTGCTTTAAGTGTTTAAGTGAGTTTAATCAACAGGGATGAGTGTGCAAACCAAAACTGGAGTTAAATTAATAAAAACTTTAATAAATATATTAATTAAAAACATCACGTGTTGCTTGTTTGCTAGAAACAATTCAACAAAATAGGATTAAATTTAACCTTTGACTTAAGTTAAAACTAAACTGAGATTAAATTTAACTTTTTTTTTTACAGTATAAACCTAAACCAGGATCTTAAACCTGGATTAAACGTTAAACCTTATTGGTTTTGATCAAGACTTGGACAGTTCAGGGAACATCTGTAAACTGTTTCATCCACACTTCAGAAAGTTCAGTGGTGGTGTAGTACTGTATATTTAGCTCTGCATGTCGTCTTTTCCTGCGCTTTTTTTTTTCAGGAGAAAGTCAGTGCTCAATCCATTGTTAACCCCGGAGGTGAAAGTTAACCTTGAACCTTGTTGCGAATTCAGCTACTTTGGTCTATGTTTTAGGCCCTGTCCACACGAATACGCGGCTTCACTGAATCCAATCTTTTTCTTAATCGTTTTGAAAAAAATCTCTGTAAACACGGCATCATTTCCAGAAATATCTGCGTCCACATGGATCCACTGAAAACGACCCAAAACGCTGTAGTTCATACTCTAGGCGTGTGTGGAGCATGTGGCGCTGTAGAGAAGTGAGAAGTTTCAGAGTTATCCGTGGCTTCTCTGAGTTATGGGGGGGTCCGCGCAGCAGTATTTGTCCATATAATGGTTGTCAATGGATACCAACTTTCTTCGTCCAAAAAGACACACCAAAAAACATCCAAATACCTCCATAGTGCTCGTCTGTAATGTCCCTCTTGTATTGAAGCCCCAACATGAGAAACTGTTCCACCGGTCAGAGCAGTGAACTGAGACACTGGGAGCTTCCGCTACAGACAAGTTTAAATCATAGACTTATTTAATTTTTTTCAGAACAATTTCTCATGTCGGGGCCTCAATACAAGAGGGACATTACAGACGAGCAGTATGGAGGTATTTGGATGTTTTTTGGTGTGTCTTTTTGTTACGAAGAAAAGTGAGCCTCGTTCTCAACCGTTATATGGACAAATACTGCTGCGCCGAGACCCCCTGTAACTCAGAGAAGCCACGGAGGACTCTGAAACTTCTCCCAGCCCTTAGTCCACATGAGGGTGAGTAGATAATGAGTGAAATTTGAATTTTGGGTGAATTATCCCTTTAAGACAGAGAAGAAGACGGGAAGTCCTCGCTGAAATTCAATAGAAGAATTAGTCCCCCACTGTATTAAACTCAAACATGGGATTAAATGTTGACAGGGAGTCGTGTCAGAGTAAATATGATGATCAGTGATGATTAAACAGGCAAGATTCAGCCGCAGCATCTGAGCGACCCGATGATAGTTGGCCGTTGTTGTTACGTCCATAGACCGTGTAGCTGCTGTAGCGGTGTGTCTCAGGTAGAGCGGTGGGGGGCATGACATCATCGTTTCAGAAAAAATCAGTTTTGGCCGTCCAGACGAAAACGCTGGGGCGGCGTTTTCAGATTTTCCCACTCTGGGACCCGTTTTCAAAAAATACCGTTTTCACCCCCCGAAAACGCCGGATCCGTGTGGACGCGATTGTTAGTGGGTTTAAATGGGGTTTTTTGGCCAGTGGGAAAAGCGTATTACAAACCTGCAAACACCACAGAACTCTAGGGTTCGAACCCAGAACCTTGCTGCTCTATGAGCCGACAGTGTGGACCCACTGTTCCACCGTGACGCCCTATACAGAGAACATAAGTAAGTGTGATATGGATTCGGTGCAAACGGCCGCAGGTCAAACTCCTGAACTTTAGGATGCTGCATTGGAGGCGTTCAGGGAACATCTGTAAATTATAGTATCATCTACTGGTAATCCTCGTAGGTGTTTACTAGCCTGACAAGTCAGACTATATCATTAAAACGTCCAGTCTGGCAACGACCGGTAGACCTCGGCTCAATCCAGGGGGCGGGATGAAGGCTGTCTTTCAAACTGCCTCTGCACCAATAGGGTAGCGCTACGACCAATCAGAGCAAAGAGCAGGATGACGTTAGCCTGACAAGCCAATTAAAATGTATGTCGTCATGGCGTTAAGCCGCCCAACGACTCTCTAAACAGATAGAGCGCTGTGATTGGTGAACACAAACGGTGTTCGAGACTCAAAAAGTTCCTATGGCTCCTTTCTAGACCCACCTACGGAGCAAAGAGATTTGCTGCCGCTAGGGTGCAGCTAGATTTCTAGGCTAGGTGTTTAGTGTTTGTGTCTTTAAACTTTGACCCTACAGGGCCACCATAGAAGTGTGTGGTTGTGTTTGTGACGTCAGCAAAAACAAATGTGAGTCAGCAACTGTAAGAAGAAAAAAAAAGAGGAAAAAAAAAGAAACTGTAACAACAAATCAACTCACACACGTGGTTCAAGAAGACGCCACCAGCATGTTGGTGACTGGCACGCACACACACACACTTTGCTGCAGAGGGAAGCGTGACCCCGGGCGCCGCCGCTCGTTGTCAGAACAACATGGCCGACACTTCCTGACGTGACATTCCTGTCCAGCGAGAGAGAAGGTTGTCATGTTTACAGCCACACACACACACACACACACACACACACAGAGCAGCAAGGACAGGCCTGTACATGACGTGAGTGTGTGTGTGTGTGTGTATGTGTGTGTGTGTGTGTGTGTGTGTGTGTGTGTGTGTGTGTGTGTGTGTGTGTGTGTGTGTGTGTGTGTGTGTGTGTGTGTGTGTGTGTGTGTGTGTGTGGACATCGAGCCCCGCCCACCACACACTGGCAAACATGTCAATCAAACCGTCAGCGCTGCAGCACTGCTGGCTCCTGTCAAGGCTTCAAACTACACAGGCTCGTTTCAGTGTGTGTATGTGTGTGTGTGTGTGTGTGTGTGTGCAGCAGACACCTTACCTCTGCTATGATTAGACCTGCAGAATCATTCCACAGATATATTAGCTGCTTAATCCTCCGAAGGTCACAGAGGTCACACACACTCACACACACACACACACACACACACACACACACACACACACACACACACACACACACACACACACACACACACACACACACACACACACACACACACACACACACAGTTACACACACACAATGCAGCATGAGAAACTTGAGAGACAGAGAGGGCGTTATTAAGATGTTATTATACGTATATCCAAATATATATGTCATATATTTCTATGTATTATTGTTGCATTGTGTATGTATAATGTATAATAATAATGTATTTTATATTATATGTTTTACAGCAATGAGAGTTATTGTGACTGAAAAGAATTACTTTATTATTAAAGACGACACTAAAGTATCTGAACAGAGACTACGGCTCAAACTTTATTAAAACAGAAATAAACACATGAATAAAACAAAAAAAAAGAAAGAATATTCTTCAGTTTCTAAACTAATATATTGCAATAAGGTCACACGATGTGTTCAAGTCCTGTTTGAAGGTTATGAATATTTTTCTTCCTTTGTTCGTTAAGTAAAATGTTAAAAGTTGTTCATGTAAAAGTTTGAAATAAACAGTCAAAAAACATAATAATAAATTATGATAAATATTGTATCTTTATTAAAATACTACTTAAAAGTAGAATTATTTGTTTTTTTGTACAAACTTTTATAAAAGAATATTAGTCAAAATAAAACGTAACAAAGAAAACTGAAGTTTCCTTAACTTTTATTTTTATTAATTCATGCTAACACATGACTTATTGTTGTGTTTCAGAAACGTTTACAATAGGATTATTGAGTGATTTTCACACAACTGAGGCTGAAATTTTATTATTTTACTTATTTGTGCTTCAAATCTTTAGAAAAAACATATTTACACCTTTAGATCTATGTTTTTTTTAATGAAATATATAAAATGTGGTTCACATTACATATACAATTGTCCCGTTTCTGTTGATTAAAGGATTTTAAAACTAAAGTATAACAGTGATTCTTGAAAACATTGTTCGCCTGTTCAATTGTATAATAATAATAATAATTGTAAAATTAGACAGTTAAACACTTGAACAAAAATATAAAGTTGCAGATTGAATATTATTTCTAACTTTATTTAAAAAATCTGTTTAACATTTAAAAACAGCAGCATTTTAATCTCTTTAAACACTTTTTAAAATAAACATGATCAATTTCATGTATTTATTTACATAATTAACATTATTATTAAGAGTTCCTGCAGGTTCCTGAGGGTTTTAAACGGAGCTGTTTAAACTTCATTAAAGAAAAAACAACGGTGAGAAGCTTTTGTAGTGTGTATTGTTAAACACACACAATGGAGCCCACACACACACACACACACACACAGAGATAATGAAGTGTCAGGTGAGAGCTCATTACAAGCCTCTACAGCTAATTACATGTCCAACAGGATCATTAGTTGATTCAGTGACTGAGTTACAGCATCAGGTTCAACTGAGGAAACACGACGCCACAACACACACACACACACACACACTGCACACACACACACACACACACACACACACACACACACACACACACACACACACACACACACACACACACACACACACACACACACACACACACACACACACACTGCACATAGGCTACAGTACAACCCTTCACACACAGCCCTAGGTTCTGTCCTGCTTATGACACACACACACACACACACACACACACACACACACACACACACACACACACACACACACAGACACACACACACACACACACATATTTTTTTCCTTGGTACAGTCACATGACGACTTCAGGTTTTTATAGGAAACTACAACATCATCAGCACAGAGATGGAGAAAGAGGAAGAGGACGGAGAAACATCAGAGGCCTGAAGTTAAAAAGAAATCAGTGAAACAGGAAATAAATTAAATAACCTGTGTCTGTGTTTAACAAAGTGTGTTTTAGTTTGTTTGTTTTGCAGCTTTAATACAACTTTTTAATACACGTCGTATATATATTTTTATCATTATTTTTCACATTTTGATCAAATGTTTTTAAGTTTCCTAGGAGCTGTTTGGTTGAAAAAGGAACAAAAATGTAGATTTTTATGGCAAATTTAAAAGTTTTTCCTATCATATGAAATGATAAATTTCAATTTTCAATTTTATTTATTGAAGATATGGGACATAGGCTATTAATGTACATTTATAATGTAAATGTGAATGAGATTATTTCCATCTCTGTTTGTCCCATTGGCGATAGAAAAGTTAGATAGAAAAACAGGACAAAGAACCAAAAAGGTCCAAAGAAAAACGGTTTTTATCATCAAATGAAAGTTCACTCGTCTCAACTTTTTCTTTAGCTTGATGGAGACTCTAATGAAGGTCAATCAAACTGTAATAAGAAAGAAAGAAAAACTTGCTCCACTATCAGATTTTCTACTTATTTCAAGTGAAAATATGCTTTAAAATGCCTTTTTAATGTAAATATGAATGAGATTACAGCCATGTTTCCATCTCTTGTCCTGCATAGAAAAACAGCACAAAGCTCCACCAGTTAGAAAGAAAAACTGTTTTCATCATCAAATGAAACTTAACTTGTCTCATCTTTTTATGTAGGAGACAAACTGAGTCTGGATCTAAATCTCAAACACGGAGCTTCAGGAACCCCCCCCCCCCCCCCCCCCAGCTGCTGATCCCGGGTCAGAGCCTGTAAACGTCTTCGCCCTGGAAGTGAAAGTGAAAGTTAATGGCAGGAAACTTCCCTGAGAAGCAGCAATAAACATCCCACCGCCCCCCCTCACCCCCCTCCTCCACCCCGCTGCTGTCATCCCGGGGGCGTAAGGATGACAAACGGCGGAGCAGCGGCGGTGCAGGGGGCCCTTGACCCCCCCTCCTCCCCCTCCCTCCCGGACTGTGGAGCAGAGACTTCCCAGCTGTGAGCCTCGATATGCCCAGACCCCCTCCCCTCCCTCCACGGTGTGTGTGTGTGTGTGTGTGGGGGGGGGGGGGGGGGGGGGGGCTCTGTTGGCTGGTCTCTATAGTGATCTATAGCCGGTGTCCATCCGGCCAGAGGCGGCCGCTCCGCTCCGGTGTTGATCCTGATCCAGGAAACAGACCCCTTCCTCCGGCTAAACACCGCAGCGCCGCCCGGGGCCGCAGCGGCTCAGCGCGGCCGCAGAGAGAGAGGAGAGACTCCTCGGCCTCGGTCATGCAGGGGGGGGGGGGGGGGGGGGGGGGGTAACTGGCAGGTCAACGCGCACGGGCATTATTCGACACTCCTCCTCATTTGCCTCAATCTGCCTTTTCACGGACAGGACAGCCATCAAAGAATGGAACAAGCTAGAGAACCTCCCACCCTGAACCTATGGAAAAATATATAATAAATGATATATACAGTTTTCACTTTGAGATTACAGAAGGAAAAGGGGAAAGATTACTGGGCGAAATGGGTTACATACTGTATACAGCCGACGCAGAGTGTGACGGCTTAAATTGTTGTAGATTGTGAACACAAGTTTATCACCCTGTGACGAGCACCTATGTGCATTATTCAACGTGACTGAATGATTGTATATGACCTCATGTTTGTGTTATGAAAAAAAAAATAATAATAATAAAGTATATATATAAAAAAAGAATGGAACAGGCTGCCTGAAACCCTGAGAAGCAGAACAAACTTTTTTAAATTTCTCTCATAATCTAAAACAATGGCTACAACTGGAGAACCAAAGCTGCCAGCGCGTTTAAAAGCAGAAGGCACTTGTTACTCAGTTTCTTTAAAAAATGTATTTTACCTCTTAACGCACTCAATTTATGGAATTATCTTAAAATCTTATGGAATATGAATTGTGGAATTTTAAAATGTTTATTATGAGCTTTTCTCTCAATTGATCATATGGGATAGGGTGCACCTTTCTCAGGTGTGTTGCACTTGACCTTGTCTTTTTAGATGTGGAAACTGTTTTTGTGTTGTCTACTGTCTATTTAGTAGTTTGTGGTCTGTGTTTCCTGTGTATTTGTTATATTATAGTATTTATAGTATTTGTTACATGTTGGGACTGCAGATGGAAACTATAGCTGTGAGCTAAATCTGGTGCAACCAATTTTCTGTAAATGATTAATGTCATTGCGCAATGTCCTTTAATAAACTAATAATACGGTAATAATTATGGGACGGACGTGCACTTTAAATGCAATGCAATATAAAACAGAAATGTGATTTTAATAATTAAACTCATGTTGATATTACAGTAAATGAGGCCTTCGCCGCTGCAGCAGCTCGTCCGTCACACTGACACAGGTCGTGTGCGTGGGAACTTTCTCTGCGTCTTCATCTGGACACGTGAGTTCTTGCAGGTGGCCCCACGAGGCCCCGCGAGCCCCCCCACCCCTCCCCGCGCGCAGAGCTGTGATGGGATGGCTCTTTAAAATAACTGAGCAGAGAGTCTGAGAGACAAAACATAAACAGTTGTTTTAAAAAAGAAGATCACAGGACACAAACATTTTTAAAACACACAGATGTAAATGTAGAGAAACCTCCGACGTTTCACTAATGGACCCAGATTTTCTTTAATGTGTTTTAACGTCTGTTTGACTTTGACTCAGAGAGAAGAGAAGAGAAGAGAAGAGAAGAGAAGAGAAGAGAAGAGAAGAGAAGAGGCTTTTAAACATTTCAACATCTTCTTCTCTTCTCCTATCTCTTATATGATCACAATGCATATTTTATTTATAATGATGCGTCTCTATGTCACTATATGTCTTTGCGTTGTATGTTTTTTACCTTTATGTGATTCTATGAGCTGCAACCCAAATTGCCCTTTGGGGACATGAAATAAACTGAACTGAACTGAACTATTTCATTAAAATAAAAATAAAAATAATAAAAGGAAAAACTTCTATAGAGTCTGAGGTCGAAACGCGAATCAGTTTCAGTTCAGTTTAATTTCTCTGTGACTCTGGAAACCTTCCTATTTATTTCTATATATATAGAAAATGTCATAATTTAGTATTTTATGAACGAGCTGAGAGGAAACCACCGCGGTGACTGATGGGTAAAAGCCGCGTCTGCAGAGCTGCTGCAGCGGAGTCTGGGAGATAGAGAGCTGATAAGGAGGGGAGGGGGGGAGAGGGGGGGGGGGTCTAATGGTGCAGGAGGAAGAGGAGAGGGGGGCAGGGGGGGCTGTCTGCACCGTGATGGATGCCCCCTGAGCCACTAATGCCCTCAGTTTAAACACAGACGGACAGACAGAGTTTATCTTGGGGGGAAATTATTCTTCATAAAAACGTTTCACTCCTCGAAAGCTCCGAGGAAATTAATCCGCGGCCTGAGATAAGAGACAGAGACTTAGAAGCGCTCTCTCTCTCTCTGTTCTCATCTAATTAGCAGCGGTGGACAGTAACGGAGTAAATTTACTTGAGTACTGTACTTAATATCATAAATATCCAGAGGATTTGTACTTTACTTGAGTATTAGATTTCTTTGGTACTTATTACTCTTACTTGAATACATTTCCAAGACAAATATTTTTTACTTTTACTCGAGTTAATTTCTAGTCAAAGAAAGAAACCCTAACCCCTAAAAGCAGCACAAAGAGTTAATTCTCAGAAACAAGAGTTAAAGGGATAGTTCACCCAAAATTGAAATTTCATTATCTACTCACCCTCATGTGGACTAAGGGCTGGGAGAAGTTTCAGAGTCCTCCGTGGCTTCTCTGAGTTACAGGGGGTCTTGGCGTAGCAGTGCATGTCCATATAGCTAATGGTTGTGAATGGGGCTCACTTTTCTTCGTCCAAAAAGACACACCAAAAAACATCCAAATACCTCCATACTGCTCGTATGTTATGTCCGTCTTGTATTGAAGCCCGTGAAATGTGAAATTGTCCCGAAAAAATTAAATAAGTCTATATTTCAAGCTTGTTTGTAGCGGAAGCTCCTCTTCCAACCGTTATCATGCACTGCTACGCCGAGACCCCCTGTAACTCAGAGATGGCACAGAGGACTCTGAAACTTCTCATTTCAATTTTGGGTGAACTATCCCTTTAAAAGGTCCTTAAATTAATTTAGAAAAAAATATAGTAATTCATTGATGTGAAAAATAAGAAATGTACTCTTACCCTTCCTCTTACTTAAGGTAAATTTAAAAGCATGTACTTTTGGATACTTAAGTAGGCCTATACCTTTAAAAGAAAGTATACTTTTTTACTCTTACTCGAGTGACATGTGGACTGAGCTACTTTTACTTGTAACGGAGTAAATTTTGACCAGTAGTATTTTTACTCTTACTCCAGTACTGGGGTCGAGTACTCTGTCCATCTCCTCTCCTCTAATTGGAGCTCGGAGCCTCTGGAACTTTCTACTTGAGAACCGGAGCAACAACAGGCTCATAAATCAGTCCGCGCGCCGCGGCCTCTAGTTTCCTCCGCGGGAGAGGAAGTGCCGCGGCCTCCGCTGCTCCACTTCACTTCATTCCCTTTCTTTATTATATTATAGGACCAGAAACAATTAAAACAAAACCAAACAAAACAAGACATCGATCAGGGCGGAGGTACGTGGTCTCGCGTTTATACACAACATGTTCCGGTGGTAATGGGCCTGGCGCGCGCACTGGTGGAGATCATTGACTTTATTATTCGCAGGGTAGAAGAAGAGGAGGAGGAGGAGGAGGAGAGAGGGAGGAAGAGGAGAGGGGAGGAGGGGGGGTGAGGTCGTTTCTCTTTCTCGTTTCATTTCCCACATAAATCAGGATTCCTGCGCCGGTAACAGCCGCTCGTTTGTCAGCGCGCGCTGGCGAGGCGCGTGACAGAAAACGAGAAACAGAAGTCCATCAGGTAAACACGAGGTATAAACACAGCCCGGCGTGTGTGTGTGTGTGTGTGTGTGTGTGTGTGTGTGTGTGTGTGTGTGTGTGTGTGTGTGTGTGTGTGTGTGTGTGTGTGTTGAGGCCTCTGAATTCGCGCACAACACATGGGATTTTCTATACTTAACGCTTTTTGTCAAAGGGAAACTGCCCATCATTTTGATTATTTAGCCTAAAAAAACAGTATTGATTAATTTTCTGATCACTTTTAAACCTTTATTTTGTTTAAAAAAACACACACACACAAAAACCCAGAGTGTCTTGTTTCCGGGTGTGTGTGGCCGCAGTGGCCGTCGCGGATCACTGAGATCGTGTCTTCCCACTCTGCTTAATGGAGCTATTACTGGCTGCAAAGCCTCTGCTATCTAAACACTGAGCACGCACGCGACACACGCACGCGCGCGAAGAAGAAGCCCCCCACCACCCACCCACCAAGCCGAGGAAAGGGGAAATTTACACGTCACTGTTTTGATCTTTATTATGTGTTTAAATGTTTTTATTTGATTGAGTTAATTAACAGATAAATGATCGATAAACACACAGGAGGTTTTACTGATTATTGTTCTTATTGACACACAGAGACTCAATAATAGCCTATTATTGTTAGATAGATTTTTGATTGATTTTCCCACAATGAAACAAGAGATAAAACAAATAAAACTGATTTAATTAAAATAGCCGTATAATAATAATAATAATAATAATAATAATAATAATAATAATAATAATAATAATAATAATAATAATAATATAATATTTGAACAGTGACGTGATCTAATCAATTAAAGTTGTGTTTGTGGTTATTGGTGTAAGTTACGCACTGACGTATTTTGTTGTTCTGAGATTTATTTTCATAAAATCAAATTAAAAACCAGTTTTTTAAGCTATTATTTATTCATTCATTATTATTTATTTTTCACGTTTAAAATGTGGAGAAAAAAATATTCAAACTGTTTTATTTTATTCTGCAACTAAAAGAAAAATACAAAATAGCTACAACGAGAAAATGGGGAAAAAGTGTCGAATCAGGAATGACGATTTTATTGTATAATGGGATTATTTCTGAATTTGATTGATTATCACCAATATAATAATAATAGCCTATCTCTGTGTTTAAAAAAAAAAATCAATTTCAGTTCATTGTGTAACAGTAATCACAGGCCACGTGGACTCAAAGCGCTTTAACGGGGTGACGTCAACACCTCGTTATGTTCATTATAAACATTCGAATCGAACCTGTGACGCTGTGACGTCGTCGACACGTCATTCAGAACCTAATAACGTTCCTTATGCTCCTTCTTCAACACTCACTTCAGACCAACACATAGCTACTCACGGTGTTTTGAGGCTGAGATTCTCTCTCTTTCTCTCTCTCTCTCTCTCTCTCTCTCTCTCTCTCTGTCTGTCTTTTTTTCTCTCTCTTTTTTCTCTCTCTCTCTCATCCCTCCATCCAGCCGCCTGGCGCCTCCGCTGGGCCGCGACTGACAGAAGACGACGAGAGGTGTAGCGTTTCCTATTGTTACCTCCTCCTCCACCTGTAACACACACACACACACACACACACACACACACACACACACACACACACACACACACACACACACACACACACACACACACACACACACACACACACACACAGAGAGAGAGAGAGAGAGAGAGAGAGAGAGAGAGAGAGAGAGAGAGATACCATCAGTACATCTATAATAACCTTTGCCTTGTTATTGGAACAAAACAATCTGATAATCAGTAATTGATTAGTTAGTTGAGTTACTGATCACTGGAAACAGGAACCAATCAGAAACACGATTAAAATCTAAAACACTTTAAATTCAAAATACTTTTTTTTCTTTGTTTATCCCTGTTGGCAGCAGAGCCAATGTCAAAGGCACTGCTATTAGAATAAATAATAAAAACTAAAATACTTCTGATAAATATTCAACGAAAAATAATGAAGTATCTGTCAGTGGCATAAATTCTCAGCCAGAATCTGATTTGACATAATCATTTATAATATTTCCATTCATAATATCAATCTATAAAACACACAGAAGAGAATCTTAAAGTATCTAAACTTAAAAAAAAAAAAAAAACTTTTTAATTGACATAAAGTTCTGCGTTCTTTGTTTTAATCTCCTGAGCCGAGTTGTTTTTCTCCGTTGAACCTGTTCAGTCTTCGGAGTCTCTTTCAGTTTCAGTCTTATCTGAGTCAGATAAAGTCCAAACAGAAGCTGCTCACAGGTCACAGCTCTGTCAGCAGCTCAACTCCCCCACTAAGCCCCCCTCTCCTTCCTCCTGCACCTTTATCTGTGTGTGTGTGGGGGGGGGGGGGACTTCAGAGGTCCCAGACAGAATCCCTGAGGTCCGCCAGAGACATGATCTAAAAATATCTGCAGCAAGAACCTTTATTAATATTATCTCATTTTTTTTTATTTCAGTTAGTTTTTCTTTATTATTATTATATTAGGGAATGAAAACTATAGATGACGTCACCCTCACCTATGGGTGTCATTATTTTATTGTGGGTTTTAGACGTATACGACACATATAAATGTTTTTTACCAGGGAGCATCAGTGTCGCTGTCCATACAATCATGTATTTTTATTAGATTAAATAGGATAAACTAGAGTTAGTTTTAGAGGTTTAGTTCTGGTTGATGTTGGCATATTAGAGGAGAGAGGACGAGGAGATCAGCCGTCATGCAGCACTTTGTGAATTTGTTTTAAATCACACTGAAACAGACTTTTATCTTTTATAGGCTGTAAAACTGTACAGACACTAAAGTGTTACTGTTATGATCAACAATCATCATGGTCATGGTCTCTCCCTCTTTGTCCCATAAAGCCAGTGGGCGGAGGCAGAACCAGACACTCAGAGTGGGCGGGGCCAGAGAGACAGAGAGAGAGGAAATCACCACCATGAAATAACAGTATTATTCATAATATTGAGAGTAGCAGCAGCAATAATAATTTGTAACTTTATTTCAGTATTGATGAAACCTAATAACTCAGTTGTTAAAGACAAATGCTGAGTTTTTCAGATTTTGGATGGTGATTTGGGCAAGTTTGTGATGAAATTGCGGGAATTTGCAAGAAAAATTGAGGGAGATGGCAAAAAAATGTGATTGATTTTTTTTTTTTTTTTTTCAATGGATTCCCCCTACTCCCTGTTCTTACTACGCCAGTGGTTCTCAGGACACCAGAAATACACAAATATTTGTTCTGAGACTGAAGAATTACTTATTTAGTCAATGTACATTCAAATTAGGGCCAATGTTGTACATTTTTGGAAATATTATAGAGAAATTTCTGAAAGAAATTGTAAGATTTCAGAAAAAAAGTTTTTTTTTAAATTCTAGAAAAAAGTGGTAAAATTTCTCAAAAGAAAAAGTTAAAAAAGTTAAAAAAAAAAAAATTAATTTCTAAAAAACAAACAAAAAAAGCTTAAAAATTCTAGAAAAAGTGGTGACATTTCAAGAAAAAGTTGGGAACCCCTTTTTGAACCCTCTTAAGGACCCCTGGGGATCCACGGACCCCACTTTGAAAACCATTGCACTAAGCTACGACCTTAACGTTAAAAGAGTCATTTCTAATGACTTCTTATGATAAGCAAACAGACGACATGACTTCAGTTCTCATCTTGTTTTATCCTTAAACTTAATAAACATGGATCAAACTTTCAAAACATTCCTGAGTCAAAAAAGTTCTGTAGCTTAAAAAAAAGAAAAATAAATAAAGAATACACGAAAACTTCCAGTTTTGTTTTCTTTATCTTCTCACGCAAGGCAATAATGTTCCACGTTGCGTAACAAGGGGGGAAATTAGCCTACTTCTCCCTCCAGTGTGAAGTAAAACATGCAACATTTTTTCCAACTTTCAGTGAAGATATATGTGACTTTTTTTGCGAAACTAAAATGTGGGGGATGTGAAATGATGCAACGCCGCATATTTTTCCCGTAAATCAGCGATTTTTGTGGCGAAAGTGCAGATCTGGCACCACGGGCTTTGGCTGATTGTGTGTTGAATTATGCAAACGCATAATCACGTTTTTCTGGAGCAACTGATAACTGATATTATTAATAGTATTATTATTAGTCAAAGTATTTAAGTAGCTACACTGTGATAATGCAGATGATGATGTTGTGCTGTACAAATCGATGTGTCCATGACATCGCTGAACCAAAACAAGGAGCTTAAAGAAACTAAAAGAGCTGAAGATAAATGAGTGAGTGAACTGAACGGGCGGTAAAGATGGACGGTGGCCTGTAGGGGACAGATGTTCACACTGTTACACCCAGGTATCAGCTGACAGATGTTTTTATCTCATTAGACTGAACTTGTTGTGTTGTGTTGTGTTGTGTTGTGTTGTGTTGTGTTGTGTTGTGTTGCGTTGCGTTGTGTCGTCTCTTTTCTGAATCTGGACTGAGATCAGGTCAAATGATCCAAAACCTCCACCAGGAATCCACCTTCAATGACCTTTAAAGGGATAGTTCAACATTTTGGCAAATTAGCCCATTGCCATAATCCCTATAGTCATAGCAGTAGGTTCGTTACCTTTAATCGTCGGTGCAAGCTATTTTTAGAACGGCGGAGCAGAGCGGCAAGCTGCTCAGAGCTACGCTACGGAGGCTAAAGGAATTTCTTGGTTTCCCTCATAAAACTCATCAAATACACAATCCAACAACTCCACAACGCTCTGGTGGACAAGTTGTGACCTGCACATTCACCACGCTATGAGATAATAACACAACGTTACCAGACAGAGTTGTTTTAGAGGTAAATACAGAGACTGCTTGATGAAAAACTGTCCCTGAAGGCAACGTGCATCAGCGGTTTTGCATGAATTTCCCTCTAAAACAACTCTGTCTGGTAACGTTCTGTTATTATCTCATAGCGTGGTGAATGTGCAGGTCACAACTTGTCCACGAGAGTGTTTTGGAGTTGTTGGATTGTGTATTTGATGAGTTTGATGAGGGAAACCAAGAAATTCTTCTGCTCGTGGCTCTGCTCCGCCGTTCTAAAAATAGCTTGCACCGACAAGTAAAGGTAACGAACCTACTGCTATGACTATAGGGATTATGGCAATGGGCCAATTTGACAAAATGTTGAACTATCCCTTCAATGACCTTCAGTGACCTTTTAGGACCTTTAACAACCCCTGGAGCTGCTCGAACCGTCCGACCCCAAAACCAAAACGTCTTGTCACTTTGACTCAAACAGTTTTATATTTTGTTTCCAGTGTGCGGCGCGGCTCGGTCGCTGCAGCGCTCAGCCTGGCGTCGGTGGATTTAATGCTTATTTAAAGTAAATGGAGGCGGCCGGGTGCCAGTCTAAACACTATCCGGCCTTGTTTGGCACTTTTTTTATGAGGACGCTGCTGAAGATGATGATGATGATGATGACGGTGATGTGGCTGAAGTGGAGAAGAGCGTCGCCGTGGAGTCTACGACGGCACAGCAGCACACACATCTATATATATATATATGTATCTGTCTGTCTGTCTGCTTCCATAGATAGAAACTGCACACTGGGATATTTACTACCTGTCTCACACACACACACACACACATACTGTTTCTACTAACTAACTACCTACTGGGAACCAAACAAGTTCAGAAACATAAAAATCTCCAAACTCTACTTCAACTACTCAACAGCCAAGTCCAACCAATATTTATACGACTTGGTGTCTCTCTACATCTCACTCGTGGTTGCTCTAGTGACTCAGTCCAGCCATTAGCCTCCTACCTTGATCTAATTCTTTTTATTCAGATGTTACAGAACTTTTATGACCACAAATATAAAATGACCAGCGATTTAATTTGTTTGTTTGTTCTTAAATTAATGTAGAATGGCACAAAGCCTCATAGGAAATGGGAAATGTGTCAGCTGGAAGTTATCATTAAAGGGACATTGTGTAACTTCTCCTGTTATCTATTCACGGAAAATCGATTATTTGGTTCAAAAGTCTGTTTTTCATTAATCAGTAATCCCCCCCATCAACAAAGTGAAGTGTTCCTTTCAGCTCTGAATGAGCCGTTCACATCATTCATATCTACATGGAGCGGGTAAGCTCGGTGCTGTGAGGAGGAATGGAGCGTTACACTGATGCTGCATTCACCTGCAGTCGGGCAGACGGCCGTCGCTAACAAACCAGATGTCATTTTAGTCACAGAAGTGGAGAGAAAGACGGTAAAACGTGGGTCAGGTAAACGATACGACATCGCCATGACAACATATTGTCACGTATATTGTTTTGCCTCGTGTTGACGGACCACTTGTTCACATAGAGGCTTGTTTATGCCGTTACGTGCAGCAGCTGTCGTCCGTCTGCCGTCTGCCCGATTTCACGTGAATGCAGCATGAAAAATACGATTGAGTTGCTTGTGATATACAACCGCAACGCTAGATGGGAGGAATTCATACACAATGTACCTTTAAGATAGCGGTTACAGCTAAAAATAGAACGACTCACGTTAACGTGGAAACCAACCAGCAAACCATATCAGTCCTGCCAGTGTGTTACGTTATTTATAGGGCTGTCAATCGATGGCGATTAATCAAATTTTTTCCATAGTTTTTCCACGCGCGATTAATCTCTATATTAAAAATATAATATATGGGGGGGGGGGTCTGCGAGGGTCTGTGACACTGCTGTGAGTCTTCAAAGTCTTCAAACCAGAGTTTGTAACAACACTGGAAAAAGTTGCTAGATTTGTCGCTGGTCGCTTTTGACAAAAAAAATAAACCACCAAAAGGGTTTGGAAAGTCGCCAGATTTAGGGAGAAAGTCGGCAACACTGCTCAAGAACCTCATGTTGTCAGTTTTAGGTTTTGTTGAGTGGAAACAAAACAAAAATGAGTGTCACACTGAAAATCATTGATCTGTTACTTTGTAAATCATGCAGTATTAGAATAATAATATATAATTTAGAAAAAATGCAACAGGAACAAACTGACGATATATATGACAGAATTAAAATGTGAATGTTTCTGTTGAGCTGAACATCGACTGTCAGCTCACAGCTCCGTCCATCTCTCTGCTCCTCCTTTTACAGTAGAAACTTCCACACTATCACCATCACAATTACGGACTCTTACACATACAGTATAGCCTACTCACATCAGCAACTCACTCCAACAGGACAATATCACCAGTCACATCGTCAGAAAGGCCACAGACAACTATTCTACCTCAGGCGACTCAAGAAATTTAACGTAGTCTGGACGGTCACTCACGCAGTAAACTCCAACGCATCATTTTAAAAAAGCATCAGAAATGACAGGCACACCTCCCTCCCTCCCATCACTTGACTCACTTCACCGTAAACGCACAATAACAAGAGCACAAAAGATCATTTCTGATCCATCACACCCAGATGAACCACCTGTTCCAGCTGTTGCCCTCTGGCAGGCGCTGTAGGTCCACATCAACACAAACAACCCCGTTCAAAAACTGCTTTTTTTCCCCACTGCCATCAGGTCACTGAACTCCACTCACCTCTAAAAAACTACCTTTCTGTTTGATTCTGTCTCTTGCCAACATGCCAACAACTTAGCAATTAGACTTAGAAATAAAAATCTATCCTTAACCTGAAATGGTACCAAATTCAGCTAAAAGTGCAGCCAGTATCTCAGAGCGTGGTGAATGTGCAGGTCACAACTTGTCCACCAGAGCGTTGTGGAGTTGTTGGATTGTGTATTTGATGAGTTTGATGAGGGAAACCAAGAAATCCCATGAGCCTCCGTAGCGTAGCTCTGAGCAGCTCACGGCTCTGCTCCACCGTTCTAAAAATAGCTTGCACCGACAATTAAAGGTAACAAACCTACTGCTATGACTATAGGGATTATGGCAATGGGCCAATTTGCCAAAAATGTTGAACTGTCCCTTTAAGGACTCGATCCTGTTCCGTCCTGCCCCTTGCTGCAGGCCGCTGCTCCACCTGCGCAGCGTCGGAGCAGGAAAAACCCGGAGACGAGGGCGCGAGGGTGACGGGGGGCCGGGGGGACAGGAAGAGGGAGCTGATAGGAGCAGATTAGGTCGGGGCTAAAAACGTCAGTCAGTTTTCCTGGAGGAATTTTAATTGCCCCGGGGGCCCTGCTTATCTGCCCCAGGGCGGTTATTAATACAACACCCGCGATAAAGAGGACGGAGAGCGACACGGAGCAGGATCTACCCTCATCCACCCTGAAATCTGCCCCCACGTCGTAAAGTTACTCTGTTTTTAATGACCGGTCAGTGTTGATCGTTATTATTACTTCAGGAGTTTATGTAAAATACAGGATTTTATAGTAACACTTTATAATAAGTACATTTATTACATTGTTTATGATAAATGAGGCCCCAGGTGTCATTATTTGGCAACACTACACACTATTAAGCATTAGTTAAGCATTAATAAATACTGAATTCTTCATTTATAACACATGAATACTCATTATATGTAGTTTATAAAGAGTTAGTGTGCCTTATCAATGAGGAGTAAAACATTTTTAACTGTGTTATAAACATACTAATGAGTATTCATATGTATTAATGCTAAACTAATGCTTAATAGTGTGTAGGCCTACTTATTATATAAAGTGTTCCCAATGTAAATATATACATATTAATAAAAATAAGTTACTTTTCTTCTTGTATTTGCTGTGGTTTTCTGTTTGAAGGATGATAATGAGAAACAACGACAGGTGTCTTAGGATGGACATTATTTGGCAACACTTTATAATAAGTACTCACTATTCAGCATTAACAAATACCAAATTCTTCATTTATAACACATGAATAAATACAGTTAGTGCTTATCAATGATGAGTAAAACATGTTTAACTGTGTTTATAAACTACATACGAATGAGTATTCATGTATTATAAATGATGAATTCAGTATTTATTAATGCTTAACTAATGCTTAATAGTGTGTAGGCTACTTATTATAAAGTGTTACCAATTTTATGACTTCATTTTCAAAGGATTGGCCCTTGAGACCGTACTTATTACCAACAAAGTACAAAACAAGAGTTCGGTTATCAACACTGCTTTTGCTAGTTTATTTTGTCTATTTTTAAAATATTATAATACCAGATTTTTTTTTTATATCAACGATCTTAATATTGTTATCTGCCCAGGAACTACAGGTGGAAGTTAGCAAATGTTGCTACAACCTGGCTCAAGGCATCTTCTCTTGTCTCACAAGATTCATGTTTTTGTGCATTGTCCCTGTTTAAATAAATAAATTCCTATTCCTAATGGTATAAGATCATAATAGAAAGTGAACACAAAACACACACACACACACTGGCAAGGATTACACGTCAAAATCAGAGTAATACGAGTGTGTATGTGTACACACACAGGGGCGTAGCACCAGATTCTGGGCCCCTAATGTCAGTGCAGAGTTGTTTTCAATTTATAAAAAGCTGCAGATGGGCGTTCCTGTCGGGACAGTTTTTCGGCAAGCAGTCTCTTTTCGATACCCCGATTTATATTTTTTGGGCAGCATGAGGACTGTAGCATCCCCGGCTAAATGATGGTCGGACTCTCAAACTGATGGTTCACAATGGTTTATTCCTTGGACCGTATTCAATGCAAACACACCGTAAGAGCTATGAAAAGAAGAAAACAAAATACAGTTACCTTTACTCTTACTTGAAATTACCTTTAACTGCCTTTATCACAAACAATCATGTAAGTTGACTCTCTTTTTATCTAATAAACTTATTGTAGACTCACAGGTTTTACTCCATGAATTTAAATATATATTTTAACTGCTACGATTGATGTTACAGTCATGAGGGAAAATTCACATTTTAACTGAAAGACAACCTCCCATAGAGTGCAATATAAAACAGTATTTAACATGACATTAGCATTTTTAACCGTTCGTTTTTAACCCAATAAACAGTTTTTAACCTTAGCAGACCTCATATAAAACAGACAAAATAAGTCCTGTTGCATTACCAAAACAACCTACGAGTTAGCTTATAGCTTAATCTCACTTCAATACAGACCGACACGGCAGCTCGCCGATGCTAATAGTAGCTACCGCTAACCACAATACGCTTTATGCATGAAAATATCCACGGCAACCAAACTCGAGCCGGACATAAATATAGCATGAAATGGTAACAAAACAAACCTTGTGCCCCTTATTAGCCAGGTGCTAGGGCGTTTCATGTGGGTTAGACACACTTTGCTTGCTTTTAGCATTGAAGACACTCCTTTAGCCTTGCAGACATACTTTTCCTTCTGCCGGTAAAGTCCGAAGCACCGGATGTGTACGAGGTCACGGCGAGACGCTTTCAAAATAAAAGCCCTGAATATCCGTCTGCTTAATAAATAAAAAATAAAAGCCTGGCTTTAAAGAATGTTAATGAATAAACATAAGAACACATTTATAGAAATACTATGCTCATATTAAAGGTCATTTACACTCCCACCAAATCATTACTGGTTTTTCATCCCCTTATTAGATGTAAAGCATGAATGAGTGCTTGAGTCAAAAAATGTCCATAAACTCTTCATACTGTAAAGGATAGGTTGTGGAGTGAAGGGGGTGATTAAACAGTCTCTAGGAGCAGGATCAGCTTCTGCACTGGACGTTCAACGATGGATGGCTTGCCAGAACGCTGTCCCTCCTTTCCCATCTTCTGATCTCCAACACGAATCTTCACTCTCCTCACTAGTCCATCTTTATCAGTCACTGTCTCTACAACTTTAGCCAATTTCCATTCGTTGCGAGGCTGATCTTCTGTCTTTTCCATCACAATGTCACTGACTTTGAGGTTTCTCCTTGGAGTATGCCAGCGTTGTCTGGTGGCGATGTTGTACACATACTCTCTTCTCCACCGGCCCCAGAACTGCTCTGCAAGGTACTGAACACGGCGCCACCTCTTACGAGCATACATATCCTCTCTGATGAATCTGCCAGGAGGTGGTAAGGCTGCAGTGGGTTTCATGGTGAGCAGGTGATTGGGCGTTAGCGGCTCTGGACTATCTGGATCATTTAAGTTGTCAACAGTGAGTGGACGACTGTTCACAATAGCTGCTGCCTCATAAAAGAATGTCCGTAGAGAGGCATCGTCCAGCCTGCCTGATGAGGGTGAAAGAGTTAAACGAAGAACATTCCTCACCGTTCGGATCTGTCTCTCCCATACGCCTCCAGCATGGCTTGCATGCGGAGCGTTCATGCTGAAGTCACACTGTTTCTCAGCCAAAAACGTAGTCAGACGATCAGCATCCAATTGCTTGAGAGCTTCATTCAGTTCATTTTTAGCTCCAACGAAGTTCGTTCCTTGGTCACATTTTATGTCACGTACTGCTCCTCTTATTGCAATGAAACAACGAAGTCCATTTATGAAAGCATCTGTCGACATGTCGTCTAACATTTCAATGTGGATAGCTCGACAGCAAAGGCAGGTGAAAAGCAGTCCGTATCTCTTTTGTACCTTGCGTCCTTGTTTGGTGAAAAACGGACCGAAACAGTCCATTCCACAATAGGTGAAAGCTGGTGATGGATCCACACGCTCAGACGGCAAATCTGCCATTCGCTGCTCCTCGGTGAATCTTCTGAGTTTTCGACATGTAACACATTGATGCAGATGCGTTGCCACAGCTCTGTTGATTCCTGGAATCCAGAATCCATTTGATCTGATCTCATTAATAGTCAAGCCTTTTCCTTGATGTTGGACTTTCTCGTGACAGTGAGCAATTATTGCCTTGGTGATGGGATGACTCTTTGGTATGATCACTGGATGCTTCAGTGAGGTAGTAAGTGATGCATTTTTCAGTCTTCCTCCCACCTTGAGGAGTCCATCCTGATCAAGAAAAGCATCCATCTGAAACAGTTTACTCTGAGAGGGAAGTTGAGTTACCTTACTGAGCAACTTTAACTCTTCTGGATATGCGTGTCTCTGTAAGTCTCTTATGATGATGCAGCGTGCGTCTTCTCGTTCTTGGACGGTGCTGTGGTCTGTTGACTTATCATGTCTGACACGACGAATGAGACGAGCGACAGCCTGAGTTGCTTTTGACCACGAAGAAAACTTTGACAGGCGGTCTGAGAGACTCAGCTGTTCCTGTGTCTGTGTGTTTAGAGTCTGAATCCTCTTGACTTCAGGATCTCCAATCTGTATTTCTGCGCTAACATCTGTAGCTAGAGGTATCTCTTTAAAGGGGAGTGGCATCTCGTAATGTCCCTGAATGTTCCTCTTGATCCCTTCCTTTAACACATCCAGGAAGCGGATGTCATCCTGAGACACAGTCTTTCCGTCCTTATTGGCATCTTTAAAGTCAGACTCGAGAACCCTGAGTGCCTCAGCTGGGGTCACTGGAGGAAGCTCTCTGACTGAAACTCTGTGACACATGTTGGTGATGCTTGGTGAGTTGTGGTGAGGTGAACAGCCTACGATACTCCACCCCAAATCCGTCTGAACTGCATATGGTTCGCTATCTCCTCCAAGGATTACCTGCCGTGGTGCCAGTGCCCTTGAGCAATTGTAGCCGATCAGCAGACCGACTTCACATTCCAGCTGTGGTGGGATTTCATCTGCTATTTTGATGAGATGATTCCAGTTCCGTGCCGTGTCACAGGTAGGAATGTGTGTTCGATTCACTGGTATACAGTCCTTGGTGTAAGCAGGGGGGAGATCAATGTGGATAGCAGAGCAGTAACCTCTCACTCTCAAACCCGACACTCTTTGACTATGCATTAATGCATCCTTTCCTGTCATGGTTGTTAGTTTCAGTCTTACAGGATGAGTTTCAGTCTGTAAACTATTGCTGACTTCTTGGTCAATGAAGACTGTATCGCTTTGGGTATCAAGCAGCGCATAAACAAGTCTTTCCGTACCTGGATTGCTGACAGAAGAAACCCACACTGGCACTATCATTGAAGTGTTGGTAGATGGCTCCTTAGTTGCCACACTGAGAGCCAATGTGGTTGCTGTTTCCTCTGTGTTACTTTGATTTGAGACTGACGTGGGCTTGGCCTTGGTGTAGGTGTCATCATGGAGAAGCGTAGGATGTCTTGCTTTACATTTGTCGCATGAATGTCTATTGCGGCAGTCCTTGGCGTTATGGCCCGTCCTCAAGCAGCCATAGCAAAGCTTCTTTTCTTTCACATATTTCCGTCGTTCCTCCAGAGCTTTCCCTTTAAACTCAGGACAGCGATGAAGTTGATGTTTACTGTCTTGACAAAACACACATGGTGGCTTTAAACCTGTTCTTAACTGTCCTTGTGTTTCATTCTCTGTAACTGTCTGTGTGTGATAAACACTGGATTTACATTTCTTTTCTTTCAGATGACGTGATGAGTTAGCCTCTGATGAGTGGAGAGCGTGGAATGAAGTAATAGGATTACATGCAATTTCTGCCTCCGTTACAATGAAGAAGACAAACTCTTGGAAGCTGGGAAACTCCTGGTCAACTCTCATGACTTGAGTGACTTTGCGGTTCCACTGTGATGCTGCCCAATCAGGTAGCTTTTGGATCAATTTCTGGTTTTCTTCACAATCGTTCAAAATGTCCAGACCTTTAACATAAGGCATGGCTTCCAGACATGAGTGTAAGAAATCAGCGAATGCTCTAAGTCCCTCAGCATCTCTTGAATGGACCTTTGGCCAGTTTGTTAGTTTTTCCCTGAATGCTTTTTGTATAACAAACGGCTGACCATACCTGTGGTTGAGACGGTTCCATCCATCTTTGTAGGCTTCATCATCATTTCTATAAAATATGCCATCAAGTGTCTTTCGAGCTGGACCTCCTACATATTTTTTCAAATAATGTAATTTGTCAGCTGAAGCAATGTTCTTTTTGTCTATGAGGGATGTGAAGGAAGCCTTCCACTCAATGAACTGGATAGGGTCACCAGTAAATACAGACGGTTCTGGCATTGGGAGCCTGTTCAGAGCTATGCTATCTTGGACTGCCTGAGCCAGATAACTTACATCTGTCCTTGCAGGTGATGCTGTCACTGTGATATCAGTGGGCTGCTGGATGAGAGCTGAAGGAGGAGGATACACAAACTGATGTTCTCTCGTTCTCATCTGATCTACAGAATGAACACTTGCTTCCTGCATTACTTCCTGATCATAAGTTGTGAACCTAGCTCGTGCAGCTTTAATGTCCTTCTCTGCCTTTAATCTTTCCAACTCACGTTTTTGAGCTTCAAGTTCTTTCCTTTGTTGTTCCTCTAGGAGTTGAATTTTTTCTTTTTGTTTCTCCTCCTTCAATAACACTTCATACTCTGCTTCCTTTGCTGCTAATTCTGCTGCAGCGTCTGCTCTTTTTGCTGCTATAACAGAGTGTTGACTGGAACCTTTACTTGAGTGTTGACTTGGAGGTGAAGCTGTGGATCCGTAGATGGAGCGAGCGTAGTCTCTGTTAAGAAGCTCATGAAGACGTTGCCTTACAGCTTCACTATCAAATTCTCCATCTATGCCTGATATCCTTTCAAGAGCAATTTTAACAATGTCCCTTGTAACTGCCTCACAGGCATCAATACGACGTCTTGTCTCATTAGATGGAGTGAGGTGAGCTCTGATGTCTATGTACAGGTTTATAACACAGTTTTTTCCTTCTTCTAGTGTGTCTATAAGAGTTGCAATGTCACTTTCAGGAATGTTTAACTTTAACTGTTCTCTAGCTTTACGTGCCTGGATCTTCCATTGTTCATAAATGTGAGTCAACCTTTTCTCCTTTTTGTGGGCCTCCTCCTCATGAAATGCAAGCATCTTTTCCGTGGGATTCCGTAGGCGACCAGAGCGACGGAGATCCTCCTCTTCAGTATCCTTATCCTTCATCTGTTCGGAGTCTCTGTCGTCTGGAGGCGTCTTTACTGATGCTTCCATGTTGTGAGCAGGTACCACAATCCTTGACCATCACATCAGGTCCCTCTACAGTTGTCCTTGGTCAGCGGCGTGATGTGACGGATGAGGTGAAGCTCTTACTGTAGCATCCCCGGCTAAATGATGGTCGGACTCTCAAACTGATGGTTCACAATGGTTTATTCCTTGGACCGTATTCAATGCAAACACACCGTAAGAGCTATGAAAAGAAGAAAACAAAATACAGTTACCTTTACTCTTACTTGAAATTACCTTTAACTGCCTTTATCACAAACAATCATGTAAGTTGACTCTTTTTATCTAATAAACTTATTGTAGACTCACAGGTTTTACTCCATGAATTTAAATACAGTCATGAGGGAAAATTCACATTTTAACTTAAAGACAACCTCCCATAGAGTGCAATATAAAACAGTATTTAACATGACATTAGCATTTTTAACCGTTCGTTTTTAACCCAATAAACAGTTTTTAACCTTAGCAGACCTCATATAAAACAGACAAAATACATCCTGTTGCATTACCAAAACAACCTACGAGTTAGCTTATAGCTTCATCTCACTTCAATACAGACCGACACCTAATAGTAGCTACCGCTAACCACAATACGCTTTATGCATGAAAATATCCACGGCAACCAAACTCGAGCCGGACATAAATATAGCATGAAATGGTAACAAAACAAACCTTGTGCCCCTTATTAGCCAGGTGCTAGGGCGTTTCATGTGGGTTAGGCACACTTTGCTTGCTTTTAGCATTGAAGACACTCCTTTAGCCTTGCAGACATACTTTTCCTTCTGCCGGTAAAGTCCGAAGCACCGGATGTGTACGAGGTCACGGCGAGACGCTTTCAAAATAAAAGCCCTGAATATCCGTCTGCTTAATATATAAAAAATAAAAGCCTGGCTTTAAAGAATGTTAATGAATAAACATAAGAACACATTTATAGAAATACTATGCTCATATTAAAGGTAATTTACAAGGACAGTTAGCCTCCAGGTCATTCAATCTGGACTCACTGAGGTTTCACTTTTCGCCGGCCGCTGTCTGTGGGCGGACTAAACCATTTTAGGCGAAAAATGTGTGTGCGTGTGTGTGTGTGTAATCACATGAAGTTACCTGTGTGTGTTAGAGTGTAGGAGAGGAGTGTATGTATGCATTTGTATGTTACCTGTGTGTTCTAGAGTCTGTGTGTGTGTGTGACTGACTTGACACATGTTATGAGCTGCATCCTGTGTCAGTCTGATTTAGCTGTGTCGGTGTTTATAAACATTTAAACGAGCGCCAGGTGGATTGTTTATGAAGTTAACGAGCTCTGGCCGGAGAACCAGAGGTTACCACGGCAACTTGAGCTGAGACAGACAGAAACGTTGAGAAAAAGAGTGATTTTCTGCCTCTGCACCGGTCTCGCAAAAGGCTTACGGTGACAAAACGGTAACTCCTATCAGAACAAAACACAGATCAACGGTGCTGTAAGGACTTCCTGAACAATTTGGTACGATTTGGTGTTTCTACAGTAAATATTTTGGCGACGCTGGCAGTTTTAAAACATCAGGCCGTTCTGCTTCTCTCAGAAAATATTTATATTGGAGTCAATGAGGAGCAGAGACAGACGTGGCCGCACTCAGAGGCTGATTCTGTAAATTCTGTAAGTCTCTCTGATATTTTGAGCACATGGTGAGAGACAGAACAAGTTTGTCTACAATTTTCTGAAAAAAATATGTGTGTAGAGTGTAAATTGTGGCCGGTCCGAGTGTTTTTCTGGCCTCTCTCCCACTCTAACCGATGATGTCACCCACTCTGACACGAACATTCCGTCCAATACACACCCATTACAATCTCATAATTTCTCCAAAAATGATCATGGTCATTGATCAGGGATTGATCAAAAACTATATGACCTATCAAAACGTGGAGTAATACACCAATACACAAGACCTGTGTCTACTGTTTAAAGTTTAAATGAAGTCTCTAGGTGAAAGTATGCCTGAGCAGTAGACGTTTGTTAAACTCCAATGATTTCCAATGACTCTTTTTTGTTTGCCCGTCCCATTGACTTCAATGCAAAATTTTGCGCAGTTTTTCGTGACTTACGTCGCACTGGTCCCTGCAGCTGTTTCATAGCTGTGGGACCAGTGCCCGGTGCGACGGCCCGTGGCCCTAATTAACTGCTTACAAATAGGCTACATTAATTAATGTGTTTCCTAATCCTAAGTAATACATAACAATGATTAATATATCTGTAAACAGTTAATTAATGCTTAATAATGTACTAACTAACGTTAATTAAGGGACCCTTATTGTAAAGTGTTACCCACAATACTTATGTCTACATAAACTTACAAATAAAATAAAGTTCATTAACAGGAACAGGAGCAGAACCAGGTTGTTGTCTCTAAAACCACCAACTCCACTGCTTCTGATTTACCCACAATGCACAGGGTGAAGTGAACAAGTTCAAGACCCCCCCCCCCCCCCTCTTCTCCCTCCCTGAGTCTAACAAGGCCTGTGACCTGACCGTTGACCTTGACGCGCCACAGCACGCGCCGCACCGCCTCGCGCGCCTCTCTCCCGTGGAGCGAAGAGATTTGATTTGTTTTTGTTTTTTCTTTTACGCACGAAACCTGCGCACGGTTTGGTCGCCTGGTACAACAACAACAAAGACAACAACAACAACGCATACACGTGCACACGCTGAGCTGGCTCGTGCGTAAAAAAAAAAAAAAAAAAGGTCTGCTCAAAACCCGAATCAAACCCGGTGTGTGAGCTCACGTAACGTCACGCACACACGCTCCACCCTCCTCTCTAACCTTCTCCCTTCTCCCTGCTACTTTCCAGCCCGCACGGACTTTCCATTTCACACACACACACACGCAGAGACACACACACACCCCTCCCCCTGACATCAGAGGCGCTCCCTCCTCGGCCCAAACTCCACTTTTTTTTTACAAAGCCGGACTGAATCTCTGTCAGACTGAGACAGGGGAGAGACCTGGGACCCGGGACTATAGGCTACTACTGTGTGTTTTTTGGGGGGATAGAAGCGACTCACGGCGATGAGGCATCCCAGCAGAGGCTCCACGCAGCCGGGGCCGGAGCTGTCGACGTTTGGCTCAGTTGTTTGTTAGGAGGGAAGAGGGAAGACGCAGCAGCAGCAGCAGAAGAGGGGTTTGGGGTTTGCAGCGGGGTTTGGGTGCATGTTACTCGGAGGACTTCGTCGTTTCCTCGATGCTGCAGCGGCGGAGCAGCAGCAGCAGCTGGATGACATGATGCTGCAGAGCCCGCTCACCTCCACGCCGTTTTCTGTCAAGGATATCCTCAAGCTGGAGCAGCAGCAGCAGCAGCAGCAACAAGCCGGGGCCTTGGAGCTCCAGCAGCGCTCTCCTCCTCCTCCTCCTCTTCCTTCTCCTGCTCCTCTTGCTCCTTCCCAGCAGAGACTCTTCCAGTCTCCGCCGTCCTGCATGCTGGCCCGGGACAGCCCGTCGTTCTCGGACGGAGAGGACAACAACCTGGCCTACCTCAGCGGAGGAGCCAGTAAGCTGGAGGCCGCCGAGCTGGAGCTGGAGCTGGAGGAGCACGACAGCAGTGAGTAGTAGGCTACGAGCTGCTTCTGTAACAAAACAAAAGAGAGAGAGAAAAACTACAGAATAAAAAAGGAAAAAAGGCAACAAAAGAAGCTTGAGACAATGTAAACGCATGGAAAATGAGAAAAAAAAGTCCAAATGTCCTGGAAAAGCTTCAGTTATTATTTACCACATCAGCTACCAGAGTTTTTGTTTGACGTTTTCAGACCTCACTAAGGATTTCTTTTCTTTCTTTCTTTTTTTTCTTTTTTTTTAAAGTGCCTAGTGAGAAAACTAAGAGACTTTGAATTGATGAGTGTTTCCAGTATTGGGCCCCATGTTTGTGTTGTTCTATGATACATTCATAGGAATTTCTAAGCATGTAACTGTACTGTAAGAGATTATTGCATGCATAATTTATAGAGCTACAGACTGCTGCACATCTTTAAACCAGACAGGAAGAAACGTAGAAACAAAAATGTACAAAATAAGGTACAACTGTCGATAAGAAGTTACACTTCTCCAAAAGCATGAACGGGACAGAGGATGTGTAATAACATATAGTATAGCCGCTGAAAATGTCCTGGAAAATGATTTCAAGAAAAGAATGGGAACCTTGAAGTAGCTACACACACTGCAGATTTATAGCGACACACACAGACCGACACACACCAGGATTTGCATGATGAGCCACAATAACAACGTGACCTGTGACCTCAAACAAAACCGGAGCAGCGTTAATTTCCTTTGTGACGCGAAATGTGGCTCAAATTTATGGAATTAAATTACCACAAATAATATTTTATATATAATTATAATTAATTAATGGGTCAATACAGAGCGGTTGGTGTGTGGGCCGTGAACGCACCAGGAGAAAACACAACACACCCAGTGCTCCTTCGCTGCTGTTTGAGTCATGGATGTTTTTATTTCTGGTTATTTGACCTTCAATAGAAAAAAAGAAATGAAAAATCCAGCTAAATTAATAATAATAATTATAAAATAGAATAAAATTCAGACTTAATAAAGTGAAAACAGTTTGGGCTTCGTGTTTTGTATTTTAAACGATCCCGGTAAAAAAAAAAAACACACACACAAAAAAAAGAAAAAACACACACACATCGGTGATGAGAGCCGGTGTTGGACTGAGACTGATCCTGTAAAGTTTCCACATGTCAAACACTAACTCCTATAGCGCTTTGAGTCGCGCCGCGGAGACGTGTTATGATGTGTGGATCATAAAGTTTAAAGAGGCCTGGAAAAGAAATGAGACGGAGCCGCAGCGCTGATTAAAACACACAGAGACACAGACTCACACTCACACTCAGTTTTTACGCACCAGTCAGATAGTTTTATATTTTCGCCTTGTTCGTGTTTTATGGCTCAGCTTCTGGCTGTGTTTTATAGTCTATTGTCTCGTTTTTATTCAGATTATTTCAGATTTTATTTCACTGGGTTTATATTTTATTTTATTTTTTATAAATGTTGACGCGTTCTTGCTGCTGTTTTAAACTTGTTTTTACGCACAAAGACGAGCGCTGATGGTCAGGACCATTGTGTATAGGGGGGAAAGGTGATGATAATTTTAGAGTCCACAAAAAAAACCCAGTAGTCTAATCTTTGTATGACTGAATTATTCTGCATAAGACTCTGACTAATACTCATAGTAATGCTGCATTAGCATCAAACCAAAGTAGGCTAAACAAGAAATGATAATACTAAGTAGTCTATGAAAAAAAAGTAGAAAAGTCAGGGGGAAGGGGCCCAGAATTCCTAGCAACAGCCCTGCTCGTTTTTATTCAGATTTGATTTCACTGCGTTTATATTTTATATATTTTTTAAATGTTGAAGAGTTGTTGCTGCTGTTTTAAGCTTGTTTTTATGCACAAAGACGAGCGATGATGGTCAGGACCGTTGTGTAGGGGAGAAAAGTGATGAAATTCTAGGGGCCCAGCGTCCAGTGGGGCCCACAAAAAACCCCAGTAGTCTAATCTTTGTCTGACTGAATTATTCTGCATAAGACCCTGACTAATACTCATAGTAATGCTGCATTAGCATCAAAACAAACTACAAGAAATTATAATACATATAGTCTATGAAAAAAAAGTGGAAAAGTCAGGGGGAAGGGGCCCACTTTAGTATACTTTCAGGGGGCCCAGAACTCCTAGCAACGGCCCTGCTCGTTTTTATTCAGATTTTATTTATATTTTATATATATATATATTTTATAAATGTTGAAGAGTTGTTGCTGCTGTTTTAAACTTGTTTTTACACACAAAGACGAGCGCTGATGGTCAAGACCGTTGTATAGGGGAGAAAGGTCTAGGGGCCCAGCGTCCAGTGGGGCCCACAAAAAACCCCAGTAGTCTAAGCTTTGTCTGACTGAATTATTCTGCATAAGACCCTGACTAATACTCATAGTAATGCTGCATTAGCATCAAAACAATAATACATAGGCTACGTATGAGAAAAAGTGGAAAAGTCAGGGGGAAGGGGCCCACTTTAGTGTTCTTTCAGGGGGCCCAGAACTCCTAGCAACGGCCCTGCTCCTTTTTATTCAGATTGTATTTAGCCTATATTTTATAACTGTTAGAGTTGTTGCTGCTGTTTTAAACTTGTTTTTACGCACAAAGACACGTTTTAACGCTGTGTGTGTTTCCCCCCCTGACGCAGAGAGCTGCTGTCTGCTGGGCCGGGAGGAGGCGGCGGGAGGAGAACCGGACTCGGACCGCGACCGACCGGTGGCGGCGGCGGCGATGGCGACGACGAAGCAGCGCAGCCGACGGAGGCCCCGCGTGCTGTTCTCCCAGGCGCAGGTGTTCGAGCTCGAGCGGCGCTTCAAGCAGCAGCGCTACCTGTCGGCGCCGGAGCGCGAGCACCTGGCCTCCACGCTGAAGCTGACGTCCAACCAGGTGAAGATCTGGTTCCAGAACCGCAGGTACAAGTGCAAGCGGCAGCGGCAGGACAAGTCCCTGGAGGCGGCGGCGGTGGTCGGAGGGGCAGGAGGGGGGCAACTACACCACCACCACCACCTCCTCCACCACGCGCCCCCTCCTCCTCCTCCGCCGCGGCGCGTGGCGGTGCCGGTGCTGGTGCGCGACGGGAAGCCGTGTCTAGGCGGCGGCGCGCAGAGCTACAGCAGCACCGCCTCTACGGCCGCTGCTGCTGCCGCTGCTCCCTACGCCTCCAGCCCCTACACCTATAACGGATACCCGGCGGCGGCCTACGGCTACAGCAGCAGCCCGGGCTACTCTAACTCCAACTACAGCTGCACCTACACCAGCATCCCCGCCGCGCCGCCGCCCCCCAACGCCTTCATGAACATGAACTTGGGAAACGTGAGCGGCCTCGGAGGCGGAGGCGGAGGAGGAGGTGTAGGAGGAGGAGGAGGTGGAGGAGGAGGAGGCTCCGCTCCGGCGCAGACGCACCAGGGGACAGCGGCGGTCACGTCGTGCCAGGGCTCTCTGCAGGGGATCCGCGCCTGGTAGCACCCCCCCACCCCCCTTCCCACTCCCCTACACTGCAAAAACTCAAAATCTTTCCAAGAATAATTGTCTTATTTCTTATCAAAATGTCTAATTTCTTGTCAAAACTAATCTTTTTCCACTTAAAATGAGACTCTTCACCTAAAAATTGACTTGTTTTTAGATCATTTGTTTCAAGAGAAGTGAAAGCAAGTATTTTGTGCTTGTAATAAGAAAGAAAAACTTGATCCACTATCAGATTTTTCTATTTCAAGTGAAAATAAGCTTGAAAGAAGTTAAAAAAAAAAAGTGTTAAAAACAAGCTACTTTTTATGTATAACTATGTAGCCTATATGTATAAATATACATATTTTAGGTATAATGAGATTTGTTTTGACTAGAAATGACATTTTAACTAGAAATAAGACAAATATTCTTGGCACCCCCCCACCCCCCCTACACTGCAAAAACTCAAAATCTTTGCAAGAATATTTGTCTTATTTCTTATCAAAATGTCTCATTTCTAGTCAAAACTAAGCTCTTTCCGCTTGAAATAAGACTCATCACCTAAAAATTGACTTGTTTTTAGATCATTTCCACTTGTTTCAAGAGAAGTGAAAGAGAAGTTTTTTGTGCTTGTAATAAGAAAGAAAACTTTCAGAAAAACTCCACTATCAGATTTTTTCTAAAAATAGGCTTGAGATAAGCAAAAAAACAAACAAAAACAAAACATACTTTAGGTATAATGAGATTTGTTTTGACTAGAAATGAAATTTTGACTAATAAGACAAATATTCTTGGCACCCCCCCATCCACCTACACTGCAAAAACTCAAACTCTTTGCAAGAATATTTGTCTTATTTCTTGTCAAAATGTCTCATTTCTAGTCAAAACTAATCTCTTTCTGCTTAGAATAAGACTCTTTTTAGATAATTTTCACCTGTTTCAAACTAATTTTCACTTGAAATAAGTAGAAAAATCTGCCAGTGAAAGGAAGTTTTTTGTGCTTGTAATAAGAAAGAAAAACTTGCTCCACTATTTCAAGTGAAAATAGGCTTGAAATAAGTAATATAAAAAGTGTTAAAAACAAGCTACTTTTTATGTATAACTGTATGTATATGTATAAATATACATATTTTAGGTATAATGAGATTTGTTTTGACTAGAAATGACATTTTGACTCGAAATAAGACAACCTATTCTTGGTAAGATTTTGAGTTTTTGCAGTGCAACCTCACCTCACCTCACAGCCAGAACAAGAACTGGTGTCGCTTTTCTTTCCTTTTTCTAATGGAGCTTCTCACAAACCTTTTAAAAAGACATTTTGTCTCAGAAGCACTGAGTTATAAAACCGGTTCAAGTCTGGATTCACCTGCGGCTGCTTCACCTGTTTCAGCCCCAAATCAGTGCGCCTAAAGCGGGGAGGAGGTCCGAGCAAAGGTCGGTGCTCCTCATCCGGACTGTTTTTTGTTGTTGTTTTTTTTATGTTTGTTTTTAACATGCTATATTTTTAGTCTATGGAGAGATTTGAAATCTGAATTGTTTCTTTTTTTTTGGTTCAACAGAGAATTGTTTTAGTCTATTTCACATCTATTCAAATAATAAATCCAAGAATTTAATATCCGCGCTGCGTTTTGATTGTGACACCTTCACCCACTCAAACACCGTCACAGATAATAAGATTACTGATAAATAATCGCTTCACTCCCTGTGAATTTGTTGCTCATAGATATATTAAGGAAAGATTTTTTAGTTGCTGCTGCTGGAGGAGGAGAAGGAGAAGGAGGAGGAGGAGGAACGGGCCATGCAGGAACTCTTTGTCCCGGTGCCAGGCGACGTGAAAGGAGGAAGTTATTCTCCATTTGAGGTCCTTAAAAGGGACGCGATTAAGCACCTAAAATACCCCTGAAGAGCGAGCTGCAGCCGGGGCCGGGGGAGCGGGAATAATGGCTCTTATTGGATTGTCGGACAAAAGGTGTGTGGTAGGCAGAGCCGGCCACTCAGCAAAGACAAAGGCGCACAGGGGCCAAGAGATTGACGTCCTAATATTCCCATTTGAGAGCGCACAGGCAGGCAGGCAGGGCAGCGGGGGCTATATACACTGTGCAGCGCTATAGAAGAGGGGGGAACACGGAGGAAAAAATGTGGTCACTTTTGTTCGCCCTTCAGGAGGCTTGTGTTTCATTTGTGTCCCCATGCAGCGCGGAGGGGAAAAGGGGGCTCGGACTGCCCGGGAAGCAGCAGCAGCAGCCGGGGCCGGGGCTGGAGGTGAAGTGAAGGCAGCGGGGAGGCGTCCGTGTGAAAGAAGAGGGTATTATTGCTACAAGTTTCACCATTTATTCCCCCCTCCCCAGAAGAGCTGCAATGCAAAGGGGGAAATGGACGGGAGAGTTTTAAAGGCTGGAGACAGAGAAGGGAGAGAAGGGAAGGAGGAGAGAAGGAGGGGGGGCTATTATTTCAGTGTGAGGGTGTTATTTCAGCCCCAGACCGGCGTTATTCTCTCAGGTAACAGTCTGATCCTGCACCGAGAGGGAAGTTAACAAACCACACAGAGAGACTGTAGCCTATTATCAGCTTTATTATTCTAAATATAATTATTTTAATTCTAATGGTTATTAGAATAAAATAAAATCTGCTCCAGCTCAGGATTTTTGTGGGGTTTTTAAAAAAAAATATATATATAAAGGCGCATTTAGTAGCTGATACCGATTATTAAAAAAAAAGTAAATTGCCTATCATTAAAAAAGAAAGAAATTTATTTGACTAATTAATAAGGATGTCAGGAAATAAATGGAGGGAAATATAATAATAATACATTTCATAATAAACAAAAGAAACTTCTCTTGTTCCAGTTTTTCTGTTCAGAAATTTAGTTTTTTTTTAAAAATATTATTATTGTTTTTGTGCTGAGAAACTTAAGTTCCGATCAAATCATTAATCAATTAACAATAATGAGCCGCAGTCTGTCTCCTCTTGTCCTCAGCTCGTGCAGCCTAATTGGCCCCAGTTAATGAGCTCATTACGCACAGTGAGGGCTGAGAAACAGAAGGAAAAAAAATGTTATTGTCCTGTAAAACACACACACACACACACACACACACACTCACACAGGAAACAGATTTCAGAGTTGTTGTGTGACCAATGGCTCGTGGGTATTTGCCAAAGCACCAATTGCTGTTTTTCCTCCGCGCGTTAATTGTTCAGAACAGTTGTTTCCCAAACCCGTTCACATGTAATTACAGCAACATCCAGGCCCATGCACGGCGGGCAGGGAAGGCCACAGGGGGATTGTGGGTAACAGTAGAGGATGAGGGCAGCGGAAGAAGTGATTATTAGCTAGTCTGAAGGATAATTGTTTTTTAAAGGCGATTCACATACAGGCAGAAACACTGTGTTTTCATGCACTGATTAATTTTGAGATTTTGGGCTATTTTTCTGTTTTGACATGTATTCTCTCAGAAAAGTCAAAAGAAATGGTAGAAAATCCACATTTAGGTTTTTATTTTACTTCATTTTGTCTCTTACGTCAGTAGATTTTCTCCTAAATTTACAAAAAGTTGACATGCTACTGTTGTCTGAGCCATGTCATGTCAGGTATCATTGTAAAGCTCTCTCTCTCCTGAGCAATGATGTAGGCTCCAAAAATGACCATTTCCTCCGTATCCGCAACCAATCGTAAAAGTATAATTGACATTAACAATATAGGAGTTTTACAGTACAAGTCTTTAAAGGCCGTTTTCTCAAAATTAGTTTTTCCTCACAGTCTGAGCCCGAAATCTCCACTTCAGCAGCACTTACAGACACCAAACCTTCCAGTTTGATTCCTGTCTATATTCTGAAGGTTTTCACAGAGGGGTTTGTTGATATATCATTCACAGCCTGATTTATACAACACTTAATTCCTAAAAACAGGGCAAAATTAGATTTTTTTTTTTAAGGGCTGGTGACAGTGTTTTCTCATTTGAGTGATAAAAACTTCTGACTCTAATATGTCAACAAAATAAAACAAGAATTTTGAAAGTGGCTTTATCCATTGCTCAGATTTCTGTTCTGGAAATATACTGTATGCAAATTAGCGCATATTCCATCAGATATTGCCTCATCTTTTACATATTTAAACATAAAAATTGACAAAACTTGTAATACAAAAAATATTTGTCTGAATGTAAGTGATAAACTTAGGAAGTTTCATGGTGATATCTGTTAGTTAAAAATGTTACCCTATTCACCTGTAGTGTCTCACCTTGATAAATAAAAGCTCCAAGACAAGACGCGCCTTCAAAAATAAAAGACCATACCTTGATTTTATTATTTATTTTAATTTTTATCTCCATTAATAATTGGAGTCCGCAGCTCACCTTTAAAACCGGTTCATTAGATCAGATAGAAGAGGAGGAGGAGGAGGAGGATGCATCATGGAGCTCCGCTTATCGGCGGTCATCGCAGCGTCGCCTGGCCGCAGACAGTCGGTCTGTCCCCGGGCTGCAGATTGAGATCTGTCGCTCTGAGACCGGATCATCTCCTGTTTGGGACCACAAAAAAACACACACAAAAAACACTTAAAGTGCATCAGTTAAAGGTGCCTCGTGCCTCCGACTCACTAAAACAGGGATTAATAGAGAGGTAAACACACTGATAAGCCGCGCGCGCCCCGAGGTGCTGCTGCCTCGGCCGCAGGTCACGCGCTGATGGACACAAATAGACAAATAGAGACAGAGACAGACAGAGAGGCGTCCGGCAGGTAAACACACCGAGACTCGGCCTCAGCACACACACACAATAATAACAATAGGCTAATAATTAAATAAATGAATCTATTCTGTAGGCCTAAGTAATTCGCTAAGTTCACAAACTATGCCACCTGTTAAAAACTGCTAAGAACTTTCCAAAAATGTGACTCGAAACGTTGAAAACACGAGTTTCTGTCACTTTTAATTAACGTATTGTAAATAAGTGTGTTCCTGTTATTTTGTCCAGTCTGCTACAGTTTAACTACAGTATTAATATACAGCATTAAAAAAGAAAAAGAAAGACGACCGCGACCCATTAACTCATAAAGTTGTAGAAATATATCAAGAAACATTCAGGAGCAGTCGGAGGGTTTATCATTCTGATCATCAGATTAATTATTCATCATGCACAAACATGAAATCAATATTTTTATGTCTGGAAGTTGAGATAAATTCTGTGCACAGTTGGAAAATGAAACATATATTTTATAAACGCATCTTGAGCTTAATGTGAAAAACTTTGATATTTCATTCATTTTATTTGCTCGCTCCAATCGAAGAGCAGAGTGAAGAGAACTAAACCTGTAAAAGTCAATTCAACAGTTTTTAATTTTTTGTATATTGTTTTTTTAAACCTTAAAATAGAAACAATGTGACATTTTCAAGTCAAATTGTAGAAACTAGGCTACAGTTTAAAGTCGCTGCTCGTGTGTTTTTACCCGTTCGTGCTGCGGATGCTGCGTCATCCGATCACACACACCTGACACAGATACGATAAGAGAGTCATTGTCACACACACACACACACACACACACACGCACACGCACACGCACACGTACACGCACACGCATCACTATCTTTTTATTATTTGCTCTGCAGTTGTGTTCACTCTGCAGCCGACTGTAAACCACATAACATCTGCGTGTGTGTGTGTGTTGATATGTTTGATTCTCTAACTCTGATTTGTTGAGTCTCTCTGAGTCCAGATGGGTTTTCTTTTTTCAATTTTTCCACAAAAACCAAACTGACTCTTAATTCAGGCGGTGGCGTCATCTCTATAAATGTTTATCATTGGTTCTAAATAGTTAGTATAGCTAGTATAGTTTTGTTTCTACAACATTTAAAACTTTTTAGTGCTGAATCCTCTTCATATCGATCTTCACTGATCAGAATCAGATTCTTTATTGATCCACAGGGAGAAAATAATAACCAACAGGAGGCTGCATGGCTAGAACAATACATGTTTCTGTAGCCTAAGTATTAAAAATGTCCTTATAATGTAATTTAGACGAGAGAAATAAGAATATGTGAAGATGAGTTTTAAAATGGACTTTCCATATTAAATGAACAGAGTTTTCTTTCATCACCTCTTCAGCATCTGTAGATGAAAACATCTTGTTCACGCTCAGATCATGAAGCCAGTCGTGTTTTCATTCTGTGGGAACAGAAGGTAATAGGAATAGGAAATGTCCAGAAAGTGTTTTTTTTTAAACTCTTTAATCCAACATCACTGAGCTTCCTCCTCCTCCTCCTCCTCCTCCTCCTCCTCCTCCTCCTCCTCTTCCCACCCTGTCCGGCTTTGGTCTGTTTCAAATGACTGTTTATATATCATGACTCAAATTAACAGGATCACAAACTTCCCCCTGAAAGTGACTGAGAGTTCAAAATCAGCAGGTGTTAAAAAAAGTGAAAGTAAAAATATGTTGTAGATCTTAAATATAAGTCTATGTGTCTCTCGGCCCCTGATAAAAATACATTTCTGATTCACGTGTCGATATTTTTTAAAGGACAGATTATCATTACCATCGCATCATGTGGGTTCGTGGTCAAGATGCCAAAGAAATCTTCTTCATCTGTGGGTGAAAGGAAAAAAATATTACAACCAAACACCAGAGATCTCACTAGTCTGTGACACTTCTTCTCTTTCATACCGACTGGATGAACCAATGGTTGTGGGCCAAATCCGGCCAACCTGCGACTTCATTCTGAAATTGTGAGGATAGAAAAAGAAAATATGTTGTAGTTCCTGTTATAACTGGGAAGAAAAACAAGAGAAAGAGTGAAATAACTTTGTTACAACAGAAATTTCCTCGGTTGAAGTCGACTATTTTTATGGTTTTGTCCAGCGTTGGGAACGACACACCCGCAACTATCAAGTCAAAATATCTTCATCGCTCATGGTGCCTTAAATTTTGTTTAAAAAAAGTTAAAATATCAAAACAATAAATATCAAAAAACTTAATTATGAGGCCAAAAAGTGAATTTAAATTCATTTTATTTCAATGTCGACCAATGTAGTTGCTGACCCCTGGTCTAAACTTAACAAGTCAACAGTGTGTGAGGTTTTCTAACCACATTTACATGTGTTTTACATGTTGCACACTAGATGATTAAAGGCTTCAGGATATGAAAACATTACAACTAAATGCTTCATCTGAGCTGTTAAAGTGTTTATTATTTTTATTCATTAAAGTGCTTTGCTATAAATAAAATGTGACATGTAAAGCTGCACAGGAAGCAGCGCAGCCACGGTGACGACGACGAGGTGATGAGGTGAAATGAGTCTAATAAAGAGAAAACAGACCCGTGTGTTAATGTTTGTGTCTTTGTCAGAGTGGAGAGTGTGTCTCAGCTCGCTCTCCACCTCTGTCATAACACCCACATGTTGCTGCTGCTGCTACCGCCGCCTCACGCCTCCTCTGATTGGTCCGTTTTTAAGGCATACAGCACAGCGGACACTGAATAAGCTGCAGCACTGACAACAGGCCCGGACAGGCTGCGCTCACACACACTTCAGGTTATAACAGGGAGATCTGAGCCGAGGCCTCTGCACATGGAAACGTTACTGTTTCATTCCTGCACAACGACGACCGACCGCGTTATGATGCTAAAACAACAACCGACGCTCAGCAGCTGCAGCACAGACATACAACTGCTACTGCTACTACTACTGCTGCTGCTGCTGAGGCGTCGACTACAGACGCTGCTCTCACTCCGATTCACAAAATGATTCATGTGCTCAGTGGCTCAGGGCCAAAAAATGAGCTGCTGGTATCATATCAACCCCCACACACCGCTGCCTCCACCCTCGCTTTCTCTTTCTGCATTACTAAAGCAACACGCAACGTATTTCCGTGGTGTAGAAACATCTGGGCCAACGTTTGGGGTCAGATTTCTATTAATTAAAACTAGTTCAGGAATTTAAAACCAAACATCCAGTGTTGAAATCCTCAGCATTTAAAACTTCACAGTAAAATACAGTTACGTCCACATGCAGCTGCTGAAGTTAGCCAAAGGTCAAAGAGGAGAGAAGATCCAGGATCTGAAAAAGTGCAACTGTGCAGGAAATGAAAGTTGTTAAACAGAGAAACAGCAGCAGTTACAGGTGTTTTACACTGTCTCAACCTGAAGGTAGAAGTTGTAACTGTTGATCTTTCTACTTCAGGGAAGAAATCATCAGTCAGGGAGCAGATTAAATCTGTGCAGCAGCTTCTTCACGTCGTCAGGTTCAAACACGTCACAGCAACAGAGGAAGCTACGTTAGCTCACTAGATATATTCGCACCACTCATTGTCAATGTCATCTTCTTTGTTTTTTTTGCCTTTTATTAAACGATCCCTTCACTAACTCTTGATTGAATAAAGTGATGTTCAGTCTGAAGAGTAAACAGACCAGTAGAGAGAAAACAGAAACTGTGACGAGCTCATGTGCTAGGTGGCTACGTGGTTAGCAGTTAGCTAGCTAACCCGCCCTCTAGGGGAGAGACACGATAGCTGTGTAAACAAGTTCTGCAACTGTATTAACGCTCATTATGAGTAGCCTAGGCTAACTTCAAGTGGAACTATTATATACAAGTCCGGCCCCTTCTCCTAGCTGTCTCGCCAACCAGACCTTTCTCAAGAGAACGAAGGTCTGACTGGACCGACTCTGATTCTGAGGTCAGAGGAAAAAAACGCCCCGGCTGTTTGGATTTCTTTCAACCAATCAAAATCATTGTGGGCGGTGCCACAGCAACAGTGCGCTTGCAAAATATTGCCAGGGGGTAGACGTCAGCCTTGCTAGCGCACTGAAGACGATGGGCCAAGCTTGATAGATAAAACTTTAGCCGTAGCCGGTCGGCAAACAAGCCAGAACGTCCTAGCAAATTACGTAAATATACTCTTTGAATATCTTTACAGTCATATCGAAATATCTGTGGTTCCTGTTGTTGTTTCCTTTCTCCAAGGAGACTGTGAAAACTGCAACAGGAAGGCAGGACTTCCGCCGGGTGGCTCGCCAATGACAGGCTAATCGCAGCAGCGAACTTCCTCCAGCTCAGACTACTGTGTTAGCACTAACCCTCCTCACCCCCATGTGAATTTATGATATGTGATTTGATATCAATCCATGGAGCGGTGGATAACATTATTTATGATCTACCATGTTACCATGTGTATATTTGTGTAGTCTTATCTGTCGTAAGAGATTACGGGTTACGGGGCGCGTTACGTTTGTGTGGCGGTGCCGCAGAGACGAGAGCTGGGACACCGGGTCGGAGGCTCTGATCTTACAAGGTTGGTTTTCAGCCAAGAGACGCTCGGTGGAAGGTTCGCTGTTAACTAGAGTCAAGATGGGATATTTATCATCACTATACAGATTCCCAGGTAAATTATTAGCATTAAGTCATCTAATCTTAAGGTTTCAACTCTGAAGAAGCTGCCCTGCTAACATTAGCTTTTAAAATGCAAGCACAGTCATACGTGACTGCTAAATAAATGAAGGTAAGACATGATACAGAGTCAACTGAACACTTTACAGCAATGAACATTAGCCTACATTGTGTCTGATTAGACGGCAACCATGGCCGCCTCTCTGCACAGACTTTATCTATAGTATAGCCTATTATCTAGGATTACAGACTGATGGATGCATGATTGTTGTTTATAAAATGAACATTTAGGGCTAAGGGGCCAGACATGTAGCTGTGCAGAAACAGTGAACTAACTGATAAAGCTGAATTTCGAAGATAACACATGAGCTATCTGAGTACAGTGTTGGGCCTCGCTCGCAGCCTTGTGGGAGTCTCAGCTCTTCAATGAGAAATCCACCAATTGAAAATTTGACACCTACGAGCTTTAGCGTGAAGTGCTCTGTGGAGGCTGCACAGTGTCTCCTCCGTCAGCTCACATGTAATGCACACTGACGTCAGCGTAATAGATTTTGCAATGGACGTGGATGTTTGGAAATGTCTTTTTAACTGGTTTCCCGTGTCCCGGGGACTGGTGGGAAGGGGGGAAAGGGGGGGGACGGGAGGAAGAGCAGCCAAGAGGACGACTCAGGCTCGTCCATCAGTCGGAGATATCTAAATATTTATCCTGTGATCCACATTTATCCGTTCACTGGTGCAGCTTTCTGGGTCAAAAACATTATGTTTCTGGGAAGATACACGAGTATACTGGTGTTTATCCGATGCTACCCACAGAGATTTATCCTAAACTGTCAGGGTTTACAATAACACGCATAAATTGTGGTGTGTGTGTCTCACTTAAAAATCATTAGGCTCATTAATTTGGAAGTCCGGCTCCAGCTGGGAAAATCTGGGCAGCGGCATGGAGAAAATGAATGAGTAACACTTTGGCCTCCGTCAGCAGCCGATATCCAGGTGCTCTTGAGCAAGGCACTTTAAATCAAAGCTCGATTGACCAACGATTACGAGATCGAGGTTTCTCCGAGGAAACTTGAGAAGACGACTGACTATACGGTCCAGAAGTTTAGCTCCTTTTAGCGGGAGCGTTAGCAACAACAAAGACACAGCTAGGGCTGCTTTAGCCGCGGGCAGGGCGTGGCGCTGAACTTCAACAAGTTTGAGGCCTTCAAGTGGGTGATTAAGAATAAGAAGCCTTTGGTAAATACCACACACTGTACACTGTGACACCGTCAGGAAAGAATGTGCTCACGTTTTGTGTTTGTGTATTTTATTTTTTCTATACATGTATTAGCTCATAGAAGCTAATATAATGGGTTAATAGCATCTGAGTGCCTGGCTTTCAAACAACCTACCACACCCTGTCTCAGTGAGGTACTATGGGGTTGATCCCTTTTTTTTTTTTGCTTTACGTTATCAAATTATTTTCTAGATATTACGAAGGGGGGATTTGAATATATATTTTTTTTGATTTAGCATTCAGGATAAGAATTACATCTAATCTAAACAATCATTCTGCACAATTACAACAATTTGAACAATAACCTTTTGTATATATCTATCTTTATTCTATTCCATTTTATTCTATCGTATATAAATCATAAATTGTATTTTGAACTAGAATATATTTTAATTTATTCTATTTTATTTTATCTTATTTTAATTTTATCACAACTTTTACTATTGTTTGTACCTTTTGTGTTTGCACCTGACACAATGTCAAGTTCCTTGTACTGTAAAGTGACCTTCATTGCTCTTCGCAATAAAAACTTTTCTTTTCTTTCTTTTTTTTTTACTTTTATTTATAAGATGAAAAAAATTGGGTCTGGCTCAGACTGAAACACTGGACGGATCACAATGAGATTTTACAGAGATGTTCGTGGTCCCGACAGGATGATCCTCTCTGCATTTGGTGAACACTCCCTTAATTTTTTTCTCGACATGAAATCACCCACAGGGACAGAGCTGTAAATCAGTTGTGATCTTCTGCAACTTTTCTAGTCACCAATATTGAAATGGAGTGGTTTGTTCTTTAAGTTATGTGAATTTGATTAAACTTTAAACATGACTGCCTGCAGAAATCATACATGTTGGTTTGGAGTAGTACAGATTGATGGATGCTAATGTGCTAACAATGCTAATTAATGTTAAAATATCTGCTGCAACACACCAACATCATGCAACTTAGAAAATACATGTATAAAAAAATTACCTGTTCCACTTTCATTCACAAAATCGTCAGACACAGATGAAGTCTGAATAGTTGTTCTGGAGCATCTGGGGGGGGAAAAAATTAGATTGTGTTAATGGTTCATCTGTCATTGAGGCGTCATCATAGCAGCAGCGTACGGTGCCAGAGGAGGGATCAGTTCAGGCTACACAGGCTAAGAAAAACATCTTTTTATCGCCAGGACTGAAGAGTGAGGAGATCAAGGATATCGCTTCAATCACTGAGATATTAATGTTTCAGGCTACAATGGGTGAAGTTACATGCTCCTACATGTGCAGAAGAGGAGACGGTGAAGTCTACAAAACAAATCTGTTCTTGAGAATTTAAGAAAAAATCTTTTTTTATTTATCTACAGTGGCTCTGAAGGCTCAATGCACTGCAGCTTAAGAAAACACAAAAAAGGTGCAACAAATTCAGAAAACAACTTCACGTGAGCTGCAAAAACTCCCAACACAACAGGAAGTGTTTCTGGGGACACAATAAAGTAAAGTGAGGGACCAGGCCAGGGTCTTTAGTTGTTCCAAAGATGGTTTACAAACCAAGACGCTACACTACGAGTCGGCTTCTTGTATCTGTGTCATGTGGGTTTCTCCATGACTCCGCCCCCTTTAGGAGACCAGCAGACCATGACTCTGCCCCCTTTAGGAGACCAGCAGCAGCAGCAGCAGGTCTTGAGTCTATTGACTCCAATGGGAGATGTGAACATGAGCTCAGATTATGGTCAATTCTTTTGCTCCGTAGTCACTTTTTTTTGCAAAATTGCAAATTTCAGACGGACAAATCAGGAGAAAATTAGCTTTTTCTAGGCTGTCTCTGTCTCAACAACACATTCTTTGCGAACGCCCATGCTAATTTATTTTCGTAATGGTATGACTGTGAGCTGTGTACATGCTTAATCTTATCATTAAAAAAAATAAATTGCTCACTTTTTTTTACCGACAACTTTTGTAAATCCACACAAACGTTCTCAACACGAGGTGGAGGGACGGGTGACCACGCCCACTTTAGGAGACAGGAAGTGTAGCTGTACCATTTCATATCATTGGTGCAGTTTGTCATAGGATATCTTGATAGTAGTAGGCATCAATATCACATGATTCACATGTTATTGATACAATGGACTGTTAGCTTAGCATTAGCCTTTAGCCTGGTCGCTCACTTTATTGTGTCCTCCAGAAAGACTGAAGTTGTGAGTTTATAGCTTTTTAAAGCTCATTTACTGTCAAATTTATGAAGTTGTTTGTTGAATTTGTGTCTTTGCGTGTATTTTATTTGTAAGTTGCAGTGAGCTGACCCCTCAGGGCAACCGTAGACGTTACAGAGAGTTACTGAAACAAACTGTTGTAGCCTGAGGAAAGGTCATGGAGTCAACAGTTATTGTGAAGTTAGCTATTAGGATTTATTGCCTGGGGATCACAAATATTTACAGACTAGATTTTGAAAGAAACAAAAAAGAAAAAAGTGGTGTTAGGATATTTTACTGTGGAGAAAAGTGTTGGACAAACAAAAAACCAAACAAAAGGGGCTGTCGTCTTGCGAGTTGAAGCTAAAACTTGAAAATGAGGAAGCAACAAGTTGTAAGTCCTGGTCTGGTACACGGAGGCCTAGTAATTCATCACGCCGTGCGAACACATTCATCATCCTGGTGGGGTTTTTTCAGGGTGTGTTCCTCTGGAGTGGCCCGACTGTAAAAACATGGCATCTGGTAAAGTGGGGCGAGCGCGTGGTGGGCGGGGGCACAATGGCGGCCGGCCGCCGACATGCCACATCGCCACGCTGAATTATGATTAATGCTGTTTATACAAATCTTTACAGTCATATGAAGTGGCTGGATCGCCGATATTTGTGTGGCTTGCAGACAGAGCGTCACCGATGGAGAGATTAGAAACTCATCCCACATTTAAACACACCATTTATCAAACTGCGGCGGTGGCGGCAGTAGGGGAGCGCCATGCTGCTCTTTTCTGTCCTTTTCCTGCTAAACACACATGCACACCAGGGCCGTTGTATAGGGGAGAAAGGTGATGATAATTCTAGGGGCCCAGCGCCCAGTGGGGCCCATAAAAAACCCCAGTAGTCTAATCTTTGTATGACTGATTTATTCTGCGTAAGACCCCATGACTAATACTCATAGTAGGCCTACACTGTAAAAACTAAAAACTCAACATCTCTCCAAGAATATTTGTCTTATTTCTTGTCCAAATGTCTCATTTCTAGTCAAAACTAATCTCTTTCCACTTAAAATAAGACTCATTACCTAAAAATTAACTTGTTTTTAGATAATTTTCACTTAAATTCACAATAAATAGACAAATCTGCCAGTGAAAGTAAGTTTTTTGTGCTTGTAATAAGGAAGAAAAACTTGCTCCACTATCTAAACTATTTTTTCTACTTATTCCAAGTGAAAATATGCTTGAAAGAAGTAAAAAGTGTCTAAAAACAAGCTACTTTTAATATGATGAGTCTCATTTTAAGTATAATGAGATTTGTTTTGACTAGAAATGACATTTTGACTAGAAATAAGACAAATATTCTTGCTAAGATACTTGAGTTTTTGCAGTGTAATGCTGCATTAGCATCAAAACAAAGAAGGCAAAATAAAAAACGATAATACATACATAGTCTAAGAAAAAAAAAGGAAATGTTAGGGGGAGGGGCCCACTTTAGTATTCTTTAAGGGGGCCCAGAATTCCTAGCAACGGCCCTGATACACACATACATTTTCTGTGTTAGAGGAAGCGTTTGAAGGATTAGGAGAATGTGAGTCGTGCGCCCGTCACCTCATCTGTCTTTGTATTTCATCCACACACACACACACACTAACAACACAACACGCACACACGCCTGGTGTTGACCGTGGCTCTGACCAGACCTGTTGCCGAGCGACCTTCAGACGACGAGGCCTGACCTCACTTTTCAAAAAACCTTCCTGTCCGACTCAAAGGGAGATCGCCTTACGTTTCAGAGGAAAGAAGAGGCTATGGGGGGATGAAGTGAGACATGGAGACATGAAAGACAACATTTTAGCTTGTAGGCCGCGGGGAATGACAACAAACATGGGGCCTGGAGTGAAACCGGAGATCAGAGGGGGAGAAGACGAAGAAGATGGAGGTGGTGGTGATGTGTGTGTGTGTGTGTGTGTGTGTCAGGTCGGTCGTAGTCGAGTCGAGTCGAGGCCTCGAAACATGGAGGATGAAGTTTTATAGAAAGTGTCAAAGGGTCGCCTCGAAGTGTTTAAATATAAACTTTGTCTGAAGTCAGTGACGGGTGGAAAAAACACCACGTAATGAAGGATGTTTAAGGGACAACGAGGAGTTTCTATTTGGTTATAAAAAAGTCTCACGTTAATGTGGATGAATCTCCGTTACTCACACTTGTTAATGGGCCCATTTTAGATAAATATATCGTTTTGTCTCTGTCGTTATTTTGTTATTATTAGTGGTGGCGGAGATGCTGGTCGAGCCGACCAGCGTTTTTTACTTTCGGTTTTGTGGCGAGTCATGAGAATAACGCAGCCGAATCGCCGTTTATGGTCGGAACTACGACAGTATGTGATCGTCTTTGAACCTCTGACTTTAATTCTTGATGAATGAAAACATGAGTCCGTCTTGCGCCGGTCAAAGAATTTCACGGTGCACGCGAAGGCTCATAAATGTAGTGTGAAAACACTTCGCTTTTCCAAAACTCGTCGTTGTCCCTTTAAAGGTGTACAGAAAAGAAAATTGAATTTGAGCCCACTGTGGGTCTTAACATTGGTGTAATAACTCATCTATCAGACGATGTAGGCCAAACTTTTATTTGTGCAAAATTCTATTTTCGAGTAAATCTGGGATTAAAGTGTGGTATTTTTTTTCGCATTGGATAACGCAGGCGCACGGATTATACGTCACGTTGCTCACGATTCATCAGCCAATGATATTGGATCCGTAATCCGTCAATCAAACATCTGAGACACAACACACACACACACACCGAGCTCGGTCTCGCCCCAAACATTGAATATCCCGCCCGCTCGATAACGACCAATCAAATTCGTTTTCCTTACTCGGGTAAACTCGTACGGCAACTCGTGACAACTCGGCGCGACAAACAGGATAAACGGACATTTCTGAACACCTTTAAAGAGGAACTCTGCTACATTTTTACCTTAATTAACCAGCTCCAGAGTCCTAGTTCTGGTTAAATCAATGATCAGTAACTAGTTCCAGGGAGAATGGAGCGTCTTTTGGCTGAAAACCAACCTTGTAAGATCAGAGCCTCCGACCCGGTGTCCCAGCCCTCGTCTCCATGGCGACACCGCCACACAAATATTTGCTCTGAGACTGAAGAACATTACTTTTTTAATCAATGTATAGGCCTATGTTCAAATTAGGGCCAATGGCGTGAATTGGTGGAAATATTGTTGAGAAATTTCTGGAGAAAAAGAAAAAGTGATACATTTTTCTTAAAAAATTCTAGAAAAAGGTGGTAAGAATTCTAAATAAAAAATAATTGCAGTAGATTAATCGTCTAAAATAAAAATAAAAAGTCATACCAACACATTATTCATCATCAAAATTAACACTGGTGAAGATGATGTAATTAGTCTCTGTCCAGATATTCTGTGATACCTCCAACAACAAACTATATTCATTGAAAGGTATTTTTATTTTTTACATAAAATTGTGATGACCCTGCTGTTGTTATACAGATCATCATAATTTGCAATAATACAAAGCAGAAACTAAAATAAAAAAAAATAAGGGATTGATTTTTCTTTTCTGTTTTGCATGATTACTTAAATGTATTAATTATTATGCTAAATATTCTTGGTCATATATATACTTTTTTTTCAACTTCACAAATAAATAAATAAATAAATATTAGAGGCTTGACTCAGGTCAACTTTGGTCTTCCATACCGGCCGCACGTGGCTCAGCTGCGTTTGTCACCGTTTCACCTTTTGTTTTTAAAGCATCTTTAATTAATCCTGTTTATCTGAACAAGCACCAACAAGTGACTGGACAGAAATACATTTTAAAAAGCTGCTGCTGTATAAATAAACTTTATTATCGACCATCATTACTGAATTATTGTTATTATCATCCACTGATCTGCTCTCTGATTTATGAATGAAGTTGTACCTACTGGTTGTTTACTCACTTCACTGTTAGTACCAACCTGTCCGTGAACGCCTCCTCCTCCTCTACGTCATGACGTCAGCGCCACCTGCCGGTTGGTTTACGTAATTACACCTGTGGACGTTGCTTTCCTTCACTTCACTGAGCTGAATGGGGGTGGACAAAATAATGGCACCAATAATAATATATAACACCAATCAACAGCACCACGTGACCACAGTGACGTCAACACCACCATTACAACCTTCACCAAGGTGCAGGAAAATTTACCTGGATGAGTTTTTTTTTTTTCAAATGCAAAATTGTCAAACAGCTGCTTGTGTCACCACTGATATTAAATTATTTATGAATATACTAAATAATTCAACTATAAAACCTCATAAAGAAAAATATATTGAAAACTGCTCGTCACAGTTTCCTAAAGTGAAGGCGACAAAAAACTCAAAGATGTTCAATATATAATCTCACACAACACAGAAAATCTAATAATACTCTAATAATTTGCTTGATAAATTGAACAAATTTGGAGATGTATCAGTTTATCAGTGAATCAAATCCTTTTTAAAACACTGGTCTTTATCAGTCTTGTGTTTTTTGGCTTCAGTGCTACAACCACAGATTATTTGTATATGACTCCTTAAACTGCTGGTTTAACTTTTACCGTTTAAAGCCTGAGGAGATAAGTTTGTTTCGTTTTTGTCCCAATCACAAAGATATCAAAACATTTACTGTCACACATGATGAAGAAAAGCAGCAAAAACTTCTCATTAAGAAAACTCAAACCGGAGACGTTTAAATGTTTTTAACTTGAATTTGATTATTTATGAAAATACAAATAGTTGTTAATTTTCATTTTAAAGCATAAAGTCTGTGCCCTGATAAGTTATTAGACATTTTATGTAGATGTCCTCAAAAATGTCACCTCAGTTTCTCCAGATCTTTATGATGTGTTAGATTAATAAAAACTTTATTTATCCTCCAGGGAGCTGTTTTCTGAATAAGGGGCCACAAGGGGACGCTATACGGGGCCACTTCAGAAGATGAGGAAAAATTTAACTTGGAAAAATAGCTTTTTAAATTTTATTTCATTGTAAAATATATTTTATATCATATTGAAATGTTATCTGTTCAATGCTGATCTATCTACTGATTATCTATCATCATAAACCAGTGTTGACCTCACTTAGCATGTAACCACAGCTACATATAACTATTTTATTATTCTATTTCAGTTTTAATATGTGCTTTTAAGTATAATTTTAGTGGTTATACCATATAATCTGTATACAGTATGTAATGTTTTGTTACAGGTTGTTAACATCTTGCTCAGGAGCTACATTTGAAAACCAACTACTTAATACTGACACATTTACATGTCCCTGTGATACATAAACAAGTAAATGTAAAGGTAACACTGTATAAGTAGATACTATGAAGCATTAGTTAAACATTAAATACTGAATTCATCATTTATAACACATGAATACTCATTAACATGTAGTTTATAAACAGTTAAAATGTTTTACTCATCATTGATAAGCATTGATAAGTGTTTATAAACTACATACTAATGAGTATTCATGCATTATAAATGAAGAATTCAGTATTTATTAATGCTAAACTAATGCTTAATAGTGTGTACTTATTATAAAAGTGTTACCAATGTAAGAAAAAATATACATATTACTAAAAATAAGTTACTTTTCTTTTTGTATTTGCTGTAGTTTTCTGTTTGAAGGATGATAATGAGAGGCCAATAACAACCAGGTGTCTTAGTATGGACATTATTTGGCAACACTTTATAATAAGAACACACAATTAAACGTTAGTTAAGCATTAATAAATACTCAATTCACCATTTATAACCCATGAACACTCATAGTCAGTGCTTATCAATGAGCAAAACATGTTTAACTGTGTTTATAGACTACATACTGAGTATTCATGCATTATAAATTATAAAGAGTTCATTTGCAAAAGCAGATAACTCTGTTCTAAAAATTATATTTGAACATTTTTAATTTTTATTTATACCAGGTGATATCAGTCAAACCAAAGTTGAGGGGCTTTGACCAAGGAGATGAAATGTACAAAAACAGATGTAACTAAAAAAAAAGGGTTAGATTTATTTAAAACAACACTATGTAAAGAATAATTCAAAAGCATCAGTTCATTTTTTTCAAAATGGCACTTATCTGCTTTTGCAAATGAACTCTTCATTTATTAATGCTTAACTAATGCTTAATAATGTGTTATTATTATAAAAGTGTTACCCATTATTTTGTCCATTAGTAATAATGAGCCACTCCACTGTCTTTCTGTTACATACCACACTCAGCCACTCATTCACTCACACACTGGATGTCACACACACGAGGCATTCAGGGACAGTGGGACAACTGAAAAAGAAAAAAAAACAAAACAAATATTGTGAGAATGAATGAATGAGTGAATGAGTGAAAGAAGACGAGCAGTCGGCGGTTCAGTTCTCTCAGCGCTTGGAGAGCCAGCACCAAGAGAAGACCCTGCTTCTGCGAGGAGCTGCCTTTATTTACAATTTCACAAAATATACAGGAGTCGCTTCTTTTCCAACAGTGATCCAGCTTTTTTTTTTTTTATGTTTAGTTTTTGTTGTTTTTCACATTAGTGTCGTTCCTCTGCACTGTCTTTGGTTACCCCACCCTCCATTTCCCCCTCCCGTCCCCCCACCCCACCATCAATGTAGAGACTTGGCTTTAATACGAGGAACTCTCTCTCTCTCTTACAATCATTGTTAAATACTCCATTATATCCAACACACACACACACATTCACTCATTCACACTCACTCACACACACTCACATGGTCTCATTTTAAATTAATCCAGGTTTTTTCCTTTTAGTTTGTGCGCTTCCTACAAAAACCTGCAAGTTTGTTTGTCTTGTCGTTTCGTATTCAACGAAACACGTTCGCTCCAAATACTTAGAGAGTTTCTTTCTTCCTTTTTTTTTTTTTTTTTTTTTCCTTTTTGGGTTTTACCTATAATCGCCCATATTTATATTTATATATTTATTTATTTAAGTATTTATTTACTTAGGTACAATTTCTTAAATTCTGTTTTATGGCTTCAAAAAAACAAAACAAAACGATATAATCTGAATATCTGAGAGTTTGTTTCTCTGTGGTAGTTGTTGTGCGTTGGATGTCCGGCGGCAGAAAAAGAAGAAGTAGAAGAAGGCATGAGTACAAGTAGCGTCGTTTATCCTCCGACGCCTCTAAGGAAGTTGTTATGTATAAGTTGTATAAGTGCTATGATGCTGCTGTGCGTCGTACAGTGAAAACTAAATAAAAACAAAAAAAAAAAAGTGATTGTCTAAAGGTGAACACACACACACACACTCTCTCTCTTTTCTGTTTGAAGTTTCTAGAGGTGAAAATGTTTTAGCCACCGTCAAATAACGGATGTTTAAAGCCCTCGTTAAAGGGATAGTTCAACATTTTGGCAAATTGGCTACATTGAGTTGTTTTAGAGGTAAATGCAGAGACTGCTTGATGAAAAACTGTCCCTGAAGGCAACGCACATCAGCTGTTATGCATGAATTTACCTCTAAAAACAACTCTGTCTGGTAACGTTGTGTTATTATCTCATAGTGTGGTGAATGTGCAGGTCACAACTTGTCCACCAGAGCGTTGTGGAGTTGTTGGATTGTGTATTTGATGAGTTTGATGAGGGAAACGACAGAGTCCAAATGATCACTGTCATTATCACCAACTCAATATAAAGTCTTCCTAGCTTGATGCTAACATATAATGTAATACACCATAGACGGGCTAACGGAAATTAGCATTTTCTCTGAGATTGCGTATTTGATGAGTTTGATGAGGGAAACCAAGAAATCACATGAGCCTCCGTTCGTAGCGTAGCTCTGAGCAGCTCACGGCTCTGCTCCACCGTTCTAAAAAATAGCTTGCACCGACAATTAAAGGTAACAAACCTACTGCTATGACTATAGGGATTATGGCAATGGGCCATTTTACCAAAATGTTGAACTATCCCTTTAAAAAAAAGAAAAAAAGGTGATGTTTCTTTTTCATCTGAGAAAAAGAAATTAATCTGAATAATTTATTTCGACCTCCAGATCAAATACTGCGGCCCAGAAAATGAACTTCAACTCACACGTTCACACTCACTCAAACATCCAACACTGTTTCTGTTGTTATTGTTGTTGTTGTGATGATTCTCACTCTAAAAAAAAACAAAGATGAACTCGGAGGCTGTGTGTGAATCCAGGAATAAAAACTTCTGTGTTTTATCTTCAAGTGTGTGTTTGTTCCTTCTTTGTTTTAAACACCGACTGAGGCGACGGCGGCGGTGGTGACGGCGCCCCCGTGTGGTGACAAGGTAACATGGTTTTAATACTATCGATCAGAAGAAGAAGACGAAGTGCAACGTGTGCAGACGGAGGAGGTGAGTGATCCCGGGTCGTTCTGGACTCAGATGGGTTTTGTCTTGTTTTGTTTTGTGTCAACGTGGCGGTGGATCAGGACTGTGAGGTCAAAACGCCGACTTTGATCTGAGAGCGTTTGAGTGTCGGTGTTTAACGCTGTAAAAATAATAAAAAACTGCTTTGATTTCAACACAGTTTTTAAGTGGAAATGAGAATAAACACAATGAGTCAATCAGGTGGTTGACCTCAGAGTCACTGGAGCTGCAGCAGGAGGAGGAGGAGCAGGAGGAGGAGGAGGAGGAAGAAGAGGAGGAAGAAGAGGAGGATGATGAGGAGGAAGAAGAGGAGGAGGAGGAGGAGATGAAGGAGGAAGAGGGGGAGGAGGGAAGAGGACGAGGAAGAGGAGGAGGGAAGAGGAGGCAGAGGAGGAGGAGGAGGAGGAGGGAGAGGAGGAAGGAAGAGGGAAGGGGAAGAGGAGGAGGGAGGAGGGAGGAAGAGGAGGAGGAGGAAGAGGAGGGAGGAGGAGGAAGAGGAGGAGGAGGAGGAAGAGGGAAGAGGAGGGAGGAGGAGGAGGATGATGAGGAGGAGGAGGAGGAGGAGGAGGAGGAGGAGGAGGAGGAGGAGGAGGAAGAAGAGGAGGAGGAGAAGAAGAGGAGGAGGAGGAGGAGGAAGAAGAGGAAGAGGAGGAGGAGGGAAGAGGAAGAGAAGGAGGAGGGAGGGAGGAAGAGGATGATGAGGAGGGAGAAAGAAGAGGAAGAGGAGGAGGAGAAATAGGGAAGAAGAGGAAGAGGGAGGAAGAGGAGGAGAAGGAGGTCCGGCTGCGGCTCGACCAAACATTGCGGCTCTGATCCTCTGATGAAGTTCAGATTCTCTATTATTCAACAACTGGTCGATCGTTCACCCTGACGACGACCAGGAGTGACATCACAAAGCCTGTTCTCTCCACACGACGATCTGATTGGATGAAGTTAATCAATCAATAACCAATAAATAACGATTATTCATAACAAGCTTCTTCTCTAGAAACCTTTGTTTGCACGGCGCCGACGATGACTCACTTCCTGCTTCAAGATTAAAAAGTCGCCTTTATGTTTGTTCGTTGTTTTGCTTTAAGAACCTAAATCCTGTTTCTTTCTTTTTTCTTTTTTAACTTGATGCCGACACCGGCGACCGATCAGATCGCCGTAGTAACAGAAACCTCTGCGCCTGACTGGGTCTATTGGTCTCCGCGCAGCCGGCGCTCGTGCTGCCGCTTGGTGATGATGTACTTGAAGAACTCGTAGACGGACCAGCTGATGGCGGTGGACGGCATCTGGTAGATGACGCGCGCCTGGACGCCCTTGAAGAACGCCGGCAGGCCGCCCGTCCTGTACACCGTCCGGCACGCCGCGCCCAGCCCGGAGATGTGGCGACCACCACCACCAGCTGCTGTAGCCGTCGCCGTGGCAGCAGCAGCGCCGGCCGCCGCGGCCTCGGCCTGGATGAGGTGGATGGCCTGCGCCTCCTGCGTGTTGAGCAGCGTCTTGCACACGTCGAGCGGCGTGGTGGCGGCGGCGGCCAGGGCGCCGGCCAGCGCGCCCGACACCACGTGCGAGGACGGGTTGTACTGTCTGTGCGGGTTGAGCAGCTCCTGCAGGTACTCGTAGGTCATGAAGTGCAGCGCCTGGAACGGCACGTTCATGGTCAGCTGCGTGGTGTAGCTGCGGTAGAACGCCGCCGGGCCCTCGCGCCGCAGCAACGAGCCCACGCAGTCCAGCGTGCTGCGGTACGGGGAGTTGAACATCTGCATCCGCTGCTTCACAACTGGAAGGAGAAGAAGGAGAAGTGAAGGAGACGAAGGAAAGAAGGAACAACAGGAGTTTAACTGAGGGGTTAAAGAGATAGTTCAATATTTTTGGCAAATTGGCCCATTCCCATAACCCCTATAGTCATAGCAGTAGGTTCGTTACCTTTAATTGTCGGTGCAAGCTATTTTTAGAACGGCGGAGCAGAGCTGCAAGCTGCTCAGAGCTACACTACGGAGGCTCATGGGATTTCTTGGTTTCCCTCATCAAACTCATCAAATACACAATCCAACAACTCCAAAATGCTCTGGTGGACAAGTTGTGACCTGCACATTCACCACGCTATGAGATAATAACACAACGTTACCACACAGACTTGTTTTAGAGGTAAATTCATGCAAAATCACTGATGCGTGTTGCTTTCAGGGACAGTTTTTCATCAAGCAGTCTCTGCATATACCTCACGGCTCTGCTCCGCCGTTCTAAAAATAGCTTGTATCATCAGGTTGACGTCCGCAGGGTTCGGTTCGGCTGATGATCTAAAATTTGGCAAAAACTGAACAAATCCAAAACCGAAACCTGGATTTGGTTCATTCTGGTTCATTCAATAAATGTATTTTAGAAACAAACTCCTTTGGCTCTGATTTGTGTTTGAGTTTGTGACGTTCTACAAAGACTTAAGGTCTTTTTATGACAGATTTTTTAACAGTGTACAAAAAACAGTGAATTGTATTCAGTTTGACACCAAAAGTTAAATTTTTAATGCAAATTAATATCTAAATATTGGTTTCCTTGATTACTAATAATCGGCATCAGCCCTGAAAACAACTATATATCGGTGCATTGCTCGTATATTTTACTTTTTGTTCTATATTTTATTCTGCCATCACATCAGGAAGTGAAAACAAGAAGTGGGAGGACGGCGACGCCAGAGGAGGTCGGACCGACACCGAGAGTCTTCAATCATGTTACAAACAAACCTGGTCATTCATAAATATCAGTAAATGATAAAACAGAACAGTCAATAATATCATGATCAGTATCAGAAGCTTCTCCAGTGAGGCTGTAGCGCCCTCTTGTGTCCTGACGACTGAACTGCACCGTCTGTAAAAGCCTCTCGAAGGAGGTTGAGAACTCCTATAAATAGACGAACAGCCTCTTTAACTGGCCAGCACGTGTGTGTGAGGCGACTTTACCTTCAGCTGGGTTCATGATGGCGTCGTGCAGCACCGTCGCCATGCAGCCGGCCACTCCTGCAGAGAGAGAGAGAGGAAGTTAAAGTCTGATGACACCAATGAGTTTCCTTCCTCCTCCGTCTTTAGAAATATAGACGGAGCTGATGTTGAAACAATTATCTATCGCCCCACACAGGAAGTCAAACACGGCATCGAGCATCCAGTAAATTTCAAAATAAAACACGACAACAAACTTTTACGAGCGTAAATCATCACTGTGTCGACATTAGTTTCAGCCGCTGGCACAAAGCAACACGTCGCCAACCAATCAGAGGAACCTAAAGCTAAACAGGATGTTGTTAATGAAAAAAAATATTCATCATGGAGGTGAGAGAGACCGCAATATTTTACGATACAACAGAAGTAGAGTCAGCAGCCTGACAGAAAATAAACCTCAGAAAGACAAAGTTATCTGCTGTTTAGATTGAATAATCTCACTTTATACGCAGCTGTTATCTATGTGAAGCACTCTGTGTATTCGTACTGAGAAGGGTGCTATACAAATAAAGTACTTACTTACTTGTTATCACATTAGTTTGTAGTAGTGTTAGGCGGTAATACGGTAATAAGGTATAAACAACCACGGTATCTGAAAATACCAACGGTATTCAGGTTCGTTATTTAAAATAAAATAATATTTGTTGGTGCATCTATGTATGGGACAGCGGATGGAAATTAGCCTGTGGCTACAATCCGGCTTGTTTACGATTTTATGTTTCGTTCATGATGCTGCCTCCCAGAAAGACCAATAGATATGGCAGGTCATTTGTTCCCTCAGCAGTCGTGCTGTTAAATGCTGAGTTGACTATGTGAATCCTTCTTATTTATATGTATATATATACATACATACATATATATATATATATTTTTTTTTTTATCTCTCATAGAAATACATATACATATATTTTTTTTAACTCTTATTCTTAACATTGTTACTTATTTATTCTCCTAAGATTGCACTTGATCGTCATTGCCTCGTGTGTTACGAGTTTTATTTATACTTTTAGATATGAGTTACATTTGTACATTCCTAAGTTCCATCATGCTACCTCTGTTATGTGTGTTAGGCTGTGTGTGACTGACTGTATGTGTATGGTGGATTGTAGAAACTGAATTGCCCTGCGGGGATCAATAAAGTCTCCTGTACGTGTACCTGTACCTGCACTGTCCCACTTCAAATAAATTGAATTGATTGATTGATTGATTGATTGATTTTTAGAATGGCGCTATGAGATAATAACACAACGTTACCAGACAGAGTTGTTTTAGAGGGAAATTCATGCAAAACCGCTGATGCACGTTGCCTTCAGGGACAGTTTTTCATCAAGCAGTCTCTGTATTTCCCTCTAAAACAACTCTGTGTGGTAACGTTGTGTTATTATCTCATAGCGTGGTGAATGTGCAGGTCACAACTTGTCCACCAGAGCGTTGTGGAGTTGTTGGATTGTGTATTTGATGAGTTTGATGAGGGAAACCAAGAAATCACATGAGCCTGTGAGTAGATGATTGGTGAATTATCGATTTTGGGTGAAGTATCCCTTTACTAAAACGTGTTAATGTTGGTAATGTACATGTTTTGTTATTGTTTCAGTATTCGTCTCACCGTTGGCGAAGTGGCTGTTGGTTCCCGGGTGGACGGCGTCGCTGAGGGAGAACTTGATCTTCTCGTAGCAGGCGAAGTAGAGCGCGTGGGCGGGGCCGGCGCCCACCGCCAGCACGTTGACGCCCCTGATCGGCCGCCACACGCCCTCCGTCCGCACGATCTGCCGCAGCGCGTCCATCACGTTCCTGTAGCGCGCGCCCGGCTCGGGGTGGAGGCTCTGCATGCGCGTCTACGGAGAGAGAGAGGGGACAAACACACATGCACTGAGTTTACACTGATCAATAACACTGGTCGTCTTTATACGAGTGCATCAAAAGCAAGTTCTACTTCTCTATTTGTAGTTTATTTATAGTTATTAAAGCAAAACATCAAGATTATTATCATTTAATAACTCAGGAACTTAATCTACAGGGTATATACAGGAATCTTGAAGTTAATTTTAATACCTTTTTAAGACTTTTTCAAGACCTTTTCAATATTTTTCAATACCTCACTGCCACGTCAAGCTGTAACCATTAAAATCAGTGACAAAGACCACTATGATACAACATAATTCAAAATAGGCTGGGATAATAAATCAAAGGCAAAGTTTACAAAAAAAAAAAAAAAAACATTGCTCCACTCTCAAAAAACAAAAACAACAATCTTCTTTTCTTCTTTATGTACCGGTTCATCTTTGTTTTTTAATAAAATGAATAAATTCACACACTTTTACAATGTTTTTAGGACTCAAACTCTTGGGCAGCTAATTCAGAAAAAAATACCTTCAAAATGTAAGACTTTATAAACAGGGATGCAAACGGGTCAGGACCAAAAAAGAGAGGAATTGTCTGGCGGGGGCCTCACCATTAACAATATCACAGAAAGGTCAATTTCCAGTAGTTCAACCCCAACCAAGTATTGAGTGCATATAGATGGACAGTTTTCAGAAGGCCAACATTTCTAGATTAAAAATGCTTTAAAAAAATAAAAACCATTGCAATATTTCAATTTTGGAGATACTGATTTTTAGGTCTTCACTGAATGTTATAGTCATAATTATTACTATTAAAATAAACTGAAGAAATAAAGACATGGGATTTAACATCCCATTCAGTGTGTAATGGACATATAGGCCTATATAATGTGTTAGTTTGAACGGGGCAGAGCTCCGTGGGAGACACCTGCCTGACACAGCAACGGACATGCACGGGGGGGAAAACGGCGGCGCCGTCGCACCGAATGCACGCGGATACGCGCCGCTTTGGGTAACGAGCGCGCACGTCGCGTCTACATTGGAGGTGAATAAGAAGGCTGTTACCAGTATAATCAGAGACAACCATGAATGAGTTGTCGCACACACTGAGGTGAGCAGCAGAGCGGCCGCACCGTGACCGCGGTCCGCTCCAGCTGCCTGGTGTCCCCATTGCGCACCACGCGTCTTTTCAGTCACTTGTCCAAGTTCTCCTTTACTGGTTTTTTTCGAGAAAACACTCATTTCTCTCTCTCTCTCTCTCTTTTACCGGCGGTGTCAGCTGATGTGCACGTCTGCAGCAACCCAAACAAATGCACCAGCATACTGTTATCAGACACATTATGCATCCCAACTGTCTTTTTTTTAGAGGATTTTTTTTTTTTTTTTACCAAGAATGCGCCCAAAAAAATCATGATCCAGGGGCCAAAATTCGAAACAAATATATATATATATTTTAATCATAATTCTCATAATTTTCCTGATGTCGGTTTAATGTAAACAGATTGCGCTGATATGCGTCATGTGACAGCGGGGCAGAGCTGCAGCTGCTGTGCTGTGATGGACCTGATCAGACTGGTGGTGGTCCACAGTCAATCAGTCCCAGATCCTCCACCGTCAGCAGATCCCCCGAAAGCCCCCGCAAATAATAGGAGGTTAAATCGAAAGCAACTGGACTTATACTGAGTCTCCACACCAGATAGTTGGACCAGTCCCAGCCTGGTCAGATGCTACATGAACTGATGAAGCCTCTTGGATGAAGGTGAAACGTCTTCCTAGACAAATAACTAAGTCCAGTTGAACCTCCTTTGAAAAAAAAAAAAAAAGTTGTTGGCGGGCTCGTGAATTTTTTTTTGACACGAGTCAAGGAGCGATAAATCGCATTTCTCGCGTATCTCGCGTTTGGTTGCGCGTAAAAGCTCGCGCGAAAAAAAAGCGTTCCTCGTGTTTGTGTGGGAAGCCCCTATGGGTCTTCCCACCAAACACGATGAAATAGACGAAGACGCGAGGGTCCCGTCGCCATAAAAGAATCGGGTGTATTGCGTCGCAAAAAAAAAAAGTCGCGTCTACCGCGTCTCGCGCCTAATCGCGTCTCGCGCCTAACCGCGTCTTTGCGTCACGGCCTTTTACACCGCGGACGTAACGAATAAACGGTGACGGTGTGAACGAACAACATAGAACAGGACCAGACGTGGCGTTGTTTCCTCCTTTCACCTACAGCTCCACTCTCTCTTACTTACACTAACTACTGTTATTGTTGAGAGCAGAGAATTGTGGGATTTGTAGTTTTTGACCAATCGCAGGTTGTGCTCTTTCTGTTTTTGTAATTTTCCTGGTTCACTCATGTCTTTTTTTTTTTAGGGGCAAATGCGAGTGAAATGCTCGCCCATGGTGGGCATAAGAAAATTTAAGACCTGTCTAAAATTATTTAAGACTTGAACACAATAATTCAACAAATTTAAGACATTTTAAGGCCTAAAAGTGTGTAATGGACATACGTATAGCCTATATCAGGGGTTCTTAACCTTTTTGACCTCGAGGCCCAATTTTTATAGTACAAAGTGGCCCGGGGCCCATTAAATACGTATATATATATATATATATATATATATATATATATATATATATATATATATATATATATATATATATATATATATATATATGTGTGTGTGTGTGTGTGTGTGTGTGTGTGTGTGTGTGTGTGTGTGTGTGTGTGTGTGTGTGTGTGCAAATTAACTATTTAATACTTTTTTATTGCAAATGGCATTATTTTCCTTTCTTCAAATACATAAATAAATCTAAACAAGTTCTTACCAAAATCACTTTTCATATTTGAAGACCACATAAAATGAAGAAAAATTCGTCTGGATTTTCTTTCTTTTTTTTCAAAAATCAAAAATTGCACTCGAATAAAAATCACAACCAAAAACAAGAATAGACCCTGTCTCTGTTAAGAAAAGATGCACTCAAATATAAAACCACACACAACCAAAACAATAAATAAAATGGCTTATCAAGTCTCAACAAAATAGCACTTCAAGATATTGACCTTGTCATCACAGTAGATGAGGTGAGTAGTGACTGAGGCTGTGTATGTCGCTCTAAAGACGGGTGGGGTGGGGGTGTCAGCGGCGTGGAGGGGGTCTCTGTAGCGGGGACAGCTCTGTGACACCGCCGCTGAGTGCTGTAGGGACGGGGGGGGGGGGCTCACGGCAGCACCGCTGCTCGGTGAAAACAGCAGTGATGACGTGCTTTCACGTCCGAGTCTCCAAACCAGAAACGTTGTAACAGTTACAGCACCGGAAAAGTCGCTAGATTTGTCGCTATTCGCCTTTGACTATATAGTCTTTAAGAGGGTTTGCAAAGTCGTTAAGTTGGCAACACTGACGTTACCTAGCGTTGCTCCTCACAGACTGACATGCTGCACCTGCACTGTGTGTGTGGTAGCGGCCCTGCCTCCCCCCACAGAGACAAAGATCCTGGATGACTGACAAGAGGCTTCACTCCCTTCATTTCATTCCGCTATGGAACAAACGCGCCCAGGTGCTGAGACCGAGTCACAGAGTGAAGCCTCTTGTCATTCAGCCTGTTTGGAGGCCAGAGACGCGGCCCGGACTTTGGACATGATCTACGCAGTTCCGCGGCCCTCGCGGCCCACAGGTGCAAAACTGAAAGTTTTTCGCGGCCCTCTGGGGGGTGCTCGCGGCCCAGGTGTGGGCCGCGGCCCTATGGTTAAGAATCACTGGCCTATATAATGTGTTAGTTTCACTTTAAAGCAATACTTACCGATCTGGCATTTCACTCAGCACAGCCATAGCACAGCACAAACATTTGAAAATCAACAGCTCCACCTCCCTCACAAGTCCCACCCACCTCTCCCTCCTGCGCAGCTCCACGAGCCCCCTCCCTCCCTGCTGCATGCGTTGGCATGGCAACGGTAAACAGAACAGGAACGCGAGTGAAACGGGAACAACACAAACAAACACAACACCGGAGTTTTAAACCGTATAAACGGACTCAGTGATGATGACTGATGAGTTTTATAATAAACTGTTGTTAGCCTACTGCTACTGGAGACGCAGGGGAAGTGATTGTTACAGATTACAGTTCTCAACGAGCCGGGCTGGCGGCCGGACCAGCGCCACCTGATGCGCTGGTTCAGGCCGAAAATAAATCCAGACCGAGCCGAGTCGAGCCGCGCCGGTCCGGAGTTCAACCGGGTCCGGACCGCTGAGAACTCCCAGAGCTAAGGGAGCTAACAGTAGCCTAGCCGTTAGCACTGGATGCATAGACACATGACTTCCTGTATTTACGTATCACTCGGGGCTGATCACTATCAACGTTACAATATCAGACATGAAACTCCGCGACCAGCTGCGGCTGCAGTTATTGGTCTTTTAAAAAACTATTTATTTCCAAAAACCTTCTTTCTTGTGTGTGTTGTGACTCTAGTCTCCTCTGCTCATGTCCTGCTACTGCTCTGTCAATAAGCGTTCTTCCTGGTCGGGAGGGGGGAGAGGAGGAGAGGGGTGCACAAAGTGATTACATATTAAGTAGGTTCGGTCGCTCGTCAAATCTTATTAATCGGACCGAATAATATTATTGGTCAGACTTTTCTCAGAATTATATGAGAATGAAAAAACGATGAGTTTTTAACCCTGTTGGGTTTCTCTTACATTTTAATGTATCATCAGATTATTAATAGCATTTTAACTTAGACAAAGAAATGTGCAAAAGTTCCAGAAAGGTAAGTATTGCTTTAATTGACACATTCTACATCGCGGAGGCGACGTCTCTCCTTCACCTCTGAAACGGGGCAGAGCTCCGTGGGAGACACCTGCCTGACACAGTAATGTACGTACCGACTGCACGCGGATACGCGCCGCTTTGGGTAACGAGCGCGCACGTTGCGCGTCTACATTGGAGGTAGGCAGTTACCAGTGTAATCAGAGACAACCATGAATGAGTTCGCCTCAGTTTCACGTGATTGTCACTGTCAGCCTGTTAGAAAAACATTTTACTGACCCCAGCTGAGACGCTGAGACGCTGAGACCCCCCCCCCCCCCCCCCCTCAAAACAAAAACTCTTCGGATCTGAATGATTCACACAAGTCACCTAATTGGTCATGAAAAAAGCGAGTTTCGCTTTTCGGCGCGCTGTTTGCATCCCTGTATAAAGTCGTGAAAAGACTTTTTAATACTTTTTAAGGGTCTTAATTTTCCCAAAATTGATTTATCACCTTTTAATACTATTCAAGACCCCACGGATACCCTGATCTAAATTCGTTTTAATAAAGTCTTGAGTGTAAACTGAATCTTTCATCTGATGTTTACATGAAGAAACAACAGTAATTTAAGTTTTGAACATCATCTAAACCAGTAGTCCAGTCTGACAGAAAAAAAAATCCTTTTTAATCGCATAATTGTATATTTATTAACGGTTCTGAAGGGAAATGTGCGATTACAAAGGTCGAAAGTTCAGTTTAGTTTGAGTTTTACGCCATCTTCCTGTGCGATATTTCTCAATACAAGCCCCAATTAAGAAATAAATGGAGACTGAATGTCCAGACAAACGAGAGTGAATCAAAACTATCAAAATGTGGCTTATTTTTATTTAAATATAAACCAATTTCCCAATAAAACAGAATGGGATTGGGAGAAATAAGCTTTAATAAACCTAAACGGAGCTTGATTTGATGGCTCTGGGTCACTATTTCAGTAAAATGATAAATGTCTGTAAAAGAAATTCAGCCAAATGATAGTTTTATAGTTTATACAACCACTAGGGGTCCGACTGCTCCTGTTTGAGATCCACTGATCTAAACAAAGTGGAATAAAGACCTGCAGAACAGAAAGATTCAGGAAATCCTTCGTTCCTGCTGCCATCAAAATGCACAATGCCTTTTGTTTGGTTATACACATTCTCACTTTTTATATCATTTTATGTAATATTATGCAATTTATCATTGTTATGTAAGCTACTGGACGATCTGAATTTCCCTCCTAGGGATTAATAAAGTATTCTCTATTTCTAAAAGTCAGATGTTCAGACGAGGAATCCAGAGCCAAGGGCAAAATAAAATAAAATAAGAAAATTTCAAAAGTTTGGAGAAGAAATCCAGTATTTCGAAACAATCCTAAAACAGTTTAACTTCATTTCGTAGTGTTTGTGTTTCAGCTTCGTCGTAAAAACCAGCGAGCAGCAGGAACAGCTGATCCACGCTCAGGTTGTGTAATCCTGAAACTTTCCTCTTACATGCAATAAGTGAACTGCCCCGGCCCCTCCCCCCTTCCTCCCCTCAGGGGCAAACATCCAGATCAGGGTGGGAGGGTGGATATTCCCGTCTCCTGCTCCTTCTTCTCCTTCTTCTGGGAAACGGTAACTCAGGAGGAATGTGCTCAGTCATCGGCCGGTTGTTTAGTTTGTTGTGTTTTTAGTTTTTGTTCCTTTTGTCTTGTACAAAACATAGTCGCCGTTCAACCGCAGCGACCGCCGGACTTCAGTCAATAAACCCATAAATGAAAAACTCTGAAATCTTAGAAACAGCAGCAGCATGAGTGTGGATGAACACACAGGTTTTTCCTCACTGACTTGAACCCAATTTGGAAAAGGTTTTCTGGGAAAGTCCAGCATGAATCTGGACAAACGAGTTTGTTTTTTAATATTTCTTTGTAGTTCGTATGAGTACGGCATCTTTTCTTAACGTCTTCTTAAAAACTAATCTGGCTAACTTTTACTTTGCTATTGTTTTGTTTTTCGTTGCTGTGCTTTATCACGTTTGATCATAAGGGTTGGCAAGATGAGCAATTCCTAAATATCTTTAAACATTGTTTTAAAAGCATTGGATTTGTTCAAATGTACATTTTGTCTTGGTTTTATGACATTTGAACCATCATTTTAAAAACAAAGCTGAATGCCCCTGAAAATGTCCAATAGTGTAACCACAAAAGAATGGTATTTTTTATCCTAAGTGTACTTCTGAAAAATATACTTTCTTATGAAAAAAATTAATTGAAATAGATTTTTAGCCGTTTCTATATTTAAATTTTCAATGCATTTTGGTAATACTGGGCAGGACATATCCTAAAAACACAGCTTTTTTTCTAAATTATTTGATTTATTACCAGAAAAATACCAGTTACACCACTTGACACTGAGCTGCATCACGTCATTGACCCTAATATTGTTTTTTGTATGAAAGGCACTATATGAATAACATTATTATTATTATTAGTAGTAGTAGTAGTAGTATTATTATATGTAAATGAACCCCAAAGAAATATATGACTAATTACTAAGATGAAGATAAAGAGGAGGACGACATGTTGAATGTTACGGCTGCAACACTGCAGCTGTTTGTTTGTATTGTGAGTTTCAGTTTCATTTATGTCTTCGTCTCTTTCTCTGTTGTTGGTTTTGTTTCTGGTTGATGAGACAAAGAGAAACATGAACCAGTCTAATAACTAACGATCCTTCACTTGACTGGACGACAGAGGAGATGTACGGTAATAATGTGGATAATATCTACTATTATTAACACACAGAAAGTAAAGAAACACTTAAACAACAACGCCCCATCTCTTTCTGTACAGTGTGAAAACAAAGACGTCCACTTATTAACGCTGAGAGAAGGAAATAGACGAATGAATCTGACAAACGCTCCAGGAAATACATTCCTCCAAACCATCACTGCATCTCCGTCACACTCTCTTCATTTCCTCATATCTACTGGTACTTTACCTTTGTTGACACGAACTAACTCTAACTTCCTGCTGAGTGTTGAGTGTTTCCTTGTGTCTAATAACATCTGTGTTATTAATAGCAGCACCTGAGGTTTAATAGGACAAATCAAAACACATGTTCTGTTCAGCATATTGATATTATTATTATTGTTGTTCATTGTATTTACACCAACTGTTTTTGTTTTGTGCAGCACGACGAGCCGTGAAAAGAAGAAGCAGCTTCTCCGTCACTAAGAGAGTCTGAAAACGCTACGAGCCTTAACGACGCCCGGGTTGTTTCTGGTCTTTTCATCGCAGACGAGTGGAGTGTGAATCAGCTGGAGAGACGAGGAACAACAGGAGGTTTTATTGTTTAACACTGAACCACCAACGGGGGTATAGACGTAAAAAAAAGAGAAAAAACAAAAGGCGTACTCTTTCGTGTCTACTTCCGCAACGGAGAATGATAGCGACATAATTCTTAGTTTTTTTAATGAAAGCAGGACACTTCAGCCTTTACATTGATCCCATCGGTGTGTTTGTAGCTTACCCGGAAGCCGAGCAGTCGAGCCATGACAGGCTAATAAAATAAATACAATAATCTATCTATCTATCTATCTATCTATCTATCTATCTATCTATCTATCTATCTATCTATCTATCTATCTATCTATCTATCTATCTATCTATCTATCTATCCATCTATCCATCCATCCATCCATCCATCCATCTATCCATCCATCTATCATCCAATGGGAAAGCTGTGTTTATTGTTTATAAACATCAAGATGTTGCTCTGTTGTTGTTGCTGTGTATGATACTATCAGGAAATCTCCTGAATCATTTTTAATAAATGATTTGCTACGCTGGTTTGTGCAGCTGCGCCTGAGTTTTTCTCTGTAGGCCTACACACATACACCCGCGTACCCACTCGCGTTCATTTGAATTCAGGGGGACACTAGGACGACCCACGTACAACCTGGTTTACTAACTCATCTAGGCTGTAAATTCCTATAGGTAAAACAACAACTGGGGTAGACATTTGTTGAGTAGTACATCTGTTGGATTGTTTTATTGCCTTGAAAAGCTAGAAGTGCTTGTAGTAGTAATGAAGTAACCAGAGTCATAAAGTGGGGTATAAGAAGGGACTGCAACCTCTGTTCTGGGGGCAAAACCCTGAACTGCTTTCTGCTGTGTAGTTCTGAGTACTGTTCCTTCTCTATAGAGAATAACCATGGGTGCATGCTACCTCTCCAGTCTCGTTCTTTGACTCTCCACAGGCAGAAACCAAAATTTCTGAGACAATTGTATCAGCATCAGTGTTATTGTGGATCTCTATTCGGAGATAAACTGAATTATAATAATAATCTGCAACTGTAGAGATAAAGAAATTTAAAGAATATGCCAACTCTGGATATTTTTCACCCTTTATGAGTGAAAAAAAGTCAATTCTTTCAGTCCTTTGCAGAAGTGACGAGTCCAACCTGTACATCCAGGTGTTGTGTTTAACCCAGTGCAGTGCAGCTCCGTTTTTCAGGTTTTTCATTTTATTTTAAAAGAAGCAATGAGGAAACAGTGGAGGAAATGTGGCCTGAAGCTAAAAGACTGACGACAGAGAGAGAGTTTCAGGATGGAGGAAGTCGTCTGCACACATTACTGTGAGAAAACTAATCCGACCGACTTCCTTGAGCCGACACTTTCTCAACCACAGAAATGTTCACAGTGCACGACTTCCTCCTCCTCCTCTCACTCTGACCAGATACTTCTCATTTGGTTTTTAAAAACGACACCCGCAGACAGATTTTACACTTAACAAAGATTTCCTTAACCATGAAATAAGACTTCAGTTCCTCAGTGTTTCTTAAAAATTAGGAGATAACTGTTGCATTTTGACAAAAGTTATCGTCATATTCAAGAAAATAAATTTAAAAAATGAGGTCTGATATGTGGCAAATCAGCAGTGAGAGGGTGAGAAGTAGATTTAACTTGATTCCAGCCTGCTGAATCACAATGATTTGGTTTTTCTGGCAGCAGAGTGCGCATGAGTTGACTGATGCAAAACTGTGCAACAGGAGCTCGTTCCTGTAAACAGAGACAGAGAGAGAGAGGAGATCGGCTTCGAGGCTGTTTTGCAAAAAAACTAAACAAAAAAACCCCGCTATGAACCGGAAGAGCTAATCATGGAGGAATTTGCACTGAATAAGAGCTTTGTTGTTTGATTTCTTTCTCTCTTTTTTCTCCCTAACCCTCAGCTCAGAGAGGCTGTGGCGCAGTTACCAACTTCCTGGTTAACACCGTTACGTACTGCTGCACTGTGGGAAAAAAATGTTCTTAAAAAGTTCACGCTCAGGTCAGACCATGATAAACACAGCGACAGATATAAGCGACGTTTTTCTCTCTGAATTATTTCGTTTTCTCAGCAACGAGGACGTTCCCGTTCTGAACCGACTTCGACTTCTTCACCACAACTGCAAATAAAACCACAAACTTACAGCTTTGAATGTGCAGACTAGACTGATACTGGTTTTATAGTTTAAGCCCCTTCGTTAGCATCTGTGCTGTAAAAAAATAAATAAATAAATGTGCAGTTTACAGAGTGAGAAAGGTCAAGAGCACAGAGAGGTCCAGGTCAAGTTTCATTCAGACACATGTTAGAGAGACAGAGAGAGTAGGAACATGCGGCTATAGCTGTCGTGTTGCATAATAACCCTCTGTGGTTATGCAGCAGAACACCTGAGGGGGTAAATGATACATAAATCCACTACACATGAGCAGTTACTGAATTACTACGTTATAAAAGTCTATAATTACCAAGAAAAGTATTGCGTATTCCTTTCTGACTAGTTGATGGGACTGAACAAAATGCATATATAACATTTAACGCCGGCACATTTTATTGTCGTAACGGTTACGGATGTTATAACGGGAGAAGCAATAACTTTTTTGATTTCACTTGTTACTGAAAAAAGCTACGAGAGGTTATTTTATAAAGCCGTTATTGCTCATCAGTGCTCAGTAATTAAAACTGGGCGAGTCCAGGTTGAGTCGAGTGAGACACAGATGAGTAATAATCGTTATATACAGTCCATGGGTTTTACAGTAAACTGATCCAGGTACAGGTGAGGTGACCGACTTGATTCCTGCCGTGTGTCAAGAGGTGTTTCACTTCCAAGAATCTCTCTCTCTCTCTCTTTATCGTTATCTGGATGGTCCTCTGTTTAATCTATTTAACCTGAGTTAATGATCCACTCCTTTTACTGTTTCCTCACACTGACCTGATGACATGACCTTCTCTGGCAGCTTTATAATCAAACACACCTCTTGATTAAACAATGTAGATAAGATACAAATGAAGTGTTTATATAGTTTAGTCTGTGCTAATCTAAATTGGCACCTCATTGCAAAGCAAAGCAAAGCAGTGCTTGTTGAACTTTAAAAGGATAGTTCAACATTTTTGGCAAATCCTTCTATCGCCATAATCCCTATAGTCATAGCAGTAGGTTCATTAGCTTTAATTATCTGTGTATGTTGTTTTGAGATCAGCGGGGCAGAGACGTGAGCTGCTCAGTGAACGGTACGGGTCCTCTATCCCTCATCAAACTCATCAAATACACAATCCAACAACTCCAAAACACTCTCATGGACCTGCACTTTCACCACGCTTTGAAAAAAAATCATGTAATGTTACAAGACAGAGTTGTTTTAGAGGCAAATGCGTAGCTGTAACTACATCCCAGACACGGCTGCTGGGCGGAGGGGAAAGCAAGACAAGTAGTTCAGAGTATTTGCTTCATGTGTCGTAATGTGACATAATTATACATGATTATTTCATAGCGTGGTGAATGTGCAGGTCACAACTTGTCCACCACAGCGTTGTGGAGTTGTTGGATTGTGTATTTGATGAGTTTGATGAGGGACAGGGCAGGGGACCTGTACCGTTCACCTCCATTGTGTTCGCTGAGCAGCTCACGTCTCTGCCCCGCTGATCTCAAAACAACATGCACCGATAATAAAAGGTGATGAACCTACTACTATGACTATAGGGATTATGGTGATGTTGAAAATGTTGAACTATCCCTTTAATAATTTATGACTAAATCCAACTGAATGTATAAACTATGATAAGATAGCAGTGTTGGGTCTCCCTGGTCTATTTAAAGACAGTGTCATGGGGTGAGGAGGCAGAAACAGTTATTATACAGATAGTGTCCGATAATGGACGCATCAGTCAGTGAGCTAGTAGCATGCTAACTCTGCAATGAGAGGAGACCCAACTGTCAAACACATCAGTCTGTTGTTATTATTACACACAGTATCTGCCAACATGAAACGCTGAGCTGAGGTAAAACATGCCCGTTCGTGCTCATATTTTCAATCTGGACAGTTTCGGTATCGTTATTTTGTGCTTTTAGGTGACGTTTATTAGTTAACTGACCTCTGTTAGCAAGGTTACCCCCGGTTAGCATGTAGCCTCCTAGCTCGGGCTCATGCTGCGTTCGCGACAACTAGAAACTCGGACTTTTCACATCTCCTACTTGAAAAAAGGTGCAATTGAACCCGGACGCCGCTTCATGTGGGAATTCCCACTCGGGAGAAGGAAATAAAATCTACCCTGACTTCTCCGGACATCGATTAAAATTAATTAAAACATTATGTTATATACAATATTTACTTGTGGTTACACATTACCTACTGATGTTGCGGAACACAGTACATTCACGTTGCTATTTCTCTTTGATTTTAGTTGATCTATTTAAGTACTTCTTTCTTTCCTTTTGTTTAATTGTTTTTCTGCCCTTTGTAATGTTTTAATAAGCTACATGAAGCACTTTGAATGCAAAGTTTGTCCCCTGTCCGCCATATTTTTAAGCGATTCTCCGAGTTCCGAGTTGTCCCGAACGCAGCACCAGGCTTGTGTTCAGGCCTACTTTTACTGTGAGACCAACCAACGGCTCTTTCCAGTCAGTGACATAAACAGTAACTGGGCCCAGTCGGACGCCATTTAAAATGACAAAAACAGCGTGTTTACGTTGTGTTTGTGTGTTTGTTACCTTGACACAGTCGATGGGGTACATGAGGCAGTGCTCCATGATGCCAGCCACGGACCCTGCCAGCATGTGAGTGCTGGTGGCGGCTCCCTGGGGCAGCCCTTCATACTCCACTTCTGGGTCCGCAGAGGTCGAGCAGCTCTCCGCCGGGTGGGCTAAGGAGGAGGTTGAGGTTCCGGTTGCTCGATGCAGCAGCGCCGGGGTAAAGTCCTGTTCCCCCGACGCCGCCATCCTTCCGACAACCGCCGTGGTGGCTCCCAGCAGCCTGCCGCCGTCCAGCCATCGGGCGCCCGGTGTTTCCACGGACGTTCGCCGGGGCACGAAACCGTCCGCTTCCATTCAAACGACGAGGAGTTTTTAAAAAATTATAAGTTAGCGACCGGCCTTTTGGTGTTATTTTTATCTTATTTCTTATCTTATTTGATTATGAGTCTCCCACCAGACGGAGAAAAGTCTTGGCGCGGTGGTGGTGCTGGTGGCGGCAGCAGGCTGGAGTGAATCCCGGGAAAGGGAAGGAGTGTGACTGTGACTGAGCGCGGGTGGGTATGTCCGCGCGTCACGCTCAAAGCTGGACGCTGATTGGACGAGACAACTGTCAATCACAGGAAGGCTTTTTTGATTGGCTGATTCGGTCGTAAAATGAGGCGGGTAAATAAAGTGGGCGGGGATTGTACGTCAGATTTTGTAAGGTCTCGTTACATATGTGTACGGGAAGTTTTAAATTGGATGTCCCATACTGTGCAATACCAGAGCAATAAAATACTCTTACATGGGACTTGGAATATAAATTAACAGCGGGAGGTCTCATCATTTTTAGGTAGGTAGGTAGATAGATAGATAGATAGATAGATAGATAGATAGATAGATAGATAGATAGATAGATAGATAGATAGATAGATAGATAGATAGATAGATAGATAGATAGATAGATAGATAGATAGATAGATAGATAGATAGATAGATAGATAGATAGATAGATAGATAGATAGATAGATAGATAGATAGATAGATAGATAGATAGATAGATAAGACAACAATGACAACAACAATGACACACGGGTAGTCTAGCAGCCCCCTATTAAGAGACACTTATACCAGTATACAAATTATATTCATAAAATTAAATTTAGTAACCCAAAACCTTCTTTTATAACTTTTGAAAGTGAAACTGAACAGTACATCCAAAGTAGGCCTATATCTGACTCTCTGACTAACAACAGGAAAGCTGATAAAACACAATAATTTGTGCTCATTATTTAATATCTTTATTTGAAAACTCCCTCTGGCTCCAGTTTAATTATTTGTATTGTTTGTGTATTAATAACTGCACTTGTACTTTTATGCTGTTATCAATAAAGATTGGATTCAAAAATAAGAAAAAAGTGGGAGGTCTCATTGTACAAGAAGTTTTAAACATGATGTCCCATACTGTGCAATATTGCACCATGAAATACTTTTATAATACTGACTAAAATAAGTAATAATAGATAGGCAGTTCACATGAGGAAGTGTCACTCAGAGCAGTAATACATTCTTCACATGTTTTGTATGAGTCACATCAGTTTCCTCTTCTTTACTGTATCCTTGTTGGCAGGAGCAGATTTTTATTCCCTTCCAGTTTTGAAATGATCTAGTTTTTCCTTCTAGTAATATTTGGTTAATAATTGTTTACCAGCAGCACTCTGCACCTGATGCTGCTAATCAGCCAATCACAACAGATCAAAACACAGGTGTTTGTCTTCACTCATTGTAGAAATGTTCTTTTCTTCTTTTAATAGAAAAACTCAACTTAATTGAACTCATATTTTATTTATATGGCAAGCAACCTCAGTTGACCAAAGTGCTGCACAATATAATTATAATCAATCGCCAGCACTATATTATGACAGTAGGAAAACAGCACAAATAACAAACATAAACGGTTCAGACCGTAAAAACATCATCACTTCAATAAGGTAAAATACAAAAAGTCAAGGTGTCTGTCTACACTTGATCTGAAAGCCAGCCACAAGATATAGGTCTGTGAAGCGTAAATGTCATTTTTCTCAAACCAAACTAGAAAAAAGAAAAGAAAAAATAAAGTCAGAAACAAGTGTATCAAACACAGGTGGCTTCAAACTACATTATATTTATCCTACAGCACGTGAATGCAGCAATACGTAATTTACGTACTCGGTGACGTAGTGGTGTTCTCTGTTAAAACAGTCTCTGGTTAAAATCAGGTTAAAATACAAATACAACTGTAAGAAAACAACATAACTTACATTAAAAAAACATAATCCAACAATAATAAAACCACCATCACTTCAATCAGGTAAAATACAAATAAAAGCTGTAAGATAAAAGTCAAGGTGTCTGAAAGCTAAAACGTAAATATAATTTTACTCCAACCAAAAACCAGAAAAAAGAAAGAAAGTCAGAAACAAATGTATTAAACAGACACTTTTTTGACAGGTGAGTCCATAGACATATATGTCTATGGGTGAGTCCAGCGCTCTGGGTGAGTCAAACTACACTTTTTCCTACAGCACTCGAATGCAGCAGGACGTAACGTACGTCCTCTGTGACGTGGTGGCGTTCGGTTCGGAATAGAGAGCCTAAGCGGAAGCAGGAAGTAACGGCGCCATGGGACCTCAACTCGGAAAAACTCGCCATTCAAATGAATGAGACTGAAAATTTTATTTCGTGATCCGATTGAATTGCGCCATGAGAAAAAAATATGTCCTCTACCTGTTTAAAACATCACGTTTCATCCCGAGAAATCAGCCGTTTATCGTAAAACGGCAACAGAAGAATGTATTTTGTGTAAAGACCGCTCTACGGACTACAGATCTGTGTCCCACAGAAAATACGTCACCAACTGACACGGGAAAGGGCGGCATTTGGTGTGTGACGTCACCTACGCGACTTGTAGTCTTTCTGCTTACAGATTCTTCTGAATTTTATTCTACAATAGCTTTACAACAAACTGCTGATTTCTCGGGATGAAACGTGATGTTTTAAACAGGTAGAGGACATATTTTTTTCTCATGGCACAATTCAAACGGATCACGAAATAAAATTTTCAGTCCCGTTCATTTGAATGGCGAGTTTTTCAGAGTTGAGGTCCCATGGTGACCGTTACTTCCTGCTTCCGCTTAGGCTCTCTATCGGGCCAACCCACCGGAAAGCTGTCGGATATCTTCGGTCATTTCCGGTCCTTCGGCTCGTCGTCGTCTTTTTAAAACCATCTCGGTGAAGTCCAGAGGTGGAGGAGGAAGAAGAGGTGCTGCTGGGGATTTAAACATTTTATAACCCGCCCCGTCGAAGCAACAACAACACGGAGCTCCGTCAGGTAACTTTCTGTTGACATACCGATGCTTAGATATAACGATCATAAACGGTGGTTCATGAACGTCTCATTAGCCGGTAACCGTTGCCACGCTACAGCGGTCAGTTTTTAAGGCTAATGTTGACACTAGTAGCATTTATCATCGTTTTGTGTTTGTTTCCTTTGTTTATTTTCTATTTTATTGTAATTTTTTTCAATGCAACAGCTTTATCTTATATAACCGTGAGATAACGGCCATTATATTTACAACACTGTAACATACAGAGGGACGTCGCGTCACGTAACGTCACAGGATCATAAGGAAATATCTGTGTGATGCTAACTTAACAGACGATGGAGCAATAAGAGTAAAAAACAGTGTTTATAAGGCAGTAGGTTAATGTTATCAGTGTTACAGCAGCACAGTTACATAAACCAGAGGGAAAGTAGGTGATTTAAAAAAAGATAGTTAAGCTGTAACGTTAAAGGACTAAAGATTGACAGTTTTACACTGACAGCTGAAAGTCCCATTGTAATAAAGCGTATATTATGTTATATTATATTGTAAATACTATTGTTTTGTATTGTATTATTATATCATGATACATTTTCAATTTATGTAAAATATGTTTGTGTTAAAAAGTATTCTATTATGTTATGTTCTATTCTATTTAGTTTCACTGGGTTAAAACAACAAGATACAGTTATTTTCCTGTTTTATAGCTTCATTGCTTTACAACACACATGCCACATTTACCAGTTCAAACACACACACACAGACACACACAATCTTGTGGTTCATTATCTACACTTGTACACGTGGACTGGAGGAACTGCTGTCCACCTCCTGAACAACCACAGCAGCAGCATTTTATTTTATAACTTCTCTCTCCTTTCTCCGTCCTCCAGCCAGAAGACAAGGATCGTCCTCCTCGTCCTCAGACTTCAGACACCATGAGGTGACGACTGTGACATCTTGTATTTCTGCCGAGCTGGACTCATGGCAAGGTAATAATAATAAACTGATAAAAGCTGCAAAAAGTTACAAATGACACATCCCCTTCACATTTTTAATGATATATTTTCTTATTTTCATCTTTTACATTTTCAAAATGACAGAAAAGGAAATAGTAAATATCTTGGTCAAAGTTATCTGAGAGCTCAAGTCTCCAGGGTTTCCCATTCTTTTGCATGCTGCTGCTTTGTTTCCCCTTTTCACTCTAGAAAAAGAAGAGTTCCCGCACACATGGCCAACTTGCAGAATTTATTATGCAATGTTTCGGTACTAGACCTTTTTCAAGCAACATTTTTTTTGAAAAAGGTCTAGTACCGAAACATTACCATGTGTGCGGGAACTCTTCTTTTTCTAATTTGGACTTAATTGTCACCCTCCGACGCACCTGCCTAAGAAATAGATGTGCGAAGATTTTTGTTTTTTCCCTTTTCACTCTAAAATTGTCTAAAAAACTAAAATAACACACTGATATTGATAAAAAATACTGCAAATAACGAGTGTTTCATGTTGAACTTTAAGCCTTTTGGAGGTCATTTCATCTTCCACTTGCTGAACTGTTCACATGAACAGACATTTGGACCAGGGAGTGTCTGTCCAGACTTTGTCATGACAGCACATATACAGTATATAACGGTGGTGTCTGTCTCCTCAGGATCAGCCTGTCCTGCCTGCCGGCGTCCTGGTACTGCAGCGTGTCCCTGCTGTCCCTGGGCTGTGCTCCCAGACAGCGGTGGCTGCTGCTGCTGCTGCTCCTCGTCACCTCCACCCTGCTGTTCCTGGGGACCTATCAGAGGCAGCTGTGGAGGCCGCAGCGCCGGCCCGGCTCCCGAGTCAACAAGTGAGTGGACAGACATGAAAGAGACTTATTACAAGGCAAGGCAAGGTATTTTTATTTATATAGCACAGTTCATACGAAGGGGAGACTCGACCGGTGCTTTACATAACGACAAAACATTTAACAGTAAGAAGAAAAAACATAAAAACATACAATTTTTAAAGATTAAAATAAAAACCCAGAATAGTACAAATTGGAAACATTAAACATACAATTAAAAGCAAGAAAAAAATAATTAAGAAAGTGCCAGGGGAAAAAAAAAACAACTTACGACGGAGTATTAGGGCCACATTGACAAATAAAAAAAATCACAAATAAATTTACGACCTTTTTCTCTGAAATGTACAACTTTTTTCTTGTAAATTCACGACTTTATTCTCATAAATGTACGACTTTATTCTCGTAAATTTGCGACTTTATTCTCATAATGTTATGACTTTTTTCTCATATGAAATGTACGGCTTTATTCTTGTAAATTTATGACTTTATTCTCGAAGTCTTTGTTTTGTTTTGTTTTTATCAATGTGGCCCTAGTACATAAAAACTAGACTAAAATAGAGTATGAAATATGAGTTTGCAGCATTAGATATTGATTTGTATTAAAACACACACACATCATCATCCACCTCAGCCGACCTGGATACATGTTTCAGACTGTCAGTCGTTTTCTAATATCTAACGTGAGCCGAAGTCCAGCTCTGCTCTGTGTTTCTCTACGCTGAGGTTTAAATGAGTTTATGTTGCTGGATCACGGCCACTGATCCTCACTGACCTGGTTTACATCTAGAGAGGCAGTAACACACACACACACAGAACTGAACTTGTGACTCAGATCACAGTTGCAGTTATTATTATTTTATTTTATTAATTTATTTGCACATATAAAAAACATAAGCAGTTTCAATGAAGTGAGTTGCTGACAGGTGTAAACAGGAATATTGGGCCTCATTCACGAACCGTTCTTAAGAACAAATTTGTTCTTAAGTCCTACTTACGAAGTTTTTACGAAGATTGTGGCATTCATGAATGTTTTCTTATCCAGAATTTGTTCATAACTAAGAACATAATCTACGAACAGTCAGGAGTATACTTACGTACTTTTAGGTGCTGAGACTTCTGCAAAAATAACCGATTATAGCGTTTTCTTTTGTTCTGCAGTTGTATGATATTATATGATTTGAATAAGAATTATTTTCTTATCTTTTATGATGTTTTTAATAATCATATATATTAGTAATAATAATTGACAAATCATTGCAGTCTCTTAAAAAACATTAGAGACACTTAATTCATATCAGTTGTTTTTTTTTTCTCTCTTTTTATTTTGGATACATACAGCTGCCGATATGATTTTTTCCTAATTGCGGGCTGCAACAGTGCACTTACTGTAAGTGTTCACACTACACACAACCGTTTTTTTTTTCATATGTGATAATATGATGATATTTATGATGGCACACGTGAGAGTGTGGTCTCTCTGATAAAAACTGAAGAGCTGCATCCACTGCTGACGCTACTAAATACAGCCTAAATATAAATATAAAAATCTAAACTAAATATAAGCTTTTTGTTTGTTTCTTTGTTTCATTCCTGCCGCAGTAGCTCCACTTCACTACTTAAGTTCTTTTTACGTTTGGAGTCTGGTGCGTGGTGGTGTGAGGGGGACGGACTCAAAACAAAATATTCCTGGATCAGATCTGATCAAATCATCATCAATAATCACAAACTGCACGTTAACACTGACAGTTAACTTCTTCTTTTCTTTTTATTTATTCCTTTTTTTTGGCTCCTGTCCATTAACAATAAAGAGACCGGCGGAGCTCTCTCTGACTACTTGTGTTAATTTCTTCTTTTTTTAACACTTGCGTTCCGACAGCATCCCCTGTGTTATGGTTTGACTTCACAACGCTATGAACTGTGGGTAATTCCCCTACCCAAAGTCAGCATCGGTGCTGACTGACGGTAAGGGGGCAGAAAGGGCTCATTCACTGACTCACTGACTTGATGATCTGACAACGGAACAGCCCTCACACACTCACGGACTTCCCGTGAACGCGCCTCTAAGTCAGTGAGTCCATGAGGGGTCGGATTGGAATTGGGCCCTTCTCTGCTCAGTGCCTGTGGGTTCTGTGTGCACACGGCCCTGCAGTCTCATGCCCTTTTACGGGCATTGATGGGGCTGTTACCTATGCTAATCCTATGTTAATTAGACTCACCTGGCACACGCCCTCAACTTACGAGGAGATGGCATAAGAACACAGCTGCGAACAATTCTGAGGCTTACGAACGCGTTGATGAATCTGACGTAGGGTTTTCTTAAGGAACTTCTTAAGAACAACTTAAGAAAGAATCTAAGAAGGTTCTTAAGAAGATATTGGTGAATGAGGCCCATTGATTTTAAACATTTGTCTTGGTGGTAAATGATCCAGTTATCGTCATAGAAACGTGTCATTCCAGGCGACGTGTTGAATCCACAAAACAAAACAGAAACTTCAAGTCTGTCACACATTATTTATTCATTTATTTATTTATTTTATTTTATTTTATTTATTTAAGGACAATGGGCCTCATTCACGAACCGTTCTTAAGAACAAATTTGTTCTTAAGTCCTACTTACGAAGTTTTTACGAAGATTGTGGCATTCATGAATGTTTTCTTATCCAGAATTTGTTCTTAACTAAGAACAAAATCTACGAACAGTCAGGAGTATACTTATGCACTTTTACGTGCTGAGACTTCTGCAAAAATAACAGATTATAGCGTTTTCTTTTGTTCTGCAGTTAATAATAATTGACAAATCATTGCAGTCTCTTAAAAAACATTATAGACACTTAATTCATATAATTTTTTTCTCTTTTTTTGGGGGGGGGGGGGGGGGGGGGCGGGTAAATGTGTTCTTTGTTGTTGTTGTGTGCAACATACAGCTGCCGATATGATTTTTTTTTTCCTAATTGCGGGCTGCAACAGTGCACTTACTGTAAGTGTTCACACTACACACAACTGTTTTTTTTTCATATGTGATAATATGATGATATTTATGATGGCACACTTGAGAGTGTGGTCTCTCTGATAACAACCGAAGAGCTGCATCAACTGCTGACGCTACTAAATATAGCCTAAATATAAAAATATAAACTAAATATAAGCCTTTCATTTGTTTCTTTGTTTCATTCCTGCTGCAGTAGCGCCACTTCACTACTAAAGTTCTTTTTACGTTTGGAGTCTGGTGCTCCCTCCCAGATTTTCATTTGAGCATTTCAACTTTCTTTCTCACTTCACCTTCTCTGCTCAGTGCCTGTGGGTTCTGTTTGCACACGGCCCTGCAGTCTCATGCCCTTTTACGGGCATTGATGGGGCAGTTACCTATGCTAATCATATGTTAATTGGACTCACCTGGCACACGCTCTCAACTTACGAGGAGATGGCATAAGAACACAGCTGCAAACAATTCTGAGGCTTACGAACGCGTTGATGAATCTGACGTAGGGTTTTCTTAAGGAACTTCTTAAGAACAACTTAAGAAAGAATCTAAGAGGATTCTTAAGAAGATATTGGTGAATGAGGCCCAATGTTTGGTTGCATTGATCATTTCACACTAGATTTTGCAGAAGCTAATTTCCATCTATTGTCCAAACAAAACATAAAGCAACAACCATACAATAAAACATCCATCCATTGTCCACCGCGACCCGACTACAATAAAACAACGCACACAAAACATCCGACACACACAACTTAAACCACATCCACTACAATAGCAGAAAGAAAAGGAGTGTTTAGTATGAGGCAGGTGTAATGTGCAAAGGTAATTATTAGAGAATATAAAGTGCAGATAAAAAAGTCCTGAATACCAGCGTTATTAAATGTTCCTTTATTATTATTATTATAATTTTTATTATAATTAAAAGTTTTCTATAAGTCGGTGCTGCTGCTTTAATTGCTGCACCGCTGGAAAAACCAGGCAGCAGCTGATAAATAATCAAGTTTGTCTGGTTCCTTATCAGGTTTGTTTTTGAGCACAAAGTGACTGAGAGAGACGACAGCTGCTCCGCTCAGCAGCCAAGGACACACACACATCACTTTCACACACACACTAAACAACTTTATGCATTTAACTTGAAGTAAAGGTGAAGTTGAAGGAGGAGGTTTGATGTGAATTAAACCTGAGCTGTGAAGTTGCTGCTTCACACAGGATCAGAGCTTCTAGGAGTGATGTGGAAGGAACAGAGAATAAAGACACTTAAAGGTCCAGTGTAATAATAATTGTCAAGGTTTATTGGCAAACTCTGAATATACAACCCATGAATATATTAGTATAAGTGTATAATATAATTAGTTTGGTTTTCGTAGCCTTATAATTCTTCTTAGTTATATCTACATATCCATCTTTCCATGGTTTTGGTAGTCGCGGTAAATGCATGGATTTTTTTTTTCAATGAAAATCGCATGGATCATCACACCAGCTTTTAACAGTGGATATCACACAAATTGACATCCGTGTTAAAAGCCAGCGTTAATAGATCCATGCCTTTACCGCAACTATGACAACGACTGAAAACCATGGAAACGTAAACGTACAATTCCACTGGAAATGCAAAACCGGCTTCTGGTTTTTGACCATAGATGACGTTCGGAAACTTGTGGATAGCACGGGTCTTGCTTTAGAGTGTCGCCATCTTGCACCGCCATGTTTGTACGGCAGCCTGAATGGAAAAAAAAGTCTCTGATGTAGAACCGAAGATAATATATCTGAATATAAATTAATCGACCTCAAGGTTTTAAAGAAAATTCTCGACCACCGACCCGTCCTCCTTTGCACTGTTATTTTTAGCCTATTTATATATTTTTATACATTTTAGTTACATAGATACATACATACATTTTCCTGCTGGCCAGAATGGTTGTGTATGTGTTTTTTGTGTATATATATTTGTTTGCATTTGTCGACACAGAGGCCACTGGCTATTTCGTTGTGTTTTCTTTTACAATGACAATAAAGCTTCTATTCTATTCTATTCTATTCCTCCTGCAGGTACCTCTCCATCGCCGAGTCCATGGAGGCCACCGACGTCCTGAATGCGGCGCTGAACTACGGCATCGTGGTGGACTGCGGCAGCAGCGGCTCCAGGGTCTTCGTCTACTACTGGCCCCCCCACAACGGGAACCCCCACACGCTGCTGGACATCCGCCAGATGAAGGACCGCGACCACAAACCCGTCGTCAAGAAGATCAAACCTGGTGAGGATTCAAGATTCAAGATTCAAAAGTTTATTGCGTCAACAATGTCAACAAGTAGAAACAAGTTGATAGGAATGTGTCTTGGCTTTTGCTCTCACAGAGAAACAATATAATACAATACTCCCACCACATACACCACAATAAATAGTACACACAATACCATACAATACAATATGCGAGGAGGACAGTACAGTACCCAGCAGCGTCATATACAGCATAAGTGTCAGTGCGAGGAAAAGTGCGAAGTGCTTAGTGCAGATTCAAGTGTATAATGGCTTGGAGGTACAGTAGGTACTGTCTCTAAAGCGAGGGAGAGCGACCACCACGAAGCTCTCTAACTGTGTTTTTCATCCCATAATAACCTCATGTTATTACACCACTGTGTCCGTGTGTGAATGTTCAAGGAATTCAAAAAAAGAATAATTGAAAACGAATAATATTTAATATTTTTATTCAGTATTTTAATTGATAAATCTGTGTCTGAGAGCTGCAGAAAACTAAATGTAAATCTTAAAGGAGAATTCCGGTCATTTTTTTTTACCCCTAAATCGTTGTCCTGATGGTCACCCAGTATTGGGGGGAGCAAAAAACGCGACTAAAATTGATGCAGTCAAACCGGAGTTACACCATGGCTACCCGGCGCTAGGGATAGCAACAATGCTAACCTACAGTATGGGGGCAATTCTTTCAACCACAACAAACACTCAAAAAACAATCAAATATCTATGGTACATGACTTGAATCCTTATGACACACCACTGAACTCATATAGTGTACAGTATAAACTTTGTGTTTTTGCATGTAGTCACTCACCTCAGATAGCCGAAGTCTGAAACATCCTGGAAAGACATTACTATCCGATCACAGAGCGCCTGCTCTCTCCGCCACAGAAACAAACACTTTTTCCTTGTTGTGATGATTTCTTTACAAAAATAAACGGTCGGAGATATTTTGAACATTACCACTGCACTGCTCCACCGTTTATTTTTGCAAAGAAATCATTTCCAGAACCAAAATCTGAACATTGGATAAAGCTGCTTTCAAAATTCTTGTTTTATTTTATTGACATATTAGAGTCAGAAGTTTTTACAGAGGAGGATTTTGGAGATCACTTCTTTTTATCTGTCACCAGCCCTTAAAAAAAAAAATCAAATTTCGCCATGTTTTTAGGAATAAAATGTTGTATAAATCAGGCTGTGAATGATATATCTACCATTTCTTTCGACTTTTCTGAAAGAATACATGTTAAGGAAGAAAAATAGCCTAAAATCTCAAAATTGATCAGTGCATGAAAACACAGTGTATTTGCCTGTTGGTGTCTCGCGTAAAAAAAAAAAACTACAAATTTTGAAAGTTGTCACTTTTTTGTCTTGAATAGAAAGAGAATTAAAACCAGTTTTATTTTTATCTTTAACTGTAAATGTGTCACTTCATCCTGAGATGAGAAGTTGCTTTTCTGTTGATTATTTCTTTGATAATTAGTTATTGATTAGTCTCTGTCCCTCTTGTTTGTCTGCTCAGTCGCAGCACATTTAATTGATTAGATTCAGTGTGATCAGCAGTGAGAGGTCATGTGACGTTGTAGACTCTCTGACAGTGACATGTTGTTGTCGTTGTCAGGTATCTCCACCCTGGCGACCACACCCACCCGGGCCAGCGACTACCTCCACCCTCTGCTCAGCTTCGCCGCCGCTCACGTCCCCAAGAGCAAACACAAGGAGACGCCGCTCTACATCCTGTGTACGGCCGGAATGAGGCTGCTGCCGGAGAGGTAGACGGGACACCATGAACTATTATATTAGATTATATTATAAAACTATAGTCTGCACTGCTGCTTTCGAGGAAGCTCTGAGATCCTAGTTTTTAAAGGGATAGTTCAACATTTTGGCAAATCAGCCTATTGCCATAATCCCTATAGTCATAGCAGTAGGTTTGTTACCTTTAATTGTCGGTGCAAGCTATTTTTAGAACGGCGGAGCAGAGCCGCGAGCTGCTCAGAGCTACGCTACGGAGGCTCATGGGATTTCTTGGTTTCCCTCATCAAACTCATCAAATACACAATCCAACAACTCCACAACGCTCTGGTGGACAAGTTGTGACCTGCACATTCACCACGCTATGAGTTAATAACACAGCGTTACCAGACAGAGTTGTAGAGGGAAATTCATGCAAAACCGCTGATGCGTGTTCCCGTCAGGGACAGTTTTTCAGCAAGCAGTCTCTGTATTTACCTCTATTAAATCACTATCACTCTCTCCATGTGTAGCCAACAGGCGGCCATCTTGGAGGACCTGGTGACTGACGTTCCTCTGGACTTCGACTTCCTGTTCTCCAGCTCCCACGCTGAGGTCATCTCAGGGAAACAGGAAGGTGGCAGGACGAGTTTTTATTTTCACTCCGGTCAATTCATTTCAAAGAACTTTATTTTTCCATCAGAAACTTCATCTGCAAAGAGCGACAGTGCAACTTCAACAAAATAAATGTTAAAATGTTACAAGTACAAATACAAATGCTAAAAAGTGTGTGTGTGTGTGTGTTTCCATCATGGCCGCTGCAGGAGTGTACGCGTGGATCGGCATTAACTTCGTGTTGGGGCGCTTCGACCACGCGGACGAGGGTGAGTGACGATGAAGCAGCAGCAGCACGAGTCATCACAGTCTGAAAGTGAAAGTAAAAAACAAATCCTCCTCCTCCTCCTTCTCTGTCTGTCCATCAGAGGACGCCACGGTGGAGGTGACGACCAGCTCTCAGAACCAGCGGCCAATCAGCCGGCGGCGTACGGTGGGAATCATGGACATGGGCGGAGCTTCGCTGCAGATCGCCTACGAGGTGCCGAGCGCCATCACCTTCAGCTCTCCAGAGCAGGTCAGTGTTACAGGACGGGGCAGCAGACTGACTGATTGACTGATTGATTGATTGATTATTAAAGGGATACGCCAACATTTTTTTTTCGTGTCTTGCCTCACTCCCGAGTCCATGACCAGCAGATAGACACCATCCTTTCAACTGTGCGTGCAGTAACAAGGGAGCTAGAGCCGTATCGCCGTATCGTAATTAGCTTAGCTCAAACACTGGAAGTGTATAGGTAGTGTTAGCCTGCCTCTAAAGTCGCTAATTAGCTTAGCTCAAACACTGGAAGTGTATAGGTAGCGTTAGCCTGCCTCCTACCCGAGCCGAAATCAGCAGTCAGAAGCGGATTTCATTTTAGCTCTAAACTCTGTAAATATATCACTTTATCGACATTTTTAGGCGAGAAAGTAGCCGTTTAGATCAGCAGTGTGTCGTTAATTTGGCTAAATATCAACTATTTACAATTTTGTTTGGATGAATTCTGCGCTACTCAAGCTAGCTGTTGTGACCAACGCACTTCCGGTTACTTTCACAAAATAAAACACCCGTTGCCCTTTACATACCGAAAACCATGACGACAGAATTTGTGCTTTTACTTTGAAATAGGAAGCTAACCTACCCTCGATGTAGCTAGCTTGAACCAAAATAAACCGTCTTTGCTTGAACCCTCCGTTTTGTCCGATCTCGTCCCGTTAGCGGCATTTGACCGCTCAAGATGCCTTACCGGAGAGTTTTGTCAGCTCTGAGACGAAGATCGGTCCGTTTAGAGTTGCTGAAGAGTTTCTCTGATGACTTTAGGTGGAGGCAGGCTAACACTACCCATACACTTCCAGTGTTTGAGCTAAGCTAATTAGCGGTGCGATACGGCTCTATCTCCCTCGTTACTGCACGCACAGTCGAAAGGATGGTGTCTATCTGCTGGTCATGGACTCGAAAAAAAAAAAAACTGTTGGCGTATCCCTTTAACGCAGCAGCTTGATTGATTGGTGATTATTTATTTATTTATCATCATCGCCGTGGTTACCAGGAGGAGGCGGGGAAGAGCGTCCTGGCAGAGTTCAACCTGGGCTGCGACGTGGAGCACACGCAGCACGTCTACAGAGTCTACGTCACCACCTTCCTGGGCTTCGGAGGAAACATGGCCCGGCAGCGCTACGAGGACCAGCTGGTCAACAAGACGCTCGCCAAGAACAGGTGACCACACACACACACAGACACACGCAGACACACGCAGACACACACACACACACACACACACACACACACACACACACAGCTCAGTCAGTATTTACTTTGAAGTGTGTGCGATGCAGCCAGGTGGTTCATGAAGTCACATGTTGTTGACAATATGTTTGTCAATCTGTCGTCTTGTTTTATTTACATTATTATTATATTATTTTATTTAGATATTATATTAAATTATTATTATTATTACTACAGTAACAGACCAACCCGACCTGACAACCTGACATGGGCCTGACATGGGCAAATGGATCCGATGCATCTTGTCAATGAGACATCTTATTAACTGGCCCCATTTCTTTCTTTCTTTCTTTCTTTCTTTCTTTCTTTCTCTCGTTCTTCCTTTCTTTCTGTCTGTCTGTCTTTCTTTCTTTCTTTTTTCCACTCTCATAGTTTCATTCATTTTTTAAAAATGTATTTAACCAGGCAGAAATCTCTTTTCCAAGCAAGGCCTGGCCAAGAATTTAATTCAAAATTTCATTCATTTACCCATCCTCCGCTCCCACATCCTTCTTTCATCCTTTGTTCTTATTTTTCTTTCTTATTTAGAATTATTGCTGTTATTATTACTATTATTATTTCTGTTATTATTGCTGTCACAGCTGTTTTTTTGTTTTTATATCAGGGTTCTTACACAAGTATGGAAAAGTATATTATTATTATTATTATTATCATTATGGATATTACTATTGTTATTCATTAATTTATTTCTTTATTACTGCTATCACTATTACTGTTATGACCACCACTTATGTTATATATTATACCTTTACACACACGCTTTGTGTAAACATCGCTGTTACGCCCACTGTGTTGTTGTCTTAATCAAATATAACCCAGACTAACGCTGCCTCCTCTGCCTGCAGGTTCCTGACCACTCAGACGGGCCTGAGCGAGGACAAGCCGTACCTGGACCCGTGTCTGCCGGTCGGTCTGTCCGACGCGGTCGTCAGGGGCAACCGCACCTTGTACCTGCGCGGTCAGGGCGACTGGGCTCGCTGCCAGGACGCCGTGCAGCCGTTCCTCGGCCTCCACAACGGCACCATGTCCCCGGGAGGAGTTTACCAGGTGATGCTCGGCTCAGGCCTCCGATCCAGTTCACATCACGTTTAGAACAGTTTATAAAGTTGTTGTGAGTTGTTTGTTGAAACACACATCATGGAAAACACATAGAAAATGATTTATCACACGGTGACATCAGATGCCAGAGCTCTGTTTGACTTTTTCAGACCCTTTTTAGGATTTATTATCCAAAGAAGTGACTTTGAGTTGATGAGTGTTTCCAGTAGCGTGAGGGTTTTCTTTCCGGCAGTGTGGTTTAAAAACAAAAACAACATGTTTTTGTCATCCTTTCTAAGTAGTGTTGCTTTCGTCAACCAAAAATTATGACGGAATATCGTCGTCAACGAAAACAACACGAGATGCAATATAATTGGTGGCCATGAGACGATAACTATAATGAAATATATAATGCAATATTACTGACAAATAAAAAAAATATAATGTTTAGTCGCATTATTATTACTGTATTATTAGTTTCCTAGGCAGCGACGCCACTTCCTCAATCCCCACTCGCGGCATTATTTAGAAGATATAGCTGCTGGGTTAGTGTTAACCACAATTTTAGAAACAGGAAGTTAAGTCTGACACAAAGAAAGGGAGCGATGGCGTCACCAAAATAGTTTTTTATTTTATTAAATTTAAGTTTTAGTCGACTGAAACTTGACTAGACAAAAAAAAAGCATGAACGTGACTAAAACTAATAAAAACTAAAATGACAGTTTGACACAAAGATGAGACTAAAATTAAAACAGGCCGCCAAAAACAACACTATTTCTAAGCATGTAAGAGATTATTTCATAGATCAGTTAAATAGCCACAGACGGCACATCTTTAAATCAGACTCAGAGAGGAAGAAACATAGGAACAAACTGGTTAAATGTACAGAATAAGGTACAAGTGTGGAATAGAAGACTTCTCCTGAGTGGGATGGGATGTGTTGGTGTTTGGTGTGATAACTACTGTCTGTCAGACTGTAACAGCTGAAAATGTCCTTGAAAATGAATTCAAGAACAGAGTGGGAACCCTGAATAAGAATCACATAAACGCTTTAAAAACCAGCTTCAGGCTCATCACAGTGTGTTCACTGTATATTTGTTAATGTCAAATATAATTTATTTATTCAAGAAGTTATAAAACAAATAAATCAAACCTGTTTTTCCGCCTCCCAGGCTCCCATCAACTTCAGCAACAGCGAGTTCTACGGCTTCTCTGAGTTTTATTACTGCATGGAGGACGTGCTGCGCATCGGAGGACAGTACGACAGTGACAAGTATTCCCGCGCTGCCAAGGTGACCACAAACGCACCACGTGGATCGCAGCCAGAAACTCCTGTAGGATCGATTGTTACTCATGTTTGTTTGTTTGTTTACCAGGACTACTGCTCCACCAAGTGGTCGACGCTGAAGCAGCGTCTGGACGAGCAGCTGTTCGCTCAGCAGGCCGACATCAACAGACTCAAGTAGGTTCAGGAGACACTGACGCTTCAACTCCTGCTCCCTCTGCCTGTCAATAACAATAATGATCATGTTATTGAGTCATTTATTTGCCATTTGTAGTCAAATCTGCACCCGAAAGCAACTCACACTCAGACATAAAAAACAAACATAGATGATAATAAGACTTTTTATAATAAAAGTTTTTTACATAAAGCATAAAAATAAGATGAGAAGGACACTGGGGCCCTCAAAGAAATACAATGTTAGTTAGTTGGTTTAGTTAGTAAGTTTAAGTTTATTTCAGACATGTTAAAAGAAGTAAAACATAATACAGTAATGGACAGACATAGCAAACACATGAACAAAAATAAAATCATTGAAAATAAAGATAATTAGTTTTTTGTTTGTTTGTTTTTCATATCCGAAAAGGAGTGGGAAGAAGTAAAACTTATTTACTCCCTCCCCTTATTCATAAATTAGCTATCAAGCTTTCTTGTCATTATAATCTATACAATAAAATACAAAAATGAGTTTATCTAGCTGGATTTATTCTAATATATTATCACTATGTAAATGTAAAAAACATTTGCCCTGAAAACGTTAGAGAGAATACAAAACTTGATAAGATAAAATAATCCCTGTTAAGCACCATTAAAAAAAAAAAAAAGGTTAATCGTAGTTAGAATAAATAAATACTTGTTTGGCCCTCAGTGTGCAGGCATAAAGTTTAGTGCAACAATGAAGCAGTTAAGAGTTGTTGAAGCTTCTCCTGAACCAGGAGGTGGAGTGACCGGTGTCGCCTCATAGTCGAGTCACAGTTTATTTATAAAGCACATTTACAACAACCTCAGTCGACCAAAGTGCTGTACAGTTGTAAAAATACAATATAATTAATCATAAACACTATAATGAATAAACACAAAACAAGGAATAATAATCACTCAATTTAAAACAAAATTGTAAAGTCGAAGGAGCTTCAGGCATCGAGCTCGGTGCAGATGAACGACTGAGTCTTTAACATCCAGCTGCTGGTTCAGAGCAGCAGAGTCGCCACAGGGAGGCGCTGTTCAGGCTCCCAGGCAGCAGCAGCAGCAGCAGCAGCAGCAGTGTAGACCTGCAGATGTGATCCAGTTGTGTGTGTGTGTGTGACATCAATGAGTCGTTAAAAACTCCAAAGGACACACTGAGGAAACACTGAAATAAAAATCCACATCTAATCGATGAAGTTGCTAAACCACATACGACCCAGATAAGACTTCACATGAACCTGTGGCGTCGGTTTCTTTTTTTAAATATTTAATTCAAACATGTAAATCACAATAAGGCAAAATCTCAGTTTGTTCCTTCATGTGTAAATAACATAAACTTAAGTTGAGGAACTACATTTAGAAACAAATACAAAAGCATCATGATCATGCATATTAGAAAAGGAGTGAGAATAATCTGTGTTATTGAATCCACAGCTTATAAATAAATAGATTAATCATTGTGAGGAAGAAGAGAAAACTAAAACATATAAAGATAAATAAAGAGTCAAAAGTCAAGTCAAATCAGCTTTATTTTTAGAGCTCACTTACAACAACAAACAACAGAATAATAATAGAACAATTTAAAACAGTAACAGTGTGGACTATGGAGTATTAGTACTACGTCGAATCAAATGCTGAAGAAAAGAGAAAGGTCTTTAGGTTTTTAGGCGTGTTGTGAAGATAGTAATGAAGGGTGAAGAACGAACTGAAAGAGGTAAATTATTCACATTATATTACATCACACCCCTTTGTCTCCACGGTAACCACCTCCTTCCTCTCTCCTGGAGGAAATTTTAAACATTTAAAAAAAGAAAAGAAAAGAAAATCAAGTTGAAAACGCGGAGACACATCTCCATCAGCAGCTCTGACACTGATGATACCGGCCGTAAAAACATCTGTAAAACATCTGTAAAACAGGTGTAAAACATGTGTAAAACATCTGTAAAATATGTGTAAAACAGGTGTAAAACATCTGTAACATGTGTAAATCAGACTTTTAGACTTTATTTTATTTGCACATAAAAAATAAAACAAAACATTTACTTATCTCTCTTACAGTAAGAAAGATACAAAAAAGAAGTGTGCAGGTGAGGTCTGAAACCCGAAAGGCTTATAACATGACCTCACCTTGATCTAACAGATAATTGAAGCACAGTCAAGAAATAATAATCACATACCTTGTGCAAGGTAGAGAAATAATACAATTAAAAAATGGAAAAAAAAAAACAGGGAAGATAATATCTGTAAAACATCTATTAAACATCTGTAAAACATGTGTAAATCATCTATAAAACACCTGTAAATCATCTATAAAACATGTGTAAATCATCTGTAAAACATCTATAAAACATTTGTTAAACATCTGTAAAACTTGTGTAAATCATCTGTAAACATCTGTAAAACATTTGTTAAACATCTGTAAAACATCTATAAAACATGTGTAAAACATCTGTAAAACATGTGTAAAACATCTGCTCCTTCCTCAGGTACCAGTGCTTCAAGTCGGCCTGGATGTTCGAGGTGCTTCACTCCGGCTTCCGCTTCCCCAAAGACTACCCCAGCCTGAAGACGGCCCAGCTGGTCTACGACAAGGAGGTGCAGTGGACGCTGGGAGCCATCCTCTTCAAGACACGCTTCCTGCCTCTCAGGTAACACACACACACACACACATTTACACATTTACACACACACACACACACACACACACACACACACACACACACACACATTTACAGACACACACACACACACACACACATTTACACACACCGTGAAGGTGAACACTTATTATTCAGAGTCAGTGGCAGGTGTGACAAAAAACCAGGCTCATTGTGAAAGCACTGACTGAACGTGTTGGAATAGAATAGAGATTTATTGTCATTGCACAGTAGATACAACGAAATTCAGTGCACTTTGTTTTGGTTTATTAAAGGGGAATTGCCGTTTTTTTTTTTTTTTTTACAATCTGGACATCATTTCTAGCATAAAATACGATCATTTACTCACCCAGATAACTTTGGTGTCATTACAAGTCGTTTCGACGAAATTAGCTCCAGCCGAGAGCCGCGTATATCCGTATAATGTGAGTCTACAGGGCAGCAGAATGCAGCCTCTAAGTAACACATTATCTGCTGAGAAACTCATTCATTTCACCAATATTTTGTTATGATAGGCTAGTGCTATTCCCCTCTGAGTCCGGGGTTAGCTGTTATCAACATCCGGGGTCTGTAGGTTGACCTACTGACCTCTGACCTGGATGATGTCATGTCTGAGCGCCACGCGGTGCAGCTTGTTGCTACCGCTAATGCTACGGTTCGTTTCTGCGTGTTTCCGACTTGTCAGAACAAAATGAGCAGCTGGATGAAGTTCAGCTTCCACAGGCTTCCTCTCCTCAACCTGGACTCACTAAAGCTCCGGCTGGTTGAGATAAAAATGGACCTGAATGCCGAAAAGTGGAATAATTATTATCAGAATGAGCCATGGACGTGGCCATGGAGGTGAACCTGTCCCTCATCAAATACACAATCCAACAACTCCAAAACGCTCTGGTGGACAAGTTGTGACGTGCACATTCACCACGCTATGAGATAATAACACAACGTTACCAGACAGAGTTGTTGTAGAGGTAAATGCAGCTGGAACCAAACCAAAGAGAGACTCAGTTTATTGTCTTAAAGGAACAAAGAAACCAGAAATATTCACATTAAAGCAGGGATGCAAACAGCGCGCCGAAAAGCGAAACTCGCTTTTTTCATGACCAATTAGGTGACTTGTGTGAATCATTCAGATCCGAAGAGTTTTTGTTTTGAGAGGGGGGGGGGGGGTCTCAGCGTCTCAGCGTCTCAGCTGGGGTCAGTAAAATGTTTTTCTAACAGGCTGACAGTGACAATCACGTGAAACTGAGGCGAACTCATTCATGGTTGTCTCTGATTACACTGGTAACTGCCTACCTCCAATGTAGACGCGCGACGTGCGCGCTCGTTACCCAAAGCGGCGCGTATCCGCGTGCAGTCGGTACGTACATTACTGTGTCAGGCAGGTGTCTCCCACGGAGCTCTGCCCCGTTTCAGAGGTGAAGGAGAGACGTCGCCTCCGCGATGTAGAATGTGTTCAATTAAAGTGAAACTAACACATATACGTATGCCCATTACACACTTTTAGGCCTTAAAATGTCTTAAATGTGTTGAATTATTGTGTTGAAGTCTTAAATCATTTTAGACAGGTCTTAAATGTTCTTATGCCCACCATGGGCGAGCATTTCACTCGCATTTGCCCCTAAAAAAAAAACCCAGGAAAATCACAAAAACAGAAAGAGCACAACCTGCGATTGGTCAAAAACTACAAATCCCACAATTCTCTGCTCTCAACAATAACAGTAGTTAGTGTAAGTAAGGGAGAGTGGAGCTGTAGGTGAAAGGAGGAAACAACGCCACGTCTGGTCCTGTTCTATGTTGTTCGTTCACACCGTCACCGTTTATTCGTTACGTCCGCGGTGTAAAAGGCCGTAACGCAAAGACGCGATTAGGCGCGAGACGCGGTATACGCGACTTTTTTTTTTTGCGACGCAATACACGCGATTCTTTTATGGCGACGGGACCCTCGCGTCTTCGTCTATTTCATCGTGTTTGGTGGGAAGACCAGAAGGGGCTTCCCACTCAAACACGAGGAACGCTTTTTTTTCGCGCGAGCTTTTACGCGCAACCAAACGCGAGATACGCGATTTATCGCTCCTTGACTCGTGTCAAAAAAAAAAATTCACTAGCCCGCCAACAACTTTTTTTTTTTTTTTCAAAGGAGGTTCAACTGAACTTAGTTATTTGTCTAGGAAGACGTTTCACCTTCATCCAAGAGGCTTCATCAGTTCATGTAGCATCTGACCAGGCTGGGACTGGTCCAACTAACTGGTGTGGAGACTCAGTATAAGTCCAGTTGCTTTCGATTTAACCTTCTTTGAAATACTATGACCTGGACAAATGAGAATATGCACAGGCCTGCAACAACATTTCTGCTCTCACCAACCATGGTTGAGGTCACAACGCTGCTGTAGCTGCTCTGGAAGTCCGAGACACTGAGGCCAAACGCCGCCGTCGTTTCTCCATGACGGCGAGTTCCGGGCTGATGAGCTACAGAGACTTTAGAGTCAAAGAGTAGCAGTGCGTCGCTGTGTCGGACTGTTTGTTTGGATTTAATGAAGAAGCTGCACAGAGTCAGGTGAGCAGAAGCTGCCTCCCCCCCTCTCACCGTGGAGCCGCTGCTGTCTCATAACATGACGCACAGTATAGGCTACTGTTATCAGACACATTATGCATCCCAACTGTCTTTTTTTTTTTAGAGGATTTTTTTTTTTTTTTTACCAAGAATGCGCCCAAAAAAATCATGATCCAGGGGCCAAAATTGGAAACAAATATATATATATTTTTTTATCATAATTCTCATTATTCTCCTCATGTCGGTTTAATGTAAACAGATTGTGCTGATAAGCGTCATGTGACAGCTGGGCAGTGCTGCAGCTGCTGTGCTGTGATGGACCTGATCAGACTGGTGGTGGTCCACAGTGAATCAGTCCCAGATCCTCCACCGTCAGCAGATCCCCCGAAAGCCCCCGCAAATAATACATCGACAAAAAGTTAAGTGGCAAGTTGCACCTTTTCGTCGGCTTATTATTTGCGGATTATTTTTTTTTTATAGCCTATATAACGTCACTGCAACATGCGGCTCTCAGTGCTTGTCGGTGTTGTGTCTATAAATTGTGAAATAACTTTTCCTCGATAGAAGGTTTCATTCATCCATGTTTTGGCAGACAATACAAATAACCAATGATAATGAGATTTCCACCGCGCCGAACCAATCACGTGGCTGGAATAGAGCCAGTCAACAGTAACACGTGCATTTGTTTGGGTTGCTGCAGATGTGTACATCAGCTGACACCGCCGGTAAAAGAGAGAGAGAGAGATAATGAGTGTTGTCTCGAAAAAAAAACAGTGAAGGAGAACTTGGACAAGTGACTGAAAAGACGCTGGTGCGTAATGGAGACACCAGGCAGCTGGAGCGGACCGAGGTCACGATGCGGCCGCTCTGCTGCTCACCTCATGTGTGCGACGCATAACAGCCGCTTCAAGGAGACTATAGCGGACTTTTTTTTTTTTAATAGCCTCTTCATTCATCTTGGGCGGGGGGCGGTGCGCCGTCTTATAATGTTACAGAAAACTCTGCATTATGTTTTTTACAACTCGTGTTCCTACACTATAGAGACAACTTGCTGTCGGCTCTATATTTCAAGAAACTTGTTTTCTGTTTAAAAGGCACAATTCACCCATCTTTTAACCGGGTAGTTACGTCTCCAGTCTGTCGAGCGGGCGAGCGCACAGCTGATGTGCTTCCACTCCAACAGACGCACGGATTCAGTGTGGACAGAGAGCGTCAGATGTGACGCGATTGTCGGACGCTCGCTCGCGTCGCATCCAGTTAGGACACGTTGTGAGCAGCCACATCCACTGCGCTCTGGATCAGCTGATCGGTGCTCAGGTGACGTTAGATCTTCACTTTTTTAAAGGCATACAAAGTGTAGCCAATCAGCAGGCTGAAGAGAGAGGACCAGCAGCAGCAGCTCTGACAGCTCCTCTGTGGCGCTGCAGACAGGCTGCAGGTGAGCTGGCGTGACAGCAGAGTGCCGTCTTTTTTTCTTTTTTTTTTAGCAGCCTTTGTTACAGGTGATACATGTCTATGTGCATGTGCATGTGCATGAGAACTGATTTTGAATCGAATAGACACCCAAATATTCACATCCCTTCAGTCCAGGCTTTTGAAAAGAGAGTAGTAGTAGTGGAAGTAGCCTATAAAATCAGCTTCATGTAGCAGTTAACTTTAAAATGGTTCAAATATATTGCTGCTGAATAAATCTGAAACATGTGATGTGCATTTTTTGGGGGGAAATATGGCTTCTGATATAATAGTCTGTAGACATCATCATCATTCAACTTTTTCACATGGTCTGGTGTTAATAAAGCAAACTAAAAATCGCAAAAAGAAAATCAAGAATCGGTTGAATCCAAAATCGATTTTGAATCGAATCGTGACCCTAAAAGTCGGAATCGAATCGAATCGAATCGTGAGCCACCCAAAGATTCACATCCCTAGTACAGAGACCTGCCACAGTGTCATGGTGCATTAATATAAACTTCAACCTCAGAGCTGTCTGTCCTCAGACTGTCCTGACTGTCCCTGAACATCACACAGGGATGCAAACATCGCGCCGAAAAGCGAAACCCGCTTTTTTCATGACCAATTAGGTGACTTGTGTGAATCGTTCAGATCCGAAGAGTTTTTGTTTTGAGGGGGGGGGGGGGGGGGGTCTCAGCGTCTCAGCTGGGGTCAGTAAAATGTTTTTCTAACAGGCTGACAGTGACAATCACGTGAGGTGAACTCATTCATGGTTTCTGATTATACTAGCCTACCTCCAATGTAGACGCGCGACATGCACGCACGTTACCCAAAACGGCGAGTAACGTGCATGTCCGTGGAGCTGTGCGCCGCAGACATGCACGGTTCCCTACGTTGCTGTGTCAGGCAGGTGTTTTCCACGGAGCTCTGCCCCGTTTCAGAGGTGAAGGAAGCCCTAAAGACGTCGCCTCCGCGATGTAGAATGTGTTCAATTCAAAAAGTGAAACTAACACATTATATAGGCCTATATGTCCATTACACACTGAATGGGATGTTAAATCCCATGTCTTTATTTATTCAGTTTATTTTAATAGTAATAATTATGACTAACATTCAGTGAAGACCTAAAAATCAGTATCTCCAAAATGGAAATATTGCAATGGTTTTTTTTTTTTTTTTAAGCATTTTTAATATAGAAATGTTGGCCTTCTGAAAACAAACTGTCCATCTATATGCACTCAATACTTGGTTGGGGTTGAACTACTGGAAATAGACTTTTCTGTGATATTGTTAATGGTGGTGTTTGCGTTTATTTTAATCGTTTTTTGTTTTGTTTAGCTTTGTCTTTAATTAAAAATGACACACTAACGTTTAAATTCCTACCAATTCAATGTTACGTATGTTAAATGGACCAGTTATCTGTGCATTTTTTTACCTTTATTTTGGTGCACATCTGCCGATAAGGTTCCAGCATAATTTTTTTGGGAAGTGACGGTATTTAAGAATCTTTACGATCAATTAATTGTGCCGTTTAATACCACGATTAAAGCAGAAGTAAGCGATATTTTTGTGTTAATATAAGTCTTAAATAGTTATATCTTCCGACAGCAATCACTTACATAGAGTGTTTGGACCGAAACACGGGTCTGTCAGTCACTCTGCTCTGCTCTGAGCCGAGGAGAAAACATTTCTTGTATCCTACAAGTTTTATCCAATGAGGAGAGAGAACGGCATGAAGGGCTGTGTGTGCAGCCAAGGGATGCGCCTGAATGTGGTGACGTAGGGACGAGGACCAATAGATCCATGATGAGGGCGGGGGCTGCTAACTCCATCGGCTGACAAGACGTTATGGTGCGTTCAAGGAAACTCGTAACTCGTGTTTTTCTGACCTGTGAAGTCGTACCAGTTCGATCTGGTACGAGTTCACGGGTCAGAAGTTACGAGTGGCCGTTATAGTGACTTTCACAGGTAAAACAGGTCGGAAAAACACGAGTGGGTTGCCTGGAACGCTACAAAGTCGTAAGTCGTGACTTGAAGCTGTAATTTACGGTTTCAGAAGCCTGCCTGGAACGCAGCATTAGCCAAAATGACCGGATCGCTTACTTCTGCTTTAAGAATCTTTACGATTAATTAATTGTGCTGTTTAATACCACGATTAATTGTGAAAACAAATAATCATGACATCCCTATGCTGTACATTACATGTGGGACCCCAGGAAGAATCGCTGCAGTTTGTGCAAATCAAACAATAAACATCTTCCTCCTCCTCCTCCTCCTCCTCCTCTTTGTGCATTAGGGACCTCCAGCAGGAGACGCTGCGGCAGAGCCACCCCAGCTGGCTGCGCTCCTCCTTCGTCTACAACCACCACCTGTTCTCCCTCTGCATCCTGGTGGTGGTGCTGGCCATCCTGCTCTACATCCTGCGGCTGCGCAGAATCCACCAGAGGGAGCAGCGGCAGGCCGACGCCCTCAACCTGCTGTGGGTCGAGGAGGGCGAGGCTCTGCTGCCCTGACACCCTCCTCTCTCTGTCTCTATCTGTCTCTTTTTAAATCTCTTTTAAATCCTAACAAACTACAGACTCTGCAGAGAGAGAGAAAGAGAGAGCGCAGCATCCTCAGACTTTTTACAGCATGAAAAGACGTTGGAGACGGTTTTTTAATGAGGCTGGAAATCAAAACTTCCTTCTCGTTTCTCGTCCTTTTGATGATGGAGCAGCTTTAAACTCGCAGCTCGTCTCCGACTGGAAACATCGTCCTCGTCGTTCACTCTCTTCTCTTCTTCAAGACGCAGTTTTTTTTTTTAGATGAAAAGAAACACGTCGGCATCGCAGGATCAAAAGTCCCAGACTTCTTCTTCCTTTTTTGGTTTCATGTCGGCCTCAAAACCTGGATGTTAGAGGGAGGAGGAGGAGGTTCATCATCATCATCATCAGCCTCATCATCATGTGACTCTGTCCTGACTCAGAGTTTTACAGTGAATTATTTTTCCAGAGAAAGTGATAAACTCAACGTTTTTTTACAGACAGATCGATAACCGCCTGTTTGAACTTCTTTCAAGTTCAAGAAACTTTAGGGGCAGTTTGTTTCACAGCAAGTAGTAAAGGCAAGGCAAGGCAATGTTATTTGTATAGCCAGTTTTTACAAACAGTTTGTCTCAAAGTGCTTCACATGGCATCACAACAACATCCTCTGTCCTTAGACCCTCACATCGACTGAGGAAAAACTCCATGGAAAACCCTTTTAACAGGGAAAAATCTGAGAAACCTCAGGGTGAGCAACAGAGGAGGGATCCCTCACCCAGGACGGACAGACGTGCAATAGATGTTGTTACAGACAAGGGCCCTTATTATGCAAAATCCACTTTCTATTGGTATTGTAGCGTGTTCATGTGGTCTTTCTATGACGCCTGGAGGTAAAAAAAAGTCAGTTCACTCCCTTAATTGATTGGGCGAATTGGAAGTGCTGTGGTACTTGACGTCACGAGACAGGGCCTTTCCGTCAAAATAAAAGCACCAAGCTAATAAAATGCGGTGAAATTTTTTAATTTAAGGAATATAATTTACAAGAAAGTCCCCGAGCCATTAAGTTAACCTTTTGCTTTTATTGTATCACAAGTTAATGTCTATTTTATAAGTTTTATGTTGGTGAACGCTTTTATTTTGGTGAATTTGGTGATTTCCGGATCCAAAATGCAGACAAAATTCAGAGTTAAACAGACACCAGGCTTTTCTGGTGACGTGTGGCTACTTCCTTATCCTCCCCCTGGGTCAGTCTGGAAAAACATGAGCTCCGACCCCATCCCTATTCCCAATGTCAACATTGGCACATGTACCTTGTAGCAAAAACCACACCCTTTTTACACATCTTATTTGCATTTCAAGGTGCAGACACAGAAACGGCTCGTTCTCTGGAGAGCCACTGTTAGATTGCTGAGATGTAGAGCTGCAGACTGATTTGGGGGAAAAACGCTACGAATACAATATGGTTGGACAACTTAGAACCATGTGAAACGGTTGAAAAACAGCATAATATGGGACCTTTAAAAAAATATGTACAACTGCTCAAAAAAAAATAAAGGGAACACTTAAACAACACATTGTAACTCCAAGTATATCACACCCGTGCCGTGTGAAATCAACCTGGGATGATAATTTTGATTTACATTGATCATTTTTATGTTATTTTGTTCTCAACACACTCTACTATATATTGAATAACGATTTGAAACTGTAATATTTCATTCATTGAGATCTAAGATGTGTTGTTTAAGTGTCCCCTTTATTTTTTTGAGCAGTGTATAACAAGACAACAACAGGTCAAAAATCGTCTTTTTAATACCCCAGCCCTGATGATGATGATGATGATGATGATGATGATGATGATGATGATGACGAAGGCTCAGCCAGAGCTTTGATACCTGAACCACCACCGCTGTCGTCCTGCCGGGACTCGGTCCAGTCCTGATCGGTATCGGAGCAGCGACGGAGCCAGGAGGCGTTTTATAAACTCAGAGGAGACGAAAGAGACGCCACCGCCTCAGACACACACACACACACACACACACACACACACATACACATACACACACAGAGAGAGAAAAGACATGTCAGTGTTTGATATGATGAACTGATCTGAAGCCGTGGTCGAGGAACACAACACAGTGTGTGTGTGTGTGTGTGTGTGTGTGTGTGTTATTCTACTGTAGCTGTGAATGAAGCCTCTGTTGTGTGTGAGTGACTCAAACAGCTGCGTAACAACTGTGACGACGCAAAATCTGTGTCCGAGTGAAACCCTGGAGCCACATTATGTCATAATATAAATATATGTTCACCTCATGATGTCAGAACGACGCGTTTTGCAATAATCTGCCACATTTTGTGATAACATTCTTGAACGCAATAGGTAATATAAACTTTGCCGCATTTTGCAATAAGTTGTTAGGCTACATATTGCTTTAGTTGTTACAAAATGCGAAGTGTTGCACTTTTTTGGTAACACTTTATAATAAGTTCACACTATTCAGCATTAGTTAAGCATTAATAAATACTGAATTCTTCATTTATAACGCATGAATACTCATTAGTATGTTTATAAATACAGTTACTGCTTATCAATGATGAGTAAAACATGTTTAACTGTGTTTATAAACTACATTCTAATGAGTATTCATGTGTTATAAATTATGAATTCAGTATTTCATGCTTAAAGGGACAACGAGGAGTTTTGGAAAAGCGAAGCGTTTTCACACTACATTTATGAGCCTCCGCGCACCGTGAAATTCTTTTGACCGGCGCAAGACAGACTCATGTTTTCATTCATCAAGAATTAAAGTCAGAGGTTCAAAGAGGTTCACATACCGTCGTAGTTCCCACCATAAACGGCGATTCAGCTGCGTTATTCTCATGACTCGTTGCGAAACCGAAAGTAAAAAACGCTGGTCGGCTCGACCAGCATCTCCGCCACCACTAATAATAACAAAATAACGATAGAGACAAAACGATATATTCATCGAAAATGGGCCCATTAACAAGTGTGGGTAGCGGAGATTCATCCACATTAACGTGAGACTTTTTTATAACCAAATAGAAACTCCTCGTTGTCCCTTTAATAGTGTGTACTTTGTATAAAGTGTTACCCACTTTTTTAAAAATATATATAGAAAATGTAATAATTTGGTGCATTATGTTACAACTCATTGCAAAATACGGCAAAGTTTATTACATAATATTGTGTGAAAGAATTTTACTACAAATTGTGGCAGATTTGACAAAATGCAGCGTTATTACATAATGTGGCTACAAACCTGCTGCAGCTTCCTGAGGAGAGAAACAAAATGTGTCGCTCCCACAGTGGGAGGTCTGTTTTTATTTTTTATTTTTATTCTTTTTATTATTATGATGGTTATTATTATAATTTGTGTTTAATTTAAGAGCTTCCAGTCGAAGGTGTTGGGACATGACTCCTCACATGAAACCATGATGACGATGACTCCACTGTTAAGAAAAAGAAAAACGCTGTGTGAATGTTTTCAAATGATTCCACTCAATGTTGTACACACACACACACACACACACACACACAGACACACACACACACTTCCTGTCTCTCTCTCTCAGACACAGATGAGCTCTGACGTGACCTTGTCAAACTGTCGCTGTGAGTTTGGAGCCTCCGTCTTCATCTGTGCTTCAGTTCAGTCCTACTTTTTTCTTTTTTTCTCTCTCCCACTCACCAGTAAAAAAAAAACAAAAAAAACCCCCAAACCTCCGACTCGGCGGCGGCCAGAGAACAGTCTGAAAGCCGAGTCGCCGCCGCCACCGCCGTTGTCAAACAGAATCAGAAACTTAAAGGGACAGTATAATTTTTTTTAAAGTGGGGTTGTATGATCTACAAATAGCCCCTAAGTACTTTAATTGCAGTAGAAGACTCTCTGCACTCCTCCCGTTAGCAACGCCAGCCCATAATAGCCCTGCCCAGAGATTTACAAAAAAACGCAGTTTTTATTTGGACCTAACCAACTCACGTATCCCTCCGCCCAGGGTTAGCGCCCGCCGATCAGCAGTTGGTTAGGTCCAAATAAAAACTGTGTTTTTCCTGCACTTTGAAGGGCTGGAAAAAATTATATTATAGCGAACAATGGAACTGTGTATTTTTTTTCAGGTAAAACCTCTTTTAGGCCGTGAAAATAGGTTGTTTCTTTGGGTCTGTTCACAATACTGTATGTTGTAAATCTCTGGGCAGGGCTATTATGGGCTGGCGTTGCTAACGGGAGGAGTGCAGAGAGTCTTCTACTGCAATTAAAGTACTTAGGGGCTATTTGTAGATCATACAACCCCACTTTAAAAAAAATGATACTATCCCTTTAAGACCTGCGTGGTCCTGATGATCCGGTCTGATGTGGACTGGAGGGTCTCTGCTGCTCCTGACGAGGGAGGAGGGGAAGTTGGGAACAATCGTTTTGAGTGTTTTTTTGTTTCGGTCCAACGCTGGGCGTCGTGCAATGATGAAAACAGTGAACAGAGAGTCACTGAAGGGAACAATTGACTTTGATGTTTTGTAATTAAAGGTACATCAATGTGAACAGAAACAATTCCAGTCCAATAAAAGGATCTTTTTGTAATAAATGGAAGTGTGTGTGAGAGATTTTCTATTAAAGCTCCTTCAGAATAAAGGTAGATGTTTTTAAAGGGCTCTATAAATAAAGTTGAGTTGAGTTTGTGTTAAAGCTCCTTCAGAATAAAGGTAGATGTTTGTGTTAAAGCTCCTTCAGAATAAAGGTAGATGTTTGTGTTAAAGCTCCTTCAGAATAAAGGTAGATGTTTGTGTTAAAGCTCCTTCAGAATAAAGGTAGATGTTTGTGTTAAAGCTCCTTCAAAATAAAGGTAGATGTTTGTGTTAAAGCTCCTTCAAAATAAAGGTAGATGTTTGTGTTAAAGCTCCATACAGTATAAAGGTAGATGTTTGTATTAAAGCTCCATACAGTATAAAGGTAGATGTTTGTATTAAAGCTCCATACAGTATAAAGGTAGATGTTTGTGTTAAAGCTCCATACAGTATAAAGGTAGATGTCCATGTGTAGTGTGATTATAAAGCAGCTCTAGGTTCTATATTAATACTGTGAAAGTATCAAAGCCTCAGTCCACAGAGAAATGCACACAGCCTGTATTCAGAAACTGAGCCTTAAAACCAGCCGTCAGGACTTCCTGTCACTTTGTGATGTCACAACAAAGGATTTGGTTTCTCTGAGTGTTTTATTCTGAAATCTGCTCTATTTTTATTGGATCACTTTAGAAAAGAGGCAGTTTGCTGCCACCAACCTGTTGTTACTAGAGCTCCAGAGAGGAGATGGAAAACTACACTGAGATGGTTTTTTGGTTCTTTATCTTATAATTGAAGTTGAACCCTTCAAAATAAAAGACAGCAGAGGTGCAAAACATGGAGCTTTAACTCAGCGTACAGTAGAACAAAATAAACAAAAAGTGAAACCTCCAGTCTTTTCTCAAAAAGGAAGTGGTGGTTTTTTTCGTCTTCTTCATTTTTCAACAGTGAGGTTTGTGGACTGACAGAAACATGTGTTTGGGGTTTGAGCCCGAGTCCTGTCAGACAACACTGAGGGTTCAGAGGGAGGAACTTATCCTGTCAACACCGGGGCCGCCACCAAAACTCACAGAGGTTCAGTTCTTCACTGGTTCAGGATGAAGTTGTGTAAAAGAAAAGGCTGCAGTGACGCTGTGTGACCTGCTGGTGGTGCTGTGGAGTTTTTTACAGTAATAAAGCTGCAGCTGGTTCCACAGCTGGAGGAGAAAACACAAGAAGAGCCTGACTCATCTGGATCAATTCTGCAATTATCAGTTTGACCTTTGGTTCAGCTCAGACACAAACACAGACACACAAACCTCCTTCATTATGGTTTTAAATGTTACAAACACAAACAAACGGGCCGCACTTTGACAACCACTGATAGGAAGATTAATGTTGTGAAGGAAACACATTCACACACCGAATTATCATGTATAAAATATATGTATGCAAGAAATAAAACCATAACAATTACATATAAAACCTATTGCAACCCTTATAAATGTGCTTATTTACATTGTGGACATGTTTCATATATAAAATATATCTAATGTAGCAATATCAAAATCCTTTTCTTATTAAGAAAACACATAAAAACAGATTTAGTGTGTATTGATTAAGAAAAGTTGTGTATATAAAGTAAATAAATATTAAAATAAATGGTTGCAACATGAAAATTAACATGGAAATCTCTGCCATAAATATTAATGTAAGTTTTATTATGGGCATTTTATATACAACTGTATGTCTTCATAGATCTAGAGGAAGAATATGTAATTATGTCATATTCCCTTATGACATATGGTGTGTTATATATATATATTATAACATTTCATTATGGGATGTGACACCGAGAATCGTCTTTATAATAATAATAAAAAAACACAGAGGCCACTTTTATTTTAAAAATATACTTTAATACAACAGCTGCATATAAATATTAAAATATACATTATACAGGTGTACAGTACACTCACACAAAACCAAAAAACAAAAAATATTAGGCTTCTATTTGTACGGCACTTCTTGTATTTTTTATTGTTTTTTGTTTTGTTTGTTTTTTGTTTGTTTTTGTTTGTTTTGAACTATTTTTTTTTTCTTAAAGGTTACGTACTGACAAAGGAGTTGTACATAAAGATGTGTTAATGTGTTAAACAGGTCCAAAGGATTACTGTAGTACTGTGATTACTGAGCTACTGAAAGACAGAGGGAGGGGAGGAAGAGGAGGGGGAGGAGGGGGAGAACAGGAGGAAGAGGAGGGGGAGAGAGGGAGGAGGAGGAAGAGGAGAACAGGAGGAAGAAGAGGAGGAGGGAGTAAAGGTGAAGGTGAAGGTTGCTGTACAGTATATGACAACATGACGCTGTGTGGAATGTTTCTGTCTCTTGGTTTTCTCTTTGTTTCTTTCCTCCGTCGCTCGGAGCGGTTGTTTTCAGACACAATGAGGAAGAGGAGGAGGACGAAGAAGAAGAAGAGGAAGAGGAGGAGGACGAAGAAGAAGAAGAGGAAGAGGAAGAGGAGGAGGAGAGCGATTCAGTTTCCTCTGTGGATCGTTGTGTTTTCATCGTCTATCTCCCAAATGACTGACTTAGTTTTGGTTTAAAGCCACTATCTTTCTATCTTCATCATCTTCATCATCTTCATCATCGCCTCCTGTTTCTAATCTCTGGTCATGTTTCAAAAATAGGAAAAATGAACGAAACCAGGAAGTTGTTTGAAACTTAAACATAAAACACCAACTTTCATTTTCACTTTTTAACCAATGAGAAACAGTTATCAGTGATAAAGGCTTTTTTTGTTTTGTTTGGTTTTGTTTTTCTTTTGCACTTTGGAGATAAACTGGTTGTTAATGGAGGGCTGTAAAAGTCAGTTCAATAATATTATTAATACTCCAAAAACTTTTATTTGTTGCACAGATTTAACAATAATTTGTTTTTAATTTGAGGAGGACTGTTAAAGGGTTAAAGATCTGGATCAATTTTCTTCCTAATTCTCATTTGTCCAAGTTTTTCCATTTTGTATTTTGTCAATTTGATGAGGTTTATCTCAAATGGATTTTTCTATAAAGATAAAATAACACGTACTAAACTACTGTATCGGCTGTGTTTTTTTTTGTTTGTAGCCTATGTTTTTAATTAAAAACTTGAAAAAAATTTCAAAACACTTTTTGTGTTTTGCAGCCAACTGAATATTTTATAATGAAATCCTTCTTCGAGTGTCATTAAAGCTCAAATATGAAATATTTCTGTAAATAATCAGTTTATGTAAAAAAAACAAAAAAACAGTTCAAGTCTAGGGCTCTGGGGCCATGGCCTAATTGGATTCGATGGGGACAGATGGGGCAACTAAAAGTTAATTAAATACCACTGAATCCTGATTGGTTGACAAAAACTCACTTCCTTGTTTTTCTACCTAAGCCCCGCCCACTTTTGGGGGAAACACAAAAAACACTGCTGTTTTTAAAGATGACCAGAGATCAGAAACAGACTGGAGCAGCAGCAGCCTCCTCCACCTCAGCTCCACATCTGGACGACGTCATATTTTTTTCTCATGGCACAATTCAATCGGATCACGAAATAAAACTTTCACTCCCGTTCACTTACTACATGGAAACTTTTTCCGAGTTGAGGTCCAATGGCGACGCTACTTCCTGCTTCCACTTAAGGTGCGTTCACACCAGACCTTTTATTTTTGTCGCTGTTGCTCGTATCGCTCCGAAAAAACGCTCCGTCGCTCAGCTGCATTCGCTCGTCAATTTGGCGCATTTTCGCTTCGATGACGTCATGCCCACTGCCATGTGTCTCTGTTTACACCGGCACCACTGGGATTACGGCAGCCAATCAGCACTGAGCGACGAGCGACTGACGGCCGGAGAGTTGGGATTTCTCATCTCGAGCGACACAGTGATAAAACGCTCCGAGCCCCAGCGTTTTTTCGCCTGGGCGATTAAACGCTCAATCGCTCGTTTACATTGACTTAACATGTAAACTCGTCGCTCGTTCGAAAAACAAAAGGTCCGGTGTGAACGCAGCTTTAGGCACTCTATACAAATAGTGCACTGGCTGTAGGCTACACCCCCACTACGCACCTCAGCCCCCACCAACCCCCTCCTCCGCCTAAAATCAGATGGTGGTTTCCAGGTTGGGGACAAAGGAGGCCGACACGCTCTCCTCTGCAGCTGTCAGACTGTGACAGAGAGGTGGAGGTGGATTAAAAAGGTTTCAGATAAACTTCTCAGCTAAGTGCCCCCTCCCCCCTCCCCCTCTCTCCCCCCACTCCCCTTCTCCTCCGCTCGGGGGCCCGTTGCCCTTTGAAACCAGAGACTCTGAGTGTCTGCAACAATGTGAGCGGTGGAGCAGAGCGAGGACGGGCACCAACAGGTCAGCACCGTCCCACCAGTGTCGGTTTACTGATGATGGGTCTATTCAGCCGCCGCCAACACCAGCACCAACGCCAACACCAACACTAACTTTGCCGCCGCCGCCATCATCATCGGGCCAAGACGCCTCGGCACGGTCACATGACAGGACGTGACAGAGGAAACACCTGTGACATCACCAGAGTTTCAAGCTTTACAGATTCCTGATGTCGTCGTTGTTAGAGGACGAAGCAGCAGCCGAACCCGAGACCTCATCAGGTCGTCAGGGCTCATTCTACCAATAGATTTATCTACAGTATAGATCAATCAATCGATCAATAAATCCATCAATCGCTGAGTCTGTAAAAACGTCAGAGCTCAAGTTTAAGGTGAATTTCAGCTGGAAAAATAAAGATGTGTAATTTACAGCGACACAGACGAGCTGAAAATCTCGAACTCCACAAATTAATACTATTTATTATTATTAATAATCATTATAACTGATTGGTTTTCTTGTTAAATTGCTGATTCACTTGTTAAAAGTGTCGTCCATCAGACATCGCTCTCATCCGCACGGTCGAGTCTGAGCTGCACTTTACTGTAAATATCCACTGGAGGCGTTTTCATCAATCAGCCGCAAACGCAAAATCAAAAGTATTTGAATCCATTTCAACGTCATCTTTGATTATCGATCAGCTCTATAGGTTCTATATTAATACTGTGAAAGTATCAAAGCCTCAGTCCACAGAGAAATGCAGCCTGTATTCAGAAACTGAGCCTTAAAACCAGCCGTCAGGACTTCCTGTCACTTTGTGATGTCACAACTAAGCCCCGCCCCCTCACCACCTGGACCCACCATCCATCCAACAACTTTGCAGGATTTGGTTTCTCTGAGTGTTTTATTCTGAAATCTGCTCTGTTTTTTTTATTGGATCAATCAGAAAACTACACTGAGGTGTTTTTTTTAGATGAACCCTTCAAAATAAAAGACAGGAAGTGTAAAATATGGAGCTTTAGATTAGGGATTATTTTCATTATCGATTAACCTGTCAATTATTTAAACGACTAATCGATTAGTTGTTTGGTCAATAAAATGTAATGTTTCCTCAAATGAGATGCTACATCTCAAGGGGCTATGCTTTAATAAATTCAAATTCAAAATGTCTTGTTTTGTCCACAAACCAAAGAGAGACTCAGTTTATTGTCATAAAGGAACAAAGAAACCAGAAATATTCACATTTAAGAAGCTGGAATCAGAGAATTTGGACTTTTTTTCTTTAAAAACTACTCAAAACGATTATTAGATTATCAAAATAGTTGACGATTAATTCAATAATCGATTATTGTGCGATTAATCGATTAATTGTTGCAGCTCTACTTTAGATTAATGTCAAATGTCAGTGAGGTAGAAGCTGTGATCGGAGCCTCCAGTGGATTTTTAGCAGCAAAGACAAATCAGAGACAAACGACTGTTTACGTCTCTTTCTGTATCTGTGGCGGCGACGACGCCACCGAGGAACTGACCCAGATAAAGACTCATCATTCATCATCATCGTGCAGCGTTTTCTGCAGAGTCACCGTCCATATTAGGACCAAACGGAGCCCAGAGAGAGAGACGGAGAGATGGAGAGAGACGGAGAGATGGAGAGACGGAGAGAGAGAGCGAAAGAGAGCGTCACCTCTGTGAGTGTGTGACCGGACCCGACGTCAGCAGCTGTGGACCAAACTAAACTAAACAGCCTGCAGGTAAACACACCAGCAGCACCGCGGCCTTCTGGGAAACTCAGGGAATCAGGAATGTAGCAAGCAGGGAGACGAGAGGCCGAGCCAACTCCCCCTTCCTCCTCTGTTAAAGGGATAGTTCACACAAAATTCAAATTTTTCAACTCATTATTATCTACTCACCCTCATGTCGACTAAGAGCTGTGAGAAATGTCAGAGTCCTCCTTGCCTTCTCTGAGTTATGCAGCAGTGTTTGTCCATATAATGGTTGTGAATGGATACCACTTTTCTTCGTAACAAAAAGACACACCAAAAAACATCCAAATACCTCCATAGTGCTCGTCTGTAATGTCCCTCTTGTATTGAAGCCCCGACATGAGAAATTGTTCCGCTGGTCAGTGCAAATCTCGACACAGGAAGGAAGAGCAGTGAACTGAGACACTGGGAGCTTCCGCTACAAACAAGCTTAAAACATAGACTTATTTAATTTTTTTCGGAACAATTTCTCATGTCGGGGCTTCAATACAAGAGGGACATTACAGACGAGCAGCATGGAGGTATTTGGATGTTTTTTGGTGTGTCTTTTTGGACGAAGAAAAAAAAAGTGAGCACCATTCACAACCATTATATGGACAAACACTGCTCCCAGCTCTTAGTCGACATGAGGGTGAGTAGATAATGAGTGAAAATTGAATTTTGGGTGAACTATCCCTTTAAAGCTTCTCAGCAGATAAAAAAAGGGGACCCACTTTGATGATGGTGATGTCGAGACAAAAAAAAAACGTAAATAATGCATTAACATGAGCTTCTTCTTCAATGTGTTTCGTGTTGCGTTCGCTGCCTGGGACCCGCGGTGGGAATTTGCAGCGCTACAGTACGTTACAGTTACAGCTCGGTCGGATGAGCAGAGTATATAGGCTACAACGACGCAGCAGATGGTGTCGTGTTGTTACGTAACAGCAGCAGCAGCAGGAGGAGGAGAGGAGGAGAGACAGAGAGAGAGACAGAGAGAGAAAGAGGGGAAAACATCAGGACGCACTTATGGATTCAAAGTGGAATCTCTCTTAAACCCAACAACCTCCTTTTTCCTCCTCCTCCTCCTCCTGATGGGGCTGTACGATATTTTAAACCTCAGATTTGCCATGTGCACACTTGTTTTTCCTCACTTTTTTTTCTCTGTTTGTTGTTGTTGCATGAGGAGGAGGAGGAGAAGGAGGAGGAAGGAGGAAGGTCGTGTGAAGGAAGCTGCTGCCAGACTCAGATCTTGTGACTGGGAAACTGGCAGAAAGAGAGAGAAACAGAGAGAGGAGGGAGGGAGGGAGAGAGAGAGGACTGAACTCTCACTGTAAAATAATAAAAAGAAATAAAATAAGACACCCTCCTCCTCCTCCTCCTCCTTCCTCCTCCTCCTGTTGACATCAGCTTCTCCTCCTTCGTTCTCAGAAAGCCACAGACTTGTTGTATCAGTCTTTGGCATCGGAGCTTAAAGAGCTTTGTTCAGCAGCAGCGGCCGAACGTTTCCAGCTCGACAACAGGAATCCTCTGTTTACAGTTCTTACAAGTTCTTCATTCAAAAAAAAAAAAAAAAAAAAAAAACCCACCGAGCACCGCCAACGACTTCCCAGAAGTAGCCTAACAAAGACAAAAAAAAAAAACAGAAAAAAAGAAAAAGAAAAAAGAAAAAAAAGGAAAGAGGAGGAAAAGGAGGAAACAGAAACTAAAACGGCCTTGAACTCTGGCGGTGTCCTCGTCCTGCTCCTCGTCTGACAGGCAGACAGACAGACAGGAAATGGTCGTTTCCACAGGAGGAGGAGGAGGAGAGGAGAGGGGGGGGAGAGGGGGAGGAGGTGGGGGGGGGGGGGGGGGCAGTGTTACAGAGCAGCAGGTTTCAAACAGGAGCTTCGAAAAAAAAAACAAAGAAAAGTGAAGACAGAAGCTCCTGTTTCTGAGTGGATCTTCATCTTCATCTCACTACAGCTTCTCTTTCTCTTTTCTTTTTGTTTTGTTCTCTTCCAGGTAGGGATGTCACGATTAGAGATTTTCTTTGTATGATTATCACGATTATTATGCATTAATTAATTTCACAACATATGAATGTGTAAAATCAAACACAATCAAAATATGATTACATTACAATGTTTTACACTAGTATCTACTATTCGTATATAACCAATTATTAATCCTCCAGGGGAAGTGTTTTAAATATTCAAATCATTAATTGTCATCTATACCAAATGTTTAAGTTTATTTTAATTGTTTGTTTGGTTGTTTTTTTTATCACAAATGAGACGCTAACATTTAAATTCCAACCAATCGTATGTTACGTTACGTTAGGTAAATGGACCAGTATTTCTTACATTTACCTTAACTTTGGTGCAACATCTGCCTCTGTGTTTCCAACATAGGCTAATCTTTTTTGGAAAGTGACGACGGTATTCAGGAATCTTTACGATTAATTAATTGTGGCGTTTAAAGGGATAGTTCAACATTTTGGCAAATTGGCCCATTGCCATAATCCCTATAATCATAGCAGCAGGTTCGTTACCGTTAATTGTCGGTGCAAGCTGTTTTTTAGAACGGCGGAGCAGAGCCGTGAGCTGCTCAGAGCTACGCTACGGAGGCTCATGGGATTTTTTTTTGGTTTCCCTCATCAAACTCATCAGATACACAATCCAACAACTCCACAACGCTCTGGTGGACAAGTTGTGACCTGCGCATTCACCACGCTATGAGATAATAACACAACGTTACCAGACAAGAGTTGTTTTAGAGGCAAATTCATACAAAACCGCTGATGCGCGTTGCCTTCAGGGACAGTTTTTCTCTGAATTTACCTCTAAAATGGCTCCGTTTCGTAACATTCTGTTGAACTATCCCTTAAATACCGCGATTAATCATGAAAACAAAGTAATCGTGACATCCCCACTACTTCCCGGTGAAGTGAAGCGAGGCCGAGCTCGGAGCAGTAGTCATCGGAGGCGGTGGTGGTAACGGGGTTTTACAGCTGCAGCTCGGAGCTCCAGGCACTTCAGTAAAAGGCGTCATGATGCAAAACAAACAAGCTAATTAACAAGACGACGAGCTCACGGGCGTAACATCATCATTACATCATCGTCATTACATCAGCAGTTCACCTCCGCTCTCCGCTCAGGTTTGCATTGCTTATTCTCTTCATCATCATCGTCATCATACAGTAGCACCAGACTGGTACAAAAAAAAAAGAAATAAACTAAAAAGAACAAAAACACGACGCCGGCTGCTCAGTCTCTGTCTGTGTTCTTTAAAAAACATAAAACATAAAAACGAAATAAAAAATAATATTAAAAAGGTGCCAAGAGTCTTTTGTTTTTGTTTTTTTTCGTGTGTGTCTCTTTTGGAGGATGTGACGTGACGTTACGTACGTATACGTCCTCTTCAAAAGGTGCTTTTTAGTTGCTCTAAACCACAGTGCAATTCAAAGGGTCCTTGACACTTTGTTTTTGTTTTTTTTTAGTTTTTAGTTTTAACGTCCAACATCGTTTAGAGACCGTGGACAGGCGGGTCTGGTCTGCAGCTTCAGCAAAGACCACAGGAGAGAAAGAAAACATAAAAGGCAGATTTCAACTCTCTGGACCGACGGCGCCCCCCACATAAACACTCTGTGAGCTGAGGGGCGCCGTCGCCAACGACAACAATAACATCAACAACAAAATAAATCATAATAATAATCATCATCATCGACATAAAAAAAACAAAAAACAAAAAATTCAACTTATTTGCTTTTTTCTAGATCTAGTACAAGTGTTTTTTCTCTAGTTGTCATTGCAATTCAGGAAGGTGCGCTACATAATCAGGTCGGGGGGGTTTAGGTGGGTGGGCGGGGGGTTGTGGTGGAGTCGAGGTCGCAGGAAGCTCCGAGGACACACACACACACACACCCTTTCAAAATAAAATGCAGATCAGAGGGAGGGAGGGAGCACCGGGCCCGACAGAGACACAGGCTGTTTTCGAAACCGCGTACAAGCTACCGTACTGTACTGCCCTACAAAGGCAAAGTGCAGTTGTTTTTTGACCAATCAAAAGTGTGGCATATTCTCTTCAATCTGGTAGAATTTGATATTGGTACTGCTAATATTTCCAGAGTTATTGGGCTTTTTATTTTGCTGTCCATCCAAAAAAGCACTGTGAAACCAAGGCAAAGTGCCGTATCTGCACCAAAACTGAGGCAAAAGTGCAGAATCTGCCATAAAACGGTCAAAATTGGTCAGAAAGACAAACTACAAAATACATTTAATTCAGTCCACCTTTATCTAATCAATTATAGACTTGGTGGTTATTCATAATTTGATGCTTAAACCTGACAATGAAAAACACAAAAAGCTGTTTTTCTCAGTTTGGCATTTTTTACAGATACTGCACTTTGCCTTTGTAGGGCAGCGTATACTGCCTACTACATACTGCGTTAGTATGTACTGTATACTGCATACTGAATGTGGGATTAAGTATGCTACTTCAGCACACCGACACCGTTCACACCGCAGTATGCAGTATACAGTATACAAGTTTCCCAGAATGCATTTCGCGGCAACAGGTAGCGGTAGCGGTAAAACAGGCGAAAAGCTGTTTTATTTCTCGCTCTAGCGCTGTTATTATGTAACTTTATTAAGTTTTAATATTTTTTCATGTGAGAAAGTAACTGTTTAGATCCCAAATATACGGCCAGTTTATCCAAATGATGGCTGTTTAGAAGTTTGCTCCGATGTTTTTCGGAGAAGTGAAGCTCCACAACGACCGCACAGAGACAGTAGCCGGTCTGCAGAGCTGCTTGGCCGGCCAACCTCCGTCGTCATCCCGGGGGGAGAAAGCAATCGCTAATTAACTTACCCGCTGGCTTTTAGAGCTATTTAAATTATTTTTAGGAGATAAATGTTGGTTTGATTGATGAAATCTAACAACTATGGCAGTCGCATTAGTTTGTTTGACTGAAAAGTGAAGCTTCCTGTGTGAATTGGACAGAAGAGCAGCAGCTGCCTCGGGGCTCAGAAATCACCACATTTACAAAAATAAATACATGTTTTTTACAATGAACCGATCAGTTTGCATTAAGTTTTATGCTATTGAACTATATAACATAGTTATGGTACACGGCAAAGATGCTTCACTACCGTCTTTGGTTAAAGTTAGACGTCAGGGGCGCATTGCATTGTGGGATACAGTACGCAGTGTAGACTGGTCAGATGCATACTGGAGATATTTTCCGACTCAGTACGACATCCGGGAACTTTTCGCATACTGCGGATTTTGCTTTTGTTTGCATACTGCATACTGAATTTTGGCCAAATCAGTACGTACTAGCAGTATCGTACTATGCGGTTTCGAATACAGCCATTAGGAGGGAGGAAGGGGAGGAGGGGGAGTGGGGGTGACTAAAGTCTGCTCAGTAACATAATGCAGGTAAACATGACAAGAGTGTGTGTTAATGTGTGTGTAAATGTGTGTAAATGTGTGTGTGGATGACGTGACGTCGGCAGCATCTCAGTGGTTCAGCAGTTTCAGTTCTCTTTGGTCAGTTTGGGTTAAGGTGCAGTTTCCTCTGTCGGGTTTGTTTTAAAAACTTTGCTTTTACGTGTTTAATGGTGGGAGGGGGAGGGAAGGGGAGGGGGAAGGAGGGGTAGGGGTGATATTAAAGCTCCAAGAATTTTTTTTTTTAGTTTTTTTTCCACATACACACTACACTAATCTGGCTTCACTCTGTTGCGTATCACAACACTTTGTGCCCGGTGACACAACCCGGATGGTATGCAGCAGCGTTTCTATAGAAGCACACACACACTGTAACACACACTATAACACACACACACAGATTCTTTGTTGTGTATCCAGGGCCCGGGCTCCTCCTCCCACTTCCTTATACTTGCACTTCCTCCTCCTCCTCCTCCTCCTCCTCCTCCTCCTCTGTCCTCGGATGCCCCCCCGACCCCTCTCTCCCTCCCTCTCCTCCTCCCCCACTCTCCCCCCCTCAACCCTGACGACAACTACAACCATCTACAAAACAGTGCAATGTCTATTCATAGGCACAATGGGAAACAAATACAGCAACACACAGGGAGAGAGGACGACTACACACACACACACACACACACACACACACACACACACACACACACACACACACAGTCGTACAGTATTTTACATGTCCAACACACACACAGACACACACACACACAGCAGCAGCAGTCGGCTGCTGTTTGGAGGGACGACCAGCAGGAGGCGCAGGGAGCTTCACTCCCACTGTGTTTACTCTCCTCCTCCTCTTCCTCCTCTCTTAGTCACAGGTTGTTGGTTTGTTGTTGCTGGGTGAGGAAGAGGAGGAGGAGGAAGGAGGAGGAGTGAGGAGGAAGAGGGTGGGTTTTACCCGGCGGTCCCGTCCCCCCCCGGCGGCGCAGCCTCCTTGCGTTGCCCCTGGGAGCCGCCGCCGCTCGCCGCCAGGATCCTCTGCACAAAGTCTTTGGTCCGCCCGGCGACCAGAGGACCTGAGGTCGTCACGGAAACCACATTTTAAGGAGGCGCACACAATGGGATTCACCCCCCCGAAACATGAAAACGTCTCAGATGAACACATGAATCATTGAGGTCAGCGGTTCTCAAACAAAGGTTCAACAGGGTCCCCAACTTTTTTCTAGAATTTTTTAAGTTTTTTGAACATTTTTTACCACTTGCTTTTATTATTATTATTAATTTTTTACTTTTTTTTTTTTTTTTTTACCACTTTTTTCTAGAATTTTAAAGGGACAACGAGGAGTTTCTATTCGGTTATAAAAAAAGTCTCACGTTAATGTGGATGAATCTCCGCTACCCACACTTGTTAATGGGCCCATTTTCGATAAATATATCGTTCTGTCTCTATCGTTATTTTGTTATTATTAGTGGTGGTGGAAATGCTGGTCGAGCCGACCAGCATTTTTTACTTTCGGTTTCGCAACGAATCATGAGAATAACGCAGCTGAATCGCCGTTTATGGTCGGAACTACGACAGTAACTGAACCTCTTTGAACCTCTGACTTTAATTCTTGATGAATGAAAACATGAGTCTGTCTTGCGCCGGTTAAAGAATTTCACGGTGCGCGGAGGCTCATAAATGTAGTGTGAAAACGCTTCGCTTTTCCAAAACTCCTCGTTGTCCCTTTAAGTTTTTTTTTTTACAAATTTTTTACCACTTTTTTCTAGAATTTCAAGTTTATTAAAGATTTTTTTTATTATTATTCATTTTATACTTTTTCTTTCTTTTTCTTTTTTTTTTACAATTTTTTACCACTTGTTTTTGAGAAAATGTTTTTACTTTTTTTTATTTTTTTTTAATAAGTCTTACCAGTTTTCTTTCTAGATTTTTTTAAAAAGATACATTTTTTTTGAGAATTTTCACCATTTGTTCTAGAAATGTTTAAATGTTTTTGGAGAAATTGTACCATTTTTTTCCAGAAATTTCTCTATAATATTTCCAAAAGTTCACGCCATTGGCCCCAATTTGTAATAACGTCCTTCATTCTCAGAACAAATATTTGTATATGTCAAAATTTTGTCCAATGGGGGTCCGTGGTCTAATTTGTGTCAATTTAGGGGCCCTTGATGTAAAAAGGTTCGAGAACAACTGACTTAGGTGGATGAACAGTGTGTGTGTGTGTGTGCGACTGACCACTGGACTCTCGGAGGATGTCTTCCAGACGTTGGGTCATCCCTCGCTCGTCCGTGTCCTCCTCCTCGCTGCTCTCCACTCGTCGTCGGATCACCTCCTTGATGCGCAGCAGCGCCCCCAGCAGGTTCTCTGCAACAACAACAACGAGTCCTCATGAATCAACAGCTGAGACTTGATCACAAGACGTCGGCTCCTGCTTCAATCAGTCCAGACCTCCGGTATTTTTTTTTTTTACACCTCTAGTTCTAGTTGATTTAGATTGTCCTACGCTCAGAAGTGTCCCTGAACGCCTCCTGTATATATCCATTCACCACAGATGAGCGCAAACTGCCGAAGGAGTTTTATTTTCTTTGTTGATTTCAGAATAAAACACTCAGAGAAACCAAATCCTGCAACTTATTGAATAGATGAGTCCAGGTGGTGAGGGGGCGGGGCTTAGTTGTGACATCACAAAGTGACAGGAAGTCCTGACGGCTGGTTTTAAGGCTCAGTTTCTGAATACAGGCTGTGTGCATTTCTCTGTGGACTGAGGCTTTGATACTTTCACAGTATTAATATAGAACCTAGAGCTGCTTTATAATCACACTACACATGGACAATATCTACCTTTATACTGTATGGAGCTTTAACACAAACATCTACCTTTATACTGAAGGAGCTTTAACACAAACATCTACCTTTATACTGTATGGAGCTTTAATACAAACATCTACCTTTATACCGTATGGAGCTTTAATACAAACATCTACCTTTATACTGTATGGAGCTTTAACACAAACATCTACCTTTATACTGAAGGAGCTTTAACACAAACATCTACCTTTATACTGAAGGAGCTTTAACACAAACATCTACCTTTATACTGTATGGAGCTTTAATACAAACATCTACCTTTATACCGTATGGAGCTTTAATACAAACATCTACCTTTATACTGTATGGAGCTTTAACACAAACATCTACCTTTATACTGTATGGAGCTTTAATACAAACATCTACCTTTATACTGTATGGAGCTTTAACACAAACATCTACCTTTATATTGTATGGAGCTTTAACACAAACATCTACCTTTATTTTGAAGGAGCTTTAACACAAACATCTACCTTTATTCTGAAGGAGCTTTAATACAAACATCTACCTTTATTTTGAAGGAGCTTTAACACAAACATCTACCTTTATTTTGAAGGAGCTTTAACACAAACATCTACCTTTATACTGTATGGAGCTTTAACACAAACATCTACCTTTATTCTGAAGGAGCTTTAACACAAACATCTACCTTTATTCTGAAGGAGCTTTAACACAAACATCTACCTTTATTCTGAAGGAGCTTTAACAGGAACAACAGCCTCATGCTTCTTTAGTGTTTTCTAATTAAACGAGGCCTCTGAGTCTCCAGTCACAGGTCGCCATTGTTCCATCGTTTATCTCCCCGGGCCGAGCGAGTGTGCAGCTGCTCCACTCCCCCACCCATCCGCGGTAACCACGGCAACCGGGGTTATACAGCAGCAGCCCACCTTCTCCACCAACATCTCAGTGTGTCCGTTTACGTTTTACAACATCTTCATTGAGACATTAAGTCAAGAAAATGCTCAACATGTGGTGATAAAGATGCAAAGGAATACGAATATTTAGAGTAACAGACGTATTTATATCATAAATAGATAAATAAATAGATCGATTTTGACTTTTTGTTATAAACTAAATGATTAACACGCAGCTCAGAGACAGAAATAAGCTTGTTCTCCTTTGGTTTAAGTTTATTTTTTCATTCATTTCAAAACTTTTCGGATGTTTCCTCACGACATAGAAACAACTCTCACAGACCGACTTTATAATCAGGTCTATGCAACAGGACGAACATGAGCTTCACTCCTGAAGGCCGTCCAAGTGTGTGTGTGTGTGTGGGTGGGCAAACACACACACACACACACACACATCGAGGTCAGGATGTTTCCCGGCACATGTTTGAAGAGAGAGAGAGAAAAAGAGAAAGAGAGAAAGAGAGAGAAAAGAGAGAGTGTATGAATGGGACAGAAAGAATTAATAAAAAGAAGAAGCAGAGAGAGTCACAGCAGGGAGAGAGGAAGTGAAAGGATGTGTGAGGTTAAGCCGTGTGTGTGTGTGTGTGTGTGTGTGTGTGTGTGTGTGTGTGTGTGTGTGTGTGTGTGTGTGTGTGTGTGTGTGTGTGTGTGTGTGTGTGTGTGTGTGTGTGTGTGTGTGTGTGTTTTGGCTTCCTGGCAGCACGACAGTTTTTTTTTTTTTTTTTTTTGCAGGAGCCACAAGTGAAGCGGTGAAACGACGGATCAGGAACGAGAGGAATGTTAAAAGAAGCAGGACAAAGGGAAACCGGAGCTCGGTGTGAACGAAGAGAGGAGGAGGAGGAGGAGGAGGAGGGGTGTGGAGTCAGGGTGCTTAGGGGGCGGGGCCAGGAGTAAGAGGGGGCGGGGCCTAAAGGACGATGACGTTGCTCATTGTTCATCAGACTCTTGAGGTGAAGTCAAGAGTCTCTCCTCTCAAACCAGTGAAGCGTTCCTCTCTGCATCACACTACAGAGCTGTGTTGGGCCATGTTACGTTTAAAAGTAATTAGTTATAGTTACTAGTTACTTTCCCCCAAAAGTAACCGAGTTAGTAACTGAATTACTACATTATAAAGGTAACTAATTACCAGGAAAAGTAACTTTAAATGCTCAAATATGTCAAATTACTTGGACTCGGCTCACTTACCACTGTTTATCTGGCACTAACCAGGAATACATGAGTTAGTTGGTTAGTGCCAGGCCAACTAGTTGATGGACTGAAAAAAAAGGGTATATAAAAATTATTTAACAGCGAATAACGGTGCATTTTATTGTCAGTAATTGTAACGGTGTGACCTCAACAGGTGTAACTCTGAAACATCCTGGAAAGACATTACTATCCGATCGCAGAGCGCCTGCTCTCCCCGCCACAGAAACAAACACTTTTTCCTTGTTGTGATGATTTCTTTACTAAAATAAACGGTATTTTGGACATTACCACTGCACTGCTCGACCGTTTATTTTAGTAAAGAAATCATCACAACAAGGAAAAAGTGTTTGTTTCTGTGGTGGGGAGAGCAGGCGCTCTGTGATGGGATAGTAATGTCTTTCCAGGATGTTTCAGAGTTCGGCTATCTGAGGTGAGTGGCTACATGCAAAAACACAAAGTTTATACTGTTTATACTCTACACTATATGAGTTCAGTGGTGTCTCTAAGGATTCCAGTCATGTACCATAGATATCTGATTGTTTTCTGAGTGTTTGTTGTGGTTGAAAGAATTGCCCCCATAGGTTAGCGTTGTTGCTATCGCTAGCGCCGGGTAGAGATGGTGTAACTCCAGTTTGCCTGCATCAATTTTAGCCGCATTTTTTGCTCCCACCAACACTGGGTGACCATCAGGACAACGATTTAGGGGTAAAAAATGGCCGGAATTCTCCTTTAAGAAATAAAAGTTGAACAAATAAATAAAAAATCTTGAAAAAAAAAGTCTCAAGGCTTCTTCTGAGTCCGACTGAGTCCTGACGAAGCTTCGTTAGAGGAAGATGAAAGAAGATTCTTCAGCCACAGAGACCATGAACTCATCTCGAGTGAGTCTGTGTTTGAAGTTTTAAGAAATAAAAAGGAAGATTCGACCGGAACAAAGAGCGTCTGAGTGTCAGAGCGTCTGAGCCTGGTGGTGTTTTATCCACTGAGGCGTTTAATAAACACAGATCAATAAACAGAGAAACAACCGGCTCAGAGCAGGAGAGGACGAGGAGAGACGACCGATCGCTCGACGTGACGAGAAAACAGGAAGTTTGTTTCCATCCGTGCATGAGATACTAGAATCTCTGCGGTGCGTTCAGGGTCGACCCGCGTGGTGGGACTCATCCGGTTTCGTCCAACAAACCGTGACGAACCGTGACCGTGACGACCTCTGATTCACACACTGTCCCTGAACGCACCGTGCTGCTGCTGCTGCTGCTGCTGCTGCTGCTGCTGCTGCTGCTGTCACTGAATCACCGGCTAATAACCAGACTTCCACATGTTTCACATCAGGACGTCGGCTTTGTTTAGGAAAAAAGCAGAAGAGCTGAGAGTTTAAAGAGTCTGTGTGAGGTTTTTATTCGTCCTAACAAACACGAGGCTGCAAACGAACAGGATATTACATATTACTCTTCATCCCGTGTCGGAGGAGGGGGCGTGGCTTCAGCTCAAGTGATGTAATACACCGCAGGAAATATGCAATATATATATATACAGTGAGGAAGATGTTTCCCCTTCCCTGCACCCTCGAGCACCCGAATGCAACACTGATGTAGGAGTTTGCAATATAAAGATTATACAGAACATTTGTCCTTAAAGAAGATCTAAAGAAACCAGAAGCTGCTTCAAGGAAGGAAAAACACAGATTTTACCAAATTAAAAGCCTCTGGTGCTTCAAAGGGATCGAACCCAGCGACATGATTGGACGTCACACTTTTATTTCATGAATCTGTGATATCACCTGACGTCTGCTGTTAGAGGGGGCGTGGCTTCAGCTCAGGTGAGATAATAAACATAAAACATACATACACAATAAACATGTTATCCCACCTTCCCACAGGCCCCTGAATGCAACACTGATGTAAAAAAAACAACATCAAATACGATCAGAACAAACCAGCAGACAGCAGGAAAAACACATGCACCAAAATAAAAAGCCTCAGGTATCTTGATGAGAAACACGATAACAGCAACTGACCTAAGTTCCCTGACCTACAAAAACAAACTGATTTAAAGAGATAGTTCAACATTTTGGCAAATTCTATCGTCATGGTTTTCTGTATGTAAAGGGCAATGGGTGTTTTATTTTGTGAAAGTAACCGGAAGTGCGTTGGTCACAACGGCTAGCTTGAGTACCTCAGAATTCGTCCGAACAAAATTGTAAACAGCTGGTATTTAGACAAATTAACGACCACTGCTGATCTAAACGGCTACTTTCTCGCTTAAAATGTTTGAAATGTGAAGGGAAATTCATGCAAAACCGCTGATGTGCGTTCCCGTCGGGAGCAGTTTTTCATCAAGCAGTCTCTGCATTTCCCTCTAAAACAACTCTGTCTGGTAACATTGTGTTATTATCTCATAGCGTGGTGAATGTGCAGGTCACAACTTGTCCACCAGAGCGTTTTGGAGTTGTTGGATTGTGTATTTGATCTGTTTGATGAGGGAAACCAATAAAAATCCCATTAGCCTCCGTAGCGTAGCTCTGAGCAGCTCGCAGCTCTGCTCCGCCGTTCTAGAAATAGCTTGCACCAACAATTAAAGGTAACAAACCTACTGCTATGACTATAGGGATTATGGCAATGGGCCAATTTGCCAAAATGTTGAACTATCCCTTTAAACACTGTTACCAAATGAAAAGGCAAACGCTCAGCTGCAGCTTTTTTTTTAAGGAATTTGCAATTTGCTTCGCCCAGTTGAAAGAAGAAACACTCAACCCTTTCAAAATAAAAGCATGGTTCGTGCTTGTGTGTGTGTGTGTGTGTGTGTGTGTGTGTGTGTGTGTGCGGTATACTGACCGTACTCCTGGTTGAGCCCCCACAGCTTGATCTTGTTGGCTTCGTGCTGGGCCTTCTTCTTCAGCCGGCAGGCCCTGCAAACACACACACACACACACACACACAGAGAGAGAGAGAGAGATGAGCGTCGTACTCTGGAACAGGAAACTCCGTCCTGATATTCCCGTTCTCCACATGACCCTGTTACCGAGTCGACTGGCTCACGCCGCGAGCAGCTGGAGAGCAATGAGGAGAGGATGTATTTCCAAACACCTCCCTCCTCCCTCGCTCTCCTCCGAGTCCCATTTAACACGGCGACTCTGAGGAGGAAACGGCCGGTTTGAGGGAAAAAGGAAAAAAGAAAAAGCAGCAGCAGTGGAGAATAAATCAATCAATGCACGTTAAATATTAACGCTCCTCGCGGGGACTATTCTCTCTGCAGCGGTGCACAGGTTTTCACTTTTCCTGCAGACGTGAGTCAGCTAAGTGAGAGCGAAGGCAGCGCAACGTGTTGGACAGAAAACAGCTTCTTGTGTTGAAACAAACTCTCTGCTGCTGCTGCTGCTGCTGCTGCTGCTGCTGGACGAGGACGACCACACAAACATTAAGCTGCTGCTAATAATCACGGAGACACTGACAAAACACAGATGCTCCAACATGAACCAAATGTTTCCCACTAGATATTGTACAGTACACCCGGCCCAGGGCCCCTGAATGCAACAACATCGATGCAGAATTATCCAAAATAAAAACCATCATCCCCTGAGGAAACATCGATCGCCTACAGCTGCAAATTCATTTAATTGCCCAACAAGAGAGAAAGAGAGAGAGAGAGAGAGAAAAACAAAACAGTGGCTGCTCAGAAGGGAAGGAAAAAAACATTCACCAAATTAAAAGCCTCTGGTGCACACGGCCACAGTGGGTCGCCTTTAAGATGCTGAGGCTTTACCCGTTTTTAAGATCAAACCCGGCGACAACAGAGGAAACTGTTGTTAGTTTAAAAAATTGATTCAGAAAATGCAGAGAAGCTGCAGAAGTAAATGAGAAAACAGATCTGGGGTTTTTTTCCATTAGTTTTATAGAAAACATGTTGATTTGTCACATGCACAGAATATTTGTGCATCTACTGTTTTATGATAATTTAGAGAATATCAGCAAACTCAAAGTTAAAGCTCCATACAGTATAAAGGTACAGTGTTTCCTCTAGGATTTTTTTAAGGAGTGCCCCCCAGATGGATCTTAGATCTTCAGACATGTTGAACTCTTTTTGTACAAAGTGCAGCCAAACACCAGGCTGAAGAGAAGAGAAGAGAGAGGAACAGCAGAGCTCTTCTCACGGCTCGGTCAGCTGCAGGTGAGCAGCAGCAGGTGAACCGGCTGCAGAGCGCAGCGCCATCTGCCCAGGAAGCCCAGAAAATGCCCCTACATGGGGGAATTTTGCCCCTTAAATTTTAGACAGTTTTTCATCTGCTTCTTACAGCCGATTTACTGGTTACATGTGCAACCAGTTGCCTAAATTGTCTGTTTGTTTGCTCCTAGAGGCGCTTCCGCTACAAACAAGCTTGAAATATAGACTTATAAAAAAAAATTCCGAACAATTTTGTATTTCGGGGCTTCAATACAAGACGGACATTACATACGAGCAGCATGGAGGTATTTGGATGTTTTTTGGTGTGTCTTTTTGTTACGAAGACAGTTGGTATCCATTTGCAACCATTATATGGACATGCACTGCTACGCCGAGACCCCCTGTAACTCAGAGAAGCCACGGAGGAGGAGACTGAAACTTCTCCCAGCCCTTAGTCGACATGAGGGGGAGGAGATAATGAGTGAAATTTCAATTCTGGGTGAACTATCCCTTTAAAGCTCCATACAGTATAAAGGTAGATGTCTATAATGTGTAGTGTGATCTTGGAGGTTGGTCAAACAGGTCTGTTCCAAGTTTCACTGAGCTACATGTCACATACCGAACATATATGTCAGTGTTAGACTTATAGATCATCAGCAACAATTCCCACACTGACTCCAGCTTTCATGGTGATGCAAAGCACAATGTTCACAAAGGGACTTTCCAGCGTAGTGAGGCTCACATTATAATAACAAAGCTTGTTGTCAGAGGTTGCCATGGTGATTTTACCTGCTTGGTTTTTACTATGTGACACAAGGATGCATAGAAATGTATGGGAGAAAATTGCAGAAACTGTTGCAAGTTAAAGCCCCAGTATGTAGGAATCCCCCCCCCCCCATCTAGCGGTTGCATATCAAAACGTATTCTTGACGTTGCATTCACGTGAAATCGGGCAGACATCAGACAGACAACAGACGCTGCATGTAACAGGATAAACAAGTAAAAAACGTAAAAATGGTTCAGTGCGTTGCCCCTTGTATATTTGTAACAACTTGTAACAACTCATTCTAAGGTACGAGAAAGCTTTCATTTGTACGCGGCTGTGATTCCACTTCAGTGAAATACGTATTTATGAAGCAATGTTTGATTTTTGCTAATAAAAAGCCAAATAAGTTACATACTGGGGCTTTAAAAAAAAAGTGACACTTCGGCTTCCTACTTTTAATGAGGTAGTTTCCAGTAAACTCTGGACTATCTCCCTTCAGGACACTTGGATTGCAGCGGACGAGCAGTGTGGAGGAATATTAAATGGTTTTTGTGTAGTTTTATGGACGTTTTTGTGTTGGTCCCTATTGACTCTCATATAAAGTTTTGGTTGGTCTACGAACCGGCCTCCCGGGTCTCCAGATGCACTTTGAGGAATAAAAAACTACTCCAGAGTATTCATCATCAGCATAGGGTGAATCACTAATGACTGAACTATTCCTTTAATCATGTGCATCCCTATCTGCAGCCTCTGCAAAACGGAGATGGTGCACCACAATGTTTTTATAAATAAATAATCGTCAACCAAAAAAATATTTGCTGGATTAAAAAAAATGGAGCAAAAAATTACTCGTTTGACTGAAAAACAAATCGAAAAATCAAAAAATAATCGTTTAGGACGCCCCTACTTCAAAAGCTTGTGATAAAAAGGACTAAAACAGTTTCCAACATCAAGAATCAACTTTCACACCCGAAGATAAACACTTCTTGAACAAACACACAAATTAAACTGATATCGATCTCCTCCTCAACAACAACGTCAACAGTTCTCCTCGTGTTACCGTTACCGATTTATCTCTGGGTCAGTGAACGTGACATGAACCCTCCACTGAGACCGAACTGAACCGAACGCCTCAGGATGTTGTTTTTTGTTTTCAACGCGGTTTTCAACGAATGAGATGGAATATTTTCGGCTACAAGAACTAGGATGGCTTAAAGAAGACCAAGAACAAGAAAGAAGGAGGAGGAGGAGGAGGAGGAAATTCCTGCATCTTCGATTCAAACGTGAACTCTGCAGCTCACTCTCCCTGTGCAGCGTCTTTCTTTTTTTTTATTTCCTCGCTGCATTTTGTTGATCTCCGCACTAACTTTCCATCTGATGCCGGCGTGTTTGTGTCTTGTTTAATATCTGTTTGGAATGATAATATTCCCAAAGAGAGTCCCGCTCCTGTTTAAAGCGCCTGAAACAACGTCCTTCCCTCCTTCCCTCCCTCCTTTCTTTTTCTTTCTTTCCTCCACAGATGAACTTCACATGACCCTCCTCATCTAACTCCTCGTCTGCCTCCTCTCTCTCTCTTTCCTCCTCCTGCCCTGGTTTCCTCCCATTCATCCTTTCATCCTGCTTCCCTCCGTCTCATCTCCTCTGTTCCTCCTCCATCCATCCATCATGACAATAACGTCCAAGTTGAACCCATTAAAAAAAGAAAAGAAAAAGACCGAACATAGATCCAGTCAACTCTGAAACACCCTCCTGACCCACATTTACAGATAATTTGTGCCGTATATCTAAACCTCGGGGGCGTCGTTTAAAAGTCCTTAAATGTAAATGTAAATCTTCCATGTAGAGAGTCTTATTGCGGCCGTTTCCCTCTTGAGGTTTCGCTTCGCAGAGAGGTCGTCTGTCGAACACCGTGTTCCTGCCGGGGCTGAAATCTAATGCTTCCTGACATGTCATCGTAAAAATGCAAACTGCAAAGACGTTTGCAAACAAGCCGTTTCCCTTTATAGAGATCTTTTCTTTCTCAGCGTTCCCCTTCCTTCCCCCTCTGCACAGAAATATAACATCAGAAGGTCGAGGGGTTTTAAACGCACCACATGTTTTAAGACCGAACTCTGACCACGCAACTCTTCTGATTAATTATCAGACTCTCTGAGCTGCCCACTTGGAAATCGATCCCGACTCTCTGGAGGACGTACTGTACTGTAGGAGTCTGGTCTAGGGATGTCACCATTACTTGTTTTCACAATGAATCGTGGTATTAAACGCCACAATGAATGATGAATGAATTCATCAAAAAGATTCCTAAATACTTTCTAGAGAAGATGATGTTGGCACCGTATCAACAGATGTACGCAAAAATAAAAGGTAAATGCACCGATACTGGTCCATTTAACCAACGTAACATTGAATTGGTAGGAATTTAAAGGGATAAATTCAACATTTTGGCAAATTGGCCCATTGCCATAATCTCTATAGTAGGCTAACTCTAAAACAACTCTGTCTGGTAACGTTCTGTTATTATCTCATAGCGTGGTGAATGTGCAGGTCACAACTTGTCCACCAGAGCGTTTTGGAGTTGTTGGATTGTGTATTTGATGAGTTTGATGAGGGAAACCAAGAAATCCCATAATGAGCCTCTGTAGCGTAGCTCTGAGCAGCTCGCGGCTCTGCTCCGCCGTTCTAAAAATAGCTTGCACCGACAATTAAAGGTAACGAACCTACTGCTATGACTATAGGGATTATGGCAATGGGCTAGTTTGCCAAAATGTTGAACTATCCCTTTAAATGTTAACGTGTCATTTTTAATTAAAAAAAACAAACAATAAAACAAAACAAAAAACGATTAAAATAAACGTAAACATTTGGTATAGATGACAATTTATGATCTGAATATCTCAAACACTTCCTCTGGGGATTAATAATTGGTCATATAATCAATAGATACTTGAAATATTTTGTGTAAACAATGAGTATAATGTAATTATATTTTGACTATATTTGATTTTACACATTCATAGTGTTGTGAAATTAATTAATGCAAAATAATCATAATAAATTCAGTCTGCTCGTACCTGGAGGCGAGCTTGTTCTTCTCCTTGCGGGACCGGGCTCGGGCCACGGCCGGCAGGTCGTTGACCGGACCCATGCCGTCGATGGCGGCGTTGAGCTTCTGCAGCTGCTCGCCGATGTTGTGGAGCTTCTGCGGGTTCGGCGTCAGGTCGCTGGCGTCCGTCTTGCGAGCTTTACGTCGGCCTTTCTTACCTAAACACAGAAAAAAAGAAGACGAGGAAAAACTTTAGATCCAGATTTGGTTTGTGCAGCCAAACTCTGTCTAATGAGTCTGTGAATAAAATGAAGCACAAAACACTGATTTATCTCCACACTGCAACTGACCCTGATCCAAAAATATCAGAAAACATGACGTTAATCATCTTGTTTTGAAAGTTATTTACTCGTTTCCATCTTTGAACTCAGCGTTTATTCTTAAATCGATCATGAATGTGTCTGTTGTGTCTCAACCAGTCAGAAAATCTTAAGACAAGCTACGTTAGATAGAGACAAAATACATTTCTATTCACTGGCTCGACCTGTTTATTAACCAGGAAGTAAAAGAACGCTGATTTAAACAGACATTTAGCTTTTTCAAAATTCGATCTATGTCATTGCGCTTTATGGCCTTTATTTTTTCATTACTTCACTGTGCGATATGACTTGTGTAAATTTTATTTTGAAAAAGCTTTTATTTTGAAGAGAGGAAGTGACAAGTAGCTGAGAGTACTTAAGTGTCCTGCATTTCCTGGTCTTTGTCAAAATGTTTGTACCTCGCCACCTGTAACATTAAAGCTACCTAAAGGACATTTTGCGAGTGCTGGCCCTTTAACTTCTCTCTATTCATGTCAAACCTTTGAAACTGATCAGAGCTCAGAAATGATTTCTAGACTAAACAACCTTATTATAAAATGTATAGTCTTATAAACAGACGGACGGATCCTCAAGTCTTTTTCTCTTCAGATTCAGTGTTTTGTTTTGTTTTCTTCTTCTATTTAGTGAATTGTTTTTGTTGTTGCTGTTAAAAGCTCGTTTCTGCTGGTTTTTCCACTGAGCCGAACACAGACACTCGCTCATCGTTGTGGAAACGCTGGGAATTTTTTTTTGTGATTGGGACTTAAAAGCTGAATGTAGGGCAGACGCCTGAGGGTCCCGAGCCGATCTGTGTCACAGCACAGAGAGACAGAGAGAGAGAGAGAAGAACTGGGGCGACGGTTTTGAGCTGCAGCAGCGTGAACGTCGGTTTAACGCCGGCGAGCGACCGTCAGCCGGAGGAAGATCCTCACTCCTAACTTCTCTGTGTGGTTTGAGCTGTGTTTTTTTTACAATCAGTGTATTGATTATCTGCCTGGTTCGACGTCTCTGACCCCGATACAGCCGATTCATGATCAATCGGGGATGATCAGTGTGTGTGTGTGTGTGTGTGTGTCAGTAGTTGCGTTTCCATCCACCTTTTTTTATTCGCATTTTCAAAAATTGCGAATAAATACTTGAATGGAAACGCCAGAAATTCGAAAAAAGGCAGTAAATGCGCATAAAAGTTTATACGCTTGGAGGGGGTGGATTTGTCAGCGTATCGATTAAAGGAAATGCGAGTTTTTGTGATGGAAACAGATTATACGAATTGAGCCAGAGTTTGTGGGTGAAGTGCTGCTGCTTCACCCAGCGACGTTCAAACAAATGGAGAACGTGGTCTCCCAGCTCTCGTCTCTGCACCACAACACAAACGCGCTCGTAACCCATAATCTTGTGTTTATGACGGAAACACACGCCGTAACATCGTATATGTAACGTTATCCACCGCTACATTTATTGATGTTTCACCGGCTTCGTATGTAAACAAATGCACATGGGCGAGAGGAGCGTAACCAAAACAGCGGAAAAGCGAGCGGACTTGCACAGTTCCCTACTGTCTGTCTGTGTAAATATCTCATGTTACAACATGAAAACCTGCGGCTTATATTCAAGTGCGGCCTATATATGTATTTTCTTAATAAAATACAATTATTATTACTGTTAATATCAAGAATGCTTCTGTGCCAAGAGTTGATGACACCAACTTGATGTTAGTTTTTTTTTTCATATTGTTCATATGGCAATAAATGCAAAATCTATTATTTTGCCAAAACAATATTGTATTTTGTTACTGACCTAGATAGGTAATGTTGTCAAAATAATCTGTTATTAATCATAACAGTAATAGCCAATTGTATTGATATTTGGAGTTGGAGAGGTGAGGTCATAGCACCAGCATGTGGACGTACTGTGTAGGGTTGAACTGTCGGTCGCTCAGAGTCGCTCAAGCAGGTCATCAGGGGAGTTGAATTTATGCTCAGGAGTTTTGAAAATGAGAGGGAACATTGGTGTGTGTGTGTGTGTGCTGACCCTCTCGGCGGTACAGTGTGCTCGGCAGCGTGCTGGAGCTCCAGGACAGAGACCAGTGGACGTCCCCTCCCAGTTTCTTCTTGCTGGCCGACTCCCGGGCTCGTCTGTACTCCCAGAAGCAGCGGCGCTTCGACGGGCGCTCGCCGGGCTGCTTGGCCGGCTCGGCCTCCACCTCTGTACACACACACACACACACACAGACACACACACAGACAAAGAAACACAAACACACACATGACATTGAGAACTGATGCAACACCGATGCAAATGCTGCAGATGCTTTTGGTTTTTTTGCAAAGTCACAGTGACACAGTTAGAAACATTTATAGGACACAAACAGAGAGCTGAAGTGAAACTGCTGATAAACCAGAACAAGGAAAGAGAGAGAAAACTGCTTTAACACAATGATTTAGCAAAGAGGTTAAAAGAGCAATAGAAAAAAATATTTCGAAAACCATTCCAATGCGTTCTTTGTCTTAGGTCTTTATCCAAAAGGTTAGGGCTGGGACGATAATGCTTTTCTCCCGATTCGATTCTTCTACGATTTTTTGGATGGCGATTCGATTTAAATTGCGATTCTACGATATTGCCGATTCTCTTGAGTTTTAGTCTGCATTTTTAACATTTATCTGCACACAAATACTGTAGGAGCCTATAAATTAACATACTCCATTATAAAGTGAACTTAAACCCTTTTCAAAACCTGTACTCTCTGTATGTAAAAAGGGCTAACAATGTTTCCAAAAAAAAAATAAAAAAAATAGATTTTTGGAAAAAGAAATCGATTTAAAAATTGTCAAAAAAGATATTGCGATATTTATGTGAATCGATTTTTTTCTCCCACCCCTAAAAAGGTCATAAATACAACAAAAGTGAACGAATAATAATAGATATGTGTCTTTTACATGACAAAAGATCCATTGCAATGTTTGGAAGAAGATCAGCAGACCAAGTGTTAGGCTACATATTGGGTGAAACAGATGCTGACAACCTTTCCTTTGCAGAGAGTGACATACATACGTAAAGGAAGGCAAGACATATTCGAAGAGATATGGAAACCGTTTAATGTGTTTGTTAATGGTATCGATTTAGCAAATGACAATGAAGAGGAATAAGTAGTCATGTAAACCTTGTAACAGGATTAATGAGTTCAAATACCCGCAATTAAGGGACATTGTGTAACTTCTCCTCTTGTCTATTCACGAAAATCGAATATTTAGTTCTTCAGTCTGTTTTTCATTAATCAGTAATCCCCCCCATCAACAAACTGAAGTGTTCCTTTCAGCTCTGAATTAGCCGTTCATATCATTCATATCTACATGGAGCGGGTAAGCTCGGTGCAGTGAGGAGGAATGGAGCGTTACACTGATGCTGCATTCACCTGCAGTCGGGCGGACGGCCGTCGCTAACAAACCAGATGTCATTTTAGTCACAGAAGTCCAGAGAAAGCCGGTAAAACGTGGGTCAGGTAAACAATACAACATCACCATGACAACATATTGTCACGTGTATTGTTTTGCCTCATGCTGACGGACCACTTGTTTACATAGAGGCTTGTTTTATGCCGTTACGTGCAGCGGCTGTCGTCCGTCTGCCGTCTGCCCAATTTCACGTGAATGCAGCATGAAAAAAGAAAAATGATTGAGTTGCTTGCGATATACAACCGCAACGCTAGATGGGAGTAATTCCTACACAATGTACCTTTAAGACAACGATTTAAAGTGTGTCCAAGCAAGTTTCCGTCAGTATGCTATCTATGTTTGATATATCATGAAAAGCTACCGATGAAAATTAAAGGGATAGTTCACCCAAAATTCAACTCATTATCACGGAGGACTCTGAAACTTCTCCCAGCCTTTAGTCGACATGAGGGTGAGTAGATAATGAGTGAAATTAGAATTTTGGGTGAACTATCCCTTTAACTCGGACACGCTTTAGTTTTTCGGGGGAAATAAATATTGAAGCAGAAGAAGATGCTGATGCCGATGCTGAATAAATAAAACAACAAACAGCTGTTGGTTTGGACAGAAACTTAAACATGATTAAAGATCCCTTCTCTCTTTCATCTGTGAGTTATCTTCATCTTCATCTTCCTCCTCCTCAGCAGCTGTTTACAGATGTTACTTTCTGTCTCTCTGATCTTCTCTGTCTGTTTATTCGTTCGCTGACAGAACCGCTGAGTCGTTACAATCTTTGCTTAGCGGCTCCGATCGGCCTCCGAGATAAAAAAACTAACAAAACAAAAACAAACTCTAATAACATCTGTAGAGCCAGAAATGCATTGTGGGTAATTTTATCTTCCTCAGATTCATCAGTGCAAAGGACGATGAGATCTAAACACCTGAACGTCCAACAACTTAAAGGGATACTACACAATGTACCTTTAAGACAACGATTTAAAGTGTGTCCAAGCAAATTTCCGTCAGTATGCTATCTATGTTTAATATATCACGAAAAGCTACCAATGAAAATTAAAGGGATAGTTCACCCAAAATTCAAATTTCACTCATTATCTACTCGCCCTCATGTGGACTAAGGGCTGGGAGAAGTTTCAGAGTCCTCCGTGGCTTCTCTGAGTTACAGGGGCTCCGTGCAGCACTGTTGCAAATGGATACCAACTGTCTTCGTAACAAAAAGACACACCAAAAAACATCCAAATACCTCCATGCTGCTCGTATGTAATGACCGTCTTGTATTGAAGCCCCCGAAATGGAAAATTGTCCCGAAAAAAATTAAATAAGTCTATTTTTCAAGCTTGTTTTGTAGCGGAAGCTCCTCTTCCTGGTTCGTCCAAATTGGATGGACCAGGAAGAGGAGCTTCGAGAAGCTTCTGCTACAAACAAGCTTAAAATATAGACTTATTTAATTTTTTTCGGAACAATTTCTCATGTCAGGGCTTCAATACAAGAGGGACATTACAGACGAGCACTATGGAGGTATTTGGATGTGTTTTGGTGTGTCTTTTTGGACGAAGAAAAGTGAGCTCTGTTCTCTGAAACTTCTCCCAGCCCTTAGTCGACATGAGGGTGAGTAGATAATGAGTGAAATTTGAATTTTGGGTGAACTATCCTTTTAAAGAATTTATCTTTAATCTGAACTCCAGATGTTTTGGTTTTAATATCAATACTCTTTCTGATAACTAATCATTCAGCTGATCGATCGATAGGTTTGATCAGGCGGTGACGTCGTGGTGACAGATGTTTAAGAGCAGGAAACGTCCCGACTCTTTAATGTGACACATGAAGCTTAATCATGACGGACGGGTTTTAATGTTCACGTCGTCTGTGCTGCTGCTGCGGTGAAACCACAGTGCAGGATTAAACTGTACACACACACACACACACACACACACACACACACACACACACACACACACACACACACACACACACACACAGAAACACACACACACACACACACACACACACACACACACACACACACACACACACACACACACACACACACACACACACACAGCTTATGTAACATCATGTCGTCTGGCCCGGTCTGCAGATAGCGCCATTGTCTGCACAAACAACACACACGGACACACACCAACTTCTACATCCATCACCGTCACCAGGGGCGACTGGTAAGAAAAGCTCGACTGGTCAAACACACACACACACACACACACACACACACACACACACACACACACACACACACACACCACAACAATGGCGTCTTGCGACAGTTAAAGTCTCGACCAAAGACGCCGGCGGAGTCGTGTTTATCCAGCGGGCGAACGATCAGACAGGAGTCTGGGAAAAGATGCTAATCTGAACGTGTGTGTGTGTGTGTGTGTGTGTGTGTGTGTGTGTGTGTGTGTGTGTGTGTGTGTGTGTGTGTGTGTGTGTGTGTGAGGTCACCGTGTTGACGTTTGACCGGAGGAAACAGTTTGTTCTTCTCTTGGTGAATAAAACAGAAGCAAAATAATAAAAACGTCGCTCCGGTTTCTTCTCTTCACTTTGTTCTGTGTGATTTGTATTTATGATGTTTTATTTATCACTTCTTCCTTTGTTGTGTAAAATATGAAACACTAGACGAGTTGAACCTCATGTTACACGATCACCGAATGGACAATAAGTCGTATAAACCAGAACTATAAAGTAATTTTTCAGCTGCTTCTGTTGGTTTGTTTTGATCCAAGACTTTTCTTAAAGGGACAACGAGGAGTTTTGGAAAAGCGAAGCGTTTTCTCACTACATTTATGAGCCTCCGCGCGCACCGTGAAATTCTTTGACCGGCGCAAGACAGACTCATGTTTTCATTCATCAAAAATTAAAGTCAGAGGTTCAAAGAGGTTCACATACCACCGTAGTTCCGACCATAAACGGCGATTCTGCGGCGTTATTCTCATAACTCGCCACGAAGGAAACGCTGGTCGGCTCGACCAGCATTTCCACCACCACTAATAATAACAAGATAACGATAGAGACAAAACGATATATTTATCGAAAATGGGCCCATTAACAAGTGTGGGTAGCGGAGATTCATCCACATTAACGTGAGACTTTTTTATAACCGAATAGAAACTCCTCGTTGTCCCTTTAACGTCTGGAGAAAAAAAACATTAAAGGTACATTGTGTAGGAATTACTCCCATAAAGTGTGTCCGAGCTAATTTCCATCGGTAGCTTTTCATGATATATTAAATATAGAAGAATAATACATAATATTATTGAACAGCCCCATCACTGAACGTACGCAATGCATCAAGGGTAATTTGTAAAAACTGTCACAACATTACTGTTTGTTACTATTCATCGTACTGACGGAAACTTGCTTGGACACACTTTAAATCGTTGTGTTAAAGGTACATTGTGTAGGAATTACTCCCATCTAGCGTTGTGGTTGTATATCGCAAGCAACAAAATCGTATTTTTCATGCTGCATTCACGTTAAATTGGGCAGACGGCAGACGGACGACAGCCGCTGCACGTAACGGCATAAACAAGCCTCTATGTAAACAAGTGGTCCGTCAGCACGAGGCAAAACAAACAAACGATACACGTGACAATATGTTGTCATGGCGATGTCGTACTGTTTTACCGGCTTTCTCTCGACTTCTGTGACTAAAATGACTAAAATCTGGTTTGTTAGCAACGGCCGTCTGCCCGACTGCAGGTGAATGCAGCATCAGTGTAACGCTCCATTCCTCCTCACTGCGTTACCGCGGTGACTTTTCTACAGACGCCACCTCGAAACTGAGCCGACGGTCCCATGGTGACGTTACTTCCTGCTTCCGCTTCGGCACTCTATAGGGAGCGGCTAGTAGCTAAAGCTAAGCTAACGCTAACCGTATTTAACGAGCAGCAGCTCCGGTGTTGACAGCCGACTGGAAACACATCTGAATCATATCACACTAACTCACCTGCAGATGAACCCGACAAACTCGCAGCATCACACCTGCACCGAAAAACGTTACAGTACCGGCTGACCGTTAGTTAGCATTAGCATTAGCATTAGCATTAGCATGATGCCATTTCTCTACAGAGCTATCACGATCTGGCCCCTGAGCTTCGCCTCACGTTACATCAACGTCCTAATGCTGTTGGCGCAGAGATCATTTCATGCCGACGTTGCCAACGTAACCAGATGTAAATATTTATATAGGCTATTTTGGACCCGTCAAAATTCATAAAACAATTATTTATATACTATACTACTACTATACTACTAAAAATCTGTAAAATTAATACTTTTATTCTGCACCCCTCCAGACTTTCTGTGGATGTATATTCTTTTTGAAAAATTAATCGTTTTGATGAAAAAGTTGTAGCTATAGCACCTTTAACATGCAGTGAGTTGACCCCTAAGGGCCACCGTACCTCTGGGCTCCATATGTAAAGGAGAAAAGTTTGCAAAAACTAAGAAACAAACAGAAATCATCATCTCTACATGATTTTTTTTTTCAAATTTATTCATTTTCAATTTATTCATTGATTAGTTATTTATCTGTAAGGACGTAAACAAACTAACGTGTTTTAATCAAATCTGTACCTTTTGGTCATTTAAAAGAACCAAAATGGCCGCCGTGACGAGGCACACACACACACACAGAGGTAAAGACACACTCACCACACTCGCTCTCAGAGGAGCTCGACGCTTCGGCCTCCACCGCCGTCTCCTCCGTCCCCTCCTCTCCTTCCTCCTCCTCCTCCTCCTCCTCCTCTTCGTCGTCCTCCTCTCCTTCTTCTCCCTCCTCCTCCTCTTCCTCTTCCTGCTGCTCCTCCTCCTCTTCCTCCTCCTCCTCCTCTAGGTACAGCTTGGCCTTAACCTGGCTGCTGCTCCTCCTCTTCTCCTCCTCCTCCTCCTCCTCCTCCTCTTCCTCCTCCTCCAGCTGCTGCGCCTCCCCTCCTCCTCCTCCTCCTCCTCCTCCCCCTCGTGCCTCCTCCCCCTCCCCCCCCTGGCTCAGGGAGTAGTTGTGCTCCTCGCTGCAGAGCTCCAGCGCCAAACCCGCCGCCGCCTCTTCCTCCTCCTCCTCCTCCTGCTGCTCCTGCTGCTGCGCCACCTGGTACACCTCCACCGTGCGCTCCCTCGACACCCCCACCTCCTGTCCTCCTCCTCCTGCCACGCATAACTCCCTCTGCGTTGTCGTGGCAACAGATGTGCGCCCATCCTCCCTCCCTGCAGCAACAACGGCGGTCTGGACTTCCTGGACGACGACGGCGGGAAGAGGAGGTGCTGCAACGTGTCGGTTCCTCCTCCTCCTCCTCCTCCCCTCCTCCTCTTCCTCTTCCCTCACCTCCTCCTCCTTCTCCTTCTCCTCCTCCTCCTCCTCCTCCTCCCGGCTCCTCCCCCAGCGCCCCATCAGCACCGCCTCCTCGGAGCAGCAGGCCAGCAGCTCGCCGCCGACGCCGAGGCCCAGCTTGGTGTAGCGCGCCATCTCGTCCAGCGCCGACACGTCCCAGCGCTCCGGGTGCAGGTCCTCGCCGAAGCCGCCGTCGTCCACCAGGTCGCTCAGCAGCTCGAAGGGCCGTTTCCGCGGCGATGCCGGTGAGCCCAGCATGAGGAGCACGCTCTGAAAGGGGGACACAAAATTAAACATGTGTCGAAAATAAACGATTAATCTTTAATTTAATTATCTTTAAGTTAACGAACATCACTGACTTTTCAATTATACAATGTTTATAAAGACTAAAACTCTGAGGTCAGGTTGTGTTGAAGCAACATTTAATGATTTTTATTTCTCTGCTTTAGTTTCAGGGTCACATACACACACTGAAACACACAGAAGCACAGAGTAAAACATCTTTTAAAAATCATCTCACACTGATCTGAAAGCTACAAGCTAAAAATAAACGCTGCTGAGATACATTACTCCAGATGTTTTTCAGGGATTTTCAAACACTGTGAGCATCAAAATCCATTTTTTTAGCCACATTTTTTTCATGATAAACTTTGAACACTTATTATAACACTTCACGTCCTGTGAAAAACAAACTTGAAATGTGAAAACGACACAAAAAAAAGAGCGTTTTCAACAATTAGACTAACCTCAATGAACATCTGGTGATGTGGCGTTTATGTAACGAATGTTAGAGTTTGTTTATGTCTAATTTTAGTGGAGCAGATGCTTCTAGGGCCTTGTGCTTTATGCACGTTACGATTTATGTGACACATTAAAGGGATAGTTCAATATTTTGGCAAATTGGCCCATTGCCATAATCCCTATAGTCATAGCAGTAGGTTTGTTACCTTTATTTGTCGGTGCAAGCTATTTTAGAACGGCGGAGCAGAGCCGTGAGCTGCTCAGAGCTACGCTACGGAGGCTAATGGGATTTCTTGGTTTCCCTCATAAAACTCATCAAATACACAATCCAACAACTCCACAACGCTCTGGTGGACAAATTATGACCTGCACATTCACCACGCTATGAGATAATAACACAACGTTACCAGACAGAGTTGTTTTAGAGGTAAATACAGAGACTGCTTGATGAAAAACTGTCCCTGAAGTCAACGCAAATCAGCGGTTTTGCATGAATTAACCTCTAAAACAACTCTGTCTGGTAACGTTGTGTTATTATCTCATAGCGTGGTGAATATGCAGGTCACAACTTGTCCACCAGAGCGTTTTTGGAGTTGTTGGATTGTGTATTTGATGAGTTTGATGAGGGAAACCAAGAAATCCCATTAGCCTCCGTAGCGTAGCTCTGAGCAGCTCACGGCTACCTACAATTATAGGTAACAAACCTACTGCTAACACTATAGGGATTATATGGCAATGGGCCAATTTGCCAAAATGTTGAACTATCCCTTTGATCTAATTTTCAATGACTCTTCAGCTCTAGTCCGGTGAAATCCAAAGACGACATCTCGTTTTACAGAAAAATCTTCTTTAAAAGCTTCACATGTTACAGTGACTGCGTTCAAGGGGTCACGTGACTCTCACCTGGTCGTACTCGGTCCTGCCCCCTTGTGGCGACATGGCCAGAGGGTAGGGGCTCAGCAGCCCCCTGTGTCCCCCGTAGGCCTCGCCAAACGCAGGCTCCATCCCGTTCATACCCGGCTGAGACAGAGAGAGAGGAAGAGAGACACACAAACACACACACAGAGACACACAGAGTTAGACATAAATCCAGCTGTTCTCATGCAGCTGTTGCGTCTCAACGTTCCTTCTTTACCTGAGGCATGCCCGAGGCAGGGGGGTGTCAGGTCGCAGTCACAGCGTCAGTTCAAGCGAGTTCTGCTGCAGAGAAAAAACAAAACTCAGGTTCAGATATGAAGATCGGCATGAAACGAGGAGGAGAGCACTGCAAAAACTCAAAATCTTTCCAAGAATATTTGTCTTATTTCTAGTCAAAATGTCTCATTTCTTGTCAAAACTAATCTCATTATACTTAAAATAAGACTCATCACCTAAAAATGAACTTGTTTTTAGATCATTTTCACTTGTTTCAAACTAATTTTCACTTGAAATAAGTAGGAAAATCTGCCAGTGAAAGCAAGTTTTTCTTTCTTATTACGAGCACAAAAAACCTGCTTTCACTGGCAGATTTTCCTACTTACGGTATTTCAAAATAAAAATTTGTTTGAAACAAGTAAAAATGATCTAAAAACAAGTAAATTTTTAGGTGACGAGTCTTATTTTAAGTATAATTAGATTTGTTTTGACAAGAAATGAGACATTTTGACAAGAAATAAGACAAATATTCTTAGCTGCTTACGAAGAAAGAATAAGAAGAAAAGGCCGTTTCTTACCTAAGGTCGAGAGTCGTGAGGGTCAAGGGGTGGAGCTCTTTTCACATGTCGCAGCCCTGCAGCTCTCAGCCTCCCAGCCTGCAGGAAGGAAACAACAACAAGAAGAAAGAGAGAAAGAAGAGGAAGAAGAGGAAGTGAGACACGAGTTCAGCCGAGGTCAGGGTGTGAATGACACAGCAATAAAAACGGTACGACAGTAAACACATCATTACAGCGGAGCAGTCAGAGGTGGAGGTGCGTTCAGTTCACGACGTCGGCACTTAAACATCTCACCGCGCCGCCGGTGGTAATTAGCTACTGACATAATTATGTTTTGTTTGTTTACCGTGATGTGAGAGAGACGTGTGTTTTTCCTCACATGTCACGTCTGTGAAGAGAAACATTAATAAAGCCGAAGCTCTTTTTTCTTTTTTCTTTTTCTTCTGTTTGTTTGCTGATGATTGCATTTATTTACCGGCCCAGGTTTTCTATTAATACATCCATTCATGCAACAACATGAAAACAGCCCTGACAGAAATGTAGGACACATCACTTCCTGAAGAGAAAAGCCTGCCAACGTTGTGTGTTTTTTTTTCCTTTTTTTTCTTCTTTTTACTACACGTTCCTGCAGCGTTTGTGAAAGAAAATCAGTCAGATGTGGGTATTTAACAGCTGGCTCGACGTGTGATGTTGTTTTTTACCATCACAAAGCTTCATCTATTCTAAAAGATACTCATTTGTTTAAAAAACTGCTCAACCAACCGCCGAGGAGGAAATGAAAAAACAGAGCGAAGATGAGGCTGCAGAGTAAGGGGGAGGAGGAGGAGAAGAGTTTAGACAGGAGATAAAAACAGATTAGAGCTCAAAGTTAAATATTTCTCAGAGCTTCGGCTGAAACTCATCATGAGGAGAATAAAAAGCATTTGTCTCGTTTAGTAAAGCAGCAGGAGGATGTTTATTTCCACAAGGTTAAACATTAGCTTCCTTACATCTAACGCAGCGAGTTAGATCCACTGAGCTGTTCAGTTTTTAAAGGTCCAGTGTGTAATAATTGTCAAGGTTTATTGGAAAAATCTGAATATACTACTATAAGTGTATAATCACTATTAAATGAAGTTTTGTGTTGTTTTTTGTAGCCTTATAATTACTCTTTTATATTACTGTGCTGCTCTCTTGGCCAGGACCCCCTTGCAAAAGAGATTCCGAATCTCAATTTCTGGTTAAATAAAGGTTAAATAAAAAATATACAGTATACAGCAAGGGTCTTGCTTTAGAGAGTGTTGCCATCTTGCATCGCCATGTTTGTACGGCAGCCCGAACGGAAAATCCAGCCAGCCAGAGAGCACGAATCAAGAGTTTCACAGCAGACATATCCTGAAATGGTTTAGATCTTCACCTCAAGTTTTTTTGTCCTCGGAGGCCACCGTCACTTTGCTGACGGGAGGGGTGAGCGCGAGCTAGTGAGTGAGCGCTGCAATCTAGAATCTAGAATCTGAACACTCAAAATCCAGTTTTTTAGCCACAAAAAACACACACTGGACCTTTAAGGCTCATTAATCTATTCTATTCTAGTCAATAAAACTCATAAAAACTGTAAAATACAGTTGATTCTTACAAAGCACCAACTACCACAGCCAGAAAAAGAAGCTAACACCAAAAAAAACACCAGAAGTTGCAGTTCCTCAAACAGCCACTAGAGTGAGTCCACGTAGACTCATGCGAAATAAACATGTTTTGGTCTTTCATATATCCAAACCAATCCATTTATTTATAAAGCACAATTTAAATAAACGCAAGTGCTGTACAGTAAAATAAAACCATAAAACATACTAAAAAGGTAAAAATACTAAAGATAAAAAACACAAAGCCAAAGAAAAGAGAGTCTCGCTCACCAGACCTTTCTCCAGAGAAGAAAGGTCTGGCTGAACCGACTCTAATTCTGAGATTGGAGGAAAAAAACACCCCGGCTGTTTGGATTTCTTTCAACTAGTCACAATCGTTGTGGGCGTAGCCACAGCAATGGTGCGTTGCAAAATATTGCCGGGGGATAGGCGTTAGCCTCGCTAGCTCACTGAAGACGATGGGCCAAGCTTGATAGATAAAACTTTAGTCATAGCCGGTCAGTAAACAAGCCAGAACATCCTAGCAAATGGCGTAAACACACTCTTTGAATATCTTTACAGTCATATTGAAATATCCGTGGTTCCTGTTGCTGTTTCCTTTCCGCGAGGGGACTGTGAAAGCTGCAACAGGAAAGCAGGACTTCCGCCAGGTGGCTCGTTCCAGCCAATGAGAGGCTAATCGCAGCAGCGAACTTCCTCCAGCTCTGACTACTTTTCATATAACCCTGTTAACACTATTATATCAAAGCTTTAAAGTGGCTGCTTTGAGTTGACAGATGTTGCCCCGCCCATTTTTGGAGTAGCCAGAATGTGGGCGGAGTCAGGCGCTGCCAAGATGGCTGACTACATCCATCTTTTTTTTAAACCTAGCAGCCATTATTTTAAAGCAGGTGACTAGTTCTGTAATTTCCCAGCTTGGGATCAATAAAGTATCTATCTATCTATCTATCTATCTATCTATCTATCTATCTATCTATCTATCTATCTATCTATCTATCTATCTATCTATCTATCTAGTTGTTGTTGTTTTTTTTTTAACCATGAATGAGCTGTGAAAACATAATTAAAATCAAAGTAGGTCTCAGATCAAATTACTACTAATGGTTTTTGTGTCCACCCAGCTGCCACCACAATAAAAACCAGTGACCTGATTTAGTGCGATGTCTGATCTTCTGTGAACAGTCGGTGGTTCGCTGCTTTTGAAAACAGGAAACGGTGACATCACTCTCAACAGCTCAGTGATATTCTGTGTAACATTTGGTCACTGTGGTTTTTTAGGCGTAGTACGTAACTCAAAGCGAAAGTAAACCGAGGATTTGTTTAGGAATATTTTCAGTCATGGGTTAAAACACATTCGATCGCTCCAGTGAGCACTACTTCTTCTAGCAGCAGCCGGGTGGTATGTGTGTGTGTGTGTGTTTGAGAGAGTCAAAGTGAAACTACAATATGAGTGTGTGTGCAAGAATGTGACTCACTGATGTGGTTTTAATTGTTTCTGAACGACGGAGCTGTGTCACACTTCAGCTGCTCTCACAACTCTTTGTTTTGGATTTGTTGACAACAAGGAACGAAACAGAACATGGCCGACCTTTTCCTTTTAACCTAGCTACTGTAACTCGTCCTCTTTTCTAGCATAACATAACATAACATAACTGCTCCTTTTTCTTTTTTTGTGACTCCGCCCACTACGGTTAAACCCGACCAATGGCAGCGACTGCGGAGAAGAAGCTAAAAAAAAATAATAAAAAATCTAATTTTGCGTTTAAAGAGGAAGACGAAGACGACGTAGAAGGAGAAGAGGAGGAGGAGGAGGAGAGGAGGCCACAGTGCAAACTGCTGATCAGACCGAGGCATGATGAAACACCGAGCAACACCAACACACACACACACACACATAACACAGACACACACAGACTGCGGGAACAATGCAGACCTACTGTTTTAGTACCTGTGGAAAAAAGCAGGAGGACCCAGCTCACACTGACCCTGTCACAAAGCGCTCTCTGTGGACTGACCTCGGCCACACGAGAACCAGGAAATGAGGATTTGCTGAGCGGTTATGACACTGCCTTGGCACGCCACATGGAAAACTGGTATTTGGCAACCGGCAGCGAGGCAGCTACCGACATCTAACTGTGTATACAAACACTTATCAGCCACATACAGCGTCTTTTCTTTTCTTTTTCTTTTTTCTTCTTTTTAAAAGGCTAGATAACGAACTCACACAAAGAAAAGGATTCAACTTCTTTATCGTGAGTTTACACAGGAGGTAAAAAAAAAAACCTGCTCAGGTGTCACTTCTCTAGTTTTAAACACGTGAAACCACAGCGACTTCCATTGTATCACTGTTTTATATAAAAAAAGAGAAGGAGAAAGAGAAACAAACACTATTTACACAGTGAAACCAGTGGATTCCTGTTTGTATTTGTTCCTATAGGAGAAGTACAGGTGAGATTATAGCAACCGTGGCTGCAGCCATTTATATCGTGTGTTGGTTCAACATAAGGCTGCTGTCCAAAGGTCTCTGTGCTCATAAACACACACACACACACAGACACACACACACACACACACTGAGAGAGAGTAAGGGTTCACTATAAGGCGACGGCGAAGGAAAACAAAAAGGAAATTGCTTCATCTCAAACCGTCCGAGGGTCAATAACAGACAATAACCAGCGGCTTTACGTTGAGCTGCAACACAACAACACACAGCAACACAGCAACACAACACAACAACACAATAACACAATAACACACAGCAACACAACCACTGCTGCTGCTGCTGCTGCTGCTTATGTAACTACTCCACCAAATACATAAGTGGCAAAGCAAACATGTACACTAACACTCACAGTGTGCTGAGATTATGGTTCATGTAGCGGCAGCCGCCTGTGCATTTACACACACACACAAGCATGCACACACACACAGACACACACACGCACACACATCTTCTCAGACGTGCAACAGTTCAAGATTTGCAGCCGTGTGTCGCTGCTGACAACTGAGTGATGATACTAAACACTAAACACAGAGGATGCAAAGTGAATTATGACCTCTGTGTGCGTTATGTAACACTATACTATAATATTCAAATGACCTCCGACTACACACACACACACACACACACACACACACACACACACACACACACACACACACACACACACACACACTGAGCTGTAAATCTGAACTCCCTCAGGTGCTATTGACGTCTGCAAAACAAAAGTGCTCATGTTTACTGTCACATGAGACAAGGAGAAGCTCCCAGCTGAGACACTGAGGTGAGGACATGTGAAGTTTTATCAGCTGTTAATTATTATAGTAAATACATTTATATTTTTTATCTTTTATTTTAAATCCATCAATAAATCAGTCGATCAACTGATTGGCTCTGGTAGTAACATGTCTCTATAAGTGAATGAATCACTGTGTCTCTATCCCACACACTTTTTTACATTTTTTTTTTACTATAGCCATTGAAATATACAGTAAATTTCAAAATAAAAGCACAACAGGGTTGCTATAGTAGTAGGCTACGGCCTATAACGCGCATGTGTTGACCAGATAGTTACTGCATATAGTATGTGGTATAGGCATTGAGTATTCTGTCATGTATCTTCCTATATGTAGTAACCAGATAGTTATAGTGATTCGTTTAATGAATCCTGTTCCTTAATACTATGTATTGCTGATGCCCTATGATGGCAGCACTAAGAACGGATTATATTATGAGCACTAACTACCTTGTGCCACCACAAACGTGGGTTATGGCCTAACAAATGTATATTTATTAATGTGAATTGAATGTGTCTTTGGTATTTTGGTGCTATCGCAAATGTGTGTATTGTCTTACAAATGTATATTTATTAATATTATGTCTTTGGTATTTTACCTCATTGTTGCTCTTTTTTGAAGGTTGCCTTTTATCATCAGGCAGAGGGACTGGCGATGAAAACTAGCGTTTTTAGCTAACTCGGGTGCATTTACATTCGTTTTTTACAATGTTTTATTAATGTACATTGTCCCTTGTCAAATAAATTAAACTGAAACTGAAACGCGCATTTCTACTAATCCAAACAAACATGTGGCCCCACAACGGATCTGTCGGATTTGTCCATATAATGGTTGTGAATGGATACCACTTTTCTTCGTAACAAAAAGACACACCAAAAAACATCCAAATACCTCCATAGTGCTCGTCTGTAATGTCCCTCTTGTATTGAAGCCCCGACATGAGAAATTGTTCCACCGGTCAGTGCAAATCACGCAAGATTTGCACAGACACAGGAAGAGCAGTGAACTGAGACACTGGGAGCTTCCACTACAAACAAGCTTAAAATATAGACTTATTTAATTTTTTCGGAACAATTTCTCATGTCGGGGCTTCAATACAAGAGGGACATTACAGACGAGCAGTATGGATGTATTTGGATGTTTTTTGGTGTGTCTTTTTGGACGAAGAAAAGTGGTATCCATTCACAACCATTATATGGAAACACTGCTGTGCGGACGAGGACTCTGAAAATTCTCCCAGCCCTTAGTCGACATGAGGGTGAGTAGATAATGTGTGAAATTTGAATTTTGGGTGGTAGTAGATTATAATAATTAAAAATAAACCAAATTTTGGGTGAACTATCCCTTTAAATCCATCCATAAATCAGTCGATCAACTGATTGGCTCTGCATGGTCTCAGTATAGTAACATGACTCTATAAGTGAATGAATCACTGTGGTGTGTCTCAGCCCACGTGCTGTCTCAATCCCACACACTTTTCTTTCTTTTTTTTTTTTTTTACTATAGCCATTGAAATATACAGTAAATTTCAAAATAAGAGCACAACAGAACAGGGTCGCTATAGTAGTAGTAGGCTATGTACAAGATGATTTACAGCCTATAACGCACATTTCTACTCATCCACACAAACATGTGGATCTGAGTGAAGCATGATGATGATGATGATGATGATGATGAGGCAAATGTGGAGCAGCACGAGCAGCCCTGACCAGACAATGAACCTGGAGCAGCTGGAGGCCTCTTGTCTTCAGATGAAAAGAACATAAAGGCAGAGGACGGCTCGGTTATACAGACGGATGGATGGAAGCATGGAGGTTACGCACGGATACACGAGGAGGGAAAAAAGTAAATTAAGGAAAGAGTAAAGGATGAGAAGGAAAGAGAGAGATAGAGAGAGAGAGAGGAGGAGGAGGAGGAAGAGGGGATGATGGCAGAAACTGAGGCCGAAAACAGCGAGGGGGAGACCGGGGGGAGAGAGGGAGGGAGAGACGGCGTCTGAGAGGCTCATTTACCAAATTAAAGCTCCAAAAATATATTAGAATAAAATAAATCTGGTCGGCTGGAGAAATCTCCGGGAATAAAATAATAATAATAATAATAACAATATAGCCTAATAATATTAAAATAAAATAAAATAAAATAAAAAACAGACGACCTCCCCAACCCGCTGTCTCTCCTCCTCCTCCTCCTCCTCCTCCTCCTCGTGTCCTTGGAGCTCCGCTTCCCGTTACCGATGGAGAGTCATGACTGAGAGTGGCCCCGTCCGCCGCCCCTCGTGCATCCGGTGCGCGTGCAAGCTCCACCACAACAGCAACTACACAACAACAACTACTACTACACAACTGTCCGTCACCGACCAAACCAGAACTAATGGAGCATGGCGGCGGCGGCGCACAGCTGGATACAGCGGCGGCGGCGCAGCCAGGGCAGGAGGAAGAGGAGGAGGAGGAGGAAGGTGCCATGGTGGCAGCGAGCAGCAGTGTGTGTGAGTGTGTGTGTGTCCCGCATGGCTCTATACCTCCACACACACACACATCCACCACAACCTATAGATAGATTATTATACTCACATCTTATTCCCTTTATAATAAACAATAATCAAGGTCTTTCCTACCAGAAGAGAAGCAGCAGCCCTGCACGCGCCGCCGCGAAGTCTCCAGCAGCACGAGACAACAGGATCCTCTGCTCTCTCTCTCTCCGCGCGCAGACAACAATAAAAAAAAAAAAGGGGGCGCAGCTGGCAGTGCCACCGGATGTCCAATATTAATTGTTAATACGGCCGATTTGTGAGCATGTGATCGGCTGCAGCGTTTCACAGCTCCAGCTGCGTAAAACTCTCTGGTTATAGCCAATATATAAATATTTTTTATTATTTTTTTTAATTCTTTCTCCTCCTAAGACTTCTTTTTATTCTGTTTAATATTAAAGTTCAAGGAGAAAAGGGGATAAATATAAATATAAACCACCGACTAAGAGTAAAGGAGCCACTAGACGTGAGTTTGGCTGCTGTTTGTCCAACTGCAGGTGCTGCTACATGTGTGTGTCCGTCCAAGTTGTCCTCTCCGGTGTGAGACCGAGGAGGAGGAGGAGGAGGAGGGAGAGGAGGAGGAGGAGGAGGAGGGAGGAGGAAGGTTTACGACCACAAAACAAAACTACACTGTACAAATAAAACTGTGCGTAAAAATAAACCAAACCAACCTGTCAAACAACCGCGTGGACACGTGAAGGAAACGTGTTATTATAAACACATAAACACGTCGCAGAGGCTATTTCCTCTTTAGAATAAAAACAAAACAAAACAAAGAAACATCTCATAGCCTATTCCGGATTAATCTCTGGATAAATCCGGGTCTAGTTCCGTGCCATGCCGTGCTACTGTATGTAGCCTAAATCCAGGTGAAAGTAGCAGCCTTTTATATTCTTGTATCACAGCAGCAGAGCGATTAAAAACCTCCACGACATGTTCACGGATCAGTCCGCAACTTCTTCAACTTGAAGCCGCCGAACTGCGCTTTTATTATTTTATTCACGGAGACACACGGAGCAAGAGAAGGAGCAGAAGGAGCAGGAGGAGGAGGAGGTGGGTTTGTTTTTGTTACCTCTATATCCGCGCGTCCACGGATGATGATGATGTCTGTCCCCTCGGAGTTAAGGCTCCTCCGGACCGGGGCTAAAATGTCGGCCTCTCACTCTGTCTCTCTCCGGATAATTTTATTATTACGCACCACCACCACCACCATGCACAGAGAGGAGGAGGAGGAGCAGCAGGAGGAGGAGGAGGAGGAGAGGAGCAGCAGCAGCGCGCACGGAGCTCCAGAACAGCTCAAATCCAGTGTAATTTTTTGCTCCAGACAACATGCAGGAAGTTGCAGCTACTGACAGGAGGAGCTGCTGCTGCTGCTGCTGCTGCTGCTGCTGCTGCTGCTGCTGCTGCCGGGCTCTATGGCGGACAACCGGGACAGAGAAGATGGTTGTAGGACTGTTGGACACCCCCGCTCCTCCTCCTCCACCTCCTCCATTGGTGCACAAGGAGCCACCGTTTTGGAGATGAGAGAGTGGGAGAATAAAATAAAAAGCACCCCCCTCTTCTCTTCCCTTCCCCTTCTTCCTCTGAATCCAATTCCTTTATTAATAAAGTTTAACCAGCTTGAACACCCCCCCTCCTCCACATCCCCCTCTCCCCCCTTCCTCTCCCTCCTTTCCTCCCCCCTCCCCTCCCCTCTCCGTGTTAGACGCGCTGCACGGGGCTTCCGAACCAAACACCGAGACTTTCTCCGGCGGCTCCCCGGGGTTCGGAGCACTTTGAGCGGCCTGAGTGCGGAGGAAGGAGTCGGTCGGTTCTCGGTTCTCCTTCCTTGCTCCTCTTTGTTGTTGTGTGTTTGTTTGTTGTTTATTGTAGTTGTTGTTATTGTTGTTATGTACGCGGTGGTGAGCGGATGCATGTATACGTGTGTGTACGTGTGTGTGTGAAGGTGGAGGACTGACCTGGTTCAACTGGGAGGTGAAGTGAAGTGTGTCAGCTGTAACAACAGTCGCTGCTCTCATCGGCCGACTGACTCTAGAAGGGGGGAACACAAGTTCACGAATAATCCCGTGGAGCGAGAGTCAATACCCGCGAGATTAGCGCGGAGAAGGTCCGCTCCACAGGTTTCAAAATAAAAGTAGGTAGCCTAGGACTTTTTTGAGAGTATGAAAAAATATAAAGGTTATGTGTGTTTTTTTGTTTTGTTTTGTCTGTTTTTTGTAAGACTTTTTTTTTTTTTTTTTTACATAAACAAAATCCACTGTACAACAATGCAAGTTTCCAAAATGGCAACCTGCTGCTGAGTATTTGACCCATATTTTTTTCTCTATACACAGTCCCTTTATGCCACTAGTCCAGGGTCCACTTTCATCCTGAGATAGTAAGTCAGTCTTTCTTTATGAGTGTTTTAAAAAAAAATACAAATCACAAAATAATTCATAAATTAAAGCATTACAGACTCCAAATTTTAAAAAATCACATAAATATAAAATAATTCAAATTCAAATTCAAAAAACTTTATTGTCTGTCACAGGGACATTCGGTATTAAAGGGACAACGAGGAGTTTGTATTTTGTTATAAAAAAGTATCATATTAATGTGGATGAATCTACGTTACCCACACTTGTTAATGGGTCCATTTTCGATAGGCTAAATATATTGTTTTGTCTCTGTTGTTATTTTGTTATTATCATTAGTATGGGAAATGCTGGGCGAGTTCGTCTTCGAAACTCTGACTGTCATTCTTGATTAATGAAAACATTCTTGGCAAAACGTCCGTCTTGTGCCGGTCCAAGAATTTCACCGTGCCCGGTGACCCTTTGCTTTCCAAAACTCCTCGTTGTCCCTTAAAATTATCAAATAAAACAAAACTAGACGAATAAAACTAACAAATAAAAACATAAAATCACACACAATGAGGTCAAGTTTTAGGCAGACTGATATTATAAATGTTATAATAGGTCCGACTAAACCTATTTTGAGCATGGGCATGCAGATAAGTTTTTAATTGGTACAAAGATTTAAAGCAGAAGTAAGCGATCCGGTCGTTTTGGCTAACTTCCTGTCAGCCGATGGAGTTAGCAGTCCCCGCCCTCGTCCCTACGTCACCACATTCACGCACATCCCTTGGCTGCACACAGAGAGGACCGCCCCTTTATGCCGTTCTCTCTCCTCATTGGATAAAGGTTGTAGGATACAAGGAAGGTTTTCTCCTCGGCTCAGAGCAGAACAGAGTGACTGACAGACCCGTGTTTCAGACCAAACACTCTAAGTGATTGCTGTCAGAAGATATAACTATTTAAGACTCATATTAACACAAACATTCACCTTACTTCTGCTTTAAACATAATTTGAGCATGGGCATGCAGATAAGTTTTTGATTGGTAGGTAGGCTACACAGATTGAAGGAAAATAAAAAATAAAATTCATTCAATTCAATTCAATTCAATTCAATTCAATTCAATTCAATTCAATTCAATTCATTTGAGGTGGGACAGTGCAAGTTCATGAACGAAACATAAAATCGTAAACAAGCCAGATTGTAGCCACAGGCAAATTTCCATCCGTTGTCCCATACATAGATGTTCCCTGGTACAAAATACATGGTCAACAGATGTTTTCTCTCCAACCAAAAAAATATATATATTAGCCAGCTTTTATTGTGAAAATCAAACTACCATATTTCCGGTTGGTCGGTGGTTCACGGTGGATAAATTGACCGGGGTCGAAGCGCAGTGAAAACGGATATGGTTTGTTTCTACGACACGGCGGTCGTCAGAGGGGCGGGGTCACGCGACCCGTCTTTAAGGACACCGGGAGGACTGAGTCCGTGAACCCGCTGACCTCGGCTCGAATCCGGGCTGGAGCCGCAGCCGAGGCCCCCTCCGGACCTCCAGACCTCCAGACCAGCAGGCCGAGCGGAGGAGCTGCTGGGACCCCGGAGAGAGGCCTCCTCAGCGGGCTCACTACAGCTCTAGAGCCGGTACACAACCCGGTGCTTTTAGCGGGTTTAGCTTTTAGTAAAAGTGATGAAAACAATGGAGTGAAACAAACACAAGAACCAGGTGTTCATGATACTGCACTTAATATAGGCTTAATAAAGTGACCTTAAAGTTAAACTGATGACTTAACATCATAACTTATAACTTGTAGAGTCATTGCAGGGCTGCTATATTAAAATAAACTATTAAAACATGTTTATCATAAAGTCTTTTTAACCAATACTTTAAAGGGATAGTTCACCCAAAATTGAAATTGCACTCATTATCTACTCACCCTCATGTGGACTAAGGGCTGGGAGAAGTTTCAGAGTTATCCGTGGCTTCTCTGAGTTACGGGGGGTCTCGGCGTAGCAGTGCACGTCCATATAACGGTTGCAAATGGATACCAACTGTCTTCGTAACAAAAAGACACACCAAAAAACATCCAAATACCTCCATGCTGCTCGTATGTAATGTCTGTCTTGTTTTTTGGTGTGTCTTTTTGTTACAAAGACAGTTGGTATCCATTTGCAACCGTTATATGGACATGCACTGCTACGCCGAGACCCCCTGTAACTCAGAAGGCACGGAGGACTCTGAAACTTCTCCCAGTCCTTAGTCCACATGAGGGTGAGTAGATAATGAGTGCAATTTCAATTTTGGGTGAACTATCCCTTTAACCGATACTACACTTAATATAGGCTAAAGTGACCTTAAAGTTAAACTAATGACTTAACATCATAACTTATAACTTATTAGAGTCATTGCAGGGCAGCTATATTAAAGCAATACTTACCGATCTGGCATTTCACTCAGCACAGCACAAACATTTGAAAATCAACAGCTCCACCTCCCTCACAAGTCCCACCCACCTCTCGCTCCTGCCGCATCTCCACGAGCCCCCTCCCTCCCTGCTGCATGCGTTGGCATGGCAACGGTAAACAGAACAGGAACGCGAGTGAAACGGGAACAACACAAACAAACACAACACCGGAGTTTTAAACCGTATAAACGGACTCAGTGATGATGACTGATGAGTTTTATAATAAACTGTTGTTAGCCTACTGCTACTGGAGACGCAGGGGAAGTGATTGTTACAGATTACAGTTCTCAACGAGCCGGGCTGGCGGCCGGACCAGCGCCACCTGATGCGCTGGTTCAGGGCCAAAATAAATCCAGACCGAGCCGAGTCGAGCCGCGCCGGTCCGGAGTTCAACCGGGTCTGGACCGCTGAGAACTCACAGAGCTAACAGTAGCCTAGCCGTTAGCACAGAGCTAACAGTAGCCTAGCCGTTAGCACTGGATGCTTTATAGACACATGTGACTTCCTGTGTTTACGTATCACTCGGGGCTGATCACTATCAACGTTACAATATCAAACATGAAACTCCGCGACCAGCTGCGGCTGCAGTTATTGGTCTTTTAAAAAACTATTTATTTCCAAAAACCTTCTTTCTTGTGTGTTGTGACTCTAGTCTCCTCTGCTCTCTGTGTCCTGCTACTGCTCTGTCAATAAGCGTTCTTCCTGGTCGGGAGGGGGGAGAGGAGGAGAGGGGTGCACAAAGTGATTACATATTAAGTAGGTTCGGTCGCTCTTCAAATCTTATTAATCGGACCGAATAATATTATTGGTCAGACTTTTCTCAGAATTATATGAGAATGAAAAAATGATGAGTTTTTAACCCTGTTGGGTTTCTCTTACATTTTAATGTATCATCAGATTATTAATAGCATTTTAACTTAGACAAAGAAATGTGCAAAAGTTCCAGAAAGGTAAGTATTGCTTTAAAATAAACTATTAAAACATGTTTATCATAAAGTGTTTTAACTGATACATCATTGGGAGTTCATTTTATCTTAGTGTTAAAGATAGTAACCTATAGTCTAAGTAAGAAGAACAATTTAGAAATGAATTAAACTACTCTCTACTTCATTTACTATTATAGTTTAGTAAAGTTGAGAGTTGTTGTTGCATGTTTCTATGTGTAAATTGTCTTTTATTTATCCTATAAACTAGTCACACAGTAGGAGGCTATGGTGGCCTTGAGGGCTCAAACCACTGCTGACGAAAACATGCTAAAAATTCATGGAATGAATTGAGCTCTCAGGGCCACCGTAGCTACTTATCCTCGGGGTGTCATCAGTAACAGGTGGTGACACAACAGTAACAACCGTGACACCACAGAGTTGAACTTCAAGTACAAAAGAGTCGTTGTTTTCTAATTTTAAACACCCATTTCTGACTTTTGTGTAAAATAATTGTTACATATTGTTGTTTTTCTATACACATGTGATGTTTAATCCTCTGTCGATGATACACAGGCTGGTTAATCATGAAAAAACACAGGAAAATGTAAAGAAAATAGTGACACATCATCAGGTATTAAACTATAAAACCCTGCTCTCTAAATAGTTGCTGTCAGTATAAAGACAGATTAAATTATGCATCAACAGGCTCACAGCTGCTCCCCTGTGATGAACACACACACACACACACACACACACACACACACACACACACACACACACACACACACACACACACACACACACACACACACACACACACACACACACACACACACACAGCCGGTGTTATTTAGGCCAGCTCCTATAGCTGTTTGCATAAAGATTGTTAAATCTTAATGTACTTTCAGATGAAAGCGGGTCGTCACGCCGGCGCATGAGCCACATTTTTTATGAATATTACAGAGGATAAGCCGCGGGGTGTTTGTGCTGTTTATCTGTGACTGTCACTCACAGCCCATATGTGTGTAGGCCTGTAGGCTCTTTGTGTGTGTCTGTGTGAGTCTGTGTGTGTCTGTGTGGCCTTAAATAATGTGTATTAATTTGGCATTCGTCTGTTCAAAGGGAAATATATAGGCCACCGCTTACATGGTGTTAAAGGACGACGCCACACAGTGTGATCTGGTGCAGCTGTGTGCAGATGTGGAGCAGCAGCTCGATCTGCTCACTGACTCATCGCCACTTTGTCTTTCACGCCCAGTCGTGACCAGACCAGAAGAACGATCGTATATTATAAATCACCGCTGGTCAGTCAATCAGTCACAGGAGCACTGCAGCTTTTCCTTTTTCTTTTTCTTTTTTTTTTTCCCCTAAATGTCACCCAGACTTAATGAGCCTTTAACTCATTAATCAGATGGACAGACAGACAGACAGATAGACAGACCGCAGCGTCGCCTCGTACGCCGCCCGCCACTCCTTCATGTGCAGCTGTGAATTATAGATGAGTGTTTGTCCTCCTATATGGAAATCTGAGAGGACAGTGGAGGGGAGGGACACAGTCATGATCCAGCAGCACTATACACTACACTACACTACACCACTGATGCTGAGCACATTGCATGACCGGTATAGGCTGCATGCGTTACTAAATCATACAAAATAAATATTCATTATTCATTCATGGTTCTTTTTTTAGTTCCTAAACTTCACTCAGGGGTCGGTGGCTGTGTTTCATAATGAAACAGTGAAGGTTTAGACCAAATTAAAGTCACAATCTGTGTCACATTTATGTTATAAAGGTAGATGTTTGTGTTAAAGCTCCATACAGTATAAAGGTAGATGTTTGTGTTAAAGCTCCTTCAAAATAAAGGTAGATGTTTGTGTTAAATCTCCTTCAAAATAAAGGTAGATGTTTGTGTTAAAGCTCTTTCAAAATAAAGGTAGATGTTTGTGTTAAAGCTCCTTCAGAATAAAGGTAGATGTTTGTGTTAAAGCTCCTTCAGTATAAAGGTAGACGTTTGTATTAAAGCTCCATACGGTATAATACCATCAATAACCTCTAAGTATATTTACAACCGTCCACATCTGCAGGCGTCTTTGCACGAGGTCGTTTACATAACAAAATGACAGAATGAAAAATGAGAGCGCCACAAAGAGAAGTTCAGACCTCCTCTACCTCCTCACCTCCACACAGCTGGCCTGGTGGCTGTTGGATAATTGTTTTTGCTTTGTGTCATTTTTATCTGAAGTCCTTCGACCATAATGAGAAACGTTCACCAGCCTGTGCAACATCTGGCACCGTCTTATGATTTTATTCTGAAAATCTGCCTTTTTTTTTAGTTCCTGCACATCACCAACTCACTCAGGATGATGATCTCAGCTCTGTTTCATTAAGAATGAATGAAACCTCACTGATCCCTGGGGATTAATACATAAATGAAAATATAAATGAATCATCTGCAGGTGGAGAAAGCGTCACAGCCGTAGCAGCTCATGAGCAGGGCCGTTGCTACAAATTCTGGGCCCCCTGATAAAATACTTAAGTGTCCCCCACCCCCCTCGACTTTAGATCGACAGTTTTTTCATAGTCTATGTATATCCTGCAGGGTTCGCGTCGGGCCGAAGAACGCCCCTTAGCCGTGGTATAATGAGCATATACCATGGACTGGAGTGATATATTGCTTTTATAAAACGGTTACCAATAAAGGCAATATGAAAGAGGGATACGCAATCAATTTCATGTAGTTTTATTCAACCATAAATACATATTATCCAATAAAATAGCCTCACTGTGAAAAAACAGTCCCACCTCTCCGGACGTTAGCTCCAAGTAGCTCTGCATCTCGTCTTTTCCTCCGCTTTTTTTCAGGTGAAAGTCACTGCTCAGTCCCCTCTACCGTTGTTAACCCTCCCCGGAGGTGAAAGTTCACCTTAAGCATGTGAATCCAACTACTTTAGTCCGTTTTTTAACATCGTAAAAACATTGGCTGTTTTTGGCTACAGACTGCAACAGTCCGTTGTCATGGATACATGACAACAACTTCCATTCATACCAGTCATACGTGCCTGACGCGGAGTGATAGCTTACGCTGTGATAAGGCTTTAGAATAGTAGCCGTGGTATATGCTCATTATACCACGGTTAACAACCAATCAGATCTCCGGATTTCACCTTTCCAACAGCTGCCTCCGTAGGTAAAACATATCTACTAAACAATGTGGATTTTTAAAGGTACATTGTGTAGGAATTCCTCCCATCTAGCGTTGCGGTTGTATATCGCAAGCAACTCAATCGTATTTTTCATGCTGCATTCATGTGAAATTAGGCAGACAGCAGACGGACGACAGCCGCTGCACGTAACGGCATAAACAAGCCTCTATGTAAACAAGTGGTCCGTCAGCACGAGGCAAAACAATACACGTGACAATATGTTGTCATGGCGATGTCGTATTGTTTACCTCGTTACCACGTTTTACCGGCTTTCTCTGGACTTCTGTGACTAAAATGACATCTGGTTTGTTAGCGACGGCCGTCTGCCTGACTGCAGGTGAATGCAGCATCAGTGTAACGCTCCATTCCTCCTCACTGCACCGAGCTTACCCGCTCCATGTAGATATGAATGATATGAACGGCTCATTCAGAGCTGAAAGGAACACTTCAGTTTGTTGATGGGGGGGATTACTGGTTAATGAAAAACAGACTTTTGAACCAAATAATCGATTTTCGTGAATAGATAACAGGAGAAGTTACACAATGTCCCTTTAAAGCAATGACAATAGTTGATGTGTTTCTAAAAACATACAGTATTTACGTAGAACAGAACAATCATGGTTTATTCAGGCTCCTTTTAAGAAGATGACCAATTTCGGTCAAATTTATTTTTAAACATGCAGCAATTTCAGATGAAAAAAAAAAAAATGGTGGAAAGCCCGGCCTTCTACAACTAACTAGCTATCTTTATGTTGCTCTTATCTAGAGCTCTTATAGTTCAATTTCAATGTATTTACTCAAGAAAGAAGGGACAATGCATATATATGAACATTTGAATGTAAATCTGCCAGATTAGCAGGTTGATGCTATGAGGAAATACTCATAAAGTACTGTAGAAACACGAACAACAACAAGACAGAAGAGAAAAATAGATGTTATAGAAAATGTAACTTAGTCTATTATTCTGCTGCTCTGCTCCTGGTCTCTCTCTCTCCACTCGTTCCTGGTCACCAGATTTATGTTTGTATATAAAGAGTTTGCTCCAGTATGGACTAAACCATTTTTTAAGAGAAGGCAGGGGGTTATTGCTTGGAAAGTAAAACGTATTTCACAAATATTGCATGATTTGGTGCTTTGTTTGGATGCTGATGCAGCATTAATGCCGTATTACAGTGTATACAGGGTTATACAGTATAGGGATGGAGTGATTTTCGATCGGATCGTCTATCAGCGATCGAAGGGGACGATCGTGATTTTTTTTTCAAATGGCGATCTTTAAGGTGATCTTTAATTAATTTACTGCCATAAGATGTTAAAGAAATAATCTCTAGAACCTGCGCTCTACTGTGTATTTGAAAAATGTTTCGTGCAGCAACATGTCTGCATACAGAGCCCTTGGATCTGTGCAACAGAGGAGTGAATATTAAACACACACACACTGTTGCATCTTTTTTTTTTCTTCTCACTTTTTTTCGGAGGTGCATGCCGCGGACAAAGGCTGTGCGGGGGGCGGGTCATTAAAAACACTGATGATGAAGTCCAGAGTGTGTTATCAGGGGTGCGCTGATGTTGACGGGAAAGCCGGCGGAGGTGTGAGGGAACCGGGTGAGACGGCGGCTGGGCGCATCAGCAGAGCGGGGTTGAAGCAGAGAGCAGAGCGGGGACAGTGAAGGCGGCGGCGGCTGCTGCACTGTGACTCTCCTCCTCACGAGCTCCACACTGACAAGCTACCGGCAACACAGCGCCTCTGTCTGCCCTTTCAAAGTAAAAAAGCCGCTGTCTGACGTTTAATTGCGGCGGGATGGGTTGTGAAAATAGATGCGGTGGTGCGGGGCGGGTCAAAATACTTCATAGATGCGGGACCGGCGGGTTGGAAAAAAAAAACGGACCCACGCGTCATGCATGCGGCTTGTCTGTGTGTGTGGACGACAATAACGGAGAGTGAGCGCTATGCGGAGATGAATGAACGGAACTATATAGCAAGTTTTTTTTTATTTTTTTTTAAAGCTGACGTAATTGCACCCTACCCCCCCCCCCCCCCCCCCCCCCCGCGATTGGATCGCCTATCGGCGATCGACAGTGTCCACGATCGAATGATCTGAATATAGGGCCGATTTCCCATCCCTAATACAGTATGGAGAATAATTTAGTCATAGACAGATTAGTCTACATGGAGGGTTGTTGTGGGCCCCCACCTTTCCCCCCTATGTTACGGCCCTGCTCATGAATGCCATTTCCCCTTCTTTTGGTGGATTTTGTGATATTTTGCTTCCTAAACATGTCTTCTTTCAAACTAGTGGCAATAAAACGTCAGTAACACACAATTAGTTGTTTATTTTACTTCATTTTGCCTGGTTGCGTCCGTAAATTCCTCGTTAGTTCGCCAAAAGTTAGTCCTACTTTTCGCATTTCTCATTTCATATGAACATCTTTATGCTGTTGTTCAGTTACCAGTCATGTGTTTAGGATGTCTATTACTAATGATTTGATTTGGCGTTTCAAATAAAAATGTATAACTTTCAGGCCATTGTAATGGAATTTTTTATGTTTATGACCCTTGATTGAACTTTGAAGATGTATGCTCATGAACTTTAGGTGAACTTCCAAGAAAGCGGAAGTTGCACTTTTCTGCTGTGTACAGGGTGATATGAAGGTGTCCGACTGGTTTCCCGTTATTTTGTGATGATTACGCCTTAGAAAGCAGTTGTCTCCATATCCAAAACCACAGTGAGATGTCAACAAGATGTCAACATGCTGAGGTGTGAAAAACCAGTCATCTCTTCCTGCCTTTACATATGAGCTGATCTTATAATAGCCCAATGACATGTCATGAGCGCTTAAGTGCAAACTTGTGCTATGCAAACTTATTCTGCAAGAATGCAATAATGTTATTGGACAATGTTTGATGCAGCCTCCTTCTCGCTCTTGTGCCTATGTAACCTGATGTAACCAAATCTCAGTGCACACTCTCATACAGACTTTTGTATGTGTGACAGTCCACCTCTTGCAAGATAAAAATAAAAGTACTTAAAAGTGAAACCTCATTTTGCTGGAATTATGATTTTCTCTCTCACAAGTTAAAGGAAATTTCCACAACACCGTTTTCTCATAAAGGAGTTTTTCTTACACACCAAGATATGAAATAACCATTTCTCTAGTACCTACACTCACCAAACTTTCCACATTTCTTCCACCCTGCTTATTTTTACAGAAAGGGTTTGTTGATATATCATTCATAGCCATAGCCATACCAAAAACATGGCGAAAATTGTTTTTTTTAATGACTGTAGACGGTATTTCCTGATCACAATCCCTTCTGTAAAAAGTTTCTTGTGGAATGTATCAACAAAATGAAACCAAGCTTTTGAATCTGGCATCATCCAATGTTGGCGATTCTGTCTTGGCGATATACGGTATGCAATTTAGTGCATATTTAATGAGTTAGTGCCTCATTTGCATATATAAACATAAAATTCAGAAAAGTTGCAATACATTTTTTCTTAGTTATTATGCACATAACAAACTGGGAAAGTGTCATAGTGATATCTATTTAAATTTTTTTTTTGCCTATTCACCTGCTGTAGGCTGTCTCACCAAAAACCCCCGTGCACGGCTTCTCAGAGCTTCTAGTTGAGGTGTAAAAGCTGTTTAAAAATCATCTTTTTTTGGACTCACCTCAGGTTTCTCACTCTGCAGCTCCTGCGGCTTCTTCCATCAACGCTGGAGTAAAAAAATTTAGCAGCTTCTCTCCAGCTTCTTCCCCTCTGTTAAATCTCCTGCTTCTCCTCCTCACACGGCAGCAGATGATGTGACGACGAGTCGAGTCGAGCCGTGCAAAAGACTGACTGACTGGCGGTTTTCGTGAGAGCGGAGTCAACCTTGTCCTTGTGATCGCCAAGGTAACTTGTTTAAAAAACTGCCACGGTCCTTCACAAAGAAACACAACAGAGGTGTCGTCACTTCATACATCAAATTCTCCTTTTGCACAAACGACAAATTCGACTCTGGGCGATTTAATTCACCTCAAATAAGAATAAAAATCCCTGTGAACGCGTCAGACATGAACGAGGAAGAGGAATAATCTGTTTAAATATCAGTATTAAGGCTTTTCACACTGTAAAAGTGTGTGTAAATGTGTGTGTGCAACATAAACAGCATCAACACAAGGAGTCTGAGACACACAGCTTCTTTTTTATTGGGTGTTTATACGTACAATGCCACTCACACAGGAGCATTTACTACTTCACACTGTTACAAGGTCACATACAGGAACTCATCGCACAACCAAACAATCAGATCTGTGATTTAGTAGATTTTTTGTTACCATGGTGAGTCTTATCACACAAAACGGTGTTGCCAGGAATATTTAAAAGGAGACAAACAGCAGCCAGTTTGTCAAACGGGACCGAACAGAGATATAGAAAATAAATACAAAATCTGACTCTGTCCTGTTTTTGTTTTTTGGGGTTTGGGGAATGTGTTTAAAACCAGCGACAGGAAACAAAACCCCAGAAACATGAGGGTAGGGTTGTGGGTAGGACTCGGAGCGATGGGCCAGGAGTTTAATGGTTGGAAAAGCCTGACGGGAGCAGATGAACCGCAGTCTGGAGCTGCAGCAGCGAACACGACAACGAAGACGCCTCTTACACACAAAAAAAACCTCCTATATGTCCAATGACCGAGCTTCTCGACATCCCAGCATGCAACAGAGAGTCTCTCATAGGGAGGATGTCACGATTACTTGTTTTCACAATTAATCGTGGTATTAAACGCCACAATTAATTGATCGTAAAGTTCACAAAAATGTGATGTTGGAACCTTATTTGCACAGATACTGGTCCATTTATCTAACGTAACATTGAATTGGTAGGAATTTAAATGTTAGCGTGTCATTTTTAATAAAGAAAAAAAGCAAAACAAAACAAAAAACGATTAAAATAAACGCAAAAATTTGATATAGATAACAATTTATGACATGAATATTTCAAACACTTCCCCTGGGGGATTAAGAATTGGTCATATATTAATAGATACTTATATCAATATTTTGTGTAATAATCGTTATCATCGTATAATACCGTGATTATTTCTCTGACAATAATTGTACCAAGAAAATTTATAATCGTGACGTCCCTAGTCTCCGAGACTCCGAGTGATCCGATGTGATCCCACCCACCCTGTCTGATGCGGGTCCAACGCCGCCGCCGCCACAACAACAACAACCACTGAGGAGGAGGAGGAGGAGGAGGAGGAGGAGGAGGAGGAGGAGGAGGAGGAGGAGGAGGAGGAGGAAGAGGAGGAAGAGGAAGAGGAGGAGGAGGAGGAGGAGGAGGAGGAGGAGGAGATACAACGCAATTTGGTCTTTCTAAAAAGTAGCTGTATATTGATTTAAATTCTTTTCTTTTTGGCTGAAGCAAAGTGGTTTAAGAAGAAGAAGAAGGAGAAGGAGAGGAAGAGGGAGGAAGAGGAGGGAGGAGGAGGAGGAGGAGAGGAAGAGGAGGAGGAGTACAGGGGGTTGTCATGGTTGGAGATAGAGGGAGCAGGAGGAGGAGGAGGAGGTGTAGTTGTTGTGGTGGCAGCAGCAACTCAGACTCTTCTTAAAGCATCAGGAGGAAGCCGGCGTCACACACACACACTCACACACACACACACACACACACACACACACACACACACACACACACACACACACACACACACACTCACACAGACACACACCGGCGTCGTATTTAAAGGCAAACGATTAAAAAAAAATCAAAAAAATCTGTGGAAACCCTTCTGTTGACCAGCAGAGTGGATCATCATCGTCATCGTCTCGCTTCTACCCGGGCGCCATCAGGCAACTGAACTCTCACACACAGATCGCCACACGCTGCCACACGCCTCCCACACTGACACTGACTGAACTTTACAACTGACTGCTGCACTTCAGAGGACTGTTAGCCTGACAAACCAGACTATATCATTAACATGTATAGTCTGGAAACGACCGGTAGTCAGACCTCGGCTCAATCCAGGGGGCGGGATGAAGGCTGTCTTTCAAACTGCCTCTGCACCAAGGGGGCAGTTAGTTGTCGGTCTGAGAAGTGAAGCTTCTTCACTTCCGCGTTCAAAAAACTGCAATCCCCCCGGCTTCCTCTGGGGGCTGGTGTCAGAAGGGAGCATTCCCCATAGACCCCCATGTTAAAATCACCGACTTTACATCCTCAGTAAACATGTTAAAAGCCTGGTGTCAGAACGTTTTTTTGTCTCAATCGATAGTTTCTACCCCCGCACACACTCTGAGGGGGGTGAATTTTTTTTTAACTCTACCGTTTTACTGTTATTAGGTTAAAACTCTGGCCAATTAGGGCGCGGAAACGTTGAGTGACAGGTCCGAGCAGCTCCGTGGACAGCTGCTTCGAGGCCAGTGGGCGGGTTCTCGGCGGTTCTCGGCCGGCCAATCCAACATGGCGCTGTTCAGGCCGCCATATTTGAGTCACAAAAACGACTCCACAAAACCAATGGGTGACGTCACGGATGCTACGTCCATATTTTTTACAGTCTATGCTCTGCACGCAATAGGGTAGCGCTATGACCAATCAGAGCAAAGAGCAGGATGACGTCGGTAGATTAAACTTTTCCCATATCCCGTCGGATACCAAATACATCCTTCTTCGAAATGAATGACTTCAGTGCAGTTTCTCGCTCAACTTTTAAAGAAAATGACAAGTTTAATTCTTTCAAAGTTGATGCCAACGCCGATTCAAACGATTCCTTTGCCAAAGCCATCTTGTCATGTTTTTCACCGTCGCAACTAGTATGTCGTCATTGCGTTAAGCCGCCCAACGTCTCTCTAAACAGATTAGATAGAGCGCTGTGATTGGTGAACGCAATCGGTGTTCGAGACTCAAAAAGTTCCTATGGCTCGTTTCTAGACCTACCTACGGAGCAAATATATTTGCTGCCACTAGGGGGCGTCTAGATTTCTAGGCTAGAGGACTGTGCAAATAGGATAAGAGTTGTATTATTGTTTTATTGTTGTTTTTGCTTGTGTGTCTTCCACTGATGTTTTTTTTTTTTGCAAAACAAACAAGAAAAAGATCGTTTTGGGTGAAGCTCCGTTTTCCTGTGGACATTTATTTAGGCTCTATAGTTTCACTGCAGCGTCACTACTGTACGTTGGCCTTTATGGATTTAAACATCCATCACCGACCACTCGGAGGCCGCCATCGCTCCGTCACTGGGCCGACTGAGAAAACCTCTTTTCAAAAAATTCTGTGCATTTTTTTTTTTTTCCAATTTAAATGGTTAAATGTGTTTTTTTCTCTTTCTTTGCTTTGTCTTTTGATAAATGGAACGCGTTTAAAAGCTTCTCTTTCTCTGCTGCTGAAAAGATGTGAGGAGGAGGAGGTGGGTGTGGGAGTGTGTGTGCATGTGTGTGTGTATGGGGAGGGATTGGGTCACTGTGAGCCTGAAGAGCTGCAAAAAAAAAAAAAAGGAAAAAAAAAGAAAAGAATTCATTAGTGGAACTTTAAATGAGGAATTTGGAGAAAGTGAATGGCCGACATTAACAGGAAGGAGGAGTGGAGGAGTGGAGGGGGGGGCTGGGGGGTGAGATTATTACTATTATTTATCTTTTTTTCTATTCATCTTATCTTCTTTTTTTCTTTTCTTTTTAAATCTAGGGACATTATCGACGTTAAATCTCCGACAACGACGACACAGCGTCACAACGGCGAAGGTGCAGCCACGTTGACACAGAAACAGGTTGGTGGGTTGGATTTTTTTTTTTTTTTTTTTTTTTCAAATCAAGAGGGGTCGAGTGGAGCGGGTCTTGAATTGGGCGATGAGATCACCATGGCAACGAGGACCTCCGTGGTGGTGGTGGTGGTGGTGTGGAGGAGCAACGAGGGGAATGTGGTGGTGGGAGAAGAGAAGAGAAGAGAGAGGGAGAGTCGCTCTTCACTCGGACAGTTTTGGGAGATTCTCATGGCGGCGGTCCAGACACACACACACACACTCACACACACTCTCTCTAGCACACACACACACACACACACACACACACACACACATACACACATGCACACATGCACACACACCATTACATCACAGATAATAACAGTTATATAACAAGGCTGCGCGGACACAGAGGTAATTACAGGGTCTTACATCAGTGTCCACCGGCCAAAATAATAAATACAAACATCCCAGAATATTCATCATGTTCCCTAAAAAATAAACCAACATACAACCATAACAAAATAATAATAATAATAATAATAAAGATGATGTAAACAAACACTAAAGTATTCAGGATTGCACATTTCAGATTAGTCGAGTGGAGTTGCTAAAACAGTCACATTAAACACACACACACACACACACACACACACACACACACACACACACACGACGGGTTCTCATAAACTCTACATCTTAAATTACACACACACACACTGTACATTATTATTATTATTCATGTTCCACCAGGTTGAAATTCAAGTAAATAATAAATAAAAAAAGAGCAACAAAACAACAAAAACTAACAAACAAGAGCTGGACTTTTTCAAGTTACAAAAAGCTGCAACAGAAGAGACGTCCGTCAGTGTGTGTGTGTGTGTGTGTGTGTGTGTGTGTGTGTGTGTGTGTGTGTGTGTGTGTGTGTGTTTTGTGTGGTTACAAGTTACGTTGAAACTGAGTCCAGCAAAACCGAGGGAGAGAGGGATGATGGGAGGAAGAGGAGGAGGAGGAGGCGTCACATGGCCGAGTCCTGGAGAGAGAGAGAGAGAGAGAGAGAGAGATAAAGAGGAGGGAGTGAGAGGGGGGAGAAAGAGAGAGAGAGAAAGGGGAGAGAAAGAAAAAGTAAAGGGGGGGGGAGTGTAAAACAGAGGGGGGAGAGAAAGAGAAAGAGGGGGAGAGAGAGAAAGAGAAAAAGTGGGGAGAAAGTGAAAGAGAAGGAGGGGAGAGAGAGAGAAAGAGAAAAAGAGGGGAGAGAGAAAGAGAAAGAAAGAAAGAGAGGGGGAGAGAGAGAAAGAGAAAAAGAAGGGAGAAAGAAAGAGAAGGAGAGGGGGAGAGAAAGAGAAAAAGAGGGGGGAAAGAAAGAGAGGGGGGAGAATGAGAAAGAGAGGGGAGACAGAAAGAGGGGAGAGAGAAAGAGAAAAAGAGAGAGAAAGAGAGGGGGAGAGAAAGAGAGAGAGAAAAAGAGGGGGGAGAGAAAGAGAAGGAGAGGGGGAGAGAAAGAGAAAAAGAGAGAGAAAGAGAGGGGGAGAGAAAGAGAGAGAGAAAAAGAGGGGGGAGAGAAAGAGAAAAGGAGGAGAGAGAGAAAGAAAGGGGGAGAAAGAGAGAGAGAGAAAGAGAAAAGGGGGGTGGCGAAAGAGAGAGAGAGGGGAGAGAAAGAAAGGGTGAGAAAGAGAGAGAAAGAAAGAGGGAGGAGAGAGAGAGAGAGAGAGAGAGAGAGAGAGAGAGAGAGAGACAGTGAGTCATGGCAGCATTCGTTGTGAACATTCGTTACAATCAGTGATGTTTGACAGCGACGACAAACAGCCGAGTTCAGACGAACAAACACGCATCTGAAAACACATAAAACTGTTCAAACCTCCTCCTCTTTTCCTCCTCTTTTACTCCTCTCTTCTTTTTCTATTCCTTTTTCTTTTTTTTTTACATTTCACTGAGCTCATTTTTGTTGTGGAGTCGATAAATATTCACGCCTGAACGCCACTTCTGTCACCGCAGGCTGCTCATGGAGGAGGAGGAGGAGAGTTTTCAGACGGAGAAGGAGAAGAAAAATGGAGGAGGAGCAGTTTCTTTTTTTAATTTTTTTTTTTTTTTAATTTGCCAACAGGCGACAACAGTGAGGGAGCGGAGCTGCAGACAACGGCCCAGTGACCTCGCTGTTTTAAACCTGATGCCTGTTGTTTTATGGATTTAAATTGAAACTTTATTAACACGAACGAAACAACAGTAAAACAGCAATAAACATTAATTTGAATGAGTGTAATGAGCCGAAAGGTCTCTACAGATACATAACTGTCTGAAATATTTAATTCATATACAGTATGATAAACTGGCAGCAGTGCTTTAATTAATCACATCTAATTTCAAAATAAAGTGCTACTTCCTGTTTTTACACCAGCTTTACAGTAAACTCCATTTTTTCCTCTTCTTCTGTCTTTTATTTTGAAGGGTTGATCTACAAAACCGTCTTAGTCTAGTTTTCCTCTATCTCCGCTCTCAGCTTCTCTCTGGATATCTCGTAACAACAGGTCGGTGTCAGCCAATCAGAAGAGAGGAGGGGGGCTCTGAGCCTCTCTTCTGATTGGCTGACTGTTTTCTGACAAATCCAATAAAAACAGAGCATATTTCAGAATAAAACACTCAGAGAAACCAAATCCTGCAAATTTTTGGATGGTGGGTCCAGGTGGTGAGGGGGCGGGGCTTAGTTGTGACATCACAAAGTGACAGGAAGTCCTGACGGCTGGTTTTAAGGCTCAGTTTCTGAATACAGGCTGTGTGAATTTCTCTGTGGACTGAGGCTTTGATACTTTCACAGTATTAATATAGAACCTAGAGCTGCTTTATAATCACACTACACATGGACATCTACCTTTATACTGTATGGAGCTTTAACACAAACATCTACCTTTATACTGTATGGAGCTTTAATACAAACATCTACCTTTATACTGTATGAAGCTTTAACACAAACATCTACCTTTATTTTGAAGGAGCTTTAATACAAACATCTACCTTTATTTTGAAGGAGCTTTAACACAAACATCTACCTTTATACTGTATGAAGCTTTAACACAAACATCTACCTTTATTTTGAAGGAGCTTTAACACAAACATCTACCTTTATACTGTATGAAGCTTTAACACAAACATCTACCTTTATACTGTATGGAGCTTTAACACAAACATCTACCTTTATACTGTATGAAGCTTTAACACAAACATCTACCTTTATACTGTATGGAGCTTTAACACAAACATCTACCTTTATTTTGAAGGAGTTTTAACACAAACATCTACCTTTATTTTGAAGGAGCTTTAACACAAACATCTACCTTTATTTTGAAGGAGCTTTTAACACAAACATCAATCTCACCTCATTTACTCCCAGAAGTAGCGCAGGTACCATATAGTTTCGTTCTTGAGCTGAGGCCCAAACAGAGGGTTGGCCTGGGCCAGGATGGCTATCAACCAGCTGGGTGGAGGGAGAGGAGGAGGAGGAGGTTAGGTCAGAACAGAATCACAGTCTATGATGTTCATCTTCTCATCAAAGCTGCTTTATTTTGTAACGTACAAACACAGAGAGAGAGAAACACACACAACAGCAGAAGCTTCACAAGAAAAAAAAAGCTTCACGTTCAACTCCCACAAGGACGAGGACACAACTTTTAAAACAGGTCCAACTCTCTGGTAGAGCTGGTATTTGGCAGTCTGAACGAACGAATGAATGAATGAATGAATGAATGTGCAGTAGTGTGTCTCTCTCTTTCATCTATTTTCTGTCTTTTCTTTTCTTTTTTTTTAATCATCATCCTTTTAATCAGACGACGTGATTGTCCGTCCGTCCGTCGCCTTGTGAAGCTAATGAGGCTCAACCTGGACGCCGGCAGCAGCAGCAGCAGCAGCAGCAGCAGCAGCAGCCATGTTTTCTTAATGACCTGGCAACCATCTCGGTGAGCTCACACACACACACACACACACACACACACACACACACACACACACACACACACACACACACACACACACACACACACACACACACACACACACACACACACACACACACACACACACACACACACACACACACACACACACACACACACACACACACACACACACACACACACAGAGACGTGATCATGGAGGTCGGTGTGAATGGATCTGCTTTAATCTCTGTACTTCTCTGTGGACCGGACTCGAGGATGATTTGTATGTGTTTTAATTAGCACAGAGGGATGTTTACCACCAGACAAACTGTGCTTCTTCTCCTCTGTGTTTCTTTTACTATGATGCTGCATCAGTGTTTATTGATGCTTTTAATAAACACGGTGTGACATTTAAATCACTGTACTGTTTATTTATAGTTTTGGATGTAAATCTGATTTAGAAGAAGCTACTTTGTGGAAGCTAACAGGCTAAAATGGTCATTTCTCGAACTGAATTAACCACATTTTGTTCGTTTACTTTACGTTTTTGTGTATTATTGTACATTTAATTTGACTTTTATAACTCACATAGTTATTGTCAATATTTATTTATTATTTTATTCTTATTATTTGTCATTGTATTCCTTTTAAACCCCTTCTCACTCTCCCTTTAAAGGTTTTTTTGCCTTTTGCATGGTCACAATTGCAAAATAAGAGTTTGTTCTTATAAATAAAGGCTAATTAAAATTAATTTAATAATTTTTCTTTTGGTTTATTTTTTCTCTTACTAACCTGCCTGCAAGTACAATATAAGTTTGTAAATTATTAAATATTTGTGTTTTAATGAACTTTGAATATAGCACAAAAAAGCACAACAACACATTGTATTAACAGTGACAGCAGCATTTGTATTATTGCCGTATGCATCCATCATGACACAGGACTATTTTAATTTATTCTGTTAGTATTTAAAAGACAGACACTACTGATAATCTATGTTCCTGTTGAAGATTTGTTAATATAAGATAAAACTGAACTGGAAATTCACTTGTTACTGCAGCGTATAATAACAACAAACAACTTCATTTGACCAGTTTTATACCTTACGGATAATTTTTTCTCTCTATTTATTCTATTTGTGTATTTTATTCATATGCATAGTTCCATAAGGATGTTTTTAGTGTATATTTTGTCCTATTTTTCTGAGTTATGTGTATATATATTGCTCTTCTATGCCCTTATATTATATGTATGACTGCGCTACTGGATACTTGAATATCCTTTGGGATCAATAAAGTATCTAAGTCTCTAAGTTTCTAAGTGTAAGAACCACAGAAGAAGCGTAAATACAAGAAAAAAACCGTATAAAGTAGAAAAATTACAAATTATCCATCAATTCAAATAATCATAATAGTTGTTTACAGACAGATGTGGTGTTGACTGTATAATAAGTGATAAATATAGTGATGGATGATGAGTAACCGTCCAGATTTTAACATTACACATGCTGCAGCGCCCCCTGCTGGTCGTCTCATGGAGCTGCTCATCCTGCACTCATCTCTGAGATATGACCTGGTTTTTTTATGACGGGGTCGACTGAGCCCGACGGATTTAGAGATTATCTCAACTCAGTGTTCAGGAGGTTTATAATTTAATAAAAAAACAAATCTATTGTCCAGATGTGTCACATTATTCTCTCGCTTGGTTTTTGGTTTATTTATGATATTGTTTGATCCTTTCTCGTGTCTCTAATAAAAGATCTGTTTCGTCTTTGTCAAGCTTTGTAACAGATGTTTCACTTCATGATCTGATGTTAAAAACTCTCTTATAACTGTCTCTCTGAGATCTCCACATCAGCTGTTAGGATAAATGTTAATTTATTGGGTTATGTTAAATCCTTTGTCTCAGTCTCAGTCAAACTGGATTTTTTTCTCCAGACCAGTCGACACCATAGCGGCAGTGACATCTTTTTTCTTTTTCTTTAACCACAAATGTCTCTGTCATTCTCTCACTTTGGTTTATGTGATGTAATTCAATAATTTTAAGATAATTCAAACGGTTCTACTAAAGTATCTGCTCGTGTAACCATCTGAAATTAGACTTCAGCAGGTTCTGTCTCTGTGTTCTTCTGTTCAATCCAAACTTTGTTTACATTAAACATGGTTTGGATTTGATACACTGCAAAAACTCAAAATCTTTCCAAGAATATTTGTCTCATTTCTTATCAAAATATCTAATTTCTAGTCAAAACTAATCTCTTTCCACTTAAAATAAGACAAATAAACTTGGTTTTAGATAATTTTCACTTGTTTCCAACAAATTTTCAATTGAAATAAGTAGAAAAATCTGCCAGTGAAAGCAAGTTTCTTGTGCTTGTAATAAGAAAGAATAACTTGCTCCACTATCAGATTTTTCTACTTATTTAAGGTGAAAATCTGCTTGAAAGAAGTAAAAAGTGTCTAAAACAAGCTACTTTTTTATGTGATGAGTCTTATTTTAGGTATAATTAGATTTGTTCTGACTAGAAATGACATTTTGACTAGAAATAGGACAAATATTCTTGGTAAGATTTTGAGTTTTTGCAGTGTATCAAATCATCTTTTCTTTTTACCTGAGGAATTGTAAAACTACACCCACTGATGATTCAGTAAAGTTGCTTTTAATGTGGAAAATGACACACAGGAGGACGAAGAGGAGGAGGACGAAGGTTTGTACTTACAACAGGTAGCAGCAGACGGCTGTGAGGATGAGACTGGTGACGATCACACTGTCGGAGAGAAGAGTCAGTCAGTCACACACCTGACAAACGCATAGTTTATCATGTATTTGGAGTGATAAATACTGTATCATTATTATTTATAGGTATAATTTTAGTATAAATGTCCCAGAGTTATAACTTAAAGAGGAAATACATCACATGTTCTAATCTTACAGCAGAGTTTGGCAACATGACGACACTCTGAAAGAGATTATATAAATGTATCAGCTGTCAAATCATTGATGCTGTGCAAACTAACAGATCACTTAAACACTGTGGCATCAATGTGATGAACTCCAGATAGTTATCTATCATACTTATACAATATATTACAGCTATAAAATCTGTTTTTATATTGTATATACTGGCTCCAGACTGACTTATTTTACTAAGAGCACAGTGGCCTCTATAACTTAACGTTTTAGGAGCGCAAGCAGAAAATGTAGAGGTGCAGACACACTGTAAATCAGCTTGCAAAGAAAATATTCACATTTCCTTTTCATTCATGGTCCTCACACACATTGACCTGACAGTCGCCCCTACAGTGCTTCACCGGTGTTCAAAAAAAAGAGAAGCAAATTTACAGGTTGAACATGTTTAAGTAGATGAAAACTCAACATTTAGCAGACTGAAGCCCTGGTTTCAGTAGTTCAAGTTAAACCGGTTCAGGTTTTATTTTTATTTCCCTCTATTATTTAACTATGTTTATATTGATGATGGATCTTTTACTTGCTTCATTGATTGTTCATTGGTTGTTTTATTGTGAAGCACCTTGTAACTGTGTTTTGAAAGGTGCTATATTGGATTGAGTCTCAGCGTCACTGATATTCACATTCAAGACGTTTTACAAGTTATTTTTCATGCTTTCCTCCTGTTACTTTAACGATACATGGTAGATGGATGGATGGATGAGTAGACGCTGCAGGATGGAGGAATGGAAGAGATTTTGGGATGGAGGGATACAGGGATAGAGGAGATGTTGGGATGGAGGGATAGAGGGATAGAAGAGATGTTGGGATGGAGGGATAGAGGGATAGAAGAGATGTTGGGAGGGAAGATACATTGGGATACAGGGATAGAGGAGATGTTGGGAAGGAGGGATAGAGGGGATGTAGAAGATGTTGGGATGAAGGGATGAAGGAGATGTTGGGATGGAGGGATGGGAGAGAAGTTGGGATAGAGGGATGGAGGAGATGTTGGAATGGAGGGATAGGGGGAGATGTTTTGCGATGGAGGGATGGAAGAGACGTTGGGACGGAGGAATAGAGGAAATGATGGGATGGAGAGATGGAGGAGATGGAGGGATAGAGGAATGATGGGATGGAGAGATGGAGGAGACGTTGGGATGGAGGGATAGAGGAATGATGGGATGGAGGGATAGATGAGACGTTGGGATGGAGGGATAGAGGAATGATGGGATGGAGAGATGGAGGAGACGTTGAGGTGGAGGAATAGAGGAAATGATGGGATGGAGAGATGGAGGAGACAGAGGGATAGAGGAGACTTTGGGATGGAGGAGACGTTGGGATGGAGGGATAGAGGAATGATGGGATGGAGAGATGGAGGAGACGTTGGGATGGAGAGATAGAGGAATGATGGGATAGAGGGATGCAGGAGACGTTGGGATGGAGAGATGGAGGAGACGGAGGGATGGACGCAGGGTGACGCACCGGGCCTCCATCACATGAGCACGCGCGTATAGGCTATGTATATAAACACAGTGCAGAGATAAATATGAAACTAACGCTGATTTATACCGATAGAAACAACACAAACACGTCTAAAAAGCCCAAATCCTCGTCTGTTTACCAAAAGAAAACCCTAAAAAAATAAATAATAATAACCGTGAGCCGCTGATTGCAGCCAATTAACGGCGCCACCTACCCCCGGTTGGGTCCTTTGGGCACGAGGAACGGCGCCACGACCCCCACCAGCCCCCACAGCGTGGTGAAGCAGATCATCGGCAGGGCGAGAGAGTGAGACACCATGATGGGGATTTAATCTGCTTCGTCCTTCTTCACGAGATAACAGCAGACACACACAGCATCAATGGCCGCTGAGCTGAGCTGAGCTACGAGAGACTGGGAGGAGTTACTTCCGCTGCGTGAAGAGAAGAACCCGCCCACTCTAAGCCGACGTGCTCTGTGATTGGTCCAGCGCTGGGAGATAGTGCGCTCTGATTGGGCGGAGGCAGCTGTCGGTCAGGAGGATTACAGCAGCAGGGGAGGAGGGGATAGGATAGGAGGACGGTTGTCTTGTCCGTGCCAGCAGACTGCAGGAAAAATATACATGATGTCAACACGTTTTTTATACAGTATATATGCAAAAAATGTAAAAAGGACATTAATATTAACTGCTCTTTCTGAAATTTACATCCAGAAACAGTTGTTCATTTGTTCTGGCTTTGCTCTTACACGAAAAAAAAACTATGAGCAGACCTTAGCAAATTTATTATTGACTCTCTCACTAGGTTATAATGTATTTTACTTTGGGAAAATGTTGTTTTTGGTTTCCATAATTACCCAAAGAAAGAAGGAAAATGTTACTTTTTTAATGAATCTGTTTTTATTCCTTGCAAAATTTCATAGGCCTATTCATAAAAGTAAATTTTCTAAGAAAACCCCTTGCTTTTATGTTTTTCAAAAAGAAATGGAACTTTACTTTAAGCTAATCACCAAAATCAGCAAATGAAAAAGCTATTAAAGCCATAGACTTTTGTAATATGTATAACCTTGTTGTATAATGAACATCACTCCTGGCACATGTTCTCTGTATTTTCCTTGTATACTGTTCCCTGTACTATTTGTATTGATGTCAACTCCTTTTAAATAAAGCTGTAGAAAAGAAAAAGAAAAAAACAACACGTTTTTAATCGATCCAGTATTTTCTGATCAAGTTTGACTTTAATACCTTAGATGAGAAATAAAAAATAGAAACAACAAGAGAATGAAACAATTTAAAACACAAACAAGAAATAACTAGCTAGATAGGCCTTTATTGTCATTCAATAGGAATATAGGCTACATACTGGTGTAGCCTACAGCAAATGCAAAATTAAAGAAAAGACACCACTTTAAATGTTTATCATGACTTTAATTGTCTGTTTTCAGTAATATAAATATGTTTAGATTGCATTTGCTTTGTTGTTACAGGCATTATTATTTCATAAATTAGGCTACTTTACATATGCAATTTGATTTTTTTTTTGCCAGCATCATAGTAATAATAGCTAGTTGCATTCAAGACATTTATAAATTGAGGTTTTGAGGATGCTGCATTATTAGGACATGAAAATCACCCCAATAGCAACATAAAGATTTGAGTAGGCTACTAAATAAAATATGGGCTCTTCTGACTGTAAAAGGCTTGGTGCTGTATGTTGGACTAAATATAGTTTGTTTTTAATTTAGCATGTTTAACACAAGACATAAATTACTTTAAAATACAGTGGGTATTTATATTTCATCAAAGTAAATCATGTTCTTTGTCTGGAAACATGCAAATCAAGACAAAACAAAAAACAAAAAACTACTCACTCAGCCTCACATGCACTGTTTAACCTCCTGACAGTTTTTTCTCTCTCTTGATTCACACAAATTTTCATTCCATCCATACCAGACAAATGCTTTCCAGTTTTAAGTGGGTTAACATGCCAGGAAATGCCAGCTGGCTTACAGTGTGTTATTCTCAGGATATTTCTCATTTCTTGGCAGAACTGGTCAGTTTTGTCTCTCATGGGAAAATAGACACAGAGTCCTGAAACTGCTGTAGCTACTGACGTTACAAGCATTTTTGGATTTTCAAAAGAATTTCCTTGGAAAATAAAACTATTGGACAGTTAATACTTTTTATGCTTCCATGTGGGCATATTCAGCATTTTTCTGCGCTGACTAACAAACTGTTGCTGTTTTTCTGCTGCACCACCTGAAGCTAAACTGCACTGCTGGCTTGAATTTGCACCAAGAAACACTTGTTGTATTAAGCAATATCAAGAGATGGTGTGGGAAGGAAAAGAGGCGAAGAATGTAAACTTCAGTGTGTGAGTAGCTGGTGAAGCAAGTTTGAAAGTGTGTCATGTGTCATTAAGTGAGTTGAAGCACATGCAGAGAGAGAGAGAAAGCCTGGGCTGCATTACATCATGCATTTATTAATGGCCTGGATTTGAGATCAAAGCAAAATACATAAAGTTTATAGTTTGACACAAAAGTGCCCAAAAAACAGGTCCAAGGCCAGACTGTAGGATTAGTCATAACAAAACATCTTTGTTGGGAGACACTACAAATATTGATGCACAATTACAGTAAGAAAAGCCCAAAAGAAGTTTTTCACACTGGCCTTGTGCGTTAAATGCATATAGGCTAGTCATCACATGGAAGTGTAACTCTCAACTCTTTATAGATGGGTTTCAGAAATGAATAATATCAGAAAACACTATCTCAGAGATGTGGCAGCCTTATTTGGCATATATATGGACACCTTACCAACTTATATAGTGGACAGCTAATGGGATTTCTTGGTTTCCCTCATCAAACTCATCAAATACACAATCCAACAACTCCAAAACACTCTGGTGGACAAGTTGTGACCTGCACATTCACCATGCTATGAGATAATAACACAACGTTACCAGACAGAGTTGTTTTAGAGGTAAATGCAGAGACTGCTTGATGAAAAACTGCCCCTGAAGGCAACGCACATCAGTGGTTTTGCATGAATTTCCCTCTAAAACAACTCTGTCTGGTAACGTTGTGTTATTATCTCATAGTGTGGTGAATGTGCAGGTCACAACTTGTCCACCAGAGCGTTTTGGAGTTGTTGGATTGTGTATTTGGTGAGTTTGATGAGGGAAACCAAGAAATCCCATGAGCCTCCGTAGCGTAGCTCTGAGCAGCTCACGGCTCTGCTCCGCCGTTCTAAAAACAGCTTGCACCGACAATTAAAGGGAACAAACCTACTGCTATGACTATAGGGATTATGGCAATGGGCCAATTTGCCAAAATGTTGAACTATCCCTTTAAGTTGAAAACTGAAATTTGCCTTAATTTTACATGGCAATTAGTGTAGCTATGATTTTTTGGATGTTTCATTTTTTTTTTTTTTGCACTTTCGTGTCAAACTATAAACTTTTAAAATTTCCTCCGAGCACCTGAGGACTATCAACAAGAAATGGGTTCCACCTTTTCGGGTTTAAAAATAGCCACACAGGCCTAAAGGCAGGAAAGTTGTGCCAGTAAAATTAGCTGATCTAATAAATCAATGTCACTGGTTGCCATAGTGACGGTACTCTTAGGCCTACCTGCCTGGTTACACCTGGCAAACCTGTCCAACTCTGGCTCGCAGATCAAAAGATTATCTCCTATCCAGTGCCATGCGGTGACTTTCACAGAAACCACTTATTCAATGTGTGATTACAGTAAGTTGTTTAAACTAGTATCCACACCTAAAGACACAGGTTCATGATTGTGTTTTTTTTCTACATCTTCAGCTTTACTGCATTGAAAACATAAATAAATATTGTGCAAAATTGTATACAAAAGCTTAAGAATTATGTTAAAGGATAAATATGTAAATTGAATAAATTAAGTCTTAAAGGGATACTTCACCCAAAATCAATAATTCACCAATTTTCTACTCACCGTCATGCCAACGAAGAGTTTGGAGAACTTTCAGAGTCATCAAAACACTTTTGGAGTTCCTGGCAACGGATTTTCATATAATGGCGGCGGAAAGAGCTCACCATTATATGAAAATCCGTTGCCAGCCAGACCCCCCCTGGAACTACAAAAGCGTTTTGATGACACCGAAAGTTCTCCAAACCCTTTCTTGGCATGACGGTGAGTAGAAAATTGGTGAATTGTCGATTTTGGGTGAAGTATCCCTTTAACAAACCAGGTTAAAGGTGGAAAGGTGGAAATGGCCGTTTGTCCTGTTTGTCGCGCCTCCTTCTACGAGTTTCCACGAGTTGCCGCACGAGTTTACCCGAGTAAGGAAAACTAATTTGACTGGTCGTTATCGAGCGGGCAGTATATATTCAATGTTTGGGGCGAGACGCTGGAGCGCTTTGATTGGTGGAACAGCAGACCAATCAGAAGGCCAACAAAGGGTCAATTAGCCTAGAAATCTAGACGCACCCTAGCGGCAGCAAATATACTGTATTTGCTCCGTAGGTCCGTCTAGAAAAGAGCCATAGGAACATTTTGAGTCTTGAACACGTTTGTGTTCACCAATCACAGCACTCTATCTGTTTAGAGAGTCGTTGTTGGGCGGGCTTAACGCGATGACGACATACTTGCGATGGTGAAAAACATGACAAGATGAGATGGCTTTGGCAAAGGAATCGTTTGAATCGGCGTTGGCATCAACTTTGAAAGAATTAAACTTGTCATTTTCTTTAAAAGTTGAGCAAGAAACTGCCCTGAAGTCATTCATTTCGAAGAAGGATGTATTTTGGCAACGTGACGCATAATTCGTGTGCCTGCATTATCCAATGCGGAAAAAAACTACCCCACTTTCATCCCAGAATTTTGCACAAAGTTTGGGCTACATCGTCTGATAGATGAGTTATTACACTAAAAAATGTATGAACCAGAGTGGAATCAAATTCATTTTTCTTTTCTGTACACCTTTAAAAGCTGTTGGATCATAGGACTCTTGTCCAACTAAAAGGTTTCAGTCCTTTTGAGCTTTTATTTTTTTAACGATCGCGACCGGAAGTCGCCTTCGAATTCTGCCCGTCATTGTTTTATTGTTGCGAGCTGAAACCGGAAGTAGCGCTCGCGGCGGTTAACGGTTAACTTCACACACACACACACACGCTCACCGACCGAGCTGCTATGACTGGACAGGCGGAGAGTGGAGGAGCAGAGGAGGAGGAGGATCAACACCAACACCACCACCACTAAACACCAACACCACCAGCGATAGTATTTCCCATGAACCGGTGCGACCGGAGAAGTGTCAGCGGCGCTAAGTGAAGGAGAAGACCCGGCGACGTGCCGCCTCGGACGGCGACACAGTTGAAGTTTTTTCCCCGGGAGAGAGACCTGATAATGCCGGTGTGGTGCCGCGGTGCAACCTGATGAAGTTCACCAGAGATATCTGCCGGCTGCTGGGCTTAGGCGGCGGTGAGTCCCGGGAGGGAGAGAGAGAGCCAACCGTTGGGTTTTCTTTTTCCTTTCTTTTTCTTTTTTCACTCAGATAAGTTGGTGACACACTTTAGTTAACTGTGATTTGTGGTTTTATCTTACCTTAGCAGCAACAAACCACGTTGAAACATTCATATTTCAACACTAACGGTATTTAAAAATGGCACCGTCCATAGTTACAGTAGCTAACTTACAGACTTAATTAAAATGAAAAATGTTCAGCTTTGTGGACACTACTAATAACTTGTCTTTTGCTAACAGCTAAGTACAACAAGTGGGCTAGATAACCTGTCTGCTTTGTTGATATGAATGAACTCCCAGTGACATTTTGTGGCTTTTTTAGTTTTGAATATTGCTTCATTAACCATTTAAAAAAGTGTTTATGAAGTGAAAGTGAATGTAGGCCTAATGTTTTTGTGTTTAAATCACATAAAAAAACTAGCTGTAATGTATAGTACTGTATTAACAGTATGGCACCGTCCATAGTTACAGTAGCTACAGACTAGTAGGCTGATAACCTGTCTGCTTTGGCAATATGAATGAACTCCCAGTGACATTTTGTGGCTTTTTTAGTTTTGAATATTGCTTCATTAACCTTTTATTTTAAATGTTGAACTTTATTTATCGGGTAGAGAAAGAAATCTCTCACTAAATTTGTTTTGGCTAGTGTTTATGAAGTGAAAGTAAATGTAGGCCTAATGTTTTTTGTGTTTAAATCACATAAAAAAACTAGCTGTAATGTATAGTACTGTATTTAACAGTAATTTTGCTTGTGCAGGCTGTGTGAGTGTAATGTTGATAAACTACAGCTTTGAGGTCAGTATATTTGGAGAAGAAAACAGGTTGTTTTATAGTTTCCCTGACCATTAATTTATTATGTCTGTTATTAGCATTTAAGGAATTCATATTAACTTCAGCCTCTTTGTCAGTACCATTGTAAGTAAGACTTGGTGTTGGAGTTGCACTGGATTGTCAACACAGTTTGTAGTGACACATTACATAAAATTGAATTCATTAATAATTAAATCCATTGATTTTTTATACAGTACACATCCTTAGTCTCTATCTCCTGTCCCATGAGATGTGAATGGCATCACCACTGACGCCATCCAACCATCTTTTTCCATGCTTACCTTAAACTTAGTTTTACCCAAAACCAACCAGTCATCCCTTTGATGCCTCGTAATAATAACAGGACGTTCACCAAACTTAAGCCCAAACACCAAACATGGAATTGTTGATCACTTTAAGTGGAAACAGACGTGAATAAAGAGCCTGTGGTTATTGAGAGGCACTGGCAACTGTCTGCTTGTTTCACTGGACGCTTTTTAAGTTTAGTCATCCAAAATCAAGAAGGGTGTGTGTGTTTGTGTGTGTGTGTGTGGAGATCTGCCTTTCTCACAACACACTGCATTCAGTCATTATTTATCCGCCCATTCTGCAGCACAGTTTAACTTCTGGATTTTGTTGTTATTGTTCCTTTGTGTGTTTTCCCTACAGTAGATTATGTGAGTTTGTTTTAGATTATTTATGCTTAGATTCATCCGATGGCATGTCATTAACTCAACTCAAATATTTGACTGACACAAATGAGCTGTGCAGTAAGAATGCACTGAAACCTGTTTGACTACAATTGCACCTTAGTAAATCCTGATCTTAAAAATAACTCTGGCATTCATGTAGCAACGGTTGTTTGATATATCAACTGAACAAACAGTTTATATGGTGTCTGAATCAGCTGTGCAACTATTTATGCCTATAAGGCAGGCTGCAATTTGACTTTGAGGATTAGGGAAACTGTTTCAGAAATAATCATCACCTCTGTCTGAGAAATAACACTCAGCATGATAAGATTGTTACTGTAAATAACTTGAATTGACAAGTCGTTTCACTGCGGATGTGGGCCAGTCATAAATATATAGTAGACTTGAATGAATCACTAATTATCAAGGGGAAAGATTTTATCTCTGGCACTTCAAAGACTACAACATTTTCCCAGGGGGAATCCCTGGACTTGAAAAGTTACATCACTCAACCTGGTCCCATGATACAAACGTAAAGTCCCAAAATAACAATATCAACCATGGATCATGAAAAATAAAGATAGTGCAGAGCAGTAAAGATGTAATTGAAGGATCAAGAAGTCTAGCATGTTGGATTTTTCTTGGCATCTTCCACAACATGAACCTTGACGTTGACTGAATAGGATGACAGAGCCCTCTGGCGCATTGTTTACACACAGTGAAGGTACGTGAGCTCGCTTCATGTACACAGTGTCAGTTAATGATTTTGAGTTGAACACATCTGTTAACATACCTCACGGTCTCTCTGAAGGACACACAGTCCATACCATCCTCTTCAGACAGAGACAGCATTTCGGTAGCCATGATTGACAGTTTCTTGCCTCCAATGTGACCTAAGAACTTGCACAGGGTCATGGACTTGATACCAGTATCGGAAATGCCTCTGATATTGCCAAAAATGCCGGCATCTGCGAGTACTCGACTCCAGGCACCGATCTGATACCACAACCCAATCCCATTTCTCTTCCCTTAACACTAGCACTGGGTTTGGAGTGGCCTCCTGAGGGAGATACCCCTTGACAATAAAGCAAAAAGTGTTAGAAGTAGCGATCGTACCCTACGTTGCGACGACGTAGAAGCCACAACCTGTGGTGGGTTTCCACGGCTGTTGTATTACCTGTCGCGTGGGCTTCAATGATCTTCCTTCGTTTGACAAATCAACGACGAAGAAATGCAGGAAACAGAAGATGCTTTCGCCGTGTTCTTACCCTGATTATTTCAGGTACGGTATGTCGATTCATTAGGACATTGTGTTCAAGTCAGTTGGTGGTGAATTCACCTTAGCCCGACAGACCTATTGTAGCTGTCAACAACATAAGATGACTTACTTGTGAAGATGGTATTGTTAAGTATCGTGGGTTCGAGGTCTGCCTCCGACCTCTGTCCAATTGAAGGGGTAGTTTAAATGATTGAAAAGCACTTCCCCTTGCTCTTAAAAGAATTGGGACACCCTACCCCTACACGAGAATGCACAAAACCGAATGCTAGCGCCTAAATCCAGTGGAAAATGGGACAGGGCCCATGTGTCTTCGAAACGGGAATCTGTTCATCTGTTAGCTTACTGGGTAACCCTAACCCTAGCGTGGCTACAGTCGAACTCAGGAGCTCTCCGTTTATAGAGCAAAATGACCGCGCTGAAAATAACTTGTGTATTGATACCCACAGCACAAGTATTGGAACTGGTATCAGGAGGGAAAAAATAGAATCTGAACATCTCTATCGATGATTGGTCGAAGTCGTACTTGTCCTGTTGCCAGTGTCCTGACCGAGACATTGATGCCATTATTTAATCTGACATGGTGACCAATATCAGGAAAGACAAAAGCATTGTGTAGTCTGATCCTGGTACAGTTTATTCCATGAAGCTTGACAGTTTATTGTTGGAAACTGACAAAATAATCTTGACTCAATGTCTTCTTACTGTCTTTGAACCAGCCCTCCTGGTCTTCATCATTACTTCCCATGAACTGTAGAGTTTTCAAAAACTTTGATCAAGGTTTACGTGTACAGTAATGGTCTTCATCATTGTGTCACATGGGTACGACAGTTTTGAAGGTTGTGTTGCTAAACATCTCAACGACTCATTGTGGTACTTTCTGGATTTTTTGTGGGGAGATTTCAGCTGTATCTTGTGGTTTTCATCTAGACTTTGACTCTGCTTGAGAAACGCTGAGGGGATAACGGTGACTCAAGGCCTGCTTACTAGCTTACCAGCAGACCGTTTCAACCACGTGTTGTGGTCTTCAACATTACTTCCCATGGTGTTGTAAAGTTGTGAAAACCTTTCGAGCTAATGGAAGATGCAGCTTACCAGAAGAGCGACTTGAGACTGTGACCAATGGCCGAAATCTCTAGAAAAATACAGTAAGAGGACCTTGAGTGAAATCTTTTTGTCCATTCAGGGCATTTTAACTGCTCAGAGGAACAATCTGCTGATGAGTCAGAGCGAGAGAGCTTCACTTTGGTCCTAATACTTTCATGTGTGTTGTTGGCTTTGTTTTCTTTTGTTACCATGTCTTGGGTGTGCCTGTGTGTGTGTCTCATCTGTAGATGAACAGGCCGAAGGAGGGGCAGATTCACCACGGACACTCATTAGCCTCCAGCTTCCTTTTCCTTTCAATGATTTGGCTAATGAGAGGGAGAGAGACAGAGCGAGAGAGAGAGGCCATTGTGATTGTTAATGCAGTTGTTGTAATTTAACTGACAGTCATTTCATTATTGTGGTTATTTCTGGTTCCTGTTGAAGGGTGTCCGTGAATACTCACCATATGGATTACAGGTGGATTCACTCTTATGTAACCTGTTGGATTAAATCCTACATCACTGTGTGTGTTGTGAGTTTAAATCTCTTAAAATAATGCTTATTATGATGTTATTTTTCAGTAAAATCAACTGAGGAATTAGTCAATAATCCAGACAAGCAGTAATAGTCAGCATTAACGACATTAAATCTATGTTTTTATAAATATTCTCTGGGAATATTTTCTTGTCCACCCCTGAGTTTTGAATTAAAGTTTATACTGTTGAGTCATACTGAAAGAATTGGAGCTGCTCTGTTCAGACTCATTACTGATGTGAACGCAGCCTCGGATAATGTGGGAAAATTAGCTTTGAATGACATCGGAGAGTTTAAAATATGACCCTGCAGATGTTTGAACATTTTCTAATACGTCATGAGTTCTCACTGACCTTAACTAATCTCAAATGAAGTGAGACCAGGCCTGTATCTGTTTATTGTAAGTGAGGCGTGACCTCGTTCACCAACATGAAAATGATCAAATGTCATAATAATAAGAAAAATAGCTGATGTGCTGTATAATCATAGAATACTTGTACTGGATTTAATTAATCTATTATAGCCCCATTATCTGTCATCACAATTAATCACAAGATAAACTGTGTGAGGATATGGGTGTGTCAACACCTCAGTTTATTTACTCCCTCGCTGTTGTTTCATGTTAAAACTCTTCGAAGCCGTTCATGCAGCCAAACACCGTCGTCTTTCCTGGAAGACTCTTATTATGAAGCAGCCACAGGAAGTGCTAAATCTCAGTGTTGACAGTAAAACAGTTTGTGAGAACGGCACTTCTGCTGGAGAGATAAAGTCAGATAAAGTTTGGGACGTTTGGGTAAGTGTTTATCTGAGGACATGATGATGAAGCTGAAGAAAGAGACAGAGCTCAGTGTTAACGCTTTGAAATTTACAGCACTTTACCTTTACTTTACCTTTACCTTTATTCTGTAACAGAAAAACAACAACAGGCAACACTATTGGTAAAGGGCGAGAGGTATGGGTGTGTGTTTGAATGAGGGGAGGAAACTGTCAAGGCCGTCCTGTCTGGCAGCGTTCACAGCCGCTGCCGTTCACCACAGGTGGTTTTCATATCAAACAGTAACACATGGTTTGTTACACACAGCTCTGCACTGTAACCTTCTTAACGCTCCGACAGTGTGTGTGTGTGTGTGTGTGTGTGTGTGTGTGTGTGTGTGTGTGTGTGTGTGTGTGTGTGTGTGTGTGTGTGTGTGTGTGGCAGGACGCTGTGGCAAGACGCTGGGAAAGTGCAGTTTGTGTGATTATGACATGAGCTCACATGCACATAATGTTCCTGTGCATGTGGAAACCTGGCGTGTTGTCCGTCATAGTCGATTTGAAAGTTTCCATGGTGTTTAATCTGCTGAGTAAATATTACAGATGTGAGATGAATGAAAAGCAGCGAGGCCTCGGCCAATCACGTCACAGTGTGTACCCACCAGAGGAGCGTCTCCAAGAGAAGTCGTGGTACGACGGCGGGCACTCCATCGTTGTTTTCCTCCCTGTAGTTCTGTCGATGGCCGTGGGGCGGGTTGTGTTCAAATCAAAACAATATGTGACAGTAATTGTGATCAGAAATACTGCTGGTATTCTGTGGTGGTGGATTGTTTTGGTGGTTGCGTGTCTAAATGTTGGGAAGCAAAAAGTTGGGACTTTTTCCACATTTGTTCTTTCCTGCAGGAAAGTTGCAGGAGATGTTTTTGTTTAGAGTCGATCTTAAACTTCATCTGCTTATAGATGAATTTTCTACAACTGAGGCCGAGACTTCATTTACACTTTATGATCTCAGGTCAGATTAGGAATGCACCGATTAGGCTTTTTCTGTCCCAATGCCGATACCAATACCTGGGCTTAGTGTATTGGCCCATACCCAATACCGATCCAATACCACTGTTGAACTAATGAACTGTATACTGTACCTTGCCATTGTGGAAGACAGTGGAAGCATCAGGTTTGACTTAAACATTACTTTGCCAACTTTGTAAAATGTTGAGTCACAAACATAGGATTGAAGTGAATAGATCGGCGTAATGGATCGGCCCCATTATCCGATACCCGATCTAGCTATTTAGTCAATATCTGGGCCGATATCCGATCTTAATATCGGATCGGTGCATTCCTAGATCAGATCAGATGGACTTTATTATCCCCAAGGGGAAGCATGGCCCAAAAACAAACCTAATTTCTGTTTTAAAGTATAATTGTATATGAATAAATAAGATCAATTAAAATAACATATTGCACAGAATGATATGATATGCACAAAATTAAGTCTATAGCTACCAATTTATGAAGGTACGGAGACAGGAACTGAGAGTGTCTGGAGTAAAATAATAGAAAGAACTTGTCGAGACAAAATTGCCAGTCCACATGGGTGAAACTGTAAACCTGTACCAGAGGCCTCTTTGGTTCTGCTGACTGCTGGGGAGTCCCAGGTATTTAAAACTCACAGAGCCACTGACACCCTGATGTCACATGAGTCTGTTTTCACATCAAGGCAGCAGTGGGTAAATTGGTCTCAGTGCTGCACGACCTAAATTGATGGAGATTAATCCACACACACATCCAAGAGGAGTCACACACACACGTTATTAGGAGGTATTTCTGGGGAAGTCTCTACAAAATCTGCTTCTGTTTTCTACAACAATACCTGCAGCGACCTGTGATCGTCCAACAGCTGAGAGTTCACCTCATTAAAACTACTGCTAGGTGTCGTTTCAGCTTGATGAAGATGTGGCAGATGTCAATCATTTTTCGTGCTAAAATGGCAACCAAATATTTTTAGAGTAAGTGTGGACGTTGAGTGATTCGATGACCCTGACCTTGCAACTTAACCTACAACAACAATGCACCCGTTTCTAAACGACATATAATTGACCAGCAGGAATAGATGGTGACTAATTCCAGTCATAATAATCCCATAAGATGTGATAATTAGCCTGAAGATCATCAGGCACTCCCACGTTTCTTCTTGAGTAATAACGTTAAGACAGGAAGATGTATGGAAAGTAAACAATGGAAAGCAGCATTAAGTCGGTGGTCAGTGTCGTTTCCTGTTTTGCACTTTTGCACCCAGAACAATTTTTGAGCGCTGATGGAACATAGGTTAACGGAATTTGTGGCCGAGATAGAAAAGAGTCGCTATATGTCATTACATGACTTAGCGGGTTGACCCAGGTGTAACGTTCCCATTGCAAGATGATCAGAGGCGAGGTTGATTGCAGAGACGTTTGACACCGGTGGCCACAGGTCAGTGACCCATTCCTATTGCCATCACAAGCCGATTGTTATCGGGTTAAAACAGTTTTTTTGGCCAGTGGGAAAGGGACATTTGATGAAATGTTTTCTCTTTCTGCTTAGAGCCTTGTTTTTCCTTAGAGCTGGACTTAGGCCCTGTTTGCACGACAACGCTCATGGGTGAAAATGTCAAAATATTTTATCGGATGCGCCTTTCGTTTAGACGGCGACGCTGTTTTTGGGGCTTAAAAATGCAAAAAAGCGAAACCACCCCGCAGAGTGAAAATCTTAAAAATGCTCCACCGCCACGTTCCCGTCTGAAGGGTAAAAACACAAAAGTTCACCACGCGTACGTGTTCACGTCACAGGCCAAGCGACAGTACAGGAAAATGACAACAAACATGTCAGATTCCACCAACTTTTGCGTCAACTGTATGCACGCAGATTTTCCCCCAAAAAACGCTCGTCTAAACGCGTCCGTGAGAACGCAACGCCACTTTTGCGTTTTCTGTTCAGATCGTTTCCGTGTAAACATAGCCTTACTTAAAGCAGAAGTAAGCGATCCGGCCGTTTTTCGGACTTCTTGTCAGCCGATGGAGTTAGCAGCCCCCGCCCTCGTCATGGATCTATTGGTCCTCGTCCCTACGTCACCACATTCACGTGCATCCCTTGGCTGCACACACAGCCCTTCATGCCGTTCTCTCTCCTCATTGGATAAAGGTTGTAGGATACAAGGAAATAGAATAAATGTTTTCTCCTCGGCTTACAGCAGAGCAGAGTGACTGACAGACCCGTGTTTCGGACCAACTCTATGTAAGTGATTGCCGTCGGAAGCTATTTAAGAGTATATTAACACAAATATTCCGCTTACTTCTGCTTTAAGTTTCTCGAAGATATACTCCTCTTGTCCAAAAGGTCTCTTCACTTCCAGCTGGCTCATTATGAGTCATGGACATCTAACTTCTTGTGGTCAACGGCCCAGTATCTGAGTCCTTATGATATAGTTGTGACTGTCAAGTGTCACAACGTCATGGACCACCTCCTCTGATTATTGATGGTTGTTCCAGTTCAAACCATCCATTCCTTGTCCTTTATCGACAATACCTGTCTTGTATCTTTTGGACCACAGTTCCTCTCTGATGAAGCTACAGCCAATTCAACTTCCAGGCTTCCTTCATCTGTTCAAGATGACTGTCTGTAAATCAGTTTGTGGAGCGGCCTATATTCAATTCAGTCTTATTTGTCCAGCGCCAACTCATGATAAGGAGTCTCCAGGCTCTACAGGTTGAGGTCAAGACCTTTAACTTCATTATAGAGGAACAACTTCCTTTGAACAGGAAGACACCTCCGTCAGTACAGTACCAGGCGCCCACTGGTCTTTACTGGTTGGGTTGAGGACTGTCTGCTGATCTCATGTCAGTGACTTCATGTTGTGGTGGCATTTCAGTGACAAAACCTGTCATTCGTCTTTGGCTGAAAGTGCCTGCTGAGTTGCACCATCACAAACATCCTCCCCTCTCTGGTTCACCTGCCTCTACCCTCGCTGTGAGTCAGCTGACGGCGCCGAGCAGATTCAGTTTCTGCTCGTCCCACAAGCTCCTGAACAAGACGCTCTATTCCTGGACAGTTTCCTCCCCTCGCCTTTCGTCTTCTGTCAACGTCTGGTGTTTGATGGGAGGAAAGCTGCTGGCCTGAGACGTGCAGGAAATCTTCCCTCCTCTTTTTTTTTTTTTTACGTTACATTTATCCTGAAGACGCAGCCTGTTTCTCCGTATCAGCAGTTTCACAAAGGAAATGAAACTTATAGCTAGCAGAAGACACTTTTTACATTAGCTGCAGCGTGCAAGCATGGCACCGTGCCACATACAAACAATATGACTATGATTATTATTCTTCTCGTGTCAGGAAACAAAGAGGATTTATTAAGATTTATTTACTTCTCACCTCATGAAAGCAATACCTCTTTAACACCCTGGGGTAACTTCTTCAAAACTGGTTAAAAACTTTCACTTGGACTCAAAGACAAAGTGATTATGTTTTAGTCTTTTAATGTTTTAAGTCAAGTGACTTCAAAAACATGAGCTCCTCAAGGGAATTTCTTCAAAATTGGTACAAACGTTCACTTGTACTCGAGGACAAATGGATTATATCAATTGGTCAAAGGTCAAAACACTTTAAAGCCATTTCTCAAGACTTCACACAATAATTATGACAAATATATCAGATACATGCTTGATGTTTGATATGACTCTGGATAAACAGTCTTCCTTCAGAGCAGATCATGTTGTATAACCGCCTAGATTATAACCACGTCACTGTTTACCCACAGTTTTTATTTGCCATTGTTGTTGCGAGCCAGAACCAGAATCAGCTTTCTTATGGTTTTTGCTGTTGTTCCCACCAAAGGTTTTGTTTTGCAGGATTTGCACAGATTCAAGGTAAATGAAAGTAAAACCAATAAAAAAACAAAACAACAAAACTTGGGACAAAAGATTGAAATGAAACCATGTGAGGAAGAACGAGACAGATTATACCCCTTTCCCACTGGCCAAAAAACCCGTTTAAACCCGCTAACAATCGGCTTTTGGTGGCAGTGGGAAAGGCGCACCGAGCCGCGTCAACCCGCGTCGACGCGGGTCAAACGACTCGGCAAGCGACGCGGGTTAAAATCGCCTTTAATCGGCTCGGCTCCGAACGGCTTGCAGTGGGAACGCCAGACCCGCGTCAACCCGCTAATTTACGTGATTACACTGAACGTTACGTGACGCTACGTCATCGCGCCGGTCGCGTCTCATATCACGTACCAAAACAAAGCTCTGCTCCGCTCTGCTCTCATCCGAGACTGGGATCAAAACATCAGAGAACACTGACCAAAAACGATAGAAAAAAGAAAAGAAAAGAAGTGACAGTCTGTTTAACTGACGTGTTGTGCCGCGGACGTCCGTCGTCCGGCCGCAGCAGACTCGCTGTCCTCCGCGGTCCTGGTGCTCCAGGTCAGCCAGCCAGAGAGTCTGCCTCGGCGGACGGACACTCCGCGGCGGGCGGCTGTGGCATGACTGTGTGTGTCTCTTGCACCGCGGATGAGAGCGGGGCGACTGGTTTATGCTCTGTCTGATCCCTCAGCGGGGGGTCAGACTCGGCTCATTTTGGTCAATGGGAAAGGGGCCAAATGCCGATTGCTAGCGGGTCGACCCGCGTTTAAAAAACCCGCGTCGACCCGCTAATTTTAGTGGGAAAACGGCTTCAGTCAGCTGAGAGAGCTGAAGGTTTCTGTGACAGCAGAGTGAAACAGTTAAAGCAAAGACATGGCTCCGTGTCAGGGATGTCTTGGCTGGCGGAGGCATTCGTGGCCTCGAGGCCAAATAACTTCCACCTCATGAGATCAGTGAGTTTCATCGAGGTTTTTTTTGCAGCTGGCCGATAAGATAAGAGACGGGCTGTCCGGTGTCCTCCTTGACCTGCCTTCACATCTGAGACATTGTTTCCTCACCCGTCCTCTCCCTGCTGCAGAGAGGGCAGAAGAAAGCATGTTTGTTTTCAGACGGTTGTGGACGTGGCTGAGCGCAGCCTCGGTGGCAGAAATCCAGTTTCACTTAATTAACTAAAAATGTGATTCTCATTGAATTAGAGCTTCCTCCTTCCTCCACAGCAGAAATGTGTGATTAGTTTGTTCACACTCAGCAGGAAATGACCAAAACTGAAGATCAGTGCGTCAGAGAGACGTTTACACCCTAAATTCCTGCCTAATGAACATTTTATTTCTTTTTGATAATAGTCAATCCTCATAAATTTAAGTTTCGATCATGTTTAGTTTCACTTCAGGATGCTTTATTGTCATTGGGAGATAATCGAGAAACACTCGTCAATCTGGTAAAGGTTTCACTTATCTCCCCCGTATTGTCGCCCTTCCTATAAAACGTTGACAACTCGCTGATACTTGTGCAGGTTTTAATTACCTGGCTTCCCTCCAGCCTGTTGGCACGGATACTGTAGCCGAACCGCCGCCGCCGCCGCTGCTGCCGTCACCCTGATTTATCCATCGTTTAAATGAGATTTTGCACCAGAACTTCAGTGGTGCTGCAACTTGTATTATTCCTCAGGCCTGTTCCTGTTCCCTGCTTTAGTTCTTATTCTGTAGTTTAGGAAGAAATCATTATTGTTGTGATGATTTATCACAAAATCACTCAAATATAATATATGCAGAAAATAATACATATTTCTACATCTACAGTTTGTGGTGAAACAAATTAAAAGACTCATTCTAAGGATAACATGGCTGTTTGATCCTGAAATTGATATTTGACTATTGAAAATAACCAATTTTATTTCATAAACAAACATTCAAACAGGTTTTGTACTGAGTGACAGTAAACATGTTGGTGTCCTCTGCTGGTCACACTGTGTAAGACACTGTTTCTAAAACACCTAAAACACAATTTACATTTGTGATGATCAATGAGGATTATTGATTGATGCATTGGGCTCAGCCAATGTATTGATCAGACTCAGAGTCCAAGTGTTTAGGAGTAGCTGCTGCTCTGCTCTTTGTCCTCTCGTTGTCTTGAAATGCAACATGTCCGCCAGGAAATCGATCTGCTTCATCAGCTGAGAGTTTCCCACCGTAGCTGGTTGTAACTTTTACCTCTTTTAATCTCTGTGGGAAACCGTGGTTCGTCTGAAACTTCAACATGAGTCACAGTGAAATGTTTCTCATTCTGAGCCGAGCTCTATTTCTGATCCGAGGCCCTCGGATATTTCTGGCATGGCAGCGTCTCAGTGTGGTATGAGGGAGGCATGGATTCCTGTTTCCAACTTAAACACTTCAACACTGTAAGAGAGTCCTGTTCAACCACACTGATACCACTCAGTGCCTGTTAACACACTCAAGTTTATAACTTTACAACTTCAACGACTGATTAGTTAAAGGGATAGTTCACCCAAAATTGAAATTTTCAAGTTTCAGAGTCCTCCGTGGCTTCTCTGAGTTACAGGGGGTCTCGGCGTAGCAGTGCATGTCCATATAACGGTTGCAAATGGATACCAACTGTCTTCGTAACAAAAAGACACACCAAAAAACATCCAAATACCTCCATGCTGCTCGTATGTATGTCTGTATGTCTTGTATTGAAGCCCCGAAATGCGAAATTGTCCTGAAAAAAATAAAATGAGTCTATATTTCAAGCTAGTTTTGTAGCGGAAGCTTCTCAAAGCTCCTCTTCCTGGTTCGTCAAATTTGGACGAACTGGGAAGAGGAGCTTCTGCTACAAACAAGCTTGAAAAATAGACTTTTTGGGGCTTCAATACAAGACGGACATTACATACGAGCAGCATGGAGGTATTTGGATGTTTTTTGGTGTGTCTTTTTGTTACGAAGACAGTTGGTATCCATTTGCAACCGTTATATGGACATGCACTGCTACGCCAAGACCCCCTGTAACTCAGAGAAGCCACGGAGGACTCTGAAACTTCTCCCAGCCCTTAGTCGACATGAGGGTGAGTAGATAATGAGTGCAATTTCAATTTTGGGTGAACTATCCCTTTAATAAAGCAGCAGGTGTCAGGTTGTGATTCTTTTATTCACAACTTTCAAATATTCAGGAAACATTAGAGAAATCCTGTGCTGTTCAAGCTGCAACGTTTTCTAATTTTAGCAGGAAAAATGTTGCTTTGTTTTATTTGTCATAAAAAGAAACGAGATGAAATGTGTCCAAGAATCTGACAGAGAAGAAGAAACAGCCGGTGTGTGCTTCCAAAAATAAAAAAAACTGTGTGCGTTAGCTATAAAAAATGGTTTGTGTTCATTGTGTTGCTGGAGCTGCCCACGCACAATTAGCACAGATTGGACAACAGAATAATGAAACGTCAGGTCAGTGCGTAGTTTACTGCCAAGTGATGGCAGGCACAGGCTGGTGGAAGGGAAGCTAGCAGCTAAACACAGAGTTAGCATGTTGAAGAAACACTGTGAGATGGTTGTGTCATGGTTACTCCCAAACAAACTGCAGATTAAACACAACCAGATGTTGTCATTTTAGTGGCCAATAAGATTTTAGTGTTTTTGGACATTTGTCATGATTCGCTGTTGATGCTACAGAGTGAGATGAGATTATCTACTTACTTATTGACTTTAGTTTGTTTTTAAATCCTAGCTTTTATGTTATTTTCTTTCTCTTTTCATTTTATTTTACATTACCTAATTCAGTCAGTTTTTTTTGTTCTTATTGTTTTAATATTTAAATCTATCTCCTATGTTTCCTCATTTTTTTAAATTCAAGATAATGTTTCCTCAGTATCTCGTTTGTCATGATGTAACATGAGCACTGATTTTCTGAGGTTCTGTGTGTGGGTAGATAGAGCCTTTTCTTTATTTATTTTCTTCTTTGATTGTGAAGCAAAGTGCTATACAAATAAAGTTTGATTTGATTTTAAATTGATTTGATGAACATCACGACCGCACGAACGCCTGCTGCATCTATCAGAGCGCTGATTATACTGAGTTTACCCCTGTGAGTCATTACACAACATCAAAGGGTTGTTGTACTGCCCTTATCTGGCAGATGTTTTCATTCTTAATGTGTGTGTGTGTGTGTGTGTGTGTGTGTGTGTGTGTGTGTGTGTGTGTGTGTGTGTGTGTGTGTGTGTGTGTGTGTGTGTGTGTGTGTGTGTGTGTGTGTGTGTGTGTGTGTGTGTGTGTAGATGGGCCAGGTGAGGAGGAGATCAGGCCTCAGGACGGTGCACCTGAGCCAAGAGACAAAAGAAAAAACCAAGACTCATCATCAAAGGTAAAAACTGAAAGATTCATATATGAACTGGATTTAGTGACAGAATACGACACTTTGACTTGTGTTTAAGAGAAAAACAAACAAATAACACACAGACTGAATCTACAGGCAAATAAACGATACAATTAATGCCATTGAGCTTAATGCAGCAACTCGGAAGTCGGAAAAAAACAAGCTCCGAGTTGTAAAAAATGAATTGAACGGTGTCGAACTCGGAAATCACAGGCCGGAAACTCGGGTATCATCTCAGAGCTCCGACTTTCCGACTTGACGTCATGGCAACATCAAAACATGGCGGCTCTTGTCTTAAACGGTTAGAATTTAAAAAATTTAAGTTATTTGTTGAGGTTTTAATGCATATTTTTTGTACTATTGCAGTATATGCAATACATTTATATTAAGCTGTGATTGTTGTAGCCTATTGTGTGAAATTGTGGTCTTCGTATGTAACGGAAATAACGTTTAACTGTTATCACGGCTGTAACGTTATATGTGCGCTCATCTGCGGCGTCTCCTCTCCTCTTCATTTGCCTCCAAAACAAACATAATTTACTGCTGCATATATTTTTCGTATTAAGCTATGAGCCACAATATGCCAAACTTCCTTCGGGTATCCATGTTTTTTCTCTTCCGAGTTTCTGCAGCGTGAACGCAATGATGTCGGAAGTGTCCAAGTTGGGAATTCCGACCTCCGAGTTGTTTTGAACGCAGCATCAGTCAGTGTGTGTGTGTGTGTGCCCTAAATAGGCCGTGCTGACCAATGAGGAAGGCCATGGTGATGAGGAGAAAGCTCGGAGGAAAGCTGAGAAGAAGAGAGCCAAGAAAAAAGTGAGTAAAGTAAAAAACCTTTCTCTGATCTGAGCTGTTTAAGTGTAACAGTGTGTTTATTATTAGTGTTTTATAATACATTAAACACAGGACAGTGTGTCGTGTCGTCTCTGATGAAGACCAGCTGTAGTCATTGTGTTGTTGCTTAGCAGCCTCACAGAAACATGACGATGACATGACACTGTCAAACGCTGAGGTAAAGAAACATGGCCCAGGTGTGCTGAGTAACAGGTGTGGGTGTGTCTCTGTCGTCCATCTCATGTGTTTTTATTGTCCATGGTTCATGTGTCGACTGAAATACACTCACACACACCTCCCTTCCTCCATCATTACACCACACCCCACTCATACCTGTCCACACACACACACACACACACACACACACACACACACACACACACACACACACACACACACCTGTGTACCCCCATATGTGTGTGTGCACCATCCCACAGCCACCACAGTGTCCACGCTCTCCTTTCAGAGGCAGAAAGAACGAAGGAAACTGGAGCGAGGGGAGAGGATTGAAGACGTAGAGCAGGTGAGAAGAACAACACCTGCTCTTATGTCTTCATGAAGTCTGGAGGAGGTTATGTGTTTATGTTTGTCCTGCTTATTTCCACTAATTTCACTAAGATAAGGTAAGGTAGGGTAAGGTAGGTTAGGGTAGGGTAAGGGCAGGATAAGGTAAGGTACAGTAGGAAGGGTAGGATAAGGTAAGGCGAGGTAGGAAAAGGTAATGTAGGGTAGGATAAGGTAAGGTAGGGTAGGCAAGGACAGGATAAGGTAAGGTAGAAAGGGCAGGATAAGGTAAGGTAGGGTAAGGTAGGAAGGGCAGGATAAGATAAGGTAAGATAAGGTAGGGTAACGTAGGAAGGAAAGGATGAGGTAGGGAGGCAAGGTAAGGTAGGAAGTGCAGGATAAGGTAAGGTGAGATAGAAAGGGCAGGTTATGGTAAGGTCAGGTAACATAGGGTAGCATAGGGTAAGTTAGATGAGGTAAGAGATACTTTATCCATCTCAGGATAGGAAATGATTGTGCTACAGCACCAGGTATTCAGGAATAAAAATATAAATCCACAAATCTATAATAAGAATCTAAAATATCCATAAATAAATAAATACAAATAATGGTGCCATAATGCAAGAACTGTGCTGAATACCCGATGAGTTGTTATAACCAGAGTCCAGTGTGTTCTCACCATTGTTGGGCACAAGGTTACTTTTAAGAAAGCTTGGTTTTTTGCACTTCGCTGCACTGTTTTTTAACCTTGGTTTTGCGTGTGACCAATAAACTTATCTATCTATCTATCTATCTATCTATCTATCTATCTATCTATCTATCTATCTATCTATCTATCTATCTATCTATCTATCTATCTATCTATCTATCTATCTATCTATCTATCTATCTATCTATCTATCTATCTATCTATCTATCTATCTATCTATCTATCTATCTATCTATCTATCACAGTCAAATAAGTTTAAGCTGCAAACAGGAACCGGAGTTACAGAGCAGGAGTTACTATACTGAGTAATGTCTAGTGGCTTTACACGACCCAGTAAGAATATCTGACTCTCTCTTCTTCTGGGATCATTTTGTAATGGCAAACAGGGAGAAGAAGAAGAAGAGGAGGAGGAGGAGGAAGAAGAAGACGAGGATGAAGAAGAAGAGGAAGCAGCTGGAGCGGCGACGGAGAGCAACAGCGAGGAGGAGTTCAGAGCGGAGCAGGAGTGGACGGAGGTTCGTCCCAGAAACAGATGCAGCCCTGAGTCTCTTCCTGCCCTGGAGACCGCGGAGAGCAAGAGCAACCACCAGATCCTTCACAGGAGCTCAGAGGAGGTGGGTCCAGGTCCAGGTCCAGGTCCAGGTCCAGGTCCAGGTCCAGGTCCAGGTCCAGGTCCAGGTCCAGGTCCAGGTCCAGGTCCAGGTCCAGGTCCAGGTCCAGGTCCAGGTCCAGGTCCAGGTCCAGGTCCAGGTCCAGGTCCAGGTCCAGTGGTGTGTCCCAAATCGCGCACTTCTGCACTTACACTTAATATTTTGAGTACATAAGTGCGTTCACACTGAGCAGTGTGCGAAAATGTAGTGCGCTATATGTGCACTCAATTAGCGCACTCAAACGGGCAGAAAATTGAGTGTGGATCGATGGACACTTTCCGCACTCAAGGCCGCCATCTTAGTGACGTAGCGGAAGCACGTCACTACTTTTCAAACGGCAGCGGTTGCTTTGAGCAGCGACGGAGCTGACACCGGCATAAATGTCTTTAAAGGTGTACAGAAATGCCCGTTTGTCCTGTTTGTCGCGCTACCACGAGCTGCAACACGAGTTTACCCGAGTGAGGAAAACGAATTTGATTGGTCGTTATCGAGCGGGCGGGATATTCAAAGCTTGGGGCGAGACAGAGCTCCGTGTGCGTGTGTGTGTCTCAGATGTTTGAATGACGGATGACGGATCCAATATCAGTGGCTGGTGAGTCGTGTACAGACTGACGTATAATCCGTGCGCCTGCATTATCCAATGCGGAAAAAAAAATACACACTTTCATCCCGGATTTACTCAAAAATAGAATTTTGCACAAAGTTTGGCCTACAACGTCTGATAGATGAGTTATTACACTAATTTTATGAACCAGAGTGGAATCAAATTCAATTTTCTTTTCTGTACAGCTTTAAAAAACACTCATAACAGCACAACAACAACACTAACACAATAAAGCACAACTTAATAGCTCGTTTTGATCGGCAGAAAACGCTGTCAAGTGTCGGCGACAGTGCCGGCTGCAATCAGAATTTATAAAATAGAAGAAGAAGCTGTCGAGTCATTTCCGGTAAGCGCACAGCGGCAGTGTTTGATTTGAGACGGTACTAGCCTGTCGAGCCTTACAGTACTTTGAAGTGTGCGATTTGAGACACACCCCAGGTCCAGGTCCAGGCAGTAGTTTCACGTCCTGTGTCTCTGGTCTGTGTTTCAGGAGCCAGAGTGGGACATCAGCAGTGCGTTTGTGGCGAACGCGGCCAGTCACATCAAACTCAAAGGGCCGAAGAGCCGAGCGTCGCAGATCAACAGGATCAACAAGGACAACGAGGCCAAGAGCAGCAGCCAGGTAGCGACACAAAGCGACAGATTCTGTGTGAGGAGGAAACGGTGATGATGTGTCGTCTGTGATCCGGAGGTCTGAGCAGCTCTGATGTGTTTACAGGGGGAGAGCAGCAAAGAGATGAAGAGGAGGGGGGAGACGCTGACAGGTGAACTCATTTTATTAATGTAAATGATCAGAGTCAGATCCCAGAGTTCCTATCTAGACATTTTAAAGGGATAGTTCAACATTTTGGCGAATTGGCCCATTGCCATAATCCCTATAGTCATAGCAGTAGGTTTGTTACCTTTAATTGTCGGTGCAAGCTATTTTTAGAACGGCGGAGCAGAGCCGCGAGCTGCTCAGAGCTACGCTACGGAGGCTCATGGGATTTCTTGGTTTCCCTCATCGAACTCATCAAATACACAATCCAACAACTCCACAACGCTCTGGTGGACAAGTTGTGACCTGCACATTCACCACGCTATGAGATAATAACACAACGTCACCAGACAGAGTTGTTTTAGAGGGAAATACAGAGACTGCTTGATGAAAAAGCAGGGCGGCACGGTGGCACAGTGGTTAGCACTGTTGCCTCACAGCAAGAAGGTCCTGGGTTCGAATCCCCCGGCCGCCCAGGTCCTTTCTGTGTGGAGTTTGCATGTTCTCCCCGTGTCTGCGTGGGTTTCCTCCGGTTTCCCCCACCACTAAAAACATGCCAGCTAGCCTGATTCTCCAGTCAGCGCCCCTGACCAAAGGCACTGGCTCATAATCTGGAGTTGGTCCCCGGGCGCTGCACCGTGGCTGCCCACTGCTCCTCAGGGATGGGTTAAATGCAGAGAAAGAATTTCACTGTACTAGCTGTATATGTGACAAATAAAGTACCTTTACAAAAAAAAAACTGCCCCCGACAGGAACGCGCATCAGCGGTTTTGCATGAATTTACCTCTAAAACAACTCTGTGAAATCCCATGAGCCTCCATAGCATAGCTCTGAGCAGCTCACAGCTCTGCTCCGCCGCTCTAAAAATAGCTTGCACCGACAATTAAAGGTAACGAACCTACTGCTATGACTATAGGGATTTTGGCAATGGGCCAATTTGACTAAATGTTGAACTATCCCTTTAAGGATAGCCAGAGAAGAAGAGGAAGACGTGTTCAGATGTGATGTGAGTGCAGGTGTTTGTATACAACAGAAATAATCATGACAGAGCTCTGCTCTGGGATCATCAAAGATCATCTACGAGGGAAGATCTCTCACTCTGTAGCTCAGATCACGTCAGTTTCAGGAGTCACAGTCTCCAGGTTAATTTCACATCCACTGGTACATTTCTGTTCTTTAGTATGACAGTGTGTGTGTGTGTGTGTGTGTGTGTGTGTGTGTGTCCACCGTGCAGAGCAGGGCATCCAGATGTTCCAGCAGGGCCAGTACAGCCAGGCAGTGCACATGTTTACAGAGGCCATTTACTGTGACCCCAAGGACCACCGTTTCTACGGGAACCGCTCGTACTGCTACTGGTGTCTGGAGCGCTACTCCTCCGCCCTGGCCGACGCTCAGCGGTCCATCGAGCTGGCTCCTGATTGGCCGAAGGGATACTTCCGAAAGGGCTGCGCCCTGATGGGGTTAAAGGTCAGCAACCAGTGGCCACACGCGACACACTTAAAGGGATAGTTCAACACTTTTGGCAAGTTCTCCTCTCACCATAACCCCTATATTCATAGCAGTAGGTTCATTAGCTTTAATTATCGGTGCATGTTGTTTTGAGATCAGTGGGGCAGAGACGTGAGCTGCTCAGTGAACGGTACAGGTCCCCTGTCCCTTATCAAACTCATCAAATACACAATCCAATCCAACAACTCCACAACGCTCTGGTGGACAAGTTGTGACCTGCACATTCACCACGCTATGAAATAATCATGTAGCATTACGAGACAAGTTGTTTTAGAGGTAAATGCAGCCGGAACTACATCCCAGACACGGCTGCTGGGCGGAGGGATTTCAAAAATGCAAGTAGTTCCGCGTATTTGCTTCATATACATTATTATTTCATAGCGTGTCGAAAGTGCAGGTCATAACTTCTTCACAAGAGCATTTTGGGCATTGTTGGATGGTGTATTTGATGAGTTTTGAGGGAAAGGCGAAGGTACTGTTTCGTGAGCAGCTCGCATCTCTGCCCTATAGGGACTATAGGGATTATGGCAATATGCGAATTCGCCAAAATGTTGAACTATCCTTTTAAACATATCAACAACAACAAGTCATCATGACTGAAGTGAACCGTGTCCCATGACAGAGGTACAGCGAGGCAGAGAAGGAGCTGGAGCAGGTGCTGAACCTGGACCAGGACATCACCGAGGCGTCCAGCAAACTGGTCATCTGCCGGACACTGCAGCTCATGGTGAGGAGCCGCCGCTCTCCACGGCGAGGAAATAAAAACACATGATTCATGTCAGCAGCTGAAATCACCTCACGTTCCTACTGGTCCTCATCTTATCTTTGCTTTTTACTGAGTTTTTACTGAGTTACTGAGCCATTTTATGAAAAAAGAAATGAAAAATCCCATTAGGGGAAAGTTTCGAAAAAGACCCAAATATATCCCATTCATACACCTATTAACTATTTTTCTCATGTGAATAGGGTCAAATTTTTAACCTTTAGATATCTCCATGAAAATTACCCAGTTGATTACTTACATTAAGACACACAAAGAATGTATTACAAGTTTTTTTTTAATTGTTTGTTAATATGAGCAAATGTGCATAAATTTGCATAAATCCCACAGTTTTGACTGCATTATATATACTGTATAATATATAAATGTGCTGTGGTGGTACGAGCATGGAAATTGGGATGAGTTGAATCCATCGGTCACTCAACAAGAAACCACTTGAAATTTCAAGATGGCTGCAATTTTTCAAGATGACCGCCATGTTAACAAAGAATTTCAAAAAACTTGTAATACATTTTTTGTTTGTCTTAATGTAAGTAATCAACTCAGTAATTTTCATGGTGATATCTATAAGTTAAAAATTTTACCCTATTGAGATGAGAAAAATAATTAATAGGCGTATGAATGCGCTATATTTTGGTCTTTTTCCCCTAATGGGATTCTTCGGGGCTTTTTTCCCTCACTCAGGGCAAGTTGAGGATACAAAATCAGTTGAGTTTGCTTCTGTTGCAATTTGTTCAACCTTTTTTCATAAAATGACTGGACTATGAAGAGTTAGAGGAGTTACAGAAGTTTGTATCTGTCCTGACGTTGATTTACTGTAGAAACACATGAGGAACTTGTTCCCTTTGACCTTTCTCTGTCTCCTTTGTTCTGCCTGCAGGAGCTGGGCTTTGAAGAGGAGCAGAGCAAAGTGCTGCTGCAGAGGTTCAACACTGTCCCGGCGGTCCTCGCCTCCACTGAGGCCAAAGGTAAAGATGCAGCTGCAGCGCCGTCGGCGTCCACACGGAGGCAGCACCGAGACGCAAATCTCACACTCACACTCACAAGATCAACACTATGTACAATAGATCAGAAGCTAATAATACAGGGTATCCGCCGGGCCTTGAAAAGTATTAAAAGGTGATAAATAAATTTGGGGAAAATTAAGACCCTTAAAAAGTATTAAAAAGTCTTTTCATGACTTTATAAAGTCTTAAATATTGAAGGTATTTTTTCTGAATTAGCTGTCCAAGAGTTTGAGTTGTAAAAAACATTGCGGAAGTGTGTGAATTTATTTGTTTTATTAAAAAACAAAGATGAACCGGTTCATGAAAAAGAAAAGAAGATTGTTGTTTTTGTTTTTTTGAGAGTTGAGCAATGTTTTTTTTGATAAACTTTGCCTTTGATTTATTATCCCAGCCTTTTTTTAATTCTGTTGTATGATAGTGGTCTATAGTCTTTATCACAAAAACTAAAACTGTGCAGTTAAAAGTGTCACTGATGTAAATGGTTACAGCTTGAAGCGGCGGTGAGGTATTAAAAAATGTTGAGAAGGTCTTGAAAAAGTCTTAAAAAGGTATTGAAATTAACTTCAAGATTCCTGTATATACCCTGTTATAACAATAAACCTCACTGTTATGAAGTAATGAGACATTTATAACCCTCACTGACTCTGTCTCCTCTTCCAGCACTGAAACACATCGACCTTCAGGACCAGAGTGGGTGAGTGAGAATCACACAAACACCTCAGAACACACAACATGGTTCATTTTATTTGGGGGCGTAAAAAGTATAAAACATTAATATGAAACAACATATAAAATAATAAACATTAACACTCCTCTCCTTCCTCCTTCCTCCTCCTCCTCTGTCTCCAGGAGTTGTCGCTCTCTGTGGGTCGGGAACATCACAGTGGAGGTTACAGAGAGTGACCTGTGGGAGCTCTTCAAGATGTAAAAACACTGTGTGTCATTTAAATGTTTCATGATGTGTCAGACTCTGGTGATCATTGATCCTGATTGATTGAAACCATAAATCTGATCAGTTTCCGATCGGTATCTTCATCCAGCGTCACGGCTCAGTGAAGCTCAGTCAATAAAACCACATCTACCTCAATAGAGAAGTGAGAGAAAGTGTTAGCGGTTGCAGTAGATGATGTCATTGCAGCAGCAGCACTGTTTTTTTAGGCGTCTATTTGTTACACAGAACAAGACAGCACATGCAGGGAGCGCAGTAGTTATAATAACAGCAATAATAATATTAATACAAATAAAATAGAATAAAGTAAAAAAAAAAAAAAAAAAAAAAAAAAAAGTATATATACAGCTCTGGAAAAAAATAACCAGACCACTTTCACAAATGTTTGTTAAAAGCATCTCTACATGTATGACAGTCATTCTTTTCTTTTCTTTTTTAAACACCAACCCAAACACAAACTCATTCTCCTTAATTAAACATTGACATTATCCCACAAAAACTGATTTATAAACTCTTCCTGAGTTAAAATATTATTGCTGTGTTGTTTAGGAATAAATATGAACATGTTTTCTTTGCATTATTATTATTATTATTCAAGGTCTGAAAAGACTTGATATTTTTTGTTATTTAGACTATTCTCAGCCAATAAAAGCTCTAAATGACAATATTTTTTTTCAATTTTGGGAGAAGTTGGCGGTAGTTGATAGAATAAAACCAAAATGTTTTAATTGAATTTTACTCAAACACATAACTATGAATAGTAAAACCAGAGAAACTGATCATTTTGGGAGTGGTCTCTTAATTTTTCCTAGAGCTGTATTTATATTCTATACAGCATGTGTGTGTATATATATATATATATATATATATATATATATATAGTATATACACTGTATATACCACACCAGTAGTAGTTATAAAAGTCTGTACCATGCTGTTGATGCGTTTCCATGGTTACAGGTTTGGCGAGATAGAGAGCATCCGAGTTCTTCACGAGCGCTTCTGTGCCTTTGTAAACTTCAAGAACGCCAACATGGCCGCCAAAGCCCTGGAGAAGCTGCAGGTGAGAGTGACAGATATTTGGACAGGTGTGTGTGTGTGTGTGTGTGTGTGTGTGTGTGTGTGTGTGTGTGTGTGTGTGTGTGTGTACTGACGTTGTGCTGCTGCAGGGGGCGGAGCTGGGCAGCAGCCGGCTGGTGATGCGGTATCCCGACAAGTGGATCCACAGGACCAACAGCAGCCTCGGCCCCGGCGCCGCAGGACCACAGCAGAGCTCCGCCTCCACAGGGTAACGGAGGACTGAAGATTAAATCTGGTTTAAAAAGGGATAGTTCAACATTTTTGGCAAATTCTCCCATCACTGTAATCCCTATAGTCATAGCAGTAGGTTCATTACTTTTAATTATCGGTGCATGTTGTTTTGAGATGGGTGGAGCAGAGCCGCGAGCTGCTCAGAGCTACGCTACGGAGGCTCATGGGATTTCTTGGTTTCCCTCATCAAACTCATCAAATACACAATCCAACAACTCCACAACGCTCTGGTGGACAAGTTGTGACCTGCACATTCACCACGCTATGAGATAATAACACAACGTTACCAGACAGAGTTGTTTTAGAGGTAAATACAGCCAAAACTACTTTCCAGACACGGCTGCTGGGCGGAGTGATTTCAAAAGCGCAAGTTGTCCTGAATATTTGCTTAGTGTGTCGTAATGTTACATAATTATACATGATTATATCATAGCCTGGTGAATGTGCAGGTCACAACTTGTCCACCAGAGTGTTGTGGGGTTGTTGGATTGTGTATTTGATGAGTTTGATGAGGGAAACCAAGAAATCCCATGAGCCTCCGTAGCGTAGCTCTGAGCAGCTCACGGCTCTGCTCCGCCGATCTCAAAACAACATGCACCGATAATAAAAGGTAACAAACCTACTCCTAGATAAACTGTAGGGATTATGGCAATAGGAGAATTTGCCAAAAATGTTGAACTATCCCTTTAAATTACTCAGGCTTAACGTTAAACTCAGCTGAGCTCCTCCCCTCTCTGTGCCACACAGGTCAAACAGACGGCGGACGCCTCTGAACGGAGACGAGTGCATCTACTGGCGGACCACGGGCTGTATCCACGGCGACAGGTGCCGCTTCAAACACATACCGGACCAGCAAGGTCGCAACAGGAAACCGTGGCAACCCTGACCCTGACTGTGTTGACACTTGTTGTGACCCCCCCCCCCCCCCCCCCCCCCCCCTCTCGAGGCAAACACTGAGGACGGAGACACTGACGGCTGAATGTGGAGGAAGAGGAGGAGGAGGAGGAGGAGGAGGAGGAAGAGGAGGAGGGGTCAGGGGTCAGAGGTCGTGACTGACTCGACCTCAGAGAGGAGACGATGAAGCCACGTGACGGTTAAACCGGTGGCGTGAGGAGTCGGGATTAACTCTTAACTCCGTCATCCGGACACAAACCAAAGACCAGACTCTGTGTCCTCGCTCCTCCCTGAACTGCTTCAAAATGAAGTCTTTTCTTTCTTTCTTTTTTTAAATATTTGCACAAAACAATAAATAAATGAATGAATAAACACTGACGTTTGACCCTTGTTGTGATTTTTAGTTGTTCTGATCTGATTTTGGATAATGGATTGGATCAAATGTTGAAATTGGGTTCTTTCAAAACCAAAAACGGATTCTGAGATCGGATTGGATCACATAATCCAATTTTGGTTTTAATCTGGATCAAACCCTCAATTTGTGTTGTTCAAAACTTTTTAGTAGGATCGGGAAAACTTTGATCCAAAACGGTCGGGTGGATTGAGGAACTAAATGTGATTTCAATTAAATTCAAACTGGTCAAATAAACAATATTTATAATGTAGTGCTATATGAACATTTATTGATTTATATTGTGCACCTAATGTTTAAACTACTTTTCCCCAAACTGAATTAAATGAAATTTGAAGTTTGAATTTGAAACGCATGGGGAAATATTCACAATGTCACTAATGTATAATGTACTGTACATCTGCTTTTCCAGACTGATCCAATCCTACTTTGCTTTGAACAACTGGGATAAAAAGTAAAACGGATTACGTGATCCTGGATAGCAAAAAAAAAAGATTTCAAAATCTGGATAATTGTTATCCAGATTTACACCTTTTGAACAACTGGCTAGAAGGTTATTTGTTCTTCACCTTCAGGATGCTCAGATTGTGAGTTAAGTTTCTCTTTCCAGTAACGTACAGACACAGGAAGTCGGTGCCACTTCGGGGTGTTTGTCACACTTCAGCCAACCACATCCTCGCCACCAATCTCGATGCTGACGCTCGAACCTTCAGACTTTTAACTCAGCAGGTTGTTTGTTGTGTGCAGACTGAGGAGCAGAGAGGAGCCGAGCTGTCATGGCTTCCACAGCAGCACCAGCGTCTGGAGTCGTCGCCCTCCTCCTCCTCACTCTGTCAGGTACGACAACTTTATTAACTTCAGACATTTAGTCTCTTCTGTAGCTTTAAATGCAGCGCGTTGAATATCAAATATCCAGTTTATGTGTGTGTGTGTGTGATGAATAAACCTGAGGCGTCTCCAACTCTCCTGCTACCGGCAGTAAATCTCTTCCTGTTGCAACAGTACTGTACCTCACCCAGAGCTTCTGTGCAAAACCACAGACTCTCAGTTTTATTATATGTAATAATAATAATACAAATAACAATAATACACTTTATTTATATAGAATCCATTAAATCCAGGCTTCAGGAGTCCAACTGTTTTGTTTTTTTGACTTATCTTGTAGATTCTTTTAACTAATGAAAATTCAATTGTTATTTGCATTCTATTTGTTTTTTGTCTTTTGTCTATGATTAATGTGACGATGCGTTGAATCTTTATGTGCTGCCGTTCTTGGCCGAGGTCTCTCTTGCAAAAGAGATCTTGGATCTCAATTGGACAAACCTGGTTAAATAAAGGTTATAATAATAATGATAATAATAAAATACAGAACTTCTCTTAACAGTGTTGCAAAGAGCTTCCAGGAGGATTTCAAACACAGCAGTGAACCAATAAGGATAATAATCTTTATTTGTGAAGCATGTTTCGCAACAAGGTCACAAAGTGCTTCACAAAAAAAGATACGAGCAAACAACAAAACTGCGATGAAACAGATGATTCAGCAGAACTGGTCTGAGCAGGTGAACTGATCTTGATGTAGGATTTTAATATGTAATAGGATTTTAAAATCAGTCCAAACAGAGGTTAAAAGTGTGGTGATGTCGCCTCCTGTGCAGCTATGACACATAAACTGTCAAACATCAATAAATTATGTCGCCACTGATAGAAGTAGGCTAGATATCCAGGCTGTAAGGGGTTAATGGATGAGGTTGTTTTTAAGCTTTAAACTTTTACAAAAACGGCATTTTAACTTCCTAGAAAACCAGCTGCACGTATTTTAGATCACAAATACCATGATGGGCCACAGGATATATCTTTATACTTTTCACTGGATTAGTTGTTATTTGTCAGTTTTCTGCTCTTGTTTTATGTTTCTTTAATTATTTTATCTGTACAGCACTTGGTAACTTTTAGTTATGGATATTGATTGTTGGAGCCAGTATGTAATTTTCGGTTTAACCACTAGGTGGGGCATTAAGGTTGTGGAAAAGCAGGTAGGTAAGACTAAGGGGCATCAGGTGTGTGCAAAAGAGGCAGGTGAGTAGTTTTTTATTGACCATGTCCTTGTTACTATGAAGAGAATTGAACCATGTCCTGTTTGTGTCAGTAAAAGTATTCAAAAGGTGGGTAGTGGACATTGGTTTTGTGGAGCCCACACACACACCAAGGGAACTCATACGGTTGCATCATGCAAAAGTTTGGGCACCCCTGTTCAAAGTTTCTGTTAATGTGAACAGTTAAGCAGCAGGTGGAAGATTAAATGAAAGTAAATAGTGAAACAAAGTAAAATAAATGAAATAAAGTTAATAATGAAACTCTCCAATATTTTAATATCGGTGTATTATTTTAGTTTTCTACAGTTTTAGAGTGAAAAGGGAAACACTCATTATTGTCTTGGTTGATTTAATATGGACCCCAGGAAGAATATTTTCATCTCAATCAAGACTAATGGGGATCCAAAATAAACAATAAACAATAACTTTAAGCCTTTTGGAGATCACCTCATGAACAGTTCACATTAACAGACATTTTGACCAGCTGGGGTGTCCAAACTTTTGCATGATGCCCCTGCAGCTGATGGTCATATGGATCGGCAGTGGTGTCATCATGACTGTGTGTCTCATGGGAGTTTCAGGTGTTGACGTTGGAGGAATTATTGATCCATACTTAGATTAGATTAGATTAACTCCAAGAATATTTGTCCTTTTTCTTGTCAAAATGTCTCATTTCTAGTCAAAACTAACCTCTTTCCACTTAAAAAAAGACTCATCACTTAAAAAAAATTAAGTTGTTTTTAGATCATTTTCACTTGTTTCAAACACATTTTCACTTGAAATAAGTAGAAAAATCTGCCAGTGAAAGCAAGTTTTTTGTGCTTGTAATAAGAAAGAAAAACTTGCTCCACTATCAGATTTTTCTACTTATTTCAAGTATAAATATGCTTGAAAAAAGTTTTAAAAAAGTGTCTAAAAACAAGCTACTTTTTATGTGTTGAATCTTATTTTAGGTATAATGAGATTTGTTTTGACTAGAAATGACATTTGGACTAGACTATTTTCCTATCTTATTGTTTTTAAACCGTAACAAATTTGATCTTTGAATATGTTGGGTGAGGTTTTCATATAAGCCCTCTTGGGTTTCATACCTCCCCTTTGCACATCCCAGTAATGTTGATTGTTCATGTTGTTTATTTATATGATATTGTTCGTGCTAAATAAATAAATAAATAAAAAATAAAAAAAAATAGGACAAATATTCTTGGTAAGATTTTGAGGTTTTGCAGTGAGATCAGTTTGAGTGTGAAGAAGTTTCATCAGTGATAGGCTATAAAGACAGTTCTCCCAGTAGAAAACCTGTTGTTCTACCTCTGACTGTAGTTTCCTGTCTGTGCTGCAGCGCTACAGAACCGCAGTGACGCCCGGCTGACCTACATCTCTGCTCGGATGTGCGCTGTGAGCGGCTCGACGGTGGACATCCGCTGCTCCTACAGACGACCGTCCTCCACCAGAAGACGCTCCGTCCCGGTGGATCAGACCTTGTGGTTCAGTGAACTGCAGCAGCAGCAGGACGGAGCGCCGGTGCCGGTGGACCTGAGGACGGAGCCGGAGTACGACGGCCGTGTTAAGTATTTCTGCGACAGGACGACGTGCACGCTGAGGATCTCAGACCTGAGGCGGAGCGACTCGGCCGAGTACAAGTTCAAGTTCAAACACAAACCAAACAGGAAGTTCATCAGGTCACCCGGAGTCTCATTATCGGTCTCAGGTAACAAGTCATTTATTTGTTTATTTGGATCCCCATTAGCTGTTACTACTGCAACAGCTACTCTTCCTGGGGTCCCTGTTAAAAACATGCAATTCAAGTAACAATAATATTTTACATGAATACATACATGAATACAGTTTCAACACTAACTTCCGAATTACACACGCTCACACACTCACACCCACATATACTACAAGCACACACACAACACCTGCCTATAAAACAAGTTACCAAAAACACTGAGGTAAAATTTCATAAAAAGAAAATCCAAACCAGCAAAAACAGGTCACAGAGTTTTCAGGCCTTTACCCAAGAATAAACTTTTTAGCTGTTTTTTTTAAAACATTCTTTACTTAACTTAGGAGGGCAACTTATTCCACTCAGAAACACTCAGAGACTGTTTTTTTCATAGCATTAGTTCTTGGTCTAGGAATCATAACTTGACCCTTTCTCACCTGTTTTGTTTCATGACCATGTCTGTTTTGAACAAATGTTATTCTTGAGTAAAGGCAAGTCGGCTGTTTTAAAACACAAATTATTTCTAAATAAAGTTAGAAGGCTTCGTCTTAATCTGTCTTCCAACTTTATGTGTCAGTGTGTGTTAGTTCAGTCTATAGGGTTGCAAAGGGGTGGAAAATTTCCAGTAAATTTCCAGAAACTGTCCATGGGAAGTTAAGCTGGGGAATTTGGGAAATATTCCAAATTGGAAACTCCATGGGAATTATGCAAATTTATGGGAATTAACTGGAAATTGGGGGTAATTTAAACACACTATATCCAAACATAAATGTAAATATTTTGTTTTGTCATAAGCAGAGATCCATGCAAAATAATAATACAATTAAAAAACATGACATTTAAACAGATTTATTTGTGAGTAGAACTTTATCAAGTTTTAATTCTTGTATGAACAATCAATTCTTTTACCTAACAACAAAAACATGAATGTTGAGTAAAATATACCCCCGCCCTCCAAAAAAGTCCCATTCAACATGTAGGGGTTGTGTGCAGTAAGCAGTCTGTGTGTGATTAAGGAATAGCATAGATATTCAAGTGTACTTGCATTAAATCTGGTTGTTATAGCCAAGATTATGCTACAATATATTTCCCTCAACTACTCCTGTTAGGGCCAACCCTCAATTTTGTAAATTTTGGATTATTTTTTTTACCCTAACCCTTATAACCCTAACCTAACCCCCTTTTTTTTTTTTTTTTTTTAATGGAAGCAGGCAGTAGAATACACAATACACTGACAATACACTGACCAAAACAGACCAACAGAAACAGAACAAACCTGACGACATAATAAAACAGCACCAAAACAAGACAGAAAAGTAAAACAAAACAACAACAAAAAAGGGATGTAAAACTACTAAAATGAAATTAACAGTAACTACATAAATGTACATTTTTCCCATTTTTTGTTATGCATTTCCACCTTATCTTGATTTGTTGCGATGATTTTTTTCCAAAAGAAATTGGTGCCGCACTTTATTTCTAAAATATACCAAGTTCAAAAATGTTTTTGTTTGGGTCTTTAATATAAACTTTGAAAATTCCCGGTATTTTCCAACTCCAGTTCAGCCTGAACACACACTTCCTGTCTCCTCCGGTCAGATCCAGACCTCCAGGTCCAGGTGAGCCGTTCGTTTTCCCGGCCAGCCGACCTGCTCTGCAGCAGCAGCTGTGTCCTGCCTCCACGGCCGTCCTACGTCTGGTTCAAGAACGGACAGAAGCTTCCAGACCAAACGTCTTACTCTTACGCAGACTACTTCGACCCTGCAGACAGCGTTTCCTGCGCCCTGAGGGGACGCGAGGACTTCCCCTCTGCGGCAGCGTGTGAGTTTAATGCAGCGCACTCTCTACAGGTTTATTAGGTCGAAGGTAGAAGGTCGGTGTCACCTCCCGAAACAGGGGTTTGGGAGGCTTTTAAATTCTTAAATTTCTACAGATTTGGCACAAGAACTGAATTTTCTTATTATTCAAATATTTTTATTGGCTTTTTTTATACTGCAAATACATACAACACAGTCAAAAAGGCTGCAAACCGCAGTCACAATATACATGAAAAATAGACAACAACAGTAACAACATAAACGTACACGTATAAAATGAAAAATGTATAGAAAATGAAATAAATAAATATAATGACATCAATAACAGAAAGTAAACATAAAGCATACAGATTTAAACCTGTTACAGAGATTGTGAGTCAATTAAGTAGTAGTCTCAGTGTCCCTAGCTGGGAACTCCAGATTAAAGTAGTTCAAAAACGGCTGCCAGACATTGTAAAATCTCTGGGTTGATCCCCTGATTGAGTGTTTCAATTTCTCAAGTTTCAAATGCGCCATTACATCCCCAACCCAGCGCCTGTGCGTGGGAGGCCTAACTTAAAGAACTGAATTTTCTGGGAATAAATCTATATGAACATTGTAGCTGTGTCTCAGTTCAGTGGCTTCATCCTTCGGAGGACGCATTCGAAGGCCGATTACGTCAACAGCAAGGCCTGTCCCAATTTGAAGGCTCCTACAAATGCGTCCTTAGCAGTGATGGGGAATAATGACGTTTAAAATAACAGTGCTACTAACGGCGCCACTTTAAAAAGAGTTGCTGTTTCCCCCGTTACAACGCCATTATGACAATAAAATGCGCCGTTACTTGACTCAAGAAGTCCCATCAGAAAATCATACACCCGTTTGAGTGTAGGAAGTTATATACACATAATCTTCAGTTCATCAACTGGTCGTAAAAAAAAAACCCTTACAGAAAAAACACATGAACTTCACATGTGATTCACATGTGTAAAATTTTGCACATGCGAATCATGTTATTTGCACATGGAAAACATGTGGTTTTGGCCCAATTTTATGTGAATCACATGTGAATTCCCATGTGAACCCATTTTCCACATGTGGTAACATGGTTAACATACACATGTCTTACCATGTAGAGCACATGTGTAAAATGTGAAAAATCACATGTGAAGTTGATGTGTGTGTGTTTTTTTTTAACTCAGTAATTTTTTTGGGAAAGTAACAAGTAACTATAACTACGCAATTACTTTTTCAAAGTAACGTGCCCAACACTAATTATTAGCGACGTAGCATACTAGCTATCGAAATATTGCTCTGCGTAGCCCAAGGTGAGGAGTTGAGGAGTTGTTGAAGTGCACATCCTGCAGCAGGTCCATTGTCACAAAGAAAGAAAGAAAGAAAGAAAGCAGAAATTGCATTTTTCATAACGAAAATTATTATTTACAGCATTTGTAATGTTTTTTGTGTATCATATTTGCGCAGAAAAACTGATAAGAAATATTTGAATCTTTCAGGTGTCTTTGGTGAATCCTGCAACAGAGTGATTTACACTGACAGAAGAGTCTGTGCCTTCAAAGGATCATCAGTGGAGATTTCTTGTACCTACAGCAGTTTTTATGATGTTAAATCAAAGTTCTGGTTCTGTCCTGAACGTAGTCGTCGTTGGCAGAATCCCTCAGAGCCTGAGGATCTCAGTAAAGACTCTGAATATTCAGGTCGTGTTCAGGTTGTTGAACCAGAGAAAGGACGCTCCACTCTGAGAATCACTGACCTGAGAGAGACAGATTCAGCTCAGTATCACTTCAAATTCAAAACAGAAAAGTCTGAATGGAGGAGCAGTTTACCTGGTACAACTCTGACTGTCACAGGTAAGAACACAAACTGGAACACATTGCACATTGTTTATTGATCGAACTTCAGCTTGTAACAGCTGTAATGATGTGTTTTGTTTCCCCTGGACTCCAGATGTGCAGCTGCAGGTGTTCAGAGTGACAGGAGGAGCCCATCGGTCTCACACCGAGGCCGAGCTGAGGTGTGTGAGCAGCTGCAGTCCCACCGGCCGCTTCGTCTTCTTTGTCTGGTTCAAGAACGGACAGGAAGTTCAGGATGAATCTTCGTCTTCTTACACGGACGACTTCGACCTGGGCGACGACATCAGCTGTGCTCTCAGAGGTTATGAAGATCACCGCTCTGCTTCAGTGTGTGAGTCCAACACCATGTGACCTTAATGCTGCACCAGGTCGTGTTGTCACCTGCTCAGATCATCAGCACCAATGTTTTGATCATTTGCAGCCAAGCATTGTGGGTAATTTCTCCCAGAAAGAAACTTAAACTAGAAAACAAAAACTTACAAGCGAAGAACGTTAAGAGTTTGCTGCTGTATTTCTGTGTACAACACTGGTAGTAACGCTTTATAAGTACACACTATTAAGCTTTAATTAAGCATTTAATACTGAATTCATCAAACATACTGTATGGATACTCATTAGTATGTAGTTAACACAGTTAAACGTTTTTTACTCATCATTGAGAAGCACTAACTTTATATATAAACTACATATTAATGAGTATCCATGTGTTATAAATGAAGAATTCAGCATTTATTAATGCTTAACTAATGCTTAATAGTTATTATTACTTTGTTACTTATTATAAAGTGTGGTTTTATATTATAGATAATATATATTATAAATTGGACACTTTCTGGACATTCCTCCAAAACATAAACTAACTACTAACTAACTAAATATCTGTGGATCCAGGGTTGAACATTTATAACAGTGTGTATAAATTACTCACTCATCAGTATTAATGGCAAGGCAAGGCAAGGCAAGGCATCTTTATTTATATAGCGCATTTCATACCAAGGCAACTCAATGTGCTTTACATAAAGACAAAACAGTAAAAAAAATTAAAAAAAAAGAAGCATAAGACAGAATAAAAACAAACAAAACAATAAAAACAGAGTTAAATGCAAGAGCAAATAAAAGTAAAATAAAAGAAACATTAAAAAAAAAAAAAAAAAAAAAAAAAAAGCATAAGACAGAATAAAAACAAACACTAAAAACAGAGTTAAAAGCAAGAGCAAATACAAGTAAAAGAAAAGAAAATAGATAAAGTTTTAAGTTCTCAGCTATAAGCAATGTAAGGAAGGAATGTAGGAAGAATTATTCATAAATGATAAGTTATGTTTTTAAGTCTCCACCTGCTGGACGTCAGAACAAACACAGTGTCAGCCGGTGTCAACAGCACAGAAATAAATGTTCAAATGAAAAGAAAATTATCCTTTTTATTATAATTATTATTAAACTATGATATTTTGTATGGTAAATACTTAACTTTTTGTTCATGTTTCCTCCTCCAGATGCTCCAAAGCTTCCCTCTGTGTCAGTGAGTCCCTCTGCTGAGATAGTGGAGGGCAGTTCAGTGACTCTGACCTGTAGCAGTGATGCTAACCCAGCAGCTAATTACATCTGGTACAAGGAGAAGGACAATAAACGTCTCAGTGTCCAGAAACAGTTTGTCTTCAGCTCCGTCCAGCCCTCTGAGTCTGGAGAGTATTACTGTGAAGCTGAGAATGAGATGGGGACGAGGACGTCTCAATACATCTTTATTGATGTAAAATGTGAGTCAAACAGGTTGTTACCAGTTTCATAAGCTGATAAAAGACAGAAGCATTGACTCTGTTCCCTCCTCCAGATGCTCCAAAGCTTCCCTTTGTGTCAGTGAGTCCCTCTGCTGAGATAGTGGAGGGCAGTTCAGTCAATCTGACCTGTAGCAGTGATGCTAACCCAGCAGCTAATTACACCTGGTACAAGGAGAAACAAACTCTTCTTCAAGGACCAGAAGGAGTTCATCATTTCTCCTCCATCAGCTCTGAGGACAGAGTGACCTACCACTGCAAGTCTGAGAATCAATATGGAGAGACCAACTCTAGATCTCTGTTTATAGACGTCCTGTGTAAGTAGAAAACATATCTCGAAATCTTAAAAGTCATCAAGTCATACAGAGCAATATTAATGCATCTTTATGTTTCCTCCTCCAGATGCTCCAAAGCTTCCCTCTGTGTCAGTGAGTCCCTCTGCTGAGATAGAGGAGGGCAGTTCAGTCAATCTGACCTGTAGCAGTGATGCTAACCCAGCAGCTAATTACACCTGGTACAAGGAGGATGAAGACTCACCAAAAGCTTCAGGACAGATCTTCACCATCACTGACCTCAGACCTGAACACAGTGGGAATTATTCCTGTGAAGCCCAGAACACAAGAGGACGTCAGAAGTCCACCTTAAATCTGACTGTTGTTGTTTCAGGTGAGTAACTTTATGAATGTGTAAAGTTCATGTGGCAGGTTTGTTCCTTTGATCTGATTTACTTCATATTCCACTGTTTGTCCCGTCGCAGGTGAAGCTCCATCACACAGCGGTGTTCAGGTGGCAGGTATGTTTCACATCTGTTTACAGCTGGTTTTCCTCTTTTATCACTCATCTGACTACAATTATTAATATTAGGCTATTATTGTGTATAATAACTCAATGAAGTCATTGTGAATGATTTGCTCTTCTGCTAACACAACAAACATGTCAGGGTTCAAAACAAGCTAAATAAACCACAAAGCTAATGAAAATAATAATGAAACAGGAGTTTGAGGGTTTACATCCCTTTTGTTTCTTGACATGATGAGTTCAAAGACCATGGGAAGTTGGAACTCAGATGATTCTGCCATTGTTTAAAAGGATAGTCTAACGTTTTGGCAAATTGGCCCATTGCCATAATCCCTATAGTCATAGCAGTAGGTTCGTTACCTTTAATTGTCGGTGCAAGCTGTTTTTAGAACGGTGGAGCAGAGCCGTGAGCTGCTCAGAGCTACACTACGGAGGCTCATGGGATTTCTTGGTTTCCCTCGTCAAACTCATCAAATACACAATCCAACAACTCCAAAACGCTCTGGTGGACAAGTTGTGACCTGCACATTCACCACGCTATGAGATAATAACACAACGTTACCAGATGGATTTGTTTTCAAGGTAAATTCATGCAAAACCGCTGATGCGTGTTCACATCAGGGGCAGTTTTTCAGCAAGCAGTCTCTGTATTTGCCTCGAAACAACTCTGTCTCGTAACATTACGTTATTATCTCATAGCGTGGTGAATGTGCAGGTCACAAATTGTCCACCAGAGTGTTTTGGAGTTGTTGGATTGTGTATTTGATGAGTTTGATGAGGGAAACCAAGAAATCCCATGAGCCTCCGTAGCGTAGCTCTGAGCGTAGCTCTGCTCCGCCGTTCTAAAAATAGCTTGCACCGACAATTAAAGGTAACAAACCTACTGCTATAGGGATTGTGTCAATGGACCAATTTGCCAAAATGTTGAACTATCCCTTTAAAACTGTGCAGGGCTGAAATGATGCGTTGGATAGTTTGTGATGAGTCAGAAACCGTGTGCAGGATTGTTTCTGGTTATCACTGAGCTGCTTGTGTGAAAACCTTTGAAATCTCGTCGCTCTCACGCTGCTGTTTTCTGATCCCGTGTCAGTTCTTTCTGTTTTTCTGTGGTCACTGTTTTTCAGGTTCATCCAGGTCACACATTGGAGTCGCACTCTCAGTCTGTTTCCTGCTGTCAGGAGTCTTCATGGTTTTCCTCCGTAAAGGATGGTGGGCATACATACACATTTTACATCAGTCGATAAACAACACACTAATCTAACTTGCTTTTACGTCCATTGCAAACACTTGAGCACTTTAAGAACTCATCTCTTTTTCTTAGCATTTTAGTTAGGTTTAATATGTCTTCACTCTTGTTTTATTGTTTCATTTCATTTACATTACCTGTTTCCCATTTACTGTAGTTTTATTGCCACTAGTTTTGCTTGTGTGTTTTATTGTACAGCACTTTGGTCAACTTGGGTTGTGTTTTTAAATGTGCTATATAAATAAATATGTATTGTATTGTTTTGTATCAGAGGAGTTCTTCATAACGTCAGATCAAAGATTCAGACAGAAAACCCACAGACTCATTTTATTTACATTACAGTAGATTAAAACGAAAGCTGGAAATGTTGCGCATTGGGAAATACTCTGACATGACAACAGCTATTTAAACAGAGCATCGTCCTCTTCACACTAAAGATATGTTGAAAAAATCTTCATAACTTCATAAAAATGCCTAAACCTTTAAAATGAAACCAGAGAAACTGAGCTGCTAATGATAAATCATGATAATACTGACCATAAATCTAATTGTCTTAAGATTTAATTTAGCTTTTGTCTAAAAAGGATGAAACCTGGTGATAATTTTTAATTTGTCATGACACAACATCTGGAACAACATCACTTGTTGTACAAAGTCTCTATAGTGATCAAATGATTAGTTATCTGCTTGAAGAAGTGATCAGTAAATTGATCGTAAACTCACAAACAGGTTGTCAAGATGGAGGCAGGACGGCACATCACAGGTGAGGAAACAACAAGAAGATCAATAACAAAGACAACAAGAAAAGCAGCTGTTGTGTCAAACATCTGGGACGTTTTAACAACTTCCTGTTGTTGTTTCCTGTCGTTGTGTAGTCACAGACCCCGTCCGTCCTCACCTGTCCTCCACTTGCCAGCAAAGTGTTTCCCGTCCTCGTTCGTCACCTGTCCGGACTCTTCGACAGGCGAAGAGGAAAATACTCAGTGAGACGACGAGAAGTGTTTTATTCTTTAGACAGAAGTGATGAAGGAGTTACTTTAATTAGGATTAAAGACACTCACTGTTCACATGACTCTTTCCAGAACCAACAAAGTGTCATGTGAGTCTGTTAGCAGCATTAGCACCGTTAGCACAATGAAGGACGCTCTCCATAATACCATATACTACCTTAAAGGAGAATTCCGGCCATTTTTGACCCCTTAAATTTTTTTCCTGATGGTCACCCAGTGTTGGGGGGAGCAAAAATACGACTAAAATTGATGCAGGCAAACCGGAGTTAGCCATGGTGGAAAACGATTTAGGGGTCAAAAATGGCCGGAATTCTCCTTTAATATCACATGTACTGTATTATATCCATTTTATATGTAATAAGTTCAGGATTATTTATTTTACTGTTATTTTTAGACATTTTTAATGGTGCCACTTTAGCCTTAATTCCATTGGGCTTTTATTTTGAAGGTTCCATGTTGTTGGTGCTGTGAAGTTATCAGTTTTTGATTAACTGTTTTTAATTTGACTGATGAGAAAACAAATGTTATCAATGTTTTGTTCCACATTGATCCAGATATTGATCTAGTCTGTGCTTGACAAACTTCACTGATGGTCACCCAGTGTTGGGGGGAGCAAAAAATGTGACTAAAATTGATGCAGGCAAACCGGAGTTAGCCATGGTGGAAAACGATTTAGGGGTCAAAAATGGCCGGAATTCTCCTTTAATATCACATGTACTGTATTATATCAGTTTTATATATATGTAATAAGTTCACGAATATTTATTTTACAGTTATTTTTAGACATTTTTAACGGTGCCACTTTAGCCTTAATGCCATTGGGCTTTTATTTTGAAGGTTCCACGTTGTTGGTGCTGTAAAATTATCAGTTTTTGATTCATTGTTTTTAATTTGACTAATGAGAAAACAAATGTTATCAATGTTTTGTTGTACATTGATCCAGATACTGATCTAGTCTGTGCTTGACAAACTTCACTGATGGTCACCCAGTGTTGGGGGGAGCAAAAAATGTGACTAAAATTGATGCAGGCAAACCGGAGTTAGCCATGGTGGAAAACGATTTAGGGGTCAAAAATGGCCGGAATTCTCCTTTAATATCACATGTACTGTATTATATCTGTTTTATATATATGTAATAAGTTCATGATTATTTATTTTACAGTTATTTTTAGACATTTTTAACGGTGCCACTTCAGCCTTAATGCCATTAGGCTTTTATTTTGAAGGTTCCATGTTGTTGGTGCTGTGAAATTACATGTATTAGTTTTTGATTAATTGTTTTTAATTTGACTGATGAGAAAACAAATGTTATCTACGTATTGTTCCACATTGATCCAGATATTGATCTAGTCTCTGCTTGTTAAACTTAAGAGTGAGTAAGTAGAATAAAACTGCACTTTATGTTTTTTTTTATTTACTATTTTGTTGTACTTGACTGTGCTGTGAACTGTGAAGCTCTGATCAGGGTAAAAACTATTATAATTATCACTATTTATTAAACATTATTTTACAGATCGTTGTCAGAAGAGTTTCCTGTTTGATGAAGAGACATAACAATGAGATTTTTCTTGATAAAAAGCTCAGCAAAAAAAACAACAACCTTTACATTACTGTGTGGCCTGCGGCTGTTGGGAAATTGACCCTTGTTCCCTAATATAATATATATTTATACTGTATAAAGCAATTCAGCACATCTTGTTCTTTTTTTAATTTTATTTTTACTGAAGCAGAAACTGAAAGTGAAGAATCATTTCTGGTTTTAACTCAGGGGGGAATTACAGACTTGACTGTTCATGCATATTAATCAAGTAAAGAGGAAGGAAGTCAAGAGTCTCATCTAACTGGTAATAATCCAGACACAGGAGATAAAGACTCAGTGATGGTTCGTAGTTCTTTTCTAGTCTGTGTAATGTGATTTAACGGAGACGAGGAGCAGCCATGAGTCGGATAGAGATGGTCGTCTTCCTTCTCTACATGTCAGGTATTGTACGCATAACTTATAATCTCTTTATTGCCAGAAAATGTTTTTTTTTACAAGTTATGTCACTGTTTGGTGTGTTGCTGGATTTATCTTTAATTGTTAAATGATTGTGATCTTGGAGTTTGAAGTTCATTTTGTACTTTTTGGGCTCTTTATATTTTCTGAGTTAAAAAATGGCTCCATCTCAAACAACAACACCAGGAAAATGTTGCTTGAATCTCCTTTAATTGAATCTGAATGTAATCTATTTAAGCACAACATTCATATCACATGGACCAATTGACATAGACTATTTACCTTGTATTTGTTAAACTGCATCAATTTACAGATGTTCTTTCTCTTTAAAAATATAACGAAGGGAAACAACGACAGTGATGGTGTCTGAATCTGCACCTGCACCGAAGTATAATCAGTTCCTCCCTGAGTCCATGTGAATGTTTGAGCCAAATTAAAAGGTTCAGGTTCAATTTATTTCATGTCCCAAAGGACAATTTGTGTTGCAGCTCATAGGATCACATAAAAGTAAAACCATAAAACACAGGAAATAAATAATTACATAAACACACATCAGAGTAACTAACAATATAAATAGTATGTGCACTAACTGTGGTCATATAAGAAATATAAAATATAAGAAGCAACGTGTTATGGCACTGGATGAGATAAAAATCTAAGATAACACTGATAAGAACACAGTGGTCAAATAATGTGCATTAGATAAAGTGCGGTCTCACAAGGAGAGGAGCAAGTACTAAAAAGTGATTTTACTTCAGGAGTTCTCCAGATATTACAACCACAAGGCCACAATAAGGTCATCATGACCCTGACTTTTGACCTTTAACCAACAAAAGCCCAAATGAATGTTGTTGCTGTTTTTTCTTCTTCCAAATTTATATAAGTTTTGTAGAGATATTTGTGTCCACACAAAAAAGAATGATGCGCAATACTGTAAAAAAGTGAAGTGTTCATTATTTTGTGATTATTAAAGTTGTTAAAAATGACTTTTTTTAAATGGATAAAAATAACAAACACTACTTTTTAGCATATCTCAGCTGCTCATTGCAACTCCTCAGTCTTGGTTCACTTTCACTGCTCTCATGTTTCCGTTCACAGTGAAAACAACCTGCACAGTTCACACTGCAACTTAAAAGAAAGTTTGGGTTTCAGTCCGTGTTTAAAAAAATACAGAGTGATCCTGTTCAACATCTATCTGATGTTTGAACATCTGTTTGAACTTCAGGGTCGAACTGACTCGATTGTTAGTGGGTGTGGTTCTGTTCACATCACAGTGTTTTGGGCGTCTTGAAGTTCTGTATTTGACAAAAGTTTCCATTCGCACTTCGCTGCAGCCTGATCGCAGACAGGAAAGCAGCCAAGCAAAGCAGACTGGGGTTTTTAATTTTGCATTTTCTAAATTTATCTTCAGCTTGCTTCAGTTAAAAACTGTGTTGAAGTAGCCTACAATTACGAAATGTTGTTGTTGTCTCTGGTGGGACCATGTTTTTGTTTTGCAAATCTCAACTGAGTCTTAAGTCTCCAAAACTTTGAATTTTGAGTCCTAAACAAGTCAGCAAAGGTTTAGCAGCACCCTACATCACTTTCTCCTTCACCTCAGCTAAATTAACTTAAGTGTCATAGTTTTCAGCCTCACTGATTTAACTAGTGAGCATATTAGGCTACTTAAGCTAATGTTAGCTACAGTAAAGCATTAGCTCTAACAGATTGGTCTCAACTTACCGTTGTGTAATCATAAATGTTGAACAAAGTTATAAGTTGTTGCATTTCCATCTGTACCTGCATGTTTCAGATACTGCAATTCAGTTGTTATTGATGAATTAAATTATTTGTAGAATTTGTGCAGCTGGTGTTAGCTGGCTGCTCATTAGCTCTAGGGGTCACTATTAGGTAACCCTCCCTGTTCTAAAACTTGATTGAATGTTTTCAGATGCTTCAAACAAGGTGGATTCTGATTGGAAATGATTGTTACAGTAGCGTTAAATGATTCAGGAAATATTGATCCATGGCATTATTAAACACACTTTTTAAGAGGAACTACAGTATGCAGGATTTTTACCTCAACTCTGCTCCATTTATTTTTTACCTTAATTAAACAGCTCCAGAGTCCTAGTGCTGGTTATATCAATGACCTGTAGTTCTTCGTAGTTCCAGGGAGAATGGAGGCTCTCTGTCTTCCACCTAGCGTCTCTTGGCTGAAAACCAACCTTGTAAGATCAGAGCCTCCGACCCGGTGTGCAGCTCTCGTCTCTGCGGCACCGCCACACAAACGTAACGCGCCCCGTAACCCGTAATCGCTTGTTTATGACAGATATGACTACACAACATGCTAGATGATAAATAACGTTATCCACCACTCCATGGATTGATTTCTCACCGGCTTTGTTGAAAACAAAAACACATGGAGGAGAGGAGGGTTAGAGACACAGAGGAGAAGAGACCCGACTTACGTAGTTCCCCTTTAAATCTCAGGTATTTTGAAGTCATCAGTCTCTAGTTCAAGTAAAGTCATTAGTCACTGGTCCTTTATGACATTTCTGCTGTAAAGTTAAAGGATATTTTAACATGTGAGTCTATGTGGACTGACTCACTGCTGGAGACTCAATCAGGAGAGGAATTGCAGGTTTTAGGCACTTAAGTGTTGAGAGCTAAAGTGACCTGGAAATCACCTGTGTGTCCTCACGTTGATCTAATAATTTCTAATATGCTTTGTTTCACAGTGGTTCAGGGTAAAAATTATGAGAAAGTGTGGTGCACTCCAACTAAGATCTGTGCCATAAAAGGATCGACAATCGAAATAAACTGCAGCTTCCCTACAGTAGATGACACTGATGTTATGGAAATATCTTGGTACACCAAATGGACAAATAATCAACCTGTGGATCTGACAAGAGAGGCCAACTACGCAGGACGTTTGAAGTACAGTTGTGCACAACAGAGATGCACTCTGACCATCAGGAACCTGAAATTGAGTGATTCAGCTGAATACAAATTATTGGTCAAGTATCATCAACACTATAGAACAACTATTAGGACTGGAGCCACTTTGACTGTCACAGGTAAAAAAAAAAAAAAAACTAAAAAAGACAAAAAGCAACAACTATTTTCAAATGTTCAACCAGTAGAAAGCAGTAACATTTTTGTCTGTGTGTATGTGTCTATGTTCCTCACATTGACAGAGGTAGTGGGTTATTCCTGGAATCCAACCAGTGTACAGTGCTACAGCAGCAGATGTAAACCTCCATATACTTCCTACATCTGGTACAAGAATGGACAGAAAACATCACAGACACAAGCCTCTTATTCAGACGACAGTCGTGATGCCAACAGCTACTCCTGTGCTCTAACAGGACATGAGGATTTCCATTCTCCTTCAATATGTGAGTCTTACAATAACAAAGCACCACCTGGTGGCACCTTTTTATTTAGAGGCAGGTGGTTCACCACTTCAGTCCTCGACTATTAAAGTGAAATCCTGTGATATTTTGGAAATGAGATGCTCCATGATTTGTCATTTTTGAACACTGTTCTTCTTCTTGTAATAAACTCTTTTTGAATGCAAGTGAAGATGTGTTGGCGGTGATCCCTTCTTTTCATCAACACATCAATATACCACATTATCATCAAGTCATAAATGTTTAACTGCATCTTGATTTGATTTCTGATGACCTGAAAAATCCCTTCAGCCTAAACTGCACTTTGTGTTCAGTGCCAAGTACCAAACAATGCCTTGTAAACAAGCTTGACCAATACAGTGACCATGGGCTTTTTCCAGTGTAAAAGAGAGCAGTGAAACAGCAATGTGATTTTTTGGTATCATGTGCAGAAAACCTGATGATAAGAAATATTTAATCTTTCAGGTGTCTCTGGTGAATCCTGCAACAGTGTGACTTACACTGACAGAAGAATCTGTGCCCTCAAAGGCTCATCAGTGGAGATTTCTTGTACCTACAATAGTTATAATAATGATTATGTCCAATCAAAGTTCTGGTACAGATCTGGACGTAGTCAACAGTCTGTGGACCTTAGTGGAGACCCCCAATACTCAGGTCGTGTTCAGTTTCTTGAACCACAGACAGGACGCTCCACTCTGAGAATCACCAACCTGAGAAAGAGCGACTCAGCTGAGTATCGCTTCAAAACAGGATGGTTTAAATGGGGGAGTGACTTACCTGGTACAACTCTGACTGTCACAGGTATGAATCAACTTTAACAACACAGTCGATGGATGAGATGTAAACACTGAGGATATTTCATGTGGACCACATTGAAACTGAACTTGACTCACAGAGAACTTTATAATTATTAGGGACGCTTCACCAGGCCTCAGTGTTTCATGTCATGGCTTCCACAAGAGGTCGGAAACTTAGAGTGGTTATCTGAGTGACCGTAGCCTCTGTCAGTCTGACCTCTGACCTCTCTCTTTAACACAGTAAAATTCTGATGTTTAAAGGGATAGTTCACCCAAAATTCAAATTTCACTCATTATCTACTCACCCTCATGTCAACTAAGAGCTGTGAGAATTTTCAGAGTCCTCCGTTCCTTCTCTGAGTTACGGCGGGGTCTGCGCAGCAGTATTTGTCCATATAATGGTTGTGAATGGACACCACGTTTCTTCGTCCAAAAAGACACACCAAAAAACATCCAAATACCTCCATACTGCTCGTCTGTAATGTCCCTCTTGTATTGAAGCCCCAACATGAGAAATTGTTCCGCCGGTCAGTGTAAATCACGTGAGATTTGCACCGACACAGGCAGAGCAGTGAACTGAGACACTGGGAGCTTCCGCTACAAACAAGCTTAAAATATAGACTTATTTAATTTTTTTCGGAACAATTTCTCATGTCGGGGCTTCAATACAAGAGGGACATTACAGACGAGCAGTATGGAGGTATTTGGATGTTTTTTGGTGTGTCTTTTTGGACGAAGAAACGTGGTGTCCATTCACAACCATTATATGGACAAATACTGCTGCGCAGACCCCCCCCGTAACTCAGAGAAGGAACGGAGGACTCTGAAAATTCTCACAGCTCTTAGTTGACATGAGGGTGAGTAGATAATGAGTGAAATTTGAATTTTGGGTGAACTATCCCTTTAATGTGAATATCAACTCAAGCTCCTGACTTGCTGCATTGCTACTTCACGATTGGCTGACTGTATTCAGTACATAAACAAACAGCTTTGCAGATGTTCCTGATAAGGTGCTCAGTGATAGTGAATTCAGTACATCTATTTATGTGGTTTCACATTTACATGTGTTGTGTTTTGACATCCTCACAGTGATGGATATGAGAAACTTCTGTTCCTTGTTCTCTCTCATGCAGATATCTGGGTGGAGGTATTTAGGTATTTTTCTTCTCCAAAGCTCAAGTGTGAGACGAGTTGTCATCTACGCGATGGCTCTTCTTATGTCTGGTTCAAGAATGGAGAGGAAATACTGGGACAAAGCTCTTATTTTTATTCTGGTTCATGGGATCCATGGGACAGTTTTTCATGTGCTGTAAAAGGATTTGAGGAATTCACCTCTCATGCAGTGTGTAAGTTTTACTGTATATGTTTTTTCAAATATATATGTAGGCTATGTGATTAATTTGATTTTCTTCTTATTGAGTAATAATGTTTCTGTCTTTCAGGTGTCTATGGTGAATCCTGCAACAAAGTGATTTACAATGACAGAAGAGTGTGTGCCTTCAAAGGCTCATCAGTCGACATTAACGGTTCCTACAGCAGTTACTATCCTAGCCTATCAAAGTTCTGGTTCAGATCTGGCTCTGAGAATCCCTCAGAGCCGGAGGACCTTAGTAAAGACCCCCAATACTCAGGCCGTGTTACGTTTCTTGAACCAAAAACAGGACACTCCACTCTGACAATCACCAACCTGACAGAAAGCGACTCAGCTGAGTATCGCTTTAACTTGGGGAGAAACTTACCTGGTACAACTCTGACTGTCACAGGTATGGATCACAAACATATTATTTATCATGTTTATATTATCTGTCCTGAATTTTATTTAGTTTTCTAAACCACCATCAAATTGCAACTGTGAGGGACAAAACAATAGTGTGAAATGCATAAATGGGACATTCATGCATGCGTACAAGTTAGATGTTTGTATCAGGTCAATTTTCTGAACTATGAATTCAGTTTTATTGTGAGTGTATTCGTGTTTGAGTATTTTGTGATCATTGGTAACACTGTTTGTTCCCCTGGACTTCAGCTGTGCAGCTGCAGGTGTCCAGAGGGATAGGAATCGACCAGTTTGACATTGAGGGCGAGCTGAGGTGTGTGAGCAGCTGCAGTCCCACCGGCCTCTTTGACTTTGTCTGGTTCAAGAACGGAGAAGAAGTTCATGGGAAATCTTCTTCTTCTTATATGTTTAACTTTGACCTGCAAGACAACATCAGCTGTGCTCTCAGAGGTTATGAGGATTACCGCTCTGCTTCAGTGTGTGAGTTCAACACCATGTGACCACGAAAGAAACACCAAGCACCAGAACTTCACACATGGACCAGAGATGATCAGGATCTTTAATAATAATGTTCATGTTTCCTCCTCCAGATGCTCCAAAGCTTCCCTCTGTGTCAGTGAGTCGCTCTGCTGAGATAGTGGAGGGCAGTTCAGTGACTCTGACCTGTAGCAGTGATGCTAACCCAGCAGCTAATTACACCTGGTACAGGTTGAAGGACAAGAAACGTCTCAGTGACGGACCACAGCTCGTCTTCCCCTCCATCCAGTCCTCTGAGTCTGGAGAGTATAACTGTGAAGCTCTGAACAAGCTGGGAAGGAGGTCAAGTAACTATGTCATCAATGTGAAATGTGAGTGAAACACCTCGTACGTACAAGTTATTTTGTCCTTGTTAATCTGACCACTCACGAACCACTACAACATTCAAATAATCATATATTATCAACATCTGTACCTAAAAACCACAAGAAAAAAAATCCAAGGCACTGTCTTTTAATGATCACAAGCTTTTATTGTGACAACGTGTTCATGTGAGACCATAAAAACCAACAAACCACTAAACCTTTCATCAAGCTTTCATCAGACAGTCAAAACATTTTGTTAGTTAGTGTTGTGGAGTTTTGTGTTTTTGGAGTAGCCTACATGTATGTCCCTATCCAACGAGCATTGTGGAAGTGCTCCTTTTCCAACATTTATTGGTACTTGATTGGTTGGTATGACTAGTTTCATCATTCTTATTTTTATCTCAGTCCCTGAACCACTGACATTTTCACCTCATTATTGGATCCCACTAAGGAATCTCAACATCTCTATTCAGTCAACAGAAGTGATGGTCATAATATTATTCTTTCCTACGTTTACAGATCCTCCAAAGAGCTCTACTCTGTCGCGGACTTCCTCTGCTGAGATAGTGGAGGGCAGTTCAGTCAATCTGACCTGTAGCAGTGATGCTAACCCAGCAGCTACTTACACCTGGTACAAGGGCAACCAAACTCTTCTTCAAGGACCAGAAGGAGTTTATAATTTCTCCTCCATCAGCTCTGAGGACAGGGGGACCTACCACTGCAAGTCTGAGAATCAATATGGAGAGATCAACTCTACGTCTCTGTTTTTAGACGTCATGTGTAAGTATTTGCAGATGATGCGTTTAAATATATGTTGATTATTCTGGATTATGTCAAATCCTGAGCAATACGAAGGTTTTGGTTGATTAGAGCATGTTAGCAGAAGTGTTGCTTCTAGCTATTATTGTGTGATGCTCACAGGATTGCAGCATTGATCTGTAAATATTTGATTGATTGATTGATTGATTGATTGATTGATTGATTGATTGATTGATTGATTGATTGATTCATTCATTCATTTAGTGCCCAAAGGTTGGATCCGATGCTGGTGATAACAATTTTATGATAAAGTTTAGTACAAACATTCATGGGTGTAAAACAATACTTTTGACAATTTTGTTAAGTGCTTTGAGTTCATTGCAAATATGAGCTAGCTATGTCAGTGAACATGCTAAATATTGTTTGTGTTGTTATTGTGAGGAAGTTAGCAGTTGTTGATGTTAGCCTTCAGTCTGAAGAAGGGTTGACACCCAATCTGTTTGAAATAAGAGAGATGACAGCTTCTTACTGGACTGGAGAAGATGATCGCTGAGATAGAAGACTAACCGAGTAACAGTCTGTCAGGTGGCACACAGACGTCCTGGATCTGTGCCCTAGTGGCTAATTTACCAAAGGCACTGTCTCTGGTGCTGTCATGTTGGGCAGTAGGTGGTATGTTTTGTATGTTTTTGTTTTGTTTGGTTGTAGATTTTGTCCAAACTGTGAGGTCTGGGTTTGAGTCTGACCCTTTAGCCGTTTTCCCACTAAAATGAGCGGGTCGACGCGGGTTTTTTAAACGCGGGTCGACCCGCTAACAATCGGCATTTGGCCCCTTTCCCATTGACCAAAATGAGCCGAGTCTGACCCCCCCGCTGAGGGATCAGACAGAGCATAAACCAGTCGCCCCGCTCTCATCCGCGGTGCAAGAGACACACACAGTCATGCCACAGCTGCCCGCCGCGGAGTGTCCGTCCGCCGAGGCAGACTCTCTGGCTGGCTGACCTGGAGCACCAGGACCGCGGAGGACAGGACGTCCGCGGCACAACACGTCAGTTAAACAGACTGTCGCTTCTTTTCTTTTCTTTTTTTCTATCGTTTTTGGTCAGTGTTCTCTGATCTTTTGATCCCAGTCTCGGATGAGAGCAGAGCGGAGCAGAGCTTTGTTTTGGTACGTGATATGAGACGCGACCGGCGCGATGACGTAGCGTCACGTAACGTTCAGTGTCATCACGTAAATTAGCGGGTTGACGCGGGTCTGGCGTTCCCACTGCAAGCCGTTCGGAGCCGAGCCGATTAAAGGCGATTTTAACCCGCGTCGCTTGCCGAGTCGTTTGACCGGCGTCGGCTCGGTGCGCCTTTCCCACTGCCACCAAAAGCCGATTGTTAGCGGGTTTAAACGGGTTTTTTGGCCAGTGGGAAAGGGGTATTTGTTACTCCTTACATTAACCAAATGTCTTCATGTTCCCTCCTCCAGATGCTCCAAAGCTTCCCTCTGTGTCAGTGAGTCCCTCTGCTGAGATAATGGAGGGCAGTTCCGTCAATCTGACCTGTAGCAGTGATGCTAACCCAGCAGCTAAACTCACCTGGTACAAGGAGAATGAAGACTCACTGAAAGCTTCAGGACAGATCTTCACCATCACTGACCTCAGACCTGAACACAGTGGGAATTATTATTGTGAAGCCCAGAACAAAAGAGGACGTCAGAACTCCACCTTAAATCTGACCGTTTTTTCAAGTAAGTCGTCCCTGTGTGGAACTGACAGGTTCAGATGCGTAAGTATCATAAAGGGTTAGGGCAGTGATCCTCACTATTTTTTTCACAAGAGCCTCATTGGCAGTGCAAAATCAAGGGGAGAGCCACTTTTGCGACAACATACTAAGTCACCTTTGAAAATGTGCATTTCTACATATAAATTGGACATCCCACAAAAAATGTGTATTTGTAGTTTGTTGTTGCAATCACAGTGAGGGTTTGTTGCATATTAAACACAGAGAGTTCATGCCATGCAGAACAAATAAAAATGTGTCTGTCCACTTGTCTTGAAATGTTCTGTGCTCATCTTGTCTGCTTCCTATTTTTTGTTTCTTACTGGGTACACCTGCCATTTGCCTGCTCGTCCCCTCTCTGGTGTCTTCGTGCTGATTTTTGTTTGCTGCTTCCTCAGACTCATTTTCCTCACTCACTCCACTACTCGTTACAACACTGTGTGTCTGTCCGTCTGGTTTTTGAGCTGGTTTCTGTCCCTTTTCTTGTTAAAAATGGTCCATCATGCTGGCTAGCGGAGCTAACGTAGCCTGCCTGCAAACGTGTGCTGTGGTCAAATGTTGTAAACAATGCCACATGGCTTGCAGACTGCGTTGCCAGGTTTGACAGTGCCCCCTTTAGGGATCACCATTAAGGCTTAATGGTGAAATAAATATTAATATATAAAATATAATAATACTTTCACTGTGGTGAAATAATAAATACTTCCTTTCACCTAATATAATTCGGATGTTTGCGTTTTTGTAGTGCAGTATGTTTATGTAGCACATTTGAAAAAATGTATTGGCTGTGATACCACATAGGAAGCTACTGTACCATGCAAGCCACCAATTATAGCTTGACGAGCCGCATGCCGCGCAATGAGTAACACTAGGGTTATATAGTGTGATACACCTTCATAGGACTATTTCATCACTTGAAAAGTACTGACAAGGAAAGGCAACCTCTTTTCCAGGTTCATCGAAATCAGCAGCAGCCGGATCAATCACGGTTCTTCTTCTTCTGGCTTTCATAGTCCTCTCTGTCGTCCTATTGATTAGGTAAACAATCCAGTTTTCCTACAGTTTTACACAGTGATGCATCTTAAATTCTGTCATTTTCATCTCATGCTTCCTTTGTTCCTTAATGTCCAGAAGAAGAAGGTCCTTGAAGCCTCCATGTGAGGCTGGAGTGGCACCAAACATCATCACACAGGTGAGGAAGAGGAGGAGTACTGGACCTGTTCTTCTTCTTTCCTCATGTTTATCCATTATCATAAAACTATTATCATGTATCTGTAACATTGCTGGGGGGACATGTACAGCCCCTCTTCATACACACACACCCAGCATGGTTTGTGGTTCAATCTACATGTGTTTGAGAATTTGCTTTGGAGGTCCAGTTTGTGAATGAATGGGTGAACTTTAACAGGAAGAGCGCTGGTTTTCACTGACCTCTACTGGTAAAACTGTAGTATTACAACAAGAAAACGAGTCACCCTCATGTCTAAATCTGTGCAATGTTTCCCCAATAGACATATGAAACTCCGGATTATGAGAACTCTTCAGGTGCAGTGCAGATAAAAGCAGCAGACGATATTCTGTACGCCAGCGTGAGATTCACTAAAAACCCAGAAGCTCTGTACTCCAACATCAGGACGACTCAGCCTAACATAGAAGAAAAGATGGAGAATGAGGATGATGAGAAAGATGAAGATGAGAGTGTGGAGTACAGTACCATCAACGTTAAGAGTGTCAGTGCTTCTCCAAGGTCAGAACAGAAGGATTTTCTGTCGATGGTTTTTATTGCTCTTGCATATTTATTACCATTTTATCTGGGTAATTTGCTAAATAAACGTTTTCATCCACAGAATCGGACATCAAGAGGACGCAGAGGATCCATGTGCTCTTTACAGCACAGTCAGCAAAAAGTACAGAGTGTGAACATCTGTCACTCTTTATCAGTTTTGACAGTGACATTAAAAGATACAGTATGTTCATTAATGCAGCATTAAAAAAAAAAGGCAGCTTAGACACAAACTTCTTCAGCCACCAGCAGCTGATCACAGAAGTTAGACTGGGATCTTTGCAAACTGTAAATGAAGACGTCCAGGTGACGAATGATATAGCCTATATGTGACTGATGTAGAAACCTCTGCATTGTGTTGTTATTGAACTGCTCCAGGTTAGTTTCAAACCCCGGTCTAAACTGTTTTGCCAAGAGGTCAATGACCACTTGGCGGTCAGGTTTGCACGTCTTTCATGGGTGAGTGAGTTGAACTTGCGTCGTCACTTCACTTCACTGGTCCCTAGTGACTGTTAGTGGTATACTCGCGGTATATTGTGTATATATAATGTATATTAATTTATCAGACATTTCACTTAATTGTATTTTTATGGTGTGGCACTAGATGTACAGTGAGATTATTATAAAATGTTTATCTTTAGGCAGATGTGTTAAGTTAATCTTCAACAAACCATTTCTACTGTCTTGTTGAGTGCAGTCCCCTACATACAGTATCCACCCTGCTCTTACTGTAATTTAACTCTAGTACGTTACACTCGCAAGGCAGTATAGGCCTAAATGAATGTTTTATTTAACTTTTTATTTTATTTCAGTGTGATTCTGTGTGTTTTGAAGCCAATGTCCAATGTTTGTTGAACTGACTGGATTGTACTAATTTTTGTTGTTAAAATAACCAGATGTTTTTACTGAATAAAATATTTTTACCTTGTTTTTTAATGAACAACATTAACCTTCTACTAATATTGGATGTTATTGTTGCCAACTCTCACTGTACCACTGAGTCAATCACTAAATCTTAAACTTTTAGCTTGAACCGCATCTGAGAAAGTGTGTATGTGTGTGTGTATGAAAAACAGTGGTAGTTTCTACTTAGAAACTGAAAATAGACTCTATATAAGATAAGATACGATTAGCCTCAATTGTCTCCTAAGATGGATAAATTTGTCTTGGGCATTCGAGAGATACAGATACATACAATCAATAAATAGTTGCCGCCATAGCCTACACAATGAAAAACATGTGGCCAAAACACAGATGCACAGACGGAGGGGAAGTGTAGCTTTCTCCTTTACAGCCTGGCCACAAAAGGTGTGCAACGACCACAAAGCCACGTTTCATGGTTATAAATAAGATAAACTAGATCAAGAAGCTGTGAAGTGTTGTTGTGGCCTATGAGAAAGGTATCATTCACAAGTTTATAAAACATCTTTTGGCCACTGCTCTGTTGTTTAAAATCTAAAACTTTCTGTGGGATTTAGCCGTTGTTCTATAGTGTAGTGATTAACTAGGATCTGAATGAATAACAATATTTAACACTGACCTAAAATGTGACCTATCTTGTTGTACCATTATTATTCAACTGAGCAGAAACACATTAATATAAATTGTTAAGCGGCTTTTTGTCAGTGTTGTTTGCTCTTATTACTGCCCACTATGAATTTTGGGATTGGTAAGGCCAGGAAGGATCCGCCCATTGAATCCTTAGTGAGTTGTAGGCCTGGCGGTGTCACCAGCCTTCAAAGGAAGCAGCTTCTGAACTTCGACAGAGCCATTAGTGTCTTGTTTGGTTGTTTGATATTTAATACCCAGTTAAAAGAACATGGTGACTGCAGTGGTGGGAGCCTCTTACAGAATTTTACCAGACTGACTTGTTTTCGAGATAAACACATTTGCTTGCTGAAAAACTGTCCCTGAAGGCAACACACATACACAGTTTTGCATGAATTTACCTCTAAAACAACTCTGTCTGGTAACGTTGTGTTATTATCTCATAGTGTGGTGAATGTGCAGGTCACAACTTGTCCACCAGAGCATTTTGGAGTTGTTAGCGATTATGGCAATGGGCCAATTTGCCAAAATGTTGAACTATCCCTTTAATTTGTTAGAAGGAACAGGTAGAAAACAATCAGAAGTGTTTATCAACTAGTTGTCACCAGACGCTCAGTCAAGACAACAGACTTATCTGGTTTTATCAATATAATGGGATAATTTATTTCAAGATAATGCGGTTTTACAAGTATTGGTTAATTTGGTCTCTCTCGGTTTCCATAGAGTAAGCAATCATGTATGGTTTACAGAAGCACAGTAGATAATAGGCTAATATTAATCACGGGGACTTACCGGAACGGAGCCGTCCATGCATGTTAATCATGAAAAGAGGAAGGAAGTGAGCAAGGTCCTTAAAAGTTGTGTAAGAGTTGGTTGTGAAACCATTTCTGATTGACTGTGTGTCTACACACAACACTGAAAATACTGTAGCATACAGTCCAAATTTCTTCTAACCAACAGAGCAGAGATGAGTTTTGCAGCAGTGCTGAGTGGACTGGTCTCTCTTCTCTCAGGTACTGAACATTTATATTTATACTTTTATATTTACATCCCAGCTTTTTTGCAGACTCACAGGTCTAGACAACATTTATTGTGTAATCACTAGTAATTAGCTCATCAGTAGATCTGATACAAACTGTGCTGTTCCTGGACATAAATCAGATGCTTAAAGTGAATTATATCTGTGTAGAAAATTGTATTTATCTTTAACATGAAAAAGAGCTTATACTAACCTTTAACAGCAGCAATAACAGGTGATATGACAGGAAACAGGACATAATCATGTTTAGCAGACATCAAATGTTGAGCTAAAGGAAACCAAAGCCAATAAAAAAAAGAGGAAGATAGTCTTGATGTTTGTTTGAGTCACAGCTGTGCAGTGTTTGTGAACTCTTATCTGATCTCTTACAGTAATAGGATGTGTTGAACTGGCTGCTCTGTGTTCACACACCGAAAAACAGAAAACAGCTACAATAACACACACATATAGTACAGTACAGTACACAGACAATAAACAGGAAAGAGATGAGATGTTGAAGAGATGAGTTTATTTCTCATGTCCAGTGTGTTGTTTCCATCGTACATGTGCACTAAACTTTGCAAACCCAGTTAACATGTGACACTATAGTGGAACATTTTAACCATTGATTTGCATTTGTCTTTAGTTTCAGACCACAGTCAGGAAACGAGTGAAGCCTGCAGTGCCCCACACCTCTAATAAATGATATAAATAGGCCAGAGTGACTGACAGGTTACAATACGTGCACTGCAGCTTGCTTTGTGACCTTTGCTGTGCGTTACACGCCTCCATCTCTCGTCTGTTGTTTCTTTTCTGTGGTTTTACCATTAAGGCGACAGAATCTGTTGCAGATTTATTCTAATGTGACTTTCATTGTTGTATAGATATCTAACCTGTTATTTTCTTTTCTTTTGGCATTTGTTGTCTTTTTTTTTATCTCACAGTCTTATTCAGCTGCTCTTGCAGCTTTTTTCTTTTATGTCATCACTTGTTCCAACTCTAATCTCTCTTATATACCCCTTTACGTAATTATTTATATCCCTTTTATCCCAATCCTTTCCCTCTCTTTACATAGGCTCACTGTTAACACAGATGCCCACAACATGGGTTGTCACACTGCATATTGTTCAAAATGAGAGAACATGGCAAAAAATAATAATTAAAAAAAGAGGGAGAAACGAGCACTCACCAAAAAAAGGATAAAACTTTAGGGCACGGCTACAGCACAAATAGAAAAGGGGAGGAAAGCCAGCACACTCACGATCCCTTTGACAATTTTTTTTACAGGACAGGCAAGCACAGACGTTTCAAACAAAGTCTTTTTCAATGTCAAAAAATAATAATTCGACATTACCTTAGAAAACATAACTTTCTTTTGTGTTTTCTTCTGGGCCGCATCTCGCCCACCTGATGTAATTTCCACATCTGGACTAATTCTATCACACAATGTATAGAAAATGTGTTTGAGACAACACTGGACAGCTGGAAACCTCCAGATGTTCAAGTGAATAAAGGTCAGACTTTGACCAAGGACGAAGGCAGATGTCGGGCTAAAAGCTCCTCCATGTTCATAAGCACCTGCACATATTCAGGTCTGTCCCCAGATGTTGTCATAAGTCTGTGGTTTCTGCTGTGCTCCATGTTACAGTGGTGCAGGGTCAGAGTGACTGGGGAGTGAGCTGCACCCCTTCTCAGCTCTGTGCCCTGAAAGGATCAACAGTGGACATAAGCTGCACCTTCAGATACCCAACCTGGATGAACAAGCGTAACGCTGCAGCTGAGAGAAGATTCTGGTTCACCAGACTGAAGGATAATGAACCTGTGGATCTGAGAGCAGACTCAGAGTACTCGGGTCGTGTTCGGTATCTCTGTCGTGAGAACGACTGCACTCTGAGAATCACAGACCTGAGAGAGAGCGACTCAGCTGTTTACAAGTTCAGGTTCGCAACAGACCAACCAGATGGGGGGATTATTGGTTCACCCAGAACCACTTTGACTGTCACAGGTAATTGTTTGTCTTTCTTGGTAATTAAAACACTGAAATCACACATCTTTTTGCATCTGTTATCACTTGTGTTGACAGTTCTGTCTAAAGTTGTGTTTGTCCAGGTTTACAGGTGCAGATGAGTGAGCGGTCAGCTTGCAAAACTCAATCATGTGCATGGTCGCGTCTCGAGTGTCACAGCAGTTGTCTACCTGGTCATTCTTCCTATGCGTGGTACGAAAATGGACGTAATATCCCAAAAGATGCACCTTCTTTTGAACAATACTTTTATGCTGGAAACAGTTATTCCTGTGCTCTTAAAGGACACGAAGATTTCCCCTCTCCTTCAGTGTGTGAGTAAATCCACTGTACTACAATGACATTACTGCTCTTGATTTTTTTTTTATCCTTTACAAGGTGCTGTTGTGACTTTTTTCACTGTGATATTCAAAAATATGTCTTTCTTTTTTATTTATTTTAGGTGTTTATGGTTCTTCATGCAACAGATTGACTTACACGGAAAGAAGCCTCTGTGCCTTCAAAGGCTCATCAGTTGACATTTCTTGTGCATACCCTAGTTATGTATATTCACAATCTAAGTTCTGGTTCAGATATCAGCGCAGCGATCAGTGGCGGCGACCAACACCACCTGTTGAACTTCATAAAGACTCAGGTCGGGTCCAGGTTCTGGAAACAGTGAAAGGACGCTCCACTCTGAGAATCAACAACCTGAGAGAGAGCGACTCGGGAGAGTACCGCTTCAAATTAAAAACAGGAAACTTTGACTGGGGCAGTGATTTACCTGGTACAACTCTTACTGTCACAGGTACTGAATAGCTTTAATGGAATAGTTCACTAAAAAATGTAATTCAGTTATGCTGATGAATACTCCAGAGTAGTTTTTTATTCCTCAAAGTGCATCTGGAGACCCGGGAGGCCGGTTCGTAGTCTAATCAAAACTTTGTAGCCTATGAGAGTAACAGGATCCGACACAAAAAGGTAAATAAAACTACACAAAAAACATTTAATATTCCTCCACACTGCTTGTCCACTGCAATCCAAGTGTCCTGAAGGGATTTAGTCCAGAGTTTACTGGAAACAACGTCATTTAGGACATTTTTACAGCCTAAACAGTCCTGTATTGAATTTGCCTGGGGTGCGCTCTTGTGTTCACGCCATGCACGCAGACGTGACCGGACTTGTGTCCTAAATGACGTTGTTTCGAGTAAACTCTGGACTATATCCCTTCAGGACACTTGGATTGCAGTGGACAAGCAGTGTGGAGGAATATTAAATGGTTTTTGTGTAGTTTTATGGACGTTTTTGTGTACTACGAACCGGCCTCCCGGGTCTCGAGATGCACTTTTAGGAATAAAAAACTACTCCGGAGTATTCATCAGCATGAGAGTGAGTCACTAATGACTGGATTTCATTTTTTGGTGAACTATTCCTGTAAGTGCATGCAGAAAACGACAGGTTGCATTTACATCCACATGTGATTCTCCTTCTCAGATCCAGATGTGCAGGTGCAGGTGATCTGGTCTTCTGCTGGCCCAAAGCTGATTTGTTACAGCAGCTGTCGACTCTCTGGTCGTCGATCTTTTATTTGGTACAAGAATGAGAGAGAAATTCATGGGGAGACGTCTCCGTTTTTCAATGGACACGTTGATCTTGAGTACAGTTATTCCTGTGCTTATGAGGGTCATCGCTCTGCTGCAGTGTGTGAGTTCACTCCACCGTGTCACATAGATGGAAGACATGGAAATTAAATCCTGTTGTTAGTTAGTTCCTGCAGCCTTCTACGATCAGTACATCAAATTATCAACACCACAGTCATTTTAATCAGCACATGTATTAGCAATCGGTGAGAATACTATCATAACAGAATCATGTTCATGTGTGTTTATTTCCTGCAGATGCTCCGAAGGTTGTATCAGTGTCGACGAGTCACCCCGGTAACATAATGAAGAACAGTTCAGTGACACTGACCTGTAGCAGTGACGCCAACCCCCCCGCCACCTACACCTGGTACAAAAACAACCAGTCACTGCTCAGTCCGCCGCAGCTGGTTTTCTCCTCCATCCAGTCCTCCGACTCTGGAGAGTATTACTGCACAGCTGAGAATGAGCTGAAGAAGACGACATCCGAACGTGTCTCAGTTGATGTGAAATGTGAGTATTTTAAAGCAACAAGTGACAACATAAAGGTTTTGTACTACTTGTTTTCCTCTAGTTTGTCTTGTAGCTTCAGCAGCCACCATGTTTGCACGTCTTCTGCTTAATGGATTCCTCCCTTGATATTGTTCTGTCCTCTGCCTCGTCCAGTTTGTCTTCACCGTTTCTGTTCCTGATTAAAGCTCTAAAGCCTTTTTCCTGAGGCAGTCCGGCTTCATCTGTTTGTTTGGCAGCCATGTTGCTAATGTTAGCTGGTAAGTTCCTGCAAAGTGGCCCTGTTTGTTGTTCCTTTGTCTGGTTTTCTATATGCTCACCCCTTCCTCCTTAGTAAAGTAAAGTTTAGTATTACGTTCAATGTGAACTAATTCATGAGTTTCAAATGTAGTCCTACACCTGCCATGTTGGGGACTAACACAGGTGTTTCAATTTGAGTTGTGTTTCTGATTGGCGTAGAACTGAAACACCTGTGGGTCCCCGGCATGGCAGGTGTAGGACTACATTTGAAACTCATGGATAGGTGGTGTCATCTTACGTGGCAACCTGCAAGAAAGGCCTGGAAATTGAAGTCAACGACACATCTGTCTATTCAGGCTGGAGTCCTTCTTGCTTTAAAAAAAAAATATATATATATTCTATTGTAACTGACTGTGCATCTCCAGATGTGTGTCACATTTATCAGAAGATCTTTTTAAATATATGTTTCAGATGCTCCAAAGACTTCCTCTCTGTCAGTGAGTCCCTCTGCTGAGATAGTGGAGGGCAGTTCAGTGACTCTGACCTGTAGCAGTGATGCTAACCCAGCAGCTAATTACATCTGGTACAAGGAGAACCAAACTCTTCTTCAAGGACCAGAAGGAGTTTATAATTTATCCTCCATCAGCTCTGAGGACCGAGGGACCTACCACTGCAAGTCTGAGAATCAGTTTGGAGAGATCAACTCTACGTCTATGTTTATAGATGTCCTGTGTAAGTAGAAAACACGTATTGGAATTGGTCAAAGTCATACATAGCAATATTAATGCATCTTCATGTTCCCTCCTCCAGATGCTCCAAAGCTTCCCTCTGTGTCAGTAAGTCCCTCTGCTGAGATAGTGGAGGGCAGTTCAGTCAATCTGACCTGTAGCAGTGATGCTAACCCAGCAGCTAATTACACCTGGTACAAGGAGGATGAAGACTCACCAAAAGCTTCAGGACAGATCTTCACCATCACTGACCTCAGACCTGAACACAGTGGCAATTATTACTGTGAAGCCCACAACACAATAGGACGTCAGAAGTCCACCTTGAATCTGACTGTTTTAGGTGAGTAAATGTGATGTAGTGAATGTGTATTAATCCTCAGTTAACTCTGAGTCCTGTAATTTCCTCATCAGTTGTCAGTGTTTCCTTCTGATCGTCCAGGTTTATGGAAATCCGCAGCGTCTGGAGCAATCACTGTTGTTCTCCTGGTTCTCGTCCTCCTTGCTGTTTTCCTGTGGATCAGGTGAGAAAGTCTCTATCTCCATCATTATCTAGTTCATTGACACATATGGAGTTGATTAATTGGACTGATTTTCCTCCTGTCTAGAAGAGACAAGTTCATAAAGCAATGTAAAGGAGGAAAGAGACCTGACAACGGAGAAGAGGTGAGGCAGAAAGAGTTCAAGTCTTCCAGCGTAAAATGAAGCACGAATGTCAGACTGCACTTGTCCTGTTAAAACTCATCAGCTTTAGTCCACTCTCTTCATGTCTGCCTTCTGAGTGCTGTGTGGTGTTTTACAGACAATAGTTCATTAAAGCTGTGGATGATGGTGTAGATCCCTCAGGCTGAGAATAATGACTTTAAACTGTGGAACTTCACTACATTTAAATTCATTGACTTTTCTGAATGTGACAAGGAACATGAAACAGTCTGTGTGAATACTCTGACCTCTGGTGGTAACAATAGGAATCACAACATGTGACAGTTGTTCCTATAAACTCCTATAAAGTCTTTGTCTCCTCAGCAAAACGTGGGTCCAGTGTTTGAAGCAGGGCAGCAGGATGAACTTCACTATGCCAGCATCAGCCTCTCTCAGAAGCAGGGAAATGATATCTACTCGAACATTAGAGTTCATCACCAGACAGAAACTGTGGTAGATGAGGAGGAGGTTGAATACTCTGTTGTCAGATTTAACAACACCAGCAGCGAAGCAGAGTGAGCAGCTCCATTGTCATCTTTACACTTGAAAAAACAAAACAAAACAATGCATATCAGATTAAAAACTGTCAGAGTGAACGGTTTATTCTTCTCTTCACAGAGCATCAAGACATCAAGAAGAAGGAACGGATTTATTTGCACTTTACAGCACAGTCAACAAAAAAACATGATGCAGCATCAAGAAAACAGGGAACAAAACAAACATCAACAGTGCTGTATATAGGATATGTAAATACTTGTTTACTTTCTTATTGTTTTTTTTAATGGATGTTTTAGCCGAATTACAAAATAAAATCATATTTCTCTACGACTCCTGCTTTTATTAAACCATGTTGCTGCTTCCTCCTCACTATCAGATCATTTAAACTCTTGCAACGTGTTTAATCAGGTAAAAGTAAGTGGAGCTAATGAACTGCTCACTCCGGTCAGTAAGACATGAGGGCAGGTGAACAGTTATAAAAAAAAAAAATGTATTAAGCAATAATAATAGCAATGTACAGAACCAACAAGATTGATGCAGAACAGCACATCAAAATGCACATCAAAAATACTGTCTGTATTTAGGCTAGAGGATCATTACAAAAATATAACTAGATTACAGGGAGATGAATAAGTCAAAGATGGGTACAAAAAAGGTGAATAATGAAATAAAAGACATAGAAAAATAAAAGGGGGAAACAAAGTAACATAAAGAGCTCGGGTGAGAGCTGAATAACCGAGTTTACACAAGTGACAATAATAATAATAATAACAATAATAATAATAATAATAATAATAATAATAAATAATGTAAGATGAAAAATGTTTTTGTTATGAGTTTGGTTGGGGGAATGTTCTGTAGCCTATGTTGTTGGAATGGGAACTACTTTCTTTTGCGTGGCATCTGCCGTTACCATAGGCCGTTACCTGTAGGCCTACATTTGAATTGGGGCGGAGTGATACGGTGGCACAGAGGGATGCGTCGGTTGGTTGGTTGGCAGAGAGGTGAAACGGCGGTGCCACTAACGGTGCCACCCTCTGATCTGAAGTAAACGAGCAGTAAAAGTTCGTCATTATTGGCTGAATCTGACCCACGGCCGACGAAGAGGAGTCAGTTCAGGTGAGGATAAAAAACACCCAGCGTTACACAGGTTTGTGGACTATTAATTTAAACTGTGATTAAGTTTTACCGGCGGGATTAATGAAGCACCACCGCCGATTTTTATTCAACTCGTCCTGCTACTAGCTAACGGTTAGCTAGTTGCTCGGGTCAGTGTGCTGTGGATTTACAAAGAAACTAACGGACTTCATTGGATTTTCAACCGCCAAGACAACGAAGAAGGGACAAACGTAGACACCAGTAACCTAACACAGATTGGTTATGCTAATGAAAGGTGGATTTCTCTCTGCTTTCTGTGGATTTTCACGCGCTTCAGTTTTGCCGCCTGTGAATGAGGGGCGGTAGGTGAGAGTGGACTATTTTTCCACGAGGCTGCCAGAAAAACGAACTACTACGGTCAGTATTGTGGTAAGTTAAGTTTTTGAACTACCTGCCTGATCATTGCACTTGTGCTAATATGTGGTTGTACTGCAAAGGAGATTTTATGTCTGAGTTGGAAATAGAAAAAATGACTTTTTTAAATGGTGCAGACAAATATTTTAAGAGGAAATTTATTTTTGAAGAGTTTTTATTAACGTTTTAATAAGAATGCAAGTGCACTAAATTTTTATTTATTATTTTTACATGTTGATGCAACATGAATAGCCTACTTTGATTTGGGAAATCAAGAGGTGGTATTCCTACCCCTAAAGCACTTTTTTGTTGTCAATTTCTCTTGCTGTCTGTGATGGAGAGAAGTCAGATGGTTAATCTGTTAACTCATTGAGTGCCGCGCTCCTTTCAAAAGTTTTAGTCAAGTGTACCGGCAATTTAGACCATTTTTGACTTTTTATGTAGAGCCATAGTGTATTCTATATTATTGCCACCAACACATGCTGTGGCTCATTTGATAGGGGAAACTTTATGCTTCAAATGGCCACGAACCGTTTGTTTCTACGTGCCTCTGTTCCTGAGAAAAGTCAAGCTAAACAGATGAAGACCGGGCGGGACTGTCGGCTGAGAGCTTCCTGGTTCAGCTCCGAACTGCTGCAGCCTCGTGGGTGAGAGCAGCTGCTGCATCCACATGCAGAACTCCGTTTGAAAAACAGGGTTTCCGCGGGGTTGTAAAAGGTAGTAAAAGGTAGTAAATGAAATTAGCAAAAATTAAGGCCATTAAAAAGTATTAAAAAGTAATAAATGTCATCTGACGTGGTATTAAATTTTCGAAGCACTATCCAACTATGAGTTTGTTCCCATTTGTGTTAGGTGCAGGCCTAAAAATCCCGTTAATTTATTTAGCCTATATTTTATAAATTATATGTGCAAGTAGGACCAGAGCGATATCAATGATGTGACGTCGGTCAGTGTGCGTTCGCGGTAAAACTATATGCGCTTCAGTCTAAAACCGTGCCGCCTGGGTGATTTTGGCTGCTGCCTTGGTTAAAACATGTGTGCATGGGGGACCGTTCAGATGTATTGTCATTACTTTCAATATAGATGCGCATCATGCGCGATCACAATGTGTCAGTGTTGGGTCAGACCAAGATTCTCCCTCGGTGTCTCTCCTACTGTTTCCCACGGAGCTCTGCCCCGTTTGAAAGGTGAAGGAAGCCCATGTGAAAAGACGTCAGGTCAGTAAAATGTTGAACAGGCTGATAATCACGTGAAAGTGAAGCAACCTCGTTCATAGTTCGCTCTGATTATACAATATCCAATGTAGACGCGCGACATGCACGCTCACAACCGAAAGCAGCACCGTAGCCGCGCACATTCGATGCGACGGCAACGCGCTTGTTTTTTCGTGCACGAGTATCAGCTGTGCGCTGCAGACGTGCACGGTTCCCTATGTTGCTGTGTCAGGCAGGTGTTTCCCACAGAGCTCTGCCCAATTTAAATAAACACAAAGGTTTCCAAAGTGCTGTACAGACAAACGTAATCACAGAAGGCTAACAATGAAGTAAAGGTGAGCTGTCAAGATGTATGCAGTAATTAATTATTTCATATACTGTACCTATCACTCCTATTATTTCCAATTCACAGGTGCATTATCAAGGCATATGTCAGTATTTCAATTCATAAAGTGAAACTAACACAAAGAATGAAACATTTCATGTCTTTATTTATTCTATTTATTTTAATTGTACTAATTATGACTAACATTAAATGAAGACTTACAATTCAGTATCCCCAAAAATCTAAATATTACAAAGGACCAATTAAAAAAAAAAAAAAAAAAAAGCATTTTTAATAGGCTACGGAAATGTTGGCTTTACTTCTGGAAATGGACTTTGCCATGATATTATAATGTATTGAGATGCACCTGTATACTGTATAATTTGTTAATGCTGAGTGTCACCGCCCTGAGCACACCCCCCTAACAGGTAACAGGTACTTGATTTGAATTGTGAGCATTTGCCTACTACACTTAGTCACTCAGAAAGTTAAGTAAGAAAATGACAGTAATCTGTTACTTTTTAATTAGTTACCCCCAACACTGAAGTTCGAAAAGTTGCCACTACAGTTGCAGCTCGAAGTCGTGTTGGTATTAAAAAATATTGTGACGGTATTAAAAAAGGTATTAAAAGGTATTAAATTCAACTTAAGAATTTCTGTATAAACCCTGAAAAAGCTGAGTTATGATAAAAAACTTCCAGATCATGAGCTGTCATGAGACTTTGATCGTCATCTATTTCAGTTCTGCTCGTCGTAGAGTCCCCAAATTTACATATAATGTGTATTAAAGTGTCTTTTTTCATAATTTAAAAAAAAGCAAAAAACGTAAAATCTCGTTTTTGGCACTCAACGCATGGGAACGAAAAACGAGAAATGACGTGGTTGGCACTCAATGAGTTAAGACCTTAATGATAACTGTGTTAGTCTTGCAATTAAAACGTGTCTGTGGTTTGATTTAGAGGCACCAACATAATGTTTCAGATGATGACCTAGTTTTTTTTTTCATTATTATTATTGCTTTGTGTACCTCAACAATGTAAATGGTGCAGATGTTGGCTGTACTGCTCCAAATTATGATGAGGAAAGTTTAGCTAAACTGCTGCCCACACGCCTGGGTGACAATGCTTTTTCTCACTGGGATAGTTCACCTGTCTACACTGCTGTAAAAGACAACTGGAAGCTATTTTTGGACAAACCACTAATCAGTCCATATTTCAAAGTTGCATTAAAGCATGCATAGGCCTGCCTGGTGAGAAGCTTCCAGTCATAGAACACAATTTTCTGTGGGTCTTGAAAGATCGGTCAAAATGCTCTAAAACGGCTGGGAGTATGGGGCTCTCTGCTCTGAAAATGGCTGGCAGCCAATAGGTTAATAATGTTTAGTTTGGCTGCAGGCTGAAAAGTTTTGTTTATTAATACATTTTTGTTTGTTCCTTTTATGTTTAGCCTTACATTGGTCAAGGGTGAGCTGCAGAAAAATGAAAGGAAACAGCATTGGACCATCAGCTCAGGCCTACTCTCATTCAACTAGAAACCAAAATAAGATGCAGGAAGTTTGTGGTTTTCTTTTAGCCCCGCTTCACTTCTGCCCACTGTGCACGGATGATCATCACCCTCCTTTCTTGTCAGACCAGTACTACTTTTTGGTTCAGATTGGTGTATCTTTTATACACTGTTCAGCAGCTGATATGTTTAATTGTGTCTGAAGTCACACAGAAAGATGAGAGGAGCAGTGATGATTTTAACAGTAGCATCAAGTGGATTTGTCATCGTCCTTCTTCTCACTGTACCAGGTATTGTACATATACATTTACTTTATAGGATATTTAGTTACACACTGAGAGCAAGATGAAACAGGTTTGAGTCAAGAAATAATCCTTCAATAGTTTTCTTTTTTAATATATTTTTTTTAAATTTATTTTTTAAACTTTTTTAATGGTTGATACGATCTCATATGATACAAACACATCTGTTTCTTTGTTGCATATCTGAACCTCAACATTTAAGTAGTTAGTGTTATTACACAGTGAGGATAGTGCTGTTTGAATTAACTGTGTAGATAGAGCTGGTTCATCTGACGGATTAAGTAACTGAAGAGTTTATCTACAAATGTCTGTACATTCTGTTTAAAAGAATATGAGAGCAGCTACCAAGGCTAAACATAAAGAGCTAGGTGGTGACGTTTCTTCTTCCTGTATTGTAAACAGTGGTGTACAAGTCAGCAACACCAACGTGACCACAGAGTGAACAGAGGAAAGACATGCAGTGTCTGTGACCGGGGCTGGTTCTAGACAGGTCTATGTGAGTGGGCAGACAGAAATGTGAAGGGGGCACATATTGGTGGCCCAGGCGGTGGGGGGTGGGGGGGTTACTCTCTTAAATTTAAAATTAAAAGATTTGCAGATCTAACAATAAAGTGTTTGTGCACCCATTTTGTCCTAGAGCACTGTATAAAGAAATAATCTAGGCCAAATTCTGGAAATTTTATATCCATTTTTTTTTGAAAATTTTCACTCTCAATCTTGTTGGTTTTTTGGTCACTGAATTGGGTTACATTTTACTTTAAGGTATCGTCATAAGAGTGACATGACACTGTCATAAGAGTGACATGATACTGTCATAAGAGTGACATGACACAGACATGAACGTGTCATAAACGTTATGTCAATGTCATAACTTTATCATCAAGTGTCATTCGGTTTTTGTAGGGTTAGGGTCAACCGAATTGACAACGTTATGACATTGATATAATGTTTATGACACGTTCATGTGACGAAATGCATCGTGCTGTCAAAAAACGTATCGCGAAATAAACACAGGCACGTTTTCCGGGCTTTCTGCGCTCTTATTTTGAAAGGACAGCTGCGGAGAAGGAGGTGAGAGGGAGAGAGAGAGAGATGATTGATTTGACACGCAGCAAAGGCGGAACCCAGGGTCGCTGCACACCCCGATGCTCGCGGCTCAGCGTATTTAATTCTGAGATCAAGTGACGGTGAACGGCCTGACGCTGCTTCATTATTACCGCCGTAGCCTCAGAGTCAGGGCAGACGCACGGTCACCTGCTACCCGGGATCTCCGCGGGTCCGTCAGCGCAGCAGAACGGCCGTCACAGTGAAGTATTTATGGCTGGAGAAGACGGAGGACAAAGGCAAAGCTAAATGTGTCGTATGCAGTAAGACAACCCTGGCCTGCCTGCGCGTATGAGCCCGGTGACGTGACTCAGTCACTCGCTTCTTTTTACAGTCTATGGTGACTTGCTGGAGGCAGATACGCCAAGTCGCGCTGGGTCTCCTGCCACTGTTGATTCGGCATGAGCGGACCTGTTCGTCCGAGGGGCCGCGGCCGACGTGGCGGCACGCATTCGGTTTATCCCCCGGAGGTCAGAAGGACTCGACAATCCGTACATTACGTTAATCAATCCTGTAACACACACAGTGTGACCGCGGCACCGGCAGAGAGACAGACAGGCTGCAGAGGGACGAGATTACAGCTGTGACTCCCGACACTTATGGTGCGTTCATTACAACTCGGAAGTCGAAAAAAAAACAAGTTCCTCTTCTGAAAAACTCTGACATGTCGAACTTTAGAATGTGTTAGGGACTAATTCATCTCTCTAACCATCAGAACTATTGACACTTGAAACGGTAAACACAGCTGATCCATCGGAGAAAAAAAATCACCGCTGGAGTTAATTTATTTTCCGTGATTGAAAGCAGGTTCTTGAATGTAACTCGGTCAAAGTCAGATGTATCCTCACAATGTTTTGCTGTTCTGTCAGGTCATGCATGATAAATGTTGACAAAGTTAGACTGTCAGACTTCCTTGATTTTAAACTTTGGCGGCTCTGCCCCTCGTCTTTTTGCCACTCCGTGAGTGTTCTGCAGTGACTTCTGAGTACCGTGACTTTGACGGTCCTACTGCTCACCTCCGCTCATTTGAAAAAAAAAAAAAACCTCCGCTCATTTGATTGTGCAACTGCAGTGGGTGATTTATGAATACGTAGTAAGAAGCTAAGACTACCGTTTAAACGCACACATCATTTTGAACTCTTTATTAACAGAAAGTAGGCAGATTTTGTATCAAAATAGTCTTTTTATAACGAAAAAAGACATTCTATGTAACAATTTATGCTCAGCAGCCGTGGGCACCCCCATATAGTCAGAATGGTATGGTCTTGGTTAGATTTGACTACGAGGTTCATAGTCGAATCAGACCCCTCCGAATCGAATCGTCGAATAGTCGACTTTTGGAGGTCAGCCCTAGTTTGCATATATTTCATGCATACATTGATGTTTTAGAGGTCTTGTAATGTCATGGAAACTGGTTGCCAAGTCATGGAAAAGTCATGGAAATTTGTTGGTTAAAATGTGTATGAACCCTGTTTATAGCTCCTCTGTGCATATCTGTCTCACCATGAGGTGTTTTCGTCATGTAGCAGGTTTGCATGTTGAAAAAGCTCCATTAAACGCCACTGTGTTGTTATGAGTCTGACTGTGGTTTCTGCTGTGCTCTGTGTTACAGTGATACAGGGTCAGAGAGTGACTTACACTGACACTCACATCTGTGCCTCTAAAGGATCAACAGTGGAAATGAGCTGCAGATACAGTCACCCATACAAGGACAGGGGCCACATTACTACATCTCAGGAAACATTCTGGTTCACTAAACAGTTTTATAATATTGCCATGGATCTTAAAACAGACCCAGACTACACAGGTCGTGTGGATTATAACTGTGATCACATGTTGTCCTGCACTCTGAGAATCAGAGACCTGAGGGAGAGCGACTCAGCCGTTTACAAGATCAGATTCACAACAAATAAACTATGGGGATATACAGGGGAACCTGGAGTGACTTTGTCTGTCACAGGTAATGTTTTCACTGGAATATTTATCAGTTTGGTTCAAGTCACTGAATCTTTATTTGTCTCTGTGTTTGTACTTTTCTAGTTTAGTTCATGTCTGTTCTTTCTTCACAGATCCAGACCTCCAGGTGCTGGTGGAAAGATCATCAGACCAGGTAGAGCTGAAGTGTCACAGCAGTTTTAAAGCAGCTGGTCGTCCTTCATTTGTCTGGTACAAGAACGAACTGAAGATGAAGGAGGAAACATTTTCCATTAGAGTCTCTGTGAATGATGACAACAGATATTCCTGTGCTCTTAAAGGATGTGAGAATCACCACTCTCCTCCAGTGTGTGAGTTTACTCAACAGTGGCCATCATTTCCAAACTTGCACAGGATCTGGTGTAGATCTTGATGTAAATATCAGCCTGCACCAAGTGTTGAGTGTGATTTAGGAAAGGTGTGTATGTTGTTGATTTCAGTGTAAAACTAGTTTGGTGTTGATAAATCTGGCGGCTGAAAACAATCCTAATTTAAAGGGTACGCCCCGATATATTCCTGCTTTAGAGGCCTCATCCTCCTGCTCACTTTATACCATGGATATGTGTAAGACGGCCAAGAAGATGGACTTAACTGACATTAACACATTCAACAGGGAGAGGGCGGCACCATAAATTATCTGTAAGAGAGTCATGTTTTTTGTAATCACCAGTGTAACGATTTCCTGCTGACAGGTCCTGGTGACCAAAAACTCTGCTGCGGAGAGCACCTGCACCTAAACAGGTGCTCACGTTCAGATTGATAAATGGCAATCTTTGTGGGAGATTTGGCGTACACATGTTTGATAAATGAGGGCCAGTGTCACTAATTTGGTGTCAAACTAATTGTACTACAGAGTTTATGTCTCAAACTGGATCAACCTCAGTAAATAATCAACCACATAATATTAATTTCTAGAGTTGCACGATACCCACGGTAGCCACGGTACCCCGCGGTGCCAAAACGTAACGGTTCCTACTATACTAGAAATTCTACACGACGGTACTACCGTGGATTACTACTACTGGTGCCAGTTTCAGCTACATAGCGGCCGCCCCTCCTCTCCTCCCGGCTTCTCACTGCACGCACCTTGTAAACAAAACCCACATGCACCCACTGCAACCTAACTACACAGCTGCTGAATGATTGGCTGTTTGCCTGTTACTGGTGATGTCCGGGGATTTGATAGGCTGTTTCCGCTCGCTGGGTCCGCCCGTCTGTTATCTGATTGGCTGTTCGTGTGTTCAAGCCGGCAAGAACGGACTCCATGAAGACAGCTGAGACAGCTCCGCTTCCATAGAAATACGCTTCAAAACAAACAACGGGCTAAAGTTCTGTCTCACCCAGACCACAGTCTATGGCCCAGACGCGCACGCGGCTTACAGTCACAAACATTAGATAACACACTGACCATGGCAGAAGCACCGGGCGCGAGCGGCGGGTCTGCCGCGGCGTCGTCGTCAGTTATTTTCTCATTGGCTAATATCAGGCTATATGCTCCGTGTACAGGCTGAGGAATAAAGAGTTAAAGGATGTCCATAAGCACCTAGAAAATGCATAAAAATATAGTTTTCACAGGGAATCAGTTCCTGTTATTGTGTCTTGTCCTATTATGTTGGAGAAGAAGCATTATTGTCAAATAGATTTTTTTTTAAAGACAGTGGATTTGTTTTTATCCTAAGTTGATTATTTATATTTGTTAAACATAAATGAATGTGCAAGAGACTGGATGGTTATTTATTTTCAACCATATAATTTCTAACTTCATTTATTTGTTTTTTTTATTGCTTATTTAAAAATATTTGTTTCAGTCTAATTCCTACTTCACCAGTATTATGTTTATCATGCATCAAACAATGTTATAAGTAATTAATAAGTATTTATGACTTGTACAAATACATTGCAGTTCATAAAAATAATAGGCTAATAAAAAAAGGTTGCAGTATCGTGATATTACCCAGAACCGTGATACTTTGTCTGGTATAGTACCGTGGTTACTCATTTTGGTATCGTGACAACTCTATTAATTTCTACGGTGAAAAGACAAGTTCAAGTTGACTTCTCCTTCCGTTTCCTCCTCCAGATGCTCCAAAGCTTCCCTCTGTGTCAGTGAGTCCCTCTGCTGAGATAATGGAGGGCAGTTCCGTGACTCTGACCTGTAGCATTGATGCTAACCCAGCAGCTAAACTCACCTGGTACAAGGACAAGAAACTTCTCGGTGACCGACCACAGATTGTCTTCAGCTCCATCCAGCCCTCTGAGTCTGGAGAGTATTACTGTGTAGCTCAGAATAAGATGGGAATGAGGTCAGCTTCAATCTCTATTGATGTAAAATGTGAGTAAGATGTTAAAACCTATATGAAGCTGATTAGTAACCGGAACAATTTTTCCAGCTATAGCATTTTTTATGCTGCAAAACACATTATTAAGTATGCTTGTTGTTGATGTTTGTTGTTCCAGATGCTCCAAAGCTTCCCTCTGTGTCAGTGAGTCCCTCTGCTGAGATAGTGGAGGGCAGTTCAGTGACTCTGACCTGTAGCAGTGATGCTAACCCAGCAGCTAAACTCACCTGGTACAAAGAGAACCAAACTCTTCCTCAAGGACAAGAAGGAGTTTATCATTTCTCTTCCATCAGCTCTGAGGACAGCGGGACCTACCACTGCAAGTCAGAGAATCAGTATGGAAAGATCAACTCTACATTTCTGATTGTAGACGTCCTGTGTAAGTACAAACCACGTGATGAAATTCATCAAAGTCATAAATGACAGTATCAATGTTGCATCTTCATGTTTCCTCCTCCAGATGCTCCAGAGCTTCCCTCTGTGTCAGTGAGTCCCTCTGCTGAGATAGTGGAGGGCAGTTCAGTGACTCTGACCTGTAGCAGTGATGCTAACCCAGCAGCTAATTACACTTGGTACAAGGAGGATGAAGACTCACCAAAAGCTTCAGGACAGATCTTCACCATCACTGACCTCAGACCTGAACACGGTGGGAATTATTACTGTGAAGCCCAGAACACAATAGGATGTCAGAAGTCCACCTTAAATCTGACTGTTGTTGTTTCAGGTGAGTTCTGCACATTGACATCACACACCTGTTTACTGTACCACAGCCCATCAAAAAAACTGTAACTCAGGATATCCAGACATCTTGCAGCTGTGAACTAAGACCTTCATCATCTGTCAGTCAGACACTGACTGACAGCATCACCTGACTCTTCCCACTCCTTATATCTCCTGTCTATTGTTCTCACTTTCCAGATCAATCAGTAATCATGAACATCATCAGGTCGACTCTGATGGTCCTGATGCTGATCACACTGGTTGTCTTCAGTCTGTGGACGAGGTAAAACCATAAAAATCCATCAGTTCACTCACTGCTCTTTTTCCCCTTCTTCGTTTTTGTTTCATTAAATTGAATCATGTCATATTTTGTGGTTGTTGTTGTTGGTTTTAATCCAGGAAGAAGAAAACTCTGAGTTCAAACCCTGAACCAAATGAAGTTGTAGAGATGATGGAGGTGAGAGACAGAGAGGCTCTACAACACTAACAGAACTTACTCTACATCAACATCATCACAACTTGACTCATCAATGCTCTGGAAACTGAAGTGAATTCATATTTTAACTGAAGAAACCATTAATAAAATGTGATTGTGTGCAGGTTTGATGAATGAGTCTCATTTCTGTCAACTCTGTCCATCAGGTGGACTCTTGTCCTGTTTATGAGGACATCACCACAGCAGCGCAGACAGAAGACACAGAGGAGCAGGAAGACCTGGTGTGAAGTTACAGTCAGGTCAGAGCCTCTCACGTTCAATAACAACAGATCAATAACATGCAGATTCCACATTTATAATTACTACTGTAACTTTACACAGGTTTTATATGATGTTTTTAGATGCTGTTGAAGTAAAGGTGGGACTGACCTGATGGAAACGGGAATTTGTCCAGCAGTGACATTGTTTTAAACCAACACTAAGGAACTTTTCAACCTTCATATAATATTTTCATAACATTTGTGATGGTGCATCGACTTAGAACAGGTTGAATGACACCTTTGTCATGGCCTGGGGGGGTCTGTTTCGCCTTCACTGGCACAAACAGCTTTGAGGAGCATGGTAGGACCTCGGCTCTCACTTAAGTTTCACTTTCACTTTTGCAAGTCACGATGAGGAGAGAGCCGGCAATGCGGCACCTTTCCGTCGGATTGTGTATATGTTTACTGTGAAATGATCCGCTGGTAACAGAAACTTAGTTTGGACGTCTTCTGTTAATTTCCATGCACCGGGAGATCAGGGTGTTAACGACGCTACGCGCTGGTGCTCATGGGAAATGGAGTCTTACTTCAGGCAAAACACTACTGCTTTGGGCCACTGGCGCCGTCAACCTCAACCAAAATTGAAAGTTCTTAAGTACTGCTTTAAAATTTGATTTGTTTTGCTTGATCTTCATTTTTATATTCTTCTTTTGGAGCTATGAGATCAGATGAGTCGAGTCGAGACGACACGTTGGCCTTTCCAACACTGTGAACTGGATGACCTTCCTGACCCTTTTCCTGAGTCACTATCCCTGGTAGACACATTGCCCCCTCTAGCATAAAGGGGCAGTCAGGCCCACCTCTGTCCCTGATATCCATTCAGCAGTACAGCCTACATCCGTCTCAGATCTCCAGTCAGTGGTCCGGTCCAAATGAGCTCCTGACCTCCACTCGGCGTGCCGTCCCCCTCTAGTTTCTGATCCCCAGCCAGTGGTCCTCCTCCAACATTGGTTCATCCTGGTCCCTGATACCTCTGTCCACCTCTGATGTCACTTCACTACAGTCTGGTAGTCTGCCTCCCTCCTGCTCCTGGTTTCCAGTCAGGGGTCAGCCTCCCGCCAGCTCTTGGACTCCAGTTGCATCGTCATCCTTCAACTTGTCTCTGTGGCGGACTGGCCAGCCACATTGGCCTCCAGCAATGCTTCCAACCTGGCCTCCAGCAATGCTTCCAACCCGGCCCCCAGAAGGAATCTGCCAGAGCATCGGCCTCCAGCTGCATTTGGGTCCAGTTCCTTCAGAGTCATGACACAACCTGTGAGTACGTCACAGTTTCTATTTGGTCTGGACCAGCTTGTGTTGATCCTGGACAGAGATATCTTCACAGTGACTGGCAATGGGCACAAAATGTGGTCGTTGAGGGAAAGGTGGAGGGTGGAGGTAGAGATTTGGTGTTTTGTGCCTCAATGTGCAAAGTAATTATTGAGTTTGTTCAGACAAATGTGGCTGTAACAGGTCTTTAATGGAGGTTTGTGGTCCATGATGGTCTGAATCCCAGGCCCCAGCCTCCTTGTGTCTCTGCTGTCTCTGAAGTTGTGGGCTATCTTTTTGATGAACTGTGGTTTGTTTTTTTCCTGATGCTACGGGACAGTTTAAGTTAAATACAGTTTGAATTAAATTGAAAGATCATCCTGATTAAAAAAAAAAAAAAAAAACTTTTTCAGGTATTGATCTGTTCGTTTGTAAGACAACATGAGTTAGGTCAGACTTCATGAATATTCATAATGTAAAGAGGAAGTCGATCTTGTTTTGATACATTATTTCTGTCTTTTGCTCGCTGCATCAGCAGCTGATGTGTTTTATTGTGCCTGAAGTCACACAGAGAGATTATTGGAGAAGAATTTTAATCTCCTATTTAGTCTTGTATAGTTAAAGGTCAATCCCTCCCTAGAAACATGCCAAGGCCATTTCCCCTCCTTTGCGTCTTAAATCTCACTCTTTGGCGGCTTCCAGACACAGCTGTAGAGCTAGGTGATAACAGGCGCGCTCACTGGAAAACACTTTGCGTAAGAAGAGAGAAACCATCCAGAACTCTGGTGCTGCTTCTTCCTGCATCACCTCAGAATTTCTCCCTAACAGAGATGAGAAGAGCAGTGATGTGTTTAACAGCAGCATCTAGTGAATTTGTCTTCATCCTTCTTCTCACTCTACCAGGTATTGTATATCTAAATTTACTTTGTAGAACATTTTGGTTAACAGACAAAGATAAAACATATTTGAGTCAATAAATAATCCTTCAATAGTTTTTTTTTGACACATGTTTAATGGTTGATAATACCTCTTATGATGCAAGTCATTAAACACACAAGTTTCTTTGTCTGAACCTTTATCTGAACCTCAACATTTAAGTGGTGAGTGTTTGAATGAATTGTATAAATGGAGCTGGGTCATTTGAAGTATTCAGTTACTCTAAAGTTTATCTACAAATATCTGTAAGTTCTGTTCAAGAGAACAAGATAACGTCTACCAAGGCTCAAAATAAGGAACCAGACATTCTCTGTTAATTAGTCATTCAGTGTAATGTTCCCACTCCCATGTATGGTTCATGCATGTTTCGTTGTCTACTAATCTACTATCATATTATCTATCATCACATATACAGCAAAGTACATGATATATGAAATGACAAAAAAAAAGGCAAAAATAAATATGTGTTCCTTACTGGTAGAAATAGAAAACCATTGGACCTGTGAGTCTCAATGCAGCTTCAATGAACAGTCAGAAACTTATTAACATCATGAGTTTGAAAGTGAATAAAAAGGAAGAGACCTTGAGAGTTGTTTTAGTCATATAGCAGGTTTACATGTTGAATAAGCTCAATAAAACTAATGAATCTGACTGTGCTCTGTCTTACAGTGATACAGGGTCAGAATGGCTGGGGATTGATTTACACTGACACTCACATCTGTGCCTCTAAAGGATCAACAGTGGAAATGAGCTGCAGATACAGTTACCCATCAAGGATAAATGGCTATTCGACAACAACAGTTGAGAAAAGATTTTGGTTTAGTAAAGGGGGTAATTATGATGCTGTGGATCTGACAACAGACTCAGACTACACAGGTCGCGTGGATGATTATTGTGATCAGTGGAAACATTGCACTCTGAAAATCAGAGACGTGAGAGAGAGCGACTCAGCTGTTTACAAGTTCAGATTCATAACAAACCATGACGGTGGGAAATACACAGGGCATCCTGGAGTGACTTTGTCTGTCACAGGTAACGTTTTCACTGGAATATTTATCAGTTTGGTTCAAGTCATTGACTGAGAATCTTTATTTGTCTCTGTGTTTGCACTTTTCTAGTTTAGTTCATGTCTGTTCTTTCTTCACAGATCCAGACCTCCAGGTGCTGGTGGAAAGATCACCAGACCAGGTAGAGCTGAAGTGTCACAGCAGTTTTAAAGCAGCTGATGGTCCTTCATTTGTCTGGTACAAGAATGAACTGAAGATGAAGGAGGAAACATTTTCCATCAGAGTCTCCTTTAATGATAACAACAGATATTCCTGTGCTCTTGAAGGATGTGAGGATCACCGCTCTCCTCCAGTGTGTGAGTTTCACTACTTCAATGTCAAACCTAAAACCTACCAATTTGGGACATGTGGGCGACCGATTGTTTTTGGCCCGCTGCCCATGCTATTTTCCTGCTACCCACTTTAAAAAGAGCTATATATAAATGGATGTTCAGTAATTTCATGCACTTAGAGCAACACCATGTAGTTTTTCCACCTTAAAATAATGTTTCTCAACTCCTTCTCAACTCCTGCCTTCCTACAACTACATAATATTCACTTCGACTGTGAAAAGGCAGTTTATGTTTACTTCTCTTCTTAATGTTTCCTCCTTCAGATGCTCCAACACTTCCCTCTGTGTCAGTGAGTCTCTCTGCTGAGATAGTGGAGGGCAGTTCAGTCAATCTGACCTGTAGCAGCGATGCTAACCCAGCAGCTAAACTCACCTGGTACAAGGATAAGGACAGGAAAAGTCTCGGTGACCAACCACAGTTCGTCTACAGCTCCATCCAGCCCTCTGAGTCTGGAGAGTATTATTGTGGAGCTGTGAATGAGATGGGGACGAGGGAATCAGGACTGATCTCTATTGATGTAAAATGTGAGAGAGAAAGTTTATTATAAAATCTATATGAAGCTGATTACTAACCAGAACAATGTGCCTCAGCTACAATGTTTCTTATGCCGCCAGACACAGAAATACTGATGTTTTTTTCCCTCCAGATGCTCCAAAGCTTCCCTCTGTGTCAGTGACTCCCTCTGCTGAGATAGAGGAGGGCAGTTCAGTCAATCTGACCTGTATCAGTGATGCTAACCCAGCAGCTAATTACACCTGGTACAAGGAGGATGAAAACTCACCAAAAGCTTCAGGACAAATCTTCACCATCACTGACCTCAGACCTGAACACAGCGGGAATTATTACTGTGAAGCCCAGAACACAAGAGGACGTCATAAGTCCACCTTAAATCTGACTGTTGTTGTTTCAGGTGAGTTACACACAGACTGTGACAGAAATCATAACACTCTGTCTGGGCTGTAGCTGTAGACATCTTTGAATGTGGGATATCATCTTTCCTCTCAAGGTCTCATGTCCTTGAGACTGAAGTGTCGTCTGTCATGAGTGGTTGTAAGATTTTCAAGGACACAATGTTTATAAAACCAAATTATTACTATACTGAGTAATGTCCTGTTACACTATAGCTCATTTTATTTATTTCCATGTGTTCTCTCTTTTCTAGGAGTGTGGAAGTTAACAGCTGTTACTACAGTCTCTGTCATGGCCCTAGTGATTCTACTCTTCTCTGTCTTCCTCTGGATCATGTGAGCAGTTATGTTTCCCCAAATATTAGTTCACAAACTCATTTAAAATGAGTTCATGTCATTCAGTGAGTCTTAACTTTTTAAAATTAATTCCCTTGGTCAGAAAAAAGAGGCTGTCTGAGCAGAAGTCTGAGGCTGGAGAGAGACCAGTGGACAGGGGACAGGTAAGAAAGATGAACTGATCCTCTCCAGTACATGTCGATGTTTGGGCAGCACCGTTGTGTGGGTGGTTAGCTCCCTCAACTCTTAGTAAATTCTGTGTTCAAAAAGCACAAAGTGACAAATTTTGCAACTTGACCCGATTCTTGTCTTGTCCTGCAAATACAAGGTCTAGTTCAGTGTTGTTTTCGTTAACGATGACGATGACGAAATATTTTCGTTGACGCACCTTTTTTTCATGACGATAACGAGACGGTGACGAGACGAACATGGCTCTCTGATGACGAAAACATGACGAGACGTGTGTGAGTTTTCGTTGACGAGACGAGAACAGACGTAAATGTGAGTGGTCGGGCTGTGATCGCCTCTAAATTCCGTATTATGGATTGTCATTACTCTAAGCTTCACATTAGCAACGGCTCCGTCAACAACAGAACAACGCTGCTGAGACGAGCCGCGGGCCCGCGGTGCGCCGGGTGCTTGTGATAGAGCGGCAGAGAGCAGCAGGCAGTGATCAGCTGCTCCGGTGACCGCGGTGCAGCGGCTCCGCGGCGCTGACGGGTGGATGGTCAGACGTTCAAAATGCACGACATTTCTGCTTATTGTGCGTATAACCTGTCAATTAAAAATCAACAAGTATCTGAAACGCTGCTGCATCTCATCCTTGTGTGGTCACACCACCACCTGGCATGCAGCGCACATTCTGCTCAACACACCTGCCGTCACTCGACCAGAAGCTATATGGACGCATTTTAAATATAATCCAGCAGAAAAAAAACTGAATGCACCAGGCTACTGTTACCACTTTATCTGTGTGTAGGCTCATGCATAATCCTTAGTCCATAAGCCATTGGGTGGAAACATTATGTGTAAAACCATTCCTTTATTGAATTAATTTGTTAAAATACTTTTATTTTATTTCTTTTTTTTATTACTAAAACTGGCTAAAACTAGACGAAAACCTTGTTGAGTTTTCGTCGACTAAAACTAGACTAAAACTATCACATGTAGAAATGACTAAAATTGACTAAAACTAATAAGTATTTGCGTCAAAAAGACTAAGACTAAGGGCCCTAATTTCTTGGCGCAACTCACGGGGGCGCAGCGAAGCGAGCCCTGACGCAGCTGGCGCAGTGGCATTTTCCTCCAGTGCAACAAGGTGCGCAGCGGATTCGGTAAATTGGCAGACTGCTGTGCGCTGAGATGGGAGTGGTCGCGCAGCAGGGGGAGGTGTCGACAGATTCGCCGTGGCGCAGTGACAATTTGTTGCCGATAGACCGCGCGGAGAGTGCGCCGAAAGCTCGCCAGCTCCAACCTGGTCTAGTCTCAGCGCAAGGCGAAGCGCAGCCAGCGCAGTGGCAATTTGACTGCCCAGCGCGCAGTGCAGACACGTCACCAAGACCTCACAGGCAGATTTCCACACTTCCAGGCACATTTAAATGCAATTAATAATAATAATAATAATAATCATCATCACAATAACCCCTATTTATTGTATCTGAATCAGCACATACACCTATATCTATATATTGTCCCGTCACACTGATGACCATCAAAGGCTTGCGTAATGGAAACTCAGCCTGACTGAATTAACACAGATGAAACCAGGGAGGGACTGAGACAGCCGTGGATGTCCCAAGAGCAGGTGTTGACACTACACACTGTGCCGTTGCAGATGATCAGCTATTTATTTATTTATTTATTTACTTATTGATTTATTAGGGGCCAGCGCCGCATCGTCACGCGACCATAACAAATACAACTGAAAACAAATAAACTATCATCTCTCACAGCAAACCACAATCAGCCTCGGCACCATAGTGAGCAGATATTAACATCTCCATCTCAGGTAAATTCTAAAGAAAAAAGAAAAAGAGAGACGCTCCGCGATGCCTCGTTACGCCCAGCTGTTTGTTATGTTGTGATCTGTGCACACGTGTTTAAATATAGGTTACTAAATATGAGTGTCTTTATTAATGGAAAAGGGCTGTGTGTGTTTTGTTTTTTGTTTTTTTTTACTGGGCAACAGCAAACTGTCAGAGCAAACATCATAACCTCCTCCCTCCCAGACTACTTTTGCACCATCAGCCCGTGAGGTCTGTTCGCGTGACCTGACACTGCCAGCTTGGACCGGACCAGAACATCAGTTTCCTCCCGTCTCACTTGCTCTGACAGATTGAGAGCTGTTGCCCAGTAAAAAAAAACAAAAAAACAAAACACACACACCCCTTTTCCATTAATAAAGACACTCATATTTAGTAACCTATATTTAAACACGTGTGCACAAACAGCTGTGCGTAATGGATGCATCGCGGAGCGTCTCTCTTTTTCTTTTTTCTTTAGAATTTACCTGAGAGGGGAGATGTTAATATCTGCTCACTATGAGCACTATGCCAGGCTGATTGTGGTTTGCTGTGAGAAATGATAGTTTATTTGTTTTCAGTTTTATTTGTTATGGTCGCGTGACGATGCGGCTCAATAAATCAATAAGTAAATACATAAATATAGCAGATAATCGTGTAGTGTCAACACAGCAGTAATCCATCCTCATCTTTCATCTGTGCAGCCTTTGATCTGTCATCAGTGTGACGGGACAATCGATATACTGTAGATGTGCTGAATGTGTATGCTGTAATCTGTATGTGCTGATTCAAATCTTCTCTTCCACGGTGAAATCAAACGTCCGCCTTGCGCGCGCGGCGGATTTAAAGGTGAGGAGAGGAGCTCATTTGATTGGTGAAGATCTGACTCGGCTGTGTCAAACCCACTCCACGCCTTCTCTCCTCCCTCTATGCCATTTGCGCCGGTGGGAGGGAAGTAGGCGGGATGCGCTCCGCTGCGTCTCGAAGCAAAATCGCAATCTGCTCCTGACCACTCCCCGTTGGCGAAGCGAAGGCGAAGCGCAGGGCAGATGCGCCTCGCCTGCACCTAGTCTACCAAAGTAGAGCCCTATGACTAAATCTAAAATGCCTGCCAAAAACAACACTGGTCTAGTTTACACAGTTCCCCAAAGGTTTCAACCTAGTTCTGCAAGTAAAATTATACTGTGTAATGGTAATGTAATGTTGTTCATGAATGTATGATACCATCACTAAACCCTTCACATTTCCACAAAGAAATTCTCAATATACATGTTCTGAATTGTAAAGTGTGTTTAATGAATAATACTTTTATTTGTCCATTATCTACAGGTAGAACCATCTGAGGAGCAGGATGATCTTCATTTTGCCAGTGTCCACTTTTCCAGAGATCACTCCAGTATCAGATCGGCTGAGGCCAGAAGACACAACAAGATAAAGGAGAAAGAAGACGTGGTTGTGTACGATGCTGTGACATTTAACCACTATGCCAGTCCAGCTCCAAGGTTAGCAGCTCCTCACACATAAATATCAGTATCAGTCATTCTGCTGAAATGTTTTTCCACATTTTATGATTACTTTGGATGTTCCCATTTCTGACAGTAACAGCTGAATATATTTTTCTTTATGATCCCCTGATTTAATTTATGTCCCTCTCAGAACCAGAGGTCAGGAAGCATCAGCAAACCCTGACTATTTAGTTGACATGGTAATTTTTTTTTTCAATTATTCCTCTGAAAGAAAATCATTGTTCAACAACATAATGTGAATTTTGTCTTTTAATTGTGACAGATCTGTTAATGAATTACTGGATAAATAGTGGATGTGACATTGTATGACATGTTTTTGGTCAGCTGAGCTCCTCCTTCTGTCTCCATGCAGCTGCTCCAACAGACCCACAGGAGCTTTAGGAGAGAAGAGATGTCACCACTTCCTGTCTGTGGACACAGATAATTATGAACTGAGCCAGAGGTGCCGCTACCAGAAACTGAGACCTGTGTCTTTGTGGTTGGTCTCAACTTTATCTAGTGCCACCACAATCTTAACTTTGGACACCAACATGTGTAACGTGCATATTTGTGTCATTTATGCATTTTTTTCAGCAACATGACACCACCTCACCTGACTTAAAAAAAGACTAAAATAAAACCAAACCTGATTATTGGTAAATCTACAGGTAAAGTTGGTTTATGTAAGTGAAACACCAACTGAGGTTCTGAGGAATGGCCATTTGCTAATAAGTTTAACAAACAGCACTGTTTTTCTATTAACTAGTGAGTTAAAATATAATAGGTATTACAGATATAGTGGTTATTATAAAGTTGTTGGAGAACATGAATTTTCTGATAGAGTTGTAGTTTGATCCTGCTTTCACCAGATGGTGGTAAAAAAGTCTTTTGATTTGTTTTATATCTTTATTCTTCACACCATGTTTTTTTCATTTATTACCTTTTCTTTTTTTTCTTTGGTTATATTACAGTGCATTGTTTATAGATAATCTTTTATTACGGACTCGGGTCCATTATAATTTTAAACAGTTGTAACATACAATAAGAATATTTTCCAAGTCTCATGGTGATCAATAAAATATTAACAAGTGATAACCATAAACTTAAAAATGATTTTCAATAGTATTATCATTGAGCACCTTGACATGTTGGTATTACTGTTATTACCCCCCCCCCCCCCCCCCCCCCCCTTGAAAACTACTAGACCTGGACAGACCTGAAGTATCACAGCAGTTGTCATCTACCTGATCAGTCTTTCTTCATGTGCTACCTGTCAAAGTGTGGAAGCTGATGCACACCTAAAAAATCTTGAAGAACAGGTGCGTTGGAGCATAGGTAGGGAGTGAACAAAGGAAAAAAGGGTCTCCCGCACACTGTCAAGTCACTTGCAAAAGACTTTAATAAAACAAACGAAACAAACAAAAAGGTCCTGTGGACCGAAACGTTGTTTGTTTTATTAAAGTCTTTTGCAAGTGACTTGACAGTGTGCGGGAGACCCTTTTTTCCTTTGTTCATGTGCTACCAGAACAGATGGAGAAGTTCAACAGGAACCACTTTTTGTGAACAGTAAGTAGTTATTCCTGTGCTCTTAAAGGACATGAGGACTTCCCTTCTCCTCCAGTCTGTGAGTTTACTTCAGTCTTCCACTTACATAACACCACCTGGTGGCACATTTAACCTACTGCACATGACTGCATGTATCTATAATATGGAGAACTCAGTCTTCTATTCCTTTTTTAACACCATATTATTTTAATTGAACTGTGCACAACTGTGTCTTTAAACATGTAAGTAAACCTTTCAGGTACAGGCTGCTACAGAGTGATTTACAGATTGACAGAACAATCTGTGTCTCCAAAGGATCATCAGTGAAGATTTCTTGTACTTCCAATGACAACTATCTTCATTCAAAGTTCTGGTTCAGTTCTGAACGTAGTCGTCGTTGGCGGAATCCCTCAGAGCCTGAGGATCTTAGCAACAAAACTGATTTTTTGTTAATTACTTAATCTGACCCACCCCACCAATAAAATGAACATTTCTTTACCCACCCTGACCTGAACCACGGGTAATGCTGCGTTCACATGGACTCCGGTAAACGGCAGACGGCATGCCGGAAAAAATACTGTGGACGGGAACGGCAAACGGCAGTGCCGTCCCGTCCAGCGGCAGTGCCGTCCCGTCCAGCGGCATTTGCCGTTTACCGGACTCCATGTGAACGCAGCATAACCCATGGTACCTGCACATCACTAGTCAGGAACACAGCAAGGGGCTGTGGGTCAGATTCAAACCCATGCCTGCTGCAGTTATGAGAAAGACTATAAGGTTCACACAGCACCAGGTGAGTCCGCTTTATTCCATTTGAGTCATTTTTATTAGATACCCTAACACTCCCGATGAGGGAGGAAAAAAAACATCGCTCCGATTTTTTTTTTTTTTTTTTTGCCGTTAAATAAACATGTGCGCTGCGATATCTGATCAATACCACATCCATTGTGCTCTGTCTCTGCTGATCACGCTCATATGGAACTTTTCTTATTGAAAGTGCAGCCAAACACCAGACTGAAGAGAGAGGAGCAGCAGAGCTCCTCTGACAGCTCCTCTGTAGAGCTGCAGGAGAGCTCCGACGTCTTTTTTTAAATTTTATTTTTTATTGCAGCGCTGTTGTTACAGGTGATGCACATCTATGTCCGTGTAGCTACATTTATTGTCTGATCTTCCTTCATGGTGCACAGTGTCAGTCCTCCTGTGAAACTTTTAGCTACTAAATAATATGACTGAAGACAGTGGAAGTCTGCACATGTTGACACGCCCCCATGAGTTGACGACATAAGGAGCTAATAAAAAATATATATAAATAACTGATAGTATTATTCGGTCAAGTTCTTGTTATAGGTTAATGGTTAAACGGTTAACCATGTGCATCACTAAAATAAACCTTTTATGGAAAAAAGGCAAACTTGACTCCTTTATTCCACACTAAAATATGCTAATAGCTATGATATGTGTTAAAAATGCTTCTGAGTGTATTATAACAGTTCAACACAATGAAAAATATACAAAACAGCTATACATAATTTTTGGCCAGTAAAAAATCTTTCTGGCCAGTAGATTTTTAAAGCTCACTAGCCAGTTGGCCAGTGAGCAAAAAAGTTAAGTTTGAACCCTGCTTGTGACCCATATTCAACACCAGCTGCTGTATACGAGCTGTTTAAAAATGACCAGTTGCCTGCCCAAGCTCGAGTTGGGCGATGTTTACATTTACCTGGTGGAGAATCCATCATCCTCCACCGCTTGCAACCAATATTTCCGGTGTTATGGTTCAACTGGTTTCTGATTAAAAGCCCCATTTTGTAGTTTTTTGGTCTTAAAATAATGTTTCTGAACTCATTGAAGTGGTAGAAATGTAGGCTACCTGTAACTTTCCTGTGTGGGAACACCGTCCTGGTACCGCAGCTCCGCTGAGCTCTGAGCTCCAGCCCACTGAGCCCAGGCTCCCTGCTCCTCTCACCCACAAACCAGAGCCCTTAGCTGGGCTGCACGGTGACCAGCTTCCCCCCCCTTCCGCCCGGAGCTTTGCACCGGGGGGAAGGACGGCAACGATGACGGCGGTCCGATAGCAGCGGGACCGGCGGCGGCAGCGGCGATGGTAACCCGGCGGAACTGTCTGCCACCGGGCACGGCAGCAGGACCGCCCACGGGGGCAGCGACACGGTAACGGGGGTCGGGACCGACCGCGGCGCGGCAAGGACGATGACCGGTGTTGTTTAGCATATTTTCAGAGTGTTTTCCATTAGTTCGTAACTTTAACATGACAGGCTTTGTCATACTGTGCAGTGTTGTGCAGAGTGTCGTGTGGCGCTGACTGTCCGTAGATTGGCGGAACAGGTTCACTCACAGAAGCATATTGCATGGCTGCAGTAACATGTGAACTGCGGCTTGATTTGTGAATTTGTGACAAATCTGTGGACGGAAGTGCAGCACAGCTGTGGTTCGGTACTGTAACCAGTTAAATCAGACACCAGTTGGGCCATAACACCGGTATTTTTGAAGCAGCAGGGAGCAGTGTGTGTTTTTCTGCCTTGTCCTAACCAGCGGACAGCGGGAAAGTGGATTGTTTTGACCGCCAGGGGGGCGTTCCATACGGGCCGTGACGTCACATGAAAGCTATCAATTGCACCTTCCTACTTACCGGTCCTGTCTGAGAGCACTGATCTACTGGCTGAAGCGCAAGAGCACCCCTCCAAAGTGGATTTGTTGTTGTCCTTCTCACTGTACAAGGTAATGTACATCTGGATTAACTATGCTCGACCATATCTCTTTATTACTGTGCTCAGTTTTTATTCTTTTAAATCTAAGTCACTATATCTGTTACTGTAAACATTTTCACACAAGCATAATTTCAATATCTTTTTACCCCAAACACTTGGAGTGGTGTCAGCTAGTCAGTGAGGGTAGAGCTGTGTGAATTAACTGTATGCTGAGCTGTAGTAACTAGGGATGGGCATTTGAAGAAATCTTTTTGATCGATCTTCGGGAAAATTAACGATCAATTATCGATTAATCGTTAATATTAATATTAATATCCATAATTAAAAACAAAATGCGTGCGGCTATGGCGTGTGCCAGTAATCTAGGGCAGTCCCCGTGAAGGATGAAGGTCGGACAACGACGTACACGGACTTCTGTGTGCTTGTGCTTCACCTGTAGGGACGGTGCCGGTGCCGGCATCATTTAGGTTAAAAAAAAAAAAAGCACCGTTGCGCTGCCTGGCTCACCTGCAGCTGAGCTGTCAGAGCAGCTCTGCTGTCCCTCTCTCTTCAGCCTCGTGTTTGGCTGCACTTGTACAAAAAAAATCACAAGCACTTTCAAATTGTGAAAGCGTATGTTTTATTATTATTTCTGTGGTCTCTCTGATCAGCGCGGCACAGAAAAGAGAAACAAACTATGCAGGATATTTACCTTAAGTTTCATTTTAACCGTCGTTAAACAGCTTCGGACTAATTGTGATGTTAGATAAATGACTTGTAGCTTGTAACTTACAGAGAGAGTGGAGGCTCCTTCCACACCGCTGCTGAAAACCAAACCTGCTGATCAGAGCGGGCGGAGCCGCGGAGTCACAGCTCATGTCCGCGACACAAGCGCCCCGTCATATTTAATGAATGATTTCACTCTTAAACCATGTAATAATAATAATAGGCCTGTATAATAATACTTATATGGAGTTTATTGGTTGTTATGAAAAAATAAACCCGTGGTTTATTTCTCCATGACAACCTCTGCCCTCTACATGATCCCTTATAATAAATCGATAAAAAATTTCCGTGATCGATAAAATTCTTAACGATCAATAATCAATCATCGATTAATCATGCCCATCCCTAGTAGTAACTGCAGAGTTTAACTCCAAATGTCTTCATATTTTGTCTAAGAGAATTACATAACACTGACCAAGGTTCAAAATGAGGGACCAAGGCCCAATTCCGATTCTATTTTTCATCCCTACCCCTAGCCCTACCCCTAGCCCTTAACCCTTGCCCTTGAAACGGAGCTACAAGGAGTAGGGTTGAAAGTCAACCCCTACGAATTGGGACACCACTTCAACCATCACATACGTCATCAGTCGTCTCTGCTGGCTTTCACATAAGCAGACGTGACGAGCTTTTGCCACAAATCCTCTATTCAGAACCACGTTAACTTAATAAAATAGAATAAAATTGAATGAAGAATGATCGGTTCATTGTAAAACATTTATTAATTGATGTAAATGTGGTGATTTCTGTACGTAGGCTACAGATCCCCCAGGCAGTGCTGCTCCTGTGTCCAAAACACATGAAGCTTCACTTTTAATTCAAACAAATTAATGCGACAATTGTTACATTTCATCAATGAGACCAGCATTTATCTCCTAAAAAGAATGTAACTACGCGGCGGTAAACCTTTAAAACCCTGCGGGTAAGTTAATTAGTGGTCGTCTTTTCTACCGGGACGAGGTCGGGAGGTTGGCCGGCTGACAAGCTCTCCGGACGGGGTGGTGTCTCCGTGACGAGCCGTTGATCTGCTCCACAGGTGGAGGCTCCAACGTGGAGCTTCACTTCTCCGAAAAACATCGGAGCAAACGTCTAAACCAGTGGTTCCCAACCTGGGGGGCGGGACCCCCCAAGGGGGGCGCCAAAGATCCAGGGGGGGTCGCGAAGCCCTCTTGATTTTAAGGGGCTTAATAATTTTAATGTAATTAAAATGTTAAATAAATGAGTAGGCTAAGCATTTAATTCATATATGTGACAAAATCAACTAAATTCAAGGGCCACATTAAACATTTATTTGTGTATTTAAATAGATAAACAAATACATAATAGGCCTATATCAATAGATGATTGAATATCAACAGTTTTAAAACATTAAATACATAATATACAGCAGGGCAATATCAGTCACAACAAATACTACTGATAATAGTATTTTGGGTTACAGACGTTAATACATTTATAATTGATCAAAAAGCTAAGCTAGCAGGGGGGGGTCACCAAAGTTTTCAATGGTAAAAATATGGGTCCCTTAAGAAAAAGGTTGGGAACCACTGGTCTAAACAGCCGTCATTTGGAGAAACCGACCGCACATTCGGGATCTAAACAGCTACTTTCTCGCATGAAAAAATATTAAAACTTAACAAAATGATGTAATAAAAGTGCTACAGTGAGAAATAAAACAGCTGCCGGTTGCCGCAAGATGCATTCTGGGAAACTTGCCATAGCCCTCGGTCCGTAGTGTGCCCCTGAAAAATCTCAGTTTCGAGGGCGAGATAGCCCTACCACTTCCCCCTAACCCTCGTCTGAACCAGAATTGGGACACCCCTACCACTTCACGTGAACGCGCAAAACGAAGGGTTGGGGCCAAGGGCTAGGGCTAAGGGGAGAATCGGAATTCGGCCCAAATGCTGTTATTTTCCCCCTTTTTTGATTACTTGTTAGTGTGAGTGTGGTGTTGCCACTCCCTTTATGGTTGACAGCGATTATACTATCACAAAAAAACAAAAACGACATTTCAGACACCAAAGTAGTTATTTATTTGTCACGTGCTGCTCATTACAGCTGCATTAAGATTCAAAGGTCCAGTGGTTTTCTGTCTGCAGCATCAACCCATAGATACTTAAGTGAGTGCATGAATAGAAATTGTACTTCCCTCTTTTCTAAACTAGGTCCACAGGTGCAGTTGATCAAACCAGGTTCCCGACAGAGCTGAAGTGTCACAGCAGATGTTACATGATAGTCTCTTTTATTCTTTTGTCTAGTTAACGAGATTATTGTCAGTGCACCACATGGGCAGTTGGTTCACCTGGTTCCTGCAGTTTGTCTCGATCACCACAGTGGTGTCATATGCAAAATGAACGACGAGGTTGGTGCTGTATGTTGGTGTAGAGTTATGGATGGATTTGATGTGTTGCATGAACAGCCTTTCAAAGCACTTTGTCAGGATGATGGGACTCAACAGGGTGGTCGTCATACCAGTGTGATGGAGAGGCTTTCATTGACACTGAAGTGATGGTGGTGGCTTTGGGTCATGTATGTCCTCTGTGCAGATGTGGTGTTTTATGCCTCAAATTGTGCAAAAAAGTTCTTGAGTTTGTTCAGACAGATGTGGCTGTCACAAGTCTGTGATGGAGGTTTGTAGTCCATGATGGTCTGAATCTGAGGCTGCGGCCTCCTTGTCTCTGCTGTCTCTGAAGTGTTGGGCTATCTTTTTCCGGAAATGTGGTTTGATTTTTGTGACACTAGAGTTTAAGTTTGAATTAAAGATTAGAAAGATCATCCAAATGAAAATCTTTTTAGGTTTTGATCTTTTCTTCAGTTTTCTTTGTCCCTGTCAGGACTTTATCAGCAGTTTGTAAGACGACAACATGACTGTCTGTCACATTTGTATTGACTTCATGATTATTTATAGTGTAAAGAGGAAGGAAGTCTGTTTTGCTCTTTCTGTCTCTTGCCCACTGCACTGTGCACAAACGATCATCACCCTCCTGCCTTGTCAGACGAGAATTGGTTTTTGATCAGATCGATGTTTTTCTTTCACACACTGTTCAGCAGCTGATGTGTTTTATTGTGTCTGAAGTCAAACAGAGAGATGAGAGGAGCAGTGATGAGTTTAACAGCAGCATCAAGTGGATTTATCATCATCCTTTTTCTCACTGCACCAGGTACTGTACATCTGCATTTACTTTGTAGGACGTTTAATTCACACAGTCTGACCAAGATAAAAACTGGTTTGAGTCAAGAAATGAATTTTTCAATATTTATTTTTGTAGTTTTTATTGATTAGTTTCAGCCTTTTAGCAAGAAGGTTCCTGGTTTGAATCTTGGGTCTTTTTCTGGGTGGAGTTTACATGCTCTCCCTTTGCCTGCTCTCTGGGTACTCCAGCTTCCTCCCACAGTCCAAACACATGCACAGTTGGTTGATTGGAGACTCCAAATTGTCCTAGCGTGTGGATATGAGTGTGTGTCTGTGTCGGCCCTGTGATTGAATGGCGACCTGTCCAGGGTGAACCCGGCCTTCACTCTATGTCAGCTGGGATTGGCTTCATCTCCTCCCATCACCCCATATTGATAAGCATTATAGACAATGGATGGATGGGTAGTTAATGTCATGATGTAAATCACACACATCACATCAGTTTCTTTGTTGCAAATCTGAACCTCAACATTTAAGTGGTGAGTGTTATTAGACAGTGAGGATAGTGCTGTTTGAATGAACTGTATGAATGGAGCTGGTTCATCTGAGAGATTCAGTAACTATGGAGTTGATCTACAAATGTCTGTACGTCTTGTTTAACAGAACAAGAGAACAGCTACCAAGGCGCAAAATGAGGAAACAGATGTTATCAGTTAATTGTGTTACTGATGCCAGTGTGTTGTTTCCACTCCATGTATGGTTCACAGTGACATCCCCTTCCTTATCTGCTATCACATACATACATTGACACTAGACAGCAAACACACCAAAGTGTGAACAGAGTTTTAATAATAGACATGATTTGTTCCTTGTACTGCCCTCGCAGTGCGTATGCTTATGCAGAGCTAGACAGTCAGCTAACGGATAGAAGTCCTTCAAAAACCCACAAGGCTTGACTTTTTGACCTTTAATGAAGTCTTCTAAGCTTGCAGAGTACATTAACTGAAAGCATAAAGTAGGTCTTAATTACAACACTCCTCACAAACATACACAATCAATTAACAACTGTGAACATGTAATACTTATAGATAAATAGCCTATTCTCCAAGGCAGTAAACTCCACCAATATGATTTCAGCGGTCTGTTTATCTCGTCTGTGCCCGACTTTGCTCACCTGAGCATGCAACAGAAAAACATACTGTAACATAGATGGAACTTAACAAGCAGAGCGCTCATTCTGAAACTGTTTGTCTAAACCAAAGAACATGGACTTGCTCAATTATGAACTTATTAACTTTAACATTTTAACTTTTTAACCCTTAAAGGCCGTACATTCCTCTTGAACTGTTAGTTAAAGCTGCATTAGGATTCACAGGTCCAGTGGTTTTCTGTTTGGATTTGTCCATGTCTGTCTGTGTTGATGAACGCTGCACAGCTCTGAATATACAAACTGAAATACTACTGAGGGAAAATAACACTTAGATATAACATCAAAACTGAACAGTAATCAGTTCAGTTTTGTTGCAGGTTTACAAACTGATGCAGCTTCACAATATTAAAATGTGACCGTGGTTTGCGCTGTGCTCTGTGTTACAGTGATACAGGGTCAGAATGACTGGACAGTGACCTGTGCTCCAACTCAGATCTGTGCTGTAGTAGGATCAACAGTGAACATAAGCTGCACCTACAGATACCCAGACTGGAGAACTGATGATGATACTACAGTTGGAGAAAGATTGTGGTTCACTAACTCCAGTGGTAATGAACCTGTGGATCTGAGAGCAGACTCAGAGTACTCAGGTCGTGTTCAGTATCTCTGTGGTGACAACGACTGCACTCTGAGAATCACAGACCTGAGAGAGAGCGACTCAGCTGTTTACAAGTTCAGGTTCACAGCAAACAAACCAGGAGAGAAATACTCTGGTCAAGATGGAGTCACTTTGTCTGTCACAGGTAACAATTTTATTTTATTATGTTTCTATTCCAGATGTTCAGATCAACAGAAACAGCTGTGTTAATGAAAGATGAAGACAATCTGAGCTCAGAGCTCCACTTACTAATGACTTAATGGGCTTCAGTGTGTGTTAAATATGAGATGATGGTGGTATAGTAACTCCCCTCTATGGACATTACTGTGTGATCAGATGTTTATATTCAGGTCACACAGTGGCTTAAGTAAAACTGACTTGTATGTATTCACACTGAATAAATATATATATATATATATATATATATATATATATATATATATGTGTATATATATATATATATATATATATATATATATATATATATATGTTTTTGTTTTTGTTTGGAAATCCAGGTCTAAAGGTGCAGGTGGCCCCCTTTAAAAACTACCAGACCTATACACAGCTGAAGTGTCACAGCAGTTGTCATCTTCCTGATCGGTCTTCCTTCATGTGGTACCAAAACGGAAAGGAAATTTCAGGAAGAACGCCTTCTTCAGTCGTCATTGAACCTACAGCTAGTTATTCCTGTGCTCTGAAAGGACATGAGGACTTCCCTTCTCCTCCAGTCTGTGAGTTTACTTCAGTCTTCCAATTATATATCACCACCTGGAGGCACATTTAACCTACTACACTCAATTTTCTGTTTCACTATTAACACCACATTATTGCCTTGTATTTAACTGCTCTTATGTAACAGCACAACTGTGTCTTTAAACATGTAGGTGCTACTCTGGTTTAATCAAACATTTAATATTTCAGGTGTCGGTGGTGAAAACTGCGACAGAGTAATTTACACTGACAGAAGAATCTGTGCCTCCAAAAGATCATCAGTGGAGATTTCTTGTACTTACAACAGTCATTATGATATTAAATCAAAGTTCTGGTTCAGTCCTGAACATAGTCGTCGTTGGCAGAATCCCTCAGAGCCTGAGGATCTTAGTAAAGACTCTGAATATTCAGGTCGTGTTCAGGTTGTTGAAACAGAGAGAGGACGCTCCACTCTGAGAATCACTGACCTGAGAGAGACAGATTCAGCTCAGTATCACTTCACATTCAACACTACAGTGTCTGAATGGAGGAGCAGTTTACCTGGTACAACTCTGACTGTCACAGGTAAGAACACACACTGACAAACAGAAACATTATTAAAACCTTTGTGTATTTCAATAAAGCACCTTAAAGGGCTGTAGTTGGATGCGAGTAGCTGCTATGAAAATGATTAAATAAACCTTGATAGTAGATTAATGATGAACCTCAAATGGCTTTTGTTTATCAAGCTCTGTCATTAAACAAGGAGATGACTGAATGTTTACAATAGAAACACTATAAGAAGGTGCATTTTCAGCACAAAGAATATGATTACCACATCCACTTTTTTTTATTCTATTCTATGTTTTCATGTTAACCACTAACACTGTGGGTTCTTCCTCCTGTATCCAGCTCTGGAGGTGCAGGTGACCAGAACAATAACAGTCCATCAGTCTTATACTGAGGCAGAGCTGAAGTGTCTCAGCAGCTGCAGTCCAGCTGATCGTCTTTCCTACGTCTGGTTCAAGAACAGAGAGAAAATCATGGAGGAGGGAAGTTCTTATACAGACAGGTTTTCTCCTGGAGACATGATCTCTTGTGCTTTAAAGGGACATGAGAATCATGGCTCTCCCCCAGAGTGTGAGTTTCCTCTTCTATGTAAGAAACAAAACACTTTAATCCAACACAACATGGCTGCTCAGGAAACACATGCTGATGTTTTCTCCTGCAGATTTTCTGAAGGTGCCATCAGTGTCAGTGAATCCTCCAGGTGAAATCATGGAGGGCAGCTCAGTGACTCTGACCTGTAGCAGTGGCACTGACTCAGCAGCTAAATACACCTGGTACAAGAAGAACCTGACACTGCTCAACAAAGAACCACAGCTGGTCTTCAGCTCCATCCAGTCCTCTGACTCTGGAGAGTATTACTGTGAAGCTGAGAATCAACTGGGGAGGAGGACGTCTGAATACGTCTCTATTGATGTGAAATGTGAGTCAAAGGCAGCAGCTGATAAAGGAGAAAATACAACATGTAGATATAGGGATCTTAATTTTCAGGTTTAAGTCTTAATACAAACTAAGTCTTTGAGATGTTGTAGCAGTTTTCCTAGAGAGGTTTTACTCACTGTAGTTGTTTCTGATTTTATAATGAACTTGTCATCTCCATCCAATCCAATCATCTCCAGATGCTCCAAAGCTTTCCTCTGTGTCAGTGAGTCCCTCTGCTGAGATAGTGGAGGGCAGTTCAGTGACTCTGACCTGTAGCAGTGATGCTAACCCAGCAGCTAATTACACCTGGTACAAGGAGGATGAAGACTCACCAAAAGCTTCAGGACAGATCTTCACCATCACTGACCTCAGACCTGAACACAGTGGGAATTATTCCTGTGAAGCCCAGAACACAATAGGACATCAGAAGTCCACCTTAAATCTGACTGTTGTCTCACGTGAGTTGTGCACATTCATCATCACACACATGTTTACTGCATCACAGCTCATCAACCTCACTGCTAATATATCCTGTCTGTTGTTCTCACTTTCCAGGTGAATCAATAATGATTACGAACATCATCATGTTGACTCTGATGGTCCTGATGCTGATTCCGCTGGTTGTTGTGAATCTGTGGACCAGGTAAAACTATAAAAATCAATCAATTCACTCACTGCTCTTTGGTTTTCTTCTTCAAACTACCTGTAGTTTTTGGTTTTATGTTTTTTGATGTTGTGTTTGTTGTTGGTTTGAATCTAGAAAGAAGAAAACTCCTGAACCAAATGAAGCTGTAGAGATGATGGAGGTGAGAGACAGAAAGGCTCTACAACACTAACATAACTTAATCTACATAATAACATGTGATTGTGTGCAGGTTTGATGAATGAGTCTCATTTTGTCCCCTCTGTCCATCAGGTGGACTCTTGTCCTGTTTATGAGGACGTCACCACAGCAGCACAGACAGAAGACACAGAGGAGCAGGAAGACCTGGTGTGATGTTACAGTCAGGTCAGAGCCTCTCACATTCAATAACAACAGATCAATAACATGCAGACTCCACATTTATAATTACAACTGTAACTTTACACAGGTTTTATGTGATGTTTTTAGATGCTGTTGAAGTAAAGGTGGGACTCACCTGATGGAAACAGGAAGTTGTCCAACAGTGACATCATCTTTAGATTTGATTTGTTTTGCTCATTCTTCACTTTTATCATTTTCTTTGGCAGCTATGAAGTCAAATAAAGTTTGAATCTGTTCTTTTGTGACTCTAATTTTATTAAAGAGGATCTGATCTTCTATTTGAATTATAAGTGTCCAGGGTCACTTACCAAAGCAGAGTTGAAAGTAATTAATTTGATGTTAAACCTTTTCAGACCTATATAGTTCTTCATTGCTTAGTATTTGACAATTGCCATTTCAAACTGCCAAAATGTTTGTCACTAATATGATGAAATAACACATCCTTTTATTAACTCCTCTGTAAATAAGTCAGTAACAACTAGTTCCAGTTCTAAAATGTGAAAATCAGGAATACGTGACAGTACAGTACAAAAGCTAAATTTAACTTAACATTGAATTATGATTTTTTTTTTCTTGGCTGTGGGTCTTGTTAATGAAACTTCAGTGACAGCCAGTTCAGGTTTAACAATTTATGTTGTTGCACTGTGATGTGGTTTTTGTTTCTTTAACTTCTTCTGAGCTGTAATATTTCTGCGTGGACACATCTACACCTCATATATCTTATCTGTATTAATTTATTTAGCACCTTCAGAGTTTGAGAGAAATGTTTTATGTAGTTGTAGTGACCAAAGTCTGCCACCAAGTATCAGTAAAGAGTTATATTTTATTGCTAACACCACTTGTACTGTCTCAGTTCTTCCTTTGTGTCTACAATTTCTTCAAAAAACAATTAAAAAAAAAGTTTTATTCCAAGTTTTTAAATGATATATTTGTCGTTCTGTGACAGGACAGTAGAGACACACAGGGGAGTTAGGGAGGGAGGGGTCAGGAATATTACCAGTTTACCGTTTACCACTCCCAGCCCGCACCACCGCGTATATTTTCACAACCCACATCTGCACCCGCCGCGGTTAACTATTTGTTAAATACGTAATTGAATATATCTTCTATTCTGTCTTTAAGGTGCTTGCAAACAGCTGTGGCACAGAAAACTGCCCGCTGCTTAGCACTCTTATGATTTTTCGTGAATTACTTCCCCTAAAATAGAGTGAACATTTCCTTACCCACCCTGACCAGACCCACGGGTAACCCACGGTACCTGTGCATCACTAGTCAGGAACACAGCAAGGGGCTGTGGGTCAGATTCAGACCCATGGCTGCTGTAGTTACGGCAAAGACTATGTGGTTCACACAGCACCAGGTGAGTCCGCTTTATTCCATTTGAGTCATTGTTATTAGATTTGAGGTCCTCCTCGATGGGAATGGAGTCTGGTAGTCCAAGGCCTGTTAGTTTATGTACCAGGTTGTGTCAGCAGTGTAGAGGTCTGTGGCTACTGCTTTGCTCTGTGGATCTGTTCCTCCAGTATGCAAACTGGTGTTTGTCTAGTGTTGATGGAAAGCAGGAAATGATGGGACTACTGACGGAGGCACTTCATGATGGTTGGAGTTAGTGCCACTGGTCTGTAGTCATCGACGCTGCTGATGTTGTGCTTTTTAGGCAGAGGAACTATGATGGAGGACTTGAGGCAGGGTGGACCAGAGGACTATAGTAAGGGCTAGTATGTTGAATATGTCGGTGAAGACTCCTGCGAGCTGGTTTGCACATTCCTTAAAGGGATACTTCACCCAAAATCAATAATTCACCAATTTTCTACTCACCGTCATGCCAAAGGCTCGGTGAACTTTCTGGGTTATCAAAAGCTTTTGGAGTTTCTGGGGGGTCCGGCTGGTAATGGATTTTCATATAATGGCGGCGGATAGTGCTCACTTTTGACTCGTCCAAAAAGTGTCCTGAAGCTGCGACATGAAAAAGTTGTTCGGGAAAAATTCAGAGTTTCTTTAACTTATTGTGAACTGAAATATTTCTGTGTGGACACATCAGCACCTCATATATCTTATCTGTATACATTTAATTTAAGTTGCATGTCTTTATTTAGAACCTTCAGAGTTTGGACAAGCATATCCAATGGGGATCAGCACAGCCACAAATTCATTATCATTTAGGTACCAATGGTTCAGCAGCCAACACAACATCTTTACATGAACTTTTGTTGTTCTTCTTTTCATGCAGGTGTAGAGGGTCCTCTGAAAGATTTTCCTGCCAAGATATTTTTCACTTGTCCTGAAGTCAAAAGCAGAGGGACAAAAGTTACTTGCATTTTCTTCATTGATATTTTTAATATAAAGAGGAAGGAAGTCTCTTGTCCCCACAGCAACTGCATGCCTTGAAGAGAGGAACAACTCTTTTGTCTACTGTAAGAGTCTTTTTTAACATTTCTGTCACAAAGAGAGAGATGAGAGGAGCATTGACGAGTGCAACAGCAGCATTGAGTGGATTTGTTGTTGTCCTTCTTCTCATTGTACAAGGTAATGTACATCTGGATTAACTCTGCTCGACCATATCCCTTTCTTACTATGTTGTTGATATGTGCACTTGTTTCACACTCTGTTTTTTCTTTTAAATCTAAGTCCTTAGATCTGTCACTGTAAACATTTTCACACAAGCATCATTTTGGTATCTCTTAACCCCGAACACATGAGTGGTGTCAGTCAGTCAGTGAAGGTAGAGCTGTTTGAATTAACTGTATAAATGTAGAGCTGTTGTAACTGCAGAGTTATACTCCAAATGTCTTCATATTTTGTCTAAGGTAATTACATAACACTTATCATGGTTCAAAATGAGGAACTAAATGTTGTTAAAGCAGAAGTAAGTGATATATTTGTGTTAATATAAGTCTTAAATAGTTATATCTTCCGACAGCAATCACTTACATAGAGTGTTTGGACTGAAACACGGGTCTGTCAGTCCCTCTGCTCTGCTCTGAGCCGAAGAGAAAACATTTATCGTATCCTACAGTTTTTATCCAATGAGGAGAGAGAACGGCATGCAGGGCTTTGTGTGCAGCCAAGGGACGCCGTGAATGTGGCGACGTAGGGACGAGGACTGTTATGGTGCGTTCAAGGAAACTCGTATTTTTCCGACCGTGAAGTGGTACCAGTTCGATCTGGTACGAGTTCACCGGTCGGAAGTTACGAGTGGCCGTTATAGTGACTTTCACCGGTAAAACAGGTCGGAAAAACACGAGTGGGTTGCCTGAAACGCTACAAAGTCGTAAGTTGTGACTTGAAGCTGTAATTTACGATTTCAAAAGCCTGCCTGGAACGCAGCATTAGCGAAAACGACCGGACCACTTACTTCTGCTTTAATGTCTTCCCCCTTTTTTGATGACTTGTGAGTGTGGTGTTGCCACTCGCTTTATGGTTGACAGTGATTATACTATCACAAAAAAGCAACAAAGACATTTCAGACACCAAAGTGGTTATTTATTTGTCACGTGCTGCTCATTACAGCTGCGTTAAGATTCAAAGGTCCAGTGGTTTTCTGTCTGGACTTCCTCATATCTGTGCAGCAACATCAACAAGTCAGAAATGTTATGTTATGAACATCATGAGTTTGAAAGTGAATAAAAAGGAAGAGACCACAGTAGGAAAAACTATTTCCCCAGTGATACCGTATAGTGTGTATATTGATATACGTGTGTTTATTTGTTTGTGTGTATACACTTTGCTATGAATCTCACTGTGGTTTCTGCTGTGCTCTCTGTTACAGTGATACATGGACAGAATGACTGTGGAGTGAATTACACTGGCACTCAGACCTGTGCCTTTTAAAGGATGAACAGTAGAAATATACTTTACCTACAGATTCCCATCCAAGGTAAATGGCTGTGATACTACAGTTGAAAAAACAAATAATGACTCAGAGTACTCAGGTCGTGTTCAGTATCTCTGTGGTGACAACGACTGCACTCTGAGAATCACGGACCTGAGAGAGAGCGACTCAGCTGTTTACAAGTTCAGGTTGACGACAAACAAACCAGAAGGTGAATATACTTCTGAATCTGGAGTCACTTTGTCTGTCACAGGATTTTTAATAACATCACCATCCTCTCTCTGTTTAGTCACAACTTATCAAATAACCAAAAATTAACCTTCAATGTGAGTGAGATGAGATTGTTCACCATATCTTGTTGTGTGGGGCAAAATGTAGCATCCACCCATAGATACTTAAGTGAGTGCATGAATAGAAATTTTACTTCCCTCTTTTCTAAACTAGGTCCACAGGTGCAGCTGATCAACCCAGGTTTGCTCCCGACAGAGCTGAAATGTCACAGCAGATGTTACATGATAGTCTCTTTTATTGTTTTGTCTATGTGACAGTGGTGGTCCTGTCACTATGCCTCCAATTGATCATGTGCCCTGGCTACTTGGCTAAGGGGATGTCCCTTTGGGTGACTGGCAAGCGCGCATGACTCTTACCCGGGAGGTGTGGGTTCAATCCCCGCCCGGGCCCTCTTCACCTTGCCACATTCTGGCGTTGTTGGCAGGATCCATGTAGCACTAGTGGTGGGTCCATGGATTCCTAATGTGTGGCAGCCTGCGCGGAAGCACGAGGACGTGCTTGTGAAAAGAGGGGGAGAGATGTGACAGTGGTGGTCCTGTCACTATGCCTCCAATTGATCATGTGCCCTGGCTACTTGGCCAAGGGGATGTCCCTTTGGGTGACTGGCAAGCGCGCATGACTCTTACCCGGGAGGTGTGGGTTCAATCCCCGCCCGGGCCCTCTTCACCTTGCCACATCTAGTTAACGAGATTATTGTCAGTGCACCACATGGGCAGTTGGTTCACCTGGTTCCTGCAGTTTGTCTCGATCACCGCAGTGGTGTCATCTGCAAAATGAATTAAGAGGTTGGTGCTGTATGTTGGTGTAGAGTTATGGATGGATTTGATGTGTTGCATGAACAGCCTTTCAAAGCACTTTGTCATGATGATGGGACTCAACAGGGTGGTTGTCATACCAGTGTGATAGAGAGGCTTTTATTGACACTGGAGTGATGGTGGTGGCTTTGGGTCATGTATGTCCTCTGTGCAGATGTGGTGTTTTGTGCCTCAAATTGTGCAAAGAAGTTCTTGAGTTTCCAATTCCAATTTCCAATTTATTTATAGAGCACATTTAAAAACAACCAAGTTGACCAAAGTGCTTTTCACAAAAAACAGTGAACAAATCAACATTCAGTAAGAAAGCACAACAGATAAAAAACAGCAAAACCAATAAATAATAAGACCATAGTTGCTAAAATATTAGGATTTCAAACTGTGTTAAAAGCCAGAGTTTGTTCAGACAGATTTGAAGTCCATGATGGTCTGAATCCAAGGCTGCGGCCTCCTTGTCTCTGCTGTCTCTGAAGTGTTGGGCTATCTTTTTCCGGAAATGTGGTTTGATTTTTCTGACACTAGAGTTTAAGTTTGAATTAAAGATTAGAAAGATCATCCAAATGAAAATCTTTTTAGGTTTTGATCTTTTCTTCAGTTCTCCTTGTCCCTGTCAAGACTTTATCAGTAGTTTGTAAGACGACAACATGACTGTCTGTCACACTTGTATTGACTTCATGAATATTCATAGTGTAAAGAGGAAGGAAGTCTGTTTTGCTCTTTCTGTCTCTTGCCCACTGCACTGTGCACAAACGATCATCACCCTCCTGCCTTGTCAGACGAGAACTGGTTTTTGATCAGATTGATGTTTTTCTTTCATACACTGATCAGCAGCTGATGTGTTTTATTGTGTCTGAAGTCACACAGAGAGATGAGAGGAGCAGTGATGAGTTTAACAGCAGCATCAAGTGGATTTATCATCATCCTTCTTCTCACTGCACCAGGTACTGTACATCTGCATTTACTTTGTAGGACGTTTAATTCACACAATCTGACCAAGATAAAAACTGGTTTGAGTCAAGAAATGGATTGTTCGATGTTCATTTTTGTAGTTTTTATTGATGAGTTTCAGCCTCTTAGCACGAAGGTTCCTGGTTTGAATCTTGGGTCTTTTTCTGGGTGGAGTTTACATGCTCTCCCTTTGCCTGCTCTCTGGGTACTCCAGCTTCCTCCCACAGTCCAAACACATGCACAGTCGGTTGATTGGAGACTCCAAATTGTCCTAGTGTGTGGATATGAGTGTGTGTCTACATATGTGCCGGCCCTGTGATCGACTAGTTACCTGTCCAGGATGAACCCCGCCTTCACTCTATGTCAGCTGGGATTGGCTTCATTTCATCCCATCACCCTATATTGATAAGCATTATAGACAATGGATGGATAGTCAATGTCATGATGTAAAATATTAAGCACATCAGGTTCTTTGTTGCAAATCTGAACCTCAACATTTAAGTGGTGAGTGTTATTAGACAGTGAGGCTAGTGCTGTTTGAATGAACTATATGAATGGAGCTGGTTTATCTGAAGGATTCAGTAACTATAGAGTTGATCTACAAATGTCTGTACGTCCTGTTTAACAGAACAAGAGAATATCTACCAAGACTGAAAATAAGGAAACAGACGTTATCAGTTAATCGTGTTACTGATGCCAGTGTGTTGTTTCCACTCCATGTATGGTTCACAGTGACATCCCCTTCCTTATTTACTATCACATACATACATTGACAGTAAACAGCAAACATACCAAAGTGAGAACAGAGTTTTAATAATAGTCATTATTTGTTCCTTGTACTGCCCTCGCAGTGCGTATGCTTATGCAGAGCTAGACAGTCAGCTAACGGATAGAAGTCCTTCAAAAACCCACAAGGCTTGACTCTTTGACCTTTACAGTAATTAAGTCTTCTAAGCTTGCAGAGTACATTAACTGAAAACATAAAGTAGGTCTTCATCACAACACTCCTCACAAACATATACAGTCAATTAACAACTGTGAACATGTAATACTTATAAATAGCCTATTCTCCAAGGCAGTGAACTCCAACAATATGATTTCAGCGGTCTGTTTATCTCGTCTGTGCCCAACTTTGTTCACCTGAGCATGCAACAGAAAAACATACTGTAGCATAGATGGAACATAACAAGCAGAGCGCTCATTCTGAAACTGTTTCTCTAAACCAAAGAATATGGACTTGCTCAATTATGAACTTATTAACTTTAACATTTTAACTTTTTAACCCTTAAAGGCAGTACATTCCTCTTGAACTGTTAGTTAAAGCTGCATTAGGATTTCTGTTTGGATTTGTCCATGTCTGTCTGTGTTGATGAACGCTGCACAGCTCTGAATATTCAAACTGAAATACTACTGAGGGAAAATAACACTTAGATATAACATCAAAACTGAACAGTAATCAGTTCAGTTTTGTTGCAGGTTTACAAACTGATGCAGCTTCACAATATTAAAGCAGAAGTAAGTGATCCGGTCGTTTTGGCTAATGCTGCGTTCCAGGCAGGCTCTTGAAACCGTAAATTACAGCTTCAAGCAGGGGCGGGCTGGGGTTGAAATTCAGCCCGGGAGCTTGGTTTGGAGAGGCCTTTTATCCGATCGCACGAAGGGCACAAGTAGAACCGTAATTTAATTTAAACACAAATACTTTATTTTCAACCAACAAAACTACTGTGTGTGTGTGTGTGTGTGTGTGAAAAATACCTGTTCAATATACTGTACAAACTGCTGCTCCTCCTTTCTCTCTCTCTCTCCCTCCCTCCCTCTTCTCCTCCTCTTCTTTCTCCTCTCCCTGTTTAATCCTCCTTTTTCTACTCCTCTTCCTCCTCTTCTTTCTCCTCCCCCTCTTCTTTCTCCTCCTCTTCATCTTCTTTCTCCTCTCCCTGTTAAATCATCCTCTTTCTCCCCCTCCTCTTCTTTCTCCTCCTCCTCCTCTTCTTTCTCCTCTCCCTGTTTAATCCTCCTTTTTCTCCTCCTCCTCTTCTTTCTCCTCTCTCTGTGTAATCCTCCTTTTTCTACTCCTCCTCTTCTTTCTCCTCTCCCTGTTTAATCCTCCTTTTTCTACTCCTTCTCCTCCTCTTCTTTCTCCTCTCCCTGTTTAATCCTCCTCTTTCTCCTCCTCCCCCTCTTCTTTCTCCTCCTCTTCATCTTCTTTCTCCTCTCCCTGTTAAATCCTCCTCTTTCTCCCCATCCTCTTCTTTCTCCTCCTCCTCTCCTCCTGGTTGTATCCCTGGCTCTGTTTCCCTTGTGCTTGGCCCTGCCTTTTCCTGTGCATCTTGTGCTGCATGAAAAGAGCATCAGTAATAACGAAGATTAGCAATAAGTCATTAAGAAAACGGATAATTCAGAAATGGTGGATGAGCTTTTTGTTCCTGTGGAACTTTACATCTTCATATAATTCTAAGCAAAGACCTATTGCTAACCCAGACCTGTACCTGGCACTGTTCTTGCTCCACTTTCCTCAGTCCCCTCCTCCGCCTCCTCCGCTTCATCCGCCTCCTCCTCCTCCTCCTCTTCGTCCTCTTCCTCCTTCTCCTCCTCCTTCTCCTCCTCCTCCTCCTCCTCCTTCTCCTGTCCCTCCTCATCTGTCCCTCTCTCCTCCTCACTCTCATGACTGGCATTATCTGTGTCTAACATTAACAGCAACAATGATAACATTTATAGTACTTTTGCAAATAATTCAGTGTTAGAACACAAACAAAATCTAAAATTCAATTTAAGAAAAGTGCCGCGCGCGCACACACACACACACACACACACACACACACACACACACACACACACACACTAATGCAGAAACATAACAGGAAATATAGCCGTATTATATTATATATATATTTATAATTTTAAATTATATCTTTAAAACAGAATGTTATTTATTTATTTATTTATTATTGCAATGAATTTTAGTGTTTTATGGTCAGTTGGTAGCCTATGGATTTTATTTTTAATTGACAAAGCAAATTAATGATTTATTTATTGTGTAACTTTACTGATAGCTCTGTCTGTGTCCTGAAACACAAACACTATATTGTCTGGGTCTGGGATGATGGCGCGGTGTAGACGGTGCTTGTTAACCTGCTGTGGCCGTGCTGCTCAGACCCGTGTCGTCATCACCGGCCTGGCCGACCTTGGTCCCACCACGACGGAACATATCAGTTAATTTCGCGCATTTTGCTGCGTCTTCTATCAACTTTCTTTTCTTTTTCATCCTCACTTTCTCTGCTTCTCTGGCTTCTTTCTTTTCATCATCGCGATCCTGCCCCTCTTCCTTCCTTCCTTTTCTGTTTTTTTAACAGGAAAACCAGCCGTTCTTCTGGCTGAGCGGCTGAGCCAATCACATGTCAATAGGAACAAGGATCAGCTCAAATTGAGAGGGGGGGCCGCTCGTATCCCCCCTTAAAATGCAAGATATTAGAGTGACCCAGTCTGGCGTTCCAATCTGCCACCTACAAGGGCTGTAAGGGCAGGCTGCCTGTTTAATCGCGGGCCGCGGCCCCGTTTTACATTAAAAAAAAAAAAAAAAAAAAAAATCTGACCACCGGCCGGTTCGGCCCAGAACAGACCGGCCGTTCGGGAATCCTCCCGAACCTCCCTGTGGCCACCCCGCCCCTGGCTTCAAGTCACAACTTACGACTTTGTAGCGTTTCAGGCAACCCACTCGTGTTTTTCCGACCTGTTTTACCTGTGAAAGTCACTATAACGGCCACTCGTAACTTCCGACCCGTGAACTCGTACCAGATCGAACTGGTAGGACTTCACAGGTCGGAAAAACACGAGTTACGAGTTTCCTTGAACGCACCATAACAGTCCTCGTCCCTACGTCACCACATTCACGGCGTCCCTTGGCTGCACACACAGCCCTGCATGCCGTTCTCTCTCCTCATTGGATAAAAACTGTAGGATACGATAAATGTTTTCTCCTCGGCTCAGAGCAGAGCAGAGGGACTGACAGACCCGTGTTTCGGTCCAAACACTCTATGTAAGTGATTGCTGTCGGAAGATATAACTATTTAAGACTTATATTAACACAAATATATCACTTACTTCTGCTTTAACATGTGACTGTGGTTTGTGCTGTGCTCTGTGTTACAGTGATACAGGGTCAGAATGACTGGACAGTGACCTGTGCTCCAACTCAGATCTGTGCTGTAGTAGGATCAACAGTGAACATAAGCTGCACCTACAGATACCCAAACTGGAGAACTGATGATGATACTACAGTTGGAGAAAGACTGTGGTTCACTAACTCCAGTGGTAATGAACGCGTGGATCTGAGAGCAGACTCAGAGTACTCAGGTCGTGTTCAGTATCTCTGTGGTGACAACGACTGCACTCTGAGAATCACAGACCTGAGAGAGAGCGACTCAGCTGTTTACAAGTTCAGGTTCACAACAAACAAACCAGGAGAGAAATACGGTGGTGAAGCTGGAGTCACTTTGTCTGTCACAGGTAACAATTTTATTTAAGTATGTTTCTGTTCCAGATGTTCAGATCAACATAAACAGCTGTGTTGATGATGAAAGATGAAGACAATCTGAGCTCAGAGCTCCACTTACTAATGACTTAATGGGCTTCAGTGTGAACTCTGGATCACATAAAGAGGACAGGTTAAATGTGAGATGATGGTGGTATAGTTAGTAACTCCCTTCTATGGACATTACTGTGTAATCAGATGTTTATGTTTATATTCAGGTCACACAATGACTCAAGTAAAACTGACTGTAATACTGATATGTATTCACACTGAATAAAATGTATATTATATATATATATATATATATATATATATATATATATATATATATATATATATATATATATATATATATATATATATATATATATATATATATATATATATATACACTTCGCTTTCTTGTTTGGAAATCCAGGTCTAAAGGTGCAGGTGGCCCCCTTTAAAAACTACCAGACCTGGACACAGCTTAAGTGTCACAGCAGTTGTCATCTACCTGATCGGTCTTCCTTCATGTGGTACAAAAACGAAAAGGAAATTTCACCAAGAACGCCTTTTTCAGCTTTTATTGAAACTATAAGTAGTTACTCCTGTGCTCTGAAAGGACATGAGGACTTCCCTTCTCCTCCAGTCTGTGAGTTTACTTAAGTCTTCCACGTACATATCACCACCTGGTGGCACATTTAACCTACTACACTCAATTTTCTGTATCACTATGTAACACCATATTATTGCACCTGTATTTAATTGCTCTAACTTAACAACACAACTGTGTCCTTAAACATGTAGGTGCTACTCTGGTTTAATCAAACATTTATCCTTTCAGGTGTCGTTGGTGAATCCTGCGACAGAGTGATTTACACTGACAGAAGAATCTGTGCCTCCAAAGGATCATCAGTGGAGATTTCTTGTACCTACAGCAGTTATTATAATGTTACATCAAAGTTCTGGTTCAGTCCTGAACGTAGTCGTTGTTGGCAGAATCCCTCAGAGCCTGAGGATCTTAGTAAAGACTCTGAATATTCAGGTCATGTTCAGGTTGTTGAAACAGAGAGAGGACGCTCCACTCTGAGAATCACTGACCTGAGAGAGACAGATTCAGCTCAGTATCACTTCAAATTCAAAACTACAGGATCTGAATGGAGGAGCAGTTTACCTGGTACAACTCTGACTGTCACAGGTAAGAACACAAACTGACAAACACAAACACGTAATTAAAAACTTTGTGTATTTCAATAAAGCACCTTAAAGGGCTGTAGTTGGATGTGAGTAGCTGCTATGAAAATGATTAAGGGCGCTTTCACACCTGACCATTTGTTCCGAAACAGGGAGCGTTTACGTCATATATCGGTTCGTTTGGTCAGATGTGAACACAGCAATCGCGCTCGATGCGGAACAAAACAAGCGGGCCGAGATCGCTTGGGAGAGGCGGTCTCGGCTCGTTTCCATCCGAGCCCTGGAGCGGTTCGTTTGTAGTGAGAACGCAACCGACACATGTATCGGAACAAATTGACTGGTTACCTGGCAACCGGAGGAGGAGGACCACGGGCAACTGCCCCAAAAACATCAGCGTGTCGTCTTGGCCTTTTCATAATGTACACAAAACAGGAAAGCCGGTGGCAAAAAGAAAAGAAAGACGCAAACTCAAGCCATGAGTCCACCAGCCTTTCCAAGCTGACCCAGAGCCGGGTGCAGCGCATTGTCGTGGAGGAAGCATCCGCCGCTGGCGATCAGCACCGGGCAGAGCTCCGCAAACAACCCCTAACTAGTCATGCTACGGTGCCTGTTTACTAGAAGAATAAAGAGTCAAACTGTAGGGTGTGTTAGAGCAGTGGTTCTCAACCTTTTTGAGTCGTGACTCGTGACCCCCAATTTCACATGCACTGCTGTCCCCCCCGTCCCCCCGTCCCAACACACAAACACACACACGCCGGTGTGAACGCATGATGGATAAAGCGCAGCGCTGTCCGCAGTGTTTTTTTTTTTTTTTGCCTTTTTAGTTCTTGATCCCTGCACTGAAAAAAACAATTGGCTGCTGTAGTTTTGTCTCCATGGCCAGTATTCCGACCTGGAGGTTTTCATCAGGGCAAAAGAACAAAACAAAGCGACGGAGTTTAAATAGATGCGGGTGGCGAGTTGATGCGGTGTCCACACACCCGGGCTGGTTTATGTGACATGCGGGGACCTTTCGGCGCAGGAGCGAGTGGATCGTGGATGCAAGCCAATCTCCTTCAACCATGCACGGAAAAGGGGAATGACAAGAAAAGTTTTTCTAATTTATTAAGAAACAATGCCCAGGTCAGCAATCCATGCCAAGAAACATGTCGTTCATTCGTCCCCTCCAGTCACATCGACTGGGGTCGGGAGGGACCCCAAGGTTGAGAATGGCTGTGTTAGAGGACAATTCATCTGACATAACTATGACACCTGAAACTGAAAACACAGCTTGACCAACACAACCTGACCACCCCTCTCCCTGTCTCTCTCTCTCTCTCTCTGTCTCTCTCTCACGGGCAGTGACACGCTCTGTCATTCATTCACGTGTCAGCACTGAGACAGCGGACAGCACGCGTGGTCACACATAGGCTAATAATAATAATAATAATAATGTAGCCTATGAGACTACATTTGTAGCTATAGCACATTATAGGCAGACTTCAAGGTCTCGCCCCAGCCATAAACCAGTCAGCTTGGGCATTTTTTTGAAATGAACTTCAACTAAATACTCGTCTGCCCAAATATTAATAAGAAATTGAACCTCCTCACTACTGCAAGTCAGCCCGCGGTTCATTGTTGCCATTGTTGCTGATCAGCTGATGGGGTGTTGTTAGGGCCGTTGCTACGGCGCTGTTCCACAGTGCAAAGCGCTGTACCGCTTTAGAATCATGCGATGTGAACACAAACGGCCCAGAAAAAAGAACGCAACAGTTGTATCGGTTTAGTTGCTGAATCGGAACAACTGCAGGTGTGAAAACGCCCTAAATAACCCTTGATAGTAGATTAATGATGATCCTCAAATGGCTTTTGTTTATCAAGCTCTGTCATTAAAGCAGAAGTGAGTGGTCCGGTCGTTTTTGCTAATGCTGCGTTCCAGGCAGGCTTTTGAAATCGTAAATTACAGCTTCAAGTCACAACTTACGACTTTGTAGCGTTCCAGGCAACCCACTCGTGTTTTTCCGACCTGTTTTACCGGTGAAAGTCACTATAACGGCCATTCGTAACTTCCGACCGGTGAACTCGTACCAGATTGAACTGGTACCACTTCACGGTCGGAAAAATACGAGTTTCCTTGAACGCACCATAACAGTCACTCGTCCCTACGTCGCCACATTCACGGCGTTCCTTGGCTGCACACACAGCCCTGCATGCCGTTCTCTCTCCTCATTGGATAAAAACTGTAGGATACGATAAATGTTTTCTCTTCGGCTCAGAGCAGAGCAGAGGGACTGAGAGACCCGTGTTTCAGTCCAAACACTCTATGTAAGTGATTGCTGTCGGAATATATAACTATTTAAGACTTATATTAACACAAATATATCACTCACTTCTGCTTTAAACAAGGAGATGACTGAATGTTTACAATAGAAACACTATAAGTTGCATTTTCAGCACAAAGAATATGATTACCACATCCACTTTTCATTCTATTCTATGTTTTCATGTTTACCACTAACACTGTGGGTTCTTCCTCCTGTATTCAGCTCTGGAGGTGCAGGTGACCAGAACAATAACAGTCCATCAGTCTTATACTGAGGCAGAGCTGAAGTGTCTCAGCAGCTGCAGTCCAGCTGTTCGTCTTTCCTACGTCTGGACCAGGAACGGAGAGAAAATCATGGAGGAGGGAAGTTCTTATACAGACAGGTTTTCTCCTGGAGACATGATCTCTTGTGCTTTAAAGGGACATGAGAATCATGGCTCTCCCCCAGTGTGTGAGTTTTCTCTTCTATTTAAGAAACAAAACACTTTAATCCAACACAACATGGCTGCTCAGGAAACACATGTTGATGTTTTCTCCTGCAGATTTTCTGAAGGTGCCGTCAGTGTCAGTGAATCCTCCAGGTGAAATCATGGAGGGCAGCTCAGTGACTCTGACCTGTAGCAGCGGCACTGACTCAGCAGCTAAATACACCTGGTACAAGAAGAACCTGACACTGCTCAACGAAGAACCACAGCTGGTCTTCAGCTCCATCCAGTCCTCTGACTCTGGAGAGTATTACTGTGAAGCTGAGAATCAGCTGGAGAGGAGGACGTCTGAATACGTCTCTATTGATGTGCGCTGTGAGTGAGTCCATTTATTTTAAATCTGTATAAAACTGATTAGTACCAAGAACAGTTTTCCAGACTTAATATTTCTCATGCTGCCAGACTCAGAGATATTTATTTTATTTTAATGTTTATTTAACAGGGACAATAGGCTACATACAACATTGCCACAGAAAATGGAAAATGCAATGCATATAAGACGTCTAGCCTCAGCTAATTTGCAGTCTTTGTCCCTGGTCAGGCTTTGGAATAGGATAAAATATACTGAATACAATAAATGCAATAATACAAATACAGTGGATAATACAGTGAATAGGTAACATGAATAAATAAACACAGTTGCAAAATTCAGGTTAAACAATTACACATGTTAAATTTAACATTAAACATTATTTAAGTGTTGTATTGACTGACAATGATTGACTATCACAAATTTAATTATAAAATGTAGCTCTGCAGTCAAACTACGTTGTTGATGTTGGTTGTTAGATGCTCCAAAGCTTCCCCCTGTGTCAGTGAGTCCCTCTGCTGAGATAGTGGAGGGCAGTTCAGTCAATCTGACCTGTAGCAGTGATGCTAACCCAACAGTAGTGTTGCTTTCGTCAACGAAAATTATGACGAAATATCGCCAACGAACCTTTATCATGTGACGAAAGCGAGACGAGAATCAACATGTAGTGGCCATGTGACGATAACTATAATAAAAAATATAATGCAATATTGTTGATAAATAAAAACAAGACTAAATGTGGTTTACAAAACAAAAACTCCGCTAAAATGTCTCTTAATTTTTGTTGACCAAAACGAGACGAAATAACGTTATAATGTTTAGTCACGCTATTATTATTATTTTGCAGTATTTCTATTTCCTAGGCAGCGACGTCACTTCCTCAATCCCCACTCGTGGCATTATTTAGAAGATGCAGCTGCTATTATTATTATTTTATTTTCTCGACGCATGGCTATGCAGCCCTCGTTTTTTACTTTCCATTTGTTCTCTCTTTTCTAGCACCGTGGAAGTTAACAGCTGTTACAACGGTCTCTGTCGTGGCTCTAGTAATCCTACTCTTCTCTGTCTTCTTCTGGATCATGTGAGCAGTTCTGTTTCCCCAAATATTAGTTCATAATCTCATTTACAATCAGTTAACGCCATTTAGTGAGTTTTAGCACTTGAATTAAGTCTTTTCAAACAATTTTTCTGACCAGAAAAAAGAAGAGGTCTGAGCAGAGGTCTGAGGCTGGAGAGAGACCAGACGACAGGGAACAGGTGAGAAAGATGAACTCAGAAGTCCCACGCTGGATCCAAACTAACAATTACGTACTCTCCTACATAATCCATCTTTTCCACAATTTTCTCGTTGTCACTCCTTCATCCTTCCATCAACCTTGCCCAATGTCTGCAGACTTTTTTTCCTTACAATAGCCTTCTCTGAATTCCGTGTCCCTCTCTCTGAGCATACCCCCATGGAGTTTCTGGGCATCACCCTGGCTGATGGTTTTCCTTCCAGCCATCTCTGTCCTTAGAGAAAATACAACAAATATCTTTGCTCCCATCTAATCTCGTCCCAGCAGACAGGCGCACCAAACACTAGCTAACAGCCCTTTCTCGGCCACCTCAATAATGCCACACGCATAATCCCACAAGTCAAACCTTTCCTTTCCAACCTCCATAAAAGGCAGCTGTTCCCTCTCTTCATCACTGGATGATGCATGCAAGTCTTTCTCACCCAAGCCTAAGTCATATAACTTAACACAGATGCAGCTCTGTCTATGGGCTTTGGTGGCTATTTTGGAGGCAGATGGTTCACTTACGCGTGGCTCATAGAGTTTGACTCACTCAACTCGCTCTCCTTCATCTGCAGTGTACCAGCTATCCTATCATCATAGCCGCCATTCTTTAGGGGCATGAATGGTCCCAGAAGTCTTTTATCATCCACTCTAATAACGCCACAGTCTTAGAAGGTCGATCACATTTGCTAGTCATCACACAGTTCCTTAGTTCCTCTTCCTCTGAATTATTTCAAAGCATATCAAACAATATACCAGCTGCCATTTCCCTCTTTGGATATTACGTTCATTTACAATTTTATCAGCCACGCTCATTCCATCCGTTGCCACCGCCACTTTGCAGACGGGAAGAGTGAGCGAGTGAGCGTTGCAATTTAGAATCTGAACGCTAGATGTCACGGTTAAATCCCAATACTACATACTGAGGCTAGCACTAATTTCTATCTTAAGTCTTATGAATGATTCATTGTATGTGTCCACTATCTACAGACACAACCATCTGAGGATCATCTTCACTATGCCAGTGTCCACTTTTCCAAAGATCAAGCTGTTTACTCCCAAGTGGCTCAGGCCAGAAGACACAAGAAGTCAAGGAAGGAAGAAGAAATGGTTGTGTACGATGCTGTAAAATTTAACCACAGTGCCAGTCCAGCCCAGAGGTGAGCAGCTCCTCAAAATGAACATCAGTATCAATCATTCTGTTGACGTGTTTCTTCACATTTTATGATCGCTTTTGGATGTTCCCATCTCTGACAGTAAAAGCTGAATATATTTTTCTCTGTGATCTCCTGATCTAATTTATGTCCCTCTCAGAACCAGAGGTCAGGAAACTTCAGAGGATCCAGCTGCTCTGTACAGCTCAGTCAACAAACCCCACAGAAAACACTGAGTCTTTAGTTTACATGGTAAGTATTTTTTCTATATTTCCTCTGGAAGAAAATCATTGTCCCATCGACACAACACAATTAGAATTTTGCCTTTTCATTTCTACAGAGTGAATGAATCATCTCATAAATTGTGAATGTGACATTGTCTGACATGTTTCTGGTCAGCTAACCTCCTCCTCCTGTCTCCATGCAGCTGCTCCAACAGACCCACAGGAGCTGTAAGAGAGAAGAGACGTAAATCACTCACCACTTCCTATCTGTGGACACAGATAATTATGACCTGAACCTGAGGTACCGCTACCAGAAACTGAGACCTGTGTCTCTGTGTTGGGTCACAACTTTGTCCACCACCACCAAGTTTTTTTGTACATAATTTTGGACACCACCAGTTCATCCTGTTTTTGGTGAACATCAGGCCTCATGCTGCATTTTAGATTTGAAACAAACATTTAATTCTCATCAACGTGTTTGGTGGAGGTGCGGACACTGGCCTGAATAATATTCATTTCATATGAACTAGACTGAAATAAAACCAAACATCAATGTAATGCTTTTTAACAAAAATGTAAAAAGCCAGTCACCTGTATATCCTGTAAAAACACCATCTAATCATGTTGAATGCCACGTTCAAGTTAGGGATGCACATTTTGAATTTTTTTCAGACCAATAACCAACGCTCTCTAAGCTACAACTAACCGTTAAGATTAAAACCCTCACGGGAGCGATTGACGACAAAAAAAAAAATCTGTCAGAAAACATACACACACATGCGCTGCAACAGCTGATCTCGATCTTCACATGTTGAACTGTTTTTATAGCTACAAAGAGGCTCCTCTGACAGGAGAGCTGCAGGTGAACCGGCTGGAGGCAGCACCGTCCTTTCTTTTATTTTTAATTTTTATGCAGCACTGTTGTTACAAGTGATGCACATGTGTCCGTGTAGGCTACAATTGTTGTCTGACCTTCCTCCACGGGGACTGCACTGCATAACTGGCACATACTGCCAGTCCTCCTGTGTAACTTTTTGCCGCAAAATATGACTGAAGGCATGTGTAAGTCTGCACGTGTCGACATGACTTGATGACATAATATAAGGAGCTAATAAAAAAAAAAGAACCAATAGTATTATTCGGTCAAAGTTCTCGGTTAACGGTTAAATTGTTAATCATGTGCATAGCTAGTTCAAGTCAATTGGATTGTGATGTGTCAATCAAGCTGCCATCTCTGTATTAATTGTGTATTTTCACAATGTGGCCTGCTGGAACTATTTTTCCAGCATCTCCAACCCTACCCTCAAATCACCGAGGTTCTGGAGAATTTTTTACCTGAGGAAACACTGGAGAGTTTTGCCCTGGTTGATGCAAGGACACTTGGTCGAGTTTTCTCCCAGGTAAAGCCCACAACCTGCCTTTTAGATCCAATTCCCACACCGTTTTTTAAAACACTCTATGAGTTCTTTGAGGAACAGCTGCTGTATTTGGTCAATTGCTCTCTTCAGACGGGTGTCTTCCCCACCTCCTTCAAAACGGCGGTGGTGAAGCCCCTTCTGAATAAGAGTGATTTAGACCCCAATGTTTTAAATAACTACCGGCCTGTATCCAACTTACCATTTTTAAGTAAAATTTTAGAAAAACTTGTTTTTAATCAAGTAAATTAATTTTTAAACTCAAAACATATTTTAGAGACTCATCAGTCTGGTTTTAGGATGAACCACAGTACAGAGACAGCACTTTTAAAGATTTTAAATGACATCAGGTGTAATTTAGATAACCATAAACTTACAGTCTTGGTACTACTGGATCTAACCGCCGCCTTCGATACAGTAGACCATCACATTTTATTAAACAGACTGAGGAACCTGGTCGGCCTCTCTGGTACTGTTTTTAACTGGTTCACATCCTACCTCACTGATCGAAGTTTCTTTGTAAGTATGGATACTAGGGGTGTAACGGTACACAAAAGTCACGGTTCGGTACGTACCTCGGTTCAGGGGTCACGGTTCGGTACGGTTTCGGTACAACAGACACTAATTGAATGTAAAACTAAAATCTGTCTTGTGTTATAAAAGTTAAAAGAAAAAAGAATACAAAATGAAACAAGTGCATTAGGAGTGTTATAATGCCATTCATTAATTCTAGAGGAAAAAAAAACGTGCACTTGACAACTGGCAACTATTATTCGAATTATTAAATTATTATTATTAAAAAAATATTATTAAAAAAACAAAACAATAAACTGACATCAATGTTGGTTTACACAGTTAAATTAGACTAGCAGTTGCTTTGGTGATGTTTCTGGTCCTGCCTGTGTTCATAAAACATATTAGGCAGCTACACGCACATCCCCCAAAAAACTGAAGACTAGGTGCTGGACCACCAAGAAAGACACAGGTAAGGAAAAAAGGAGACCGCACACTAGTTAAAAGCTCCCGTGACAGTTTAATGTCACTCACACGTTTCGGGCGTCAGCCCTTCATCAGACAAAATGTGTCTGATTATATATAGTGTGCGGTCTCCTTTTCTCCTCACCTGTCTGTGTTCATGTCAAGAGGCTTAAAAGCAGCGGGATAAGTTGTTGCACACAACTAGTCTTTTTACTTGCACCAGTGATTGACATATCGGGTTGAACATGCGCTACGTGTTTGATGCGTTTCTAGCGACGCACCGCGCATCCGTGAAACATCGCCGACGGACTTTGTCCGGTGGACCAGTCGCGAGCATGGATGTACTATGGTCGCGAGCCGCCGCCGCCGTTTGTTTCATTGAGAAGCCACAGTGACATGAATGAAGCAGACAGCTCTCCTCCTCTAACTTCACTCTCTCATCACTTCTCTTCTTCGTCTGCTATGACGGCTGCAGGCAGCTTCGAGGCTCATTACCGCCACCTGGAATCGAGTGAGGACTCGACTTTTTTTTTTTTTTTTTTTTTTAATATTCATTCAGACGTATTCGTCGTGTGACTGTGTGCACCGAACCGTGACCCCCGTACCGTGACGGCACGGGACGAATACATATACCGTTACACCCCTAATGGATACATGTTTCTCAGGAACCCATAAGATAAAGTGTGGGGTTCCCCAAGGGTCAATTTTAGGTCCAACTCTTTTTAATCTGTACATGCTGCCCCTTGGGGACGTCATCAGGAGGAACGGCATCAGCTTCCATAGTTATGCTGATGATACGCAACTGTACATTGCCGTGTCTCCTGATGACACAGGGCCAATTGATGCCCTTTTTAACTGCATTTTAGACATCAAGTCATGGATGGCAGCAAACTTCCTACAGCTCAACCAGGACAAAACAGAGGTTTTAGTCATTGGTCCTGAACGCCAGAGAGAGAAACTTTTACCAAAGTTACAGGATTTTAAACCCTCAAAATCAGTAAAAAATCTGGGTGTGATTTTTGACTCTGAGCTCACTTTTATTCCACACATCAAAAACATAACAAAGATTGGTTTTTACCATCTTAAGAATATAGCCAGAGTCCGCCCGTTTCTCTCTCAGGCCAGCACCGAGGTGCTGATGCATGCTTTTATCTCTTCTCGTTTAGATTATTGTAATGCCCTGCTCTCTGGTCTTCCTAAAAAGAGCATGTAAAATTTACAATTATTACAGAACTCAGCCGCACGCGTGCTGACGAGGACCAGAGGGCGGGAGCATATTGCACCTGTTTTAAAATCGCTGGATTGGCTCCCCGTGCGTTTCAGGATTGATTTTAAGGTTCTTTTACTAGTTTTTAAGTGTCTTAATGGTCTTGGGCCTTCTTATTTATCTGCATTACTTTTACCCTATCAACCCTCGCGGACCCTGAGGTCCTCCGGCGCTGGCCTTTTAACAATACCACAAGTTAGAACTAGAACACACGGGGAGGCGGCATTCAGTTATTATGGCCCCCGACTGTGGAACAGCCTCCCGGAGAACCTCAGGGCCGCAGAGACTATTGATGTCTTTAAAAAGAGGCTCAAGACCCATCTTTTTAATCAGGCTTTTAACTGACTCGTTTAACTCTTAATCATTTTTAAGCTCACCCCTGTTCTTACATTTTTTATTATTATTCTATTTTATATTAATTTTTAGTTTAGTTTATCCTGTTTTATTATTTTATTGTTTTATTTCAATATTTAGTCATTATTTCTGGTCTATTTTATACATTCTATTGTTTTATTCCTTCAGTTTGAGCTTCTATACCTTTTATCTTATTTTACTGTTTTAGCCCCTCGATTTTCCAGTGTTTCCTCCTGGGGGCCTACCACACCGGGAGTTGTTTCTGGTCCACCGATGGGGGTGCTGTCCCGTGGACGGCCCTGGCCCGGATGGCTAGATAGCTCTATACTTTGGTGTGGAGCCTCCTGTCTGCCTGGGCTGGGGCGGTCCCTGTGTCGGCATCCCTCCAGTCATGGACCATGATTCCTCTCGGTGTGCGCGGCCCCCAAAGGTAGCTTCTTCCTCACCTCAGATCTCGGTGCCCAGCCATGTCTCCTCAGCGACAGATAGTGTACAGTGTGGGTATGTATGTCTGTCCGTATGTCTATGTATGTGCGTGAGTGCGTATGTAATTGTGTATCTGTGTGTTTGTGGGGGTGGGAGGTTTGGGGTTTTCACGGTGTTTTGAATTGTTTTGTTTTGATCCTCTGTGAGGCACTTTGTGTTACATTGTATGAAAAGTGCCATATAAATAAAGTTGATTTGATTTTGATTTGAATTACAATTTGCTAATTGGTTGTAGTTTCTTCTTTCTGCCACTAGATGGTAGTAAAGAGACAAATGACAGCAAATAATTTCCAACAGTTTGTGAAGCACAGGTACAGTAGGTCAAAGGTCAAGATCTCAGTGATGTCACAAAATGAATAATTCTTGTTCTGTATTTGCAACACTTATTTTTTTCATTTTGTCTCTATCAGTTGTGACCATGTGCCAAGAGCAATAAGATGACCAAACAACACAATGCTCTGCTATTAAGTAGTTATGGAGCTAAAATATAATGGGGCTTAAAAATACAGTGATTTACATCACATGTTTGTTTCTATTTATATACTATTATTTTGTCATTATTGTCATAGACAGCCCAAGAACCAATTTTACTGTCATTTATTTTTTTTATTTTTATATTATTTGTTATTTACGAGGCTGAATGCATACCACACAATTGAGCTCTGTTACTTACCAGTTAAAGTTTAGGTTGGTAACGATTATTCAGTCATATTTTCTGGAACTGTCACTATGTTCTGATAGTAGGAAATTAAATGGGTAATTTAATGATTATTTAATATTATTATTATTATTAATTTAGGACGAATCAAACTCCTCTGGCTCCACCTACAGCCTGTAATTGTATTTGCAGAAATCTAACGGTCCCGGCGATTCAGTCAGGTAGAGGAAGCTAGAGTAGCAGCCAGCCAATCACAGCTCAAACACACGCTGCAGCAACTCTCTGTCAGAGTTGTAGTTTGATCCTGCTTCCACCAGATGGGAGTAAAAAGTATTTTATTTTATATCTTTATTCTTGACACCATGTTTTTTTTTTTTTTTTTTTTACTTTTCAATTTGTTTCCCCATTATTCATATTTGCTTCATTCATTCATTCATCCATTATTCATATCTGCTCCCCAGCTCTGGAACTCACTCCCTCCTGACCTCCGTAATATCACTTCTATTAATCTGTTTAAATCCCAACTCAAAACTCACCTGTTCCGACTTGCCCATCACACCTAAGTCACTGCACTTGTTTTAATTCATTTCATTATTTCTTCCTTGGTGCTTTATGCTGTTAATATTTTATATGTGCTGTTTTTTATGCTGTGTTTTTTTTGCTTATGATATGTTCTGATGTTCTGTATGAAATTTATTTCTGTGAGGCGACCTTGAGTGCCATGAAAGGCGCCATACAAATGAAATCTATTATTATTATTATTATTATTATTATTATTATTATTATTTGCAGTTTCTAAATGCACATTGTTGATTCTATGACATTCAGTTTGTTGTTTACATTTGCAGTGTCTAAATGTACATTGTTGATTCTATGACATTCAGTTTGTTGTTTACATTTGCAGTGTCTAAATGTACATTGTTGATTCTATGACATTCAGTTTGTTGTTTACAATGGTTAAACAGTTGTAACATACAATAAGAATATTTTCCAAATCTCACAATGATTGATGAAATATTAGTTAGTGATAACCATCCAACCAACTTTGTCCCTCATTCTGCCGATGTCTCTAATTCTGGAGCTGCAGGATCCACATCTGCCACCAAAACACTGATTATCATTAGTATTATTATTGATAACACCATAACCTATTGATATTAATGTTAAGTGTTTGCTATAAAAATCAACAGTGTATATACTATGTCCAACCTCCCTGTATAAATGGAGTAGGTTCATGTGAAGAATTCAGTAACTGTAGAGTTTATCTACAAATGTCTGCACCTTCTATTTAAGAGAACGAGAGAACATCTACCGAGGCTCAAAATAAGGAACGAGGCAATGATGTTTGCTCTTGCCGCGAGGGTGGCAGCCTGTGCAGCAGCTCTTAACTTAACTCTTCCTGTATAGTTAACAGTAGCTCTTTGTGGTCTCCTATTACATACAGAAGAAACCACGAATGAATAATCGTATACATGCCAACAACCCCAACCTGACCACAGAGTGAACAGGAGAAACAATGCAACAAAATTTCTCATGGTCTAATAATAATAATTTATTCTTCTCACACGGTCTGCATTATGATTGACAGGTCCACTGGTTTTCTGTTTGTACGTCTTCATGTTCACTGTGAGTTAATGCAACAACTTCAACGAGAGGATTATTCTGACCACTTGACCCAGACCCAGTGCTGATGTGAAATATGTGTAAGACAGTTTATTATGCATTTACTCTACACATTCATCATCACACATCTGTTTACTGGACCAGAGCGCATGACATTTTTAAATGATTTGAAGAAAATCCCAGGATTTCCCGTCGTCTTGTATAGCTGTGAACTGAGACCTCATCACACTGTGGATAATTTGTGTACTAACTATGACATAATTAATTTAAATGTCTGTAAGAGTTTTGTCTATTCCCTCACTTTTCTGAAGGGGGTGGACGAAATAATAGGAACAACTTTCAGCTTAGCACAGTGTAGGTGAACAGACTAAATCTGTCTAACAACCAATAAAAAAACAGCAACATACAACTGTAGTGTTACCGTAGTGCAGGGCTTATTGCAGTACTGTTGTATTGGACTGATTTAAAGATAGTCATCTCTACTTAAATGACACCTGAGAGTCAGAGATGTAAAACTTTCCGTCATCTGCCGAGAGCTTACCATTTCCTGGCCTGTGGTCAACACGTTAATGATACAGAAAGGAAAGAAGTTTTTTTCTAACGCTCATTCTTCTGAAGACAGAGGTCAGGGCATGTCCTTCGGCTCTCGGAGTGGAAGAATTTGATGAAACTAATATATAACTTTTATTGATTATTTACTCTTTGATATATTTTATTGCCTCTGATGTGATACGAGAGGAACAGTTATGAAATTAACAGCGGCAGCAAGTGGACTCTTTATTTTCTTTCTCGCTGTACCAGGTAATGTATTTCCACTTTCCAAATACAGACAATGTTACACTGTTAGTTGAGTTTAGATAATGATGAGATGATGATGGTTCAGTTTAGTTCTGCAATCTCCTCTTCTTTGTCCCATTGGCTCACAGGGGGATAATGTGAGAGCCAAAGTAGTTTTGTAAATTTACAATCAGTTGAGTTTTGGGTAACACTTTATTTTACACTTGTTCCTGTGTATCTACCTAATTAATTACAGTGTAATTACCTATGTAACCGTATGTAATAACATGTACTTACATTGTAAATACATAGTGTATTTTGGTGTACTTACAGGTCCTTGTTACACTTGTAATAAGAAATGCCAAAGTGGCCTCTCTGCACAAGCATTTCTTATTACAAGTGTAACAAGGACCTGTAAGTACACCAAAATACACTATGTATTTACAATGTAAGTACATGTTATTACATACGGTTACATAGGTAATTACACTGTAATTAATTAGGTAGATACACAGGAACAAGGACCCCTTAAAATAAAGTGTTAACGAGTTTTGTTGCAGGTTTACAACCTGATGCAGCTTGGCTATATTAAAATGTGACTGTGGTTTGTGCTGTGCTCTGTGTTACAGTGATACAGGGTCAGAATGACTGGACAGTGACCTGTGCTCCAACTCAGATCTGTGCTGTAGAAGGATCAACAGTGGACATAAGCTGCACCTACAGATACCCAGACTGGAGAACTGATGATGATACTACAGTTGGAGAAAGATTGTGGTTCACTAAATCCAGTGGTAATGGACCTGTGGATCTGAGAGCAGACTCAGAGTACTCAGGTCGTGTTCAGTATCTCTGTGGTGACAACGACTGCACTCTGAGAATCACAGACCTGAGAGAGAGCGACTCAGCTGTTTACAAGTTCAGCTTCACAACAAACAAACCAGGAGAGAAATACACTGGTGAAGCTGGAGTCACTTTGTCTGTTACAGGTAACGGTTTTATTTTAGTTTCTGTTCCAGATGTTCAGATCAACAGAAACAGCTGTGTTAACTCATTGAGTGCCAGTGCTTTTATAAAATGGTCAGTGCCTTGTGCCAGCGTTTCGGGGCATTTTGAGTAATATTTCAAGACCCACAGAATATTTTGTACTATGACTCTGAAAACACAAAATAGCTCAAAGGAAAGAGAAGACTCTCTATTTAACTAGGAAAAACCATTTGTTTGTACCTTGTTCCATTCTTGATTTATCTTAAGTTGAATAGAGCCTGATTGCACCAAAAAGACCGCTTTTTTTCAGAAAGCTGAGAAAAATGCATTTTTGTGAAAGAGAGTCTCTCAAGACAAACAGTGATTTATCCGTTTTAATTTTGGCTTCAAAAACATGTAAGACATCTGAAAATTAAATTTCACATGTTTTTTCATTGTACAAAAAAAAACAACAACTACTTAAAGCAGAAGTAAGCGACCCGGTCATTTTCGCTAATGCTGCGTTCCAGGCAGGCTTTTGAAATCGTAAATTACAGCTTCAAGTCACAACTTACGACTTTGTAGCGTTCCAGGCAACCCACTCGTGTTTTTCCGACCTGTTTTACGTGTGAAAGTCACTATAACGGCCACTCGTAACTTCCGACCCGTGAACTCGTACCAGATCAAACTGATACAACTTCACAGGTCGGAGTTACGAGTTTCCTTGAACGCACCATAACAGTCCTCGTCCCTACGTCGCCACATTCATGGCGTCCCTTGGCTGCACACACAGCCCTGCATGCCGTTCTCTCTCCTCATTGGATAAAAACTGTAGGATACGATAAATGTTTTCTCCTCGACTCAGAGCAGAGCAGAGTGACTGACAGACCCGTGTTTCGGTTCAAACACTCTATGTAAGTGATTGCTGTCGGAAGATATAACTATTTAAGACTTATATTAACACAAATATATCACTTACTTCTGCTTTAAATACAAGTAGGAGTCCTACTCTGCAGAGTGATGCCTGCTCTCCTACTTCTCCTGCAGTTGCTGCCCCCTCACCCTCTCCTCAGTTTGCCTTTCCTGCCTCCTCTGATCACTTGTTCCAGGCTCTGCCCGTCGTTTTTCTCTAGAAATAGAAACTTTTTCCAACTTTTTTATCTCCGTACCGATCGCACTCGTCTTCTTCTTCTTCACTTCTTGCTCTGATCTACAGTCTTCTTCGTTCTACACATCCCAGAAGCCCCAGAATGTGCGCGACAGCGTCCCCCTTTACCAGCCGCAGAAAACTGCGTTTGACGTATACACGTCAATGTCACTCATAGGGCTGAAACGATTCATCGAATTACTCGATTAACTCGATTAAAAAAATAGCTTGAGGCAAAAACTCTGCCTCGAAGCCTCGTTATAATCCTATGACGCGCAGGGATATTGTTCCACACGGACCAATGGAAACACACCACTAGCGCGTCGGCGCGATGGCGGGGAGTCAGGATGTCCGTAAACGACGAAAGTTTGGGATCATTACATACTCAAAAAGGAAGAGAACAAGGTGCAGTGTGTCTACTGCAGCGGCGCTGGCACTCGTAATCCCCCCCCACCCCCGCGCTTCACCTCACAGTAGGTTATAAGCACTACAGCATCTCCCAGATCGTCATAAACCTACCATAACTTCTCAAAAAAAGAAAAAAAAAAAAAAACCTGTGTCAAAAGACTCCGGTCTCCTGTGCTGGACCACGTCTGGCTGCAGGTTTGAGCAAATAAAAGCAAGTTCCTCTTAAAGCACGTTTGAGCAGTTTCTAAGATGCTACGGTTCTCAAACCCGACCTGGTCCAATCCGCAGGTGTTGAAGCCTGGACCTGATGCAGCTGCACTCATGAGCATTAAAGTCGTCTCCCGTGACCCTTTTTGGTCATTTTAAAACCAGCCCATTAACATTATGCACAATAGCAATGCGTCTCTGGAGCGTGGGCGGAGACTGCGCTGCTCTGCACCCGCACAGCCACCTCCTCGCACCCCACCCCCTGCTCGCTGACAACTGAACATTGTACAATTACAGATTCAGAGCGTTTAGCGTAAAACTCCACACTGGGATTCGATCCCAGACTGGAACATAGTCCCTGCTCACAATGCAAGCTGCTCCGCCAGGTGAGCTATACCTGTTATACCTTGGCAACTACCAGTAGAATAAGTTTCAGGGTAAAAAAAAACTGACTTTCATCTGCTCACTCACGAATAAGATATACCGTAGATGACCAAATAGTCGCCCGCATGCAAATACGCGCCTGTGCTCTAATAGCCGCCGGGGTCCGAGCTCATTTGGCATAATAAACGCCCGTTCAATTAAACGCCCGGGCGATTAAGTGTTTACCATAGCCTTGCACAGAAAAAAAAAAGTTTTTTTTTACAGCAACAGCGTAGGCTCTCACCGGCTCTCACCGGCTCTCACCTCTTCTGTCAGTCAGCCCCTCCTCTCGCTCTCTCTCTCGCATGCAGGCCAACACACACACACACACACACACACACACACACACACACACACACACACACACACAAACACAGGTGCGCTAGCGGGACAGGTCGCACTGGACTACTAATAGACAAAGACAAATACATAAATGCGCTAATGTACAGTGTTGAACTTACCGCGATCGACCCCCCCTCCCGCTATCGTTCATAACACTGCTCTGATGAGCTCCCTGTGTCGCAGTAACACAGTCTTTGTATTTAGCCTATTGTTTGATTTCAATAAAGATGTGAGGAGTAGTTTTGTTCCAGTGGTCCTACGGTGACCTCCTTGTTCTTTGGATGATGGTCTGGTGCTGCTCATTGCAAAAATAAATTGTAGCCTGTTGCAAATACGCGCCTGGTTCTTATAAACGCCCGGGGTCCAAGTCGATTTAGCATATTAAATGCCCGGGCTACTAAATGGTCATCTACGGTATTTCCTTTTCTTCTTTGTAAATCCAGGTCTACAGGTGCAGGTGACCCCCTCAGCATACGACCGGAACTGGGCAGACCTGAAGTGTCTCAGCAGTTGTCGTCTACCTGATCATTCTTTCTTCACTTGGTACAAGAATGGACATAAAACTGGGACAGAAAAAGCTTCGTTTTCAGCCTACTTTGGTTATGAAGACAGCATCAACTGTGCTCTTAAAGGACATGAGGACTTCCCTTCTCCTCCAGTCTGTGAGTTTACTTCAGTCTTCCACTTACATATCACCACCTGGTGGCACATTTAACCTATGTCTGTATTTATAATACGGGGGACTCAGTTATCTCTTTCTGTATTAACACCATATTGTGTTGAACTGTGCTGTAATTTAACAACACAACTGTGTCTTTAAACATGTAGGTGCTACTCCAACACGTTCTCACCCCCAGTGCGTCAACAGCCTGACGAACGGTCACTCTCCCTCATCGTCACATGCCTGACTCATTAGGTGCCCGTTTTTCGTCAGGTTTTGACGCGCTCAGCTTTCAGTTGATTCCAATGCAATCCCCTTCGCGGCGATATGTGATGCTCAGAGCAAGCAACTGATTAGTGTTAAATTTAACCTTTTTGACCCTGTTTCCTTGAATAAATCACTAAGACTTTGATGCGGGAAGCTGAGATTTTGATTTGATTTAGTTCAGAGCACTAGGGACAAAGTTTCTGTAGAATTTCAGACCTGTCGGACGTCCAGAAGGGTCACAGCTGACCGTCCAGGCTCGTTTCTCGGCCTTCAAAGCCTAGATTTAGAAGCCTTTTGTCTAATAACGTCCACATCCTTGGGGTTATAAGGCTGAAAGTTTAATGCATTTGTCCGGGGCGTAAGGCCATCCACTGTGTGCAATTTCAAACCCGTGCGACCTTCACAAGTGTCAAAGGTCACTGATTTGTGACCTTTTTGACCCCGTTTCCTTGAATAAAACACCAAGACTTTGATGCGGGAAGCTGAGATTTTGAAATGTGGTCCAGAATGTCTAGTAGATTGTGTGTGCAAAGATTCAGAGCTCTGTGACATTCAGAAGGGTCACAAATAGCCAAAAAGCAATGCTCCTTTCTCTGACCTCTTATTAAAGGAGAAATGTTTAAACAGCAATTCTTTAATAGCTTCCAGATGCTTTGGCCTATCAGGCTGAATTTTTAGCTAAAGGAGCTGGTGTACGATCAGGAAGTAGGGGAGCTGTGCATAAAGCCAATTGGTAAGTGTCAAAGGTCACAGGGGTCAAACATCAAAGTGAATCCAGCCATTCCTGCTTTTTCTCAACAAAACATACACGCTTTAAGTTATCATCATGAAATATAAATATGTTGTATATCAGAGAGCCCCGGGGGGCCCCGGGGGGCCACTTGGCTTTCTCATGCTCCCACAGAGTTGGGTCTCGGGGTGATGGATAAGGGCCTCACCATGAGTCCACAGGCCAAGTTTCAAGTGATTTGGTCGGTTTCTATGGAAACAGCGGCCTCAAGGATACAGAGGAATGCGGCTGTTTGAAGCCCCGCCTCTCGAAAAGTAATGGCTCAATCAGGACCAAACACACATCTATGCGTTCGTCTTGGGCCCCCGAACCATATATTAAAAAAATCAGAACTGTACGACTTTTGGAAATGTGTTTTGTCTATTTCGGCTTTTCTGACTAAGAGGGTCTCTCACGCCTTAAGTCTGACAGACTCTGAGTCAGAAAAGCTGAAATAGATAAAACACATTTCCAAAAGTCGTACAGTTCAGATTTTTTTAATACATGGTTCGGGGGCCCAAGACGAACGCGTAGATGTGTGTTCGGTCCTGATCGAGCCATTACTTTTCGAGAGGCGGGGCTTCAAACAGTCGCATTCCTCTGTATCCTTGAGGCCGCTGTTTCCATAGAAACCGACCAAATAACTTGAACGTGGACGTTATTAGACAAAAGGCTTCTAAATCTAGGCTTTGAAGGCCGAGAAACGAGCCTGGACGGTCAGCTGTGACCCTTCTGGACGTCCGACAGGTCTGAAATTCTACAGAAACTTTGTCCCTAGTGCTCTGAACAAAATCAAATCAAAATCTCAGCTTCCCGCATCAAAGTCTTAGTGATTTATTCAAGGAAACAGGGTCAAAAAGGTTAAATTTAACACTAATCAGTTACCTCTGACCCTTGAATTCATAATAATGTTTTTCAGATAAAAAATAAAATTTCACTCATTGAATTAAAAATTACATTAAATGTGATGTGATGTGGACCAGAAAGATGCTGGTGAAAATTATGAAAAAAAAGAAAGAAGTCAAGCCAACTTTTATGCACTTTATTGTTGAATTTTAACAATATAGCACCGTTTTTTTATTCAATGTTGAAAACAAAAAAGATGTTAAGACCTTTTAGTTACTAAGAAAATAATATAAGCTCAATTTGTTTTATTTTTTCATTTGCTCGTAACAGCAAGCTCAACCAATTAGACACGTCGCTGATAAATATGAGGATTATGGGTAATGTAGTGCTTCTCCGTGATATGACATTGGAAACAAAACGTGTTTTCTTAAAATAAAGTTGATATTACACCAGGCTTTTGGACTCAGCAGAAGCACATAATATTGTTACACAGTCTTCCTTGGATGGTTACAGCGTTATGGCTAATAATCAGATCTTTCTTCAGAATATTGATTAAACAGAGCAGCTTTTTGAACGCGGAAGTGGTCTTCACCTGTAGAATCCACAACCCCCCCCCGTCTGACGTAGCTTCCGACCTAATTTATTTATTGATTGATTGATTATTCTGCACCAAACACCATGATCACTAAATAAATAAATAAATAAATAAATAGATAACCGAAAGGACGTCCTTGCCTTAAACTATGTCAACATCAGGTTCAATAAAGCTTTAAGGAAAAGTAAATAAATAAAAAAAAAAAAAAGTTATCCTCTGCTCACAGCGTCTTTCCATGCCGCAGCAGGGTCGGCTGGATCACTTGCTCTGAGCGTCACATATCGCCGCGAAGGGGACTGCATTGGAATCAACTGAAAGCCGAGCGCGTCAAAACCTGACGAAAAACGGGCACCTAATGAGTCATGCATGTGACGATGAGGGACAGTGACCGTTCGTCAGGCTGTTGACGCACTGGGGGTGAGAACGTGTTGCCAAACGGAAAGAGAAAAAAAAAGGAAAAACTGTAAACTTAATAGACGAGCCTGATCTAAGTGACACGTTCTTTGTTGGAATGGTGAATTGTGAAAGTGAACAAATAAATAAGCCAGGCAATGTAAATGATGTCACTACAGAAGATAAGTGGATAGCTTCTCTAATGATAAATGGGACTGTAGTCACCATGAGATTGGACACTGGTGCGAAAGCAAATCTCATAAGCATGTGTGATGTGTTTTTTGACAGTTTTTTTTTTACAGCAACAGCGTAGGCTATCACCGGCTCTCACCTCTTCTGTCAGTCAGCCCCTCCTCTCGCTCTCTCTCGCATGCAGACACACACACACACACACACACACACACACACACACACACACACACACACACACACACACACACACACACACACACACACACACACACACACACACACACACACACACACACACACACACACACACACACACACACACAAACACAGGTGCGCTAGCGGGACAGGTCGCGCTGGACTACTAATAGACAAAGACAAATACATAAATGCGCTAATGTACAGTGTTGAACTTACCGCGATCGACCCCCCCTCCCGCTATCGTTCATAACACTGCTCTGATGAGCTCCCTGTGTCGCAGTAACACAGTCTTTGTATTTAGCCTATTGTTTGATTTCAATAAAGATGTGAGGAGTAGTTTTGTTCCAGTGGTCCTACGGTGACCTCCTTGTTCTTTGGATGATGGTCTGGTGCTGCTCATTGCAAAAATAAATTGTAGCCTGTTGCAAATACGCGCCTGGTTCTTATAAACGCCCGGGGTCCAAGTCGATTTAGCATATTAAATGCCCGGGCACTACAGAAGATAAGTGGATAGCTCCTCTAATGATAAATGGGACTGTAGTCACCATGAGATTGGACACTGGTGCGAAAGCAAATCTCATAAGCATGTGTGATGTGAAGGCAATGAAAAATAAGCCACAAATAAAAAGAAAAGAATTTGGACTGAAAGACTACAATGGGCGGCCAATCAAATGTTTGGGCACATGCAGGTTGAATGTCACAGTTAAAGGAAAAGTGCACCACCTATCCTTCTTTGTTGTGAATGAGGGACGTGAATCACTTCTGGGTGACAGAGCCTGTGAAGAACTGGGGCTTGTGGAAAGAGTGTATCAACTGATATATACTCCAGGTAAACACCTAGTCCTTGCTGATGCCCTATCCAGAGCAACTACAGGCGACAGTGTGAGTGCAACAGACGAAGACATACAGTGTCACGTGAACATGGTGTCGGCTACACTGCCTGTGTCTGACACAAAGTCAAGACAAATAGCGGAGGCCACAGCAAAGGATGCTGAGCTACAGCATGTCATGAAGAACATGGATGAGGGATGGCCAGCTGGTTCGTGTCCACAATTTTACCATCTCAGAGGTGAGCTTAGTACTGTGGATGGTCTGCTGTTGAAAAAGGGCAGGATTACGGGCTTTGAGAATGGACATGTTGCACAGGATACATGAAGGCCATCTCGGCATCGAAAAGTGCAAAAGGAGGGCGAGAGACACGGTTTTCTGGCCTGGACTGAACAAAGACATTGAAGCACTTATAAGTAAATGTGAAACATGCCAGAAACACAGGAACAAGCAGAGCAAAGAGCCTATTGTGGTAGCTGAGGTGCCAACAGCACCATGGCACAAAGTAGGAATGGACTTGTTTCATCTCAGAGGTAAAGACTATTTAGTGGTAATGGATTACTACTCAAACTTCCCTGAGATGGCGCTACTAACAAGCTCAACATCAACTTGTGTCATAACACATGCTAAATTAGGGCTGGGCGATATGAGAAAAAATCCTATCACGATAATTTTTTTCATATCAGTCGATATCGATATATATCACGATATGACTCAAGTCACTGTTTTTGTCAAGCCTAAATGTTCCATCATACTCACAAGTGAGATTTGAAGATATCAGAAGGTTATTTCTGATTTAAATATTTATTTTCCGTCAAAAATTGAACATTTCAGATGTAATGATGATGAACATATAAAAGCAATGAGTAATAACAGTTTCAGATAAATAAAACTGATATTATATTTATACAGTTATAAATAATAATATAATTATTATTATTTGATTGGACAAGAGACATTACATGAGTGCTGATATACAGTACAACAGCACTGGGTCTTTTACAGACATTATCACAACACTGTTCAGGCGTTCTTTAACATTACATCAGACAGGAGTTAAATCAGAGCCACACTCCCCTTACAGGAGCTGCTCCATCTCTCTGCTGCTGCTATACACGGACCTGAAAATTAAAACCCGGACCTGACGTGGTCCGTCTAATTAGCGATCATTCACAGCCTAAACCCGGCGGGAAAAGAAAAAGGAAGAGAAATCGCCGCGGTTAGCGCTTGCTTCGCCAGTGGCCAGTGTTTAGGTCGGCACAACAGTTGCGGTGAGTCTGTCTGTGTGTCGCTTCAGTGTGAGCAGCAGCAGCAGCAGCAGCAGCAGAGCGGCCACGCCGTGACTGCGCTCCCTTTGATGTGTGACGGCGAGCCGCTCCGACTGCCTGCTGTCTCCGCTGTTAAAGTTTAGCGTTGTTTACAGTACTGTATTAGAGTTCCATCAATCGGGGTTAATGTAAACATGACGTACCACGCCTGTGTTCACAGTCACTCGTCCTAGTTCTCCTCCATTTTTTTCTTTCGAGGCAACACTCATCCTCTCTCTCTTTTTTACTGGCGATGCCCCGCTGCTGACGCCAGGCTGCAGCAGCCCAAACACACCACATGTTGTTGTGTACTGTCTTCCTGTGCCGTGTCAACCTAACCTGGCTGGCTCAGCCATTGGTTCAGCGCGGCGCAACTCTCGTTTTCATTGGCTGTTTCAAAACATGAATGAATGAAACCTATCGACTTTCTATCGACCACGTTTCATATTGCTATTGAGTAAAGTTATATCGCGATATATATCGTTATCGTTTTATCGCCCGGCCCTACTGTGAGGTCTTGGTGACATGTGCGCACTGCGTGCTGGGCAGTCAAATTACCACTGCGCTGGGTGCACTTCGCCTTGCGCCAAGAGTAGACCATTTTGGAGCTGGCGAGCTTTCGGCGCACTCTTGGCGCGGCCTTTTAGCACGAAATTGTCACTGCGCCAAGCTGAATCTGTCGACACCTCCCCCTGCTGCGCCACCACACCCATCTCGGCGCACAGCAGTTTACCAATTTACCAAATTCGCTGCGCACGGTGCTGCACCGGAGGAAATTACTGCTGTGCCGGCCTCGCCAGACTTCGCCGCGCTGCGCCCCCCCCCCCCCCCCCCCCCCCCCCCCCCCCGAGTTGCGCCAGGAAGGGGGTCCGCCCGTTAATCAGACATCCCGCTATTACGACATCCCTCTATCTAGACATACCGGTAGGTAGATAGACAGATATGTAATCTGCCCGTTTATCCCAGAAAATCTTTTTTTTTTCTTTTACCTATGTTAAAACAATGTAAAGCAGGATTTCCAGGATAGTTACCCATTACTTTGAACGCCTTTCCACTACACAGTTACAGCTGGACTCGGTTTAGGTCATTTTCCATTACAGCTGAGTCCTTCACAGTTCCTCCTCAGGGCCGCGTTGTCTCACTCTTTATTCTCTCGTCAGCTCCAAACACACGTGCACTTTGTTAGCTCAGGTGACAGAATAATAACAGTCTCAGTAGGCTGCAGATCAGCGGGTGCTGCTGCCGGTGTGTTTTTAAACTTGGCGGGTTTGTTTTTTCTTCTCTCTTATAGGCCTATGTATTTGTGTTTGAGAAACAGTGTCTCAGATGAAAAAAAAAAAAAAAATCAGAAGGACACGTCTGACTATAACGTAATCAATCAATGTCGTAAAAGCGGAATGTTTGAAAAATAGTAAAGTGCTGCTACTCCGACAATGAAAAAAAAAATGTCGGAATAGTGGGACACTTGAAAAATAATGTTAATGCCGCTGCAGCATGTAACCGCCAGGAAATTAGAGCCCTTAGTGTCAAAGGTCAACGACACAGTTATGTCATGAAATGACTTTTTTAGTAAATTTTTTTCACTCAGATTCTCCAGCTGTAAAGTCACCAGATCAATTATATTTGCACTCTGTTTATTCTTACAACAGATTGTTTCTGCTCTGTTTCTCTGTTCGAGGAGAGGAGCTGATCAACATTTAAATACACTCACCTCAATCTCCTTCATGTGCTAAGGGCAATAAACTGAACAAGCAGCACAGGGCTTCACTAATTAAAGTTAAAATGTAAGGATTAAAAAAATATAGTGGTTATAGGTTATCATATAGGTTGTTGTAAAACATGCATTTTCTGAAAGCTGTACTGTAGTTGAGCCTGCTTCCACCAGATGGTAGTAAAGAGTATTTTTGTTTTATATCTTAATTATTGACACCATGTGTTTTTTCATGTATTACTCTTTTCTTTTGTCCCCATTATTCATATTTACATTGTTTGAATGTACATTGTTGAATCTGTGACGTTCAGTTTGTTGTTTATGATAATTAAACAGTTGTAAAGAATATTTTCCAGGTCTCACAATGATTACAATGATATTAGTTAGTGTTAACCGTCAACTTCTAAATGTATAATTGCTCACTATTCTCCCTCATTCTGCAGATGTCTCTTATTCTGGAGCTTCAGGATCCAGATCTGCCACTACTGATTAGTAGTGGCATTGCCATTACCTATTGGTATTACTGTTTTTAATTGTTCACCATAACAACACACAGTATATTTACTATGTCCATCCTCCCTATACCACCCCACCTTCACCAACTGGTCAAGGCAAAACATAAACTGATCCATCCATGTTCTGGGTTATTTCCCTATACTGGTTTCATCTTAATTGGTGAAACCTCCCATTCATCAGGGACTGGATGTCCCTGTTCCCATGACTATGTTACAGTGAGTCAATATAGGCTACACAGTCGACAACACATAAACATATCTTAAGTTTAAAAATTATTCTGATAATGACTTTTCTTACATTTTATTTTAGCCTTCGTTGCATTTCTGAACCTCAACATTTAAGTGGTGAGTGTTATTAGACAGTGAGGATAGTACTGTTTGAAATAACTGTATAAATGGAGCAGGTTCATCTGAAGGATTCAGTAACTGTAGAGTTTATCTACAAATGTCTGTACCTTCTGTTTAAGAGAACAAATGAACATCTACCGAGGCTCAAAATAAAGACCTAGGCGATGATGTTTCTTATGGTTTACAGTAGTCTACCCTTTTGTGGTCTCCTATTAAGCTACATGCAGAAGAAACCACGAGTGAATACTTATATACAAGCCAGCAACCCCAATCTGACCACAGAGTGAACAGGAGAAACAATGCAACAAAATTTCTCACGGTCTAATAGTATTTTTTTTTTCTTCTTTCTCACATGGTCTGCATTATGATTGACAGGTCCACTGGTTTTCTGTTGACGTCTTCATGTTAACTCTAAGTTAATACAGCAACAACTTCAACAAGTGAGAGGATTATTCTGACCAATCCCCCGTCCATGACCCCTTCCTCTGAGTCTGGAGAGTATTACTATGTTGGTTAGAATGAGGTGGGCACACGGGCATCAGCACTCATATCTACTGATGTAAAATATGTGTGAGACATTTTATTATAAAATCAATATGAAGCTGATCAGAAACATTTAATTACAACATGAAGTTCTTCAGATAAAGTGTGTTGTTAATGTTTGCTTCCCCTCTGTGTCAGTGAATCCCTCTGCTGAGGTAGTGGAGGGCAGTTCAGTGACTCTGACCTGTATAGTGATGCTAACCCAGCAGCTAATTACATCTGGTACAAGGAGGATGAAGACTCACCAAAAGCTTCAGGACAGATCTTCACCATCACTGACCTCAGACCTGAACACAACGGGAATTATTCCTGTGAAGTGCTGACACATCAGCCAACATCAGACAACATCAGCCCATTAAAAAAATGTACTGTCAGCTCTGCACATTTATCATCACACACCTGTTAAGAAAAAAAAATATATATACTGATACAAAGAAAATGACCACTTCATCCTCCATCATACACTGTATTTATAACTCATGTAATATTAGGTAAAAGCAGCTTAGCACAGTTCAGGCGAAGAGACTAAACACTGAAACCTTCAGGCAAGGCTAACTACACAATTGATATATTAGACTGATTTAAAGCAGAAGTAAGCGATCCGGTCGTTTTTCTGACTTCTTGTCAACCGATGGAGTTAGCAGCCTCCGCCCTTGTCATGGATCTATTGGTCCTCGTCCCTACGTCACCACATTCACGCGCATCCCTTGGCTGCACACACAGCCCTTCATGCCGTTCTCTCTCCTCATTGGATGAAGGTTGTAGGATACAAGGAAATAAAATAAAAGTTTTCTCCTCGGCTTACAGCAGAGCAGAGTGACTGACAGACCCATGTTTCAGACCAAACACTCTATATAAGTGATTGCTGTCGGAAGATACAACTATTTAAGACTTAGATTAACACAAATATTCCGCTTACTTCTGCTTTAAAGATAGTTCTTCCTACTTCACTGACACCTGACACCCTACATATGACACCCTACATATGAAACTTTGTTGTCTGCTGAGAGCATTCCATTTCCTGGCCTGTGGTCAACGCTGTACGCTAATAATACAGAAAGGAAAGAAGTTCTTTTTCTGCCGCTCATTCTTCTTCGGAGAACAGAAGCCAAGGTAATGTCTTTCTGCTGGGTGAGTGGATTTTATGAAACTAATATATAACTTTTGTTGATTATTTACTTTCTGATTATTTCGTTATCTAAGTGAGACAAGAGGAGCAGCTATGAATTTAACAGCGGCAGCGATTGGACTTTTCATTTTCCTCCTCTCTGTACCAGGTAATGTAGCCTATTTCCACTTTGACACTACAGAACATGAAGCACTGTTATTCAGACCAGGTGAGATTAGATGATGATGATTCAGTTTAGTTCTGCAATCTTCTCTTCTTTGTCTCATTGGCTCACAGTGGGATGATGTTAGAGTCAAAGTTGTTTTAGAATCAGTTCCGTTATGTTGCAGGTTTACAAACTGATGCAGCTTCACAATATTAAACTGTGGTTTGTGCTGTGCTCTGTGTTACAGTGATACAGGGTCAGAATGACTGGACAGTGACCTGTGCTCCAACTCAGATCTGTGCTGTAGTAGGATCAACAGTGGACATAAGCTGCACCTACAGATACCCAGACTGGAGAACTGATGATGATACTACAGTTGGAGAAAGACTGTGGTTCACTAACTCCAATGGTAGTGAACCTGTGGATCTGAGAGCAGACTCAGAGTACTCAGGTCGTGTTCAGTATCTCTGTGGTGACAACGACTGCACTCTGAGAATCACAGACCTGAGAGAGAGCGACTCAGCTGTTTACAAGTTCAGCTTCACAACAAACAAACCAGGAGAGAAATACACTGGTGAAGCTGGAGTCACTTTGTCTGTCACAGGTAACAATTTTATTTTTTTCTCTCTCTCTTTTCTTCTCTTTGTTATAATTATTGCTGCTTAGTTATTTATTTCATATTATCCTCATTAATTATCCCTTGTTATTCCTTACCCTCACCTCTCCTACATTAGTCCAAACCCCTTTTCACCCACTCCTTGTCCCCACTTTCCCCTTTTTCCTCTCTTCTTCTTCTTTTTCTTTTCTCTTCTCCTCACTCCTAACTGCCTGTCTAGCAGGATCCCTAGCAGCAGGGACTTAACCAACAGTTTCTTCCACTCTTTTCTCTTCTTCTTTCCATCCTACCTTTTCTATTTTTCTTTAAGGTCAGTTCATTATGATGGGAAATAAATTATTTTGTGGCACCTATCTTTCTTTTCTCTGAAATACCTTACTAATAATAGCTACAATCAGTTAGTCCCATCACTAAATCTGCAGACTGAATTGAACTGTTTTTGATGTTATGACTCTGCTCAGTTCTTGTGTGTGTATGTTTGTGTGCAAGGTCGTATACTTGTGTGGCATGTGTGTGTGAACCTGTGTTTGTGTGTGTCTGTGCGCTACTCTCCAGCTGCTGGCCCTCTCCACCGGCCCCTGTTATTCTTACTGTATGATCTGTGATGCTACTTACAAGTTTTGGTACTCATGTACATTTCTGTTTTATTAGTCTATTTATTTGTCTATTATGAATAATGAACTTAGCTAAAGGTCTACAAGTTGTTCACCTGAATATAAGAAGTTTGTTACCTAAAATTGATCTTCTAAGAGTTTGGCTTACCTACAATAAACCCTATGTAATCACTCTCTCAGAAACCTGGTTGAACAGTAATATTCCTGACAATGATGTTAAACTTGACAATTATGTCCTATACAGAAGTGACAGGGGTTCAGAGGAGGAGGACTTCTGACCTACATCTCCTCAAGTCTGACTTCAGAGCTCACACCTACAGAGAATCCTTTGTACTTTGAATTGTCTCTTTGTAAGGATAATTTTTCATGAGAACAAAAGATTAATTATTGGAAATTTCTATAGACCTCCTAAATCTCCTACGGAATCCACAAACTGTATCTTGTCTACCATTAACTCCTTAGACCACTCAAGTGAGAAAATCATTTTAGGGGATTTTAACTCTAACTGGCTTGACCGGTCTTCTCTTAATGATCGCAATCTTTTCAACAGTATAAATCTCACACAACTCATAACTGAACCAACAAGGGTGTGCTCTAGTTCAGCCTCCCTGCTTGATTTGATATTTGTCACCCATCCTGATAGAATTATTCAATCTGGTGTACTATCAGATTCCTTTAGTGACCACTCTGTTGTCTTTTGTGTTTGGAAGATTAAAATGCCTCATCTTCCCCCTAAATTTATTAAAGTAAGGAAAGCTAATAATATTAATCATGATCTCTTTATTCAAGACATTCTAAACATAAACTGGGAGCGGTTTCAGCTAATACCAAATGTTGATGATGCGTGGCATTTTTTCAATACTGAGTTTCTCGAGGTTATTAACAAACACGCACCCTGGTCAACAGTCAGAGTTAAGGGTAGACACTTACCGTGGATTAAAGGAGAATTTATTAATTTATTCAAACAAAGAGACAAGGCCTGGAAAAAATATCGGGCAACTAAGAATGTTTCTGATTGGATTGCTTACAAAGACTTAAGAAATAAATGTACTACTAAACCAAGAAATGCTAAAGCCAATTACTACAAAGATTCCCTAACAACCAATTTTAAGAACCCCAAACAATTTTGGAAGACAATTAATAATGTAACTAATAAATCCTCAAAAAACGCCTTTACTCATATTAAATTGAATAATGAAATTATTAGTGATTCACTATTAATTGCAGAAGCCTTTAGTTAGCATTTCTCTTTAATTGGCAATTCCCTATCAATTCAAGTAATCACTGCTCTGACCTCACCCTGATTAATGAAAGGTCCAGGAGTTCCTTTGACTTTAGAACAATCACCTCAACTGAGGTTCAACGGGTCACTGACGGCCTAAATTCTGGGAGCAGTTGTGGTCCTGATGGGCTGGAGATTCAATTCTTTAAATTGGCCTCTTATGTATTTCCTCTGGCAGATTTGTTTAATCTATCTTTGACCACCTGTGAAACTCCCTCATCTTGGAAATGCGCCAGAGTAACCCCGTTACATAAAGGTGGCAACCACCAAGATATCAATAACTATAGACCCATCTCAATTATTAACAGGCAGGCTTTTGAAACTGTAAGTTACGGCTTCAAGTCACGACTTACGACTTTGTAGCGTTCCTGGCAACCCGTAACTCGTGTTTTTCCGACCTGTTGCCTGTGAAAGTGCACTAACAGCCACTCGTAACTTCCGACCCGTGAACTCATACCATACTGGTACGACTTCACAGGTTGGAAAAACACGAGTTACGGGTTGCCTTGAACGCACCATAACTTCTTGTCAGAAGTTATGGTCAGAAGTTACAAACACTGGTGTGCTTATCATGCCATGTAGCAATGGGACTTGTCGCTCATTTATATACTGCACAACTGAAAATATTGTTGCGACCCCGCAGTAATGTTGTTGTTATGATGTTTAAGTTGTGTGATTTCTGAATGACTATGAATGTGTACGGGCAGGTAGCGTATGGTTGGATGAGAAACTGAGGGGCCGCCGGAGTGAGTGTGAGGAAGACCTGTGTGTGTGTGTGTGTGTGTGTGTGTGTGTGTGTGAGTGAGGAGGAGCAGAGGAAGAAGTGAGAGCCGTCGGATAAGTTTGTGTTATGTTGTTGTACGTCGGCTCGGAAGCTACAATATCAATAACAACGTGTGCTTAACATAGACGTCGGACGCGAAATAGCGGAGCGAAGCCAGTTTCCTTTCGGTGCCAGATGCGCCAGAGCGTGCGCCTCTGTGCCAGGCTCGCGCTTCTCAGCGGTTTGTGTTTATTCATCTTAACAGAGCGCGTGAGAGATTAACACACACATTCACACAGGCTACACACACATACAAGCTACACATACCCACAGACACACAGCCGAGGCGCGGCACGGAGAAATGCGCAACTGGTGGCGTGCCCCCAGTGGGTGCTCAACCTGGAATCGGCGCCTATGAGTCCATAATCGCGGTGCAGACGAGTGAGTTTGGAGCTAGAGAGCAGAGACCTTCATTATCGCTGCTCTGCTGCGTGTTTGTGATCGTGGGTTTGGATCTCTTTTTTTTTTTTTCCAAATGCCTGGAAAAGTCTCAACTGTCTTTTTGACATTTCTATACTGGACCGGGCGTAATCATCGCTAGCGGTAGTGTAATAGGCGCCAGAAATCAAAAAGAGACAGATGACATGACGTAAACGACAATCACTGGCTTTTACGTTAGGCTTCCAGTGATTGGTTTAACAATCAATGAACTCAACACGTTTAGCCTGGTACAAACAACAAGCGTCTTTATCACACCCCCTCAAAATAAACAAAATTGCTTCTTTTTTTTTCACCTATGAAAAAAATTGTACGCACAGTGCGTACAGGATTCCGGCTGGCGGCACCATTGGTTGTAGTTACGTCGGATCGGACACGACAATATCAATAACAACGTGAGTTTACCATATAATATATATATAATAGACGTCGGACGTGAAATAGACGCGGAGCGGAGCCAGTTTCCTTTCTGCGCCGTTAACAGATTGAGTCAGATGCGCTCAACCTGGTCAGTGGGTGCTTGAGCACTGGAGCACCCACGGAATCGGCGCCTATGACGGGGTCATACTGCACTCGGATGCCGAGTAGCCTACTGGAGTACTTGGATATCGGCTACAGCCTATAGAAACTACTCACCAAAACCACCGGCTTTTTCCTGGAAAAGTCTTTAGTTGGTAGTCCAACTCTCGGATCAGTCTGTCCTCCACGGCCACTTACATAGCGCAGTTTAAGCCTTTTCTTTCCTTTGTTTTCGTCTAGCAGCTAACAGCTGATCCACTGAGCGCCCGCGTCTCCATTCCAAAAACGCACTGTACATTTGACCCCAGCGTACGTAAGTCATTGTGTCATCACACATTACTGATTTATCATTTCTAAAGCATTCAATTGATTTTATAATCATACTACATTTTCAAAACCACATTCATTCCAATATATATATATTTTAATTGTACAAAAAAAAAAAAAAAAAACTCTGAAGGCCAAGGGCCCCTATTGGGTCTGGGGCCCTGGGTCCCGCCCACTTTGCCCATGCGGTAATCCGTCTATGGCCGGTGTAATGCAAGTTTCAACCAGCGCAGCCTAGCGTAAGGTCAGATTGGCAGATCGCGCTGCGCTGAGATAGGTGTGGCTGCGCAGCAGGGGGAGGCGTCACAGATTCAGCTTGGCGCAGTGGCCGAGGTTGCGCTGAAAGCTCGCCACCTCAAACCAGGTCTACTCTCAGCGCAGGGCGAAGCGCAGCAGGTGCAGTGGAAGTTTGGCTGCCCAGTGCGCAGTGCACACACGTCACCAAGACCTCACAGGCAGGTTTCCACAGTTCCAGGCACATTTCAATGCAATAAATATCCACAATAACCACTATTAAATGCAACTAATGGAATCAACATGTGAATTTATATCTATATAGATAGTCCCGTCACATCTGACGTCAGATCAAAGGCTGTCGGCAGCGTAATGGAAACTGCACCTGAATTAACACAGCAGGGACGAACTGGCACTGAAAAGCAGCTGTGGATGTCCCAAGAGCAGGACTGAGGGTGGAGGATGACTGCATGTCGCTGCCGTGTTGAGATACGCACTGTGCCGTTGTGATGATCCGCTTTATTTATTTATTTACTTATTAATTTATTAACGGGTGAGCGACCGCGTCGTCACGCAGCCGTAATGAAAAACAAAACACAAATCATCATCTCTCTTAGCCCACCACAACAGCCTCGGTATCAGATAGTCAGTATATAGCCTATACTCAGCATCTCATCACAGAAAAAAAGAGACGGACAGACAGAGAGAGGGAGAGAGCAAGAGAGAGAGAGAATGTCCACTGATTTCATCCCTGTTACGCATGTGGTTTGTTTATGTTGTGATTAGTGTACACCTCTCATCTGTCTTACACAGGGTTTGAATAAATGTGAGTTTCTTTATTAGTTTATTAGTTGTTTTTTCTTACACTGGGCAGCGGTTCTCAGTGTATCAGATCAATCCTGGTTAAGTATATTAGTAAACTCATTATTCGTCCACTCTGAGCTCGGACCTCCGGACCAAAACACCTGTTTCCTCCTGGGAGAGGTTCGGCCTCTGGCGTCGCTGTCTCCTCCGTCCATGTAAAAGTATAAAATGACAAACTTGCAGTGCGCATCCAAGGGGGCAGTTCAAAAGTCAAAGTCAAAATCATTTATTGGTCTCCCGAAGGAGAAATTTCTCTCGGACAGAGAGCAGTGCTGCGTCACAACAAAGACAAAAACAGTACAGGGGAAAAGCAGCAGAGAAGTACTAAAAACATACAATAAAATCATTAAAGTGCAATATGCCTCAGAAAAGTACTAGTGGCAGATGTGTGGACACGCAAACATACATACATCACACAAACTGCTCATTCATAAAGTTAATGGACAGAGGGATGAACAAATTTTGAGGTGATTATGCCTGCAAACAACACGCAAACATTCATACATATCATCACACGAGCTGCTCATTCATAAATTTAATGGACAGAGGGATGAATGAACGAGTTTTGAGGCGATTGTGCCTGCAAACAACACGCAAACATTCATACATAACATCACACTAACTGCTCATTCATAAATTTAATGGACAGAGGGATGAACGAGTTTTTGAGGCGATTGTGCCTGCACAAAGGGACTCGGTATCTTCTACCTGAATTTAAGAGCTCATATTCAGGGAGAAGAGCGTGCGTAGGATCTGCTAGAATAGAGTTTGTCAGCCTAATGGTTGCCTGTTCAAACAGATCTTGAGGTGAACGTGGGACAGGGGAACCCAAGATTTTGCTAGCCGTCTTGACCAGATTGAGTATTTGAGATTTGGCTTTTACTGTGAGATTACCGAACCAGGACGTAATGCCGTATCTCAGGATGGACTCAATGGCAGCGCAATAGAAGATGTTCATGATGTTAGAACTAACGCCGAACAGGCGGAGTCGCCTAAGAAAGTGAAGGCGCTGATGGATCCTGGCACACACACCTGCCACATGTGTGCGCCAGGTAAGATCACTATCTATATGCACGCCCAAATACTTTACCGAGTCGACTTGTCTGATGTCATTACCATGTATGGCGACAGGGCGACTGTCGCCTACAGATCGTGGGTCAAGAATCATTTCAACAGTTTTACATGTATTAATATACAGTTTGTGAGTATCACACCAAACAACAAACTTATCAACAGCAGCTTTGTGGTTGTCTAAGTTGTTGGTGAGCAGACTGAGGATTACAGTGTCGTCTGAGTACTTCAGCACAAGTTGGTTAGGCTGAGAACTACCACAATCATTAGTATACAGCGTAAAAAGAAAAGGTGAACTGACGCACCCCTGGGGGGCCCCTGTACTGCTTAAGGAAAGATTAGAAAGGACAGAATTAAATTTCACCTGCTGGGACCGCGAGGAGAGAAAAGAATGATACCATTTGATTAAAAAAGGGTTCACATCCAGCTTCACCAGTTTCTTAAGAAGAATGTGTGTTTGGATCGAGTTGAAAGCCGAACTAAAATCAATAAAAAGCAGCCTAGCGTAAGCTGCTGGGCTCTCCAAATGTTTTAAAGAAAAATGCATTAAAGTGGCAATAGCATCGCTCGTACTGCGTTTTTTTGAGTAGGCGAACTGTAGATGGTCAAGGGATTGCGCCACATCTGCCTGCAGTACCTCTAATAAAAGTCTCTCCAGAGATTTCATAACGTTGGACGTGAGGGCGATGGGTCGATAATCATTGTTAACCTGGGGACATGATGATTTGGGAACTGGTATTATAATTGATTTTTTCCAGAGATCTGGTACAATGTGAGTGTCTATGGAAAGCTGGAAGAGCCGGTGCCAGACAGGTGAAAGTTCATCAGCAAAGGTTTTAAGGAAAAGTGCTGACAGATTATCTGGCCCCACTGCTTTTTTCGCATTCATAGATTTAAACACTTTGTTAACAGAAAGAGGGTCAATAACAATCCTGTGCACATCGCGATTACAGGAGACATTTTCTAAAACAGCACGACATTCATGTACACTGTCTGAGTTCTCAAAGCGCAGGTAAAAATCATTTAACTCATTAGCTCTAACAGATTCATTAAGAGCATATGGGGCCTTCTTTTTAGTGTCCATATTGGTCATACCCCGGATGCAGTCCCACAGTTTTTTTGTGTTTGAGGAGGACAGCTGCTGTTCTGCCCGCTCCTTATGCTGCGACCGAGATATTAGCAGCTGCTGGTTGAGGTCTTTTTGAGCAGCCCTGACTCCTGCCTTATCATTTAGTTTGAAGGCTTGCTTCTTCCTGAGAATGCATTCCTTAATACCCCTGGTCACATAAGCCTTGTTGTTCGGGAACCTTTTGACAGTCTTTTGGGGTATGATTGAGTCAATACAAAAATAAATATAGGCAGAGATAGAGTCAGTGGCAGAATTAATGTCATTGCCCTCAAAGAAAATGTCCCAGTCAGTACATAAAAAACAGCCTTTGAGCTCCTCCGTTTTGTCGCTAGACCATACCTTTACAGTATGGGATTCTGGCTTACTGGATTTAAAAAGTGACCGGTATGTTGGGAGCAGCTGGACAGCATTGTGGTCAGAATTACTAAGGGGTGGTCTTGCTCTTGCTGTATAGGCATCCTTGATGTTCCCATAACATTTATCAAGTGTGTTGTTATTTCTAGTATTACACTTGACATATTGGTAGAAGCCTGGCAGAGATTTATTCAAGTTACAGTGATTTAGATCACCAAGAACAAACATGGGGGCGTCTGGCTTATCCTGGAGATGTTTGTGGACACAGTCTGAGATGTAGTTGGCTGCTCTGGTGGCGTTCCCACTTGGTGGAACATAAACGACACAGACAAAAATGTTCGTAAACTCTCTAGGGAGATAATGTGGGCGCAAGGTGACGAGCAGCAGCTCAAGGTCAGGGTTACATATTTTGCTTCTGACAGCGATGTTACGGCACCAGCTGTCTTTAACATAAATGCAAACCCCCCCTCCCCTAGTTTTTCCAGAGCTAGCATTTCTGTCCATGCGAATGTGGGTAAAACCATCAATTTGGATAAAACTGTCTTGTATATCTTCACTAAACCAGGTCTCTGTAAAGGCCATCAGGCCGGACTCACGGTACTCATAACTTGCACCAACTAGTGAGCGCAGGTCGTCCATCTTGCTTCTTAGGGCACGGGGGTTACACAGAAGCATGGGAGGTAGTGGCAGTTGTCGGTCTGAGAAGTAAAGCTCACTTCCGCGTTCAAAAAACTGCAATCCCCTCGGCTGTCGCTGGGGGCTGGCTCCAGAAGGGAGCAGCAACTCCAATTGAGCCCCATGTTAAAATAGCTGATTTTACAGCTTAAAAAAACATATTTACAGCCTGGTACATTTTATTTTTTTGGTCTCAACCGATAGTTTCTACCCCCGCACACACTCTGAGGGGGGTGAATTTTTTTAAAACTCTACCGTTTTACTGTTATTAGGTTTAAAGTTCTGGCCAATTAGGGCGCAGAACCGCTGAGTGACAGGTCCGGAGACCACTGCTTCGAGGCCAGTGGGCGGGTCCTCGGCCGGCCAACGGCCGCACCGCTCCAAATATGGCAAGTAGAATCCAACATGGCGCGGTTCAAACCCCCATAGTAGCGGCACAAAACAGACTCCCCCAAACCAATGGGTGACGTCACGGGTGCTACGTCCATTCTTTTTACAGTCTATGTGCGCATCGCCCGTGGCGCAGTTAAAGGTGAGGAGAGGAGCTCATTTGATTGGTGAAGATCCAAATCGGCTGTGTTAATCCCATTTCACGTCTTTCTCTCCTCTTCCTGTCTCCCTCCCGCCCTGTCTCCTCCCCCTTTGCCGTTTGCGCCGGTAGGAGGGACGAGGGGAGGGCTTGCGCTGGCCTGCATCGGACTTCGCTGCCCACCAAACTTGCAAAATGGACCTGGACACGCCTAGTTGGCGTGGCGAAGCTGCGCTGCACTTAGACTTCGCTCGGTCTAGGAAACTAGGGCCCTATAAGTTCATATCAAAAGGTGTGCCCCAAGGTTTATCTTTGGGTCCTCTTTTATTTTCTATTTTTGTTAACGATCTCCCACAAATCTGCTGTGACTGTCAAATTCATCTTTATGCTGACGATACCGTAATTTACTCCTCCAAACCCGATATTTCACAAATTCAGCACTCCTTGCAAAATAATTTTATAATGTTAGTGGACGAGAGAGCGACGGTAAAACTTGGGGGAGCATGGCAAAAAATACCGTCGCCGGCAACGGCAAACAGCAATGCCGTCCCGAGTTCAAATATTTTAACTTTTGCCGTCTGCCGCGACGGTAAACTCAACCGAACATGACGTGTGAGTACGAGTCTGTTGACGTTGCCATAGCAACATGGTGATGCGTCTTGCCGTTGTGCCGTGCCGTCCGAAAGTTTGTTTGTTTTTACCGTTCCGTCCAGCGGCATTTGCCGTTTACCGTCTGCCGTTTACCGGACTCCATGTGAACGTAGCATTACTGTGCTTTATAACAGCCTCTGTATATTCGTTCTGAGATGTCCCTACAGAACTCATCATTGACTGCGTTTACATGCACTTCAGTATCCCGATTTTAATCGGGTTTTTTAAGTACCCCGTTTTTGTGTTTGCGCATGTAAACGCCATTTCCCGATTCCAGAAATCGGGATAAGCTCATATCCCGATTTTGAGAAACCCGATTTTGCTGCCTGGAGAACTCCGAAAGAATTCAGGATACTGGAGCATGTAAACACAGTACCCCGATATCTGAAAGCTGCTCAGCCAGCTGACGTAACCGTTACCATAGATACGTTACGTACAAAATGGCGGCGACAACAAGAGCGCATTCTGGAGCGAGGAGGAGACTATTACGTTTTTTTTGTTAGTTTTTTTCATGTGAGAAAGTAACTGTTTAGATCCCCAATGTGCAGTCGGTTTATCCAAACGACGGCTGTTTACAAGTTTGCTACGATGTTTTTCGGAGGAGTGAAGCTCCCCGTGTGAGAGCTGTGACCGGGACATCACAGAGACAGCAACCCCGTCTCCTGACGTGCTCGCCGGCCAGACTACTCGGTCACCTCGGTGGAGAAAACGATCGCTGATTAACTTACCCGTAGGTTTTTAGATGTTTACTGCCGGCTGGTTATATTCTTTTTAGGAGATAAATGCTGGTCTCATTGATGAAATCTAATAATTGTGGCAGTTGCCTTAGTTTGTTTGAATGAAAAGTGAAGCTTCATGTGTGTATTGGAGGAGCAGCGCTGCCTGGAGGCTCTGTCGCCTAACGTGTGTACAGAAATCACCACTTTTACATCAATAAATGCATGTTTTACAATAAACCGATCAGTCTACATTACATTTTCTTTTCTTTTATTAACTCATTGAGTGCCGCGCTCCTTTCCAAAGTTTTAGTCAAGTGTACCGGCAATTTAGACCATTTTTGACTTTTTATGTAGAGCCATAGTGTATTCTATATTATTGCCACCAACACATACTGTAGCTTATTTGAAAGGTGAAACTTTATGCTTCAAATGATCACAAACCGTTTGTTTCTACGTGCCTCCGTTCCTGAGAAAAGTCAAGCTAAACATGGCTGGGTTTCACCAAAATCGATAGAGCGTCTTTTATGAAAGGTGCTCTGTTTGTGTCTGTCGCTCTTCTGACACTCGCATTTCTGGATCAAAGGGCTCGTGTAAGATAAATATATACAACAATTGTTGTTCTATTCACAAAACCACCATTGGGGGCGGGGGGGGCGCCACTAAACAACAATAACACAGACGCACCGTGCCGCGGCACATCCTCTCGCCGCGGAACGTGAGGGTCTGTCGGCCACAGCGGCTCGGGAACACCGGTCCCACAGGTGGTCGCGGTCCTTCTGTGGTACGGGTCGGTGCCGGCGGTCTGCTTTGGCCTCATATTTTACCGCGGGAGGACCTTGGGGAGGACACGGTGTTGCTCGAGATGAAAACCGGGCGGGACTGTCGGCTGAGAGCTTCCTGTTTCAGCTCCCAGCTGCTGGAGCAGCGTGGGTGAGAGCAGAGCAGCTGCGTTGCATCCACATGCAGAACTCCGTTTGCAGAAGCCGAGTTATGATTAAAACTTCCAGATCATGAGCTGTCATGAGACTTTGATCGTCATCTATTTCAGTTCTGCTCGTCGTAGAGTCCCCAAATTTACATATAATGTGTATTAAAGTGTCTATTTTCATAATTTTAAAAAAAGCAAAAAACGTAAAATCTCGTTTTTGGCACTCAACGCATGGGAATGAAAAACGAGAAATTACGTGGTTGGCACTCAATGAGTTAAGTTATATAACATGGCAGCATTTTTAATTTGTACATTTTCTGACCTACATTTTTCGTAGTAGTTGTGCTTCCTGTTGTAAACAATAAACATGAATGAAACACACATACGCACGTAAGACGCAGTAATCAGAAACCGGGATACTGTATTTATCATGTATACAGGGATACTGAATAACCGGGTTTCTCTAAGTTCATGTAAACACCATACCCCGAATTTGATCAAAATACGGGGTACTTAAAAAACCCGATTAAAACTGAAGTGCATGTAAACGCAGTCATTGTATTCTTTATGAATCTCTGAATTGGTTAACCCCAAAAGCCAGAAGAGTTCTTCATTGGTCATTATTTATTTTTAAATGCATTCACTTTAATTTTCCTCCATATTCAAAGCAATTTATGATTCCTTATAGTACACAATACAGTCTTAGACATACAGATTATCTTTTTTTCCATATTCCCAGAATATCTAAAGAATCTGGTCGCCGTTCATTTCAGTTTAAAGCTCCGTCTGATTGGAACAGTTTCCCATGCCAGCTTAGGTCTACTACTTCTTTATTTAGCTTCAAAGCATTACTTCTAATTCATTTGCATACTCCTTGGTCTTGTTTCTGATGATGTTTATTATTTATTAATTTTTATTATTTTTTTCTATTATTTATCTTTTCCTCTCTCGTGCAAACTGTAAGATTTTTGTGTGTGTGTGTGTGTGATTCTCTTATCTGATTATTTATTTACATAGTATTTATTAATATTATTATTATTTTATTACTTTCTTTATTTTTCCCATTTGTAATCTTAGATGTCACAAGTTGACTATTATTCTGATATCTGGCCGTTTGTGGATTAGCCGGGGCTAGGAGAGCCTTGTCTGTGTTTGTGTGTGTGCGTGTGAGTGTGTATGTATGTAAGTCCTGTAATGTGTTTCAATGTATTTGTTTTTCTTTTATTTCTTTACCTGACATTGTATCATTGTATCTTTTTGCGGAAGGACCCCCTCGAAAATGAGATGATTCATCTCAAGGGGCTATCCTGAATAAATAAATTCAAATAAATAAATAAATTTAAATATTTTAGTTTCTGTTCCAGATGTTCAGATCAACAGAAACAGCTGTGTTAATGAAAGATGAAGACAATCTGAGTTCATAGCTCCACTTACTAATGACAGTGTGAACTTTGGATCACATGATGACGACTGGTTAAATATGAGGAGATGATGGTAACTCCCCTCTAGGCTCACCTATGGACATTACTGTGTGATCAGATATTCATATTCAGGTCACATGATGACTCCAGTAGAAGAAGTTAAAGGGTAAAAAAAATTCTGCCTTCCATCTGCTCACACTAAATGCAAAATATATTTCATTGTCTTCTTTGGAAATCCAGGTCTACAGGTGCAGGTGACCCCCTCAACATACCACCAGAACTGGGCAGAGCTGAAGTGTCACAGCAGTTGCCATCAACCTGATCATTCTTCCTTCACTTGGTACAAGAATGGACATACAACTGAGACAGAAAAAGCTTCACTTTCAGCCTACTTTAGTTATGGAGACAGCATCAGCTGTGCTCTGAAAGGACATGAGGACTTCCCTTCTCCTCCAGTCTGTGAGTTTACTTCAGTCTTCCACTTACATATCACCACCTGCTGGCACATTTAACCTAGTACTCATGATTGCATGTATCTATAGGACTTGGTTTTCTTTTTCTTTTTAACAACATCATATTATTGGATTGACGTTTGCTCCAATTTAACAACACAACTGTGTCTTTAAACATGTAGGTGCTATTCTGGTTCAATAAAACATTTAATCTTTCAGGTGTCTTTGATGAATACTGCAACAGAGTGACTTTCACCAACAGAAGAATCTGTGCCTTCAAAGGATCATCAGTGGAGATTTATTGTACCTACAACAGTTTTTATGAAGTTAAATCAAAGTTCTGGTTCAGTCCTGAACGTAGTCGTCGTTGGCAGAATCCCTCAGAGCCTGAGGATCTTAGTAAAGACTCTGAATATTCAGGTCGTGTTCAGGTTGTTGAAACAGGGAAAGGACGCTCCACTCTGAGAATCACTGACCTCAGAGAGACAGATTCAGCTCAGTATAACTTCAAATTTAAAACTAAAAAGTCTGAATGGGGAAACAGTTTACCTGGTACAACTCTGACTGTCATAGGTAAGAACACAAACTGACAAACACAGACACATAATTAGGTGTGGTTAAGTGGTCGGTGCAGATCATATTTGTTAAGGTTGATAAACAGTGAATGACACAAGCTCGTGGTCTGACTAGACTGAGTTGGAGAGTTAATAAACTGATATAGACTGAAACTGCCGAAGCAGGATGTGAAGTCTTTTGTAAGAATATTGTCAGAATTATCCATGTGATTATTAAAGTCCCCCAGCAGTATTATGTTGGGTGCAGGGGCGGAGTGGGGCACCAAAATCTACCGGGAAAATTCTGACCGCACCGGCCCACCATCGGCCCAACCCCCCCCCCCGCCTCCCCCCCCCCACACACACACACACCATTTACATATTTCTGTACCGCTCACCGCTCAAACAGAGCTATGTGTCATTCCATATGGCAAAATAGCCTATATGAGTGCCAGAAGCAAAAAAAAAAAAAAAATGTGGGTGAAACAACTTAATTGGGGGTCTGGGGGTCCTCCCCCAGAAATTTTTTTGTAAAGGCTACACCATTTCCCATATTCTGGTGCATTTTAACCAATACATCCATGATTTTAACACATTGTTACTTTTATCTAGCTAAAAAAAAAAAAAAAGAAATTACAGAAATACAGAATGTGAAAGAGCTGCAATTAGTGCCTCCCAAGCAGATTTAGCCTACTTAACACTGCTGACCATAACATTACATCCAGTCATGTTTACTCCTTTATTTCCCCCTTCTCAACTACTCTGCAAATTGATTTTACTGACAGCGCGCTGCAAACGCCACGGTTTCGTTTCGGGTCTTGTCCTACTCACCAACATGCTTCGGTGCCCATGGAGAAGACAGAGCAGGCTGCTGCTGTGATGTGAGAGGTTCCGGCTCGTAACGGTACCGCGGTCCGCGTACCGACGCGCACTGGCCCACTTACAGTAAAGCACGGACTTTGTTGTCTTGTTAAATTAATATAACTTGTAGATAACGTAACACACGGGCAGGACTGATCAGGTTTGCTGGGTAGCTTCCGTGAGTCGATCTGTTTTTAGCCGCAGCCGCTAGTTTAATGATAAGTTTAACAGTGACAGGCTGACGCATTTCCCATGAGGCTTTGCACCATTCTACATTACTTTAAGAACAAACAAACTAATTAAATTGCTGGTTATTTTATATTTTGTGGTCATGGAGGTTTTGTAACATTGAAGTAAAAATAATTATATAAAGATAGGAGGCTAAACAAAAATCATTTAGTAGGCTGGATTGATGAGAGTCTGATTCACTATCGCAACCATGAGTGAGAGGTAGAGAGACATGAAGGGGTACAAATAATGGGTGGACTTTTACTGCGGTATAGAGGAAGAGCTTGGAGATTATCGTGGAGACTTGTGAATATAGTTACTTTTAACTCATGATCACCACACGGCCACGCAGAGCAGCTTGCGGGCCGGCTCACTTGGGTTTATTGGCCGCCGGCCGACCGGGAAATCTCCCGGTCCTCCCGATGGCCACCCCGCCCCTGGTTGGGTGACAGAGAACAGGTGGCAACAAGTTCAGAAGATTAATTTAAAAAAGCATGGTTATGTGGTTGTTAAATAGCGGCTAAAACAGTGGGAGTAGGCCCATAGACTTGTAGTTCAATAGACTCATGGCAGGTAGAGGGAGTACCTTGTACTTCACGCTGTGAGGTAGAGACCGCCCCACATCCAGGGCACAAGCTTAACATGTGTAAACAAAGCCATGTGGGGTAGATGGGCTGAGATCAGTATTAGTAAGTGGACTGCTGCCACGTCTCAGGCAAAGAAGGTCAAATTTATGGAAACGCTGGATTTACCGGATCCAGTCCTTGCAGCTAGGCTGATCCAGAGAAAGTTGCCTCTGCTGGCTTTATTAGGGCAGTGTTTTTCAACCTTGGGGTCGGGACCCCATGTGGGGTTGCCTGGATTTCAAATGGGGTCACCTGAAATGTCCAGTAATTAATAAAAAAAATACTGATACAAATATTTTTTAAACTAATTATTATTTGTTTTAAAATTATGATTAAAGCAGAAGTAAGCGGAATATTTGTGTTAATATAAGTCTTAAAGGGACAGTATGGGACTTTATTGGCTTTTTATTGACAAAAATCAAATATCGCTTTCATAAATACGTATTTCAGTGAAGTGGAATCGCGCCCGCATACAAACGAGCGCTTTCTCGTACCTTAGAATGAGATGTTACAAGTCGTTACAAACATACAGGGGGGGGTTCACCGAACCTTCTCTGCCATGTTGAATCGCCATGTTTTACGTTCAGTGTCACCGTGGCTGTAAGTAACCTCAAACTCGGGCCGCCGGAGCTTCTCGGCTCGGGGAGAAAGTTTTCCAGACAGCGCCTGTTAAAACTGTCACCACCGTGTAGCTAGTGTGAGGAAGGACGGAGGCACTGGTGTTGCCTTCAGGTGCAGTCAGACACCTGAATGACGCAGTGAGTGACGCCGTCGGCAAACCAACTGGATGTTATTTTATTCAACGAGAGAAAGCCGGTAAAATGTGGGTCAGGTAAACAATACGACATCACCATGACAACATATTGTCACGCCTGTATTGTTTTGCCTCGTGCTGGCGGACCGTTTGTTTACATAGAGGCTTGTTTATCCTGATACATGCAGCGTGTGTTGTTTTTCTGGCTTCTGCCCGAGTTTACGTAAACGCAACAGCAAGAATACGTGCCGACATGCAACCGCACCGCTAGATGGGGGTAAATCTCACATACTGTCCCTTTAAGTAGTTATATCTTCCGACAGCAATCATTTATATAGAGTGTTTGGTCCAAAACACGGGTCTGTCAGTCACTCTGCTCTGCTGTAAGCCGAGGAGAAAACTTTCCTTGTATCCTACAACCTTTATCCAATGAGGAGAGAGAACGGCATAAAGGGGCGGTCCTCTCTGTGTGTGCAGCCAAGGGATGCGTGTGAATGTGGTGACGTAGGGACGAGGGAAGGGACTGCAAACTCCATCGGCTGACAGGAAGTTAGCCAAAGTGACCGGATTGCTTTCTTCTGCTTTAAAAACACGACACACATCAAAACTGTATTCTATACTTTCACTCAATCGAATTTAAATCGAGTTCAAATAAAATGCAGCATACTGTATAAAAATATCTGAGCTGATGCATCTTGACTGACCGGGTTGCCGGAAATTTGTGATGTCAAAATGGGGTCACGGGCCAGAAAAGGTTGGGAACCACTGCTTTAGGGTAATGGTCCAGGATAGTCCCTAGATTAGATGGATGCCATTGGTGGGTAACAGAACAGAACAGCGGCGTCAGTAGCTGCTATGAAAATGATAATAATCCTTGAACAAATCTTTGTAGATTGGTGATGAAACTCAAATGACTTTTGGAGTTACAGGAATTATATTTATCAAGCTCTGCAGTTAAACAGGGAGATAACTGAGAGAAAGGGGTTACACTATTACTATAAGAAGTTGCATTTTTTCTGAACAAAGAATATATACATTACCACATCTGTTTTATTCTATTTTATGTTTTCATGTTAACCACTAACACTGTGGGTTCTTTCTCCTGTATCCAGCTCTGGAGGTGCAGGTGAACAGAACAATAACAGTCCATCAGTCTTACACTGAGGCAGAGCTGAAGTGTCTCAGCAGCTGCAGTCCAGCTGGTCGTCTTTCCTACATCTGGTTCAAGAACAGAGAGAAAATCATTAAGGAGGGAAGTTCTTACACAGACAGGTTTTCTCCTGGAGACATGATCTCTTGTGCTTTAAAGGGACATGAGAATCATGGCTCTCCCCCAGTGTGTGAGTTTTCTCTTCTATCTAAGAAACAAAACACTTTAATTCAACGCAACATGGCTGCTCGGGAAACGCATGTTTTTTCTTGCAGATTTTCTGAAGGTGCCGTCAGTGTCAGTGAATCCTCCAGGTGAAATCATGGAGGGCAGCTCAGTGACTCTGACCTGTAGCAGTGGCACTGACTCAGCAGCTAAATACACCTGGTACAAGAAGAACCTGACACTGCTCAACAAAGAGCCACAGCTGGTCTTCAGCTCCATCCAGTCCTCTGACTCTGGAGAGTATTACTGTGAAGCTGAGAATCATCTGGAGAGGAGGACGTCTGAATACGTCTCTATTGATGTGGAGTGTGAGTCAATGGCAGCAGCTGATAGAAAATACAACATGTAGAGTATAAAACTTTATTTTTCGCTTTTAGTCTCTTAAAAAAGTCTCTTTGCAAAACTAATGCTTTGATGTTTAGCAGTTTTTTGTAGAGAGGTTTTACTCACAGTTGTTAATGTGTCAGATTTTATGATTAACTTCTAACTATTAATCATCTCCAGATGCTCCAAAGCTTCCCTCTCTGTCAGTGAGTCCCTCTGCTGAGATAGTGGAGGGCAGTTCAGTGACTCTGACCTGTATCAGTGATGCTAACCCAGCAGCTAATTACACCTGGTACAAGGAGGATGAAGACTCACCAAAAGCTTCAGGACAGATCTTCACCATCACTGACCTCAGACCTGAACACAGTGGGAATTATTCCTGTGAAGCTCAGAACACAATAGGACGTCAGAAGTCCACCTTAAATCTGACTGTTGTTGTGTCAGGTGAGTTCTGCACATTCATCATCACACACCTTAAAAAGGAGAAAGTGGTGTTCTCCGGGATTTAGCTGGGTTATTAGAGCGGCAAGGTGTATGGTGGGTGTCCCCGTTAAAAGACAGGATACAGATGTCCAGGTTATGGTGGATTTATTTGATGTGGTTCTATAATAATAAAGATACAAAGCAACCATCAGTACAGAACACACCATACATAATGTACATAATAATATAACACTAACAGAAAGGACTGTATTCAGTAATATGAATCATATGATATTAATCATATATTGTAAACAACGACCTCACACAAGGCTCACAGAACACGGTGAGAATTAGCGTATTAGCTGACCATCACAACAGCATAGCATTAGCAGGTAAACAATACACATTAACACAACGTAGCGTCCGAATTGGACAGTAAACAACATAAACTCACCTTCTGGCATTGACACACATAAACCCAGGATGTACAGGTGAAGGTTGGTTAAGTACAGGTAAAAGGAAATTACGAGCTGTCCACTGCTGCATCAGGAAAAAGGAAAGTAAACTTTGCAGCTACGGCATCTCACACACAGGTGTGGTGCGTTTACGAGCGTCGGAATTACCGCGATGCATTCATGAGCGTCGGAATTACGTAAACTAACATAAAAACACAATGTAACTGAATGGTATTTGGTTCACTGAACATATCAACATCACAAAACAACATGGGCTTTCTAACACAGCCGCCCCCGACTGTCTACACAGACAGTCGAATCCAAGATAGAAAGTCCACTCAAGTAACCGAATCTTTGGCCGCGTCCTCCAGCTTAGGGAGCTGGACCAGACGAGCTACTGGTCGGACGTATGTCCGATCTTTGACCTTGATAGCCGCGGTCCGGATGCGTCCATCAGCTCCAGGGTAAGTGGTTGTTACCTTTCCAACAGGCCATAAAGCTCGTGGGAGCTGTGGATCCACGATGAGCACCACTTGGTTTGGTTCAAGCTGTTTCCCATCCTTCAGCCACTTCTGTCTCTCCTGCAGGTTGGGCAAATAGTGACTGATGAATCTGGACCAGAAGTGGTCGACAAGGACTTGGCTGTGTCGCCATCGACGATTCCCGAGGGTGTTACAGGGGTCGTAAACAGCTTGTGGAAGAGATGCATCATAGCGTCCCATTAGCAGGATGCTAGGCGTGATGGGATCCGGATCAGCTATGTCCGACGAGACGTAACCAAGGGGCTTAGCATTCAGGATGCCCTCCACTTCCACCAAAACTGTGCGGAGCACTGTTTCAGGCACGGACTGCTCCTTAAGTACCACTTTGAGAGCAGTCTTGACGGACCTCACTTCTCTCTCCCACGTTCCTCCGAAGTGGGGAGCACTGGGGGGATTGAATCGGAACTCAATCTGCTGTTCTGCCAACTGTTCCTTCAGTTGAGGGCCCATGGCCTCGAAGGCCTCACGTAGCTCTCGGGCTCCACCGGTGAAATTGGTTCCGTTATCGGACAGGAGCTCGAAAGGTTTGCCTCTTCTGGAGATGAAACGTCGTAGAGACATCAGAAAAGCATCAGTATCGAGGCTCTCCAGGAGGTCTAAATGCACACAGCGGGTTGTCATGCACTCAAAAACGATGCCCCAACGCTTCTCCGTCCGGCGTCCAATCTTGACTGTGAATGGACCGAAGCAATCGACTCCAGTCGAATAGAAAGGTGGTTTATAGAGTTTCAAAGGAGGTTAAATCGAAAGCAACTGGACTTAGTTATTTGTCTAGGAAGACGTTTCACCTCTCATCCAAGAGGCTTCATCAGTTCATGTACGCAGCTGACCAGGCTGGGACTGGTCCAACTATCTGGTGTGGAGACTCACTATTTAACCTCTTGTGTGGGCGTTTCACAAGGGTGATGATGTCACTGGTTCCCTTTTGTGCTCCAAGTGCCAACGACAGTAGTTGGAGTGACAGTCGTTGGTGGGAAGTTGGTTTCGACTTCGTTAGTGCCCTATTGTGTTCTAACGACAGTCGTTGGAGTCACTTGCCACTTGTGAACAGTAGTTGTTCTTTGAGGCTAGATTGTTGAGTCTCCTGGGAAGGGATGAAAGGGCAGCATTGTAAATTGGGGATAGGTGGTGTCTCAGACCTCCTCCCCTGTTGAGGGTTGGTTTTTCTACTTTTACAAAAATGGCTTCTTTAACTCCTCTTTCAAACCATCTGTCCTCTCTGTCTAGGATTTGGACATTGCTGTCCTCAAAGGAGTGGGCTTTCTCCTTGAGATGTAAATGAACAGCAGAGTCCAGTCCTGAGGAGTTTGCTCTCCTGTGTTGGGCCATGCGTTTATGCAGTGGTTGTTTTGTTTCTCCAATGTAGAGGTCTTTGCATTCCTCGTTGCATTGGACTGCATACACCAGATTGCTTTTGTGGGTGTGTGGTGTTCTGTCCTTGGGATGTACCAGTCTCTGTCTGAGTGTGTTGCTGGGTTTGAAATACACAGGGATACGGTGTTTGTTAAAGATCCTCCTGAGTTTTTCTGATACTCCAGACACATATGGAATGACTATGTTTTTTCTCTTGTTTTGTCTTTCTTTCTCAACCACTTTGCTGGTTTTCTTTCTGGAAGCAGCTGCAGTTTTCACAAAGGTCCAGTTAGGGTAACCACAAGTTGTGAGGGCGCCTCTCAGGTGCTTGTGTTCTGCCCCTTGGGCCTGTGAGCTGGTGGGCACGTTATCAGCTCTGTGTTGCAAAGTTCTGATCACACCAAGCTTATGTTCCAGAGGGTGGTGAGAGTCGAAAAGTAGATATTGGTCTGTATGTGTGGGTTTTCTGTATACCCCAATGTGGAGGCTCCTGTCCTTTTTCATATGGACGTCACAATCTAAGAAAGGCAGACTATTGTCCTTGACATCCTCTCTGGTGAACTTGATGTTTTTGTCCACTGAGTTAATGTGTTCGGTAAAAGCTTGCACTTCTTTGGTTTTGATTTTAACCCATGTGTCGTCCACATACCTGAACCAGTGGCTCGGTGTTGTTCCTTCAAAGGAGTTTAAAGCCTTGTTCTCTACCTCCTCCATGTACAGATTTGCCACAATAGGGGATACTGGTGAACCCATGGCACAGCCGTGTTTTTGTCTGTAAAATTTGCCGTTGAATTCCATAGTTGGAATACAGGTAAAAAGAGAAGTCACATCGTAGGATACCATAGTGTCATCTGGTTCCAATTGAACTGATCCAAATGACACTATGGTATCCTACGATGTGACTTCTCTTTTTACCTGTATTCCAACTATGGAGGCTTCGGCCACAGTAAGGGAAAGACTCACACAAGACAACTCCCTGCAAAACCGAACAAAACTCAAACCCGAACATATTTGCCAGCTTCTGGATTTATGCCTGAACACCACATACTTCCAGTTCAACGGCAAATTTTACAGACAAAAACACGGCTGTGCCATGGGTTCACCAGTATCCCCTATTGTGGCAAATCTGTACATGGAGGAGGTAGAGAACAAGGCTTTAAACTCCTTTGAAGGAACAACACCGAGCCACTGGTTCAGGTATGTGGACGACACATGGGTTAAAATCAAAACCAAAGAAGTGCAAGCTTTTACCGAACACATTAACTCAGTGGACAAAAACATCAAGTTCACCAGAGAGGATGTCAAGGACAATAGTCTGCCTTTCTTAGATTGTGACGTCCATATGAAAAAGGACAGGAGCCTCCACATTGGGGTATACAGAAAACCCACACATACAGACCAATATCTACTTTTCGACTCTCACCACCCTCTGGAACATAAGCTTGGTGTGATCAGAACTTTGCAACACAGAGCTGATAACGTGCCCACCAGCTCACAGGCCCAAGGGGCAGAACACAAGCACCTGAGAGGCGCCCTCACAACTTGTGGTTACCCTAACTGGACCTTTGTGAAAACTGCAGCTGCTTCCAGAAAGAAAACCAGCAAAGTGGTTGAGAAAGAAAGACAAAACAAGAGAAAAAACATAGTCATTCCATATGTGTCTGGAGTATCAGAAAAACTCAGGAGGATCTTTAACAAACACCGTATCCCTGTGTATTTCAAACCCAGCAACACACTCAGACAGAGACTGGTACATCCCAAGGACAGAACACCACACACCCACAAAAGCAATCTGGTGTATGCAGTCCAATGCAACGAGGAATGCAAAGACCTCTACATTGGAGAAACAAAACAACCACTGCATAAACGCATGGCCCAACACAGGAGAGCAAACTCCTCAGGACTGGACTCTGCTGTTCATTTACATCTCAAGGAGAAAGCCCACTCCTTTGAGGACAGCAATGTCCAAATCCTAGACAGAGAGGACAGATGGTTTGAAAGAGGAGTTAAAGAAGCCATTTTTGTAAAAGTAGAAAAACCAACCCTCAACAGGGGAGGAGGTCTGAGACACCACCTATCCCCAATTTACAATGCTGCCCTTTCATCCCTTCCCAGGAGACTCAACAATCTAGCCTCAAAGAACAACTACTGTTCACAAGTGGCAAGTGACTCCAACGACTGTCGTTAGAACACAATAGGGCACTAACGAAGTCGAAACCAACTTCCCACCAACGACTGTCACTCCAACTACTGTCGTTGGCACTTGGAGCACAAAAGGGAACCAGTGACATCATCACCCTTGTGAAACGCCCACACAAGAGGTTAAATAGTGAGTCTCCACACCAGATAGTTGGACCAGTCCCAGCCTGGTCAGCTGCGTACATGAACTGATGAAGCCTCTTGGATGAGAGGTGAAACGTCTTCCTAGACAAATAACTAAGTCCAGTTGCTTTCGATTTAACCTCCTTTGAAATACTATGACCTGGACAAATGAGAATATGCACCGCCCGTGGTTTATAGAGGCGTAGACGAGCAGGTGGTAAATCCGCCATCTTTGGGACAGAAGGATTGGCTCGCCATGCCTGACATTGCATGCAACGACTCTGACACCTCTTCACCGCTTCCCTCCCCCGCAGAATCCAGAATCGACGACGCAGCTCACCTAGCACTCTTTCAGGTCCAGGATGCAGGAGGGTCTCATCGAAATCCTGCATCGTGTAGTACTGTGAGATGTTGCTCTTTGCAGGTGTTGCACGGTCGTTTGAGGGTGCAAACCTCGGGCTTGTGAGATCGTCCGCACTTCCAACATCGATGTCCGTCCTTTATCCACCTCACGACCTGGTTTGTGTTCAGTTTCTTGAACTCTGTGCAGGCGTTCAGGAAGTGTTCTTTATTGTCGCAGTGGGGACAATATGGTTTCGGTTTGGACGGGAACTTTGGTTGTGAAGACCGTCCTGTGGGGCTCTGGTCTCCACTGGCAGTGAGGAGGAAAGCTGTCGACTTCTCCTTCGGTCGGTTGAAGGGACGTTGATCCTTCTTTGGTGGCTTGGGTGCTTCATAGTTGTAAAGTGAAGCTGCTCGACCTGCTATGCGTTTAGCTTGGGATTTCATCTGTAGCCAGGAACTCAGATCAGGTAGGGTGTAAGTTTGGTCGGTACCTGTCCTGAGGATACCTTGGTTCAGGCAGTATTCCACAAACCCATCACGATAGCTTGGTGGCATCTTGCTCAGTAGTCGGTCGACATGAGATCCACATCGCAGTTCGTAGCCGTTCTGTCCCTCCAGGGTCCGAAGCATGCCTACCAGTGATTGGATGGATAGGGCAAATGCATCAAAGGCTTCAGAGTCACCAAACTTGAGGGCTGGCGCGTTTAGGATGGCACCCAGTTCACTTTGGACGAGCTGACGAGGCTGACCATACTTGTCCTGTAGAGCTTGCATAGCTGCTGTGTACGGCCTTGGATCGTGCATGAAGGCTTTGGCCAGTTGTAGAGCACTCTGCAGCTTCAGGTGGCCAAGGAGCACTTGATATTTGTACTGCTCATTCAGGTGCACATGGCTGTTCAGGAGGTTGTCGAGCGCCATCTTCAGTAAGGCGAAGTCACTTTCTTTGCCACTCTCAAAGCAGGGAATCATCGGTTTGGGGATGCCGTAGGATGGGGTGAAGAACGGTGACGCGTCAGCTGCTCGTGGCTGTTGTGGACTGGATTGAGGCAAGGCTGAAGCGGAGTACGACGCTGCTGGGACAGAATAGGTGTAGGCTGACTGAGCTGGGTGATACTGCGCTGGATGAGCTGAGTACGGAGTTGGGGCCAAGTTGTAGTTCACTGGTGCTAAACTAGGAGGCAAGGATGTAGAAGGAGGAGCAGTCTGTAGCAGTGGGGGAAGAGATGAATACTGCGCTGGAGGCAGAGCAAGGGCCGCGATAGGCTGAGCCAACGGTACTGAAGGCGGAGCCACACGAAGCGCTGGAGGAGGAGCTGCGGGAAGCGGAGCTGCGCGGGGCGCTGAAGGAGGAGCCACACTCACTGGAGGCTGAGCTGCTCGGAGCGCTGGAGCTGCACGGAGCGCTGGAGGTGGAGCTGGGACAGTGAGAGGTGGGGCTACACTCATTGGAGGCGGAGCCAGGGCTGCAGCAGGTTGAGCTGTGTGGAGCACGGGAGGTGGAACCAGAGGTTGGTTAGCTGAAGATGGAGCCATAGTCATGGGAGACGGAGCTAGAGTTGCCGGAGGTGGAGCTATGTGTAGTACTGGAAGCAGAGGCACAGGGTTACTTATCTTGTGCTGATCTGATGGAGGTGGTGAGGATCCGGCACCATCAGGATCCTGTGATTTCTCTTTAAGGAGAGAAGTAACCATCTTAGCTATCTCCAGTTCATTTACTCTCTTCTTTAGCTGACGTCGTTTTTCCATCTGTCTGGTTAGCAATTCTTGTGTTCTAATGGCTTCGTCCTGCAGCTGTTGAGCTTCTCTGGCTTGGGTTTGAAGTCGCTGACGCTCATGGTCGATTTGTTGATCCTCTTCTATGTGCTGCTGTAATTCCTCAAGCTCCATTTCCTTCACGCGCTCTTCGAGCTGGGCTGTTTCTAGCTCTGACAAGATGTGAGAGGGGAATCGGCTGGTGGATGAGCGAGATGAGCGTGCAGACCTGGAGCTGGAACTGGAGCTCCTCCGAGATGTGCCTGCCTTTCGGCTATGTGAACTCTGGGTGGAGGGAGCCTGTTGTGTGGTGTGGGGTTGTCCCTCTGAAGGGAGAGTTGCAACCACATAGTCACTCAGGTAAGATGGGGGGTGTCGCTCTCTCTGCGAAGCACGTGGGGGTGCTTGCTCAGTCTGGGCATCTGTAGGATCCATACCTTGGTTGTTACTCTAATCCGGCTCGAAGGACCATAAAAAGGAGAAAGTGGTGTTCTCCGGGATTTAGCTGGGTTATTAGAGCGGCAAGGTGTATGGTGGGTGTCCCCGTTAAAAGACAGGATACAGATGTCCAGGTTATGGTGGATTTATTTGATGTGGTTCTATAATAATAAAGATACAAAGCAACCATCAGTACAGAACACACCATACATAATGTACATAATAATATAACACTAACATAAAGGACTGTATTCAGTAATATGAATCATATGATATTAATCATATATTGTAAACAACGACCTCACACAAGGCTCACAGAACACGGTGAGAATTAGCTTATTAGCTGACCATCACAACAGCATAGCATTAGCAGGTAAACAATACACATTAACACAACGTAGCGTCCGAATTGGACAGTAAACAACATAAACTCACCTTCTGGCATTGACACACATAAACCAAGGATGTACAGGTGAAGGTTGGTTAAGTACAGGTAAAAGGAAATTACGAGCTGTCCACTGCTGCATCAGGAAAAAGGAAAGTAAACTTTGCAGCTACGGCATCTCACACACAGGTGTGGTGCGTTTACGAGCGTCGGAATTACCGCGATGCATTCATGAGCGTCGGAATTACGTAAACTAACATAAAAACACAATGTAACTGAATGGTATTTGGTTCACTGAACATATCAACATCACAAAACAACATGGGCTTTCTAACACACCTGTTTACTGCTCCACAGCTCATCAACCTCACTGCTAATATCTCCTGTCTGTTGTTCTTACTTTCCAGGCGAATCAGTAATAAACATGAACATCATCAGGTTGACTCTGATGGTCCCAATGGTCCTGATGCTGATCACACTGGTTGTTGTGAATCTGTGGATGAGGTAAAACTATAAAAATCCATCAATTTACTCACTGCTCTTTGGTTTTCTTCTTCAAACTTCATGTAGTTTTTGGTTTTATATGTTTTGATGTTGTGTTTGTTGTTGGTTTGAATCCAGGCAGAAGAAAACTCCTGAACCAAATGAAGCTGTAGAGATGATGGAGGTGAGAGACAGAGAGGCTCTACAACACTAACAGAACTAACTCTACATATAATAAAATGTTATTGTGTGCAGGTTTGATGAATGAGTCTCATTTTGTCTCCTCTGTCCATCAGGTGGACTCTTGTCCTGATTATGAGGACGTCACCACAGCAGCACAGACAGAAGACACAGAGGAGCAGGAAGAACTGGTGTGAAGTTACAGTCAGGTCAGAGCCTCTAACATTCAATAACAACAGATCAATAACATGCAGACTACACATTTATAATTACAACTGTAACTTTACACAGGTTTTATCTGATGTTTTTAGATGCTGTTGAAGTAAAGGTGGGACTCACCTGATGGAAACAGGAGGTTGTCCAACAGTGACATCATCTTTAGATTTGATATCTTCATTTTTATCCTTTTCTTTAGCAGCTATGAAATCAGATAAAGTTTAAATCTGTTCTTTTGTTCTCATGACACAGTGACTCTAATTTTATTGAAGAGGATCTGATCTTCTATCTGCAGTTAGTGTTCAGGGTCACTCATCAAAGCAGAGTTGAAAATAGTTAATTTGATGTTTAAAGCAGAAGTAAGCGGAATGTTTGTGTTAAAGCAGAAGTAAGCGATCCGGTCGTTTCGGCTAACTTCCTGTCAGCCGATGGAGTTAGCAGTCCCCGCCCTCGTTATGGATCTATTGGTCCTCGTCCCTATGTCACCACATTCACGTGCATCCCTTGGCTGCACACACAGCCCTTCATGCCGTTCTCTCTCCTCATTGGATAAAGGTTGTAGGATACAAGGAAAGTTTTCTCCTCGGCTCAGAGCAGAGCAGAGTGACTGACAGACCCGTGTTTCAGACCAAACACTTCTATGTAAGTGATTGCTGTCGGAAGATAGAACTATTTAAGACTTATATTAACACAAATATTCCGCTTACTTCTACTTTAATATAAGTCTTAAATAGTTATATCTTCCGACAGCAATCATTTATATAGAGTGATTGGTCCAAAACACGGGTCTGTCAGTAACTCTGCTCTGTTGTAAGCCGAGGAGAAAACTTTCCTTGTATCCTACAACCTTTATCCAATGAGGAGAGAGAACGGCATAAAGGGGCGGTCCTCTCTGTGTGTGCAGCCAAGGGATGCGTGTGAATGTGGTGACGTAGGGACGAGGGCGGGGACTGCTAACTCCATCTGCTGACAAGAAGTTAGCCAAAACGACCGGATTGCTTACTTCTGCTTTAAAGGGACAACGAGGAGTTTTGGAAAGCTAAGTGCCTTCATACTACATTTACCATGAGCCTCCACGCGCACGGTGAAATACTTGGACCGGCGCAAGACGGACGTCTTGCCAAGAATGTTTTCATTCATCAATTAAAGTCAGAGGTTTGAAGACGATCACATACCGTCGTAGTTCCGACCTTAAATGGCGATTCGGCGGCGCCCAGCATTTCCACCACTAATTAAAATAACAAAATAACGATAGAGACAAAACAATATATTTATCGAAAATGGAGCTTAACAAGTGTGGGTAGCGTAGATTCATCCACATTAACGTGAGACTTTTTTATAACCAAATAGAAACTCCTTGTGTAACCAGTGTGGATGTTCGCTCTGCGACCTGCCCTGAGTGAGGATCGAACGCACGACCTCCTGCACCGGAGGCGACGATGCTAACTGATTCGCCAAGAGGTTGACAACCGCTTGACAAATTGGTTAGCACGTCTTTTATGGGTGAGTGATTTTACGTCTGGTACCGCTACCGCCACAACCTGTCACTTCTCCTTACTGTTACCTTGGACTGTGGCACACCTGCGGACCTCCGTTACACTTGTTGTCCCTTTAACCTTTTCAAATGTACAGTTCATCATTGCTCAGCGGTGTTAATTTTGTCTGCTATTTTTCAATTTAGTTTTAGTCTTAGTCTTGTGTCAAATGCCCTTATAAGTTTTAGTCATATTTAGTCAGCTTGTATTCTTTTTTGTTTAGTCACATTTTAGTCGACAAAAAGACTTGTAATTTTAGTCTAGTTTTAGTCAAAGAAAATCCAAAGTATTTTAGTCTAGTTTTAGTAAACTAAAATCCAAAGCATTTTAGTATAGTTTTAGTCAATAGCCTTTTTTAGTCTTTGAAAGCAGATTGACAGTAATGTTAATCACAACTAATCTACTCAAACCAATAGAAGATAACCAATAAAGATTTATGTCATTATTGACAGCTGTCAGATGAGCCAACTTTGCAGCTTGTGTGTGTGTTTATGTAGGCTATTTGTCAGTATCTAAACAGAGATGAACACACACACGCACACACAGCGCAGAAGCGACCGACCAGCGCAGAGACGCGTCTATGCCAGGGACACACCAGCCGCAGAAGCGCCGTGAGTAGCCGCGAAGCACTGAGAAACTGAGCCCTTGATGTTAAAGGTGTACAGAAATGGCCGTTTGTGCTGTTTGTCGCGCCGAGTTGTCACGAGCTGCAACACGAGTTTACCCGAGTAAGGAAAACAAATTTGATTGGTCGTTATCGAGCGGGCGGGATATTCAAAGCTTGGGGCGAGCCCGAGCTCCGTGTGTGTGTGCGTGTCTCAGACGTTTGAATGACGGATGATGGATCCAATATCAGTGGCTGGTGAATGTACAGGCTGACGCATAATTCATGCGCCTGCGTTATCCAATGCGAAAAAAAATACACACTTTCATCCTGGATTTACTCAAAAATAGAATTTTGCACAAAGTTTGGCCTACAACGTCTGATAGATGAGTTATTACACTAATTTTATGACCCAGAGTGGGCTTAAATTCAATTTTCTTTTCTGTACACCTTTAACGATTGTGTCGTTCACACCAGAGCCGCATCGCTCTGGTTCACAGCAGCAGCGCCGCTCCCGCGTGCGATCCTGTCAAGCCGAGCAGGAAGTCGCACAAAGAAACAGCGAGATAATCCGGTTAATTTTCAAAATGAAACACAGCGATTGACAAATGCAATGATGTGAACGGGAGGGCTCCGGCTCGCACATGATTTCCGTTGCTCGGAGCTTCGCAGCGATTCCGCTGCCATTTTACAGCGCCCGCACCCCCCCTGCAATGGCCATTGGCCCCCCCGCCTCCCCGAGCCAGCTTGTAGCCTACTTGCCGCACTTAGCACAGACAGCACCGGTGTGTGTGTGTTCCTCACTCAGGCACACACACACACACCCCTGGCAGCAGCGCAGGAGGAGAAAAAACCTGACATGCATCCAGTGAAGGCACTTTTTGGATAGTAATTTAAAAGTCTGTGACGAAAACAGAAAGAGACATTTTATTAAGTTTTTATTTGATTAAAGTCCCTGTAAAGTGAAATTGGAGTTTTGTTTCAAAATATATTAAAAGTGTTCGAAATGTATTGATAAAAACATGCAAAAAGACTCATTTCTGTACAGTGCTTAATTTTAGAGGTTATGGTTTCACAGTTTCACTCTGCTTCAGTGGTCTTTGTTTTTAAGGGCAGGCTTACAGAGGGGGCGCCGTGACGCACTGGCGTCCCTACTTTCATAACTCCTCCCATGTGCACGGTAACATTATAAATACTTCAAGAATGCCAACGATCGTTTGCTGCCACTACCGCTGGAGCTACCAGCACCGCCGGAGCTACCAGTCCACTAGTATGGTCTCTGTCTTAATAAAATGTAATGCAGACTTATCAGATCATTGTAAAACATTTATTTATTGATGTAAATGTGGTGTTATTTGAACATAGTCTATACAGATCCCAGAGGCAGCGCTGCTCTCATGTGAAACATGAAGCGCCACTTTTAATTCAAACAAACTAATGAGACTGCCACAGTGGAACCAGCCGGCGCTCGGCGGCAAAACTCTAAAAGCCAAAACAGCCACAGTCCAGGTGAACCTCTGCAGCGTCCGTCCCACAGCTGGGCGCATGACGTCCACGACTACCCATTTCTCCGACCATACATTTCTTTATTTTTGCGTCCATTAGTCCGACCTCCCATTTCTCCGACTTAAGTAGCCCTAACCCTTAACCTTACCCTAAACCTAACCTTAACACTGTAGAATGGGTAGTCGGAGAAATGAGCCATCGGACTTATGGGCAGTCAGACTGATGTATGCTCCCCCCCACAGCTCACCGCCACAGCAACGGCTACACCGGCAACAAAACTGAGGGCCGCCGCCGTCAGCAGACGAATCTCCGCTTGCCCTGACAGCGTTAGCTCGGCAGCTAACGCTAGGCCCGTTCGTCCTGTGCTGACAGTGGCAGCCCTCATTGTTGTTGCGGTGTAGCCTTCAAGGCTCCCATTGCTGTGGCGGTGAGCCGTTGGTCGGATGCTGCAGTGGCTCGGGACCATGGATGCTTGGGGTGAACGGGACGAACAGGGCTAGCCGCCGAGCTAACGCGTTAGCTCGCCGGGCTAGTGTTAGCCGCCGAACTAACGCTATCAGGTTAGCGGAGATTCGTGTGCTGACGGCAGCGGCCCCAGCATATTTCCCTCACTGCTCAGTAGGGCTGCCCCCAGATAGTCGACCAAGCACTGGTCGACCAAAAAATCATTAGCTGACCAAAATTTCATTGGTCGATTGGTCGCAGGAAAAAAACAAACATTTAGAGCCGTGTCTTGTCAAAATTAAGCCAACATCAATGACTGAACTGTATATGAAAGGTTATGGGGCTTTTATTTTGAAGGGCTAGATACAGGAAGTCGTGACGTGACTTTTTTTTTTTTTTTTTTACACGGCACGGCAGTCTCTCTCGTATCACCGCTGTCACCATTAGCGGGTGCTGTCTGAGCCCCGGTCCCGTCCCACAGCGCTCACCGGCGGCCAGTCTCAGTGTCACGGAGCGGATCCATGAAAGTCCCCGCTGCAGTCAGAGACCCGCACCCATAGACATGTCTATGCCCGCACCGCTCCACGCCGCGGACCCCCACCCCCACACCCCCGTCACACAGCCTGAGCTCAGTAACTTTTTACCCTCCTCATCTACTGTGTTTATTGGTGATAAACGGGCATTCTGCCGGTAATAACGGTGAAACCCGACCGGCTTGTTATTGAACCTCGGACCCAACACGGCCGGAGTCACGAGCATTAATTAATTAATTCTCAACCTGACCGCGGGCAATGCCCCCCCCCCCCCCCCCCCCCCTCAAGGTGGGGGGTCGATTAGTCGACTAATCGCCATAAGTGACGACTTCTGGTCGACCAATAAAATCTTTGGTCGGGGGCAGCCCTACTGCTCAGTGTGTATCCGAGACATTCAGATAAGAGCTGGACTCAGACTCCAGCTCAAATCCGGGCCGTAGCTGCTCGGGTACGATGTGACAGTTAGCAGTAGCAACAGCATAGTTGGCCGGCCGGTAGGCCATTTGATTTACAGTTGAAACTTGACGAAGCTCAGCAAGTGGGCGGGGCTTCTGTGCCTGCAGCAGACTTCCAGAGCTGCGAGAACTGCCTCATTTAGTCATGATTTTAAAACCTAATTTCACCCACTAAAATTTTTTTCTAGCATCCAAAATTGGCAGGATGGTTAATAGTATACTGGGATGTGATTAACTCAGAAGACGAAGTGTCACTTTTCAGGGACTTTAAGTAGATTTCGTCTCGTCTTTTTTCATCAACAAAAAATGTGTGTTAATTTCATCACAGTCAATGTTTAAGGGCATAGATTTTGTCTCGTCTTCGTCATGAAAAAAAACATTGTTGACGAATATTTTTCGTCTCGTCTGACGAAATTAACACTGTTGCTCAATATATTTGACGTTTGCCATTTCAAACTGTCAAACATGTTTGTCACCAATACACTGATGATGATGTCTAACCTCCCTGTATAAATGGAGCAGGTTCATGTGAAGGATTCAGTAATTGTAGAGTTTATCTACAAATGTCTGCACCTTCTGTTTAAGAGAACGAGACATCTACCGAGGCTCAAAATAAAGACCTACAGTATAGGCGATGATGTTTGTTCTTCCTGTATAGTTAACAGTGGCCCTTTGTGGTCTCCTATTAGGCTACATACAGAAGAAACCACGAGTGAATATTCATACATGCCAGCAAACCCAACCTGACCACAGTGTGAAGAGGAGAAACAACACAACAACATTTCTCATGGTCTAATAATAATTATTTATTCTTCTCGCATTATAGGTCCACTGGTTTTCTGTTTGTACGATTGTACGTCTATGTCTTCGTGTTCACTGTAACTTAATGCAACAAGTGAGAGGATTATTCTGACCACTCCCTTGACCAGTCCTCTGAGTTTGGAGAGTATTACTGTGTAGTTCAGAATGAGGTGGGGACACGACACAGGCGTCAGCACTCATCTCTACTGATGTAAAATATGTATAAGACAGTTTATTATGCATTTACTCTACACACTCATCATCACACATCTGTTTACTGGACCAGAGCGCATGACATTTTTAAATGATTTGAAGAAAATCTCAGGATTTCCAGACATCTTGTAGCTGTGGACTGAAACCTCCATCACACTGTGGATAATTAGTGTACTAACTATGTGTTAATGGGGGCTTACTGTAACTCAATATAAGGGGAAGGGGGGGATAACTAAAGATGAACTAAAAAGGGACCAACAACGCCACCTGGGGAATTGCACCCCAGGAAATAAAGAACAAAGAAATTAAACTATATTGCAGAACTTATAAGGACACAGGTTCGAAAGACTAAGGAGGCAGAGCCAAGTAAATGAATTAAATATTTTTATTGCAAAAATAAACAAGGATAAACTTAAAAAAACTTGGGCTGCAAAAAAGAAAAAAGGGGAAACACAAGGTAAATATGACAAAAATAATTTTATTAACAGAAATCTAAAAGTAATTTTAATAATGGGATAAATCTAAAAGGCCGGCTAAACACACACTCAAACTATAACAAAACTAAAATCAGTGGGCTGGGGCCTCAGTGGGAGGCAGACTACTAGAGACGTGACGATTCCCACTAGCCTGGGGTGTTAACACAAAAACACAAAACACTACGAAATCATGCACTAAGGTGCCCCAGTGCCTACTTGCATGCAACGGGAGTGAGGTCTTCACCACTGTGCCTAGCCTCCCAGCTGATGACACCCAGGCCACACTGCAAATCAAAGAACAAAACAAAAAAGGATCTCCCTGAAACAAAAAGCAATCAGAGGTTAAACAAAAACAACCCAATTGACAAATAATGTATTTGAAGAACAGAAAAGGACCATGAAAGCAAATCAAAAGTACAAAAAAATCACAAATGGCCAAATAAACAATGGGTTAAAGGCCAAACAAAACCACTGGTCCAAAAAGAAAAGAGGGAAATAAACCAAACGCAAACCTAACCAAAAACAACAAAACAGAACAGCAGCAGGGGATCCTATAAAACAGAAGACACAAATTAATAAAGAAAAAACAACTGAAACTCAAATGAATTAAAAAGCGGGGACCCTACTCACCACCCTGGGAAGCAACCAGCAGAGACTGAGCTCAGCCATCTTGGCTCTTTTATACTGCACCTGGGAGAGGGAGGAGCTAATGAGGTGAGCTACATTCACAACCACAACTGAGGTTCACTACATATGACACATAATTAATTTAAATGTCTGTAAGAGTTTTGGGTAACACTTTATAATGAGTACACACTATTAAGCATTAGTTAAGCATGAATAAATATTGAATTCATAATTTATAACACATGAATACTCATTAGTATGTAGTTAGTAAACATAGTTATAAATGTTTTACTCATCATTTGTAAGCACAGTAGTTATGGATTAGTAAACACTGAATTCATCATTTATAAAGCATGTTTCTGACGTTAATACTCATTAGTATGTGGTTTACAATCACAGTTGTAAATGTTTTACTCTTCATTAATAAGCTCATATATATAAATGATGGATTCAGCATTCCCAAGCTGCTCTTACACGTCCAGTATGAATGGTTAGTGAGTGTTAGTAAATGTTTTATAAAAACTCACAAATTTCATTTCCAATGGATGACTTATAAACAGTTATTAATGCAGGAATTCATGAATTCAGGCAGTTACAAAGCACTTACTACTTGTTAATTAAGTATTTTGTGTGCGCTCATCTAAAGTGGGCACTATCTATGCCTTATAGAGCATGTACAAATGAGATATTAAGGCTGGCAATGCCTCAAGACTCACAAGGAGAGACACAACACGATATGGTTCATATTGCATTGTATTTATTGCAACTTGGGAATATTATTAGGGTCTGGTAAAAACGAAACTTATCAACCAGCGCATCCAGCGTTTACCATTTGTATTTATAAACGAGTCTGTGGCGGCCGCGACTCTCTCCCTCTCGCGCACACACGGGCAGATGGACAGGTCGTGTTGTGACGGTAACATGCTAATGCTAGCTAATGTGTTCAAATTGCTATCCGCCCCCCATGGGGGGGTTCCTAGTAGTGAAATGGCACCCGGGTACCGCCCAAGCCGAGCGAGTACTCGGACATCGGCTTCATCCCTACAAACAATACGGCATCTACATTGATATCAGTTCACTCCGAACCATAGACTGTATAAAGCTCCGAACATGCAGCCATGACTCCGAAGCAGTCTTTTGCCCCCTGGTATCAACGTGACGACGCCTGGACGTTGCCGCCTGGTGCAGCCGGTGCAGCAGCTAAAGATGAATGGAGAGTTGGTGACGGAGAACTCTGCCCAGAATCGACGAGTCCGGCGGACGCGGGCCCAGAAGAAAGCCGGTGTGGAGATGGATATCGAAGTCGGCGGCCGTCAGCGGCACTAGTGGTGAGTATGTGTTTGTTTTGTTTGCTGCCACACATGGTCCATGGATGATAGCTAACGTTAGCTTGTCTGCAGCTGAAGGCTTTAGCTCTCACTCCCTGACGTAGGCTACTACCACGAGATGTAAACGCACATTTCAGGACCGCTGACTTGTGGGGGGACAATACCTGACAATAATATTCTCATCTGTCAGAATGTGCCTGCTGTAAAGGATAATCATAGCTGAAAATCACAGGTTATTATGTCTGTTCTGATTTTATAAGTCTATGTGTGACTGTGTGTGACTGTGTGTGTGTGTGTGTGTGTGTGTGTGTGTGTGTGTGTGTGTGTGTGTTAAGTTAAATATCATTTTTTCCCCCTCTTTTCTTTATTTTTAAACTGTTGATAACTTTACTTTTTTGTTCTCTAAATTGCAGTCCAAAATCTGGATCAGGCCGTTTCCCGGTACAAGAAAATTCTCTGGCCGTTTGGTCTCCTGCTTTAAAGCGTGTTGGGATGGACCGGAACACTGCTCCAACCGCAGAGAGCTGCCCCCAGCAAATATAAGGAACTGACTTCATTTTTTTTTTTTTAATTAAATAGGCTACAGAAAGATTTTTTTCAAAGAATTATTTGCTGAACTCAAACTTCTGTGATCCACTGTTGGTGTTGGCAAGTTTTTATTCAGCCATGCTTACCTGTTGTTGTTTTACATCAACAGAACAGTTGTACAGTTACAATATGTTGGGAAGTTGCAATAAATACAATGCAATATGAACTATCCCTTTGTGTTGTGTCTTTCCTTGGTCTGTTAAGATAACCAAGACTTTTATGAGTCTTGAGGCATTGCCAGCCTTAATATCTCATTTGTAAATGCTCTATAAGGCATAGATAGTGCCCACTTTAGATGAGCTCACACAAAATACTTAAAGCAGAAGTAAGTGGTCCGGTCGTTTTCGCTAATGCTGCGTTCCAGGCAGGCTTTTGAAATCGTAAATTACAGCTTCAAGTCACAACTTACGACTTTGTAGCGTTCCAGGCAACCCACTCGTGTTTTTCCGACCTGTTTTACCGGTGAAAGTCACTATAACGGCCACTCGTAACTTCCGACCGGTGAACTCGTACCAGATCGAACTGGTACGACTTCACGGTCGGAAAAATACGAGTTTCCTTGAACGCACCATAACAGTCCTCGTCCCTACGTCGCCACATTCACGGCATCCCTTGGCTGCACACACAGCCCTGCATGCCGTTCTCTCTCCTAATTGGATAAAAACTGTAGGATACGATAAATGTTTTCTCCTCGGCTCAGAGCAGAGCAGAGTGACTGACAGACCTGTGTTTCGGTCCAAACACTCTATGTAAGTGATTGCTGTCGGAAGATATAACTATTTAAGACTTATATTAACACAAATATATCACTTACTTCTGCTTTAATTAACAAGTAGTAAGTGCTTTGTAACTGCCTGAATTCATGAATTCCTGCATTAATAACTGTTTATAAGTCATCCATTGGAAATGGAATTTGTGAGTTTTTATAAAACATTTACTAACACTCACTAACCATTCATACTGAACACGTAAGAGCAGCTTGGGAATGCTGAATCCATCATTTATATAGATGAGCTTATTAATGAAGAGTAAAACATTTACAACTGTGATTGTAAACCACATACTACTGAGTATTTACGTCAGAAACATGCTTCATAAATGATGAATTCAGTGTTTACTAATCCATAACTACTGTGCTTACAAATGATGAGTAAAACATTTATAACTATGTTTACTTACTACATACTAATGAGTATTCATGTGTTATAAATTATGAATTCAATATTTATTCATGCTTAACTAATGCTTAATAGTGTGTACTCATTATAAAGTGTTACCGAGTTTTGTCTATTGTTTAGCCTACCCTCTCTATTCTGAAGGGGGTGGACGAAATAATAGGAACAACTGTCAGCTTAGCACAGTGTAGGACTAAATCTGTATAACAACCATAAAAAAAACAGCAACATACAATACTGTAACCGTAGCGCAGGGCTTATTGCAGTATTGTTGTATTGGACTGATTTAAAGATAGTCATCTCTACTTAACCGACACCTGAGAGTACATGTAAAACTTTCCGTCATCTGCAGAGAGCTTACCATTTCCTGGCCTGTGGTTAGCAGTGTACGTTAATGATACAGAAAGGAAAGAAGTTTTTTTTCGAATGCTCATTCTTCTGAAGACAGAGGTCAAGGCATGTCCTTCTGCTCTTAGAGTGGAAGAATTTGATGAAACTAATCTAAAACGTTTATTGATTATTTACTCTTTGATATATTTTATTGCCTCTGATGTGAGACGAGAGGAGCAGCTATGAATTTAACAGCGGCAGCAAGTGGACTTTTCATTTTCTTTCTCTCTGTCCCAGGTAATGTATTTCCACTTTCCAAACTACAGGCAATGTTACACTGTTAGTTGAGTTTAGATAATGATGAGACGATGATGGTTGAGTTTAGTTCTGCAATCTCCTCTTCTTTGTCTCACTCACAGTGGGATGATGTCCGAGTAATTTTGTGAATTTAGAGTCAGTTCAGTTTGGTTGCAGGTTTACAAACTGATGCAGCTTCACAATATTAAAATGTGACTGTGGTTTGTGCTGTGCTCTGTGTTACAGTGATACAGGGTCAGAATGACTGGACAGTGACCTGTGCTCCAACTCAGATCTGTGCTGTAGTAGGATCAACAGTGGACATAAGCTGCACCTACAGATACCCAGACTGGAGAACTGATGATGATGATACCACAGTTGGAGAAAGACTGTGGTTCACTAAATCCAGTGGTAATGAACCTGTGGATCTGAGAGCAGACTCAGAGTACTCAGGTCGTGTTCAGTATCTCTGTGGTGACAACGACTGTACTCTGAGAATCACAGACCTGAGAAAGAGCGACTCAACTGTTTACAAGTTCAGCTTCACAACAAACAAACCATTTCACCAGAAATACACTGGTGAAGCTGGAGTCACTTTGTCTGTCACAGGTAACGATTTTATTTTAGTATGTTTCTGTTCCAGATGTTCAGATCAACAGAAACAGATGTGTTAATGAAAGATGACATGATCTCCCCATACTATCGACTTAAAGCAGAAGTAAGCGATCCGGTCGTTTTCGCTAATGCTGCGTTCCAGGCAGGCTTTTGAAATCGTAAATTACAGCTTCAAGTCACGACTTACGACTTTGTAGCGTTCCAGGCAACTCACTCGTGTTTTTCCGACCTGTTTTACCTGTGAAAGTCACTATAACGGCCACTCGTAACTTCTGACCCGTGAACTCGTACCAGATCGAACTGGTACGACTTCACAGGTCGGAAAAAACACGAGTTACGAGTTGCCTTGAACGCACCATAACAGTCCTCGTCCCTACGTCACCACATTCACGGCGTCCCTTGGCTGCACACACAGCCCTGCATGCCGTTCTCTCTCCTCATTGGATAAAAACTGTAGGATACGATAAATGTTTTCTCCTCGGCTCAGAGCAGAGCAGAGGGACTGACAGACCCGTGTTTCGGTCCAAACACTCTATGTAAGTGATTGCTGTCGGAAGATATAACTATTTAAGACTTATATTAACACAAATATATCGCTTACTTCTGCTTTAATGTATGAACTTTGGATCACATACTGTAAAGAAGACAGGTTATGAGGAGATGATGGTAACTAGACTCATATATGATCATTATTGATTATTCAGGTCACATGATGACTCCAGTAGAAGAAGTTAAAGGGTCAAAAACGACTTTCATCTGCTCACAGGGAATAAGATATATTTCCTTTTCTTCTTTGTAAATCCAGGTCTACAGGTGCAGGTGACCCCCTCAACATACTACCGGAACTGGGCAGACCTGAAGTGTCTCAGCAGTTGTCGTCTACCTGATCATTCTTCCTTCACTTGGTACAAGAATGGACAGAAAACTGGGACAGACACAGCTTCATTTTCAGGCTACTTTGGTTATGAAGACAGCATCAACTGTGCTCTTAAAGGACATGAGGACTTCCCCTCTCCTCCAGTCTGTGAGTTTACTTCAGTGCACTTACATATCACCACCTGGTGGCACATTTAACCTACTGCACATGACTGCATGTATCTATACGACTCAGTTTTCTTTTTCTTTTTAACAACACCATATTATTGTTATGACCTTTTGCTCTTATTTGACAACACAACTGTGTCTTCAAACATGTAGGTGCTACTCTGGTTTAATAAAATATTTAATCTTTCAGGTGTCTTTGATGAATACTGCAACAGAGTGACTTTCACTGACAGAAGAATCTGTGCCTTCAAAGGATCATCAGTGGAGATTTATTGTACCTACAACAGTTTTTATGAAGTTAAATCAAAGTTTTGGTTCATTCCTGAACGTAGTCATCATTGGCAGAATCCCTCAGAGCCTGAGGATCTTAGTAAAGACTCTGAATATTCAGGTCGTGTTCAGGTTGTTGAAACAGAGAGAGGACGCTCCACTCTGAGAATCACTGACCTGAGAGAGACAGATTCAGCTCAGTATCGCTTCAAATTCAAAACTAAAAAGGCTGAATGGGGAAACAGTTTACCTGGTACAACTCTGACTGTCATAGGTAAGAACACAAACTGACAAACACAGAAACATGACACAAGCTCGTGGTCTGACTAGACTGAGTTGGAGAGTTAATAAACTGATATAGACTGAAACTGCCCAAGCAGGATGTGAAGTGAATATAAATATTCCTTGAAAAAATGTTTGTAGATTGGTGAGGAAACTCAAATGGCTTTTGGTGTTGACCCTGATTGACCCTTCGCCAACTCCTCCCACAAACGGCTATTGTCCAATCCTACGTTAGCAACCGTAACTATAGGCCTGGCAAGCTTTCGGCAGTTGAGTCATTACGTTTGTTTTTGTGGACACATTTTGAGACTAGGACGAAAAACATTTGTTTGTAGAGAAGGATGTTGTTGTTGTTGTTGCTGCTGCTGCTGCAATATAGAGATGTTCAGATACGAGCTGACTTTTTTTTCGACTTGAGCAAGTGTAAATATGGGAATAACCATATGTTCACATCCGAAATGACAGCTGTACTTTTAGGGCTTTTACCTGGGCTTTTAGGCGAGGGATCCTCCAGGCAGGGACTGCTTTCACTGACTGATAACAGCGGTGGGAGGAAAAAAAACAGCAGCGAAAGCTGTAGCCTATGTGGTTCACAATCGCCCAAAAACTTGCAGTTTGACAACCAGTGAGATGACCTAAGTCTTCGTGGGTTGATAGACGGTAAAATGACCGGCCCTTACTGCTGCTCTGTACATTGTCCAGTCGTGTCATTGAACAGATGTTTTATCCTCCTGTGTGATTCACGTCACTGAAAACTATGAATGATCTTTATGACTTCTTCTCTCTATTATCTCAGAACAGTTTATCCAGAAATTTGCTGATATTTCCTTTGAAATCGATACCAAATATTGCCAGGAGCATGGCTGGGAGTGAAAGCTTGCCTGGCATAGCAACAGTAACCAAGGGGGCGGGGCTTACGCGAAGGGTCAATTCTATTTATCAAGCTCTGCAGTTAAACAGGGAGATGACTGAGAGAAACACTATTACCATAAGAGGTTGCATTTTCTGAACAAATAATATATATCTCATTACCACATCCGTTTTATTCTATTTTATGTTTTCATGTTAAAGGGACAACGAGGAGTTTTGGAAAAGCGAAGCGTTTTCACACTACATTTATGAGCCTCCGCGCGCACGGTAAAATTCTTTTGACCGGCGCAAGACGGACTCATGTTTTCATTCATCAAGAATTAAAGTCAGAGGTTCAAAGAGGTTCACATACCGTCGTAGTTCCGACCATAAACGGCGATTCAGCTGCGTTATTCTCATGACTCGTTGCGAAACCGAAAGTAAAAAACGCTGGTCGGCTCGACCAGCATTTCCGCCACCACTAATAATAACAAAATAACGATAGAGACAGAACAATATATTTATCGAAAATGGGCCCATTAACAAGTGTGGGTAGCGGAGATTCATCCACATTAACGTGAGACTTTTTTATAACCGAATAGAAACTCCTCGTTGTCCCTTTAACCACTAACACTGTGGGTTCTTCCTCCTGCATCCAGCTCTGGAGGTGCAAGTGACCAGAACAATAACAGTCCATCAGTCTTATACTGAGGCAGAGCTGAAGTGTCTCAGCAGCTGCAGTCCAGCTGGTCGTCTTTCCTACGTCTGGTTCAAGAACCGAGAGAAAATCAAGGAGGAGGGAAGTTCTTATACAGACAGGTTTTCTCCTGGAGACATGATCTCTTGTGATTTAAAGGGACATGAAAACCATGGCTCTCCCCCAGTGTGTGAGTTTCCTCTTCTATTTAAGAAACAAAACACTTTAATTCAACGCAACATGGCTGCTCGGGTAACGCATGTTTTTTCTTGCAGATTTTCTGAAGGTGCCGTCAGTGTCAGTGAATCCTCCAGGTGAAATCATGGAGGGCAGCTCAGTGACTCTGACCTGTAGCAGTGAAACTGACTCAGCAGCTAAATACACCTGGTACAAGAAGAACCTGACACTGCTCAACAAAGAACCACAGCTGGTCTTCAGCTCCATCCAGTCCTCTGACTCTGGAGAGTATTACTGTGCAGCTGTGAATCAGCTGGGGAGGAGGACGTCTGAATACATCTCTATTGATGTGCAGTGTAAGTGAGAGTATATGAAACTGATTAGTAACGAGAACTACATTTTTCCAGCAATAACATTTCTTATGCTGCTGCCAAACACATGGCTATTAACTATGTTGTTGATGTTTGTTGTTTCAGATGCTCCAAAGCTTCCCTCTGTGTCAGTGAGTCCCTCTGCTGAGATAGTGGAGGGCAGTTCAGTCAATCTGACCTGTAGCAGTGATGCTAACCCAGCAGCTAATTACACCTGGTACAAGAAGAACCTGACATTGCTCAACAAAGAGCCGCAGCTCGTCGTCAGCTCTATCCAGTCCTCTGACTCTAGAGAGTATTACTGTGTAGCTGAGAATCAGCTGGGGAGGAGGATGTCTGAATACATATTTATTGATGTGCAGTGTGAGTTTGAGTGTTTAAATCACAGTTTATGAGTGGGGAGCATTTAACTGTACATGTGATTAAACAATTTGCGGTTGGCCTTCCACTTCCCCATGGGCTGTCCTAACAACTTTTCTGTGGTTCAGCTTCTCTTGCTATTCTTTAAGGTTACCTTCTCTGTCACTCCTAGCCTATCAACCAGATTTGAGTCAAACTAATTATTATTAAGCTATATCAGCCTCCTGAGATACCTGGTGAACAACAAAATGTGAAAGAGCTCCCTGACTCCTCTGAAGCCTCTTGTTCCTTTGTGGTTGTCTCCTGACCCAGGCGGTTAACACCAGTAATTCCTCCATGACTAATGGAGATTTCATTGGAAGCTACCTCTAGTGGCATTGCAGCCATATACTGACAGCGCTTTCTATTGGTCAAGAGCCTGTGAATATTCTCATTTGTCCAGGTCATCTTTATCTCTAAAGAAATTTAAATCAAAAGCAACTGGACTCTAGACATGTTGTTGTTGTTTGTTTTTCCAGATGCTCCAAAGCTTCCTTCTGTGTTAATGAGTCCCTCTGCTGAGATAGTGGAGGGCAGTTCAGTGACTCTGACCTGTAGCAGTGATGCTAACCCAGCAGCTAAATACACCTGGTACAAGAACAACCTGACACTGCCCAACAAAGAACCACAGTTCGTCTTCAGCTCCACCCAGTCCTCTGACTCTGGGGAGTATTACTGTGAAGCTGAGAATCAGCTGGGGAGGAGGACGTCTGAATACATCTCTGTTGATGTGAAGTGTGAGTGAGAGTGTCTATGAAACCGAATAGTAACAAGAACATTTTCCAGCATTTCTTATGCTGCCAAACACATAAATATCGACTATGTTTGTTGTTTCAGATGCTCCAAAGCTTCCCTCTGTCACAGTGAGTCCGTCTGCTGAGATAGTGGAGGGCAGTTCAGTGACTCTGACCTGTATCAGCGATGCTAACCCAGCAGCTAATTACACCTGGTACAAGGAGAACCAAACTCTTATTCAAGGACCAGAAGGAGTTTATTATTTCTCTTCCATCGGCTCCAAAGACAGAGGGACCTACCACTGCAAGTCTGAGAATCAATATGGAGCCAAAAACTCTAAATCTCTACAGTTAGATGTCCAGTGTAAGTCAGACGAGTCTGCTCTATCTTTGACTGATTCAAAAGTCATGAATGACAGAATTAATGGAGCATCTTCATGTTCCCTTCTGCAGATGTGCCAAAGCTTCCCTCTGTGTCGGTGAGTCCCTCTGCTGAGATAGTGGAGGGCAGTTCAGTGACTCTGACCTGTAGCAGTGATGCTAACCCAGCAGCTAATTACACCTGGTACAAGGAGAATGAAGACTCACCAAAAGCTTCAGGACAGATCTTCACCATCACTGACTTCAGACCTGAACACAGTGGAAATTATTACTGTGAAGCCCAGAACACAAGAGGACGTCAGAAGTCCATTTTAAATCTGACTGTTTCAGGTGAGTTGCACACAGACTGAAATCATGTCAGGAATCATATCACTGTGTCTGTGCTGTAGCTGTATACAAGTTTTAATGATAACTGGGTAACGTTCTCTTACACTTTAGCTCATGTCATTCATTCTCTTCTAGGACCGTTGAAGTTAATAGCTGTTACAACAGCCTCTGTTGTGGCCCTTGTAATCCTTCTCTTTTCTGTCTTCCTCTGGATCATGTAAGCAGTTATATTTCCACAAATATTATTTGTTCACAAACTCATCTAAAATCATTCCTTGTCATTCAGTGAGTTTTATTTGAATTAAACTTTTTCATTTAATTTTCCTGATCAGAAAAAAGAGGGTGTCTGAGGCTGGAGAGAGACCAGAGGACAGGAGACAGGTGAGAAAGTTGAACTGATCCACTTCATTGCAGAAGAGAATCCCACCTGCTTCCAAAATTAGTTAATAAGTTCATAACACTCTCTGTTTATCCTTGGGTAGGGTCGTCACCCTAGGAAAGTCCTGAGAGTTGTTATCCTACCCATCATCTTGGTTGTCAGGATCACCTGGGCCAAGGCATAAGGGGTTAAGGCTTATGTCAAATTATTATTACTATTTGTTGGTACACATGTTCTGGCCCCCCCTTTTAAACAGGGGAACCACCACCTTGGTCTGCCACTGTTTCAGCACTCTCCCAAACTTCCACTTGATGGTGAAAAGGCGTGTTACCCAAAACAGCCCCCCAACATCCAGAACCTTCAGTAACTCCAAGTGGATCTTGTCAATCCCCGTGGCTTTACCACTGTGGAGTTGGTTACCTAGGAAATTAATGTTGATCTCCCATCAGCCTCATACTCTGACTCCTCTTCAAACGGTGGATTTGATGGACCATGGTTCAACAGGGTTCCATCTTTGCTGTACACAGCTTGAATGGTCCCCCATTTCCCCCTCCTGAGGTGCCAGACGGTTTTCTTGAAGCATCTTGGTACCATCTGAAAGTCCTTCGCCATGGTTTTCTCCAAACTCCTTCCACACCTGCAGCTTTGGTTCCCTCATGGCTGAGGCTGCTGCTCCTCAGGCCTTCCGGTACCCAGCAACTTCCTCTGGCCTCTTCATTTTTCAGTCGGACAGCCTCCACTGTCCACCGGTATTTACCACAATGTTAGACTGTTACTGCCCCTTGAGGTACCTATAAACCTGCCTCCATAGGGATGAGAGAGAAGCTCTGACGGAGGTAGGATTTGAAGTTCTCTCAGGTAGAGCATCCTTACATTCAAACATGGTGTTCATTACCATGACCAGCAAAGAAGTCCAGTCCAGTGATAAAGGCAGGCGGTTCCTCCCACTCACGGCCCTTCAAATGTGTGCATTGAAGTCCACCACCAGGACAATAGAGTCCCCCGGTGCAGTCCCCTTACTGCCACCCATATGGTAGCCCACCAGACCCCAGCGGTTCCTCCTATGGGTGGTGGGTCCAATGGCTGTGCTCAACTGGGCACTGTACCCGGCCACCAGGTGCTCTATTTCTCTATCTCTATTCATTTCTCTCAAGTCTTTCCAATGCCAATACTAGACATGCCAAAGATTTACACCTTCCAATGTTTCGTACCAAGCTTTGTCAATTTTCTGTTAGATATAAAGGGGCCCAAATTTGGAACAGCCATATTCAAATTGCATTTCAGTCCACCTCCCTGCAGAATTTCAAAAAAAGGCTCCGGTCATATCTGATGAACCAAACTCATACCTGACTGCAATTGTCTGTTCTCCTTCCACTATAGGGATTTGGCTGAGCACAAGTATGTTTTGGACTATGTGCAGCTTACAGTAGCACATTTTGTTGCCCATATGCACACGCATGCACACGTGCGCACGCACACGCACACACACACACACACACACACACACACACACACACACACACACACACACACACACACACACACACACACACACACACACACACACACACACACACACACACACACACACACACACACACATTTAGCTATGTTCTATATTGTGATTTTTGAATTACTTTTGTTTTCTGATTTCATACTCTTATGTTTTGTTTGTTTTGTCTATTGTTGTGGTCTTTTATTTCTTGTTTTTATGGGGTGAGATTTCTCTTATAAACCCCTCTGGGTTTCCTTAATCTCACCTGCACATCTGGTTTGCTGTTTTCATGCTGTTTTTCTTTCTTGTTAATTATGCAAATAAATTAAAAATTAAATCTAAATCTAATGGCTCATTGTATTTGTCCACTGTCTACAGGCACAAGGATCCGAGGAGCCATACTATACCGATGTTTACTTTTCTGAAGACCAAGTTGTTTACACCAACGTCAGTGTGGCTCAGGCCAGAAGACACAAGAAGGTGAAGGAGGAAGAAGAAATGGTTGTGTACGATAATGTGACATTTAACCGTAGTGCCAATCCAGCCCCGAGGTGAGCAGTTCCTCATAAAATGAACATCAGTATCAGTCAATCATCATTTAATGATGGTCCCATCTCTGACAGTAACAACAGAATCTATTTTTCTCTGTGATCTCCTGATGTAATTTATGTTCCTCTCAGAACCAGAGGTCAGGAGGCTTCAGAGGATCCATCTGCTCTGTACAGCTCAGTCAACAAACCTTTCAGAAGACACTGAGTCTTTGGTTGACATGGTAAATGTTTTTTCTATACTTATTCCTCTGGAACAAAATCATTGGCCCCTCAACACAACACAACTTGAAGTTTGCCTTTTAATTGCTACAGAGTGCTGAAGATGTTGTGCAATTCAAGTCATTGCTCAAGACCTACTTTTTCTCGCTGGCCTTCAATGTGGGTTAATATGGGAAACTCAGCTATGTATGCTGTGGAACTGTTTATTTGTGCATGCGTATGGATCTGGAGTCTGAATGTGTTTGTTTGATATTATGTGTCTGATATGACTTGTACAGCAGTTTGGTCAGCAATGGTTGTTTTTAAACGTGCTATATAAATAAACTTGAACTTGAATGATTTACTGCATAAATTGTGAATGTGACATTGTCTGACATGTTTCTGGTCAGCTGACCTCCTCCTTCTGTCACCATGCAGCTGTTCCAACAGACCCACAGGAGCTGTAAGAGAGAAGAGATGTAATCCCTCACCACTTCCTATCTGTGGACACAGATAATTATGACCTGAACCTGAGGTACCGCTACCAGAAACTGAGACCTGTGTCTCTGTGTTGGGTCACAACTTTGTCCACGACCACCAAGTTTTTTTTTTGTACATAATTTTGGACACCACCAGTTCATCCTGCTTTTGGTGAACATCAGGCTTCATGCTGCATTTTAGATTTGAAACAAACATTTAATTCATTGATGCATTTTTTTTTCATATCTCAGCAACACCTGAGTGTTTTATGTGTTTGGTGGAGGTGTGCACACTGGCCTGAATAATATTCATTTCATATGAACTAGACTGAAATAAAACCATATGTTTCTATTGGTGAACTAACAGTTAACGATGGTTTTTACTATGCAAGTAAAACACCAACATTAAATCACTGAGGTTCTGGAGAATGACCATTTGATAATTGGTTGTAGTTTTATGTTTCCGCCACTAGATTATAGTAAAGAGACAAATGACAGCGAATCATTTCCAACAGCTTGTGAAGCACAGTTAGGGTCAAAGGTGAAGAACACAGTGATGTCACAAAATAAGTTGTTTAGTAGATTTGTTTTTTCGCAGATTCTCCAGCTGTAAAGTCACCAGATCAATTATATTTCCACTTTGTTTATTCCTACAATAGATTGTTTTGCTCTGTTGTTCTGTTAGAAGAGAGGAGCTGATCAACATGTAAATACACTTACATCAGTCTCCTTCAGTTATGACCATGTGCTAAGAGCAATAAGCTGCACAAGCTACTCAGTGCTTTGTTATAAAGTAGTAATAGAGTTTAAATATGATAAGGATTAAAAATATAGTGGTTATAGCTTATTATATAGGTTGTTGGAGAACATTTCTGATAGAGTTGTAGTTTGAGCCTGCTTCCACCAGATTTTTCATTTTTCCTTTTCTCCATTATTCATATTTACATGATTTTTAATGTACACTGATGAATCTGTGACATTCAATGTGTTGTGTATAATGATTAAACAGTTATAACATACAATAAGAATATTTTCCAGGTCTCATAATGATTGATAAAATAGTGACAACCCTAAACTTCAAAATGTATTTTGTTTAACTATCCCCCCTCGTTCAGCAGATGTCTCTGTTTCTGGAGCAGCAGGATCCAGATCTGCCACCACAACTCTTGATTACTATTAGTATTATTTTTGATAACATCATTGCCTATTGGTATTACAGTACTGTTATTAATTGTTCACCAGAAAAATCAACAGTGTATTTATGATGTCCAACCGCCCTGTATTCTCCCCCCACCTCCTCAAGGTCAAGGCAGAACATACACTAATCCTTCATTGTACTAGGTTTAGACCCTTACTTACACATTTAGACCCAGAAATCCAGCATGCGGAGATCGTGGGCCAAGTTCAGCAGGGAAGAGAAGGTCTGGGCTTATGAAAGGACAGGACTCTGGAGCAAGGCAACGCCATCAGAGCGATGGAAGGTGGTGGTCCTGGCGGTCCACCAGTGGATGAATTGGGAAAAGCGTAGAAAAAAGGAAGATCAGCTGGAAGCATCTGTGGCTAATTAAGGCAGGTAGAATCAGATTCCTTCTTAGAGCTACGTACGACGTTCTTCTCTCACCCACAAATCACCACAAGTGGCTGGGCAAAGATCCTGCATGCCCTAAAAAAATATTACACAGTGAGGATAGTCGTGTTTGAAATAACTGTAAAAATGGAGCTGGTTTATCTGAAGGATTCAGTAACTGTAGAGTTTATCTACAAATTTCTGTACACTCTGTTTAACAGAATAAGAGCATCTACTGAGGCTCAAAATAAGGAACTAGGTGTTGCCAATTAACTATTTCTTCATCCTTTATGGTTTGTGGTTTCCTATTACATGCAGAAGAAACCACAAGTGAATAATCATATATATGCCATTATTCCTGTGAAGCCCACAACACAATAGGACACCGAAGTCCACCTTAAATCTGACTGTTGTTATTTCAGGTGAGTTCTGCAAATTCATCACACTAATGCACAACAGCTCATGAAAATTTTAAATGATACAAAGAAATTCTCACGATTTTCAGAGCATACTGTGTATAACTTGTGCACTAACAACACAAGTTAACATGTCGGTAAAATATAGTTGTTGCTGCTTAACTAACAGGTGAGAATATGTGTAAAACTTTCTGTTTTGTGCTGAGAGCTTACCATTTCCTGGCCTGTGGTCAATGCTATGTTAATGGTAGAAAGGAAGGAAGTCCTGATTCTGTGGCTCATTCTTCCGAGGACAGACGTTAAAACAATGTCCTTCTACTCTGTGAGTGACTTTTGATGAAGTTAATATATAAATCAATTTACACCTTTCATTTTATTGTTTCTGATGTCGCGCAGTGACATGAGAGGAGCAGTTATGATTTTGACAGCGGCAGCGAGTGGACTTTTCATTTTCCTTCTCTCTGCACCAGGTAATGTATTTCCTCTTTGACACTGCAGACCATGTAACGCTGTTATTCAGAGCAGGTGAGATTAGATGATGATGGTGACTCTGCAGTCTTCTCTTCTCTGTGGCATTGGCTTGCAGTGGGATGATGTGAGAGCCAAAGTAGTTTTGTAAAGAAAAATATAATCAATTCAGCGTTGTTGCAGGTTTACAAATTGATGCGGCTTCACAAGATTAAAATGTGACTGTGGTTTGTGCTGTGTGTTACAGTGACACAGGGTCAAAATGACATGTGCTCAAACCCCAGAACCATATCTGAATCTCAACATTTAAGTGATGAGTGTTATTACACAGGATAGTGAGGATTGTGCTGTTTGAACTAACTGTATTTATGGAACTGGTTCATCTGAAGGATTCAGTAACTTTTATCTAGAAATGTCTGTACGTTTAGGCATGTAGTGTGATGTTTCCACTCCATGTATGGTTCACAGTGACCTCCCCTTCCTGAGCTACTGTCGCATTCAGCAGAATGTGTGAATACATCATACATGTATTCAGAGGAAACAGCAAACTGACCACAGAGTGAACAGAAGAAACAACAAAGTAAATTTCACACGTTTTAATAATCGTCGTTACTTGTTCCTCTTGAACTGCTCATTAACGCTGCATTAAAGGGATAGTTCACCCAAAATTGAAATTTCACTCATTATCTACTCACCCTCATGTCGAGGGCTGGGAGAAGTTTCAGAGTTATCCGTGGCTTCTCTGAGTTACAGGGGGTCTCGGCGTAGCAGTGCATGTCCATATAATGGTTGCAAATGGATACCAACTGTCTTTGTAACAAAAAGACACACCAAAAAACATCCAAATACCTCCATGCTGCTCGTATGTAATGTCTGTCTTGTACTGAAGCCCCGAAATGCGAAATTGTCCGGAAAAAAATTAAATGAGTCTATATTTCAAGCTTGTTTGTAGCGGAAGGTCCTCTTCCCGGTTCGTCAAATTTGGACGAACCAGGGTTCGAGAAGCTTCCGCTACAAAACAAGCTTGAATGTATTTGGATGTTTTTTGGTGTTTCTTTTTGTTACAAAGACAGTTGGTATCCATTTGCAACCGTTATATAGACATGCACTGCTACGCCGAGACCCCCTGTAACTCAGAGAAGCCACGGATAACTCTGAAACTTCACAGACCCCGTGGTTTTCTGTTTGGTCTTGTCTGTGTTGCTGAACACTGCACAGCACTGAATATTCAAACTGTAATACTACTGAGGGAGAATAACACTCATCATCCCATCACCATGCTGACACCCCTGAAATGTTATCAGTTGAGTTGAATTGTTGCAGGTTTACTACCTGATGCAGCTTGACAATATTAAAATGTGACTGTGGTTTGTGCTGTGCTCTGTGTTACAGTGATTCAGGGTCAGAATGACTGGACAGTGACCTGTGCTCCAACTCAGATCTGTGCTGTAGTAGGATCAACAGTGGACATAAGCTGCACCTACAGATACCCAGACTGGAGAACTGATGGTGATACTACAGTTGGAGAAAGACTGTGGTTCACTAACTCCAGTGGTAATGAACCAGTGGATCTGAGAGCAGACTCGGAGTACTCAGGTCGTGTTCAGTATCTCTGTGGTGACAACGACTGCACTCTGAGAATCACAGACCTGAGAGAGAGCGACTCAGCTGTTTACAAGTTCAGCTTCACAACAAACAAACCAGGAAAGAAATATGGGGGTGAAGCTGGAGTCACTTTGTCTGTCACAGGTAATGATTTTATTTTAGTTTCTATTCCAGATGTTCAGATCAACAGAGACAGCTGTGTTAATAAAAGATGACATGATATCCCCATACTGTTGACTTAATGTATGAACTTTGGATCACTTAAAGGGATAGTTCACCCAAAATTCAAATTACACTCATTGTCTACTCACCCTCATGTCGACTAAGGGCTGGGAGAAGTTTCAAAACATCCAAATACCTCCATGCTGCTCGTATGTAATGTCCGTCTTGTATTGAAGCCCCAACATGAGAAATTGTTCCGAAAAAATTAAATAAACATATGATTTAAACTTGTTTGTAGCGGAAGCTCCCAGCACTGCCATTCCTGGTCTGTCCAAATCTTGCGCGATTTGCATTGACACCGGTGCAAATCTGAGTAATTTGAATTTTGGGTGAACTATCCTTTTAAAGAAGACAGGTTATATGTGAGGAGATGATGGTAACTCCCCTCAAGGCTCAGATATGATCATTACTGTGTGATCAGAAATTCACATTCAGGTCACATGATGACTCCAGTATACTAAAGGGTCAAAAACGGACTTCTATGTGTTCACATCGAATAAGACATACAGTATTTCCTTTCTTCTTTGTAAATCCAGGTCTACAGGTGCAGGTGACCCGCTCAACATACTACCGGAACAGGGCAGAGCTGAAGTGTCACAGCAGTTGTCGTCAACCTGATCATTCTTCCTTCACTTGGTACAGGAATGGACAGAAAAATGGAACAGAAACAGCTTCATTTTCAGACTACTTTGATATTACAGACAGCATCAGCTGTGCTCTTAAAGGACATGAGGACTTCCCTTCTCCTCCAGTCTGTGAGTTTACTTCAGTCTTCCACTTACATATCACCACCTGGTGGCACATTTAACCTACTGCACATGACTGCATGTATCTATAATACGTTGGACTAACTTAATGTTGTTTTGAACTGTGCTCTAATATAACAACACAACTGTGTCTGACGTACAACATGTAGGTGCTAAACATTTAATTTTTCAGGTGTCGTTGGTAAATCCTGCATCACTGTGATTTACACTGACAGAAGAATCTGTGCCTTCAAAGGATCATCAGTGGAGATTTCTTGTACTTACAACAGTTATTATGATGTTAAATCAAAGTTCTGGTTCAGTCCTGAACGTAGTCGTCGTTGGCAGAATCCCTCAGAGCCTGAGGATCTTAGTAAAGACTCTGAATATTCAGGTCGTGTTCAGGTTGTTGAAACAGGGAAAGGACGCTCCACTCTGAGAATCACTGACCTGAGAGAGACAGATTCAGCTCAGTATCACTTTAAATTCAAATTAGGAGGCTTTGAATGGAGGAGCAGTTTACCTGGTACAACTCTGACTGTCACAGGTAAGAACACAAACTGACAAACACAGACACATAATTAAAACTTTTGTATCACATTTGAATAAAGCACCTTAAAGGACTGTAGTTTGATGTGAGGAGCTGCTATGAACATGATTAAATAATCCTTGAATGAATCTTTGTAAACATTTAGATATTTGCTGTATAAAGTTTTGCAGTTACCTAAACGATTACTGAGTATTTACAATAGAGAGAGGTGCATTATCAGAACAAATAATATATATTTGATCACCACATCCACTTTTCATTCTATTTTATGTTTCATGTTAACCACTAACACTGTGGGTTCTTCCTCCTGTCTCCAGCTCTGGAGGTTCAGGTGACCAGAACAATAACAGTCCATCAGTCTTATACTGAGGCAGAGCTGAAGTGTCTCAGCAGCTGCAGTCCAGCTGGTCGTCTTTCCTACGTCTGGTTCAAGAACAGAGAGAAAATCATGGAGGAGGGAAGTTCTTATACAGACAGGTTTTCTCCTGGAGACATGATCTCTTGTGCTTTAAAGGGACATGAAAACCATGGCTCTCCCCCAGTGTGTGAGTTTTCTCTTCTATTTAAGAAACAAACACTTTAATCCAACACAACATGGCTGCTCAGGAAACACATGTTGATGTTTTCTCCTGCAGATTTTCTGAAGGTGCCGTCAGTGTCAGTGAATCCTCCAGGTGAAATCATGGAGGGCAGCTCAGTGACTCTGACCTGTAGCAGTGACACTGACTCAGCAGCTAAATACACCTGGTACAAGAAGAACCTGACACTGCTCAACAAAGAACCACAGCTGGTCTTCAGCTCCATCCAGTCCTCTAACTCTGGAGAGTATCACTGTGAAGCTGAGAATCAGCTGGGGAGGAGGACGTCTGAATACATCTCTATTGATGTGGAGTGTGAGTCAGAGGCAGCAGCTGATAGAAAAAACATGTTGAATCTTAATTTTCAGGTTTTAGTCCTTCTTCCAACAAATTCTTTGAGGTGTTGTTGCAATTCTTTGTAGAGAGGTTTTTCTAATGCGAGTCTGATTTTATAATGATCTTGTGTGAAATCATCTCCAGATGCTCCAAAGCTTCCCTCTGTGTCAGTGAGTCTCTCTGCTGAGATAGCGGAGGGCAGTTCAGTGACTCTGAACTGTAGCAGTGATGCTAACCCAGCAGCTAATTACACCTGGTACAAGGAGGATGAAGACTCACCAAAAGCTTCAGGACAGATCTTCACCATCACTGACCTCAGACCTGAACACAGTGGGAATTATTACTGTGAAGCCCAGAATACAAGAGGACGTCAGAAGTCCACCTTAAATCTTACTGTTGTTGTGTCAGGTGAGTAAATGTGATGTAGTGAATGTGTATTAATCCTCAGTTCCTGTAACTCCCTCATCAGTTGTCAGTGTTTCCTTCTGATCCTCCAGGTTCATGGAAATTAGCAGCTGCTGGAACAATCACGGTTGTTCTCCTGGTTCTGGTCCTCCTCACTGTTTTCCTGTGGATCAGGTGAGAACGTCTCTATCTCCATCGTCATCTTCACTGATGCATCTACATGTAGGTGTTGATTCATTTGACTGATTTTCCTCCTGTCTAGAAGAGACAAGTTCTTCACACAGAAGCGTGAACAAGAAGAGAGACCTGACAACGGAGAAGAGGTGAGACAGGAAGAGTTCAAGACCCCCAGTGTAAAACTGTTGTATCACCTGCTTAAATCCACTTTTAATCTGTAACTTCACTAAAAAAGTGGAACTTCACCACACAGATTTATTGATTTTGCTGAATGTGACAGGGAACATGAAGCAGTCTTTGAATACTCTGACATCTGGTGGTGAACAATAGGAATTACAACATAAGTGACAATTGTTCTCCTTTATTGCTTTACTGATTGTATTTTCTTTTGACTGTATTGCTTTCTGTGAAAAAAACAATAAAAAAGAGTTAAAAAAAAATAAAATAAGTGACAATTGTTCCCACAAACCCTCAGCACCTGTTCTTAAAGGGACATTGTGCGTTGCGGTTGTATATCGCAAGCAACTCAATCGTATTTTTCATGCTGCATTCACATGAAATTCGGCAGACAGCTTGTCCGTCAGCACGAGGCAAAACAATATGTTGTCACGGCAATGTCGTATTGTTTGCCTGACCAAAGTTTTACCGGCTTTCTCTCGACTTCTGTGACTAAAATGACATCTGGTTTGTTACCGACGGCCGTCTGCCCGACTGCACGTGAATGCAGCATCAGTGTATATGAACGATATGAGTGGTAAATTCAGAGTTTACACACTGTCCCTTTAAAGTAAAGAACGAGACATTCAGTTGTATCATTTAGTACAACGACACAATAAAAGTATTGTTATAACTGAGTTGTCTTTGTCTTGTCAGATGATTGCGGGTCCAGCGTTTGAACCCCTGTCATCTGCGGCAGGACAGCAGGATGATCTTCACTATGACAGCGTCAGGCTCTCTCGGAAGCAGGGAGATGATGTCTACTCCAATATCACAGTTCATCACCAGACAGAAACTGAGGAGGAGGTTGAATACTCTGCCATCAGGTTTAACAGCAGCAGTGAATCAGGGTGAGCAGCTCATCACACATTAACATCTTTATCATCTTTATTCTTGAAGAAACAATATCAGGCTAAAAATTGTCAGTGTATGGTTTGTTCTTCTTTTCACAGGAGAAGACCTCAAGAAGAAGAAACTGATTTATTTGCACTGTACGGCATAGTCAACAAAAACAAATGAATCTCTGTTTTGATGTATGGATATCACAGCATCAAGAAAACCAGGAAAATAAACAACAGTGATAGGATATGTTAATACTATGCTTGTTTGCTGTCTAATTTTTTTCAAAATAAAATCATATTTCTCTCCTATAGCCTACTCCTGCTTTTATCAAACCATGCATGTTGCTGCTTCCTCCTCATTCTCAATTAATTTTAATTACGGCAACGTGTGTAAAGTTTGTAAACAGAAAGTACTACATAGTGGAGCTAATGAACCTGCCCACTCTGCTCAGGTGGAGATGAGGGTGATGCAGGTGAACTGGTGTGTGTCTGTTGAACTAACGTCAGTGACTGTAGCTGTCATCTTCCTCCTCTTCCTCCTCCACCGCGTTTGCATCCTCCTGTCCAGGCTCTTTGCCAATGCCAGCAAGCTGAATAAGAATAGAAATAGAGTTGTTTTCGAGGGAAATGCATAACCGGAACTACATTCCAGACACAGAGCTGGGCGGAGTGACTTCAAAAACGAGTAGTTCAGAGTATTTGCTTCATGTGTCATAATTATTTGCTAATTTCAGGGGCTTTTAATGTAATATTGGACCCCAGTGGGGCACTATTGAAAGTTTTGTTCAATTAAAAAACTCCATACCTTATCGCATACAAGCTGTCTGTGTGCTCCTCCACTCTGGCTCTTTCCTGCTTCACTCTTAAACGTATCAAGGGCTGCTGAATAATACGCCCCCTCACATTACCACTGGGCACTGAGGGCAGAGCCAGGTGAGTTGCTGTATAGGGACGTCCACCAAAGTTGTGACGTAACAAAAAGAGACTTCAGAAAAAACTCTCCAAACTCAAGCTCTGCCCCAGGGATTACTTCAACATGCACCTACCTCATAATTTGGCACTTTCACATGCTCTAAAGCAAATGTCAAACATTTTGAACATATTTATAAGTGTGAAAAGCTGAAAGAGCACAATAGGTCACCATCCCAGTCAGGCGCTTAACCTGCTCAGGCAGTCCAACCTACCTTTGTTTCTGATCTCCACTCAGCAGTCTGGTCCATCTCAGACCATGACCGCCACTCTGTGGTCCAGCCCACCTCAGTCCCCGATCCCCAGCCATAGGTCCACCTCTGATGTCGGCTGACCACAGTCTCTGGTCTCTGCTAGTGGTTCGCCACTCTCCGGTTCTTGGTCTACAGTCGGCGGTCCACTTGTGGTGTCGTCCTCCAGCCCAGTGTCTTGGAGGGCACTCATCAGCAGCATCGACCTCCACCTTGGCCTCGAGGCCTGGCCTCCAGATCTGTCTGTCCTCCTGGTTGCCCCACAGAATCTACGTGCCTTAAGGCTGGGCTTCCAGCCTCCCGGCTCTGTCTTCATGCCAATTTTTGTTCTTCCCATTTTTTAATATTTTGTCTCCCATCTGTTCTTCTGGTGTTGTTTGGCCCCATTTGTCCCTCCTCCAGACCCCTACTACCCTCCCAAGTTGATGTCCTTGTTTGCCTCAGGAATGTGGTCTGGACCAGTGAGTGTTGCTCCTCGACTGGGATCTCTTCATGAGATGGGCACAAAACCTGGTCGTTAAGGGGGAGTGGGGTTCTCTTTTGCCTCTCAGGACGTACTCAGTAGTTTGTAAGATGACATGACTGTAGGTCCAACTTGTAATGACTTCATGAATATTGATAATGTAAAGAGGAAGTAAATCTCTCTTGTTTTAACAGCTTAATCCTGTCTCTTGTTACTGCACTGTGCACAGATGATCATCAGCTTCTTCTCACTGTACAGGTACTGTACATCTACATTTACTTTGTAGGACATTTAGTTAAAAAAAAGGTTTGAGTCAATCTTTAAAAAAAAACAAAAAAACATTCTTAATGGTTGATATGACCTCATATGATGCAAATCATTGAACACATCAGGCTCTTTATTGCATATCTGAACTTCAACATTTAAGTGATGTGTACCTTCTGTTTAAGAGAACAACTGAACTACCAAGGCTCAAAATAAAGCACAGGGTGTGGTCAGTTAACTGTTTCTTCTTCCTGTATGGGCAACAGTGGGCTACATGCCAGCAATACCAACCTGACCACAGAGTGAACAGAGGAAACAATACGAGAACATTTCTTACAGTCTATTAATAAGTGTTTAGCTATTCCTCTTTCACAGGTCCACTGGTTTTCGGTTTGGATAACTTTAACTTAGAACAGCAGCAACTTCAACAAATGGATTAAAGATTATTCAGGGCATCAGCACTCATATCTACTGATGTAAAATGTGTGTAAGACAGTTTATTATGAAATGTATATGAAGCTGATCAGTAAATCATTTAATTACAACATGTAGCTCTGCAGTTAAAGTTTGGTGTTAATATTTGCTTCCCCTCTGTGTCAGTGAGTTCCTCTGCTGAGATAGTGGAGGGCAGTTCAGTGACTCTGACCTGTATCAGTGATGCTAACCCAGCAGCTAATTACACCTGGTACAAGGAGGATGAAGACTCACCAAAAGCTTCAGGACAGATCTTCACCATCACTGACCTCAGACCTGAACACAGTGGGGATTATTACTGTGAAGCCCAGAACACAAGAGGACGTCAGAAGTCCACCTTAAATCTGACTGTTGGTTCAGGTGAGTTCTGCACATTCATCATCACAGACCTGTTTACTGCACCACAGCTCTTGAAAATAAGAAATTCTCACGACTTGCAGACATTGTGTAGCTGTGAACTAAGACCTCCATCATACTGTGTATAACTTGTGTACTAATGATAACACAAGTTAATATAAATGTCTGTAAGAATAGTGTGTAGAGATAGTTGCTTAACTGACACGTGAGAGTAGGCCTACATGTAAAACTTTCCGTTGTGTGCTGAGAGCTTACCATTTCCTGGCCTGTGGTCAATGCTACATGTATATGTTAAGGAAGTCTTTGTTCTGCTGCTCCTTTGTCTAAGGACGGACGTCAAAACAATGTCCTTCTACTATGTGAGTGGATTTTGATGAAATTTATATATAAACCAATTTATATATTTTATACAATATTTTCCTTATGGATATTTTATTGTTTCTGATGTCGCACAGTGACATGAGAGGAGCAATAATGAGTTTGACAGCAGCAGCGGGTGGACTTTTCATTTTTCTCCTTTCTGCACCAGGTAATGTATTTCCACTTTGACACTACAGGCCATGTAACGCTGTTATTCAGAGCAGGTGAGATTAGATGATGCATGAAACGATGATTGTTCATATTAGCTCTGCAATCTCCTCTTCTTTGTCTCATTGGCTCACAGTGGGACGATGTTAGAGTAGAAGTTGTTTTGTAAATTTACAATCAGTTCAGTTTTGTTGCAGGTTTACAAACGGATGCAGCTTCACAGTATTAAAATGTGGTTGTGGTTTGTGCTGTGCTCTGTGTTACAGTTACAGTGATACAGGGTCAGAATGACTGGACAGTGACCTGTGCTCCAACTCAGATCTGTGCTGTAGTAGGATCAACAGTGGACATAAGCTGCACTTACAGATACCCAGACTGGAGACCTGATGATGATACTACAGTTGTAGAAAGATTGTGGCTCACTAAATCCAGTGGTAATGAACCTGTGGATCTGAGAGCAGACTCAGAGTACTCAGGTCGTGTTCAGTATCTCTGTGGTGACAACGACTGCACTCTGAGAATCACAGACCTGAGAGAGAGCGACTCAGCTGTTTACAAGTTCAGCTTCACAACAAACAAACCAGGAGAGAAATACTCTGGTGAAGATAGAGTCACTTTGTCTGTCACAGGTAACAATTTTATTTTAGTATGTTTCTGTTCCAGATGTTCAGATCAACAGAAACAGCTGTGTTAATGAAAGATGAAGACGATCTGAGCTCAGAGCTCCACTTACTAATGACTTAATGGGCTTCAGTGTGAACTCTGGATCACATGATGACGACTGGTTAAATATGAGGAGATGATGGTAACATGATGACTTCAGTAGAAGAAACTAAAGGGTCAAAAACTGATTTCCATGTCTTAACACTGAATAAAAAATATATTTCCTTTCCTTCTTTGGAAATCCAGGTCTACAGGTGACCATCTTTAAAAACTACCAGAGACAGGCAGAGCTGAAGTGTCTCAACAGTTGTCGTCTACCTGATCATTCTTCCTTCACCTGGTACAGGAATGGACAGAAAACTGGGACAGACACATTCTCTCACACAGATAAATTTAATGATGTTGACAGTTTTTCCTGTGCTCTGAAAGGACATGAGGACTTCCCTTCTCCTCCAGTCTGTGAGTTTACTTCAATTTTCCACTTATACGGTATATCACCACCTGGTGGCACATTTGACCTACTGCACATGACTGCATGTAGTATCTTTAATAATAATAATAACTTGTATATAGTGCCTTTCAAAATATCCAAGGCATTTACATGAGTGGGGGTTTGGGGGTTAGGGCTAAGGTTAAGGAAACAGATTAAAGGGGAATTTCAATTTTTTTTAAATTCTGGACCTTATTTCTAGCATAAAATATGATCATTTGCCCACCCAGATAACTTTGGTGTCATTACGAGTCCTTCTGGCTAAATTAGCTCCAGCTGAGAGCCGTGTATCCATATATATGTGAGTCTACAGGGCAGCGCAATACAGCCTCTAAATAACACATTATCTGCAGAAAAACTCCTTCATTTCACCAATATTTAGTTATGATACACTAGTGCTATTCCCCTCTGAGTCCGGGGTTAGCTGTTATCAACATCTGGGGTCTGTAGGTTGACCAACTGACCTCTGACCTGGATGATGTCATTTCTTAGTGCTGCCCGGCTCATTCTGATAATAATGACTCCACTCCAATCAGCTTGTGGAGTGGTTAGAGGGACACAAACAAACAACACACAGACCCAACTACTTCTGTTTGTCGTCGCAGGCCAGCGCCGTCAGCGCAACCATGTATCATGTATCATGTGTCTGAAGCTCCCGTTTGTTTTATCAACAAAGGAATATCAATTTGGACGCACAACGTTTTCGTAGCAGTAAGAGCAAATCTGGCTATTGTTGTTGTTATTCTACCTGTAAACATATTGCGCGTCAACTTGATTCTCACACCCCTCGGTGTATGTGTGGGTAGCCATGTGATGTTGTCTGTGAAAAAAAGAGGTTCTGTGCGATGTAAACAGCCTAAACATCTTAAGATCCATCCACTTCCAATATACGCTGCCATGGCGATCCAGGGAAAGACAGAACTACTGCATAACAGGAGCAGTTAAAGAGAAAATCTTCAGATTCATTCTTTTAGACCTAAAATATTAGGAAACTATAGGTTGAATTTGCCTGGAATTGTCCTTTAACACCATATTATTGTATTGAACTCTGCTCTAATTTAACAACACAACTGTGTCTTTAAACCCTAGAACACTAACGTCGGGTGATTTTCACCCGTGAAATTATTGTTTCATAATTTTCATTATGTTGCTGTTGTCTGAGTTTCATGGGTCCCTGGGTAGCTTCATACTGCTCACTGACGTCATTGAAGGTAGGCATGTTACCCTGCTCCCATCCCTAGTTTTTTCAGCAGGCACATGTTCGGGTGGATTTCACCCGACGTTAGTGTTTATGTATCTAAATCTGGCCACCATTTCAGGTGATGCTGAAAATGTTTCTTTTTTCTTTTTACTCCACCAAATAAGGCTCAAATGTCCCACAAATGGGTGGTCTGAAGGACAAAGTCCCAGCTCCATTAGTTTTTTTTTAAAGGAAGTTTTTGTTAAAAAAACAAAAAAAATCACAAATTTTGGACATTTTTTTATAGGGTCACCATGATACCTTTTTTTCATTTTGTGAAACATTGTATAGTGGAAAATTAAGGAAGTGTACTTCAATTTGCCATGTATTGTTGTATTTTAATATACTTTGGTGAGAAATATTTTTTTATGGGTATATTATATCGGGTAAAAAATACCCGACGTTAGTGATGATGTTACTTTTTGTAACGTTAGTGTTCTAGGGTTAAACATGTAGGTGCTACTCTGGTTTAATAAAACATTTAATCTTTCAGGTGTCTTTGGTGAATCCTGCACCAGAGTGATTTACACTGACAGAAGAATCTGTGCCTCCAAAGGTTCATCAGTGGAGATTTCTTGTACTTACAACAGTTATTATTATGTTAAATCAAAGTTCTGGTTCAGTCCTGAACGTAGTCATCGTTGGCAGAATCCCTCAGAGCCTGAGGATCTTAGTAAAGACTCTGAATATTCAGGTCGTGTTCAGGTTGTTGAAACAGAGAGAGGACGCTCCACTCTGAGAATCACTGACCTGAGAGAGACAGATTCAGCTCAGTACCACTTCAAATTCAAAACTAAACGGTTTGAATGTGGAAACAGTTTACCTGGTACAACTCTGACTGTCACAGGTAAGAACACAAACTGACAAACACAGAAACATAATTAAAACTTTTGTGTATCACAATGCTGTAGTTGCATGTATGTAGCTGCTATGAACATGATTAAATAAGTCCTCTTTGTAGATTAGTGATGAAGCTCAAATGGCTTTTGGAGTTGCAAGGATTATATTTAGTTTGTACTGTAGTTAAACAGGGAGTTTACTGAGTATTTACAACAGAGAGAAACACAATAATAAGGTGCATCATCAGAACAAAGAATATATATCTGATTACCACATCCACTTTTTATTCTATTCTATGTTTTCATGTTAACCACTAACACTGTGGGTTCTTCCTCCTGTATCCAGCTCTGGAGGTGCAAGTGACCAGAACAATAACAGTCCATCAGTCTTATACTGAGGCAGAGCTGAAGTGTCTCAGCAGCTGCAGTCCAGCTGGTCGTTTTTCCTACGTCTGGTTCAAGAACAGAGAGAAAATCAAGGAGGAGGGAAGTTCTTATACAGACAGGTTTTCTCCTGGAGACATGATCTCTTGTGCTTTAAAGGGACATGAGAATCATGGCTCTCCCCCAGTGTGTGAGTTTTCTCTTCTATTTAAGAAACAAAACACTTTAATCCAACACAACATGGCTGCTCAGGAAACACATGTTGATGTTTTCTCCTGCAGATTTTCTGAAGGTGCCGTCAGTGTCAGTGAATCCTCCAGGTGAAATCATGGAGGGCAGCTCAGTGACTCTGACCTGTAGCAGTGACACTGACTCAGCAGCTAAATACACCTGGTACAAGAAGAACCTGACACTGCTCAACAAAGAACCACAGCTGGTCTTCAGCTCCATCCAGTCCTCTGACTCTGGAGAGTATTACTGTGAAGCTGAGAATCAGCTGGAGAGGAGGACGTCTGAATACATCTCTATTGATGTGAAATGTGAGTCAAAGGCAGCAGCTGATATAAAATACAACATGCTGAATCTTAATTTTCAGGTTTCAGTCCTTCGTCCAACAAATGCTTTGAGGTGTTGTTGCATTTCTTTGTTGAGAGGTTGTATTTTTTTAATGTGAGTCTGATTAATGAACTTTGTGTTAAATCATCTCCAGATGCTCCAAAGCTTCCCTCTGTGTCGGTGAGTCCCTCTGCTGAGATAGTGGAGGGCAGTTCAGTGACTCTGACCTGTAGCAGTGATGCTAACCCAGCAGCTAATTACACCTGGTACAAGGAGAATGAAGACTCACCAAAAGCTTCAGGACAGATCTTCACCATCACTGACCTCAGACCTGAACACAGTGGGAATTATTACTGTGAAGCCCAGAACACAAGAGGACGTCAGAAGTCCACCTTAAATCTGATTTTTGTGTCAGGTGAGTTCTGCACATTCATCATCACACACCTGTTTACTGCACCACAGCTCATCAACCTCACTGCTAATATCTCCTGTCTGTTGTTCTTACTTTCCAGGTGAATTGATAATGATCATGAACATCATCAGGTTGACTCTGATGGTCCTGATGCTGATCACACTGGTTGTTGTGAATCTGTGGACGAGGTAAAACTATAAAAAACAATCAATTCACTCACTGCCCTTTGGTTTTCTTCTTCAAACATCCTGTAGTTTTTGGTTTTATGTATTTTGATGTTGTGTTTGTTTTTGGTTTGAATCCAGGAAGAAGAAAAGTCTGAGTTCAAACCCTGAACCAAATGAAGCTGTTGAGATGATGGAGGTGAGAGACAGAGAGGCTCTACAACACTAAAGTAGCAGAAAAACACGCACATCCATACAACACTGTGTGCAGGTGCAGAGCCAAAAAACAAGACTGAAAAAAATGAAGAAAAAGCTTGCACACTGCAAGGGCTCCTATAAATATAATTTAATAGTGACAACGTTTCGAGCTATTGCTCTTCCTCAGGTCATACACAATACTGGAGGATGCCATTTTTAAAGAGTGAGTGGTCACATGATCACACAGATCATGATTGTCGAGTTTAGAGACAATAGAAAAATAAAGATTTATTTATTTATTTATAATGTAGTATAAACACTCAAATTGATATAAGACATACACCCAGTGAGGGTTAGATGTGCTGAACAATAACACATCAAAACACCATACTAAAAAAATATATTAAAAAATATATATTCAACACACTTGAAGCAGTCTGGATACATCAAACATCAGGAAAACCGTCATACTGTCTACAGACCTGCTACAAAGAGGCGCCTCTTATATATAAAGTACAACAAAGTACCTAAGTGCAGTATATGAAACACAGTCTACTTGAAACATTGTACATGGGACCATTAAACAAAGGCACAGTAATATGCATACAGAGAATATAACCACAGATGCAAAAAACACAGATGCAAAAATCCTCTACAACCATAACAGAAGTCACTCTACTGGGAAACGCTGGATGCGCGTCGCCCCCCCAGACGATAGCGCTTCTCAACCAGATGGTGGTAGCACTGAGCTGAAACTTGAAACGCAATGTTGCTGTAAATCACTGAGGTGCTGGAGAATGACCATTTGATAATTGGTTGTAGTTTTATGTTTCTGTTTCTGCCACTAGATGGTGGTAAAGAGACTAATGACAGCAAATCATTTCCAACAGCTTGTGAAGCACAGTTAGGGTCAAAGGTGAAGAACACAGTGATGTCACAAAATAAGTTGTTAAGAAGATTTGTTTTTTTCTCAGATTCTCCAGCTGTAAAGTCACCAGATCAATTATATTTCCATTTAGTTTATTCCTACAATAGATTGTTTTGCTCTGTCTCCTTCAGTTCTGACCATGTGATAAGAGCAATAAGCTGAACAAGCTACTCAGTGCTTTGTTATAAAGTAGAAATAGAGTTTAAATATGATAAGGATTAAAAATATAGTGGTTATATGTTATTAGGTTGTTGGAGAACATGTCTCATAGAGTTGTAGTTTGAGCCTGCTTACACCAGATGGTAGTAAAAAGTATTGTAGTTTTATATCTTCGACACCAGTTTTTTTTTTCATTTATTACTTTTTCTTTTTCTCCATTATTCATATTTACATTATTTGAATGTACATTGTTGAATCTGTGACATTCAGTGTGTTGTTTATGATGATTAAACTTTTATAACATACAATAAGAATACTTTCCAGGTCTCATATTGATTGATAAAATAGTGATAACCCCCATTAGTATTCTCCCCCCACCTCCTCAAGGTCAAGGCAGTGATCCATCATTGTACTAGACCCTTACTTTCATATTTAGACCCAGAAATCCAGCATGCGGAGGTCGTGGGCCAAGTTCAGCAGGGAAGAGGAGGTCTGGGCTTATGAAAGGACAGGACTCTGGAGCAAGGCAACGCCATCAGAGCGATGGAAGGTGGTGGTCCTGGCGGTCCACCAGTGGATGAATTGGGAAAGGCGAAGAAAAAAGGAAGATCAGCTGGAAGCATCTGTGGCTAATTAAGGCAGGTAGAATCAGATTCCTTCTTAGAGCTACGTACGACGTTCTTCCCTCACCCACAAATCTCCACAAGTGCTTGGGCAGAGATCCTGCATGCTGTTTGTGTGCAACGCCAGCAAAATTCAGGCACATCCTGGCTGCAAAGCGAGCCTCTCTCAGGGCAGATACACCTGGTGGCACAATTAGGTGCTAAAATCCCTGGCCGCAGCTATCAAGGTGAAAAGAAAAGCTACCATTGCCACTCCACTCAGAACACCTTCAGCAGTCCAATCACTATCCTTTGTCCGTGAAGGAGAACAACAACCAAGAATCCCAGCACTGACCATGAATGATCAGTTGGAGGGTGCTCAGGAGTGGGAAATGCTGGCGAATGTAGGCCAGAAGCTCACAATTACACCTCAGATGGTAAGCTCCACGCTAAGACCTGACCTGGTACTCTGGTCCAACACCTTGCGTACTGTCTGCTTTATTGAGCTTACAGTACCATGGGAAGACGCCATGGATGATGATGCTGCGCTACACAGACCTGAAGGCAGAGGCGGAACAGCGAGGCTGGATAGTGCCGGTCCACCTATAGTAGTAGAGGTTGGCCGTCGTGGATTCATTGCAACATCCACCGTCATTCATCTCAAAGAGCTGTAGATTTGCGGCCAAGCCCTATACACCACACCGTCAGAGAAATATCAGAAACTGCTGAACGCTGCAGTCAGTGGCTTTGGATAAGGAGACCCCAGGTGGGCCCCAAGAAGTTAGGGACACGCACCCAGGTCTGATCAGCCTGTGGTGGGCCTGCCTCAGCAGAGGGTGTATGGCCAAAACACCCAATGATGCTGGTGTACAGAACTGAAGATGTGTCCCTGCTTCCTATTGGCGGGGTTCACCTGGGGTTAATCCTATGCAGAACACCTTTCTTCACCATCATGTCCTATGCTACAAATCTGGTTTCATCTCGACCGGTGAAAAATCCAATTTATCAGGGGCTGAATGTTCTGTTTACATCACTACGTTACAATGCGATAATGTTGGCTACACTCTCGACTACACAACTCAAAAATGTATCTTTAGTTCAAAATGGTGCTAAAAAGACTTCTTTTTTTTCAATTTGTTAGCCTTTGTTGCATTTCTGAACCTCAGCATTTAAGTGGTGAGTTTTAGGTTTTCATCAATGATGTCCTGTTATAAGTGTGTTGTGTTTTTGGTATTGTTTCTAATTGTGAACTACTTGCAGTTCTTGTTTGTTTGTTAGTTTGTTTGTGTGTTTGTTTTCTTTTCATCAGTTTGTACAGCACTTTGATGTAAAGCGCTTTATATAAAAAAATATTTCACAGTGAGGATAGTGTTGTTTGAAATGCCTGTAAAAATGGAGCTGGTTTATCTGAAGGATTCAGTAACTGTAGAGTTTATCTACAAATTTCTGTACACTCTGTTTAACAGAATAAGAGCATCTACTGAGGCTCAAAATAAGGAACTACGTGTTGCCAATTAACTATTTCTTCTTCCTATGGTTTGTGGTTTCCTATCACATGCAGAAGAAACCACAAGTGAATACACATACTATATATAGTACATGTACAGCAACCCCAAACTGACCACAGGGTGAACAGGAGAAACAATACAACGAACGTTACTCATTTAATTAGGCCTCCTTGTACACCTGCTACAAGGAGGATGAAGACTCACCAAAAGCTTCAGGACAGAAGAATCCCAGAACACAAGAGGACGTCAGAAGTCTACCTTAAATCTGACTGTTGTTGTGTCAGGTGAGTTCTGCACATTCATCACACTAATGCACAACAGCTCTTGAAATTTTTAAATGATAAAAAGAAATTCTCACGATTTTCGGACCATACTGTGTATAACTTGTGTACAAATGGCAACACAAGTTAACATGTCGGTAAAATATAGTTGTTCCTGCTTAACTAACACGTGAGAATACATGTAAAACTTTCTGTTGTGTGCTGAGAGAGAGAGAGACCTGGGCAAATGAGAATATGCACCGGCTTGCTGAGAGCTTACCATTTCCTGGCCTGTGGTCAATGCTATGTTAATGGTAGAAAGGAAGGAAGTCCTGATTCTGTGGCTCATTCTTCCGAGGACAGACGTTAAAACAATGTCCTTCTACTCTGTGAGTGACTTTTGATGAAGTTAATATATAAATCAATTTACATCTTTCATTTTATTGTTTCTGATGTCGCACAGTGACATGAGAGGAGCAGTTATGATTTTGACAGCGGCAGCGAGTGGACTTTTCATTTTCCTTCTCTCTGCACCAGGTAATATATTTCCTCTTTGACACTTCAGACCATGTAACACTGTTATTCAGAGCAGGTGAGATTACATGATGATGGTGACTCTGCAATCTTCTCTTCTCTGTGGCATTGGCTCACAGTGGGATAATGTGAGAGCCAAAATAGTTTTGTAAAGAAAAATATAATCAATTCAGCGTTGTTGCAGGTTTACAAATTGATGCGGCTTCACAAGATTAAAATGTGACTGTGGTTTGTGCTGTGTGTTACAGTGACACAGGGTCAAAATGACATGTGCTCAAACCCCAGAACGACATATCCGAACCTCAACATTTAAGTGATGAGTGTTATTACACAGTGAGGATTGTGCTGTTTGAAACTGTATAAATGGAGCTGGTTCATCTGAAGGATTCAGTAACTGTAGAGTTTATCTAGAAATGTCTGTACATTCTCTTTAAGACGCACAGGATAACATCTACCAAGGCTCAAACCAGACATTGTTTGTTAATTCTGTGAATTTGTCATTTAGTGTGATGTTTCCACTCCATGTGTGGTTCACAGTGACCTCCCCTTCCTGAACTACTGTCGCATTCAGCAGAATGTGTGAATACGTCATACATGCATTCAGAGGAAACAGCAAACTGACCACAGAGTGAACAGAAGAAACAAAATAAATTTTACACGTTTTAATAATAGTCATTACTTGTTCCTCTTGAACTGCTCATTAACGCTGCATTAAAATTCACAGACCCAGAGGTTTTCTGTTTGGACTTGTCCATGTCCGTCTGTGTTGCTGAACACTGTGGAGCACTGAATATACAAACTGTAATAATACTGAGGGAGAATAACACTCATCATCCCATCACCATGCTGACACCCCTGAAATGTTGTCAGTTGAGTTGAATTGTTGCAGGTTTACAAACTGATGCAGCTTGACAGGGCTGCCCCTGACCAAAATGGGGCCCTAAGCGAATAAATTATAAACTTTAGCCGAAAATACGACCAACAACTGATAAATTTACCACTGTCTTTCAACAGAGGTGAATGCATATGCAGACAAAGGTGTTAACAAGACATTTAATAAATGGTAAGGACCGCTGGAAAATTACTTTCATCTCCAGACCACAGTCCACATCTAGACTCTAGCTAAATGGACTGGAGGCTAGCATCTCTCCTCCTACCTGCAGCAGCAGCAGCTGTGCCGAGCTTTAGTGCTTGCTTATGCCACAAAGTTTTACATTTTTATTAGTGCTGGGCCGTTAACACCATTAACAGCGTTAACGGACATTAACGGCGTTAACGGCGCCGTTAATACGGCACAGCACTAACTTCGACAAATACCGACCTTTGAGAGAAGCACGAGTTTCCTCTTGTTTTGTGATTGGTCAGATCGATTGCTGTCAATCATTGCAGTGACAGCGCGTGCGGTGTCAGATTACAAAAAAAAAAAAGGTCCCTTCTCTCTTCTCCTGCATCGCGCTGACAGCTGATCTAGTAGCGCGCCCCACGGCTGTGCATATGCGCATCCTTTGTGCAAAACGGGGCCCCTATTGGGTCACTGTGCGTGTTCTGCGTGTAGGCAGGGGCGGCCCTGCAGCTTGACAATATTAAAATGTGACTGTGGTTTGTGCTGTGCTCTGTGTTACAGTGATACAGGGTCAGAATGACTGGACAGTGACCTGTGCTCCAACTCAGATCTGTGCTGTATTAGGATCAACAGTGAACATAAGCTGCACCTACAGATACCCAGACTGGAGAACTGATGATGATACTACAGTTGGAGAAAGACTGTGGTTCACTAAATCCAGTGGTAATGGACCTGTGGATCTGAGAGCAGACTCAGAGTACTCAGGTCGTGTTCAGTATCTCTGTGGTGACAACGACTGCACTCTGAGAATCACAGACCTGAGAGAGAGGGACTCAGCTGTTTACAAGTTCAGCTTCACAACAAACAAACCAGGAGAGAAATACACTGGTGAAGATGGAGTCACTTTGTCTGTCACAGGTAACAATTTTATTTTGGTATGTTTCTGTTCCAGATGTTCAGATCAACAGAAACAGCTGTGTTAATGAAAAATGACATGATCTCCCCATACTGTTGACGTAATGTGTGAACTTTGGATCACTACAATAATAATAATAATAATAATAATAATAATAATAATAATAATAATAATAATTTTATTTATATAGCACTTTTCAAGCAAATGCACAAAGTGCTTTACAGATAAAACATCACAGAAAAAGAACAAAAACTGAAAAAGAAAAACCCATGCAAACCCCCCTCCCTCTGAGGTCACATGACCCACAATCAATCAAAAATAGCCCATAGTCAACAGCAGTGCACCCACCAAAACAGTAAAAGCACAGATTCACAAGGTACAATACAAATGATTTTATGAATGAGTAAGTAAAATGTGCTTGCAGTACAAATAAAATGTTAGAATAATTAAACAAGAACAGGAAACAGTTAAGAGTATGCCAACCTATAAAAGTGGGTTTTAAGACGCTGTTTAAAAACTGCAGTGGAGTCAGCTGATCTAACACTAAAAGGAAGGCTGTTCCAAAGCCGGGGAGAGGACAAGAAGACAGGTTGTATATGATGAGATGATGGTAACTCCCCTCAGATATTCACATTCAGGTCACATGATGACTCCAGTAGAAGAAACTAAAGGGTCAAAAACGGACTTCTATGTATTCACATTGAATAAAACATATATTTCCTTTTCTTCTTCGGAAATTCAGGTCTACAGGTGCAGGGGACAGACTACCATAACTGGGCAGAGCTGAAGTGTCACAGCAGTTGTCATCAACCTGTTCATTCTTCCTTCACTTGGTACAAGAATGGACAGAAAACTGAGACAGAAACAACTTCATTTTCAGGCAACTTTGATCCTTCAGACAGCATCAACTGTGCTCTGAAAGGACATGAGGACTTCACTTCTCCTCCAGTCTGTGAGTTTACTTCAGTCTTCCACTTACGTATCACCACCTGGTGGCACATTTAACCTACTGCACATGACTGCATGTATCTAATATGGAGGACTCAGTTTTCCTTTTCTATATTAACACCATATTATTGTATCTAAATCTGCTCTAATTTAACGACAAAACTGTGTCTTAACATTTAATTTTCCAGGTGTTGTTGCAAAAAAAAACTGCAACAGAGTGGCTTACACTGTCAGAAGAATCTGTGCCTTCAAAGGATCATCAGTGGATATTTCTTGCACTTACAACAGTTATTATGATGTTAAATCAAAGTTCTGGTTCAGTCCTGAACGTAGTCGTTGTTGGCAGAAACCCTCCGAGCCTGAGGATCTTAGTAAAGACTCTGAATATTCAGGTCGTGTTCAGGTTGTTGAAACAGGGAGAGGACGCTCCACTCTGAGAATCACTGACCTGAGAGAGACAGATTCAGCTCAGTATCGCTTCAAATTCAAATTAGGAGGCTCTGAATGGGGAAACAGTTTACCTGGAACAACTCTGACTGTCACAGGTAAGAACACAAACTGACAAACACAGAAACATAATTAAAAATTTGTGTATCACATTTTAATAAAGCACCTGTAGGTGGATGTGAGGAGCTGCTATGAACATGATTAAATAATCCTTGAATGAATCTTTGTAAACATTTAGATATTTACTGTATAAAGTTTTGCAGTTACCTAAACGATTACTGAGTATTTACAACAGAGAGAAACACTATAAGAAGTTGCATTATCAGAACAAAGAATATATATCTGATCACCACCTCCACTTTTTATTCTATTTTATGTTTTCATGTTAACCACTAACACTGTGGGTTCTTCCTCCTGCATCCAGCTCTGGAGGTGCAGGTGACCAGAACAATAACAGTCCATCAGTCTTATACTGAGGCAGAGCTGAAGTGTCTCAGCAGCTGCAGTCCAGCTGGTCGTCTTTCCTACGTCTGGTTCAAGAACAGAGAGAAAATCAAGGAGGAGGGAAGTTCTTATACAGACAGGTTTTCTCCTGGAGACATGATCTCTTGTGCTTTAAAGGGACATGAGAAGCATGGCTCTCCCCCAGTGTGTGAGTTTTCTCTTCTATTTAAACAAAACACTTTAATCCAACTCAACATGGCTGCTCAGGAAACACATGTTGATGTTTTCTCCTGCAGATTTTCTGAAGGTGCCGTCAGTGTCAGTGAATCCTCCAGGTGAAATCATGGAGGGCAGCTTAGTGACTCTGACCTGTAGCAGTGACACTGACTCAGCAGCTAAATACACCTGGTACAAGAAGAACCTGACACTGCTCAACAAAGAACCACAGCTGGTCTTCAGCTCCATCCAGTCCTCTGACTCTGGAGAGTATTACTGTGAAGCTGAGAATCAGCTGGGGAGGAGGATGTCTGAATACATCTCTATTGATGTGAAATGTGAGTCAAAGGCAGCAGCTGATAACATGTTGAATCTGAATTTTCAGGTTTTAGTCCTTCTTCCAACAAATTATTTGAGGTGTTGTTGCAATTCTTTGTAGAGAGGTTTTTCTAATGTGAGTCTGATTTTCTAATGAACTTTGTGTGAAATCACCTCCAGATGCTCCAAAGCTTCCCTCTGTGTCAGTGACTCCCTCTGCTGAGATAGTGGAGGGCAGTTCAGTCAATCTGACCTGTAGCAGTGATGCTAACCCAGCAGCTAATTACACCTGGTACAAGGAGGATGAAGACTCACCAAAAGCTTCAGGACAGATCTTCACCATCACTGACCTCAGACCTGAACACAGTGGGAATTATTACTGTGAAGCTCAGAACACAATTGGACATCAGAAGTCCACCTTAAATCTGACTGTTGTTGTGTCAGGTGAGTAAATGTGATGTAGTGAATGTCTATTAATTCTCAGTTCACTCTCAGTCCTGTAATTTCCTCATCAGTTGTTAGTGTTTCCTTCTGATCGTCCAGGTTTATGGAAATTGGCAGCTGCAGGAACAATCACTGTTGTTCTCCTGGTTGTCATCCTCATCACTGTTTTCCTGTGGATCAGGTGAGAAAGTCTGTGCCTCCATCGTCATCTTCACTGATGCATCTACATGTGGAGTTGATTCATTTGACTGATTTTCCTCCTGTCTAGAAGAGACAAGTTCTTCACACAGAAGCGTGAACAAGAAGAGAGACCTGACAACGGAGAAGAGGTGAGACAGGAAGAGTTCAAGACCCCCAGTGTAAAATTGTTGTATCACCTGCTTAAATCCACTTTTAATCTGTAACTTCACTAAAAAAAAAGTGGAACTTCACCACACAGATTTATTGATTTTGCTGAATGTGACAGGGAACATGAAGCAGTCTTTGAATACTCTGACATCTGGTGGTGGACAATAGGAATTACAACATAAGTGACAATTGTTCTCCTTTATTGCTTTACTGATTGTATTTTCTTTTGACTGTATTGCTTTCTGTGAAAAAAACAATAAAAAAAGAGTTAAAAAAAATAAAATAAGTGACAATTGTTCCCACAAACCCTCAGCACCTGTTCTTAAAGGGACATTGTGCGTTGCGGTTGTATATCGCAAGCAACTCAATCGTATTTTTCATGCTGCATTCACATGAAATTCGGCAGACAGCTTGTCCGTCAGCACGAGGCAAAACAATATGTTGTCACGGCAATGTTGTATTGTTTGCCTGACCCACGTTTTACCGGCTTTCTCTCGACTTCTGTGACTAAAATGACATCTGGTTTGTTACCGACGGCTGTCTGCCCGACTGCACGTGAATGCAGCATCAGTGTAAATTCAGAGTTTACTGGAACACTTCAGGTTGTTGATGGGGGTGGGGGATTACTGATTAATGAAAAACAGACTTTTGAACCAAATCGATTTTCGTGAATAGATAATAGGAGAAGTTACACAATGTCCCTTTAAAGTAAAGAACGAGACATTCAGGTGTGTCATTTAGTACAACGACACAATAAAAGTCTTGTTATAACTGAGTTGTCTTTGTCCTGTCAGATGATTGTGGGTCCAGTGTTTGAACCCCTGTCATCTGCAGCAGGACAGCAGGATGATCTTCACTATGACAGCGTCAGCCTCTCTCAGAAGCAGGGAGATGATGTCTACTCCAACATCACAGTTCATCACCAGACAGAAACTGAGGAGGAGGTTGAATACTCAGCCATCAGGTTTAACAGCAGCAGTGAATCAGGGTGAGCAGCTCATCACACATTAACATCTTTATCATCTTTATTCTTGAAGAAACAATATCAGGCTAAAAATTGTCAGTGTATGGTTTGTTCTTCTTTTCACAGGAGAAGACCTCAAGAAGAAGAAACTGATTTATTTGCACTGTACGGCATAGTCAACAAAAACAAATGAATCTCTGTTTTGATGTATGGATATTACAGCATCAAGAAAACCAGGAAAAATACATAAGATATAAACAACAGTGATAGAATATGTTAATATGCTTGTTTGCTGTCTAATTGTTTTTCAAAATAAAATCATATTTCTCTCCTATACTCCTGCTTGGATGCATGTTGCTGCTTCCTCCTCATTCTCAATTCATTTTAATTACGGCAACGTGTGTAAAGTTTGTAAACAGAAAGTATAGGCTACATAGTGGAGCTAATGAACCTGCCCACTCTGCTCAGGTGGAGATGAGGGTGATGCAGGTGAACTGGTGTGTGTCTGTTGAACTAACGTTAGTGACTGTAGCTGTCATCTTCCTCCTCTTCCTCCTCCACCGCGTTTGCATCCTCCTGTCCAGACTCTTTGCCATTGCCAGCAAGCTGAATTAGAATAGAAATAGAAAAAGAAAAATACTTTATTAATCCCCTGGAGAGGAATTCAAGTCGTTCAGCATCTTACAAGAACACATGATTAAAAAAAAAAGATAACACACACAGAGCAATGGGCTAAATAACTAAAATGATAGGCTATAAATAAATAAATGTAAAAGTCATTGTGAATTAACCAAGTTACACAACAATAACAACATCAATAAAAAAAAAATAGGTTTATTATTTTTATTTTGTGGGGAGTTTGGTTCGGTGAATGCTTGGTGTGTTTTAGTTTGACTGGGAACTATTTTCCGTTATGTGGTTTCTGCCGTTGTGGTTACACTGGTTGGAATTGGGGCGGAGTGATACGGTGGCACAGCGGGGTGAAACGTCAGTAGTTGGCAGAGTAACGGTGGTGCCACCACGGACGGTGCCCTTTGTTTCCAATGAAAGTTTGTCGGTTCTCCTGAAGAAGTTGTCCTGGTGCTGATTGTTACCCGCGGTAGCCGGTTTGTGGACAACTAAATTGAACTGGTGAGGTTTTCTTTTCTTTTCTTTCTTTTCTTTCTTTCTGTTCTTTTCTTTTTTCTTTTTTTACCGGGGATTAACGACCCCCCCCTATTCTCCCCGCGGTTGACTTCTCTGCTACTAGCTAACACTTAAGCTAACTTATATTAGTGGCTCTGTCATTGTGGTGTGGATTTTTCAACTGCCAAAAGAGCAACAAAGGGACAAACGTCCATCAGTAACAAATTATGCTTGAGAATACTGGATATTAATCTCCTATTATATGCCTTCCGTGGATTTTCGTGCTCTATAGTTTTGCCGCTCGTGAACTGACGTAGCTACGTGGGATGAAACGGTGAGAGTCCACACCCCATCCAGCTGCCAGAAACTTCAACCATGACAAGTAACAGTAAGTTGTTTTCCTGTTTTTGGTTTGGTAGCTGTCAGGGCCGTGGGTGTCACGGGTTACAAAAAACAAACAAACAATTTATTCACAGGTAACTTCGGGCTTCATTCAGGTTCTTGACATTTATTCTGAAGAAACACAGTAACACAGTGGTTGGTGGTAAAGAAAATCAGACACAGCTCCTGCCCCACACTTACTGTAATCAAGTGTTTACCTACAAATAAAAACATAATTAATCTAGGTCACTATATCTTATTTCATAAAATTAATTTTTTTTTTAGTTTTGAAAATAAAACACACACATATTATATCTCTATGCAAAGGCTTTTGGTATTGCTCAATAAACAATCAATCAACAAAATGTTTGTCTTTACCAAAGATGAGAACATACCTGACAAGAAACACAGTGGTTCGTGGTAAAGAACATCAGACACAGCTGCTGCTGAGAGAACATAGAACATACATTAATATGTAGCCTGCATACATTAATATGTACATTTAAAATAAAATACAATAAACACTACACTTTAACTATACCCAAATAGTTACTGATTACGTTAACAGCTGACCATTACTACAGTCAGTGGTTACAAGCTGTAATAAACACAGCTTCACTCACCTAAAAAACACAACATTGCGGATGACGACACTTAACCAACCACTATAAAATATGACAAAATAACTCATGAAATTGTATTTGTTTGGATTTGATTTAGGTTAATATGATAATTGATTTTTTATTTATTTTTTTAACAAAGTGACTCTATTTCAGTTAATATGATACACATTAAACTCATATTCACTCAAACATATTTGAAATTGATAATAAAAAATAAAGATAAAAAAACCTAATTGGTGGGAGTTTGGCAGCAGAATAGGTTGGAGACCACCAGACATCTCTAAATACACTCAAAGCAGTTTGCAGTTGGATATTGATTTATTTGTGTACAAAAGGTCGTCCTTCTGAGCATTATTCCTTTAAGATTGTTGATAATTGTTGTGCATGTGAATTCCCACACTGCTGAGGTCCTTGAACGCACCACATACGTATTGATCACCTCAGAGCAGAACTGTCCTAGCCAGGCTAGCGCCGCCTACTGGTTCCGGCAAATTTCATTTGCCTCAAACATGTAGTCAGGACACTAGCAATGCGTTTCGGTTTGCCAATCAGCGAACAGACGGGTAAGTGAAGGCGATGACGTTGAACTCAAGCGCTCAAGATTAACCTATGAGCTTAACCGGTGTATAGCACACGTGACCACCAAGCAGCAGCGATTAGTTGAAGCAAATGTAAGCAACCGCCTCCCGGAAGCAAACGAATCCCTATGGCTCGTGTTCAGACGCTATATGAAATGTAATGAAGTAAGCGGCTGATGCATCAGGCTAGAACTGTCCCTCTGTGTGTCTGCAGTGTGTGCGTCCATTGAGCTGTGAGTTACAATGTTTATCTGTGTTACACTTTTGATGTTTATGTTGAGCTATAAGTCTACTTTGACAACTTAACAATAGTTTTTGTCATTGGTTTGTATGATATGATAAGCAGTTAACTGCTAATGCTAACTAGCAATAGCTTGCGAGATTTAGGCTATGTTGCTAATTTCAGTTGTTTATTCATTGCACATATTGGTGCTGACTTTAAGTTTAATAGATCATCTAACGTTAGAGCTGTATCTCAGAAGTTTATTGCTGGTTCTGTCCTTCATTCTGCACTTACCTGTGTCCTGACCCGACACCCTGAAGTGGTTGCTGCCACCTAAGATCCTATATAGTCAGTCTGTCATATAATTTGCGTAAAAAACATCTTGTCAAATATGATCTGAAAACTCTACGAAGAAATCTGGAAAACATGAGCTTATAAAAGTCCGGGACTTCTAGGTGAGTTTTAACTTCTCTTCCTCTTTCACAATGGAGATAATGTGTTTTGGCAAGTTGTTATACATTAGCAAAACTTTATTTTGGCTTAAAATATGTTTTAATCAGCGCTGATGAAAGCTGATGTGAGTGAAAAATATCCATATGTTGGTGTGTAAGAATACAACTTCAGCTGTAACTGTTCAGCGTAGTGACATTAGTTGTAGCAAGGGAGATAGAACATGGTTCAGCTAATGAATAGCTGATGGGGGTTTATTCTAATGTACAGCTAATGGTAGTTTACACCGCCGTTGTCGTGGTAATGGAAAATTGGACAGTTATGAGTGAAATATTTTGTAAACTGACTGAGAACTTTGCTCTTTATGTTACATATTTTGGTCCTGTTAATTTACCATGACCATTAGAGGGCAATGTTTCTTCTTAAAAAGTCCTTCTGTTGACAGCTGAAACAGAAAACTGCCATTAGCTTTGACTATACTGATGTGAGCTGTAAAAAAAAATAAAGAAAAAAGACTGATGTTAGCTCCTCGTGAGTAACAAAGATATATGGCCCATCAGTTTGAGAATCCTTGACACTGTTTAACTGTCAAACACAAAATCATGACTAAGGATTGTTTTCACCTGTCTTTTTCTTTCACCTTTTCACAGATGCATTAAAAAGGATTTCAGAAGGATTATCCTGGTAAGAAACTTGTTTTCTATCTGTTCTTCAGTTCTCCTTTGCCTCTCAGGAGTTTGTAAGACGACAAGATGACTGTAGATCAGACTTGTACTAACTCTGTGCACAGACAATCATCACCCTCCTCTCTTGTAAGATGAGAATTGGTTTTTGATCAGATGTTTTCTTTCATACACGGTTCAACAGCTCATGTGTTTCATTGTGTCTCAAGTCACACAGAGAGATGAGAGGAGCAGTGATGACAGCAGCATCAAGTGGATTTGTCGCCGTCCTTCTCACTGTACCAAGTAGGCTACTGTACATCTACATTTACTTTGTAGGACAAAATATAGGTTGTAGGACTAAAATAAAACAGGTTTAAGGCAATAAATAATCCTTCAACTGTGAGGAAGATCACATTTTAATTGTGCTCTGCGTTGTATGCCTATTTTGGAGGCTTTTTAATCTGACAAAAAAAGAAACAAGGGGGGGAAAGCGTCAATCATCAGGTTACGCAATGACACAACCAGTGAGTTTTGGGCGCAAAAAAGGCTATTATTAATTAGGAGTGATGAGTCCCATTGCTGTGTGGCATCACATGCACATCAGTGGTTGTAGAGCCTGTTCAGGTTCGAGTTGGACCGCACCGTGGACAATGCTGTTTTTGTATGTGGTGTGTATGTGACTGGACATTTTGAGCATACTGAACTTCAAATCAAATGACAACATAAAATTTTGATCAGTGGCCAAACCATTTTTGTGATGGGGGTGGGGGAGTTCTTGACCACTATTACAAGTAAAAGGAGAATTAGGAAGCTTTTATGTAACTCAAATATTACATATTTTTACACATTTTTTCTACAGAAAGGCCTATTTTTATTTATTTTAATTGTTCCATAATTTAATGACGGCACAGTTCTGGCCCTCCCCCTTTCCCTTGGCTTGGGACAACAGACCCGTTTGTCCCCCCCCTATGGGCGGGCATGCTTGGCTCCAAAATTCCTACGTGTATTGTAGCCTACTCCTTCACCACCGACAGTGCCTCATAACACAAAAGACACACGGGTTTGAAGCACAACCATAAATGTGTCTTCTCACCTTTCATTCAATCAATCTATTCTATCAATTTTTCATTTCTTGGACATTATGTCGAAAACTGGCTGTGAACAGCTGAAGGTAACACTGCAATCTAGTGGTGGCCAGCCATCACTTCATGGGTCAGGAAATTGACATTCATTGTGCGAGATGTAGTGTATGGGCAATGTACGGTTTAAAACCGAAGACTTGACAGACCACTTCATCATGACACATTGAATATATTCTTATTATATGTTTCAACTGTTTAATCATTGTAAACAACATATCGAGTCAACAACAATGTACATTAAAACAATATAACTATGAATAATAGAAAAAAAGTTAGAGATGAATAGTAAAGTAATAAATGAAAAAAACATGGTGTCAAGAATAAAAGTTTAAAACAAGATTACTTTTGACTACCATCTGGTGGAAGTATGATCAACCTACTACTCCATCAGAAAATACATGTTCTCCAACAGCCTACTAACTTATAACTGGTAAGTGTACACAATTGACAGAGCACAAGCTTAATGATGTGGTGTACATTCAGTCCAGTAAGTAATAAAATTATACAATAATAAAATATATTACAGTAAAAATGTTTTTTTAGGCTTTCTATAACAATGTCAGTATGAAAATAGAAACAGAAATGTGGTGTAAATCACTGTATTTTTAATCCCTATTATATATATTATTATATTATTTTTCCACTTAATAACAAAGCACTGTGCTGCTTGTTAAGCTTATTGAGCTTAGCACATGGTCATAACTGAAGGAGACTGAGGTGAGTTTATTTATATGTTGATCAGCTCTCTTCTATCAGAGAAACAGAGCCAAACAATGCTGCAACTGCTGTAAGAATAAACAAAATGGAAATATTATTGGTCTGGTGACTTTACAGCTGGAGACCCTAGTCCTTGCGGTGCTGCAGAAGCTATTTTAAATTAATTCAATTTATTTAGGATAGCCCCTTGAGATGCATTGCAATACAATATCAGGAGCAACACAATAACACTGCAATTGTGAATCAAATAATAAAAACAAATAAAACACAAAAAACAATATCAAAAACATTAACAGCGTATTCTTAAGTAAGAAAATAAATTTGATCTAAAGATAAAAAAAAGCCCATTTGTCTCTTTATTACCATCTTGTGGCAAAAAGAGTAAACTACAACCAATTAGCAAATGGTCATTCTCCAGAACCTCAGTGATTTAATGTTGGTGTTTCACTTACATGCTACAAACGAACTTTACTTGTTAGTTTACCAATACAGAGGTTTGGTTTTATTTCAGTCTTGTGGATATGAAATAAATATTATTCAGACCAGTGTCTACACCTCCACCAAACACAGAAACACTGAGGTGAGATAAGAAAAATACATAAATGACACAAATGTGATTTTTGTCATTTTTGTTTCAAATCTGAAATGCAGTGGGAAGCAGAATGTTCACCAAAAACAGGATGAACTGGTGGTGTCCAAAGTTATGTACAAAAAAGCTTGGTGGTGGTGCACAAACCCAGCACAGAGAAAAAGGCCTCAGTTTCTGGTAGCGGTACCTCTGGCTCGGATCATAATTATCTGTTATAATTTTTTGTGAATAGACAACAAGAGAAGTTAACAGAATGTCCCTTTAAGAAAAAAAAATCTGCTGTTGTTTTCAGAGATGGGAACATCCAAGAGTGATCATAAAATCTGGAAAACCATTTAAACAAAATGATTGATACTGATGTTTATTCGTGAGGAGCTGCTCACCTCTGGGCTGGACTGGCACTGTGGTTAAATTTCACAGCATCATACACAACCATTTCTTCTTCCTTCTTTACCTTCTTGTGTTTTCTGGCCTGAGTCACTCTGACGTTGGAATAAACAGCTTGATCTTTAGAAAAGTGGACACTAGCATAGTGAAGATGATCCTCAGATGGTTGTGTCTGTAGACAATGGACAAATACGACAGATCATTCATAACACTTAAGACAGAAGTGCAGCCCTTCCTGTTTTGGGTTCTGGACATGAACAGATGAAAATTTAGTGGACTATACAGTAATGACTACACTATTTTATCACACCATAGTATCCCACAATACAGTGTAAAAAGGAGTGTGCAACTGGTAGTCACTAAGCAAGCAATACATACCATAATGCATAGTGGTCATGATTATCGTCGGCATTGATCTGCAATGTTTTAATTATGCAGCAGTAATTACATAATTAACTGCACGGTGGAGTAATTTCCGAAATTGATTTTTTTTTTTTTCATTTTATCAGTGAGCTCACAATATAGTCCTCTACACAGAATTCCCAATATACTAAGTAGGGAGTAGTGAATGAGTGAGTGATTTTGGACACAGCCAATGAGTCCTCACACCTGACCACATACTCTACCACCTGGCCCTTGATGATGGTGGTCTGGGATGGTGTGGGCTGCCTTGAAGGTCATACAATAGGCTTTGACCAAAAGTTTGGTAACACTTTACTTGAAGGTATCGTCGTAAGACTAACATGACACTGTCGTAACAGTGACATGCCACAGTCATGAACGTGTCATAAACATTATGTCAATATGTCATAACGTTGTCATTAAGTGTAATCCAGTTAACCCTAACCCTACAAAAAAACGAATGATACTTAATGACAACGTTATGACATTGACATAATGTTTATGACACATTCATGACTGCAGCATCTCACTGTTATGACGATACCTTCAGGTAAAATGTAACCAAAAGTTTTAACTCCTTGCACCTTGACCCAGGTGATTCTGACAACCCACATAATGGGCAGGTTAACAGTACTGATTAACTTTGGAAGCAGGTGGGCTTTATTTCTGCACTGGAGTAGATCACTTCATCCTTCTTACCATTTCCCTGTTGTCTGGTCTCCCTGCAGCCTCAGACCTCTGCTCAGACACCATCTTTTTTCTGGTCAGGAAAATGTATTGAAAAAGCTTAAATCAAGTGTCAAGGCTTAAATCAAGTGACATGCAATGATTTAAATAAGTTTGTGATCTAATGTTTGGAGAAACAGAACTGCTCACATGATACAGAGGAAGACAGAGAAGAGTAGGATTACTGGGGCCATGACAGACACCGTTACAACAGCTGTTAACTTCCATGCTCCTAGGAAAGAGAGAACAAATGAAAATAAAGGAAATGCACTTTAGTGTAACAGGACGTTAGCCCGTATAGCAATAACTTGTGTTGTGTCTCAATTCGAATACTTCCACACTTACACTAACTATTTGAGTGTGCAAGTGCGTTCACACTGACAAGTATACAGTGTACTGTAAGTACCTAGATGATACATTCATAGCAGTCAAAAAGTCAAGTTTGGAACAATGGACACTTCCCTATATAATGTATGTATGTATTGGTAGGCCAATGTTCTCCACCAGTAGGAGGAGCCAGTTGACGCGGCGACAGCGGCGTAATCTCCACCTCACATTAATTCATTAAAGGGATAGTAGCATTTTTTTAAAGTGGGGTTGTATGATCTACAAATAGCCCCTAAGTACTTTAATTGCAGTAGAAGACTCTCTGCACTCCTCCCGTTAGCAACGCCAGCCCATAGCCCTGCCCAAAGATTTACAACATACATTGTTGTGAATGGACCCAAAGAAATGGCCTATTTTCGCGGTCTAAAAGAGGTTTTACATGAAAAAAAAATACACAGTTCAATTGTTCGCTATAATATAATTTTTTCCAGCCCTTCAATGTGCAGGAAAAACACAGTTTTTATTTGGACCTAACCAACTCACGTATCCCTCCGGCCCAGGGTTAGCGCGGCCCGCCAATCAGCAGTTGGTTAGCTCCAAATAAAAACTGTGTTTTTCCTGCACTTTGAGGGGCTGGAAAAAATTATATTACAGCGAACAATGGAACTGTGTATTTTTTTTCAGGTAAAACTTCTTTTAGGCCACGAAAATAGGCCGTTTCTTTGGGTCCATTCACAACAATGTATGTTGTAAATCTCTGGGCAGGGCTATGGGCTGGCGTTGCTAACGGGAGGAGTGTAGAGAGTCTGCTACTGCAATTAAAGTACTTAGGGGCTATTTGTAGATCATACAACCCCACTTTAAAAAATGCTACTATCCCTTTAAGGTGTTCATTATTGCTAATTGAAATTACAAACAAAATAAGCCAGTAGATTTGTTCACGGGTGACAATAGCGGTCAAAAAAAGAAGGTGCTGGCAGCCATATCAATCGTTAGTTCCGGTAAGTGCACAACAACAGTATTCGATTTGAGACGACACTAACTGTCAAAATTTGCGCACTACAGTAAGTAGTATACTACATGACAGTGTACTCATGGAAGTATTTGAATTGAGACACAACTTTGGTTTTATAAACATTGTCTCTAAGATCTTACAACCACTCATGACAGGCAAAACTGCAGTTGAAAGGACATGAGACCTTGGGAGGAAAAGTTGAGATGCCACATAGATAAATGTCAACACCTACATCCCAGACAGCGTTATGATTTCTGACACAGTCTGTGTGTAACTCACCTGAAACAGTCAGATTAAAGGTGGACCTCTGACGTCCTCTTGTGTTCTGGGCTTCACAGTAATAATTTCCACTGTGTTCAGGTCTGAAGTCAGTAATGGTGAAGATCTGTCCTGAAGCTTTTGGTGAGTCCTCATCCTCCTTGTACCAGGTGTAATTAGCTGCTGGGTTAGCATCACTGCTACAGGTCAGAGTCACTGAACTGCCCTCCACTATCTCAGCAGAGGGACTCACTGACACAGAGGGAAGCTTTGGAGCATCTAGAACAACCAACATCAACAACACCGTTTAACTGCAGAGCTGCATGTTAATATTAAATGAGTGACGGTCAACATTTCTGAGTCTGGCAGCACGAGAAATGAAAGCCTGGAAAACATTGTGTGCATTACTAATCAGTTTCATATAGATTTAAAATAAACACTCAAACTCACACAGCACATCAATAAAGATGTATTCAGACGTCCTCCTCTCCAGGTGATCCTCAGCTACACAGTAATACTCTCCAGAGTCAGAAGACTGGATGGAGCTGAAGATCAGCTGTGGTTCTTTGTTGAGCAGTGTCAGGTCCTTCTTGTACCAGGTGTATTTATGTGCTGAGTCAGTGCCAATGCTACAGGTCAGAGTCACTGAGCTGCCCACAATGATTTTACCTGGAGGATTGACTGACACTGACGGCACCTTCAGAAAATCTGCCAGAGAAAACATCAACATGTGTTTCCTGAGTGCCATGTTGTGTTGGATTAAAGTGTTTCGTTTCTGAAATAGAAGAGAAAACTCACACACTGGGGGAGAGCCATGATTCTCATGTCCCTTTAAAGCACAAGAGACCATGTCTCCAGGAGAAAACCTGTGTGTATAAGAACTTCCCTCCTCCATGATTTTTCCTCCGTTCCTGATCCAGACGTAGGAAAGACGATCAGCTGGACTGCAGCTGCTGAGACACTTCAGCTCTGCCTCAGTATAAGACTGATGGACTGTTATTGTTCTGGTCACCTGCACCTCCAGAGCTGGATACAGGAGGAAGAACCCACAGCGTTAGTGGTTAACATGAAAAAATAAAATAGAATAAAAAGTGGATGTGGTAATCAGATATTCTTTGTTCTGATGATGCACCTTCTTAGATTGTTTCTCTCGATTATAAATACTCAGTAATCTCCATGTTTAACTGCATCTTGATATATAATCCTTCTCCAAAAAGCCATGAGAGGTTGATCACAAATCTACAAAGATTTGTTCATGGGTTATTTAATCATGTTAATACTAGCCAGTCACACCCATCTACAAACCAGAACCCCTCTGAAAATAGTGTTTTTTGTTCTTTTCACATTTTCTGATGTTAGAGGACATATCAGCAGAAAAATAAGTGCAAATTTGCATTTCTGTGTATTTTTGCCTTTAAATTGCTGTGAACCAACGCAGATGCAAACTGGCAGTTTCAGGCAGACTGGGGTTGACAGAGTCATAACCCCAGGGCGGGGCACTAGTGCTTAGAACAGGGGTCTCCAACCTTTTTTCCTCTGAGAGCTACTTTTACAAAATGAAAATGGCCGAGAGCTACTCATGTTTTGTAACATTAATTCTTTACGTTTGTAAAACAAAACTGTGTTTCCCACTCTTCATGAAAATAATAGCCTATGTTTTAAGCCTCTAATGTCAATTATTATTGTCCCTCCTCTGGGTTGTCACAATACTAAAATTTTCAACTCGATACTGACACTCAGGAAAATATTCGATACTCGATATTCGATACCACAGGGATAAAAAAAAAAGAGAGAGAAATCCCTCTCTCTCACCTGCTTCTTTACTTTCTTACCTGCTCAAGGGAGGGGGGGGGGGGGGTTGTAGGTTCTCTCTCTCTCTCTCTCTCTCTCTCACACACACACTCACACACACACACACACACACACACACACACACACACACACACACACACACACACACACACACACACACACACACACACCTGCCTCTCTACTGTGCTCTGAAGCAGCTGTCTGTCTGTTCCTCTGAGCTCCTACATGACCATGGATCTGTTTGGGCTCCTACATGTCAGTTCTCAACGGGCCGGTACCGAGAGTTAACGCGCCGGGTCCGGGCTTCAGCTCCCGTGCGTCGGACCGCATCTGGTAATTTAATCCGTCAGAGGATCCGCGATGCGCGATCCCGTGAAAAACAATGAACACCAGACATATTCATGATTTCATTTTTTTTTTTAAACGGACGCCCCGGACAGGACGTGAAAAGTGGACATGTCCGCGGGCAAAAGAGGACGTTTGGTCTCCCTGCCTGATAACGTTAATGGCTAATAATAAGACAGCCAACATTAATGCGTAGCCTACTGTAGCGACAATATTGTTATGCACTAGTCTACAACTAACTCACGTAGTGAGAAGAAGGGTGTGTAGACCTGCCTGCTGTGTGCGTGACTGCGTGTGTGAAGGGGAGAGTGAGCGGCGGCGGCGGCGGTGGTGGTGGGGGGTTCTTATCACATGACATGCGGTGCGCTTGCTGCCTCCCAAAAAGTTGAGATCTTTCCTCTGTGTGCCACCCGCTACAGCGTCGCTTTGGTTGTGAGCACACATGACGCACATACACGTTACATCTGTACGGCCCTATGCGTGCACACACTTCAACCAAGGCGGCGCCATAGGCAGGGAAAATCCTGGATATAGGTGCAGGTTTGCCGAGTGACCAATCAAGTTTTCAAATGTTGCTATTAATCCTCGCGAGCTACTGGGAAAGGCGCCGCGAGCGACCGGTAGCTCGCAAGCGACGTGTTGGAGACCCCTGGCTTAGAAGCTCCCGCCCCGCTCTGCATCTGGCTCAAAAGTAAAAGGCTAGGTAGCTCGGTGTAAGGTGGCACCAGTCTGGTATGGGTCCGCCACAGTTTCTCACCGAGAAAAGACAAACGTTTTTTTAACAGCGTTTAACCATATTTCATCTCTGTCAATCAGCCCCTTGTATAGCTGGACTCGGTGCAAGGGGGGGTGGCTGGGTGGGTGCAGAGCAGCTCAGTCTCCGCCCACCACTCAGAGGCGCATTGCTAATGTGCTACTGGTGCTCTGCAGAAGGAGAGCCCTGGGAAATGGCAGAGGTTATGTGATTTTGGCTAAAAACTTCACAATCACAATTTAAAGACCACAGAGAATGCTTTAAAATAACTAAAAAGGATGGCTGGAGGGGGACTTTAAGGTGCTTTACTCAAATGTGATACCATATGTTTTAATTGTGTGTCTGTGTTTGACCGTTTGTCTTCTTACCTGTGACAGTCAGAGTTACACCAGGTAAACTGTTTCCCCATTCAGACCCTGTAGTTTTGAATTTTAAGTGATACTGAGCTGAATCTGTCTCTCTCAGGTCAGTGATTCTCAGAGTGGAGCGTCCTCTCTCTGTTTCAACAACCTGAACATGACCCGAATATTCAGAGTCTTTACTAAGATCCTCAGGCTCTGAGGGATTCTGCCAACGATGACTATGTTCAGGATTGAACCAGAACTTTGATTTAACATCATAATAACTGTTGTAAGTACAAGAAATCTCCACTGATGATCCTTTGGAGGCACAGATTCTTCTGTCAGTGTAAACCATGCTGGTGCAGGATTTACCAAAGACACCTGAAACATTAAATGTTTTATTAAACCAGAGTAGTACATGTTTAAAGACACAGTTGTGTTGTTAAATTATACAATAATATGGTGTTAATATAGAAACTGAGTCCCCGATATGTTAGGTATGCAGTCATGTGCAGTAGGTTAAATGTGCCACCAGGTGGTGATATAAGTTGAAGACCGAAGTAAACTCACAGACTGGAGGAGAAGGGAAGTCCTCATGTCCTTTAAGAGCACAGTTGATGCTGTCTGAAGGATCAAAATAGTCTGAAAATGAAGCTGTTTCTGTTCCAGTTTTCTGTCCATTCTTGTACCAAGTGAAGGAAGAATGATTAGGTAGACGACAACTGCTGAGACAATTCAGCTCTGCCCACTTCCAGTAGTCTTTTGAGGTGGTCACCTGCACCTGTAGACCTGGATTTCCAAAGAAGACAAGGACATTCATTTTTTTATTCAGTGTGAACAAATGGAAGTCAGTTTCTGACCCTTTAATTAGAGTCATATGACCTGAATGTGATTATCTGACACACAGTAGTCTATTTTCGTAGACGAGGCGCAGGTGCTCCCATTTCCCACCTCCGTCCCTCCCACTGGCCCAAGTGGCAAAGAGGGAGGAGAGAAGGTGTAAGTGGGTTTAACACTGAGTAATCAAATTTTCACCAATCAAGTGAGCTGCTCTCCTCACCTTAAAATGCTCCGCGGGTGAGGCGCACTGCAATTTTGTCATTCACGTATTTCAATATGGACGAAGGAGACAGTGACACCAGACGGTCAAACTTTTTTCAGGAGGAAACTGATGTTTTGGTTCAGGAGGTCCAAGCTCACAGTGGCCGAATATATGGTAAAAAGGGATGCACATTTTGATTTTTTTTCTGATCGATAACCGACGCTCCTTACAAATTAACTGATTATTAACCGTTAACCAATAAGATTACAATGCTCGGGGGGGTTAGCCTACAGGGGGGTCCGTGTAGGCTACATTTGTTGTCTGACCTTCTTTCAAGTTGGCTGCATGGCAAATTGGCTACTGTAAGTCCTCCAGTGGAGCTTTTTGTTGAAAAATATGACCGAAGGCATGTGGAAGTCTGCACGTGTCGACACGTCGCCATGAGTTGATGACATAAGGAGCTAATAAAAAAGTATAAATTGGTCAAAGTTCTTATTATCGGTTAACGGTTAAACAGTTAATCGTGTGTATCCCTAGCAAACAGACCTTCATGGACTGATGAAGCAGAAGTAGTCCAGGAGGAGGTTACAAATATCGTTAATCAGGTTTGCCCTGAACTAGGGTTGTGCCGATTGGCGATTGAAAGGACAATCGGCAATGTTTTGTTTTCTTGCCGATTTTACACACACACATTCTCGCTACTTTTTTATTGATCCAATAGGCGATCTGTTTTGTTTTAATGAAGCCTCTTCTCTGGCTGCTATGCTTCCAACAGATACTCTGTCAAATGACAGTGTTTCATCAATCAAATGCAGCCATTGGCGACGTCCAATCAGACGGAGTCAGGTAGTCATATGACTGCACACAAAATCTCTGTGGTAAACAGGGTGGCCACCCGACGAGATGTTCACTGATATGCCACAAATAAATTACGTCCGCCACAAACAGATTTTTCGGCTTTTGGCAACGCAATATTGTTCCGTACTGATCATAGTGCTCTTTCTCCGTTATTAGCCCTCACACACACAGAGAGAGAGAGAGGGAGAGAGAAGCGGACCCATTAACAAGTGTGGGTAATGTAGATCATCCACATTAATATGAGACTCTTTTATAACCAAAAGCAAACTCCTCAGGGTCTCTTTAATCTTTCATTAACACTGATGTGTCTGTCTGATCTGAACATCTGGAACAGAAACATTGTGAAATAAAATTGTTACTGTACCTGTGACAGACAAAGTGACTCCAGCTTCACCAGTGTATTTCTCTCCTGGTTTGTTTGTTGTGAAGCTGAACTTGTAAACAGCTGAGTCGCTCTCTCTCAGGTCTGTGATTCTCAGATTGCAGTCATTGTCACCACAGAGATGCTGAACACGACCTGAGTACTCTGAGTCTGCTCTCAGATCCACAGGTTCATTACCACTGGATTTAGTGAACCACAGTCTTTCTCCAGCTGTAGTATCATCACCAGGTCTCCAGTCTGGGTATCTGCAGCTTATGTCCACTGTTGATCCTACTACAGCACAGATCTGAGTTGGAGCACACGTCACTGTCCAGTCATTCTGACCTTTTATCACTGTAACACAGAGCACAGCACAAACCACAGTCACATTTTAATATTGTGAAGCTGCATCAGTTTTTAAACCTGCAACAAAACTGAACTGATTGTAAATTTACAAAACAACTTTGGCTCTCACATCATCCCACTGTGAGCCAATGAGACAAAAAAAAGAGAAGGTCGCAGAGCTAACATGAACCATCACTGTGTAATCTCACCTAAGGCTGCTCTTAACTCATTGGCTGCTATTGACGACTATAGTTGTCAATCTAATTACAACCGTTCACTGCCATTGACAACTATAGTCGTCAATTGCGTTTTTCAACAGGAGGGGCTGGAGGACGGTCTGGCGGAGCTTGTCGCTTGTCCATCAATATCAATGGTCTAAAATGGCTGGCAGTATGGGGCTCTCTGCTCTGAAAATGGCTGGCAGCCAATGAGTTAACAACAGTGCTACATGATCTGTAGTATTGTCCTGATACCAACACTTTGGTATTGGTACCAATATATTTCAATAATTTTTCCAAATGGGGGGGGTCACAAAAATGATGTTGGTATCCACACACACTCAAAGCACCACTGCCATGCCTGTTCATTGACAACAGCATAGTGAGAACATGAGGCTGAAGGAAAGGGGATTATTACAAGCATATTCCAGCATGAATTTAACCCATGCCCATAATGCACTGTGTGACTGAATCCCCTCGAGAGATCAAGTTTGATGACTGCAAACTTCTCTAGTTGTAGTGACTTCAGTACAGACAGCAAGATAGCAAAATACTGCTGTCTATGGAGCCAAGAGCCAACCCCAATCAAAAAAGCGTTGACGATGTATGGTGCTGTTCTGTGCATTATTTGTGCAAGTGGCCACAAATAATGCACAGAACAGCACCATACATCGTCAACAGTACAAATGGGGTCCCAGCACTATACGAGACATCAAACACCTGCTACCTTTGCCAGGTTTCTATTGAAAACAGACAAAAACAGAACTGAGCCATTCTTCTCCAGCCGCGTGCTAGTTGTGAGAAAGCCCTGACAAGTCGAAGTCATACCGAATATAATATAATGGGTTGCCGATACACAATGTACATAGCAGGAACCCTGTATCCTTCCCTCTACGCTGTTTCCCCTTCCCCGTCACCCCTGACAGTTATATGCTTTAGTCATTCATATTTAAAAAAGTACTTTTTTTCCCTCCCAAACGCAGTATAGTACCGTGGTACCTTTTTCGTACTGGTATACCTAACAAGCTTAGTCTGTAGTGTCAAAGGGGAAATACATTGGTGCAGAGAGGAGGACAATGAAAAGTTCACTTGCTGCTGTTAAAATCATAGCTACTCCTCTCATCTCACTTAGACATCAGAGACAATGAAATAATCAATATATTAATTTAATCAAATTCTGCCACTCGCAGAGTAGAAGGACATTGCCTTGGCCTCTGTCTTTAGAATAATGAGCGGTAGAAAACCTTGTTCCTTTCGATAACGTACAGCGTTGACCACAGGACCAGGAAATGGTAAGCTCTCAGCCGACAATGGAAAGTTTTATGTGTACTCTCAAGTGTCAGTTAAGTACGAATGACTATCTTTGAATCAGTTCAACAACAGTACTGCAATAAGTCCTGCATGAAGGTTTCAATGTTGTATGACAAATAATGCTCAGAACAGCACCATACTTCGTCAACAGTAGGGTCCCAGCACATAATACGAGGCATCAAACACCTGCTAGCTTTGCCTGGTTTCTTAAGACAAAAACAGACTCAGCCATTCTTCTCCAGCCGCTTGCTAGTTGTGGGAAAGCCTTGACAAGTCAAAGTCATACCGAATATATATACAATACTTGGTTTGCCAATGCTCAATGTACATAGCAGGAATCCTGTATCCCTCCCTCTATGCTTTTCTCTTCCCCGTCACCACTGACAGATATGCTTCAGTCATTCATATAAAAAAAAGTACAGTTTTTTCCCAAACGCAGTATAGTACCACGGCACTTTTTTCGTACTGGTATTCCTAACAAGCTTAATCTGTCTTATCAAAGTAAAAATACATTACCTGGTGCAGAGAGGAGGAAAATGAAAAGTCCACTTGCTGCTGTTAAAATCATAGCTGCTCCTCCCATCTCACTTAGCGACATCAGAGACAACGAAATAATCAGAAAGTAAATAACCAATTAAATAATTAGTTTAATCAAATTCTGACACTCACAGAGTAGAAGGACATTGCCTTGGCCTCTGTCCTCAGAAGAATGAGCGGTAGAAAACTTATTTCCTTTCGATAACGTACAGCGTTGACCACAGACCAGGAAATGGTAAGCTCTCAGCCGACAATGGAAAGTTTTACGTATACTCTGAAGTGTCAGTTAAGTAGGAACGACTATCTTTAAATCAGTCCAACAACAGTACTGCAATAAGTCCTGCATGGAGGTTTCAGTGTTGTATGATGCCATTTGTAGAGATTTAGTCTATTCACCTGTAACGTGATAAGCTGAGACATGTTCCTATTATTTTGTCCACCGCCTTCAAAAGTGAGGGTAGGCAGACGCAACTCTTACAGACGTTTAAATTAATTTTGTCTATACAGTATGATGGAGGTCTCACTTAACAGCTACAAGACGTCTGGAAATGTTCATGAGCTGTGGTGCAGTAAACAGGTGTCTGATGATGAATGTGCAGAACTCACCTGACACAATAACAGTCAGATTAAAGGTGGATTTATGACGTCCTCTCGTGTTCTGGGCTTCACAGTAATAATTTCCACTGTGTTTAGGTCTGAGGTCAGTGATGGTGAAGATCTGTCCTGAAGCTTTTGGTGAGTCTTCATCCTCCTTGTACCAGGTGTAATTAGTTGCTGGGTTAGCATCACTGCAACAGGTCAGATTGACTGAACTGCCCTCCACTATCTCGGCAGAGGAATTCACTGATACAGAGGGGAAGCAAATATTACCAACAGACTTTGACTGCAGAGCTACATGTTGTAATTAAATGAGTAACATTGATGCGATTGGCAGCATGAGAATCATTGTGGCTGAAAAATATTGTTCTGGTTTCTGATAAGATTCATATACATTTTATAATAAACTGTCTTGGACACATTTTACAGCAATAGATATGAGTGCTGACGCCCTGCATAATCCTCTCACTTGTTGAAGTTGTTGCTGTTTTAAGTTACAGTGAACATGAAGATGTCCAAACAGAAAACCAGTGGACCTGTCGATCATAATGTAGACCGAGTGAGTGGAAAATATAACTATTGTTAGATCATGAGAAATTTTCTTTCATTGTTTCCTCTGTTCACTCTGTGGTCAGATTGGTGTTGCTGGCATGTATATGAGTATTCACACGTGGTTTCTTCTGCACGTGATAGGAGATCACAAAGATATAGACTACAGTTAACGATACAGGAAGAACAAATATCAAAGCCTAGTTCTTTATTTTTAGCCTTGGTGGATGCTTTTGTTCTGTTAAACAGAAGGTACAGACATTTGTAGATACTTACTGCATTGTTCAGATAAAACAGCTCCATTTATACAGTTAATTCAAACAACCCTCACTGTGCAGTAACACTCACCACTTAAATGTTGAAGTTCGGATTTGCAACAAAGGATTAAAAAATGGGGGGAAAAAATCTTCATCAGGATCATTATTAAACAAAAGTAATAATGTTATCAGTAATAATACTAATGATAATCAGTGTTGTGATGGATGATCAAAATCCTACAGTTTTAGAGTCAAAGACATCAGCAAATAAAATCATATAGTATGTTACAACTGTTTAATCAATGTCAACAACAGACTGCATGTCACAGATTCAACAATGTACATTCAAATTATGTAAATATGAATAATGGAAAAAAACAAAACAGGGATAAATGAACAAACATGGTGCCAAGAATAAAAATATAACACAAAAATACTTTTTTACTAACATCCATATATCTTCAGCAGATCCACCAATGAGACCCAGACTTCCCTTTCCCCGGCTACATTAGTCAGCTCTGACTGGGGGATCCCGAGACATTCCCAGGCCAGGCTGGAGATCCCTCCACCTGGTCCCCCGTCTGCTCTGTGGCCTACTTGCAGCTGGATGAGCTAGGAACACCTCCCTCGGGAGGCACACTGAAGGCATTCTTACCAAATGCTTGAACTACCTCATCTGGCTCCTTTCAATGCAGAGGAGCAGCAGGTCTACTCCAAGTCTCACTTGGATGGCTGAACTTCACACTTTATCTCTAAGGGGAGGGTGGCTGGGGTCTCCAGGCACCTTGAGGCAAAGATTCATTTCCAAACCAGAGTAGGTCCACCGGTTTCCTGCTGAAAATCATGGTCTCATATTTGGAGGTGACCTCATCCCAACCACTTTACACTCATCTGTGCTGAATGGCGCCATGAGGACCACATCATTTGCAAATAGCATTGAGGCAATCCTCACCCAGCCAATCTGCAACCCCCCCACCCAGCAACTAGCACTTGATATCCTGTCCATGAAGATCACAAACAGAATTGCTGACAAGGTGCAGTCCTGGTGGAGACCAACACTCACTGGGAACACATCCGGCTTAGTGCCAAAAAACTGAAGCTGCTGCTTTGGGAATACAGGGATTGGATAGCCCTGAGACGTGTCTCACCACCGCATACTTCTGCAGCACCTCCCACAGAATATCACAACCCAATTGTACACCTTCTCCAAATCCATTAAACACATGTGGACTGGATACTCCCATTTCGCCCTCCAAGATACCTGCAGGAGTCAACAGCTGGTCTGTTGTTCCAAGACCTGTGCAAACGTTTTACTACCATCTGGTGGAAGCAGGCAGAATCTCCAACTCCTACAGAAAAATTATGCTCTCAAAGGATGCTCTCCAGCAACCTAGATAATAACCTATAACTGGTAAGTGTCCACAGCTTTAGAGCGCACAAGCTCAATCATGTGGTGTCCATTCCAGTGAGTCTATTTACATGTTGATCAGCTCCTCTCTTCTAACAGAGCAACAGAGCCAAACCATCTGTTGTAAGAATAAACACAGTGAAAATATATCTGAATTCTGCTGGAGAATCTGAGTGAAAACTAACAAGTGAAAAAAAGAGATCAGGGAAAGAAAGTGTTGTATATAGACCCTTTCAGAGAGTATAAACAAAGACAGGTGTTACCAAGGATACTAATTAAGGCTCTATTCCATTTAGTGTAGCAGAGCGTTTTCTAATGAGCCACACCTGTCTTTGTTTATACTCTCTGAAAGGGTCTATACAGAAGAAGGATGACTAGTTTTGTGACATCACTGTGTTCTTGACCTTGGACCCTAACTGTGCACCACAAGCTGTTGGAAATGATTTACTGTCATTTGTCTCTTTACTACCATCTAGTGGCAGAAACAGGGAAGCTAATAAGAAAATGTTCATTCTCCAGGGCCTCAGTGATTTAATGTTGGTGTTTCACCTAAATGGTACAAACCAACTTTAGTTAACCAATACACAGGTTTGGTTTTATTTCAGTACTGTTGATATGAAATATTGTATTTATAATAGATTATTTTGAGTGAAACATTATGTTCAGCAAAAACGGGATGAACAGGTGATATCCAAAGTAAAGTATAAACATTTTTGTTGATGATGGACAAGACACAGGTCTCAGTTTCTGGTAGCCATACCTCTGGCTCAGTTTATAATTATCTGTGTCCACAGACAGGAAGTGGTGACATCAGGGCCGCCCCTGCCTACACGCAGATCACGCACAGTGCGTAGGGCCCCGCGATCCAATAGGGGCCCCGTTTTGCACAAAGGATGCGCATATGCACAGCCGTGGTGCGGGCTACTAGATCAGCTGTAAGCGCGAGGCAGGAGAAGAGGGAGAAGAGACCCTTTTTTTTGTAATCTGACACCGCACGCGCCGTCACGCGTCGATCTGACCAATCACTGGTCAGATGCGCTGCAGGCACTTGTCAAGCAGCTGCAGGTGAAGACGTGATCACGGCTTTGAAAAGAACGAGTCAGGCGCGAGCAAGAGGGGAAAAAACCAAAACAAGAGGAAACTCGTGCTTCTCTCAAAGGTGGGCATTTGTTGAAGTTAGTGTGGGCTGGGTTAATGTCCGTTAACGCTGCTAATGGTGTTAAAGCCAGCACTAGTAAAAATGTAAAACTTTGTGGCATAAGCAAGCACTAAACCTCCATGCTCAGCGCTGCTGCTGCAGGTAGGAGGAGAGATGCTGCTAGCCTCCATGTGGACTGTGGTCTGGAGATGAAAGTTATTTTCCAGCGGCCCTTACCATTTATTAAATGTCTTGTTAACACCTTTGTCTGCATATTCACCTCTGTTGAAAGGCAGTGGTAAATTTATCAGTTGTTGGTCGTATTTTCGACTAAACTTTATAATCTATTTTATCTCCACACAAGGATCTGTTGGTGAATTTAATCTATGACAGGCAGCTTTGGAGGAGATATTGGAGATAAATATTGATAGAAATGAGTGTATTTGATACTTTGGTTGACAGAAGGAACTAAATTTGAATGTAGCTACATTTTGAAATATCAGTCTCTTTGGTACTGAATTAGTATGTTTTATTAGGATTGTAGTTGTAGCCTATATAATAATAATAATAATAATGATGATGATAATAATGACAATAATAGTAATAATAGATAGCGATAGCAATTGTTTTTTTTAAATTAATATTAGTATAAGTATATAACTGCTAAACTGCCAGTATTAGTGGTTGTAGTTTGCATTATAATCGATTATAGGAGGGCCCGACGAAATTTTTTCGCTTAGGGCCCCATTTTGGTCAGGGACGGCCCTGGGTGACATCTCTTCTCTCTTACAGCTCCTGGGGGTCTGTTGGAGCAGCTGCACGGAGACAGAAGGAGGAACTCAGCTGACCCAGAAACATGACAATGACACATTCACTATTTATCCAGTAGTTCAAGGCAAAATCATAATTGTGTGTCTTCCATAAGAATAAAAAAAAAAAACATTTACCATGTCAGAGTCAGTGTCTTCTGAGGGGTTTGTTGACTGAGCTGTACAGAGCAGTTGGATCCTCTGAAGCTTCCTGACCTCTGGTTCTGAGAGGAACGTAAATTAAATCCAGAGATCATTAAGAAAAAGAAAAATGCTGTTACTGTCAGAGATGGGAACATTCAAAAGTTAGCATAAAATGTGGAAAAACATGTCAACAGAATGATTGATACTGATGTTCATGTGTGAGGAGCTGCTCACGTCTGGGCCGGACTGGCACTGTGGTTAAATTTTACAGCATCGTACACAACCATGTCTTCTTGTTTCTTGACCTTCTTGTGTCTTCTGGCCTGAGCCACTCTGACGTTGGAGTAAACAGCTTGATCTTTAGAAAAGTGGACACTGGCATAGTGAAGATGATCCTGCACCTCGGATGGTTGTGTCTGTCAATAGTGAAAAAAAAAGTAATTATTCACTTAATAGGTTCACACCTACTGGCAATTTAGTGCCACCAGTCAACTTCTGTGCATGTTTTTGGACTTTGGGAGGAAGCTGGAGAGAAACCACACAGATGCAGGTAGAACATGCAAACTCCACCCAGACCTGGGAATCGAGCCCACAATGATCTTACTATGAGTCAATGGAGTTAACAACCAGACCACTGTGCCATCCAAACAAATAAAAAAACAAAAACCAGTGCACTGGGGATCATCTTTCTCACCTGTTCCCTTTCGTCTGGACTCTCTCCAGCCTCAGACCTCTGCTCAGACACCCTCTTTCTTCTAGGAGAATTAATTTAAAAAGTTGTAATCTCATTGAATGACATGAACTGATTTTAAATGAGGTTGTGAACTAATATTTGGGGAAACAGACTGCTCACATGATCCAGAGGAAGACAGAAAAGAGTAGGATTACTAGGGCCACGACAGAGACTATTGTAACAGCTGTTAACTTCCATGATCCTAAAAAAGAGAGAACACATGAAAATAAATGAAAAGAGCTACAGTGTAACAGGAAGTTACCCAGTATAGTAATAACTTGGTTTTATAAACTTTGTCTTCTGAAGTCTTACAACCAGGCAAGACAGACAACACGCCATTCTCAAGGACATGATACCTTGGGAAGAAAAGTTGAGATCCCACGTTCAAAGATGTCTACAGCTACAGCCCAGACAGAGTGTTATGATTTCTGACACAGTCTGTGTGTAACTCACCTGAAATAGTCAGATTTAAGGTGGACTTCTGTCGCCCTCTCGTGTTCTGGGCTTCACAGTAATAATTCCCACTGTGTTCAAGTCTGAAATCAGAGATGGTGAAAATCTGTCCTGAAGCTTTTGGTGAGTCCTCATCCTCCTTGTACCAAGTGTAATTAGCTGCTGGGTTAGCATCACTGCTACAGGTCAGAGTCACTGAACTGCCCTCCACTATCTCAGCAGAGGGACTCACTGACACAGAGGGAAGCTTTGGAGCATCTGGAACAAGAAATCAACAACACTGTTTAACTGCAGAGCTGCATGTTAATATTAAATGAATGACAGTCAATATTTCTGAGTCTAGCAACACCAGAAATTAAAGGCTGGAAAACATTGTGTGGGTTAGCCGGTGCATATTCTCATTTGTCCAGGTCATAGTATTTCAAAGGAGGTTAAATCGAAAGCAACTGGACTTAGTTATTTGTCTAGGAAGACGTTTCACCTCTCATCCAAGAGGCTTCATCAGTTCATGTACGCAGCTGACCAGGCTGGGACTGGTCCAACTATCTGGTGTGGAGACTCACTATTTAACCTCTTGTGTGGGCGTTTCACAAGGGTGATGATGTCACTGGTTCCCTTTTGTGCTCCAAGTGCCAACGACAGTAGTTGGAGTGACAGTCGTTGGTGGGAAGTTGGTTTCGACTTCGTTAGTGCCCTATTGTGTTCTAACGACAGTCGTTGGAGTCACTTGCCACTTGTGAACAGTAGTTGTTCTTTGAGGCTAGATTGTTGAGTCTCCTGGGAAGGGATGAAAGGGCAGCATTGTAAATTGGGGATAGGTGGTGTCTCAGACCTCCTCCCCTGTTGAGGGTTGGTTTTTCTACTTTTACAAAAATGGCTTCTTTAACTCCTCTTTCAAACCATCTGTCCTCTCTGTCTAGGATTTGGACATTGCTGTCCTCAAAGGAGTGGGCTTTCTCCTTGAGATGTAAATGAACAGCAGAGTCCAGTCCTGAGGAGTTTGCTCTCCTGTGTTGGGCCATGCGTTTATGCAGTGGTTGTTTTGTTTCTCCAATGTAGAGGTCTTTGCATTCCTCGTTGCATTGGACTGCATACACCAGATTGCTTTTGTGGGTGTGTGGTGTTCTGTCCTTGGGATGTACCAGTCTCTGTCTGAGTGTGTTGCTGGGTTTGAAATACACAGGGATACGGTGTTTGTTAAAGATCCTCCTGAGTTTTTCTGATACTCCAGACACATATGGAATGACTATGTTTTTTCTCTTGTTTTGTCTTTCTTTCTCAACCACTTTGCTGGTTTTCTTTCTGGAAGCAGCTGCAGTTTTCACAAAGGTCCAGTTAGGGTAACCCTAACTGGACCTTTGTGAAAGCTGCTTCCAGAAAGAAAACCAGCAAAGTGGTTGAGAAAGAAAGACAAAACAAGAGAAAAAACATAGTCATTCCATATGTGTCTGGAGTATCAGAAAAACTCAGGAGGATCTTTAACAAACACCGTATCCCTGTGTATTTCAAACCCAGCAACACACTCAGACAGAGACTGGTACATCCCAAGGACAGAACACCACACACCCACAAAAGCAATCTGGTGTATGCAGTCCAATGCAACGAGGAATGCAAAGACCTCTACATTGGAGAAACAAAACAACCACTGCATAAACGCATGGCCCAACACAGGAGAGCAAACTCCTCAGGACTGGACTCTGCTGTTCATTTACATCTCAAGGAGAAAGCCCACTCCTTTGAGGACAGCAATGTCCAAATCCTAGACAGAGAGGACAGATGGTTTGAAAGAGGAGTTAAAGAAGCCATTTTTGTAAAAGTAGAAAAACCAACCCTCAACAGGGGAGGAGGTCTGAGACACCACCTATCCCCAATTTACAATGCTGCCCTTTCATCCCTTCCCAGGAGACTCAACAATCTAGCCTCAAAGAACAACTACTGTTCACAAGTGGCAAGTGACTCCAACGACTGTCGTTAGAACACAATAGGGCACTAACGAAGTCGAAACCAACTTCCCACCAACGACTGTCACTCCAACTACTGTCGTTGGCACTTGGAGCACAAAAGGGAACCAGTGACATCATCACCCTTGTGAAACGCCCACACAAGAGGTTAAATAGTGAGTCTCCACACCAGATAGTTGGACCAGTCCCAGCCTGGTCAGCTGCGTACATGAACTGATGAAGCCTCTTGGATGAGAGGTGAAACGTCTTCCTAGACAAATAACTAAGTCCAGTTGCTTTCGATTTAACCTCCTTTGAAATTGTGTGGGTTAGCCTACTAATCAGTTTCATATAGATTTAAAATAAACACTCACACTCCATATCAATAGAGATGTATTCAGACGTCCTCCTCCCCAGTTGATTCTCAGCTGCACAGTAATACTCTCCAGAGTCAGAGGACTGGATGGAGCTGAAGACCAGCTGTGGTTCTTTGTTGAGCAGTGTCAGGTTCGTCTTGTACCAGGTGTATTTAGCTGCTGAGTCAGTGTCACTGCTACAGGTCAGAGTCACTGAGCTGCCCTCCATGATTTCACCTGGAGGATTGACTGACACTGACGGCACCTTCAGAAAATCTGCAGGAGAAAACATCAACATTTGTTTCCTGAGCAGCCATGTTGTGTTGGATTAAACTGTTTTGTTTCTTAAATGGAAGAGAAAACTCACACACTGGGGGAGAGCCATGATTCTCATGTCCCTTTAAAGCACAAGAGACCATGTCTCCAGGAGAAAACCTGTGTGTATAAGAACTTCCCTCCTCCATGATTTTCTCTCTGTTCCTAATCCAGACGTAGGAAAGACGACCAGCTGGACTGCAGCTGCTGAGACACTTCAGCTCTGCCTCAGTATAAGACTGATGGACTGTTATTGTTCTGGTCACCTGCACCTCCAGAGCTGGAGACAGGAGGAAGAACCCACAGTGTTAGTGGTTATGTTCTTTAATATAGTATCTACGAAGAATTGTTTATGGATTATTTAATCATGTTCATAGCAGCTCCTCACATCCAACTACAGCCCTTTAAAGTGCTTTATTCAAATGTGATACACAAAAGTTTTAATTATGTGTTTGTGTTTGTCGGTTTGTGTTCTTACCTGTGACAGTCAGAGTTGTACCAGGTAAACTGCTTCTCCACTCAGACCCTGTAGTGTTGAATTTGAAGTGATACTGAGCCGAATCTGTGTCTCTCAGGTCAGTGATTCTCAGAGTGGAGCGTCCTCTCTCTGTTTCAACAACCTGAACATGACCTGAATATTCAGAGTCTTTACTAAGATCCTCAGGCTCTGAGGGATTCTGCCAACGACGACTACGTTCAGGACTGAACCAAAACTTTGATTGAACATCATAATAACTCTTGTAAGTACAAGAAATATCCACTGATGATCCTTTGGAGGCACAGATTCTTCTGTCAGTGTAAATCACTCTGGTGCAGGATTTACCAAAGACACCTGAAAGATTAACATGTTTAATGACACAGTTGTGTTGTTAAATTAGAGCAGAGTTCAATACAATGATATGGTGTTAATCATAGAGACAGAACACTGAGTCATTCATATTATAGATACATGCAGTCATGTGCAGTAGGTCAAATGTGCCACCAGGTGGTGATATGTAAGTGGAAGACTGAAGTAAACTCACAGACTGGAGGAGAAGGGAAGTCCTCATGTCCTTTAAGAGCACAGTTGATGCTGTCTGAAGGTTCAAACTTGTCTAAAAATGAAACTGTTTCTGTCCCAGTTTTCTGTCCATTCCTGTACCAAGTGAAGGAAGAATGATCAGGTAGACGACAACTGCTGAGACACTTCAGCTCTGACCAGTTCCGGTAGTATGTCACCTGCACCTGTAGACCTGGATTTCCAGAGAAGAAAGGAAATATATTTTTTGTGAACACAAGTTTTTGACCCTTCTAACTTCACCTGAAGTCATCATGTCACATGAATGTGAATATCTGATCACACAGTAGTGAGCCTAGAGGGGAGTTACCATCATCTCATCATATACAACCAGTCGTCATCATGTGATTCAAAATTCATAGTGAAGCCCATTACGTCATTAATAAGTGTAGCTCTGAGCTCAGATTGTCCTCATCTTACATTAAAGCTCCAGTTGGTAAATTGACGAAAGTGAAAGTAAACTCCGCGACTTGGTCGGAAATTTCAAGACAATACTCCGTCAGGTCCCTTTATGAACCTCTGCCAAGCGCCCCACACACACACAGACACACACAAAGTAGCCATAAACGCACCCACAGAAGATGTACCGTATCCATAGCACGACGTGTAGGAGCGGCGATTGGCTGCTCCTCCTCCTCCCTCTACCTGACTGGTGGAGAATCGTCGGTCGCGGTGGATTTTGGCAAATACGATTACAGGCTGTAGGTGGAGCCAGAGGAGTTGGATTTTGTCCTAAATTACTCATTTAATGTCTGACCATCAGAATATAGTGACAGTTCCAGCAAATATGACTGAATAATTGTTACCAACTGAAGCTTTAACACAGCTGGATCTGTTGATCTGAACATCTGAAACAGAAACATACTAAAATAAAATTGTTACCTGTGACAGACAAAGTGACTCCATCTTCACCACCGTATTTCTCTCCTGGTTTGTTTGTTGTGAAGCTGAACTTGTAAACAGCTGAGTCGCTCTCTCTCAGGTCTGTGATTCTCAGAGTGCAGTCGTCGTCACCACAGAGATACTGAACACGACCTGAGTACTCTGAGTCTGTTCTCAGATCCACAGGTTCATTACCACTGGATTTAGTGAACCACAATCTTTCTCCAACTGTAGTATCATCATCAGTTCTCCAGTCTGGGTATCTGTAGGTGCAACTTATGTCCACTGTTGATCCTACTGCAGCACAGATCTGAGTTGGAGCACATGTCACTGTCCAGTCATTCTGACCCTGTATCACTGTAACACAGAGCACAGCACAAACCACAGTCACATTTTAATATTATGTAGCTGCATCATCAGTTTGTAAACCTGCAACAAAACAGAACTGATTGTAAATTTACAAAACTACTTTGGCTCTCACATGATCCCACTGTGAGCCAATGAGACAGAAGATCAGATTGTAGAGCTAATATGAACCACCATCGTCTCATCATCTAATCTCACCTGGGGCTGCTCTGAACAACAGTGTTACATAGGCGTCGATCCCGTGGCTGCCGCAGTGCTGGTGCACCCACTGAACAGGTTGACTCACCGACATACAAGCCATCTGATACCTATTCGATTTGCTCTAGGACCTCCTCTGTCAGTCAAACTCTGTAACTGCGAGTGATATCAAATTTGATTTGTGCTCTCTCTGTGACAGACGTCAACCAGTCACAAGCAGTGAGTTTTTGGCACAATTAAGGAGGAAAGTAAGAAAAAAAGAAGAACAAAATAATACAACTAAAGGACATAGTTTAAAGGCATAGGTAAAGTAATAGTATAGTAATAAGGAGGTAAACACATTTTTATTGCTCTTTTCTGTTGCAGAGTGTTATTGATAAGGAGCAATGGGTCCCGTCATTGTGTGGAAGTGATACTGTGTGCGCATCAGTGGCTGTAGGAGATATTTTACTATGATAACAGATGTAAATGCACTGCTGCTTCATCATCTCACTGCAGGTAATGCAGTCTAACAGTGAGTGAGTCTCGGGGTACCATAGCCACAGAGCTGGAGCAGGGCCGAGGTTAGCATGTGGTTATCTGGCAATCTCGAGTCTGGGGGCGAGGGGGAGCTGAAACAACGCGCTGCAGTGTCTTGAATTTGACTGCAGCAACAGTTTTGGCCACAATCCTATATACAGCTCCTTTAATGCACATAGCAGGAACCCTGTATCTTGGTCTGGCTCTGTCTCTCTTTCTCTCTCTCACACGCTCTCTCTCTGCTGTTTCCTCTTCCCTGTCACCACTGACAGCTGTATGCTTCAGTCCTCAATATAAAAAAGTACTCTTTTGAATAAAAGAAGACCAACTTCCGGTTGTGACTTCTTCTTTTTTTCTTTTTAAAAAAAGTATGTTTATTGGGCTTTTTCCTTTAATCGATAGTGTAGTAGTAGAGAGATACAGGAAATGGGAAGGCAGCAAGAGGGAGAATGACAGGCAGCAAAGGGCCACCCGAGTCTGGAATCACTACGTGGCCGCCTTTTGCGAGGATGGGGCGCCTGCTCTACCAACCCAGCTAAACAACGCCCCACTGTTGTGACTTCTAGTATGGAGTAGATCTATTGCGGCGCCTTTGTCCGCCATCTTCCTCTTCCTCTTCCTCTTGTTCTTTTTTTTTTTTTTTTTTTTACAAACGCAGTATTGTGCCATTTTAATTGCTTACATTTTCAGTTCTCAAATTAATTTGTATAGCACTTTTCACGATTAAGTGAGAAAGTAAAGTATACATAATACAATTAAATAATATAATTAGAAAAATATATATAATGAAATTCAGCTAACAGCTAGAATAAAAAGGTTTTCAGTTTGCTTTTAAAAGTATGCACACTGGGAGTTGCCCTCTGGTAGATGGTTCCAAAGTCGAGGGCCATAGTAATAAACGACTAGGACTTAAGAGCTCTCACAGGCTGTTGTCATAAAAGCAAGCATTAAGACCTTCATAAACCAGTAAGAACCTTAAAATTGATTCATAAACCAACAGGCAGCCAATGCAGTGACTTTAAAACCAGTATACTGTACCGAACAAGCTTAGTTTGTAGTGTCAAACACAGTGGAAACACATTACCTGGTGCAGAGAGAAGGAAAATGAAAAGTCCACTCGCTGCCGCTATTAAAATCATAACTGCTACTCCTGTCTCACTTTGCAACTTCAGAGACAATGAAATAATCAGAAAGTAAATAAAAAATATATATTAGTTTCGTCAAATTCTTCCACTCACAGAGCAGAAGGACATTGCCTTGACCTCTGTCCTCAGAAGAATGAGCGGGAGAAAAAAACTTCTTTCTTCTCGATATCATTAACATACAGTGTTGATCACATGCCAGGAAATGGTAAGCTCTAAATCGACAATGGAAAGTTTTACACGTACTCTGAGGTTAAGTAGGAACAACTATTTCTAAACCATGCCAATACAACGGAACAGCAATACGTCGTGCATGAATGTTTTGATGTTGTATAATGCCTTTTGCAGCATTTAGAGTGATTTAGTCTGTTCACCTGCACTGTGCTAAGCTGACACTTGTTTGTATGGTTTTGTCCATCTTAAACTAACAGCTAATAGGCTAAACAATAGACACAACTCTTACAGACATTTAAATTAACTTGTGTTTTCATTAGTGCACGAGTGTGATGGAGGTCTCAGTTCACAGCTACAAGACGTCTGGAAATCCTGACATTTTCTTTTTATCTATGTTTTCATGAGTTGTGGTGCAGCAAAACAGTTGATGATGAATGTGCAGAAATCACCTGACAGTCAGATTTAAGAGGACTTCTTACATCCTCTTGTGTTCTGGGCTTCACAAGAATAATCAGGTCTGAGGTCAGTGATGGTGAAGATCTCTCCTGAAGCTCCATTATGTCTGGACAACATTGTTCTGGTTTCTGATCCGCTTCATATAGATTTTATAATAAACTGTCTTAGACACATTTTACATTAGTAGATATGAGTGCTGACACCCTGCATAATCCTCTCACTTGTTGACGTTGTTGCTGTATTAAGTTAACAGTGAACATGAACACGTCCAAACAGAAAACTGGTAGACCTGTCAATCATAATGCAGACCGAGTGAGTGGAAAAAAACAAACAAACTATTATTAGACTATGAGAAATGTTGTTGCATTATTTCCTCTGTTCACTCTGTGGTCAGATTGGTGTTGCTGGCATGTATATGAGTATTCACATGTGGTTTCTTCTGCATGTGATGGGAGATTACAAAGACATAAACTACTGTTAAAGCTATGGTCTACATTTTGAAAGAGGATGAGAAAAATTTGAAAAAAGCACCTCTCACACACCCCCGCCCCTCCCCTCTGAGCTCGTATGGCCCGCCCCTCGGGACCTCCTCGCGACACGCCTCCCCCCCCCTCCCCTCACAGAGGAGAGCGGAGCAGGCAACAAGCCTGCTTCCTGCAGAAACCAAACGTGGCTTTGAATGCAGAGTAAAATGTCATATTCACAGTCACAACTTCCACAATAAAACCAAAGATTACCTGTTCAACATAAACTCAGCACCGCCGCCGCTGCAGCCTGGGTCTCTCTGCACCGCGGCGCCGCGGAGCTCCAGGCCCCGACTCTTCCTGCTCCTCTTCCCCAGACACATCACCCTGTCCTGGGTCACCCAGCGCGAAGAGTCTCCCTGTAGCATGAGGCTGTGCTCGGCGCTAGCCCACTAATACCGCCTCGTTACCGGCAGCTGGCACCAGCTGCCGGTAACGAGGCGGTGCCAGTACCGTCGTCGCCGTCCCCGGCAACGGGACCGCGGCGACCGCTGGTACGAGCAGCGCCGCCATTAGCAACCATTAGCACAGCCTCATGCTACAGGGAGACTCCTCGCGCTGGGTGACCGGCCACAGGGTGCTGTGTCTGGGGAAGAGGAGCAGAGAGACCGGGGCCTGGAGCTCCGCGGCGCCGCAGTGCAGAGACCCAGTTAGGCTGCGGCTGCCTGCGGCTGGAAGCAGCTGTGTGTCGGGGAGAGGAGGAAGACCAGGAGCTCAGCAGGGCACCCCGGTCGAGCTGCGGCTGGAAGCGGCTGTGTGTCGGGGAGAGGATCAGGGAGACTCGACGCGACACCGGTACCGGTAATACGGGCAGCAACACATTCTGTGCTTCTGTACTGTGCTTCTCTGAATCCTAGTGGGCTTTCAGCGGCAGACCGACCGGGGGTGGGGGGCAGCAGGGGCTGAATTGGTGGTTTCATGTGTCTGTGGCTGAGCAGCTCAGAGCGGTTACAACTACTTGTAGTTTCTAAGCGGAGGGGGTGGGTACGAGGCGGGTCGAAGAGGAGCAGGAGAGAGTGGAGGGGACAGGATGGAGGGTACGAGCCAGTGGGAGCCGGACGGGGCGCGCGGCGCCCATTGGTCAATTTCTATGCAGGCCCACGGCTGATAGACTGAATGGATTTTTTTGGTTCTTTTTGCTATTTATATTGTGTATATCGGACCACAGGACCATAATCACTGTATAAACGATGTTAATAATAATTACCAATGCTCCAAATCGTAGACCATAGCTTTAACAATACAGGAAGAACAAATATCAAAGCCTAGTTCTTTATTTTTAGCCTTGGTAGATGCTTTTGTTCTGTTAAACAGAAGGTACAGACATTTGTAAATAGTCACTGAATCCTTCAGATGAACCAGCTCCATTTATACAGTTATTCACCACTCACCACCACTTCAACGTTGAGGTTTAGAAAAGCAACAAAGGATGAAAGACTGGGGAAAAAGTATTTTTCAGGATGGTTTTTCAACGAAAGATAAGTTAAATCTTACTAATGTCATTTAGATGGTGTTTATGGCCCTATAGTATGACCTACACAATGTGAAGAGCAAAAGGAACATGACAACATGCCTCAAGACATGAGGCCCGGATGGCTCCTATTGGTCAATTTCTGACTCGTACCCTCCATCCAATCCCCTCGACTCGACCAGTCATTACCGGGACCGCCGGTACGGGCATGAGTCCAATAATAACCCTCATCAACGTTGTTTATTGATAAACCCAGCGGAATGAAACACTTTACGGGGGTTAATATTTATGGCCCTTTTCCACTCGCGCAACTCGATCAACAGGTCTCTACTCTCCTTTTTTTTTTGCTTTTTCACTATCACTTGAACAGGACGTCTGACACTAGAATCAAACCCGCTATAAGTTAAAAAACACAGCGACCACTGAGCACGATAGTTTACCTTAGTAGTCGCGAGTGACCGACCCAGTGCAGGACTCTGCTGTAAAGGTGGAGAGATGCGGCGGTGGTGTATTTGAGACAATAAAAAAAAGAAGAAAAAATAAATAAATTTGAAGGAGTGGCGGCTTGGATTTAGGAATGGCGGGCCACCACCCCTAAATGAATGTAGAGGAAACACTGCATCTGCAGAAAATGCTATTACTGTTTGTTACAACTGTTTAATCAATGTTAACAACTCACTGAATGGTACAGATTCAACAATGTACTGTATATTCAAAGGATTTAAATATGAATAATGGGGAAAAAATGAAATTCTGGATTGGATTGCCCTGTGAAATGTCCCCCTTACCCTATACTCCTGCTGCACTTCCCACAGAATATGCTGGGGAACCCAATTATACATCTTCTCCAAATCCATTAGACACATGTGGACTAGATGAGCATACTCCCAGGCGCCCTTCAAGATACCTGCAAGAGTCAACAGCTGATCTGTTGTTCCAAGACTGGTACAAACGTTTTACTACCATCTGGTGGAAACAGGCTGAAACTCCAACTCCTACAGAAAAAGGGTGCTCTCAAAGGATGCTCTCCAGCAGTCTAGATAATAGGCTAACCTATAACTGGTAAGTGTCCACACCTTTAGAGAGCACAAGCTCAATAATGTGGTGTCCATTCCAGTGAGTCTATCTACATGTTGATCAGCTCCTCTCTTCTAACAGAGCAACAGATCCAAACAATCTGTTGTAAGAATAAACAAAGTGAAAATATAACTGATCTGGCCGTATTCACAAAGAATCTTAAGGTTAAAAGTAGCTCCTAAGGGCCGAATTTAGGAGCAACTCCTAAAAAAAGTGGGCGTGTCAGTCTTAAATTTAGGACTCCTAGTTTTTTAAAATAAGAGTAATTCACAAAGTATTTTATGCCTAAAAGTAGCTCCTAAGTCTGGGAGAGCTTAAAAGTCCTCGTGAGGACTCCTAACTCAGTAAGACCTATTCACAAAGAATCGCAAATGGCTGCAGCCAGGCAAATGTATGGAGGACTGCGAATTGCTGCAGAGGGGGGAGCTGGAGCACCTGCCCCTTTGCCCTTTGATGCCCAACGTGCCTTTTTGTCGGTGTTTATTTATTTTTTTTCTGTCATCACCAACATTTTCGCTATAAAACGGGAGTAGTGACGGTGACGAACTGTCTAATATAGGCGTCACAATGGTCGGACCGAGGTAAATGCGACCGCTGCGATGCAGTCGTGCTGATGTGAGCCAAAAATATTTTTAAAATGTTGGTGGGTGCGCTAGACACATATATCTATTAGTAGTAATAGCTCACGTGATAGGGCTGCTCCCCCAGTTAACTAAACTTATTGTCAGTGTGGGTTCAAATCCTGCTATAGGCCACAAATGTGGGTAATGCATTTTCTTTTCTCCTCATTATTATGATCACCATATAATATTAGGGCTGTCAACGAATGTGAAAATTAATATTAAAATGTGGGAAGAAAAAAAACCAGCGGCTGCTTTGCGAGTGTGCGCACTGACCCTCATTGCATTTGCACAGCGTCACACTGCAGAAAGAAACTGTAGCAGAAAGATGCAGATGGCAGAGAGAAAGACAGAAAGTTCAGAGCCCAACTTGGCAGCAGAGAGAGTGGTTTGGACTCGAAGCAATCTGAAAAGCCCCGTCGGACCTGACGGCAAAAAAAAAAAAAAAGTGGAGCGGAGCGGCGAGGAGGAGGAGGAGGAGGAGGGAGGGGGAGGGGGGCGCCGCCGGCACTCAACAACCAATCACCGTGTTGAGCGCCTCGAATTCGTGCACGAGAATTGACGTAATCCATAGCAACGGGGCGTCACCAGGGGCGTCACTCTTACTTTGCTCTTAGTGATTTATCCTTAGTAAGAGTAGGTCTCAGCGGCTTTGTGAATAGCTTTTAAGAAAAAACTCCTACGTAAAAACTTTTAGTGCGAGTTAGGAGCACTCCTAGCGGTAAGATAAAAGGCTTTGTGTCGTTTTCGCTAATGCTGCGTTCCAGACAGGCTTTTGAAACCGTAAATTACAGCTTCAAGTCACAACTTACGACTTTGTAGCGTTCCAGGCAACCCACTCGTGTTTTTCCGACCTGTTTTACCTGTGAAAGTCACTATAACGGCCACTCGTAACTTCCGACCCGTGAACTCGTACCAGATCGAACTGGTACGACTTCACAGGTCGGAAAAACACGAGTTACGAGTTGCCTTGAACGCACCATAACAGTCCTCGTCCCTGCGTCGCAACATTCACGGCGTCCCTTGGCTGCACACACAGCCCTGCATGCTGTTCTCTCTCCTCATTGGATAAAAACTGTAGGATACGATAAATGTTTTCTCCTCGGCTCAGAGCAGAGCAGAGTGACTGACAGACCCGTGTTTCGGTCCAAACACTCTATGTAAGTGATTGCTGTCGGAAGATATAACTATTTAAGACTTATATTAACACAAATATATCACTTAGTTCTGCTTTAACATTTCGGTTTCCGCCACCACTAATAATAACAAAATAACGATAGAGACAAAACTATATATTTATCGAAAATGGGCCCATTAACAAGTGTGGGTAGCTTAGATTCATCCACATTAACGTGAGACTTTTTTATAACCAAATAGAAATTCCTCGTTGTCCTTTTAAAGAGACAAATTTGTCCCAAGTTTCATCATCATCGCCTTTAAAAGATGCAGCTGCCATAGGTTTGAATCTGACCCACAGCCTCTTGCTGTGTTTCTGACCCCCTCTCTCCATAACTAAACCCTCCTGTCTCTACTGTACGGAAAGACAAATCCACCATAAAATAACTTGAAACCTGTGTGTTGAAGACATTGTATACACAGAGGAAGAACTGAGACAGTGCAAAGTGTGTTAGCAATAAAATATAACTCTTTACTGATGCCGAGTGGCAGACTTAAGTCACTACAACTACATAAGAAACATTTCTCTTAAACTACGAAGGAGCTAAATAAAGACATGCAACTTGCAATTTACACAGAAAAGAAATATGAGTTGCAGTTGTTGCCATGCAGAAATATTACAGCTCACAAGAAGTTAAACAAACAAAAAATACATCACAGTGCAACAAATGATTTAATAAACATTAATTGGCCAACATCGGAGTTTGATTAACAAGACCCACAGCCAAGAAAAAAAAAATCACCATTCACTGTTTGGTTCAATTTAAATTTAACTTTCTCTCTGTACTTTAATGTATTTTGTATTTTCACATTTTTTAACTGTAACTAGTTGTTCCTAACTTATTTATAGATGAGTTGAGAGTAAGATGTGTTATTTATTCACATTGGTAACCAACATTGGTTTTAAATTATTCTGATCAATATTGAACTGTAAGTTTGAAAAGAAAAGGTTTAACACTAAATTAACTGTTTTCAACTCTGCTTTGATGAGTGACCCTGGACACTTACCTCTTCAGTAAAAATCAGTGTCTTTGTGTCATGAGAAGAGAAGAACAGATTTAAACTTTATTTGATTTCATAGCTACAAAAGAAACAGATACAAGTGAAGAATGAACAAAACAAATCAAATCTAAAGATGATGTCACTGTCGGACAACTTCCTGTTTCCATCATGTGAGTCCCACCTTTACTTCAACAGCATCTAAAAACATCACATAAAACCTGTGTAAAGTTCCGGTTGTAATTATAAATGTGGAGTCTGCATGTTATTGATCTGTTGATATTGAATGTGAGAGGCTCTGATCTGACTGTAACTTCACACCAGGTCTTCCTGCTTCTCTGTTTCTTCTGTCTGTGCTGCCGTGGTGACGTCATCATAAACAGGACAAGAGTCCACCTGATGGACAGAGGTGACAAAATGAGACTCATTCATCAAACCTGCACACAATCACATTTTATTAGAGTGAGTTAGTTAGTTAGTGTTGTAGAGCCTCTCTGTCTCTCACCTCCATCATCTTTACAGCTTCATTTGATTCAGGGTTTGAACTCACAATGTTCTTCTTCCTGGATTTAAACCAACAACAAACACAACATAAAAAACATAAAACCAAAAACTAAAAGAGCATGAGTGAACTGATGGATTTTTATAGTTTTACCTCGTCCACAGATTCACAACAACCAGTGTGATCAGCATCAGGACCATCAGAGTCAACCTGATGATGTTCATGATCATTACTGATTCACCTGGAAAGTGAGAACAATAGACAGGAGATATTAGCAGTGAGGTTGATGAGCTGTGGTGCAGTAAACAGGTGTGTGATGATCAATGTGCACAACTCACCTAAAACAGTCAGATTTAAGGTGGACTTCTGACGTCCTCTCGTGTTCTGGGCTTCACAGTAATAATTCCCACTGTGTTCAGGTCTGAAGTCAGTGATGGTGAAGATCTGTCCTGAAGCTTTTGGTGAGTCTTCATCCTCCTTGTACCAGGTGTAATTAGCTGCTGGGTTAGCATCACTGCTACAGGTTAGAGTCACTGAACTGCCCTCCACTATCTCAGCAGAGGGACTCACTGACACAGAGGGAAGCTTTGGAGCATCTGGAACAGGAAATCAACAACACCGTTTGACTGCAGAGCTGCATGTTAAAGGTCCCATATTATGCTGTTTTTCAACTATTTCACATGGTTCTAAGTTGTCCAACCATATAGTATTCCTAGTGTATTGTCCCCAAATCAATCTGCAGCTCTACATCTCAGTTATCTAAAAGTGGCTCTCCAGAGCTCTCCTGCGAACGAGCCATTTCTGTGTCTGCACCTTGAAATGCAAATTAGATGTGTAAACCACGTCCACTCCACAGCTGTCACGGGGAGAGGGTGTGGTTTTCACTACAGGTACATGTGCCAGTGTTGACATTGGGACAGGGGTCGGGCATTGATTTCCGAAAAAAAAAAAAAATTCTGAGACTGGCATCTTGTCTGAAAAAATGTAAATGTTCTTTCTTTCTTTTTTTTTTCTGTGGCAGAAGGAGAAACATGGAGGGACTCCTACTACCATCAGAAAGTTCTGTGTGAAACTGTCAAATAAAAAAAACAAGTGAAACTGAGGAGCAGCACGAACTGTGCACTGTTGTATGGACTGATGAGAATATTGAGGTGGTTTTGCGCCGGGAGAGGAGACTTCCTCGTTCAGATGTCTCTCATTCCGTGATGAGGACCGCTGCGCTGATGAGAAGCGGTATCATTCCAATATTCTCTGATCCGCGATTTCATTTTAATGACAGGCGGCTGTTTTTCAGTCAATGATTCAAAAGGATCATCTGGCCGCCGCGGTACCGACTGCTCCTCCCGTATCTACCGCATCTTCATGTCAAATGACAGACGGGGGGGGCGTGTGTGTGTGTGTGTGTGTGGGGGGGGGGGGGGGGGGGGGGGGGGGGGGGCAGCACGAGAAATTAAAGCCTGGAAAACATTGTGTGGGTTAGCCTACTAATCAGTTTCATATAGATTTAAAATAAACACTCAAACTCACACAGCACATCAATAAAGACGTATTCAGACGTCCTCCTCCCCAGCTGATTCTCAGCTTCACAGTAATACTCTCCAGAGTCAGAGGACTGGATGGAGCTGAAGACCAGCTGTGGTTCTTTGTTGAGCAGTGTCAGGTTCTTCTTGTACCAGGTGTATTTAGCTGCTGAGTCAGTGTCACTGCTACAGGTCAGAGTCACTGAGCTGCCCTCCATGATTTCACCTGGAGGATTGACTGACACTGACGGCACCTTCAGAAAATCTGCAGGAGAAAACATCAACATTTGTTTCCTGAGCAGCCATGTTGTGTTGAATTAAAGTGTTTGGTTTCTGAAATAGAAGACAAAACTCACACACTGGGGGAGAGCCATGATTCTCATGTCCCTTTAAAGCACAAGAGATCATGTCTCCAGGAGACACAGAAAACCTGTCTGTATAAGAACTTCCCTCCTTAATGATTTTCCCTCCGTTCCTGATCCAGACGTAGGAAAGACGATCAGCTGGACTGCAGCTGCTGAGACACTTCAGCTCTGCCTCAGTATAAAACTGATGGACTGTTATTGTTCTGGTCACCTGCACCTCCAGAGCTGGATACAGGAGGAAGAACCCACAGTGTTAGTGGTTAACATGAAAAAATAAAATAGAATAAAAAGTGGATGTGGTAATCAGATATTCTTTGTTCTGATGATGCACCTTCTTAGATTGTTTCTCTCGATTATAAATACTTAGTAATCTCCATGTTTAACTGCATCTTGATAAATATAATCCTTCTCCAAAAAGCCATGAGAGGTTAATCACAAATCTACAAAGATTTGCTCATGGATTATTTAATCATGTTAATACTAGCCAGTCACACCCATCTACAAACCACAACCCCCTCCGATGAAAATCATGTTTTTTGTTCTTTTCACATTTTCTGATGTTAGAGGACATAGGCCTATCAGCAGAAAAATAAGTGCAAAATTGCATTTCTGTGTATTTTTGCCTTTAAATTGCTGTAAACCAACGGCAGACGCAAACTGGCAGTTTCAGGCAGACTGGGGTTGACAGAGTCATAACCCCAGGGCGGCGCACTAGTGCTTAGAAGCTCCCGCCCCGCTCTGCATCTGGCGCAAAAGTGAAAGGCTAGGTAGCTCGGTGTAAGGTGGCTCGCACCAGTCTGGTATGGGTCCGCCACAGTTTCTCACCGAGAAAAGACAAACGTTTTTTTTAACAGTGTTTAACCATCTTTCATCTCTGTCAATCAGCCCCTTGTATAGCTGGACTCGGTGCAAGGGGTCTCCGCCCACCACTCAGAGGCGCATTGCTAATGTGCTACTGGTGCTCTGCAGAAGGAGAGCCCTGGGAAATGGCAGAGGTTATGTGATTTTGGCTAAAAACTTCATAATCACAATTTTAAGACCACAGAGAATGCTTTAAAATAACTAAAAAGGATGGCTGGAGGGGGACTTTAAGGTGCTTTACTCAAATGTGATACACAAATGTTTTATTTGTGTGTCTGTGTTTGGCCGTTTGTCTTCTTACCTGTGACAGTCAGAGTTACACCAGGTAAACTGTTTCCCCATTCAAATCCTGTAGTTTTGAATTTTAAGTTATACTGAGCTGAATCTGCCTCTCTCAGGTCAGTGATTCTCAGAGTGGAGCGTCCTCTCTCTGTTTCAACAACCTGAACGCGGCCTGAATATTCAGAGTCTTTACTAAGATCCTCAGGCTCTGAGGGATTTTGCCAACGACGACTATGTTCAGGAATGAACCAGAACTTTGATTTAACATCATAATAACTGTTGTAAGCACAATAAATCTCCACTGATGATCCTTTGGAGGCACAGATTCTTCTGTCAGTGTAAATCACGCTGGTGCAGGATTTACCAAAGACACCTGAAAGATTAAATGTTTTATTAAACCAGAGTAGTACATGTTTAAAGACACAGTTGTGTTGTTAAATTACAGCAGATTTAGATACAATAATATGGTATTAATATAGAAAGAAGAAAACTGAATCCCCCATACGTTAGGTATGCAGTCATGTGCAGTAGGTTAAATGTGCCACCAGGTGGTGATATAAGTTGAAGACCCAAGTAAACTCACAGACTGGAGGAGAAGGGAAGTCCTCATGTCCTTTAAGAGCACAGTTGATGCTGTCTGAAGGATCAAAATAGTCTGAAAATGAAGCTGTTTCTGTTCCAGTTTTCTGTCCATTCTTGTACCAAGTGAAGGAAGAATGATTAGGTAGACGACAACTGCTGAGACACTTCAGCTCTGCCCACTTCCAGTAGTCTTTTAAGGTGGTCACCTGCACCTGTACACCTGGATTTCCAAAGAAGACAAGGACATTCATTTTTTATTCAGTGTGAACAAATGGAAGTCAGTTTCTGACCCTTTAATTAGAGTCATATGACCTGAATGTGAATATCTGACACACGGTAGTCTATTTTCGTAGACCAGGCTCAGGTGAGGCGCAGGTACTCCCATTTCCCACCTCCGTCCCTCCCACTGGCCCAAGTGGCAAAGAGGGAGGAGAGAAGGTGTAAGTGGGTTTAACACTGAGTAATCAAATTTTCACCAATCAAGTGAGCTCCTCTCCTCACCTTTAAATGTGCCGCGGGTGAGGCGCACTGCAATTTTGTCATTCACGTATTTCAATATGGACGAAGGAGACAGTGACACCAGACGGTCAAACCTTTTTCAGGAGGAAACTGATGTTTTGGTTCAGGACGTCCAAGCTCACAGTGGCCGAATATATGGTAAAAAGGGATGCACATTTAGATTTTTTTTTCTGATCGATAACTGACGCTCCTTACCAATTAACCGATTATTAACCGTTAACCAATAAGATTACAATGCTCGTTTTTTGAGACCAAAAAACGTTCTGACACCAGGCTTTTAACATGTTTATTGAGGATGTAAAGTCGGCGATTTTAACATGGGGGTCAATGGAGAATGCTGCTTTCTGACACCAGCCCCCAGAGGAAGCCGAGGGGATTGCAGTTTTTTGAACGCAGAAGTGAGCTTCACTTCTCAGACCGACAACTGCCCCTTTGCGTTAAACACACGTGCGACGGTGTGCTGCAACAGCTGATCAGCTTAACGTCAGCTTGACGTCCTTTTTTTTCGCGCAGCAGGTGATCTATGTCCGTGTAGGCTTTGTTGTCTGACCTTCTTTCACGTTTACTGCATGGCAAATAGGCTACTGTAAGTCCTCCAGTGGAGCTTTTTGTTGAGAAATATGACCGAAGGCACGTGGAAGTCTGCACGTGTCGACACGTCCCCATGAGTTGATGACATAAGGAGCTAATAAAAAAGTATAAATTGGTCAAAGTTCTTATTATCGGTTAACAGTTAAACAGTTAATCGTGTGAATCCCTAGCAAACAGACCTTCATGGACTGATGAAGCAGAAGTAGTCCAGGAGGAGGTTACAAATATCGTTAATCAGGTTTGCCCTGAACTAGGGTTGTGCCGATTGGCGAGCCGATCGTCTATCGGCGATTGAAAGGACAATCGGCGATGTTTTGTTTTCTTGCCGATTTTACACACACACATACTCGCTACTTTTTTATTGATCCAATAGGCCATCTGTTTTGTTTTAATGAAGCCGCTTCTCTGGCTGCTATGCTTCCAACAGATACTCTGTCAAATGACAGTGTTTCACCAATCAAATGCAGCCACTGGCAACGTCCAATCAGACGGAGCCAGGTAGTCATATGACTGCACACAAAATCTCTGTGGTAAATAGGGTGGCCACTCAGCCTCAAATTTGAGGAAACACATTTAGCTGGTGTTGTGGCTGTGACTAGGCTGCCAACGCCAGCCCTGTTATGTCACAGCCCGACGAGGTGTTCACTGATATGCCACAAATAAATTACGTCCGCCACGAATAGATTTTTCGGCTTTTGGCAACGCAATATCGTTCCGTACTGATCATAGTGCTCTTTCTCCGTTATTAGCCCTAACACAGAGAGAGAGAGAGAGAGAGAGAGAGAGAGGGAGAGAGAAGCGGACCCATTAACAAGTGTGGGTAATGTAGCCTAGATCATCCACATTAATATGAGACTCTTTTATAACCAAAAGCAAACTCCTCAGGGTCTCTTTAATCTTTCATTAACACTGATGTTTCTGTTGATCTGAACATCTGGAACAGAAACATTGTGAAATAAAATTGTTACTGTACCTGTGACAGACAAAGTAACTCCAGGTTCACCAGTGTATTTCTCTCCTGGTTTGTTTGTTGTGAACCTGAACTTGTAAACAGCTGAGTCGCTCTCTCTCAGGTCTGTGATTCTCAGAGTGCAGTCGTTGTCACCACAGAGATACTGAACACGACCTGAGTACTCTGAGTCTGCTCTCAGATCCACAGGTTCATTACCACTGGATTTTGTGAACCACAGTCTTTCTACAACTGTAGTATCATCATCAGTTCTCCAGTCTGGGTATCTGTAGGTGCAGTTTATGTTCACTGTTGATCCTACTACAGCACAGATCTGAGTTGGAGCACAGGTCACTGTCCAGTCATTCTGACCCTGTATCACTGTAACACAGAGCACAGCACAAACCACAGTCACATTTTAATATTGTGAAGCTGCATCAGTTTTTAAACCTGCAACATAACTGAACTGATTGTAAATTTACAAAACAACTTTGGCTCTCACATCATCCCACTGTGAGCCAATGAGACAAAAAAAGAGAAGGTCGCAGAGCTAACATGAACCATCACTGTGTAATCTCACCTAAGGCTGCTCTTAACTCATTGGCTGCCATTGACGACTATAGTCGTCAATCTAATTACAACCGTTCACTGCCATTGACAACTATAGTCGTCAATTGCGTTTTTCAACAGGAGGGGCTGGAGGACGGTCTGGCGGAGCTTGTCGCTTGTCCATCAATATCAATGGTCTAAAATGGCTGGCAGTATGGGGCTCTCTGCTCTGAAAATGGCTGGCAGCCAATGAGTTAACAACAGTGCTACATGATCTGTAGTAGTATTGTCCTGATACCAACACTTTGGTATTGGTACCAATATATTTCAATAGTTTTTCCAAATGGGGGGGGTCACAAAAATGATGTTGGTATCCACACGCACTCAAAGCACCACTGCCATGCCTGTTCATTGACAACAGCATGTAGTGAGAACATGAGGCTGAAGGAAAGGAGATTATTACAAGCATATTCCAGCATGAATTTAACCCATGCCCATAATTCACCGTGTGACTGAATCCCCTCGAGAGATCAAGTTTGATGACTGCAAACTTCTCTAGTTGTAGTGACTTCAGTACAGACAGCCAGATAGCAAAATACTGCTGTCTGTGGAGCCAAGAGCCAACCACAATCAAAAAAGTGGAACCCTGTATCCTTCCATCTATGCTGTTTCCTCTTCCCCGTCACCCCTGCCAGTTATATGCTTTAGTCATTCATATTTAAAAAAGTACTTTTTTAAAAATCCCAATCGCAGTATAGTACCGCGGTACCTTTTTCGTACTGGTATACCTAACAAGCTTAGTCTGTAGTGTCAAAGGGGAAATACATTGGTGCAGAGAGGAGGACAATGAAAAGTCCACTTGCTGCTGTTAAAATCATAGCTACTCCTCTCATCTCACTTAGATCAGAGACAATGAAATAATCAATATATTAGTTTAATCAAATTCTGCCACTTGCAGAGTAGAAGGACATTGCCTTGGCCTCTGTCTTTAGAAGATTGAGCGGTAGAAAACCTCGTTCCTTTCGATAACATACAGCGTTGACCACAGGACCAGGAAATGGTAAGCTCTCAGCCGACAATGGAAAGTTTTATGTGTACTCTGAAGTGTCAGTTAAGTACGAATGACTATCTTTAAATCAGTTCAACAACAGTACTGCAATAAGTCCTGCATGAAGGTTTCAATGTTGTATGACAAATAAATGCTCAGAACAGCACCATACTTCGTCAACAGTACAAAAAGGGTCCCAGCACATACAATACGAGGCATCAAACACCTGCAAGCTTTGCCTGGTTTCTTAAGACAAAAACAGAACTCAGCCATTCTTCTCCAGCCGCTTGCTAGTTGTGGGAAAGCCTCGACAAGTCGAAGTCATACCGAATATAATATAATGGGTTGCCGATAGGCTACTCAATGTACATAGCAGGAACCCCTCTACGCTGTTTCCCCTTCCCCGTAACCCCTGACAGTTATATGCTTTAATCATTCATATTTAAAAAAGTACTTTTTTTTTCTCCCAAACGCAGTATAGTACCACGGTACCTTTTTCGTGCTGGTATACCTAACAAGCTTAGTCTGTCGTATTAAACTGAAAATACATTACCTGGTGCCGAGAGGAGGAAAATGAAAAGTCCACTTGCTGCTGTTAAAATCATAGCTGCTCCTCCCATCTCACTTAGCGACATCAGAGACAACGAAATGATCAGAAAGTAAATAATTAATCAAATAATTAGTTTAATCAAATTCTGACACTCTCAGAGTAGAAGGACATTGCCTTGGCCTCTGTCCTCAGAAGAATGAGCGGTAGAAAACTTCTTTCCTTTCGATAACGTACAGCGTTGACCACAGACCAGGAAATGGTAAGCTCTCAGCCGGCAATGGAAAGTTTTACGTATACTCTGAAGTGTCAGTTAAGTAGGAATGACTATCTTTAAATCAGTCTAACAACAGTACTGCAATAAGTCCTGCATGGAGGTTTCAGTGTTGTATGATGCCATTTGTAGAGATTTAGTCTATTCACCTGTAACGTGATAAGCTGAGACATGTTCCTATTTTTTTGTCCACCGCCTTAAAAAGTGAGGGTAGGCAGACGCAACTCTTGCAGACGTTTAAATTAATTATGTCTATATATACAATATGATGGAGGTCTCAATTCACGGCTACAAGATGTCTGGAAATGTTTATGAGCTATGGTGCAGTAAACAGACTATGGATGTGCAGAACTCACCTGACACAATAACAGTCAGATTAAAGGTGGTCCTCTCGTGTTCTGGGCTTCACAGGAATAAGTCCTGAAGCTTTCGGTGAGTCTTCATCCTCCTTGTACCAGGTGTAATTAGCTGCTGGGTTAGCATCACTGCTACAGGTCAGATTGACTGAACTGCCCTCCACTATCTCAGCAGAGGGATTCACTGATACAGAGGGGAAGCAAATACTGCAGAGCTACATGTTGTAATTAAATGAGTAACATTTATGCGATTGGTAGCATGAGAATCATTGTGGCTGGAAAATATTCTTCTGGTTTCTGATCATGATTATAATAAACTGTCTTGGACACATTTTACAGCAATACATATGAGTGCTGACCCCCTGCATAATCCTCCCACTAAAGTTGTTGCTGTTTTAAGTTACAGTGAGCATGAAGACGTCCAAACAGAAAACTAGTGTACCTGTCGATCATAATGTAGACCGAGTGAGTGGAGAAAAAAAAAAACTATTATTAGACTATGAGAAATGTTGATGCATTGTTTCCTCTGTTCACTCTGTGGTCAGATTGGTGTTGCTGGCATGTATATGAGTATTCACACGTGGTTTATTCTGCACGTGATTGGAGATCACAAAGACTTAGACTACCGTCAACGACACAGGAAGAACAAATGTCAACACCCAGTTCTTTTTGAGCCTCGGTAGATGCTTTTGTTCTCTTAAACAGAAGGTCCAGACATTTGTATGCAGTTACTGAATCCTTCCGATGAACCAGCTCCATTTATACAGTTAATTCAAACAGCACAACCCTCACTGTGCAGTAACACTCACCACTTAAATGTTGAAGTTCGGTTTTGCAACAAAGGATTAAAAAATGGGGAAAAAAATTCTTTATCAGAGTAATTTTTAAACAAAAGTAATAATGTTATCAATACTATTACTAATGATAATCAGTGTTGTGATGCATGATCTGAATCATACAGTTTTAGAGTCAAAGACATCAGCAAAAATATTGTATGTTACAACTGTTTAATCAATGTCAACAACAGACTGCATGTCACAGATTCAACAATGTACATTGAAATGATGTAAATATGAATAATGGAAAAAGTTAAAAAGGGATAAATGAACAAACATGGTGCCAAGAATAAAAATATAAAACAAAAATACTTTTTACTAACATCCATCTATCTTCAGCAGATCCACCAATGAGACCCAGACTTCCCTTTCCCCAGCTACATTAGTCAGCTCTGACTGGGGGATCCCGAGACATTCCCAGGCCAGGCTGGAGATATAATCCCTCCACCTGGTCCCCCATCTGCTCTGTGGCCTACTTGCAGCTGGACGAGCCAGGAACACCTCCCTCGGGAGGCACACTGAAGGCATCCTTACCAAATGCCTGAACTACCTCAACTGGCTCCTTTCAATGCAAAGGAGCAGCAGGTCTACTCCAAGTCTCACTTGGATGGCTGAACTTCACACTTTATCTCTAAGGGGAGGGTGGCTGGGGTCTCCAGCCACCTTGAGGCAAAGATTAATTCCCAAACCAGAGTAGGTGGTCCACCGGTTTCCTGCTGAAAATCATGGTCTCATATTTGGAGGTGACTTCATCCCAACCACTTTACACTCATCTGTGCTGAATGGCGCCATGAGGACCACATCATCTGCAAATAGCATTGAGGCAATCCTCACCCAACCAACCTGCAACCCCCCACCCAGCAACTAGCACTTGATATGCTGTCCATGAAGATCACAAACATAATTGGTGACAAGGTGCAGTCCTGGTGGAGACCAACACTCACTGGGAACACATCCGGCTTAGTGCCAAAAAACTGAAGCTGCTGCTTTGGGAATACAGGGATTGGATAGCCCTGAGACGTGCCCCACCACCCTATACTTCTGCAGCACCTCCCACAGAATATCACAACCCAATTGTACACCTTCTCCAAATCCATTAAACACATGTGGACTGGATACTCCCATTTCGCCCTCCAAGATACCTGCAGGAGTCAACAGCTGGTCTGTTGTTCCAAGACCGGTGCAAACGTTTTACTACCATCTGGTGGAAGCAGGCAGAATCTCCAACCGCTACAAAAAAAAATATGCTCTCAAAGGATGCTCTCCAGCAACCTAGATAATAACCTATAACTGGTAAGTGTCCACAGCTTTAGAGAGCACAAGCTCAATCATGTGGTGTCCATTCCAGTGAGTCTATTTACATGTTGATCAGCTCCTCTCTTCTAAGAGAGCAACAGAGCCAAACCATCTGTTGTAAGAATAAACACAGTGAAAATATATCTGAATTCTGCTGGAGAATCTGAGTGAAAACTAACAAGTGAAAAAAGAGATCAGGGAAAGAAAGTGTTGTATATACAGAAGAAGGATGACTAGTTTTGTGACATCACTGTGTTCTTGACCTTGGACCCTAACTGTGCACCACAAGCTGTTGGAAATGATTTACTGTCATTTGTCTCTTTACTACCATCTAGTGGCAGAAAGAGGGAAGCTAATAAGAAAATGTTCATTCTCCAGGGCCTCTGTGATTTAATGTTGGTGTTTCACCTAAATGGTACAAACCAACTTTAGTTAACCAATACACAGGTTTGGTTTTATTTCAGTACTGTTGATATGAAATATTTTATTTATAATAGATTATTTTGGGTGAGACCTTATGTTCAGCAAAAACGGGATGAACAGGTGATATCCAAAGTAAAGTAAAAAAAAAAAATGTTGTTGATGATGGACAAGACACAGGTCTCAGTTTCTGGTAGCCATACCTCTGGCTCAGTTTCTAATTATCTGTGTCCACAGACAGGAAGTGGTGACATCTCTTTTCTCTTACAGCTCCTGGAGGTCTGTTGGAGCAGCTGCATGGAGACAGGAGGAGGAACTCAGCTGACCCAGAAACATGTCAGACAATAAAGGTAAAGGTAAAGGTAAAGGTACTTTATTTGTCACATATACAGCTAGTACAGTGAAATTCTTTCTCTGCATTTAACCCAATGACACATTCACTATTTATCCAGTAGTTCAAGGAAAAATCATAATTGTGTGTCTTCCATAAGAATAAAAAAAAACATTTACCATGTCAGAGTCAGTGTCTTCTGAGGGGTTTGTTGACTGAGCTGTACAGAGCAGTTGGATCCTCTGAAGCTTCCTGACCTCTGGTTCTGAGAGGAACGTAAATTAAATCCAGAGATCATTAAGAAAAAGAAAAATGCTGTTACTGTCAGAGATGGGAACATTCAAAAGTTAGCATAAAATGTGGAAAAACATGTCAACAGAATGATTGATAATGATGTTCATTTGTGAGGAGATGCTCACCTCTGGGCTGGACTGGCACTGTGGTTAAATTTTACAGCATCGTACACAACCATGTCTTCTTGTTTCTTGACCTTCTTGTGTCTTCTGGCCTGAGCCACGTTGACGTTGGAGTAAACAGCTTGATCTTTAGAAAAGTGGACACTGGCATAGTGAAGATGATCCTGCACCTCGGATGGTTGTGTCTGTCAATAGTGGGGGAAAAAAGTAATTATTCACTTGATAGGCTCACACCTACAGGCAATTTAGTGCCACCAGTCAACTTCTGTGCATGTTTTTGACTTTGGGAGGAAGCTGGAGAGAAACCACACAGACACAGGTAGAACATGCAAACTCCTCCCAGAACTGGGAATCGAGCCCACAATGATCTTACTATGAGTCAATGGAGTTAACAACCAGACCACTGTGCCACCCAAACAAATAAACAAACAAACACCAGTGCACTGGGGATCATCTTTCTCACCTGTTCCCTTTCGTCTGGACTCTCTCCAGCCTCAGACCTCTGCTCAGACACCCTCTTTTTTCTAGGAGAATTAATTTAAAAAGTTTTAATCTCATTGAATGACATGAACTGATTTTAAATGAGGTTATGAACTAATATTTGGGGAAACAGAACTGCTCACATGATCCAGAGGAAGACAGAAAAGAGTAGGATTACTAGGGCCACGACAGAGACTATTGTAACAGCTGTTAACTTCCATGATCCTAAAAAAGAGAGAACACATGAAAATAAATGAAAAGAGCTACAGTGTAACAGGAAGTTACCCAGTATAGTAATAACTTGGTTTTATAAACTTTGTCTTCTAAAGTCTTACAACCAGGCAAGACAGACAACACACCATTCTCAAGGACATGATACCTTGGGAAGAAAAGTTGAGATCCCACATTAAAAGATGTCTACAGCTACAGCCCAGACAGAGTGTTATGATTTCTGACACAGTCTGTGTGTAACTCACCTGAAATAGTCAGATTTAAGGTGGACTTCTGTCGCCCTCTCGTGTTCTGGGCTTCACAGTAATAATTCCCACTGTGTTCAAGTCTGAAATCAGAGATGGTGAAAATCTGTCCTGAAGCTTTTGGTGAGTCCTCATCCTCCTTGTACCAAGTGTAATTAGCTGCTGGGTTAGCATCACTGCTACAGGTCAGAGTCACTGAACTGCCCTCCACTATCTCAGCAGAGGGACTCACTGACACAGAGGGAAGCTTTGGAGCATCTGGAACAAGAAATCAACAACACTGTTTAACTGCAGAGCTGCATGTTAATATTAAATTAATGACAGTCAATATTTCTGAGTCTAGCAACACCAGAAATTAAAGGCTGGAAAACATTGTGTGGGTTAGTCTACTAATCAGTTTCATATAGATTTAAAATAAACACTCACACTCCACATCAATAGAGATGTATTCAGACGTCCTCCTTCCCAGTTGATTCTCAGCTACACAGTAATACTCTCCAGAGTCAGAGGACTGGATGGAGGTGAAGACCAGCTGTGGTTCTTTGTTGAGCAGTGTCAGGTTCTTCTTGTACCAGGTGTATTTAGCTGCTGAGTCAGTGTCACTGCTACAGGTCAGAGTCACTGAGCTGCCCTCCATGATTTCACCTGGAGGATTCACTGACACTGACGGCACCTTCAGAAAATCTGCAGGAGAAAACATCAACATGTGTTTCCTGAGCAGCCATGTTGTGTTGGATTAAAGTGTTTTGTTTCTTAAATAGAAGAGAAAACTCACACACTGGGGTAGAGCCATGATTTTCAAATCCCTTTAAAGCACAAGAGATCATGTCTCCAGGATAAAATCTGTCTGTATGAGAACTTCCTTCCTTCTTGATTTTTTTTCTGTTCAAGATCCAAATGTAGGAAAGACGATCAGCTGGACTGCAGCTGCTGAGACATTTCAGCTCTGCCTCAGTATAAGACTGATGGACTGTTATTGTTCTGGTCACCTGCACCTCCAGAGCTGAATACAGGAGGAAGACCCCACAGTGTTAGTGGTTATGTTCTTTAATATATCTACAAAGACTCGTTTATGGATTATTTAATCATGTTCATAGCAGCTCCTCATATCCAACTACAACCTTTTAAGGTGCTTTATACAAATGTGTGTGTCTGTGTTTGTCAGTTTGTGTTCTTACCTGTGACAGTCAGACTTGTACCAGGTAAACTGTTTCCCCATTGAGACCCTTTAGTTTTGAATTTAAATTTATACTGAGCTGAATCTGTCTCTCTCAGGTCAGTGATTCTCAGAGTGTAGAGTCCCCTCTCTGTTCCAACAACTTGAACACGACTTGAATATTTAGAGTCTTTACTAAGATCCTCAGGCTCTGAGGGATTCTGCCAATGATGACTACGTTCAGGACTGAACCAGAAATTTGATTCAACATCAAAATAACTGTTGTAGGTACAAGAAATATCCACTGATAATCCTTTGAAAGCACAGATTCTTCTGTCAGTGTAAAATATTCTGGTGCAGGATTCACCAATGACACCTGAGGGATCAAATGTTTGATTAAACCAGAGTAGCAACTACTGTACATTTTTAAAGACATAGATGTGTTGTTAAACAACATGGTGTTAATTATAGAAACAGAAAACTGAGTCATCCATGTTATATGCAGTCATGTGCAGTAAGTTAAATGTGCCACCAGGTGGTGATATAAGTTGAAGACTGAAGTAAACTCACAGACTGGAGGAGAAGGGAAGTCCTCATGTCCTTTAAGAGCACAGTTGATGCTGTCTGAAGGATCAAAGTAGTCTGAAAATGAATCTGTTTCTGTCCCATTTTTCTGTCCATTCCTGTACCAAGTGAAGGAAGACTGATCAGGTGGACGACAACTGCTGAGACACTTCAGCTCTGCCCTATTCCGGTCGTATGTTGAGGGGGTCACCTGCACCTGTAGACCTGGATTTACAAAGAAGATAGGAAATATATTTTTTGTGAACACATGAAAGTTTTTGACCCTTCTAACTTCTACTGAAGTCATCATGTCACGTGAATGTGAATATCTGATCATACAGTAAGTGAGCCTAGAGGGGAGTTACCATCATCTCATCATATACAAACAGTCGTCATCATGTGATCCAGAGTTCATAGTGAAGCCCATTAAGCTATTAGTAGGTGGAGCTCTGAGCTCAGATTGTCTGTTAATGGACTCATTAACAAGTGTGGATAATGTAGGTTCATCCACATTAATATGAGACTCTTTTATAACCAAGAGCAAACACCTCGGGGTCTCTTTAATCTTTCATTAACACAGCTGTTTCTGTTGATCTGAACATCTGGAACAGAAACATACTAAAATAAAATCCTTACCTGTGACAGACAAAGTGACTCCAGCTTCACCAGTGTATTTATCTCCTGGTTTGTTTGTTGTGAAGCTGAACTTGTAAACAGCTGAGTCGCTCCTTCTCAGGTCTGTTATTCTCAGAGTGCAGTCGTTGTCACCACAGAGATACTGAACACGACCTGAGTACTCTGAGTCTGCTCTCAGATCCACAGGTTCATTACCACTGGATTTAGTGAACCACAATCTTTCTCCAACTGTAGTATCATCATCAGTTCTCCAGTCTGGGTATCTGTAGGTGCAGCTTATGTCCACTGTTGATCCTACTACAGCACAGATCTGAGTTGGAGCACAGGTAACTCTCCAGTCATTCTGACCCTGTATCACTGTAACAGAGCACAGCACAAACCAGTCACATTTTAATATTGTGAAGCTGCATCAGTTTGTAAACCAGCAACAAAACTGAACTGATCGTAAATTTACAAAACAACTTTGGTTCTAACATTATCCCACTGTGAGCCAAAGAGACAAAGATGATCAGATTGTAGAGCTAACATGAACCACCATTGTCTCATCATCTAATCTCACCTGAGGCTGCTCTGAACTACAGTATTACATAGTGATACAACTAAAGGACATAGTTTAAACGTAATAATATAGTAATAAGGAGAGAAACACACATTTTTATTGCTCGTTTCTGTTGCAGTGTGTTATTGATAAGGAGCAATGGGTCCTGTCATTGTGGGGAAATGATACTGTATGTGCATCAGCTGTATGTGGCTGTAGTAGGAGATATTTTACTCTGATGACAGATGTAGCTAAATGCACTGCCGCTTCATCATCTCACTGCAGGTTAGTGCAGTCTAACAGTGAGTGAGTCTCGGGGTACCATAGCCACAAAGCTGGAGCAGGGCCGAGGTTAGCATGTGGTTATCTGGCAATCTCTGGGGGCAAGGGGGAGGGGAAACAACGCGCTGCAGTGTTTTCAATTTGACTGCAGCAACAGTTTTGGCCACAACCCTACAGTATATACAGCTCCTTTAATGCACATAGCAGGAACCCTATATCTTGGTCTGGCTCTGTCTCTCTTTTACACACTCTTTTTCTCTCTGCTGTTTCCTCTTCCCCGTCACCACTTACAGCTGTATAAAAAAGTACAAGAGGGGTACTCTTGAATAATATACATAAAAGAAGACCAACTTCCGGTTCTGACTTTTTTTTTTAATGTATATTTATTGGGCTTTTCGCCTTTAATCGATAGTGTAGTAGTAGAGAAATACAGGAAATGGCAGAGAGAGGGGGCATGACAGGCAGCAAATTAAGGGCCACCCGAGTCTGGAATCGCTACGTGGCCGGCTGCTGCGAGGACTATTATGGGGCGCCTGCTCTACCAACCCAGCTAAACAACGCCCCACAGTTGTGACTTTTAGTATGGAGTAGATGTACTTCCTTGTCCGCCATCTTCTTCTTGTTTTTTCTTTTTTACAAACGCAGTACTGTACCGTTTTAATTGCTTTAGTACCGCGGTACATTTTCAGTACTCAAATTAATTTGTATAGCACTTTTCATGATTAAGTGATAAAGTAAAGTATAATACAATAAAACAATATAATTATATATATATATATATATATATATATATATATATATATATATATATAAAATTCAGCTAAAAGCTAGACTAAAAAGTTTTGCTTTTAAAAGTATGTACAATGTGAGTTGCCCTCAGGTAGAATGTTCCAAAGTCGGGGGCCATAGTAATAAAAAGATGACTCACCATAGTTTAAGTTTCAACTTTTGGTACTACTAAAAAACGATTAGGACTTAAGAGCTCTCAGAGGCTCATGTCATAAAAGCAAGCATTAAGACCTTTATGAACCAGAAAGAACCTTAAAATCAATTCCTAAACTAACAGGCAGCCAATGCAGTGACTTTAAAACCAGTATACCTCACAAGCATAGTGTCAAAGTGGAAACACATTACCTGGTGCAGAGAGAAGGAAAATGAAAAGTCCACTTGCTGCCGCTGTTAAAATCATAATTGCTACTCCTGTCTCACTTTGCAACTTCAGAGTCGATGAAATAATCTAAGTAAATATTAGTTTCGTCAAATTCTTCCACTCACAGAGCAGAAGGACATTGCCTTGACCTCTGTCCTCAGAAGAATGAGCGGGAGAAAAAAACTTCTTTCTTCTCGATATCATTAACATACAGTGTTGATCACATGCCAGGAAATGGTAAGCTCTAAGTCGACAATGGAAAGTTTTACACGTACTCTGAGGTGTCAGTTAAGTAGGAACAACTATTTCTAAATCACGGCAATACAACGGTACAGCAATACGTTGTGCATGAAGGTTTTGATGTTGTATAATGCCGTTTGCAGCATTTAGACTGATTTAGTCTGTTCACCTGCACTGTGCTAAGCTGACACTTGTTTGTATGGTTTTGTCCACCTTAAACTAACAGCTAATAGGCTAAACAACAGACACAACTCTTACAGACATTTAAATTAACTTGTGTTTTCATTAGTGAGTATGATGGAGGTCTCAGTTCACAGCTACAAGACGTCTGGAAATCCTGACATTTTCTTTTTATCTATGTTTTGATGATGAATGTGCAGAAATCACCTGACAGTCAGATTTAAGGGGACTTCTTACATCCTCTTGTGTTCTGGGCTTCACAAGAATAATCAGGTCTGAGGTCAGTGATGGCGAAGATCTCTCCTGAAGCTCCATTATGTCAGGACAACATTGTTCTGGTTTCTGATCCGCTTCATATAGATTTTATAATAAACTGTCTTAGACACATTTTACATTAGTAGATATGAGTGCTGACACCCTGCATAATCCTCTCACTTGTTGACGTTGTTGCTGTATTAAGTTAACAGTGAACATGAACACGTCCAAACAGAAAACTGGTGGACCTGTCAATCATAATGCAGACCGAGTGAGTGGAAAAAAAACAAACTATTATTAGACTATGAGAAATGTTGTTGCATTGTTTCCTCTGTTCACTCTGTGGTCAGATTGGTGTTGCTGGCATGTATATGAGTATTCACATGTGGTTTCTTCTGCATGTGATAGGAGATTACAAAGACATAAACTACTGTTAACAATACAGGAAGAACAAATATCAAAGTCTAGTTCTTTATTTTTAGCCTTGGTAGATGCTTTTGTTCTGTTAAACAGAAGGTACAGACATTTGTAAATAGTTACTGAATCTTTCAGATGAACCAGCTCCATTTATACAGTTATTCACCACTCACCACCACTTCAACGTTGAGGTTTAGAAAAGCAACAAAGGATGAAAGACTGGGGAAAAAGTATTTTTAAGGATGGTTTTGCTTATTAGCGTCATTTAGATGGTGGTTATGGCCCTATAGTATGACCCACACAATGTGAAGAGCAAAAGGAACAAAACAAATCTATTCTCTCTAGTGGCTACAGGCCTGCAGAGAAATTGACCAATAGGAGCCATGAGGCCTGGATGGCTCCTATTGGTCAATTTCTCTCTCGTACCCATCTAATCCCCTCGACTCGACTGGTCAATACCGGTAGCTGGTGCACAGCGGCGGCAACGGGACTGCCAGTACGGGCACCCCCCAATAATAACCCTCATCAACGTTGTTTATTGATAAAGCCAGTGGATTGAGACACTTTAGGGGGGTTATTATTTATGCAATAAAAGAAAAAAAATCCGCACACCAAAAAAGAGCTCCCTTCAGAGGATATAATAGCGTGACGTTTCGAGCAACGTAGCGTGACGTTTCGAGCTACGAGAAACGTCAGTTTGCTCGAAATAGCCTAGCAGTTTGAAAAAGAGCATTGTTTTGCTCGAAACGTCATGCTATTAAATCCTCTGAAGGGAGCTCTTTTTTGGTGTGCGGATTTTTTCTTTTATTGCATTGATTCCTCTTTGATCCAGCACCCATCCCAATTGGGCCTACCCGATGTGCGTGTCTCTCTCTCTCAATTTTGGGTTATTATTTATGGCCCTTTTCCACTAGTGCAACTTGGTCAACGGGTCTCTACTCTATTTTTTTTTTTGCTTTTCCACTACCACTTGAACAGGACGTCCGACATGAGAATCAAACCCGCTAAGTTTAACTGAGTAAGATAGTTTACCTTAGTAGTCGCGAGTGCCCGACCCAGTGCAGGACTCTGCTGTAAAGGTGGAGACATGCGGCGGTGGTGTATTTGAGACAATAAAAAAAAGAAGAAAAAAGAAATAAATTTGAAGGAGTGGCGGCTTGGATTTAGGAATGGCGGGCCACCACCCCTAAATGAATGTAGAGGAAACACTGCATCTGCAGAAAATGCTATTACTGTTTGTTACAACTGTTTAATTAATGTTAACAACTCACTGAATGTCACAGATTCAACAATGTACATTCAAAGGATGTAATTATGAATAATGGAAAAAAAATGAAATAGTAATAAATGAAAAAAAATGGTGTCAAAAATAAAGAAACAAACATACTTTTTTACTACCATCCATCTATCTTCAACCGCTTATCGGAGGTCAGGTTGTGGGACTTCCCTTTCCCCAGCTAGGTCAGCCAGCTCTGACTGGGGGATACTGAGATGTTCCCTGGTCATCGGTCTGCTCTGTGGCCTCCTTGCAACTGGACGTGCAAGGAAAACCTTCCTGGGGAGACGCACTGAAGGCATCCTTGACACATGTCTGAACCACCTCAACTGGCTCCATTCAATGCAAAGAAGCAGCAGGTCTACTCCGAGTCTCTGATGGATGACTGAACTTCTCACCTTATCTCTAAGAGGAGGGTGGCTGGGGTCTCCGGTTGCGCTGATTCTCTGGCTAATCTCACGGTCCAGAGGTGGTCCACTGGTTTCCTGCTGAGAACCGTGGCCTCAGATTTGGAGGATCTGACCCTAATCCAAACCACTTTGCACTCAGCTGTGAACTGATCCAGTGAGCACTAAAGGTCACAGGCCAGTGGTGCCATAGGGACCACATCAACTGCAAATAGCCCTGATGCAATCCTCACCCAACTAACCTGCAACCCCCCCAACCAGCGACTAGCACTTGACATCCTGTCCATGAAGATCACAAACAGGATTGGTGACATGGCGCAGCCCTAGTGGAAACCCACACGGAAATACATCTGACTTAGTGCTAAGAAACTGAAGCTGCTGCTTTGGAAATAGGGATTGGATTGCCCTGTGAAATTCCCCCTTCACCCCATACTCCTGCTGCACCTCCCACAGAATACCCTGGGGAACCCAATAGTACAGTACATCTTACTACGTCTTCAAATCCATTAGACACATGTGGACTAGATGAGCATACTCCCAGGCGCCCCTTCAAGATACCTGCAAGAGTCAACAGCTGGTCTGTTGTTCCAAGACCGGCACAAACGTTTTACTACCATCTTGTGGAAGCAGGCTGAAATTCCAACTCCTACAGAAAAAGGGTGCTCTCAAAGGATGGCCTCCAGTGGTCTAGATAATAACCTATAACTGGTAAGTGTCCACACCTTTAGAGAGCACAAGCTCAATCAAGTGGTGTCCATTCCAGTGAGTGTATTTACATGTTGATCAGCTCCTCTCTTCTAACAGAACAACAGATCCAAACAATCTGTTGTAAGAATAAACAAAGTGAAAATATAACTGATCTGGTGACTTTACAGCTGGAGAGTGAAAACTAATCTACTAAACAACTGAAAAAAAGACATCAGGAAAAGAAAAAGTGTTGTGTACAGAAAAAGTATGACTAGTTTTGTGACACCACTGTGTTCTTGACCTTAGACCCTAACTGTGCATCACAAGCTGTTGGAAATGATTTACTGTCATTTGTCTTTTTTTGCCTTTTCTACCATCTAGTGTCAGAAAGAGGAAACTACAGCTAATAAGCAAGTTGGTCAAACTTTTATTGTTTTTTTTTACAGCCATGGTACATGGTACATTAAGATACATGAAAACGCATGTAATATGGACACAGATTGCAGGAAACATAAACAGGGTGATAGATAAAAATGAAAGTAAATTTATAATAATAATGATAACATTACATAATATTACAACGTTACAGGATCCCACTGGGAGAAACCAACTTCTCAGAATACTCTCTTCACTTTTGCATTTGTAAGTCGTGACTCAACAACTTCATTCTGTACAGTCCAGTCCACAATCAGCCACAGTTTTTAGCCATTTATATTCAGTCTCATCACCTGGGTCCCTTTGCCAAATCACTTTCACTTTCAAGTCACTACTCACAGTAGACTAAAGAAATAGCACTGAATTAAAAGTAAATTCAATGACAATTAACACTGTAAAGTTGTAGCGAGAAAGAAATTAAGAAAAGCTTTACATTTTTGTCTAAAAATAAGAATATACTTATAAACTAAACTAATGTGTGCTAAAAATAAATTAGTTATTTCATGATAAAAATGAATGTAACAGAGAGCATACAGGAACAACATATTTTCACATGTGAGATTGATGAAATGGACAAATGATACTAACCTCACAATAAATGAAAAACTGGTTAAAGAAGAGTAAGAAAAGACGTTCTTACTGAGACCTAGTGGTGGCCTTTGGTAAACCAAATCTAGAAAAAACAACAGTGTTTCCCTCAAGCAGAGAAGAAGCTAAAGAAAAAGCTACAATTTATAAATGTATACAGAAAATATCACAGACAATGGAAAATCAAAAAAATTAATCATAGCTCAAAAAACAATTAAGCTTGAAGTGGTGACACCTGAGTTTCACCACTAGAGGACGGTAACACATCAGAGACACTCAATCAGGCTGAAAAGGCTTCACAATCAATGAACTACAATCCATCCACCTTTGATAAGTGACCCCAGAAATTCACAGCTTCAAGTATAAAATCAGATCGTCTTCACTGAAAACTGTCTTTGCATCTTCAGTAACATCCTAAATCATGATAAACCACTGAACTGTGGCACATTTCATCCACGTGACAAAAGAACAGAGCTGCTACATGAAATAATAATAATCATTTTTTTTGTGTGTGCCAGTGACTCATTCTTTAAATTACACACAATCACATTTTATCACTAGTTTCTGCAGTTAAAATATGAATTCACTTCAGAGCATTGATGAGTCAAGTTGTGATGATGCTGATGTAGAGTCAGTTCTGTTAGTGTTGTAGAGCCTCTCTGTCTCTCACCTCCATCATCTCTACAGCTTCATTTGGTTCAGGGTTTGAACTCAGAGTTTTCTTCTTCCTGGATTTAAACCAACAACAAACACAATATAAAAAAACAACAACATAAAACCAAGAACAACAAAAATGTTTTATAGTTTTACCTCGTCCACAGATTCACAACAACCAGTGTGATCAGCATCAGGACCATCAGAGTCAACCTGATGCTGTTCATGATCATTACTAATTCACCTGGAAAGTGAGAACAACAGACAGGAGATGCAGTCAGTCAGTGTCGTCCATGTGCAGTATGATGGAGGTCTCAGTTCACAGCTAGAAAACGTGGAAATCTTGACATTTTCATTGTGTCATTTATTTCTTTATATGTTGATGAGCTGTGGTGCAGTAAACAGGTGTGTGATGATGAATGTGCAGAACTCACCCGAAACAACAACAGACAGATTTAAGGTGGACTTCTGACGTCCCATTGTGTTCTGGGCTTCACAGGAATAATTCCCGCTGTGTTCAGGTCTGAGGTCAGTGATGGTGAAGATCTGTCCTGAAGCTTTTGGTGAGTCTTCATCCTCCTTGTACCAGGTGTAATTAGCTGCTGGGTTAGCATCACTGCTACAGGACAGAGTCACTGAACTGCCCTCCACTATCTCAGCAGAGGAACTCACTGACACAGAGGGAAGCTTTGGAGCATCTGGAGGAGGAAACATCAACAACACAATGGTAATGTGTTTGGTCGCATGAGATATATTGAGGCTGGAAAAAATTGGTCTTGTTATTAATCAGTTTCATATAGATTTTATAACACATGCTCTCACTCACATTTCACATCAATAGAGATGTATTCAGACGTCCTCCTCTCCAGCTGATTCTCAGCTTCACAGTAATACTCTCCAGAGTCAGAGGACTGGATGGAGCTGAAGACCAGCTGTGGTTCTTTGTTGAGCAGTGTCAGGTTCTTCTTGTACCAGGTGTATTTAGCTGCTGAGTCAGTGTCACTGCTACAGGTCAGAGTCACTGAGCTGCCCTCCATGATTTCACCTGGAGGATTCACTGACACTGACGGCACCTTCAGAAAATCTGCAGGAGAAAACATCAACATGTGTTTCCTGAGCAGCCATGTTGTGTTGGATTAAAGTTTTGTTTCTTAGATAGAAGAGAAAACTCACACACTGGGGGAGAGTCATGATTCTCATGTCCCTTTAAAGCACAAGAGATCATGTCTCCAGGAGAAAACCTGTCTGTATAAGAACTTCCCTCCTTCATGATTTTCTTTCTGTTATTGAACCAGACGTAGGAAAGACGATCAGCTGGACTGCAGCTGCTGAGACACTTCAGCTCTGCCTCAGTATAAGACTGATGGACTGTTATTGTTCTGGTCACCTGCACCTCCAGAGCTGGAGACAGGAGGAAGAACCCACAGTATTAGTGGTTAACATGAAAACATAGAATAGAATGAAAAGTGCATGTGGTGATAATGCACCTTCTTATACTGTTTCTCTCTTTCGTAAATACTCAGTAATCTCCCTGTTTAACTCCAGAGCTTAAAAAAATATAATCCTCCTTTGAGCTTCATCACTAATGTGTTTGTGTTCTTACTTGTGACCGTTAGAGTTGTCCCAGGTAAACTGTTTCCCCATTCAAACCATCCCGCTTTGAATGTGAAGCGATACTGAGCTGAATCTGTCTCTCTCAGGTCAGTGATTCTCAGAGTGGAGCGTCCTCTCTCTGTTTCAACAACCTGAACACGACCTGAATATTCAGAGTCTTTACTAAGATCCTCAGGCTCTGAGGGATTCTGCCAACGACGACTACGTTCAGGACTGAACCAGAACTTTGATGTCACGTAAAAATAACTGTTGTAAGTACAGGATATCTCCACTGATGATCCTTTGGTGGCACAGATTCTCCTGTCAGTGTAAATCACTCTGTTGCAGGATTCTCCAGAGACACCTGAAAGATTAAATGTTTTATTAAACCAGAGTAGCAACTACATGTTTAAAGGCACAGTTGTGTTGTTAAATTAGAGCAGAGTTCAATACAATAATATGGTGTTATTTTGGCCCGGCTCAACAGCTGCACAAAGGATGGTAGACACAGTGAAGGGCTAAACAAAATAATCAATTTATTGGCCAACTGAGATTAATCAAACCCAAAATGTCAGGTAAATAGTGAGGTGTGAGTTTCAGCAAAGTCAGTGGTGTGGGTGCCGGGTGTCGGTGTTGACTGGGTGTGAAATGTAATGAGGTATAAAAAGAAATTATAAGGTCGGGGAGTGGAAAGCCTGGCTGCCACACCACACCAGCAGAGAATGACTCAGAAAACCGGAGGAGAAACAGCACACATGCAGGCCAGCGGGATGCTACATGCATGCCGGGGACCATCACAGTGTTAATATAGACATATAAAACTGAGTCCTCCGTATTATAGATACATGCAGTCATGTGCAGTAGGTTAAATGTGCCACCAGGTGGTGATATGTAAGTGGAAGACTGAAGTAAACTCACAGACTGGAGGAGAAGGGAAGTCCTCATGTCCTTTCAGAGCACAGTTGATGCTGCGTGAAGAATCAAACTTGTCAGAAAATGAAGCTGTTTCTGTCTCAGTTTTCTGTCCATTCTTGTACCAAGTGAAGGAAGAATGATCAGGCAGACGACAACTGCTGTGACACTTAATCTGTATCCAGGTCTGGTAGTTTTTATAGGGGGCCACCTGCACCTGTAGACCTGAATTTCCAAAGAAGAAAGGAAATATATTTTTCATTCAGTGTGGATGAATGGAAGTCAGTTTTTGACCGTTTAATTTCTTCTACTGGAGTCACCATGTGGCCTGAATGTAAATATCTGATCACACAGTAATGTCCATATGTGAGTCTAGAGGGGAGTTACTATACCACCATCTCCTCATGTATTACCAGTCGTTATTATGTGATCCAAAGTTCACTCTGAATCCCATTAAGTCATTAGTAAGTGGAGCTCTGAGCTCCGATTGTCCTCATCTTTCATTAACACAGCTGTTTCTGTTGATCTTAACATCTGGAACATACTAAAATAAAATTGTTACCTGTGACAGACAAAGTGACTCCAGCTTCACCAGTGTATTTCTCTCCTGGTTTGTTTGTTGTGAAGCTGAACTTGTAAACAGCTGAGTCGCTCTCTCTCAGGTCTGTGATTCTCAGAGTGCAGTCGCAGAGTGCACCACAGAGATACTGAACACGACCTGAGTACTCTGAGTCTGCTCTCAGATCCACAGGTTCATTACCACTGGATTTAGTGAACCACAGTCTTTCTTCAACTGTAGTATCATCATCAGTTCTCCAGTCTGGGTATCTGTAGGTGCAGCTTATGTCCACTGTTGATCCTACTACAGCACAGATCTGAGTTGGAGCACAGGTCACTGCCCAGTCATTCTGACCCTGTATCACTGTAACACAGAGCACAGCACAAACCACAGTCACGTTTTAATATTGTGAAGCTGCATCAGTCTGTAAACCACTGTGAGGAAGAGACAAAGACGAGAAGACTGCAGAACTAAACAGGGCCATCATCATCTAATCTCTACTACTCTGAATAACAGTGTTACATAGTCAAAGTGTAAATATATTACCTGATACAGAGAGAATGAAAATGAGTAGTCCAATCGCTGCCGTTGTTAAATTCATAGCTGCTCCTCTCATCTCACTTAGTGATACCAGAGACAATGAAATAATCAGAAAATAAATAATCACTAAGTTATAAATTAGTTTTTATCAAATTATTTCACTCACAGAGTAGCAGGACACGTCTTGACCTCTGTCTTTAGAAGAATGAGCAGCAGAACAAAGACTTCCTTCCTTTCTATAACTTATTATCAACTTATAGTGTTGACCACAGACCAGGAAATGGTAAGCTCTCTGCAGACAATGGAAAGTTTTACATGTACTCTCAGGTATCAATGAAGTAGGAAGAACTATCTTTAAATCAGTCCAATACAACATTACTGCAGTAAGTCCTACATTAAAGTGTCAATGTTGTATGATGCTGTTTGTATAGATTTAGTCTTTTCGACTTCACTGTGCAATTGTTCCTATGATTTTGTCCTCCCTCTCCAAAACAGCCAGGGTAGGCTGATCGATAGACACAACTCTTCCAGACATTTAATTATGTGTCATAATTAGTAGACAAGTTATACATGGAGATGTGGACTTGTGGAGTCAGTGATGGTGAAGATCTGTCCTTGAAGCTTTTGGTGAGCTACACAATACTCTCTCAGGAACTGGGTCAAGGCGGGGGGAGTGGCCAGAATAATATTATCTCTTAGTAGTTGCTATGAACATGAAGGCGTCCAAACAGAAAACTGTTGGACATGTCAATCATAATGCAGACCGAGTGAGAGAAGAACAAAAAATTATTATTAGACCATGAGACATTTTGTTGCATTGTTTCCTCTGTTCACTCTGTGGTCAGGGTGGTTGGTGCTGCTGGCGTAGGCTATAGGAGTATTCACACGTGGTTTCTTTTGCATGTTTCATTTTCATTTTCATTTTCCTTTATTCGTTCGAGAGGGACAGTGTACATTAATGAACATTTTAAAAGGATAAAATGTAAATGCACCCAATTATAGCCAATAGGCTAATTTCCGTTGGCAGTCCCCCTGCCGGATGGAGCATGGCAATGAGACCTATAATAAAGGTATACAAATTACATTAAGACAAATAGCACAATATCTACAACAGCAACATTACACTTTAACCCCCACCCCTCCCACCCATACGCACAAATGCACATACAATATTACAACACATCACCAGCACCAATATATGTCAAAACAGGTCAGCACACTAGAGACAGACAGATCAGCACACCAGAAGCATGCAGCTAGAACATTAAAGGTGATTACATGTTTGGTTGGCTCTAAGCCATACCTTCAGGTGGCTCTTAAAAGTAGTCAGAGTAGGGCATTCCTTTATGGGTAAGGGTAGTGTGTTCCAGATTGCAGTTCCTTTCGTAGACAGGGAACAGGCAAATGTTACTATACAGAAAGAAGAAACATCAGTGCCTAGTTCTATATTTTTAGCCTTGGTAGCCGTCTTTTGTTTTCTTAAACAGAATGTACAGACATTTGTAGATAAACTCTACAGTTACTGAATCCTTCAGATGAATCAGCTCCATAATTCAAAAAGCACTATTCTCACTGTGTAATAACACTCACCTTATAACACTTAGAGGTTGAATATGGAGAATGAGTAGAATACCACCATCTATTGATCAGAGATAGGAGTTACAACAACAGAAAAATAATTCCTGCAAGAAAATGAAGTTGCTGCTTTGGGAATAAGCCTACAGGAATTGGATGGCCCTGAGAAGTGCCCCCCTTACCCCATACTCCTGCAGCACCTCCCACAGAATATCCCGAAGGACCCAGTTGTACACCCTCTACAAATCCATGTGGCCTCCAAGATACTTGCAAGAGTCAGCAGCTGGTCTGTTGTTCCAAGACCGGCACAAACGTTTTACTACCATCTGGTAGAAGCAGGCAGAAACTACAACTCTATAAGGAAAATAGCCTACCTGTTCTCCAACAACCTATATAATAACCTATAACTGTTAAGTGTCCATGTGCTCCTCTCTTCTAACAGAGCAACACAGCCAAACAATCTGTTGCAAGAATAAACACAGTGGAAATATAATTGTTCTGGTGACTTTACAGCTGGAGAATTTGAGTGAAAACTAATCTATTAAACAAGTGGGGAAAAAAGAGATCAGTAAAAGAAAGTGTTGTAAGTACAGAAGAAGGATGACTAGTTTTGACATCACTGTGTTCTTGACCTTTGACGCTAAAGCCTAGTTTATGCTTCCGCGTTGCGTAGACGGCGTACCTACGGTGAAAAATCCCATTACAATCAATATAAATACAATCCCATCAAAACACCCATTTGAGAGAAAAAAGAAAAACATGAACACAAAACATCCTGCACAGGATTCATGGAGACAAAAAGCACAGATAACTCCAAAATAAACACACACAATATTTACAAAATAGAAGAACAGATAAGCTGCACATCAACCTATAAAAAGGCATCATTAGCAAAATAAGCTGTGCCTGGTCTCTGTCACTAGAACTGATACTATTAATCTAAAGCAAAAAAAATTATAGAAAATATGTTCAAAAAGTAAATGTATAAATGTTCCCTCAAGAGATTTTCTAAATTTCCACCTCTTCTGCAGAGGGACACGTTCTCAATACCAATATTTCAATGAGGCAATAGGATGGTTAGCTTTCACAAAATGAGCGCTGTACACAGGATAATTAAGATGTTTGCATCTGATGGTACTACGATGCTCTAAGATGCAGGTTTTTTATTCTCTCCTTGTTTGTGTGATGACCCCTCTAATGGGGATAGATTGTCCAGAATTTGGATTCCTCCAAGTACTACAGCGGCAAGTATAATTGCACTGAGCACAAGAGGTCTGATGTGAAAGTCAACACACTGTGAGGTGGATCAACGATCCAATTGGGCGGCCAGGAGGATTTTCCAAACTCTTACAGGGGATTATAGGATATTCAATTAAAAGGAAATCGAGTTCTTTTTTGGTTATTTCACCCACTTGAAAAAAATGTCCCAACGTGTTGTGAACAGATTCCTTAAATAATTGGGTGGGATTGCTAGACAGTCTCTTGTAGAAAGTGTCATCAGAAAGTTGTCTTAAAATCTGATGTTTACCAAAAAACAGGATGACCAGGTTATGTATATAAAAAAAATCTTGTTGGTGGTGGACAAACCCAACACAGAGACACGGGTCTCTGTGTCCACAGACAGGAAGTGATGAGGAATTATGTCTCTTCTCTCTTACAGCTCCTGTGGGTCAGTTGGAGCAGCTGCATGGAGACAGAAGGAGGAGGTCAGCTGACCAGAAACATGTCTGACAATGACACATTCACTATTTATCCAGTAGTTCATTAACTCTGTCACAAATAAAAGGCAAAATTCGTATTGTGTCGTGTTGATGGGACAACAATTTTCTTACATAACAATAGAAAAACCATTTACCATGTGGACTAAAGAGTCAGTGTCTTCTGAGGGGTTTGTTGACTGAGCTATACAGAGCAGCTGGATCATCTGAAGCTTCCTGACCTCTGGTTCTGAGAGGGACATGAGTCAGGAGATCATTAAGAAAAAAATATATTCTGCTGTAACTGTCGGAGATGAGGACGTCCAAAAGTGATCATGTGGAAAAACATTTCAAGAGAATGATTGACACTGATGTTCATTTTGAGGAGCTGCTCACCTCTGGGCTGGACTGGCACTGTGGTTAAATGTCACAACATCGTACACAACCATTTCTTCTTCTTCTTTCTTGACTTTCTTGTGTCTTCTGGCCTGAGCCACTTTGACGTTGGAGTAACCAGCTTGATCTTTAGAAAAGTGGACAGTGGCATAGTGAAGATGATCCTGCACCTCAGATGGTTGTGTCTGTCGATAGTGGACAATTAAAAGTAATTATTCATTTTAAAGGCTTTAACTTTTAGCGTCCTGACCTCTATATCAATCTGAATATGTTTTTATTGAATTTTATTGTGGAAATATGAAGGCTTCATCATAGGAAACACATAAACACAATACTGTCAGTATAATTTCACTTTGCATAACTACAGTAGGTTGGAACCTGTGGGGGACTGTGTCATCACGGTGTCTGTGGAAGAAAAGCTAGACCAAGAACTTGCAGGACAAGACCAGCATCAGGTCAATTTGCAAGATTTGTCACTTTGTGCTTTTTCATAAAAGTGATTTAAACTCTGCATACAACCACACACACTCACATTCACACCTACAGGCAATTTAGTGTCACCAGTCAACTTTCTGTGCATGTTTTTGGACTTTGGGAGGAAGCTGGAGAGAAACCACACAGATACAGGTAGAACATGCAAACTCCACCCAAGCCTGGGAATCAAGTCCACAATGTTCTTACTAAGAGTCAAGGGAGTTAACCACCAGACACTGTGTCGCCCAAACAGAAAAACAAACAGACAAACAAACATCAATGCACACAAGTGGTTCAGTTTATCTTTCTCACCTGTTCCCTGTTGTCTGGTCTCTCTCCAGCCTCAGACCTCTGGTCAGATACCCTCTTTTTTCTGGTCAGGAGTATTAATTAAAAATAAATTCACTGAATGCCATGAAGTGATTTTAAATGATTTTGGAAACAAATATTTTGAGAAACAGAACTTCTTACATGATCCAGAGGAAGACAGAGAAGAGTAGGATTACTAGGGCCACGACAAAGACTATTGTAACAGCTGTTAACTTCCATGATCCTAGAAATAAGAGAACAAATTAAATGAATAAAATGAGCTACAGTGTAACAGGACGTTGCCCAGTATAGTAATAACTTGGTGGTGTGCAACTCACCTGACACAACAGTGAGATTTAAGGTGGACTTCTGACGTCCTATTGTGTTCTGGGCTTCACAGGAATAATTCCCACTGTGTTCAAGTCTGAGGTCAGTGATGGTGAAGATCTGTCCTGAAGCTTTTGGTGAGTCTTCATCCTCATTGTACCAGGTGTAATTAGCTGCTGGGTTAGCATCACTGCTACAGGTCAGATTGACTGAACTGCCCTCCACTATCTCAGCAGAGGAACTCACTGACACAGAGGGAAGCTTTGGAGCATCTGGAGGAGGGAACATCAACATTTGTTTCCTGAGCAGCCATGTTGTGTTGGATTAGAGTGTTTTGTTTCTTAAATAGAAGAGAAAACTCACACACTGGGGGAGAGCCATGATTCTCATGTCCCTTTAAAGCACAAGAGATCATGTCTCCAGGAGAAAAACTGTCTGTATGAGAACTTCCCTCCTCCATGATTTTCTCTCTGTTCCTGATCCAGACGTAGGAAAGACGTTCAGCTGGACTGCAGCTGCTGAGACACTTCAGCTCTGCCTCAGTATAAGACTGATTGACTGTTATTGTTCTGGTCACCTGCACCTCCAGAGCTGGATACAGGAGGAAGAACCCACAGTGTTAGTGGTTAACATGAAAACATAGAATAAAATAAAAAGTGGATGTGGTAATCATAGATATATATTCTTTGTTCTGATAATGAACCTTTTTATATTGCCTCTCTCTATTGTAAATACTCAGTAATCTCCCTGTTTTACCCTAGAGCTTAATAAATATAATTCATTTCTCCATTTGAGCTTCATCACTAATGTATTTGTCAGTTTGTGTTCTTACCTGTGACAGTCAGAGTTGTACCAGGTAAACTGTTTCCCCATTCAGACCCTGTAGTGTTGAATGTGAAGTGATACTGAGCTGAATCTGTCTCTCTCAGGTCAGTGATTGTCAGAGTGGAGCGTCCTTTCTCTGTTTCAACAACCTGAACACGACCTGAATATTCAGAGTCTTTACTAAGATCCTCAGGCTTGGAGAGATTCTGCCAACGACGACTACGTTCAGGACTGAACCAGAACTTTGATTTAATATCATAATAACTGTTGTAAGTACAAAAAATCTCCACCGAAGAGCCTTTGAAGGCACAGATTCTTCTGTCTGTGTAAATCACTCTGTTGCAGTTTTCACCAACGACACCTGAAAGATTAAACGTTTGATTAAACTAGAGTAGCACCTACATGTTTAAAGACACAGCTGTGCTGTTAAATCAGAGCAGAGTTCAATACAATAATATGGTGAAAAAGAGTCCCTCATATTATAGATACATGCAGCCATGTGCAGTAGGTTAAATGTGCCACTAGGTGGTGATATGTAAGTGGAAGACTGAAAGGGATAGTTCACTCAAAATTGAAATTTCACCTCCGTGCAGCAGTGCATGTCCATATAACGGTTGCAAATGGATACCACTTTTCTTCGTAACAAAAAGACACACCAAAAAACATCCAAATACCTCCATAGTGCTCATCTGTAATGTCCATCTTGTATTAAAGCCCCGAAATGCGAAATTGTTCTGAAAAAAATTAAATAAGTCTATATTTCAAGCTTGTTTGCAACAGAAGTTCCTCTTCCTGGTCATTACATACGAGCAGCATGGAGGTATTTGGATGTTTTTTGGTGTGTCTTTTTGTTACGAAGAAAAGTGGTATCCATTTGCAACCGTTATATGGACATGCACTGCTACGCCGAGACCCCCTGTAACTCAGAGAAGCCACGGAGGACTCTGAAACTTCTCCCAGCCCTTAGTCGACATGAGGGTGAGTAGATAATGGCCCTCATTTATGAAACTTGCGTACACCAAAAAAATGGGTGTACACCAAATTCACCGCAAGGATCGGCATTTATTAATCTGAGCGTGAGCGTACGGTACGCACAAATCTCATGCCAGCTCTGACCAGGTGTACGCACATTTGGAACCAGCGTAGAACATGCAGGAACGAGTGCTGCTGTGTCAGAATGATTATTAAACCATAGTCTAATAACGCAGCGATGTGGACCACATGTTGTTGTTGTTTATATTGATAAAAAGATAAAAAAGTAGCCAAAAAAAAGAGAAACGCTACAACCAAGTCCGTGTTGAAAATTTAACTCGACTTTTATTTTGAGCAACTGAGATGAATTAAAAACCACGACGTGACAGATGCTCGTTAATCAGCTGTGTAAACAGAAACAGTCAATGACAGACAGACCTGTTATTGTAGATCACACACACAAACTTCCAACATCTGCAGCACCAGAGCATGACCGGACGGCTCCTCAGTCTCCCTCTCTGCCGGACACCGGAGCCCGGGGGGGGGGGCTCCGCTACCTGTCCAGGTGCAGCTGATCTCCGCGGCGGAGTGTTTTTTTTTCTTTTTTTCCCCGTCACCGGGACCTGTCAGCGGGACATCGGGCCAGTGTTTCACATCCCTCCATCAGCCGAACCATGCCAGCGGTGCTGATGGTCATAAAGTCGCGTTCGCAGCAGTAATATGCCTATATGATTTCTCCTCAATCACTTGTGTTTAGTAAACTGAAGGAGCATTTCATGAGGTCGCTGGGTTTCCTGACGTGGTCGGTGACACGTGCGTCTGCAGCCTCCATCCACCGGGATGACGCTTATCAATCACAAAATCTATCAATCTATCAATGTCCAGATATTTAATGTTGCCGCCCTCTCCCTGTTCAACGCGGTAATGTCGGTAAAGTCCCTCTTCTTGGCCGTCTTCCGTGTCTCCATGTCGTAAAAGGGGCAGGGCGACGCCTCTAAAGCAGGAATATATCGGGGCGTGACATTTAAATGACGCTCGTTTTCAGCCGCCGGATTTATCACCACCACGCCGGTTCTACGCCGAAATCAGCAGCGTACACACTTTTAGTAAATCACACGTGTCACTTGGCGTACACTGATATTTACACCAGAATCTACACCAGATCCTGCGCAAGTTTGATAAATGAGGGCCATTGAGTGCAATTTGAATTTTGGGTGAACTATCCTTTGAAAGAAACTCACAGACTGGAGGAGAAGGGAAGTCCTCATGTCCTTTAAGAGCACAGGAAAAACTGTCCACAGGATCAAACTTGTCAGAAAATGAAGCTGTTTCTGTCTCAGTTTTCTGTCCATTCTTGTACCAAATGAAGGAAGAATGATCAGGTTGATGACAACTGCTGAGACACTTCAGCTCTGCCCAGTTCTGGTAGTTTTTATAGGGGGCCACCTGCACCTGTAGACCTGGATTTCCAAAGAAGGAAGGAAATATATGCTTTATTCAGTGTGAACAGATCAAAATCAGTTTTTGACCCTTTAGTTCCTTCTACTGAAGTCATCATATATAACCAGTCATCATCATGTGATCCAAAGTTCACACTGAAGCCCATTAAGTCATTAGTAAGTGGAGCTCTGAGCTCAGATTGTCTTCATCTTTCATTAACACAGCTGTTTCTGTTGATCTGAACATCTGGAACAGAAACATACAAAAATAAGTTTGTTACCTGTGACAGACAAAGTGACTCCAGCTTCACCAGTGTATTTCTCTCCTGGTTTGTTTGTTGTGAAGCTGAACTTGTAAACAGCTGAGTCGCTCTCTCTCAGGTCTGTGATTCTCAGAGTGCAGTCGTTGTCACCACAGAGATACTGAACACGACCTGAGTACTCTGAGTCTGCTCTCAGATCCACAGGTTCATTACCACGGGATTTAGTGAACCACAGTCTTTCTCCAACTGTAGTATCATCATCAGTTCTCCAGTCTGGGTATCTGTATGTGCAGCTTATGTTCACTGTTGATCCTACTACAGCACAGATCTGAGTTGGAGCACAGGTCACTGTCCAGTCATTCTGACCCTGTATCACTGTAACACAGAGCACAGCACAAACCACAGTCACATTTTAATATAGTCAAGCTCTACCAGTTTGTAAACCTGCAGCAAAACTGATTCTAAATTTACAGAACTGCTTCAGCTCTCACATCATCCCACTGTGAGCCAATGAGACAAAGTTCCCTTGTTCTCCTAAACAGGACGTACAGACATTTGTAGATAAACTCTACTGACTCTACCTGCTGACTCATGACTGTGCTGCCACTTTCAATAACAACCACATCATTAAGTTCGCAGACAACACTGTCATTGGACTCATCATTACCAATGGTGACGAGTTGGCGTACAGGAAGGAGGTGGAGCAGTTGGTAGCTTGGTGCTCGGAACATAACCTTGCCCTAAACGTCGCCAAAACAAAGGAGATGGTGATAGATTTCAGGAGGGCTGGGCACCAGCACCATCTCCCTCTGAACATTAACAGCTCTAAAGGTGGAGAAGCTGCACAACACCAAGTTCTTGGGGGTCCTTCTGACTGACGAGCTAACCTCCGGGGAGCATACATCAGTCCGACTGCCCATAAGTCCGACGGCTCATTTCTCCGACTACCCATTCTAAAGTGTTAAGGTTAGGTTTAGAGTAAGGTTAAGGGTTAGGGCTACTTAAGTCGGAGAAATGGGAGGTCGGACTAATGGACGCAAAAATAAAGAAATGTATGGTCGGAGAAATGGGTAGTCAGACGGACGTCATGCGCCCCTAACCTCCAGAGTCAACACCACAGCTGTCATTAAGAAGGCCCAACAACAACTTCACTCCCTCCGCAGACTGAAAAAGGTCGACCTTCCTGTTCTGACCACATTTTACGGAGGCACCATTGAGACTGTTCTCACATACTGCATTACATCCTGGTTTGAAAGCAGCACGGCAGAAGAGAGGCACAATCCAAACAGGGTAGTGAGAACAGCAGAGAAAAACATTGGTGTGCCACTGCCACATCTGCCGAACATCTACAGAGTCCTCTGCGCAGAGCAGAGGACATTTTAAAGGACCCCACACATCCCTCTCACAGCATGTTCACAATCATGCAGTCAGGAATAAGGTACAGAAGTATCAAAGCAAGAACCACTCACATGTTAAACAGCTTCTTCCCCACAGTGATCAGACTCCTTAACAAAAGAATGTGAATTGCATGAACTGATTTTTAGAGTGTTTATCTAATGATAATTTTTATTCTCATTTATTTTATATGTTGTTTTCATTCATCCATGTTTTACTTATTGCTGTTGAAATTAATGCACTGATCTCGAACGGTGGATGTGTGAAACATAATTTCGGGCTGACACATATAGACACACACAATACAGACATGCTCATATTCACACACTAGGACAATTTGGATTCACCAATCAACCTACTGTGCATGTGTTTGGACTGTGAGAGGAAGCTGGAGTACCCCGAGAGCAGGCAAAGGGAGAGCATGTAAACTCCACCCAGAAAAGACACAAGATTCAAACCAGGAACCTTCTTGGTAAGAGGCTGAAACTAGTAACCAACAATAAAAACTACAAAGATAAACAATTCATTTTTTGACTCAAACCTGTTTTATCTTGGTCGGACTGTGTGAAATAAACGTCCCGGTCCCACAAAGTAAATGTACCACTAGCAGTTCAGATTTGCATTAAATTGGGTTAGATCAAGCTTTGAACATGTAAAAACAACTTTTGAAGGATTATCTCTTGACTCAAATCTGTTTTATCTTGGTCTGAGTGTGTGAACTAAACATCCTACAAAGTAAATGTAGATGTACAGTACCTGGTACAGTGAGAAGAAGGATGATGATAAATCCACTTGATGCTGCTGTTAAACTCATCACTGTTCTTCTCATCTCTCTGTTTGACTTCAGACACAATAAAACACATCAGCTGCTGAACAGTGTGAACGAAACATCAATCTGATCAACAACCAGTTCAAACCTGACAAGACAGGAGGGTGATGATCGTTTGTACACAGTGCAGTGAGCAAGAGACAGAAAGAACCAAACAGACTTCCTTCCTCTTTACATTATGAATATTCATGAAGTCTGACCCACAGTCAAGTTGTCATCTTACAAACTACTGAGGAAGTCCTGAGAGGTAAAGGAGAACTGATGAACAGACTAAAACTTTCACTTTGTATCAAGACGCTCTTTCTAATCTTTAATTCAAACTTTCTTTAACTTAAACTGCCCCGTAGCATCAGAAAAACCAAACCACAGTTCCCCAAAAAGATAAACCCTCCTGTCTGTCTCTACTGTCCTGTCACAGGAAAGACAAATCCACCATAAAATAACTTGGTGAAGACAATGTATAGAGGAAGAACTGAGACAGTGCAAAGTGTGTTAGCAATAAAATATAACTCTTTACTGATGCCGAGTGGCAGACTTATGTCACTACAACTACGTAAGACACATTTCTCTCAAACTGTGAAGGAGCTAAATAAAGACATGCAACTTGAATTTATGTAGAAAATAAATATGAGGTGCAGTTGTCGCCATTCAGAAATATTACAGCTCACAAGAAGTTAAAAAACAAAAAATACATCACAGTGCAGAAAATAAAATATCAAACCTGAATTGGCCACCAGTTTCATTAACAAGACCCACAGCCAAGAAAAAAAAAAACATTCATTATTTAGTAAAATGTAATTTTATATTTTGTATTCTATAACTGGAACTTGTTGTCACTGACTTATTTTCAGAGGAGTTGAGAAAAGAATGAGTTATTTCTTTACATGTTTGACAGATTGAAATGGCAAATTAAAATTATACTGATCAATCATGTCTGAAAAGATTAAACATTAAATTCACTATTTTCAACTCTGCTTTGATGAGTGACCTTGGATACTTATAACTCAAATACAAGATCAGATCCTCTTTAATAGAATCAGTGTCTTTGTGTCATGAGAACAAAATAACAGATTCAAACTTCATCTGATTTCATAGCTGCTAAAGAAAAACAAATCAAATTTAAAGATGATGTCACTGTTGGACAACTTCCTCTTTCCACCAGGTGAGTCCAACCTTTACTTCAACAGCATCTAAAAACATCACATAAAACCTGTGTAAAGTTACAGTTGTAATTATAAATGTGGAGTCTGTGTGTTATTGATCTGTTGTTATTGAATGTGAGAGGCTCTGACCTGACTGTAACTTCACACTAGGTCTTCCTGCTTCTCTGTGTCTTCTGTCTGTGGTGCCGTGGTGACGTCATCATAAACAGGACAAGAGTCCACCTGATGGACAGAGGAGACAAAATGAGACACATTCATTAAACCTGCACATAATAATATTTTATTATGTAAAGTCAGTTCTGTTAGTGTTGTAGAGCCTCTCTGTCTCTCACCTCCATCATCTCTACAGCTTCATTTGCTTCAGGGTTTGAACTCAAAGTTTTCTTCTTACTGGATTCAAACCAACAACAAACACAACATAAAAAAACATAAAACCAAAAACTACAGGAAGTTTGAAGAAGAAAACCAAAGAGCAGTGAGTGAATTAAAGGGACAACGAGGAGTTCCATCCATCGGCAGAACGAAAAATTCCGTGACAATAAAAAAGTCTCATATTAATGTGGATGAATCTACGTTACCCAACTACGACGGTATCTGATCGTCTTCAAACCTCCGACTTTAAAGCAGAAGTAAGCGATCTGGGGCCTCATTTATCATTGTGGATACACCTTTTTTTACGCCATTTTCCCCTCGTTTTGTGCGTACACACTTTTCTCCGCCAAATTTGGGATCTATCAAGCCAAAACCTGACGGGGAAAAGTGCGGACATTTACACCCATTTTGACCCTGGCGTACGCCTTTTTTGAGGAACAGGAGGAATTGGCGACACCGTTGCTGAGTCAGAGAACTGCAGTGTGAGAGGGAGAGAGGAGCGGAGTACATTTAGAAGAGCACAGTAGGATTTTATTAAGTAATTGTGGTAGTGGTGGACCGTTGATGCTGGCAATCCAACCCGCTCTATAATAACACTAGGCTCTATGTTAATTGATAAACAGAGCGGATTGTGGATTTTGCTTTTTTGATTAGGCTATGTGTGACGTCCGACAAGGATCAAACCCTCCAAGTTTAAAAACACATCGGCAGCAGCAGCGCACACTGATCTGCAGCTACTGAGACTGTTATTAATCTGTCACCTGAGTTAACGAGGTGCACGTGAGTTTGGAGCTGACGAGAGAAGAGAATAAAGAGTGAGACAACGCGGCTCTGAGGAGGAACTGTGAAGGACTCAGCTGTAATAGAAAATGACCTAAACCGAGTCCAGTATAGAGCTGTAACTGTGTAGTGGGAAGGCCTGCAAAGTAATGGTAACTATCGTCCTGCTTCCTACATTGTTTTAACATCTAGGTAAAAGAAAAAAAAAAAAAAAAAAAGATTTTCTAGGATAAACGGGCAGATTAGGAAGATTCTTCTTCTTTCTGCTCCCTTTTGTTGAGATTTGGGAGGTTTTTGTTTTTATTGTAGCTTATTAAAATGCAAGATCATTTTTGATTTATTGCCCGTGTATCTGCTTTCGGAGAAGCGGAGAAGTTCCGCTTCTTTCCCCGTCCTCGGCCCGTTGTCTCCGTTGTCACTTTGTTGTCACAAAAGTTGCTGCGCCACAGAGAGCACATGGCTAATTAAATATGCACGTGCTGACCATATATAGTTGTATATAGGCGTTCCGGGGGCGGAGTAAGAGGTGTGTTCACGTGTGCACCATTCTTGAGTCCTGTGTGATTTATTGCGGAGAGTTGTGCGTACGCACAGTTTGATTGATCTGAAAAAGGTGTAAATATTTAGGGTGTACGCCATTTTCGTCTTTTCGCCGTACGCAAATATTTAGTAGCAGTTTTACACCCTCTTTTTGGCTAACTTCTTGTCAGCAGATGGAGTTAGCAGTCCCCGCCCTCGTCCCTACGCCACCACATTGACGCGCATCCCTTGGCTGCACACACAGAGAGCCCCTTTATGCCGTTCTCTCTCCTCATTGGATAAAGGTTGTAGGATACAAGGAAAGTTTTCTCCTCGGCTTACAGCAGAGTGACTGACAGACCCGTGTTTTGGACCAAACACTCTATATAAATGATTGCTGTCGGAAAATAGAACTATTTAAGACTTATATTAACACAAACATTCCGCTTACTTTTGCTTTAATTCTTGATGAATTAAAACATTCTTGGCAAGACATCCATCTTGCGCCGGTCCAAGAATTTCACCGTGCACGCGGAGGCTCATGGTAAATGTAGTGTGTGAACACTTCGCTTTCCAAAACTCCTCGTTGTCCCTTTAATGGATTTTTTTTTATAGTTTTACCTCGTCCACAGATTCACAACAACCAGTGGGATCAGCATCAGGACCATCAGAGTCAACCTGATGATGTTCATGATCATTATTGATTCACCTGGAAAGTGAGCAACATACATACAGGAGTTATTAGAGACTGATGGGTCAGTTTGTCAGGTGATGCTGTCAGTCAGTCACTGTCGTCCATTTGCAGTTTGATGGAGGTCTCCATTCAAATCTACAAGATGACTCGAAATCCTGAGAGTTAAAGTTTTTTATATGTTCATGAGCTGTGGTGCAGTAAACAGGTGTGTGATGATGAATGTGCAGAACTCACCTGAAACAACAACAGACAGATTTAAGGTGGACTTCTGACGTCCTCTTGTGTTCTGGGCCTCACAGGAATAATTCCCACTGTGTTCAGGTCTGAGGTCAGTGATGGTGAAGATCTGTCCTGAAGCTTTTGGTGAGTCTTCATCCTCCTTGTACCAGGTGTAATTAGCTGCTGGGTTAGCATCACTGCTACAGGTCAGAGTCACTGAACTGCCCTCCACTATCTCAGCAGAGGGACTCACTGACACAGAGGGAAGCTTTGGAGCATCTGGAGGAGGGAACAGGAAGATGAAACATTGATACTGTCATTTATGACTTTGATGAATTTCATCACGTGGTTTGTACTTACACAGGACGTCTACACTCAGAAATCTAGAGTTGATCTTTCCATATTGATTCTCTGACTTGCAGTGGTAGGTCCCTCTGTCATCAGAGCTGATGGAAGAGAAATGATAAACTCCTTCTTGTCCTTGAAGAAGAGTTTGATTCTCTTTGTACCAGGTGTAATTAGCTGCTGGGTTAGCATCACTGCTACAGGTCAGAGTCACTGAACTGCCCTCCACTATCTCAGCAGAGGGAGTCACTGACACAGAGGTAAGCTTTGGAGCATCTGGAGGAGGAAACAGGAAGATGCAACATTAATACTGTCATCAACAATTCTGAATAATTACAAGACGTGTTTTCTACTTACACAGGACGTCTATAAACAGAGATCTAGAGTTGGTCTTTCCATATTGATTCTCAGACTTGCAGTGGTAGGTCCCTATGTCCTCAGAGCTGATGGAGGAGAAATGATAAACTCCTTCTGGTCCTTGAAGTAGAATGTGTTTCTCCTTGTACCAGGTGAGTTTAGCTGCTGGGTTAGCATCACTGCTACAGGTCAGAGTCACTGAACTGCCCTCCACTATCTCAGCAGAGGGACTCACTGACACAGAGGGAAGCTTTGGAGCATCTGGAACAACAAACATCAACAACACACTTTAACTGCAGAGCTACATGTTGTAATTAAATGAGTAACAGGAAATAGTTTTATGTTTGACAACATGAGAAACAATTAGGGTGGGGGTGGGAGAAGGGCAGTGGTGGTTATTTTATTTTGTTTTTTTATTCAAAATTTTTCCAGTTTATAGAGACAAGACAGAACATAAACCAAACACACGCCAGGTACGTAGACAGGACAAAATCACACACAAAATAAAATGGGGGGGGGGTACATGATACTCCAAAACAATGTCCGGGGAAACACAAAAACTCAACGAGAATACGATACTGGAAGGACCAAATCTAATTCAAATATCTCCTAATAACATCCCATTGTCTCCCAAGACCCCTATCAAAATCTTTCAGGAAACCGGCTGCTCTTTCCATGTTGAGGAGATCTAAGTATTCCTCCAGCCATACTTCCTTAGAAAAGCAGGCCGGCTTTCGCTCCTTCCAATTACAAAGGATCAACCTTTTGACTGTGAGGCAGCCCAGCGCCCATAGACGATTGATAATGGGGCAGGTTATATTGTCAAGCTTACAGCCCAAAATGCATACCATGGGAGACAGGGTGAAGGTGACATCAAGGATCTCTGTCATAATTGCATGCATCTCCAACCATAGGGTTTGGACCGCTGGACATTCCCATAAGAGATGTAATAATGAGCCACGAAGGCCACAATTATGCCAGCACAAATCATCCACATTTTCCGACATCTTTGCTAGTCTGACAGGAGTCATATAGGCTCTGCATAAGATTTTATACTGAATCATCTTGTATCTTACACATTTAGACAAATGTATGCCGGAATTCCAAATAAAGGTCCACTGTGCAATTGACAGAGATAATTGCAGTGGTGGTTATTAATTATTCAGCTTCAAATAGATTTTAGAATTAACTGTCTCACACACATTGGACATCAAGAGAGATCCATGTTGACTTTGCCCCCATCTCATTCACAGCTACACAGTAATACTCTCCAGACTCAGAGGGCTGTATGGAGCTGAAGACAAAATGTGGTTGGTCACTGATACGTTTCCAGTCCTTCACCGTGTACCAGGTGTAATTAGCTGCTGGGTTAGCATCAATGCTACAGGTCAGATTGACTGAACTGCCCTCCACTATCTCAGTAGAGGGACTCACTGACACAGAGGGAAGCTTTGGAGCATCTGGAAGAGGAAACATGAGGAGAAGTCAACTTTAACTGTCTTTTCACAGTAGAAGTGAATATGATGTAGTTGATCGTTTATACAGATGTTGATCCAGTATTGGCACTTTTCCACTACACTTTCACAGCACGGAACGGCACGGCACGGCTCGGTAAAGTTACTTTTCCACTACAGCTGAGTTCTCTAGTACCTTCTCAGCGGGGACGGGGGCAGCACGGGGGTGATCGCGGAGGCGATAGCGGGGCCGCATTGTCCGTGTCTCTTTTTTCGATCCGCTCGTCAGCTCCAAACTCACTCGTCTGCACCTCGTTAACAGACCACAGTGTGGTTTTACACACAACAACATTTGACTCAGGTGAAGGAATAACAACAGTTTTGATACAGATCAGCTGGCGCTGTTGCCGCTCTGTTTTTGAAATTTCTGGGTTTGAGTCTCATGTCGGACGTAACGCTCGTGACTCTCCAGTGACAACGCTCTGCCCAATCAGTGGAAGGCAGTCGGCTGACTCGCTTGGAACCAGGGCCGAGGAGGTACTAAAAATGGTACCTGGTACCAGGTACTAGGGCTAGTGGAAAAGCAAAAAAAGCGGGCCGTGCCGCGCCGCGCAGCGCCAGTGGAAAAGCGTCATATGAGACAAACTGTGTAGTGGAAGGTTTTGTTTAACATTGTATTAGCGACACTGTGGAGTAAACTCACACACTGGAGGAGAGCGGTGATCCTCACATCCTTTAAGAGCACAGGAATATCTGTTGTAATCATTAACAGAGACTCTAATGGAAAATGTTTCCTCCTCCATCTTCAGTTCGTTCTTGTACCAGACAAATGAAGGACCCTCAGCTGCTTTAAAACTGCTGTGACACTTCAGCTCTACCTGGTCTGATGATCTTTCCACCAGCACCTGGAGGTCTGGATCTGTGAAGAAAGAACAGACATGAACTAAACTAGAAAAGTACAAACACAGGGACAAATAAAGATTCTCAGTGGTAAATGACTTGAACCAAACTGATATATATTCCAGTGAAAACGTTGCCTGTGACAAAAAATTCAGAATAATTACAAGACGTGTTTTCTACTTACACAGGACGTCTATAAACAGAGATCTAGAGTTGATCTCTCCATACTGATTCTCGGACTTGCAATGGTAGGTCCCTATGTCCTCAGAGCTGATGGAGGAGAAATGATGAACTCCTTCTGGTCCTTGAAGTAGAATGTGTTTCTCCTTGTACCAGGTGAGTTTAGCTGCTGGGTTAGCATCACTGCTACAGGTCAGAGTCACTGAACTGCCCTCCACTATCTCAGCAGAGGGACTCACTGACACAGAGGGAAGCTTTGGAGCATCTGGAACAACAAACATCAACAACACACTTTAACTGCAGAGCTACATGTTGTAATTAAATGAGTAACAGGAAATAGTTTTATGTTTGACAACATGAGAAACAATTAGGGTGGGGTGGGGCTGGGAGAGAGCAGTGGTGGTTATTAATTATTCACCTTCAAATAGATTTTAGAATTAACTGTCTCACTCACATTGGACATCAAGAGAGATCCATGTTGACTTTGCCCCCATCTCATTCACAGCTACACAGTAATACTCTCCAGAGTCAGAGGGCTGGATGGAGCTGAAGACAAACTGTGGTTGGTCACTGAGATGTTTCCAGTCCTTCACCTTGTACCAGGTGTAATTAGCTGCTGGGTTAGCATCAATGCTACAGGTCAGATTGACTGAACTGCCCTCCACTATCTCAGCAGAGGGACTCACTGACACTGAGGGAAGCTTTGGAGCATCTGGAGGAGGAAACAGGAGAAGTCAACTTGAACTGTCTTTTCACAGTAGAAGTGAATATGATGTAGTTGATCATTTACAGAGGTTGATCCAGTATGAGACATAAACTGTGTAGTGGAAGGTTTTGTTTGACATTGTATAGTGACACTGTGGAGTAAACTCACACACTGGAGGAGAGCGGTGATCCTCACATCCTTTAAGAGCACAGGAATATCTGTTGTAATCATTAACAGAGACTCTAATGGAAAATGTTTCTTCCTCCATCTTCAGTTCGTTCTTGTACCAGACAAATGAAGGACCATCAGCTGCTTTAAAACTGCTGTGACACTTCAGCTCTACCTGGTCTGATGATCTTTCCACCAGCACCTGGAGGTCTGGATCTGTGAAGAAAGAACAGACATGAACTGAACTAGAAAAGTACAAACACAGAGACAGATAAAGATTCTCAGTCGTCAGTGGCTTGAACCAAACTGATGTTACCTGTGATAGACAAAGTCATTCCAGGATACCATGTGTATTTGCCATCATAATGGTTTGTTGTGAATTTGAACCTGTAAACAGCGGAGTCGCTCTCTCTCAGGTCTCTGATTGTTAGAGTGCAGCTGTTTGACTCACAGTGATTCTCCACACGACCTGTGTAGTCTGAGTCTGTTGTCAGATCAACAGCATCATCTGTATTCCCTTTACTGCAGAATCTTTTTTCAACTCTAATGCCAACGCCCCTGTACCAGGATGGGTAACTGTATCTGCATCTCATTTCCACTGTTGATCCTTTCGAGGCACAGATGTGAGTGTCAGTGTAAGTCACTCCCCAGCCATCCTGACCCTGTATAACTGTAACGCAGAGCACAGCAGAAACCACAGTGAAGTTTTATGGAGCTTATTCAACATGTAAACCTGCTATATGACTAAAACACCTTTCATGGTCTCTTCCTTTTTATTCACTTTCAAACTCATGTTAATACGTTTCTGACTGGTTGAGTTTGCTATTTTATTAAGCCACAGTGAACACAGACACGTAGAAGTCCAAACATAAAACCATTGGACCTGTGAATCTTAATGCCGCTTTAATGAACAGTGTGAGACAAATAATGATAATAATTATTAGGCTAGATTGTTTGAAATGTCCTTGTTTTGTTTCCTTTTTCTTCACTCTGTGGAACAAACAAAGTAAATATAAATGTACAGTACCTGGTACAGTGAGAAGAAGGATGATGATAAATCCACTTGATGCTGCTGTTAACCTCATCACTGCTCCTCTCATCTCTCTGTGTGACTTCAGACACAATAAAACACATCAGCAGCTGAACAGTGTGTGGAAGAAACATCAATCTGATCAAAAACCAGTTCAAATCTAACAAGAGAGGAGGGTGATGATCGTCCGTGCACAGTGAAGCTGGCAAGAGACAGAAAGAACCAAATAGACTTCCTTCCTCTTTACACTATGAATATTCAGTAAGTCAGTGCAAGTGTGACAGACAGTCAAGTTGTTGTCTAACAAACAACTGAGGAAGTCCTGAGAGGTAAAAGAGAACTGATGAACAGACTAAAACTTTCGCTTTTTATCAAGATGCTCTTTCTAATCTTTAATTCAAACTTTCTTAACTTAAACTGCCCCATAGCATCAGAAAAACCAAACCACAGTTCACCAAAAAGATAGCCCACCACCTCAGAGACAGCAGAGACACAAGGAGCCTGTGGCCTGGGATTCAGACCATCACAGACCTGTGACAGCCACATCTGTCCGAATAAACTCAGTAACAGCTTTGCACAGTTTGAGGCACAAAACACCACATCTGGACATAGAACAGGGCTGGAGGCTGCTGGCGAGTACCCTCCAGAGGTTGGGCTGGAGGACGACACTGCAACTGGAACTGAATTGGACTGGACCGCCAACTGGAGACCACGAATTGTAGAGGGGCGTCAACTGACCAGCCATCAGAGAGTGCGGTGGATCGACATCATAGGTGGACCACAGACTGGGGATCAGGAACTGGAAGGGGGACGGGATGCCAACTGGAGATCAGGGACTCTGGTAGGTTGGACCGTCAACTGGAGGTCATGGCCTGTGGTAGATCAGACTGCTGAGTGGAGATCTAGGAACAGAGGTGGGTCGGACTGCCAGAACGGGTGAAGCACCTGACTGGGATGAGCTGGAACAAGATTGTCAACCAGAACCCTTGATGCTGGAAGGGGCAGAGAGTCTGCCAGGGACGGTGGCTCAGGACAGGAGGAGGGTCAGGAAAGTCACCCAGGCCCTGATGCTGGAAGGGTCGACGGCTCAGTAGGACACTGGTAAAAGGAGGCAGGCACGTTGCCGGCTGGACCCAGGAAAGGCGGTCAGACAACACGCCGACTGGACAGGAGCCGGGCAGGACACTGGAAATCCTGGGACAGCTGAGCATCAGGCTAGAGACAGGAAACCATGGGTTGTGTGGCACATGTGGAATGCAAAAGGATTGCCGTCTTCGTCCCCTTCGTCTCCTCCCTGGCGCTCTGACCTCCACCTCTGAGCTCAGTAGCCATGTTTCCATCCAAAGTGATTCGAATCACTGGGAAGTGCGCATTGAAAGAAATGGGTGGCAACCGCCATTCCGACATCCCACCAGTCCGACATAGGCCTCTAATTGTCTAAATGCCAACACTTAATTTTCTATCAAACGTCCCATCATTCCCACCATTTTTGCCCCCTATGGTAGGAATGACGGTATTTTTTTTCTGTTTTTGAACATCCTGCCTTTCCGACAATTCCTTTAATAGTGTATTTTTCCCCCAAGAGATTTTGCATTGGTTGGGCTTAGGCAACGATGAAAGGAGTTGGTTAAGTTTAAAAAATACCAGGTAGAGGCTAGACAGGCAGACTAGTCCCTGTCTGTGCTCTGCTGTGTAATTACGCACAACCATGTGGATATTCCTCAGCATGTCTTAAAGAAGCGAGTCACCTGTTGAGTAACGCACATTTCCCTATATTGAAAGCCTTGTCGGAATGGTGGGACGTTCGAATCACGGTATGTCGGAATGGTGGGACGTTCGCATGTTAGAATCACGGTATGTCGGAATGGTGGTATATCTAAATGGTGGGATGTTGGGATGTTGGAATGGCAGCATGTAACCAAAATAAATTTGTATCCTGGGTGTTTCCATTAAAATTACGGACTTTGGTGAAAACTACAAACTCATGGGGACGGGGTGGAATCTGCCAGGACACCCTACGCTGAGACAGGAAAGGCATTGATCGGGAACTGGGTCACAGAAAGCTTTTTTCAGCCATTTTTTCAATTTAAAGAGACAAATTTGTCCCAAATTTAATCATCATCGTCTTTAAAAGATGCAGCAGCCATAGGTTTGAATCTGACCCACAGCCTCTTGCTGTGTTTCTGACCCCCTTTCTCCATAACTAAACCCTCCTGTCTGTCTCTACTGTCCTGTCACAGGAAAGACAAATCCACCATAAAATAACTTGTTGAAGACATTGTATACACAGAGGAAGAACTGAGACAGTGCAAACTGTGTTAGCAATAAAATATAACTCTTTACTGATGCCTAGTGGCATACTTAAGTCACTACAACTACATAAGAAACATTTCTCTCAAACTGTGAAGGAGCTAAATAAAGACATGCAACTGGAATTTATGCAGAAAAGAAATATGAGGTGCAGTTGTTGCCATGCAGAAATATTACAGCTCACAAGAAGTTAAAAAAACAAAAAATACATCACAGCAAATAAATTGTTAAACATGAATTGGCCGGCATTGGACAAAGACCCATGGCCAAGAAAATGATTTCATCATTCATTGTTTAGTAAAATTTAAATTTATATTTTGTATTCTATAACTGGAGCTTGTTGTTACTGACTTATTTTCAGAATTGAGAAAAGAATGTGTTACATTGGTGACAAAAATGTTTGACAGATTGAAATGACAAATTAAAATTATACTGATCAATCATGAACTGTAAGTCTGAAAAGATTAAACGTTAACTATTTTAAACTCTGCTTTGATGAGTGACCCTGGACACTTATAACTCAAATAGAAGATCAGATATCCTCTTCAATAAAATGAATGTATTCGTGTCATGAGAACAAAAGAACAAATTCAAACTTTATTTGATTTCATAGCTGCTAAAGAAAAAGATAAAAATGAAGAATGAACAAAACAAATCAAATCTAAAGATGTCACTGTTGGACAACTTCCTGTTTCCACCAGGTGAGTCCCACCTTTACTTCAACAGCATCTAAAAACATCACATAAAACCTGTGTAAAGTTACAGTAGTAATTATAAATGTGGAGTCTGCATGTTATTGATCTGTTGTTATTGAATGTGAGAGGCTCTGACCTGACTGTAACTTCACACCAGGTCTTGCTGCTCCTCTGTGTCTTCTGTCTGTGCTGCTGTGGTGACATCATCATAATCAGGATAAGAGTCCACCTGATGGACAGAGGAGACAAAATGAGACACATTCATTAAACCTGCACAGTAATATTTTATTATGTAAAGTCGGTTCTGTTAGTGTTGTAGAGCCTCTCTGTCTCTCACCTCCATCATCTCTACAGCTTCATTTGGTTCAGGGTTTGATCTCTGAGTTTTCTTCTTCCTGGATTTAAACCAACAATAACAAAAACAACATAAAAAACAACCTAAAACCAAAAATAACATTAAAAAAAAATATATATATATAGTTTTACCTCGTCCACAAATTTACAACAACCACTGGGATCAGCATCAGGACCATCAGAGTCAACCTGGTGATGTTCTTGATCATTACTAATTCACCTGGAAAATGAGAGATATTAGAGACTGATAGATCAGTTTGACAGGTGATGCTGTCAGTTTCATATAGATTTCATAATTCTTGCTCTCACTCACATTTCACATCAATAGAGATTTTTTCAGATATCCTCCACTCCAGCTGATTCTCAGCTTCACAGTAATACTCTCCAGAGTCAGAGGACTGGATGGAGCTGAAGACCAGCTGTGGTTCTTTGTTGAGCAGTGTCAGGTTCTTCTTGTACCAGGTGTATTTAGCTGCTGAGTCAGTGTCACTGCTACAGGTCAGAGTCACTGAGCTGCCCTCCATGATTTCACCTGGAGGATTCACTGACACTGACGGCACCTTCAGAAAATCTGCAGGAGAAAACATCAACATGTGTTTCCTGAGCAGCCATGTTGTGTTGGATTAAAGTGTTTTGTTTGTTAAATAGAAGAGAAAACTCACACACTGGGGGAGAGCCATGATTCTCACGTCCCTTTAAAGCACAAGAGATCATGTCTCCAGGAGAAAACCTGTCTGTATAAGAACTTCCCTCCTCCATGATTTTCTCTCTGTTCCTGATCCAGACGTAGGAAAGACGACCAGCTGGACTGCAGCTGCTGAGACACTTCAGCTCTGCCTCAGTATAAAACTGATGGACTGTTATTGTTCTGGTCACCTGCACCTCCAGAGCTGGATACAGGAGGAAGAACCCACAGTGTTAGTGGTTAACATGAAAACAGAATAAAACGTGGATGTGGTAATCAGATATATATTCTTTGTTCGGATATTGCACCTTCTTATTGTGTTTCTCTCTAATGTAAATACTCAGTAATCTAGTGGTGGCCTCCCTCTTTAACTACAAAGCTTGATAAATATAATCCTCATAATTGCAAAAAGCCATTTGAGCTTCATCACTAATCTACAAAGATATGTTCAATGATTATTTAACATTCATAGCAGCTCCTACAGCCCCCTTTTAAGGTGATACACAAACGTTTTAATTATGTTTCTGTGTTTGTCAGTTTGTGTTCTTACCTATGACAGTCAGAGTTGTACCAGGTAAACTGTTTCCCCATTCAAACTTTTCTGTTTTGAATGTGAAGTGATACTGAGCTGAATCTGTCTCTTTCAGGTCAGTGATTCTCAGAGTGGAGCGTCCTCTCTCTGTTTCAACAACCTGAACACGACCTGAATATTCAGAGTCTTTACTAAGATCCTCAGGCTCTGAGGGATTCTGCCAACGACGACTACGTTCAGGACTGAACCAGAACTTTGATTTGACATCATAATAACTGTTGTAAGTACAAGAAATCTCCACTGATGATCCTTTGGTTTCACAGATTCTTCTGTCAGTGTAAATCACAGTGATGCAGGATTTACCAACAACACCTGAAAGATTAAATGTTTTATTAAAGAGTAGCACCTACATGTTTAAAGACACAGTTGTGTTGTTAAATTAGAGCAGAGTTCAATACAATAATATGGTGTTCATATAGAAACAGAAAACTGAGTCCTCCATATTATAGATACATGCAGTCATGTGCAGTAGGTTACATGTGCCACCAGGTGGTGATACGTAAGTGGAAGACTGAAGTAAACTCACAGACTGGATGAGAAGGGAAGTCCTCATGTCCTTTCAGAGCACAGGAATAACTTTCCCCAGTATTAAAATAGTCTGAAAATGAAGCTGTTTCTGTCTCAGTTTTCTGTCCATTCTTGTACCAAGTGAAGGAAGAATGATCAGGTAGACGACAACTGCTGTGACACTTCAGCTCTGCCCAGTGATCATTTTCTTTCAAGGTGTGTATCACCTGCACCTGTAGATCTGGATTTCCAAAGAAGAAATTTTTTTTTTTATTGTGAAGACATCAAAATCAGTTTTTCAACCTTTAGTTTTTGAAGTCATCATGTGATCCAAATTTCACACTGAAGCCCATTAAAGCAGAAGTAAGTGATATATTTGTGTTAATATAAGTCTTAAATAGTTATATCTTCCGACAGCAATCACTTACATAGAGTGTTTGGACCGAAACACGGGTCTGTCAGTCACTCTGCTCTGCTCTGAGCCGAGGAGAAAACTTTTCTCGTATCCTACAGTTTTTATCCAATGAGGAGAGAGAACGGCATGCAGGGCTGTGTGTGCAGCCAAGGGATGCGCGTGAATGTGGTGACGCAGGGACGAGGACTGTTATGGTGCGTTCAAGGAAACTCGTATTTTTCCGACCTGTGAAGTCCCAGTTCGATCTGGTACATAGACTGTAAAAAAAGACGTACAGGTACGATTTCACGGGTCGGAAGTTACGAGTGGCCGTTATAGTGACTTTCACAGGTAAAACAGGTCGGAAAAACACAAGTGGGTTGCCTGGAACGCTACAAAGTCGTAAGTTGTGACTTGAAGCTGTAATTTACGGTTTCAAAAGCCTGCCTGATCGCTTACTTCTGCTTTAAGTCATTAGTAAGTGGAGCTCTGAGCTCAGATTGTCTTCATCTTTCATGAACACAGCTGTTTCTGTTGATCTGAACATCGGAATAGAAACGTACTGAAACAAAATCGTTACCTGTGACAGACAAAGTGACTCCAGCTTCACCAGTGTATTTCTCTCCTGGTTTGTTTGTTGTGAAGCTGAACTTGTAAACAGCTGAGTCGCTCTCTCTCAGGTCTGTGATTCTCAGAGTGCAGTCGTTGTCACCACAGAGATACTGAACACGACCTGAGTACTCTGAGTCTGCTCTTAGATCCACAGGTCCATTACCACTGGATTTAGTGAACCACAGTCTTTCTCCAACTGTGGTATCATCATCAGTTCTCCAGTCTGGGTATCTGTATGTGCAGCTTATGTTCACTGTTGATCCTACTACAGCACAGATCTGAGTTGGAGCACAGGTCACTGTCCAGTCATTCTGACCCTGTATCACTGTAACACAGCACAGCACAAACCACAGTCACATTTTAATATAGTCAAGCTGCACCAGTTTGTAAACAAAACTGATTCTAAATTTACAGAACTACTTCAGCTCTCACATCATCGTGAGCCAATGAGACAAAGTTCCCTTGTTCTCCTAAACAGGATGTACAGACATTTGTAGATAAACTCTACTGACTCTACCTGCTGACTCATGACTGTGCTGCCACTTTCAATAACAACCACATCATTAAGTTCGCAGACGACACTACTGTCATTGGACTCATCATTACCAATGGTGACGAGTTGGCGTACAGGAAGGAGGTGGAGCAGTTGGTAGCTTGGTGCTCGGAACATAACCTTGCCCTAAACGTCGCCAAAACAAAGGAGATGGTGATAGATTTCAGGAGGGCTGGGCACCAGCACCATCTCCCTCTGAACATTAACAGCTCTAAAGGTGGAGAGGGTGCACAACACCAAGTTTTTGGGGGTCCTTCTGACTGACGAGCTAACCTCCAGAGTCAACACCACAGCTGTCATTAAGAAGGCCCAACAATGACTTTACTCTCTCTGCAGACTGAAAAAGGTCGACCTTCCTGTTCCTGCCCTGACCATGTTTTACAGAGGCACCATCGAGACTGTTCTCACATACTGCATTACATCCTGGTTTGAAAGCAGCACGGCAGAAGAGAGGCACAATCCAAACAGGGTAGTGAGAACAGCAGAGACAATCATTGGTGTGCCACTGCCACATCTGCCGGACATCTACAGAGTCTGTTGTGTGCGCAGAGCAGAGGACATTTTAAAGGACGCCAGATCCCTCTCACAGCATGTTCACAATCATGCAGTCAGGAAGACGGTACAGAAGTATCAAAGCAAGAACCACTCGCATGTTGAACAGCTTCTTCCCCACAGTGATTAGACTCCTTAACAAAAGAATGTGAATTGCATGAACTGATTTTTAGAGTGTTTATCTAATGATAATTTTAATTCTCATTTATTTTATATGTTGTTTTTATTTATCCATGTTTTACTTATTGCTGTGGAAATGAATGCGCTGATCTCGAACGGTGGATGTGTGAAACATAATTTCGGGCTGACAGACATGCTCATATTCACACACTAGGACAATTTGGATTCACCAATCAACCTACTGTGCATGTGTTTGGACTGTGAGAGGAAGCTGGAGTACCCCGAGAGCAGGCAAAGGGAGAGCATGTAAACTCCACCCAGAAAAGACCGGAGATTCAAACCAGGAACCTTCTTGGTAAGAGGCTGAAACTAGTAACCAACGATAAAAACTCCAAAAATAAACAATTAATTTTTTGACTCAAGCCTGTTTTATCTTGGTCGGACTGTGTGAACTAAACGTCCCACAAAGTAAATGTACCACTAGCAGTTCAGATTTGCATTAAATTGGGTTAGATCAAGCTTTGAACATGTAAAAACAACTTTTGAAGGATTATCTCTTGACTCAAATCTATTTTATCTTGGTCTGAGTGTGTTAACAAAACGTCCTACAAAGTAAATGTAGATGTACAGTACCTGGTACAATGAGAAGAAGGATGATGATAAATCCACTTGATGCTGCTGTTAAACTCATCACTGTTCTTCTCATCTCTCTGTTTGACTTCAGACGCAATAAAACACATCAGCTGCCGAACAGTGTGAACGAAACATCAATCTGATCAACAACCAGTTCAAACCTGACAAGACAGGAGGGTGATGATCGTTTGTACACAGTGCAGTGGGCAAGAGACAGAAAGAGAAAAAAACAGACTTCCTTCCTCTTTACATTATGAATATTCATGAAGTCAGTACAAGTCTGACCCACAGTCAAGTTGTCATCTTACAAACTACTGAGGAAGTCCTGAGAGGTAAAAGAGAACTGATGAACAGACTAAAACTTTCACTTTGTATCAAGATGCTCTTTTCTTTAATTCAAACTTTCTTTAACTTAAACTGCCCCGTAGCATCAGAAAAACCAAACCACAGTTCCCCAAAAAGATAAACCCTCCTGTCTGTCTCTACTGTCCTGTCACAGGAAAGACAAATCCACCATAAAATAACTTGGTGAAGACATTGTATACACAGAGGAAGAACTGGGACAGTGCAAACTGTGTTAGCAATAAAATATAACTCTTTACTGATGCCTAGTGGCAGACTTAAGTCACTACAACTACATGAGAAACATTTCTCTCAAACTGTGAAGGAGCTAAATAAAGACATGCAACTTGAATTTATGCAGAAAATAAATATGAGGTGCAGTTGTTGCCATGCAGAAATATTACAGCTCACAAGAAGTTAAACAAACAAAAAATGCATCACAGTGTAGCAAATGAATTAATAAACATTAATTGGCAGACATTGGAGTTTGATTAACAAGACCCACAGCCAAGAAAAAAAAAATCACTATTCACTGTTTAGTTCAATTTAAATTGAACTTTAGCTCTGTACTTTCATTTTGTATTTTCACATTTTATAACCTGAACTAGTTGTTCCTAACTTATTTACAGATAATTGACAGGAGGAAGACATTGTATATAGCTACAAAGGAAGAATTGAGACAATGCAAAGTCTGTTAGCAATAAAATATAACTCTTTACTGATGCCTGGTGGCAGACTTTGGTCACTACAACTACATAAGAAACATTTCTCTCAAACTGTGAAGGAGCTAAATAAAGACGTGCAACTTGAATGTATGCAGAAAAGAAATATGAGGTGCAGTTGTTGCCATGCAGAAATATTACAGCTCACAAGAAGTTAAAAAACAAAAAATACATCACAGCAAATAAATTGTTAAACATGAATTGGCCGGCATTGGACAAAGACCCACGGCCAAGAAAAAATATTTCATCATTCATTGTTTAGTAAAATTTAAATGTATATTTTGTATTCTATAACTGGAACTTGTTGTTACTGACTTATTTTCAGAATTGAGAAAAGAATGTGTTACATTGGTGACAAACATGTTTGACAGATTGAAATGACAAATTAAAATTATATTGATCAATCATGAACTGTAAGTCTGAAAAGATCAAACTTTAACTATTTTAAACTCTGCTTTGATGAGTGACCCTGGACACTTATAACTCAAATAGAAGATCAGATATCCTCTTCAATAAAATGAATGTCTTTGTGTCATGAGAACAAAAGAACAAATTCAAACTTTATTTGATTTCATAGATGCTAAAGAAAAAGATAAAAATGAAGAATGAACAAAACAAATCAAATCTAAAGATGATGTCACTGTTGAACAACTTCCTCTTTCCACCAGGTGAGTCCCACCTTTACTTCAACAGCATCTAAAAACATCACATAAAACCTGTGTAAAGTTACAGTAGTAATTCTAAATGTGGAATCTGCATGTTATTGATCTGTTGTTATTGAATGTGAGAGGCTCTGACCTGACTGTAACTTCACACCAGGTCTTCCTGCTCCTCTGTGTCTCCTGTCTGTGCTGCTGTGGTGACGTCATCATAAACAGGACAAGAGTCCATCTGATGGACAGAGGTGACAAAATGGGACTCAATCATCAAACCTGCACATAATAATATTTTATTATGTAAAGTCAGTTCTGTTAGTGTTGTAGAGCCTCTCTGTCTCTCACCTCCATCATCTCTACAGCTTCATTTGCTTCAGGGTTTGAACTCACAGTTTTCCTCTTCCTGGATTCAAACCAACAACAACAAACACAACATAAAAAAACATAAAACCAAAAACTACATGAAGTTTGAAGAAGTAAACCAAAGAGCAGTGAGTGAATTGATGGATTTTTATAGTTTTACCTCGGCAGCAGACTGAAGACAACCAGTGTGATCAGCATCAGGACCATCAGAGTCAACCTGATGATGTTCATGATCATTACTGATTTACCTGGAAAGTGAGAGATATTAGAGACTGATAGGTCAGTTTGTCAGGTGATGCTGTCAGTCAGTGTCGTCCATGTGCAGTATGATGGAGGTCTCAGTTCACAGCTACAAGATGACTCGAAATCCTGAGAGTTAAAGTTTTTTATATGTTGATGAGCTGTGGTGCAGTAAACAGGTGTGTGGTGATGAATGTGCAGAACTCACCGTCCACAACAGTCAGATTTAAGGTGGACTTCTGACGCCCTCTTGTGTTCTGGGCTTCACAGGAATAATTCCCACTGTGTTCAGGTCTGAAGTCAGTGATGGTGAAGATCTGTCCTGAAGCTTTTGGTGAGTCTTCATCCTCCTTGTACCAGGTGTAATTAGCTGCTGGGTTAGCATCACTGCTACAGGTCAGAGTCACTGAACTGCCCTCCACTATCTCAGCAGAGGGACTCACTGACACAGAGGGAAGCTTTGGAGCATCTGGAGGAGGAAACATTTAGATGCAACATTAATACTGTCATGAACAACTCTGAATAATTACAAGACGTGTTTTCTACTTACACAGGACGTCTATAAACAGAGATCTGGAGTTGGTCTCTCCATATTGATTCTCAGACTTGCAGTGGTAGGTCCCTCTGTCCTCAGAGCTGATGGAGGAGAAATTATAAACTCCTTCTGGTCCTTGAAGAAGAGTTTTGTTCTCCTTGTACCATTTGTAAGTAGCTGCTGGGTTAGCATCACTGCTACAGGTCAGATTGACTGAACTGCCCTCCACTATCTCAGCAGAGGGACTCACTGACACAGAGGGAAGCTTTGGAGCATCTGGAACAACAAACGTAAATAATACACTTTAACTGCAGAGCTACGTAATGCAATAAGTAACAGGAAACAGAGAGATTATTGCCTTTACACCTTTGCAAGTTGATACTAACATAGCCAGTAAAGATGTAAAAACATTTGTTTCATTTATGTATTTCTGTGGTTCAGCAGGGGCAAAGTTTACTGTAAATGAGAGCAAGACCTTGGTGTGGTATTTAAGGATGAAGAGTGGAAACTAATTTGTCAAAATAGTCAGACATTTTCATTTAACAGTCGTCATAGACTGCAACAATTTAACCCGATTCATCAAACATACTATACACCACAGCGTCTTAAAACGAATCCAGACCTTTCTGCCCTATGCTTTAGGTGCAAAACAGAGACTGGGTCTCTTGTCCACATGTTCTGGTCATGCTCCCATCTAAACAAATTTTGGAAATATGTAAAAAGTACTATAGATACAGTAAAGTGATTGGTCATGAGTTTGTGTTACATCCCAGGGTAGTACTCCTAGGAGATGGATATACATTACCACTATGTTCTAGATATAACATCAGATTTGTTAAAATGGCTTTGATAGCTGCACTCAAATGTATTGCAGTTAAGTGGAAAAGTGTTGCACCCCCAAGTTCTAGTATGTGGATGAATGAGCTTGCATCATATGATCCACCAGAAGAAATACATATAATCTGAAGATCACCAGTGGTGATTATTAATTATTCAGCTTCATATAGATTTTAGAATGAACTGTCTCACTCACATTTTACATCAATAGAGATGCTTCCTGATCTCCTTGTACCCATCTCGTTCTCAGCTTTACAATAATACTCTCCAGACTCAGAGGGCTGGATGGAGCTGAAGAAAAACTGTGGTTGTTTACTGAGACGTTTCTTGTCCTTCTCCTTGTACCAGGTGAGTTTAGCTGCTGGGTTAGCATCACTGCTACAGGTCAGAGTCACTGAACTGCCCTCCACTATCTCAGCAGAGGGACTCCCTGACACAGAGGGAAGCTTTGGAGCATCTGGAGGAGGAAACATGAGGAGAAGTCAACTTTAACTGTCTTTTCACAGTAGAAGTGAATATGATGTAGTTGATAGTTTATACAGAGGTTGATCCAGTGTGAGACATAAACCGTGTAGTGGAAGGTTTTAGTTTGACATTGTATTAGTGACACTGTGGAGTAAACTCACACACTGGAGGAGAGCAGTGATCCTCACATCCTTTAAGAGCACAGGAATATGTGTTGTTATCATTAAAGGAGACTCTAATGGAACACGTTTCCTCCTTCATCTTCAGTTTGTTCTTGTACCAGACAAATGAAGGACGACCAGCTGCTTTAAAACTGCTGTGACACTTCAGCTCTACCTGGTCTGATGATCTTTCCACCAGCACCTGGAGGTCTGGATCTGTGAAGAAAGAACAGACATGAACTAAACTAGAAAAGTACAAACACAGAGACAAATAAAGATTCTCAGTCGTCAATGACTTGAACCAAACTGATAAATATTCCAGTGAAAACGTTACCTGTGACAGACAGAGTGACTCCAGGTTCCCCTGTGTATACACTGTCATGGTTTGTTGTGAATTTGAACCTGTAAACAGCTGAGTCGCTCTCTCTCAGGTCTCTGATTCTCAGATTGCAGCTTTTACTCGTATGACAGTCATATTCAACGCGGCCTGCGTAGTTTGAGTCTGTTGTCAGATCCACAGCATCACGATTACGCCCTTTACTGAACCAGAATCTTTTCTCAACTCTAATGACAAGGCCCCAGAACGTGTCTGGGTGACTGTATGTGCAGCTCGTTTTCACTGTTGATCCTTTAGAGGCACAGATGTGAGTGTCAGTGTACGTCACTCCACAGCCTATCTGACCCTGTATCACTGTAACACAGAGCACAGCAGAAACCACAGTCAGACTCAAAACAACACATTGAAGTTTTATGGAGCTTATTCAACATGTAAACCTGCTACAGGACTAAAACACCTTTCATGGTCTCTTCCTTTTTATTCACTTTCAAACTCATGATGTTAATAAGTTTCTAACTGGTTGATGTTGTTTTATTAAGCCACAGTGAACAGACACATAGAAGCCCAAACACAAAACCATTGAATCTGTGAACCTTAATGCAGATTTAATTAACAGTGTGAGACAAATAATGATAATAATTAGACTGTTTGAAATTCCTTGTTTTGTTTTTTCTTCACTCTTTGGTCAGGCTGCTGTGAATGCATGTATGTATACAGTTGGCTGCTCCTGTAATAGAAGATCAGGAGGGGGTTCCTCATGCATTTTCTATCCTGTTGAGTCTGCCTGCATCTTATGCCCTTTGATGGCATCAGTGGTATGTATTAACTTGTTTTATTGTATTAATGATTGCAGATGATTATTTTTGTGACAATGTTTAGTTTTGAGAATTTTTTGCAGGAAGTCTATGGAGTCATTATAGTTAGTCAATAGCTACTCCGCTATGATGGTTGTTAAAATTAATCTAAGGAAACAAATGCAAATAAATAGTTGATTATACGTTAAAATACAATGGTTTACAGGTAGGCTAAATAAGCGATAAATAAATGAAAAGTAGCAGTTAAAAACAAGCACTTTAGTTCATTTAAGAATCAGTATATACAGTATATATTTTTTGTGTGTGTGTGTGTAAGCATAAAGAGGAAGCAATTTCATTTGTATTCATTATGCCTTTTGCGTGTTTTAGTTTTACTCTTTCTTACATCAATAAACGACAATGGACAACTGTCTCCAGAGTCGTGATGTCAGGAAGGAGTTTGTCTAACTGCCAAAGTGTGTCACAGTGCATATACTGAGGGCAGCATAGTAGTATTCAGTTTGAATATTAAATGCTGTGCAGAGTTGAAGGACTGTGAATGTATGTGCATGTGTATTCACACTTTGTTGCTACTGTGATGGTAGATAAGGAGGGACACGGCACTGTGAACCATACATGGACTGGAAACATCACACTGAATGACAAATTTACAGACTTGACAGACAATGTCTGGTTCCTTATTTTGAGCCTCGGTAGCTGTTCTTTTGTTTTCTTAAACCAGACATTCGTAGATGAACTCTAAAGTCACTGAATACTTCAAATGAACCAGCTCCATTCATACAGTTCATTCAAACAGCAACACTCACCACTTAAATGTTGATGTTCAGATTTGCAACAAAGAACCTGATATATTTAATGATTTGCATCATATGAGGTCACATTAACTATCCATCCATCCATTGTCTATAATGCTTATCAATATGGGGTGATGGGAGGAGATGGAGCCAATCCCAGCTGACATGGAGTGAAGGCGGGGTTCACCCTGGACAGGTAACTAGTCAATCACAGGGCCGACACATAGACACACTCAATACACACAGAAACACTCACATTCAGACACGAGGACAATTTGGAGTCGCCAATTGATCTACTGTGCATGTGTTTGGACTGTGTGAGGAAGCTGGAGTACCCAGAGAGCAGGCAAAGGGAGAGCATGTAAACTCCACCCAGAAAAGACCCGAGATTCAAACCAGGACCCTTCTTGCTAAAAGGCTGAACCTCATCAACAATAAAAACGACATAAATAAACATTGAACAATTAAAGGGATAGTTCACCCAAAATTCAAATTTCACTCATTATCTACTCACCTTCATGTCGACTAAGGGCTGGGAGAATTTTCAGAGTCCTCCGTGCCTTCTCTGAGTTACAGCGGGGCTCCGTGCAGCACTGCATGTCCATATGACGGTTGAGACTGGGGCTCACTTTTCTTCGTCCAAAAAGACACACCAAAAAACCTCCAAATACCTCCGTAGTGCTCGTCAGTAATGTCCCTCTTGTATTGAAGCTAGGCCTGGGACGATAATACATTTTGATGGACGATATATTGTCCCACAAATTGACGATAAACAATATTATTGACACTTTTTTTTTTAGAACAAATTAACCACTAATATAATAATAATATTTCATAATAATGCAAGTAGACCCTTTTAAATGCGATAAACTTTTATTTCTCATGAGTATTTTTTTAACCATTGTAATTGGAATAACAAGAACTTATATAGCTACTATCCTAAAAAAATAAAATAAACAAAAAATAATAAACAGTGCAGTGCAGCTCTTCTGTCCTATAACGTTATACACCTGAAGCTCCACTTTTCATTCAAACAAACTAATATGACTTCCACAGATGTAAGATTTCTAAAAAGGTACTTTATTTGTCACATATACAGCTAGTACAGTGAAATTCTTTCTCTGCATTTAACCCATCCCTGAGGAGCAGTGGGCAGCCGCGGTGCAGCGCCCGGGGACCGACTCCAGATTATGAGCCAGTTCCTTGGTCAGGGGGACTGACTGGAGGATTAACCTAGCTGGCATGTTTTTTGTGGTGTTGTGGTGTTTCATCAATGAGACCAGCATTTATCTCCTATAAAGTATTAACCAGCCGGCGGTAAACCTCTAAAAACCTGCTGATAAGTTTTCTTAGTCGTTTTCTCCCCCAATGACGGAGGCTGACCATAGACTGTAAAAAGAATGGACGTAGCGTCCGTGACGTCACCCATTGGTTTTGGTGAGTCTGTTTTGTGCCGCTACTACGGGGGTTTGAACCGCGCCATGTTGGATTTGACTTTCCATATTTGGAGCGGTGCGGTGGTTAGCCGGCCGAGAACCCGCCCACTGGCCTCGAAGCAGCGGTCTCCGGACCTGTCACTCAACGTTTCCGCGCCCTAATTGGCCAGAATTTTAAACCTAATAACAGTAAAACGGTAGAGTTTAAAAAAAATTCACCCCCCTCAGAATGTGTGCGGGGGTAGAAACTATCGTTTGAGACCAAAAAACGTAATGGTACCAGGCTTTTAACATGTTTATTGAGGACGTAAAGTCGGCTATTTTAACATGGGGGTCTATGGAGAATGCTCCCTTCCGGTACCAGCCCCCAGAGGAAGCCGGAGGGATTGCAGTTTTTTGAACGCGGAAGTGAGCTTCACTTCTCAGACCGACAACTGCCCCCTTGAGGCTGACCGGCCCGTGAGCTGCTGCAGACGGCTGCAGACTGTGGGAAGCCCAGCTCCTCCTGCTCGCTGCTACCACATTAGCTCCAAAAACGTCGGGGGAAATCTCAGGCGATATGTGGATAAACTGACCACAGACTGGGGATCTAAACTGTGACTTTCTCGCATGAAAAAATATTAAAACTTTAAAAAGTGACGCGTTAACAGCGCTGCAGCGGGAATTACAGTAAAATAGCTTTAGCTGCTTAGCTTTACAGCTAGCGCTGCCGGTTGCTGCCAAATGCATTCTGGGAAACAAAGATCCTGGATGACTGAAAAGAGGGTTCACTCCTTTATTCTGCTATGAAACAAACGGCCCAGGTGCTGAGACCGATGCACAGAGTGAAGCCTCCAGTCATCCAGCCTGGTTGGAGGCGAGAGACCGGGAAAACACGTGCGCATGCACATGGCGATATATCGAGGCCGGAAAAATGATCGAGTTCATTTTCATTTATCGTGCGATTAATTGATTTATTGATTATCGTCCCAGGCCTAATTGAAGCTCCAACATGAGAAATTGTTCCGAAAAAATTAAATAAGTATAGGTTTTAAGCTTGTTTGTAGCAGAAGTTCCCAGTGTTGCTCTGCCGGAATCTCTGGACCAGGAAGAGCAGTGCTGGGAGCTACAAACAAGCTAAAACATAGACTTATTTCATTTTTTTCGGAACAATTTCTCATGTTGGGGCTTCAATACAAGAGGGACATTACAGACGAGCACTATGGAGGTATTTGGATGTCTTTTTGGACGAAGAAAAGTGAGCTCTGTTCGCAACCATCAAGGCACGGAGGACTCTGAAACTTCTCCCAGCCCTTAGTCGACATGAGGGTGAGTAGATAATGAGTTAAATTTGAATTTTGGGGGAACTATCCTTTTAATTTCTTGACTCAAACCTGTTTTATCTTGGTCTGGGTGTCTGAACTAAATGTCCTACAAAGTAAATATAGATGTACAGTACCTGGTACAGTGAGAAGGATGAAGACAACTCCACTTGATGCTGCTGTTAAACTCATCACTGTTCCTCTCATCTCTCTGTGTGACTTCAGACACAATAAAAAACACCAACTGTTGAACAGTGTGTGAAAGAATCATCAATTTGATCAAAAACCAGTTCAAATTTGACAAGAGAGGAGGGTGATGATTGTCTGTGCACAGTGCAGTGGGCAAGAGACAGAAAGGGCAACACAGACTTCCTTCCTCTTTACACTATGAATATTCATAAAGTACAAGTCTGACCTACAGACAAGTTGTTGTCTTACAAACTACTGAGGAAGTCCTGAGAGGTAAAGGGGGACTGATGAACAGATTAAAACAAATGATTTTATCAAGATGCTCTTTCTAATCTTTAATTCAAACATTCTTTAACTTAAACTTCCCCGGTAGTATCAGAAAAACCAAAACTCAGCTCTTGTTAACATTTCCATGTTTTCCACATTCTGTGGGGGGGGATCCCTCCTCTGTTGCTCACCCTGGTTTCTCCATTTTTTCCCAGTTAAAAGGGTTTTCTATGGAGTTTTTCCTCAGTCGATGTGAGGGTCTAAGGACAGAGGATGTTGTTATGATGCCATGTAAAGCCCTTTGAGACAAACTGTTTGTAAAAATGGGCTATACAAATAAATTTGCCTTGCCTTGCCTTTAATTTCATCATCTTTGTTGGGGAAAGTTCAGCATCTTTAATAGATGCAGAACAGTTTCCTCAAACACATTAAAAACCATTAAAAGAAGTATACAAGAAATGTTAACATAAAAGAAAGATAAATATACAAATAGTTAAAATGTAATAAAACTGACTCACCTGCTGATATGTGAACCACATAGTCTTTGTCCTAACTACAGCAGCCATAGGTTTGAATCTGACCCACAGCCTCTTGCTGTGTTTCTGACCCCCTCTCTCCATAACTAAACCCTCCTGTCTGTCTCTACTATGTCCTATCACGGGAAAGACAAACCCATCATAAAATAACTTGAAACATGTTTGTTGAAGACATTGTATACACAGAGGAAGAACTGAGACAGTGCAAAGTGTGTTAGCAATGAAGTATAACTCTTTACTGATGCCTAGTGGCAGAATTAAGTCACTACAACTACATAAGAAACATTTCCCTCAAACTGTGAAGGAGCTAAAGACATGCAACTGGAATTCATGCAGAAAAGAAATATGAGGTGCAATTGTTGCCATGCAGACATATTACATCACACAAAAAGTAATAAAAAAAAAAAAATAAAAAAAAAACATCACAGTGCAGCAAATAAATTGTTAAACATTAATTGGCCAACATTGGAGTTTGATTAACAAGACCCACAGCTAAGAAAAAAAAAATCACCATTCACTGTTTAGTTAAATTTAATTGGAACTTAGTTGAGATAAGGATGTGTTATTTCTTCACATTGGTGACAAACATTGATTTCAAATTATACTGATCAATATTGAACTGTAACTCTGAAAAGGTTTAACATTAAATGAACTGTTTTCAACTCTGCTTTGATGAGTGACCCTGGACATATAACTCAAATAGACATGAGAACAAAAGATCAGATTTAAACTTTATCTGATTTCATAGCTGTTAAAGAAAATGATAAAAGTGAAGAATGAGCAAAATCAGGTGAGCCCCACCTTCACTTCAACAGCATCTAAAAACATTACATAAAATCTGTGCATAGTTAAAGTTGTAATTATAAATGTGGAATCTGCATGTTATCTGTTGTTATTGAATGTGAGAGGCTCTGACCTGACTGTAACTTCACACCAGGTCTTTCTGCTTCTCTGTGTCTTCTGTCTGTGCTGCTGTGGTGACATCCTCATAAACAGGACAAGAGTCCACCTGATGGACAGAGGAGACAAAATGAGACTCATTCATCAAACCTGCACACAATCAGTGTTGTGGAGCCTCTCTGTCTCTCACCTCCATCATCTCTACAGCTTCATTTGGTTCAGGGTTTGAACTCAGAGTTTTCTTCCTTCTGGATTCAAACCAACAACAAACACAAAACATGAAACCAAAAACTACAGAGTAGTGAGTGAACTGATGGATGTTTATAGTTTTACCTGGTCAACAAATTCACAACAACCAGTGTGATCAGCATCAGGGCCATCAGAGTCAACCTGATGATGTTCATGATCATTACTGATTTACCTGAAAAGTGAGAACAACAGACAGCAGTGAAAAGAGGCCGATGAGTTTGTCAGATGATGGGGTCAATCAGTGTCGTCCATTTGCAGTTTGATGGAGGTCTCAGTTCACAGCTGCAAGACGACTAGATATCCTGAGTTGAAGTTTTGTGGTGCAGTAAACATGTGTGTGATGATGAATGTGCAGAACTCACTCTCCACAACAGTCAGATTTAAGGTGGACTTCTGACGTCCTCTTGTGTTCTGAGCTTCACAGGAATAATTTCCACTGTGTTCAGGTCTGAAGATCTGTCCTGAAGCTTTTGGTGAGTCTTCATCCTCCTTGTACCAGGTGTAAGTAGCTGCTGGGTTAGCATCACTGCTACACGTCAGAGTCACTGAACTGCCCTCCACTATCTCAGCAGAGAGACTCACTGACACAGAGGGAAGCTTTGGAGCATCTGGAGGAGGAAACATCAACAACATAGTAAATAGTTACGTGTTTGGCAGCATAAGAAATATTAAACCAACAACAATGCATGGAAATTAACAGAAGAAGTCCAAACTAAGTATCTGTTACCAGCAGATCATTTCACAGTTAACACACACAATCCAACGGAAAGGTGCCGCATTGCTCCCTCCTCGTCGACTCGCGAAAGTGAAAGTGAAACTTAAGTGACAGCCGGGTTCCTACCATGCTCCTCAGAGCTGCTTAGTGCCAGTGAAGGTGATACAGACCCCCTCAGGCCATGACAGAGGTGTCATTCAACATGTTGTAAGTCGATGTACCATCACAAAAGTTATGAAAATATTATATGAAGGTTGAAAAGTTCCTTAATGTTGGTTTAAGGCTGGAAAACATTGCTCTTGTTACTACCGGTAATCAGTTTCATATAGATTTTATAACACATGCTCTCACTCACACTCCACATCAATAGAGATGTAATCAGACATCCTCTTCTCCAGCTGATCCTCAGCTACACAATAATACTCTCCAGAGTCAGAGGACTGGATGGAGCTGAAGACCAGCTGTGGTTCTTTGTTGAGCAGTGTCAGGTTCTTCTTGTACCAGGTGTAATTAGCTGCTGAGTGAGTGTCACTGCTACAGGTCAGAGTCACTGAGCTGCCCTCCATGATTTCACCTGGAGGATTCACTGACACTGACGGCACCTTCAGAAAATCTGCAGGAGAAAACATCAACATGTGTTTCCTGAGCAGCCATGTTGTGTTGGATTAAAGTGTTTTGTTTCTTAAACAGAAGAGAAAACTCACACACTGGGGGAGAGCCATGATTCTCATGTCCCTTTAAAGCACAAGAGATCATGTCTCCAGGAGAAAACCTGTCTGTATAAGAACTTCCCTCCTTCTTTATTTTCTCTCCATTCCTGATCCAGACGTAGGAAAGACGATCAGCTGGACTGCAGCTGCTGAGACACTTCAGCTCTGCCTCAGTATAATACTGATGGACTGTTATTGTTCTGGTCACCTGCACCTCCAGAGCTGGATACAGGAGGAAGAACCCACAGTGTTAGTGGTTAACATGAAAACATAGAATAGAAAAAGTGTATGTGGTAATCAGATATATATCCTTTAATATATCTACAAAGATTTGTTTATGGATTATTTAATCCTGTTCATACATTCAACTCCCTTCAAGGTGCTTTATTCAAATGTGATACATGAAAGTTTCAATGATGTTTCTGTGTTTGTCAGTTTGTGTTCTTACCTGTGAGAGTCAGAGTTGTACCAGGTAAACTGCTCCTCCATTCAGACCCTGTAGCTTTGAATTTGAAGTGATACTGAGCTGAATCTGTGTCTCTCAGGTCAGTGATTCTCAGAGTGGAGCGTCCTCTCTCTGTTTCAACAACCTGAACACGACCTGAATATTCAGAGTCTTTACTAAGATCCTCAGGCTCTGAGGGATTCTGCCAACGACGACTGTGTTCAGGACTGAACCAGAACTTTGATTTAACATAATAAGAACTGTTGTAGGTACAAGAAATCTCCACTGATGATCCTTTGGAGGCACAGATTCTTCTGTCAGTGTAAATCACTCTGGTGCAGGCTTTACCAATGACACCTGAAAGATTAAATGTTTTATTAAACCAGAGTAGCACCTACATGTTTAAAGGCAAAGTTTTGTTGTTAAATTAGAGTAGACTTCAATACAATAATATGGTGGAAAGGAAAGAGTCCCCCACATTACAGACACATGCAGTCATACTTTACTTTACTTTATTTGTTTATTTGAATGGGACAGTGCACATCAATGTACAGATAAAAACATGTGAATGTGCCGGATTGTAGCATCGATGCTAATTTCCATCCGGAGTCCCAGAACATAAAAACAATACAGTGACAGGATGTGCAGTAGGTTAAATGTGCCACCAGGTGGTGATATGTAAGTGGAAGACTGAAGTAAACTCACAGACCGGAGGAGAAGGGAAGTCCTCATGTCCTTTTAGAGCACAGTTGATGCTGTCTGAAAGACGAAATCTGTCTGAAAATGACGCTGTTTCTGTCTCAGTTTTCTGTCCATTTCTGTACCAAGTGAAAGAAGAATTATCAGGTAGACGACAACTGCTGAGACACTTCAGCTCTGCCCATTCCCGGTTGTTTATTGAGGGGGTCACCTGCACCTGTAGACCTGGATTTACAAAGAAGAGAATGAAATATATTTTTTATTCAATGTGAACAGATCAAAATCAGTTTTTGACCCTTTAGGTTCTTCTACTGAAGTCATCATATCATCTCCTCATATTTAACTAGTCGTCATCATGTGATCCAAAGTTCACACTGAAGCCCATTAAGTCATTAGTAAGTGGAGCTCTGAGCTCAGATTATCTTCATCTTTCATTAACACAGCTGTTTCTGTTGATCTGAACATCTGGAACAGAAACATACTAAAATAAAATTGTTACCTGTGACAGACAAAGTGACTCCAGCTTCACCAGTGTATTTCTCTTCTGATTTGTTTGTTGTCAACCTGAACTTGTAAACAGCTGAGTCGCTCTCTCTCAGGTCTGTGATTCTCAGAGTGCAGTCGTTGTCACCACAGAGATACTGAACACGACCTGAGTACTCTGAGTCTGCTCTCAGATCCACAGGTTCATTACCACTGGATTTAGTGAACCACAATCTTTCTCCAACTGTAGTATCATCATCAGTTCTCCAGTCTGGGTATCTGTAGGTGCAGCTTATGTCCACTGTTGATCCTACTACAGCACAGATCTGAGTTGGAGCACAGGTCACTCTCCAGTCATTCTGACCCTGTATCACTGTAACACAGAGCACAGCACAAACCACAGTCACACTTTAATATTGTCGAGCTGCATCAGGTTGTAAACCTGCAACAAAACTGAACTGATTCTAAATTTACAGAACTACATCGGCTCTCACATCATCCCACTGTGAGACAATGAGACAAAGAAGAGGAGATTGCAGAGCGAACACGTGACATAGAGGACTCTTGGTGCTCTAGATTTAAAACAGGGTTTTAATTTTATACAGATCTTTGTGTCATTATATTTCACAGGGAAACATACTTGGCAGTGAATTTACCATTTACATTTCAGGGGTGTCAGGGTGGTGATGGGATGTCCGAGTGTTATTTTCCCTCAGTAGTATTCAGTTTGAATATAAAGTGCTGTGCAGAGTTCAACGACTGTGAATGTATGTGCATGTGTATTCACACTGGTAGACAAAGAAAGACACTGCACTGTGAACCACATGGACTGGAAACATTACAGTGAATGACAAATTCACACACTTGACAGAAAATGTCTGGTTCCTTATTTTGAGGCGTGGTAGCTGTTCCTTTGTTCTCCTAAACAGGATGTACAGACCAAGCCTGATGAAGCCCACAGGGGTGAAAAATGTTGCTGCTTTTGACTTTTTTTGAACCAGCTCCATTTATACAGTTATTTCAAAACAAAACTATCCTCACTGTGAAATAACACTCACCACTTAAATTACTTGATTTGTTCAGATTTGCAACAAATAACCTGATGTGTTGATTGACCAACTGATGATTTACATCATGCAAAGTCATGTTGACTATCCATACATCCATCGTCTATAATGCTTATGAATATGGGGTGATAGGAGGAGATGAAGCCAATCCCAGCTGGCATAGAGCAAAGGCGGGGTTCACCCTGGACAGATCGGCAGTCAATCACAGGGCCGACACATAGACACATACTCCTATCCACACACGAGGACAATTTGGAGTCACCAACCTACTGTGCATGTGTTTGGACTGTGTGACGATGCTGGAGTACCCAGAGAGCAGGCAAAGGGAGAGCATGTAAACTCCACCCAGAAAACACCCGAGGTTCAAACCAGGAGCCTTCTTGCTAAAAGGCTGAAACTCATCAACAAAAACTACAAAAAATAAACAATGAACAATTAATTTCTTTCACTCAAACCTGTGTTATCTGGTCGGACTGTGTGAACTAAACGTCCTACAAAGTAAGTGCAGATGTACAGTACCTGGTACAGTGAGAAGAAGGATGATGATAAATCCACATGATGCTGCTGTTAAACTCATCACTCATCAAAAACCAGCTCAAATCTGACAAGAGAGGAGGTTGATGATCAATCTGTACACAGTGCAGTGGGCAAGAGACAGAAAGAGCAACACAGACTTCCTTCCTCTTTACACTATGAATATTCATGAAGTCAGCACAAATCTGACCGACAGTCAAGTTGTCGTCTTACAAACTACCGAGGAAGTCGGAACACCCCTCCCCCCCGCCCCCCCCGACATGACAGACACCACCTTAACTAACAAATTTTCTGGGGGAAACACTGCCTGAGAGGTAAAGGAGAACTGATGAACAGACTAAAATTTTCACTTCTTTATCAAGATGCTCTTTCTAATCTTTAATTCAAACTTTCTTTAACTTAAACTGCCCCGTAGCATCAGAAAAAACAAACTACAGTTCACCAAGAACATAGCTCACCACCTCAGAGACAGCAGAGACACAAGGAGCCTGTGACCTGGGATTCAGACCATCACAGACCTGTGACAGCCACGTCTGTCCCAACAAACTCAGTACTGTAAGTGCTTTGCACAGTTTGAGGCACAAAACACCACATCTGGACATAGAACAGGACAGAGCAAGTGGACCAACGACTGGAGGCCTGGAGCAGGAGGGAGGCCAATCACTGACCGGACATCAGAGAGTGCGGTGGGCCGACGTCATAGGTGGACTGCTGGGTGGGGATCAGGGAGTGAGATGAACTGGTGTTGGGGGAGGACCACAGACTGGGGATCAGAAACTGGAAGGGGGACGGGATGCCGACTGGAGATCATGGCCTGTGGTAGGTTGGACCGTCAACTGGAGATCAGGGACTGTGGTAGATCAGACTGCTGAGTGGAGATTAGGAACAGAGGTGGGTCGGACTGCCAGATCGGGTGAAGCGCCTGACTGGGATGAGCTGGAACAAGATTGTCAACCAGAACCCTTGATGCTGGAAGGGGCAGAGAGTCTGCCAGGGATGGTGGCTCAGGACAGGAGGAGGGTCAGGAAGGTCACTCAGGACCAAATGCTGAAAGAGACGGCTCCGCAGGAAACAGGAGCCGGGCACGTTGCCGGCTGGACCCAGGAGAGGCGGTCAGACACCACGCCGTCTGGACAGGATCCGGGCAGGACACTGGAAAACCTGGGACAGCTGAGCATCAGGCTGGAGACAGGAAACCATGGGTTGTGGCAAATGGGGAGTGCAGAGGATCGCCGTCTTCGTCCCCTACGTCTCCGTTGCTCCGACCTCCACCTCTGACTCAGTAGCCATGTTTCCATCCAAAGTGGATCACTTGGAGGTGCGCATTGAAAGAAATGGGTGGCAACCGCCATTCCGACATCCCACCAGTCCGACATAGGGCTCTAACTGTCTAAATGGCAACACTTAAAGCAGATATCAGCTTCACGGCCGTTTCGGCTAATGCTGCATTCAAGGCAGGCTTTTGAAACCGTAAGTTACAGCTTCAAGTCACAACTACGACTTGGTAGCGTTCCAGGTAACCCGTAGCTCGTGTTTTTACCATCCTGTTGTCTGTGAAAGTTCCCTATAACGGCCACTCGTAACTTCCGACCCGTGAACTCGTACCAGATCGAACTGGTATGACTTCACAGGAAGGAAAAACACAAAGTACGAGTTTCTTTGAACGCACCATGAGTTAGCAGCCCCCGCCCTTGTCAGGCATCAATTGGTCCTCGTGCTACGTCACCACATTCACGCGCATCCCTTGGCTGCACACACAGCCCTTCATGCCGTTCTCTCTCCTCATTGGATAACACTTGTATCCCACAAGGAAAATTTTCTCCTCGGGTTACAGCAGAGCAGAGTGACGGAGAGACTCGTGTTTAGGCTGAAATACTTAATGTAAGTGATTGCTGACGGAAAATAGGACTATTTAGGACTTATATTAACAAAAACATTCCACTGATATCTGCTTTAATTTTCTATCAAACGTCCCATCATTCCGACAATTTTTGCCTCCTATGGTCGGAATGACGGTATTGCCTTTCCGACAATTCCACCCAAGAGATTTTGCATTGGTTGGGCTTAGGCAATGAATAAAGGAGTTGGTTAAGTTTAAAAAGACCAGGTAGAGGCTAGACATGCAGATTAGTCCCTGTCTGCACTCTGCTGTGTAATTACGCACAACCATGTGGATACTCCTCTATCAGCATGTCTTAAAGAAGAGAGTCACCTGTTGAGTAATGCACATTTCCTTATATTAAAAGCCTTGTCCGAATGGTGGGACGTTCGCATGTCGGAATCGCGGTATGTCGGAATGGTGGTATATCTAAATGGTGGGATGTTGGGATGTTGGAATGGCAGCATGTAACCAAAAGAAATTTGTATCCTGGGTGTTTCCATTAAAATTACGGACTCTGGTGAAAACTACAAACTCACGGGGACGGGGTGGAATCTGCCAGGACCCCCTACGCTGAGACAGGAAAGGCATTGATCAGGAGCTGGGTCACAGAAAACTTTTTTCAGCCATTTTTTCAATTTAAAGAGACAAATCTGTCCCAAATTTCATCATCATCGTCTTTAAAAGATGCAGCCGCCATAGGTTTGAATCTGACCCACAGCCTCTTGCTGTGTTTCTGACCCCCTCTCTCCATAACTAAACCCTCCTGTCTGTCTCTACTGTCCTATGACAGGAAAGACAAACCCATCATAAAATAACTTGAAACATGTTTGTTGAAGACATTATACACAGAGGAAGAACTGAGACAGTACAAAGTGTGTTAGCAATGGAGTATAACTCTTTACTGATGCCTAGTGGCAGAATTAAGTCACTACAACTACATAAGAAACATTTGATACATTTGATTGATACAGAAAAGAAATATGAGGTGTAGTTGTTGCAATGCAGAAATATTAAAGCAAGAAGTTAAACAAACAAAAAATACATCACAGTGCACCATGAATTGGCTGCCATTGGACCCACGGCCAAGAAAAAATATTTTATCATTCATTGTTTAGTACAATTTAAAATCATATTTTGTATTCTATAACTGGAACTTGTTGTCACTGACTTATTTTCAGAGGAGTTGAACAAAGAATGTTTTATTTCTTTACATTGGTGACAAACATGTTTGACAGATTTAAATTATACTGATCAACATGAACTGTAAGTCTGAAAAGATTAAACATTAACTATTTTCAACTCTGCTTTGATGAGTAACTCTGGACATTTATAATTCAGATCAGATCCTCTTCGATAAAATGAATGTCTTTGTGTCATGAGAATAAAAGAACAGATTTCAACTTTATCCGATTTCATAGCTGCTAAAGAAAAGGATAAAAGTGAAGAACGAACAAAACAAATCAAATCTAAAGATGATGTCACTGTTGGACAACTTCCTGTTTCCATCAGTTGAGTCCCACCTTTACTTCAGCGTCTAAAAACATCACATAAAACCTGTGTAAAGTTACAGTTGTAATTATAAATGTGGAGTCTGCATGTTATTGATATGTTGTTATTGGATGTGAGAGGCTCTGACCTGAATGTAACTTCACACCAGGTCTTGTTGCTTCTCTGTGTCTTCTGTCTGTGCTGCTGTGGTGATGTTCTCATAAACAGGACAAGAGTCCACCTGATGGACAGAGGAGACAAAATGAGACACATTCATTAAACCTGCACACAATCACATTTTATCACTGGTTTCTCCAGTTAAAATGTGAATTCACTTCAGTTTCCAGAGCATTGATGAGTCAAGTTGTGATGATGTCAATGTAGACTAAGTTCTGTTAGTGTTGTAGAGCCTCTCTGTCTCTCACCTCCATCATCTCTACAGCTTCATTTGGTTCAGGGTTTGAACTCACAATGTTCTTCTTCCTGGATTTAAACCAACAAACACAACATAAAAAAACATAAAACCAAAAACTACAGGAAGTTTGAAGAAGAAAACCAAAGAGCAGTGAGTGAATTACGGTAATAATTTTTTTTTGTAGTTTTACCTCGTCCACAGATTCACAACAACCAGCGGAATCAGCATCAGGACCATCAGAGTCAACCTAATGATGTTAATGATCATTATTGATTCACCTGGAAAGTGAGAACAACAGACAGGAGATATTTGAGACTGATAGGTCAGTTTGTCAGGTGATGTCCGTCAATCAATGTCGTCCATTTGCAGTTTGATTGAAGTCTCCATTCAAATCTACAAGATGACTCAAAATCCTGAGAGTAAAATTTTTTATGTTGATGAGCTGTGGTGCAGTAAACAGGTGTGTGATGATGAATGTGCACAACTCACCGTCCACAACAGTCAGATTTAAGGTGGACTTCTGACGTCCTCTTGTGTTCTGGGCTTCACAGGAATAACTCCCACTGTGTTCAGGTCTGAGGTCAGTGATGGTGAAGATCTGTCCTGAAGCTTTTGGTGAGTCTTCATCCTCCTTGTACCAGGTGTAATTAGCTGCTGGGTTAGCATCACTGCTACAGGTCAGATTGACTGAACTGCCCTCCACTATCTCAGCAGAGGGACTCACTGACACAGAGGGAAGCTTTGGAGCATCTGGAGGAGGAAACAAGAAGATGAAACATTGATACTGTCATGAACTCTGGATAATTACAAAATGTGTTTTCTACTTACAAAGGACATCTACAAACAGAGATCTAGCGTTGATCTCTCCGAACTGATTCTCTGACTTGCAGTGGTAGGTCCCTCTGTCCTCAGAGCTGATGGAGGAGAAATGATGAACTCCTTCTGGTCCTTGAAGAAGAGTTTGGTTCTCCTTGTACCAGGTGTAATTAGCTGCTGGGTTAGCATCACTGCTACAGGTCAGATTGACTGAACTGCCCTCCACTATCTCAGCAGAGGGACTCACTGACAACGAGGGAAGCTTTGGAGCATCTGGAGAAGGGAACATGAGGAGAAGTGAACTTCAAGTCTTTTCACAGTAGAATTGAATATGATGTAGTTGACAGTTTATACAGTACAGAGGTTGATCCAGTATTATACAACAAGTAGTTCCGACCAAGAAATCTGGTTGGTAAATAAGAAATTTAGAACGTGCTCAAATCAGCATTACAGCACGGCTGACTCATCACTGAAAATATTACTTCGCCAAGTCATGTTGTTTACACATCTCCATGGCAGCATGGATTTTTCCCATTTTATTTTAAGAAATGTCATTTATTACTCATGAAAATAAATCACAAACTACACTGACCTCCTGTAGGGTGTTCCTGTCAGATGCAAAAGTCACATTTATAGAACAATTATTATTTTTTTTTTTGTTAATTTATTGTAAACTTTCCCGTTACAGCCGAAAGGATTTTCTCCCTCCCATGTGTGTAACGTTACAAAGTCAGAGAGACACTCGTTGTGATCGCCGTGAATATGTTTTTTAAAATATGGCCTGGAGCTGAATATTTCATTAGATAAAACGGAAGTGATTAACTGTATGTTTCTCTCTCTCGCTTGTGCCTTTGGGGCTTTTAAATAATCTGGGGTAATCGTTTGGCTTACTCTATCAGCTGTGTCGGCGACACGGCGCTATAACTTCTTATGCAGAGTTTGCGGTTGTAGAAGCTACATCTGTGAAAAGGAAAAAAACGGCATCTTTGTTATAACTTGGGTGATCATTCGTGCAGTGTTGATTTAGTTCGGGAAAGTCCGAGACCGCGTTAAAACATGAACGTCAGCTCAGAGTTAACTCATCTGGGACTAGAAAATCATTGTCTGTTGCTAGGTCGTTACTAAGGTTCGGACTATTTGCTGTAGAGGTGAACTAGGTTCCATTACACATAGGAGTCTACTGACGTGACTGATTGTGTTTCAGTTATTAGTCAGACCCCATTTATTTCCATGGAAACGGGAAGCACACTCGCAAGAAACTTTAAATTTTGAGAGCAAAACGTCCATCAACATAAATATATACGCTTTATTTTGTTGGTAATTGTTGTATAATCGCAATATTACCCTCTCGGGTAATATTGCTTAATTAGACATAAACTGTGTAATGGAAGGTTTTAGTTTGACATTGTATTAGTGACAGTGTAGAGTAAACTCACACACTGGAGGAGAGCGGTGATCCTCACATCCTTTAACAGCACAGGAATATCTGTTGTTATCATTAACAGAGACTCTAATGGAAAATGTTTTCTCCTTCATCTTCAGTTCGTTCTTGTACCAGACAATTGAAGGACGACCAGCTGCTTTAAAACTGCTGTGACACTTCAGCTCTACCTGGTCTGATGATCTTTCCACCAGCACCTGGAGGTCTGGATCTGTGAAGAAAGAACAGACATGAACTAAACTAGAAAAGTACAAACACAGAGACAGATAAAGATTCTCAGTCGTCAGTGACTTGAACCAAACTGATAAATATTCCAGTGAAAACGTTACCTCTGATAGACAAAGTCACTCCAGGATGCCCTGTGTATTTGCCATCATAATGGTTTGTTGTGAATCTCAGTCTGTAAACAGCTGAGTCGCTCTCTCTCAGGTCTCTGATTCTCAGAGTGCAGCTGTTTGACTCACAGTGATTCTCCACACGACCTGTGTAGTCTGAGTCTGTTGTCAGATCTACAGCATCAGTTGTACTCCCTTTACTGTACCAGAATCTTTTCTGAACTTCGCCGTACGAGGATGGGTATTTGTATGTGCAGCTTGTTTCCACTGTTGATCCTTTAGAGGCACAGATGTGAGTGTCAGTGTAAGTCACTCCCCAGTCATCATAAGTCACTCCCCAGTCATCATAAGTCTCTCCCCAGCCAAACAGACCCTGTATCACTGTAACACAGAGCAAAGCAGAAACCACAGTCACACTCAGAACAACACAGTGAAGTTTTATTATTATATTTATTCAACATGTAAACCTGCTACATGACTAATGGCGCATTTCCACTAGCACGGCTCGGCTCGATACGGCTCGGCTCGGCTTGGCTCGATGGTTGGTTGTGTTTCCAGTAAAACTGAGTATCAGGAACGTCTGGACCTCCTCGACCAACCAAGGAGTGGATTTCTTCTGAGAAGCCATCTCGTGTTCGAAGTCAAACAGCAGTACAAACTGAAGCAGTAAAAAGTGGTGTCTTGTCTTGAGTCTTGTTTTTATTTACATTCTAGTTGGTCGTCGCGCGTGCTAGTGGAAACACGCCATAAAACACCTCTCATGGTCTCTTCCTTTTTATTCACTTTAAAACTCGTGATGTTTTCAACAGAGAGTCCAAACAGAAAACCCACAACCACTGGACCTGTGAATCTTAATGCAGCTGCAGTGTGAGACAAATTATGATAATAATGGGGCGGTGTTAGCTCTGGTGGTAGAGCGCCCGCCCCATGTGTTGAAGCTATCGTCCTCACTGTGGGCCCGATTCGAATCCTGCATCGAGCGGCCCTATCCTGCATGTCATTCCCCCCTCTCTCTGCCTCCCCATTTCCTGTCTCTCTCAACTGTCCTATGAAATAAAGGCATGAAAACCCAAAAAATATATACGTAAAAAATTATGATAATTATTGTGAAATTTCCTCATTTTGTTTCCTCTTTCTTCCCTTTGTGGTCAAGCTGTCGTTTACTATGAATACATGTACACTGTGATAGTAGATAAGGAAGGGGTTCCTTATTTTGAGCCTTGGTAGATGTTATCTTGTTTTCTTAAACATAACGTACAGACATTTGTAGATTAACTCTTCAGTTACTGAATCCATCAGATGAACCAGCTCCATTTATACAGTTCATTCAAACAGCACTATCCTCACTGTGTAATGACACTCACCACTTGCAGTTCAGATTTGCATTAAATTGGGTCAGATCAAGCAATGAACATGTAAAAACAACTATTTAAGGATTATCTCTTGACTCAAATCTTTTTATCTTGGTCTGAGTGTGTTAAACAAATGTCCCTACAAAGTAAATGTAGACGTACAGTACCTGGTACAGTGAGAAGAAGGACGATGACAAATCCACTTGCTGCTGTTAAACTCATCACTGCTCCTTTCATCTCTCTGCATGTGTGACTTCAGACACAATAAAACACATCAGCTGCTGAACAGTGTATGAAAGAAAAACATAAATCTGATCAAAAACCACTTCTTGTCTGAGGGTGATGATAATCCGAGCACAGTGCAGTGGGCAAAAGACAAAACTAATGTGTTAAAACAAGAGAGATTTCCTTCCTCTTTACATTATCAATATTCGTGACGTCAGTACAAGTCTGACTTAGTCATATCGTCTTACAAATTACTGAGGAAGTCGGCAAAGGAGGACCGAAGAGCAGACAACGATGCAAACAATTATGTAAATGTGATTAAACAAGAAAATAGAGCCAAATTAACAGTGCAATAAGTACAAAATATGTCATCAACTCTTTACAAAGTAGTTTTGAGTGTTTAGTTGGGATAATGCTCCTGAAGGAAGAAATGCTTACCTTGGGATGCTGCCAAGTCGCCGACTGCTGAATTTGACAACAGAGTACTCAACATCTTCTTCCTCCTTTGTGGTGTCTGGCTGATTTGATATTACTGTAAATAGGATCTGTCAGCTTCCTCTTGATGAATTTGGCAATAACCATCTGATAAATTATCAATTAACACGTGGATACAAGTTTAAAGCTGGGAAAATAATGAGGTCTTTCAAAAATAATACATCCAGCCTCTTTACATAATTTGGATGCCATAAGACTGAACTATAAATTCGTAATAAGAAATTATTTGTGGCTTGTTTGTAATAAGACCGTATCATACACATCTCCCCGTTCCCCCATCTATGTAGCTAATAGAAAATTCAGTGTCTCAAAGAGATGCAGAACAGTTTAATTCAAAATCTAAAAAACAAACAAAAAAAACAAAACATTACAAATGAAAAGTTAACCCAGATTTAAAGACAGGTTTAAAATTCAATAGAATTAACTGTAGTGATAATTAATCCTGTAAATTAAACTATAGTATGGTTACATTTTACATCTTAAATTAAAATAAATACTAGTATAGGCTACAGATAAAATAACTAGTTAAGTATCTTCATTTGAAATGTTAATTTACTTTACAGAAGCTCCAAGTGGACACGGAGAATTGGGTCCCAGCCTTCACCTCCTGCCCGGCCGGCATAGCGACAGTCAGAGCTGGATCCGAGTCAAAGCCATTGAAATAATATGGATACCGGATCGAAAATGGCAGCCATTCAGTGGCTACAGCAAAGACGGTTTAGCTCACCTAGCAATACACCAAAGGCCTCTCTGGTTGCTGGCATCACGCCAAATGGGGCGGGCTTTCAAACCGCGCTGCCAGCCGTGCACTTTACAAAGAAGAACATTTACTATCATCATTATAGCCCACTCTATGAATGAGACATAATACAGCCACGGGAAACCTAAGACTGCAATTATTAGCTTTTCCCTTACCTTGTCCTTCTTCTTCTTCTGTTGGATTTGAGTGGCGGCTGGCATCCACCCACCTTGTCCTTCTCTTTCCCTCTTCTTTTTTTTCTCTTTCAATTCCTCCCGCCTTGGGAATACCGGTCTGCAGTTGGCTGCTGCTGACGCTGCTCATTTGCATAAAGTTAAACTTCAAATTGACGCTCTGGATGCTCGCCGCCGACGTGCTGGGAAAATGTACGGCTGCCGGCTGCCTATGACGCTTTGGACACTTAAAAAATAAAAATAAAAATAAATAGGCCTATACACAATTGTCGGACTCGACGCCTGTCCGGTTTTGGGCGGGGCGTGTTTGCGGAAGCGTCAAGAACTGTGGGTAAACACAACAAAGCACCCACCAACAAAAACGATTCCCTCTTTGATTTCGTATTTTGGAGGGATAATTCAAATGTATTTTGTTGAGCTGTCATTTTAGTAATGAATCGAGGACAAAGAAGATTTGTCATTGTAGCTCTACATTGGCCTACCTGTGGTGGAAGCGCCGTCGCCGCCGGGGCCTGGGTCTAATCCTAATCCTCGGCAGCAGCACGGAGAGTAACTACCACCGTCTGGTAAAGGAGCTCCGACATGGTGAAAACCGGTTTCAGCAGCATTTCATGCTGACAAGAGCTGTTTTTTGTTTTTTAAAGCTTTTTGATGACCTGTTGATGCGACCTCAATGCGGACCTCGAGATCAACAGGATGGACACAAGCAAGGCAAGCAATTGACTCCGATCAGCACCTACGGTAGATATCTGTCTACACACACACACACACACACACACACACACACAAACACACACACACACCTACCTGCTCCTTTAAAGGTGTACAGAAATGGCCGTTTGTCCTGTTTGTCGCGCCGAGTTGTCACGAGCTGCAACACGAGTTTACCCGAGTGAGGAAAACGAATTTGATTGGTCGTTATCGAGCGGGCGGGATATTCAAAGCTTGGGGCGAGCGCGAGTTCCGTGTGTGTGTGCGTGTCTCAGACGTTTGAATGACGGATGACGGATCCAATATCAGTGGCTGGTGAATCGTGTACAGGCTGACGTATAATCCGTGCGCCTGCATTATCCAATGCGGAAAAAAAAATACACACTTTCATCCCGGATTTACTCAAAAATAGAATTTTGCACAAAGTTTGGCCTACATCGTCTGAAAGATGAGTTATCACATTAATTTTATGACCCAAAGTGGGCTCAAATTCAATTTTCTTTTCTGTACACCTTTAAGCCACTCCAACATTTCGAGTGCACCTGTATTGCAGACTTTACAGTAAACACACGGAGAAGACGGCTACAGCGTGTAGGCCTACCGACTTCCTGTTTTCAAAATAAAAATGTGAGACGTTTGAAGCAGAGATACTGTGTTTAAAGCTATTGAGAAGCTATTGAGCTAAAATACTATTATTTACATAGCCTAAAAATTTATAAAAAATGATGAACAGATGTAAAATGTAAAAACAATGCAGGCTACTATATGATCCCACACTGATTTTGAGTGAATTGATCACATGTGGCCTGATTGAGCAAAAATGCTAATATTTACATTTAATTAAATGTAACCTAAATATTAGCATTTTTATAAAAAATGATGTAGGCCTACAGATGTAAAATGTAAAAAAAAAAAGAAAAAAAAAAGAAAAGGTGTAGGCTATCTCATGCAGCCAGTGGAGTACTTTAACTTTTCTTAAACTTAGAATTAGACTTTCACTTGGTGAAAAAAGAAATAATGAATTAAAAAATTATATTAAAAGATTTTAATGGTAAAAGTAAAATTCATTAGTTCTTCAGTTCTCAGTCACCTGTCATTGGGGGGAGATTTGTAAGATGACAAAATGACTGTATGTCAGCCTTGTACTGATAACATGAATATAAAGAGGAAGGAAGTCTTGTTTTCTGACACTTGACGTCTGTCCTCTATGAACAGACGGCCATCAGTTTTCTCTCGTCAAAGAAAACATAAGATTGATGTTTCTTTCATTCACTGTTCAGCAGCTGATGTGTTTTATTGTGATAGTGATGAGTTTAGCAGCAGCATCAAGTGGATTTGTCGTCATCCTTCTTCTCAATGTCCCAGGTACTGTACATTTCGATTTATGTTTTTTTTTTTTTTTTTTTTTTTTTACATGCTTAAGGGTTGATATGACTCTACAGTCTTTTTCTTGTGAAAAACAAATATGTTTTCTCAACCACTGAGGAGCAAACAGCGAGAACTTGTCCAGACCCCTGTTCGAAGCTAAACAATAAAACCAATGATTGCATTTCAGTGCAGTTACCCATTTATTTTACTAGGTGCATTTAAATGCCTTAGCACAGGCACAACCCAGTTATTCACAGGTAAGGCCTGCATTATGGCTCCAACAATATGACCTCAACGGATGCAAATCATTATAACATCAGTTTTTGTGTGCATATCTGTGCTGTGAATGTTTTTCAATTGTGTCTCTATCATAACTCTATCAAAACGTCTTTTGAGCTATTAATTTTTTTTCACACATGCATCCTGTCTCAGTATGTAACTGTATTTAACTGGAGCTGTAAGTGGTTCATCTGAGAGATTAACTTTTTTTTTTATCTCACGACCACACAGTCACTGAAGAGTTCATGGTTTGGTGAAACGTTTTCATTTCCTGTTTGTTTATCAGTGACCTCTCTTGTCTAATATAATATCACACACAGAGGTGATACTTCCCAGCACCTGACCACAGAGTGAAGATATGGAAACTTCACCCCATATAACCTTTTAATCATTATTATCTGTTCAATCTGCATTAATACATAATACATAATAATAATAGTGGCTTAATACGGCATCAATATCAACAAGTCCGAAACTTATTAAAATAGTTACTTTTAAAAGTGAATTTAAAAAAAGAAGGGACCAGAGTAGAAAAACATGACTTTTCCTCAGTTTCATGTTGGCTCCATAAAATTTCACTGTGTTGTTCTGAGTTTGGCCGTGGTTTCTGCTGTGTTACAGTGATACACGGTCAGGATGGTTGGAGCGTGACTTACGATGACACTCGCATCTGTGCCTCTAAAGGATCCACAGTGGAAATGATCTCCACATTCTCTAATCCATCCATTGACTCGGGCGGTTTTGGCAGGATGTTCTGGTTCAAGAAAGAGAATAATAATGTTACTCTGGATCTGTTAGACGACTCACGCTACAAAGGTCGTGCTGATTATATGTGTACTTCAATATCACGCTGCGCTGTGGAAATCAGAGACCTGAGAGAGAACGACTCGGCTGTTTACGAGGCCAGATACACAAGGGAAGGTGTGGGATACACAGGGGAACCTGGAGTGACTTTGTCTATCAGAGGTAACGTGTTCACTGGAATATTTATCAGTTTGGTTCAAGTCATTGACGGCTGAGAATCTTTATCTGTCTCTGTGTTTGTACTTTTCTAGTTTAGTTCATGTCTGTTCTTTCTTCACAGATCCAGACCTCCAGGTGCTGGTGGAAAGATCATCAGACCAGGTAGAGCTGAAGTGTCACAGCAGTTTTAAAGCAGCTGATGGTCCTTCAATTGTCTGGTACAAGAACGAACTGAAGATGGAGGAGGAAACGTGTTCCATTAGAGTCTCTGTGAATGATACCAACAGATATTCCTGTGCTCTTAAAGGATGTGAGGATCACTGCTCTCCCCCAGTGTGTGAGTTTACTCCACAGTGTAACTTAGTACAATGTCAAACTAAAAAACCTTAGTGATAGCGGGCGGCTGTGGCTCAGGAGGTAGAGCGTGTAGAGCGGTGGTTCAATCCCTGGCTCCTCCAATCCACATGTCATATTCACACTTGCCCTGTGTTAATGTGTGTGAATGATTAGCTCACAAAGCCTGTCTGTGAACAGTGCTGCATGAATGTCTATGTGAAAGGGTGAATGCGACAAAAACAGTGTAACGCGCATTGAGTGATCCATTTACCATAGAGGCTTTACTGTCATTATATTGAGTATCACGCAACAAATGAACAAACTTAGAATACCTATCCCAGAGGCATTTTAGGGCCTTAAATCCAAAAAGTGCTAAAACAGCAGACAAGAGCAGTACTTTTCTGTTAAAGTAAGCCATAAACAATTAAAATAATTTTAAGTTACATGGGATGTTACTTGCACTTGCACTTTGAAACGCCAGTTAAAGTTCGGTTCTCTTCATGTTCCCCACCACAGATTATCCAGGTCCTCCCTCTGTGTCAGTGAGTCCCTCTGCTGAGATAGTGGAGGGCAGTTCAGTCAATCTGACCTGTAGCAGTGATGCTAACCCAGCAGCTAATTACACCTGGTACAAGACAGGTGAAAACTTCAGACATGGCCAACCACAGATTTTCTTCAGCTCCATCCAGCCCTCTGACTCTGGAGAGTATTATTGTGCAGCTGTGAATGAGATGGGGATGAGGATGTCAGGACTCATCTCTGTTGATGTAAAATGTGAGTGAGACAGTTTATTTTAAAATTCATATTAAGCTGAAATCGTTTTTTTAAACCCAAGGTTTCATATACTGCCAAACACATTAATATTGACTATGTTGTTGATGTTTTCTCCTCCAGACCCTCCAAAGCTTACTTCTGTGTCAGTGAGTCCCCGAGGTGAGATAGTGGAGGGCAGTTCAGTCAATCTGACCTGTAGCAGTGATGCTAACCCAGCAGCTAATTACACCTGGTACAAGGAGGATGAAGACTCACCAAAAGCTTCAGGACAGATCTTCACCATCACTGACCTCAGACCTGAACACAGTGGGAATTATTCCTGTGAAGCCCAGAATACAAGAGGACGTCAGAAGTCCACCTTAAATCTGACTGTTGTGTCACGTGAGTTCTGCATATTCATCATCATCACACCTGTTTACTGTACCACAGCTCATCAACATAAAAAAACTAGGACCGGGACTTTAACGCGTTAAGATTAATTATTTACACAAAAATGAACGCGTTAAAAAAATTAATGCATTTCAATGATGAGTTTCAGGCGTACCGATTATACTGGAGCACAATTATTTAACGAGTTAAAAAGCCGCCGACACTGATCACTGCCCAGGGATCTATAAAGTTTTAATGTAGCCTGAACGCAGCTCAAACCGACCCGGTGCGTCAGCACGGCGACCAAGCTTTGATAAACACACCGGATCCGTGCTGGTTTACAGCGGGGTTTCCTCTGCTGCAGCTGATCAGCTGACATGTGGTCAAGACGTAGGTAGCCTACAGACCTGTCACTGTCTCACGGTGCATTTCATTATTATAAACTTCAACCTCAGAGCTCTCTGTCTTCAGACTGTCCTGACCTGTCCCTGAACATCACACAGGGACAACATGGAGCTGCCTCTGTGATTGGTTACTGAGTTAATGTTTACATTAGGCTGAATTCAACAAATCAGTTTATACTACTGTGATTTAAGTAGTTATACAGTAATCATCATAGTGTATTGGCAGGAAAGACCATTTACATTTACCAAATAATGTGTTACTTAAACATTTTTCAATAAACTAACAAATACTAGTGTAGAGTCCTGTATAAGGAATGTTCAACTTAAATTTTCCCCTTAAATTTAGGAAATTTAGGAAAATCGCAGCTTATCAGTTAATCGATAAGGTCCATCAACTAACGATTAATGAATTAATTGATCATTTGCATCCCTAGTCTGTTGGTCTTGGTTAAGTACAACCTTGAAAAAAATAAACAATGTTTTGTTGCTTAAGCTTATGTATTCAGTCATTATTCAATGGTATACTAAAATCCATGTGAAAAAAAGAAATTGCTTCTCACTGTTCTCAGGTCTATGTGATTAAAAATGCGATTAATTTTGATTAATTAATTACAAAGCCTCTTATTAATTCGATACATTTTTTTAATCGTGTCCCGGCCCTAAAATAAACTTCAACTCAGGATATCCAGTCGTCTTGTAGCTGTGAACTAAGACCTCCATCATACTGCACATGGACAACAGTGACTGACTGACAGCATCAGCTGACAAGAAGTCTCTTCCCACTGCTAATATCTCCTGTATTTTGCTCTCACTTCACAGGTGAATCAATAATGATCATGAACATCATCAAGTTGACTCTGATGGTCCTGATGCTGATCCCACTGGTTGTCTTCTGTCTGTGGGCAAGGTAAAACTATAAAAATCCATCAGTTCACTTACTACTCTTTAATTTTCTTCTTTAAACTTCCTGTAGTTTTTGGTTTTATGTAATTGCATCATTTTACATTTTATGTTTTGTTGTTGTTGGTTTGAATTCAGGAAGAATAAAACTCTGAGTTCAAACCCTGAAGCAAATGAAGCTGTAGAGATGATGGAGGTGAGAGACAGAGAGGCTCTACAACACTAACAGAACTTACTCTACATCAACATCATCACAACTTGACTCATCAATGCTCTGGAAACTGAAGTGAATTAATATTTTAACTGAAGAAACCAGTGATAAAATGTGATTATGTGCAGGTTTGATGAATGAGTCTCATTTTGTCTCCTCTGTCCATCAGGTGGACTCTTGTCCTGTTTATGAGAACGTCACCACAGCAGCACAGACAGAAGACACAGAGGAGCAGGAAGACCTGATGTGAAGTTACAGTCAGGTCAGAGCCTCTCACATTCAATAACAACAGATCAATAACATGCAGACTCCACATTTATAATAACAACTGTAACTTTACACAGGTTTTATGTGTTTTTTTTAGATGCTGTTGAAGTAAAGGTGGGACCCAGCTGATGGAAACAGGAAGTTGTCCAACAGTGACATCATCTTCAGATTTGATTTGTTTTGTTCTTTGTTCTTCATTTTTATCCTTTTCTTTAGCAGCTATGAAATCAGATAAAGTTTAAATCTGTTATTATGTTCTCATGACACAATGACACTCATTTTATTGAAGAGTGTCTTATCTATTTGAGTTATAAGTGTCCATGGTCACTCATCAAAGCCAAGTTGAAAATAGTTCATTTAAAGTTAAACCTCTTTAGACTTACAGTTCATCATTGATCAGTATAGTTTGACATTTGCCATTTCAAACTGGCAAACATGTTTGTCACCAATGTCAACTCCTCTGTAAACAAGTCAGTGACAACTAGTTCCACTTATAAAACATGAAAATGTGTAATACATGAAAATACAGCTCTAAAGCTAAATTTATATTTAACTCAACAGTGAATGATGAAATATTTTTTCTTGGCTGTGGGTCATGTTAAGTTGCATGTTTTTATTTGGCTCCTTTACAGTTTGAGAGAAATGTTTCTCATGTAGTTGTAGTGACCAAAGTCTGCCACCAGGTATCAGTAAAGAGTTATATTTTATTGCCAACACACTTTGCACTGTCTCAGTTCTTCCACATACCATGTCTTCAACAAACACACTTTTAGGTTTATTTCAAATTATTTTATGGTATGATTACAATTTCTTTGATTTTTCTGTCTTCCATGTTAACTTTTGCTTTGTATTACTTGTGTTTTGTTCATGTTCTTGAAGGAAATCTGTTCTGCATCTATTTGAAACACTGAACTTTCTCCAACACAGATGATACAATAACATTTAAAAACTGTACAGAATTCACGTGTGTGTGTGTGTGTGTGTGTGTGTGTGTGTGTGTGTGTGTGTGTGTGTGTGTGTGTGTGTGTGTGTGTGTGTGTGTGTGTGTGTGTGTGCGTGCGTGTGTGTGCTTTTCTTTGGAGTGGTGGTGGTGGGTGTAAAAGCAGTTCAAACTTGCAGTAAACATGCAGAGTGAGACTCTCGCTTAAGTTTCACTTTCACAGCTCACACCTTGTATTACTCCTTTTACAAACATCTCCGCATCCATGCAGTAAACACACACCTCGGTGTACGTAATGTGAAAAAAAATTGCGTTTCAGTGAACAGATTCCTATTTTATTTCCCATTTGGTTTTTTTTGGTTTTTATTTAAAAATCGATTATGTGACATAACTGCATCAATTCAGAATCATCCAATTAAGAATCTCGATGCATCTTTGAAACGATTATTTTCAGCATCCCCAGATCAGGGGCCTCATTTATCAAAGAGGGTGTAAAACTGCTACTAAATATTTGCGTACGGCGAAAAGACGAAAATGGCGTACACCCTAAATATTTACACCTTTTTCAGATCAATCAAACTGTGCGTACGCACAACTCTCCGCAATAAATCACACAGGACTCAAGAATGGTGCACACGTGAACACACCTCTTACTCCGCCCCCGGAACGCCTATATACAACTATATATGGTCAGCACGTGCATATTTAATTAGCCATGTGCTCTCTGTGGCGCAGCAACTTTTGTGACAACAAAGTGACAATGGAGACAACGGGCGGAGGACGGGGAAAGAAGCGGAACTTCTCCGCTTCTCCGAAAGCAGATACACGGGCAATAAATCAGTCAGAAAAATGATCTTGCATTTTAATAAGCTACAATAAAAACAAAAACCTCCCAAATCTCAACAAAAGGGAGCAGAAAGAAGAAGAATCTTATGTAATCTGCCCGTTTATCCCAGAAAATCTTTTTTTTTTTTTTTTTTTTACCTAGATGTTAAAACAATGTAGGAAGCAGGACGATAGTTACCATTACTTTGCACGTCTTTCTACACAGTTACAGCTCTACTGGACTCGGTTTAGGTCATTTTTACAGCTGAGTCCTTCACAGTTCCTCCTCAGAGCCGCGTCGTCTCACTCTTTATTCTCTCGTCAGCTCCAAACACACGTGCACCTCGTTAACTCAGGTGACAGAATAATAACAGTCTCAGTAGCTGCAGATCAGTGTGCGCTGCTGCCGATGTGTTTTTAAACTTGGATGGTTTGATCCTTGTCGGACGTCACACATAGCCTAATCAAAAAAGCAAAATCCACAATCCGCTCTGTTTATCAATTAACATATGCCTAGTGTTATTATAGAGCGGGTTGGATTGCCAGCATCAACGGTCCACCACTACCACAATTACTTCATAAAATCCTACTGTGTTCTTCTAAATGTACTCCGCTCCTCTCTCCCTCTCACACTGCAGTTCTCTGACTCAGCAACGGTGTCGCCAATTCCTCCTGTTCCTCAAAAAAGGCGTACGCCAGGGTCAAAATGGGTGTAAATGTCCGCACTTTTCCCCGTCAGGTTTTGGCTTGATAGATCCCAAATTTGGCGGAGAAAAGTGCGTACGCACAAAACGAGGGGAAAATGGCGTAAAAAAAGGTGTATCCACAATGATAAATGAGGCCCCAGACTTGTACCAACTGACTTCATAAAGATTCATAATGTAAAGAGGAAGGAAGTCTGTCTTCTTTCACACGTTGTTTCTGTATTTTGCTCACTGCACTGTGCACAGACAACCATAACCTCTGGAGGGGACTCGCCAGCAGCATCAGCCTCCAGCCCTGCTCTATGTCCAGATGTGGTGTTTTGTGCCTCAAACTGTGCAAAGCACTTACTGGCCCTCATTTATCAAACTTGCGCAGGATCTGGTGTAGATTCTGGTGTAAATATCAGTGTACGCCAAGTGTCACGTGTGATTCACTAAAAGTGTGTAAGCTGCTGATTTCGGCGTAGAACCGGCGTGGTGGTGATAAATCCGGCGGCTGAAAACGAGCGTAATTTAAATGTCACGCCCCGATATATTCCTGCTTTAGAGGCGTCGCCCTGCCCCTTTTACGACATGGAGACATGGAAGACGGCCAAGAAGAGGGACTTTACCGACATTACCGCGTTGAACAGGGAGAGGGCGGCAACATTAAATATCTGGACATTGATAGATTGATAGATTTTGTGATTGATAAGCGTCATCCCGGTGGATGGAGGCTGCAGACGCACGTGTCACCGACCACGTCAGGAAACCCAGCGACCTCATGAAATGCTCCTGCAGTTTACTAAACACAAGTGATTGAGGAGAAATCACATAGGCATATTAGGCTACTGCTGTGAACGCGACTTTATGACCATCAGCACCGCTGGCATGGTTCGGCTGATGGAGGGATGTGAAACACCGGCCCGATGTCCCGCTGACAGGTCCCGGTGACGGGGGGAAAAAAAAACACTCCGCCGCGGAGATCAGCTGCACCTGGACCGGTATCTTTTTGGTGAACTGTGGTTTGTGGCCTTTCTGATGGTAAGAGACAGTTTAAGTTAAAGAAAGTTTGAATTAAAGATTAGAAAGAGCATCTTGATAAAAAAAAAAAAAAATCTTAGTTTTAATCTGCTAATCAGTTCTCCTTTACCTCTCAGGACTTCCTCAGTAGTTTGTAAGACAACAACAGACTTGTATTGACTTCATGAATATTAATATTGTAAAGAGGAAGTATGTCTTTTTTGTCATTATTTCTGTCTCTTGCTCACTGCACTCTGCACAGACGATCATCACCCTCCTCTCTTGTCAGATTTGAACTGGTTTTTGATCAGATTGATGATTCTTTGACACACTGTTCAGCAGCTGATGTGTTTTATTGCGTCTGAAGTCACACACAGAGATGAGAGGAGCAGTGATGAGTTTAACAGCAGCATCAAGTGGAGTTGTCTTCATCCTTCTTTTCACTGCACCAGGTACTGTACATCTACATTTACTTTGTAGGACGTTTAGTTCAGACACTCAGACCAAGATAAAACGTATTTGAGCCAATAGATATTTCTTCAATAGTTGTTTTTACATGTTCAATGGTTGATATGACTTCATATCTACATCCACATATCTGAACCTCAACATTTAAGTAATGAGTGTTATTACACAGTGAAGATTGTGCTGTTTGAATCAACTGTATAAATGGAGCTGGTTCATCTGAAGGATTCAGTAACTTTAGAATCGATCTACAAATGTCTGTACTTTTTGTACATTGTCAGTTCATTGTCAGTTAATTGTGTGAATTTGTCATTCAGTGTGATGTTTCCACTCCATGTGTGGTTCACAGTGACCTCCCCTTCCTGAGCTACTCTCACATTTAGCAGAATGTGTGAATATAAACATGCATGCATTCAGAGCAAACAGCAAACTCACCACAGAGTGAACAGAAGAAACAACAAAGTAAATTTCACATGTTTAAATAATGGTCATTATTTGTGCAATGAATATTCAAACTGAAATACTACTGAGGGAGAATAACACTCATCATCCCATCACCACCCTGACACCCCTGAAATGTAATTTGTTCATTTTTGTTGCAGGTTTACAAACTGATGCAGCTTCACAATATTAAAATGTGACTGTGGTTTGTGCTGTTCTCTGTGTTACAGTGATACAGGGTCAGAATGACTGGACAGTGACCTGTGCTCCAACTCAGATCTGTGCTGCAGTAGGATCAACAGTGGACATACGCTGCACTTACAGATACCCAGACTGGAGAACTGATGATGACACTACAGTTGGAGAAAGATTGTGGTTCACTAAATCCAGTGGTAATAAACCTGTGGATCTGAGAGCAGACTCAGAGTACTCAGGTCGTGTTCAGTATCTCTGTGGTGACAATGACTGCACTCTGAGAATCACAGACCTGAGAGAGAGCGACTCAGCTGTTTACAAGTTCAGGTTGACAACAAACAAACCAGGAGAGAAATACACTGGTGAAGCTGGAGTCACTTTGTCTGTCACAGGTAACACTTTTATTTTATTATGTTTCTGTTCCAGATGTTCAGATCAACAGAAACAGCTGTGTGTCAGAGCTCCACTTACTAATGACTTAATGGGCTTCAGTGTGAACTTTGGATCACATGATGACAACTGGTTAAATATGAGGAGATGATGGTAACTCCCCTCTAGCCTCATATATGGACATTACTGTGTGATCAGATATTCATATTAAGGTCACACGGTGACTCTAGTAGAAGAGGGTCTCAAACTGACTTCCATGTATTCACACTGAATAAAAAATATATTTCCTGTCTTCTTTGGAAATTCAGGTCTACAGGTACAGGTGACCCCCTCAACAGACAAGACAGAGCTGAAGTGTCACAGCAGTTGTCATCTACCTGATCATTCTTCCTTCACTTGGTACGAGAATGGACAGAAAACTGAGAGAAAAACACGTTCATTTTCAGACTACTTTGATCGTACAGAAAGTTATTCCTGTGCTCTTAAAGGACATGAGGACTTCCCTTCTCCTCCAGTCTGTGAGTTTACTTCAGTCTTCCACTTACATATCACCACCTGGTGGCACATTTAACCTACTGCACATCACTGCATGTATCTTTAAAGCAACATTGCGGAGTTTATCAGCCTTAAAATAATGTTTCCCGACTCGTTGCAATGGTAGAAAAATGGTGCTGCCACTGCAGCCTGAGCTGGGTCGCATCGGCTGAAACTGCTCTATGTAACTTCCCTGTGCGGGTAGGAAACCCCCTCCCCTCTGCGTAGAGCTGTGGAGTGCGACCTGCTTTACGGCATATGTCACATGCTTACCTGACTGTAGCCTAGAGTGAGCCAGCAGCAAAACAGAGAGCGGAGACAGCAGCTAACCAGAAAACAAAGCGATTGAATTCCCCGTCAGACGGTCTGATGGGGGGCGGATAACAATTTGAACACACACACACACACAGAAAGAAAGGGCGCATGTATGACAGCAGTGCACTGTGCAGTAAAGGCGAAACTCATACAGTCTCCCACCGTCAGACGATCCGGTCGCAACACCCCCCCCCCTCCCTGGTCGGACGATCGGACCACCCGCCACAGTCACCTTGCAAACCTGTGGGAAACACTCTTGTTTGTTAATGGGAAACGCTGGATGCGCTGGCTGATAAGTTTCCTTTTTCGAGAGCATTTTGGAGTTGTTGGATTGTGTATTTGATGAGTTTGATGAGGGAAACAAAGAAATCCATGAGCCTCTGTATCGTAGCTCTGAGCAGCTCGCAGCTCTGCTTCACCATTCTAAAAATAGCTTGCACCGATAATTAAAGGTAACAAACCTACTACTATGACTATAGGGATTATGGCAATGGGCCACTTTGCCAAAATATTGAACTATCCCTTTAATAGAACATAATAAAATAGTGATAACAGTTAATGATGCTGCTCAGAGCTACGCTACGGAGGCTAATGCCTACCAGGGAAAGAGTGATGTGTCATCACTTCAACTCACGGCCTCCATTCAGACATGTAAACATGTACGTGCTACTCATGTTTAATAAAACATTTAATCTTTCAGGTGTTGTTGGCGTTTCCTGCAACAAAGTGATTTACACTGACAGAAGAGTCTGTGCCTTCAAAGGTTCATCAGTGGAGATTTCTTGTACCTACAACAGTTATTATGATGTTACATCAAAGTTCTGGTTCATTCCTGAACATAGTCGTCGTTGGCAGAATCCCTCAGAGCCTGAGGATCTTAGTAAAGACTCTGAATATTCAGGTCGTGTTCAGGTTGTTGAAACAGAGAGAGGACGCTCCACTCTGAGAATCACTGACCTGAGAGACGCAGATTCAGCTCAGTATCACTTCACATTCAAAGCAGGAAGCTCTGAATGGAGGAGCAGTTTACCGGGTACAACTCTGACTGTCACAGGTAAGAACACAAACTGTCAAACACAGACACACAATTAAAACCTTTGTGTATCACATTTTTATAAATCACGCTTAAAGGCTGTCGTTGGATGTGTGTAGCTGCTATGTACATGATTATATAATCCTTGATCTTTAGTGTTAACCACTAACACTGCAGGTTCTTCCTCCTGTATCCAGCTCTGGATAAATAAATCTTTGTAGAATTGTGAAAAACCTCAAACGGCTTTTGGAGTTACGAGGATTATGTTGCTCTGCAGTTGCATAGGGAGATTACTGAGTATTTACAATAGAGAGAGACAATATTAGAAGGTGCATCATCAGAACAAAGAATACAAATCTGATTATCACATCCACTTTTTATTCTATTCTATGTTTTCATGTTAACCACTAACACTGTGGGTTCTTCCTCCTGTATCCAGCTATGGAGGTGCAGGTGACCAGAACAATAACAGTCCATCAGTCTTATACTGAGGCAGAGCTGAAGTGTCTCAGCAGCTGCAGTCCAGCTGGTCGTCTTTCCTACGTCTGGATCAGGAACAGAGAGAAAATCATGGAGGAGGGAAGTTCTTATACAGACAGGTTTTCTCCTGGAGACATGATCTCTTGTGCTTTAAAGGGACATGAGAATCATGGCTCTCCCCCAGTGTGTGAGTTTTCTCTTCTATCTAAGAATTCAAAGCTATGGTCTATGATCTGAAAGACGATGAGAAAAATTTGAAAAAAGCAACCCCCCCCACACACACACATACACCCCTCCCCTCCGAGCTCGTATGGCCCTCCCCTCGGAGCCTCCTAACAACACACCCTCCTTCAGCAGAGCAGAGCAACAAGCCTGCAAGCAGAAACCAAACACAGCGCCAGCTTGGAATGAGGAGTAAAATGTTGGATTCACAGTCACAACTTCCACAATAAAAACTTTACAGGTAAAAGATTACCTGTTCAACATAAACTCTGCTGTATCAGCACCGCCACTGCAGCCGCAGCGGGGTCGCTTTCCACACAGCACACCACGGCTTCGCTGAGCTCCAGACCACGAGTCTCCCTGCTCTTCCACCCTGTGCCAACATGACCAGCCTCCCTCCAGCTCTGGAGCTTTCCTTTGCGCCCATACCGGCAGTCCCATTGCCGTTGCTGTGCACAAGCTACCGGTAATGACGGCAGTGCCAGTTGCAGTCATCGCCGTAATTATTGGTAGCTCAACTAGTGGCGGCAACGGGACCACCCCTAAGGGCACCGCTGCCATTAGCAGCGCTGAGGACAGCTCTAGAGCTGTGTGTCCGGGAGACAAGGAGACTCAACGTGGCACCGGTACCAGTAATAACAGCGACAACTCATTCTGTGCTTCTGTGAATCCTAGTGGGGCTTTCAGGGGCAGACCAGCTGAGGGTGGGGGGCCAGCAGGCGCTGAATTCATGGGTTCATGTGTCTGTGGCTGAGCTGCTCAGGTTCAAACCACTTGTAGTTTCTAAAGCGGAAGGGGGTGAGGAGGAGGCGGGACATCTCAGGACAATGAGGAGCCGGGGAGTCAAGGGGATTGGATGGAGGGTACGAGAGAGAAATTGACCAATAGGAGCCATCTGGGCCACATTCCTATTGGTCAATTTCTCTGGAAGCCTGCAGCCGCTAGAGAGAAGGGATTTTTTTCCGTTCCTTTTGCTCATCACACTGTGTAGGTCATACTATAGGGCCATAACCACCGTCTAAATGACGTTAATAAAAATGATCTTTCAAATCGTAGACCATAGCTTTACTTTAATCCAACACAACATGGCTGCTCAGGAAACACCTGTTGATGTTTTCTCCTGCAGATTTTCTTAAAGGGCCGCTGGTGTCAGTGAATCCTCCACTTGAAATCATGGAGGGCAGCTCAGTGACTCTGACCTGTAGCAGTGGCACTCACTCAGCAGCTAAATACACCTGGTACAAGAAGAACCTGGCACTGCTCAACAAAGAACCACAGCTGGTCTTCAGCTCCATCCAGTCCTCTGACTCTGGAGAGTATCACTGTGAAGCTGAGAATCAGCTGAATAGGACATTTGAATTCATCTTTATTGATGTGAAATGTGAGTGAGAGTGTTTATATAAAACTGATTCGTAACAAGAACAAAAATTTTCCAGCAATAATATTTCTTACGCTGCCAAACACATGGCTGTTCACTATGTTGTTGATGTTTGTTGTTCCAGATGCTCCAAAGCTTCCCTCTGTCACAGTGAGTCCCTCTGCTGAGATAGTGGAGGGCAGTTCAGTCAATCTGATCTGTATCAGTGATGCTAACCCAGCAGCTAATTACACCTGGTACAAAGGGAACCAAACTCTTCTTCAAGGACCAGAAGGAGTTTATTATTTCTCCTCCATCAGCTCCAAAGATAGAGGGACATACCACTGCAAGTCTGAGAATCAATATGGAGCCAACAACTCTAAACCTCTACAGTTAGATGTCCAGTGTAAGTCAGACGAGTCTCCTCTATTTTGACTGATTCAAAAGTTATGAATGACAGAAGTAATGGAGCTTCTTCATGTTCCCTCCTCCAGATGCTCCAAAGCCTCCCTCTGTGTCAGTGAGTCCCTCTGCTGAGATAGTGGAGGGCAGTTCAGTCAATCTGACCTGTAGCAGTGATGCTAACCCAGCAGCTAATTACACCTGGTACAAGGAGGATGAAGACTCACCAAAAGCTTCAGGACAGATCTTCACCATCTCTGACTTCAGACCTGAACACAATGGGAATTATTACTGTGAAGCCCAGAACACAAGAGGGCGTCAGAAGTCCACCTTAAATCTGACTGTTTCAGGTGAGTTACACACAGACTCAGAAATCATAACTCTGTCTGGGCTGTAGCTGTAGACATCTATGAATGTGGGGTAGCAACTTTTCTTCCCAAGGTCTCATGTCCATGATACTGGAGTGTTTTAAGCTTTTGGAGGATAATGTTTATAAAACCAAGTTATTACTGTACTGGGTAATTCCATGTTTTATTTATTATTTATTTTCATTTGTTCTCTCTTTTATATAGGACGGTGGAAGTTAATAATTGTTACAGCAGTCTCTGTTGTGGCCCTCGTAATCCTACTCCTCACTGTCTTTCTCTGGATCATGTAAGTAGTTCTGTTTACCCAAATATTTGTTCACAAACTAATTTAAAGAGGAACTACGCAGGATTTGTAGCTTTAATATGCTCCACTTTTACCTTAATCAAACAGCTTTGGAGTAATTTGGAGTAATAAATGGCTTAACTTTTTACGAGGGAGAATGGAGGCTCACAGCCTTCCACGTGTGTGCCACTTATTGCGTCTCTTGGCTGAAAACCAACTTTGCAAGATCAAGGCTGCCGACCCGATGTCCCAGTTCTCGTCTCTGCGCACCGCGACACTAACGTGCCCCGTAATCTTGTTTATGACAGATTAAACTACATAAATATACATGTCGTAACATCGTATATGTTAAACATAATGTTACGTGTCCCTCTATTGATTGCTTTCTTGTAAGCAAATGCACATGGCCAGGAGGAGGTTAGCAAAACAGTGTAAAAGCAACCGGATTTACATAGTTCCTGTTTGAAATTAGTTGTCATTGAGTTTTGGCACTTTGAATTGAGCTTTTTCAATTAATTTTCTTCATCAGAAAAAAGAGGGTGTATAAGCAGAGGTCTGAGGCTGGAGAGAGACAAGACGACAGGGAACAGGTGAGAAAGATTAACTCGCTTTGTGTGTGTGTGTGTGTGTGTGTGTGTGTGTGTGTGTGTGTGTGTGTGTGTGTGTGTGTGTGTGTGTGTGTGTGTGTGTGTGTGTGTGTGTGTGTGCGCGTGTGTGTGTGTGTGTATGTGTGAGTGTTTGCTGTTTATTGTGATCTTACCTGAACTGCTCAGCGTGCTTTTTAATTGCCCCTTGGGGATGAATAAAGTTTTTTTGAATTGAATTGAATTGAATCATCCACTTCAGTGCAGAAGAGAAACCCACCTGCTTGTAAAGTTAGTTGATACATTGATTAGATTATTTGTTGTCATGTTGAAGATTTTATATTTTTTTTGATTTTTTGTCACCTACAGTACATGAGTTCACATGTAGGTGACGTGGTGTTGTGGTGGTTAGCACTCTCTCCTCCCAGTCCCAGGTATTCAACCATTGGTGGGGTGAGAGTTGTTAACCTGCCCATCATGTGGGTTGTCAGAATCACCTGGGCCAAGAGCCTTTTGTCAAAGCTATTATTGGCACACATTTCCCGGTCCCGGTGTTGAAAAAGCATGTCATCCAAAACAGCCCCTCAACATCCAGAACCTTCAGTAACTCGGAGTAGATCTCGTCAATCCCCATGGGCGTTCCCGCTGTGAAGTTGTTTGACTTCAGATTGGTCCCAGAGAAGGTTATACAGAGTTAATCCTGTTACCTTCACCTTAAACAGGCGGGGGCCCCGTGCTTTCTCAGGACAGGGTGACCTCTCTTTACCTTGTTGCCATCAAGTGGCCTTCTTGAACCATTCTTTGTCTGGCCCCTCACCTGAAATTTGTAGAGGGATACCCTACCAGGTGTAGATTGGTCCAGACAACATCCAGCCCTCAGGTTCACAGGGACACATAAACCTCACCACCACGACAAGATGATGGCTTAGAACTATAACTTAAACTATAGCTGCATTTATTTGTCTTTCCAATGACTCATTGTATTTGTCCACTGTCTACAGGCACAAGGATCCGAGGAGCCATACTATGGCAATATTAACTTTTCTGAAGACCAAGCTGTTTATGCCAACATCAGTGTGGCTGAGGCCAGAAGACTCAAGAAGGTAAAGGAGGAAGAAGAAATGGTTGTGTGCGATAATGTGACATTTAACCACAGTGCCAGTCCAGCCCAAGCAGCTTCTCACACATGAACATCAGAATCAGTCGTTCTGTTGAAATGTTATCTACATTTTATGATCCCCTTTGGGTGTTCCCATCTCTGACAGTAACAACAAAATATATTTTTCTCAATGATCTCCTGCTGTAATTTATGTCCTTTCAGAACCAGAGGTCAGGAAGCTTCAGATAATCTAGCTGCTCCATACAAACTCCTCAGAGGATGCTGACTCTTAAGTCGATCTGGTAAATATTTTTTCTCTTGTTATTCCTCTGGAAGAAACTTATTGTTCCATCAACAAAACACAATTTGAATTTAGCCTTTCAATAGCTTCAGACTTGATGAATTACTGCATAAATAGTGGCTGAGACATTGTCTGACATGTTTCTGGTCAGCTGACCTTCTCCTTCTGTCTCCATGCAGCTGTTCCACCAGACCCACAGGAATTGTAAGAGAGAGGAGACATAAGACCCTCACTACATCCTGTCCACCACCACCGAGTTTTTTTTGTACATAACTTTGGACAGCACCTCTTCATCCTGTTTTTTGTGAACATTAGGCTTCACGCTTCATTTTAGAAACATATGTGTCATTTTTGCTTCTTTCTTTTCTTATCTCCGCAACGTGAAACCACCTCACATGAGTGTTTCTGTGTTTGGTGTTTGGCTGTGTGGACACCGGCCTGAATGAATGTATTTTATATCAACCAGACTGAAATAAAACCAAACCTCTACATACATAAGAAAAGTTGGTTTGTGCCATGTAAGTGACACACCAGCATTAAATCACGAGGCACATTTCCACAGCAGGAATTTGGGGTAATTTTACGGGGCCTGTGTGACAGTTGAGGTTCCTGTCACTCAGTACGTTTACATGCAGAGCTTAATCGAGCTATGCTCAAAATTCGATTTTGGCGTCAAGTCGGACTTCTGTCCTTGTCTCAATATACATGCAACTGAGAAAATCGAATAACTGACGGGGTCCGCCCCCTCATGCGCCGTCACCTGTTGTTTCAGCGGGTTAATACGCCCCCTGTCCTGTTGACTTTTCGGTCACCTCGTAAAAAACTGAATATAAACAACTTATAAGCTTACTAATAATAAATTCTCAACTGCAGTTCCCGACCAGACGCGTCAGTCTGAGCCGGATTCGCGCTGAGAATAGGATACGGGCTTCCTTTTTTCCTCTCTCTCTCTCTCTCTCTCTCTCTCTCTCTCTCTCTCTCTCTCTCTCTCTCTCTCTCTATTTAATTTTTTTATATAAAACACTCTTGCTGGTTGCGCTGTGTGAAATGCATTGAATCGGCGCTGACGTTGGTTTTTTTTTTTCTTTACTTTGCCGGGTTTGGCCGGCTTCTCTGCTCCACTTGGTGCTGTCTCTACGGTTGTGGAGCATGCGCACATGCATTGTCCAGTTATACTCCGACTAAGGTGTTTACATGACGGAGAAAATCGAATTCCAATCGCATTATCTGGGTGTCTTAATCGGAGTTCTCAACTCCGATTTCAGTCGGACTAAGGTGTTTACATGCACTTCAGTTATCCAGTTATAGTCGGATTAAGGCAATAATTCGTTTTTTTCAAGTGTCATGTAAACGTACTGAGTATGCCTCAAATTGATCATGCGCCCTGGCTACTTGGCCAAGGGGATGTCCGTTTGGGTGACTGGCAAGCGTGCATGACTCTTACCCGGGAGGTGTGAGTTCAATCCCCGTGCGGGGCCCTCTTCACCTTGCCACACCTGGGCCATTGACTGGTTCCTGCAGAGACTCTCTGAAACTGGTCAGATTCTTCAGCTGTAAAGTCACCAGATCAATTATATTTACAATTTGTATATTCTTACAACATATTGTTTTTGCTCTATTTATCTGTTCGAGGAGAGGAGCTGATCAACATTTAAATACACTCACCTCAATCTCCTTCATGCTAAGAGCAATTAGATGAACAAGCAGCACAGTGCTTCACTATTAAGTAGTAATTAAAGTTAAAATGTAAGGATTAAATAATATAGTGGTTACGGTATAGGTTATTATATAGGTTGTTGGAAAACATGCATTTTCTGAGCCTCCTTCCACCAGATGGTAGTAAAAAGTAATTTTGTTTTATATCTTTATTATTGACACCATGTTTTTTTTTTTTTCATGTATTACTTTTTCTTTTTTTCCATCATTCATATTTACATTATTTGAATGTAGCTACATTGTTGAATCTGTGACATTCAGTTTGTTGTTTATGATGATTAAACAGTTGTAATATACACTAAGAATATTTCCCAGGTCTCACAATGATTACAATGAATATTAGTAAGTGATAACCTTCAACATCAAAATGTATAATTGCTCAACGACTCTCCCAGCGGATGTCTCTAATTCTAGAGCTACATGATCCAGATCTGTCACTACAACAGTGATTACCATTAGTATTATTATTGATAACACCATTACCTATTGGTATTAATGTTATTAATTGTTCACCATAACAACACACAGTATATTTACTATGTCCATCCTTCCTGTACCACCCCCACCCAAAATGATTCTGATAATGACCTTTTTCCATTTTCTTTTAGCCTTTGTTGCATTTTTGAACCTCAACCTTTAAGTGGTGAGTGACATTAGACAGTGATGATAGTGCTGTTTGAAATAACGGTATAAATGGAGCAGGTTCATCTGAAGGATTCAGTAACTGTAGAGTTTATCTACAAATGTCTGTACCTTCTGTTTAAGAGAACAAGCAAACATCTACCAAGGCTCAAAATAAAGACCTAGGCGATGATGTTTCTTCTTCCTGTATGGTTTGCAGTAGTCTACCCTTTGTGGTCTCCTATTACATGCAGAAGAAACCACGAGTGAATACTTATATACATGCCAGCAACCCCAATCTGACCACAGAGTGAACAGGAGAAACAATGCAACAAAATTTCTCACGTTCTAATAGTATTTTTTTTTTTTTTTTTTTCCACAAGGTCTGCATTATGATTGACAAGTCCACTGGTTTGTTGTTTGGATGTCTTCATGTTAACTGGGAAATGGGTGCACTCACTTCTACTGATGTAAAGTATGTGTAAGACTGTGTATTATAAAAGTCCATATAAAGCTGATCAGCAGAACAATGTTTCCCAGCAATAATGATGATTATGCTGCCAGTCACATACATATTGACTGTTACTCATTTAATTACAACATGTAGCTCTGTAGTTAAAGTGTGTTGTTGTTTGCTTCCCCTCTGTGTCAGTGAGTCCCTCTGCTGAGATAGTGGAGGGCAATTCAGTCAATCTGACCTGTAGCAGTGATGCTAATGTGACGGGGTCAGTTTTAGTGTTGTATGTTTTGATTCTTTGTTTTCTTGTTGTGATTTAAGTTTATAGAGCATGTTAAGTTTTGGTGTTTTGTTATATTGCATGTTGTGTTATTTTGCAGTAGTTATGTTATTTTGTATATTTTATAGAGTTCGTTATTTGAGATTACTTTGAATTGGTGTTTCTGTTTTACAAGCTGACCTTGAACGTCACACAGCCAGCAGACTAATCACCGCAACAAGCCGCAGCTGGTGGCATGCGCAGGTATAACCTTTTTATTTAGGCAGCGGCAGTGGAGCAGCAGACAGGACGCCAGGCAGAGAACCAGCCAGATCACCAGGAGACCACCATCGTGAAAGACCCTCAGACCTGAAGTGCAGCAGCCTGTGTCTGTTCGGCGTAACAACTCCAGCCTGGGTGCATGACGTAAAGTTATCACCCAGGAAAAGCGTGAGTGTTTTCCCAATTGAGTTGCAGACACTGAGAAGGCCGGCTGCAGGGCCAGGCGAGAAGAGGGAGTGAGAGTGTGGACAGGTGTGTCGACAGAGAACTGGTGGCTGTGTTCTGCGTCTCTAGGCGGAGTGCTGGACCCGAGGGGACCTGTGTGGACCATAGATGGAAGACGACGGCCGGAGTTGAGAGGGAAGCATCGTGGGATACTAGAGGGGTGTTGTTGCGATATACCCCTCTCCCGGTTAAGTACCTCTCTATTGCCTATTTTAAACTTTGGATTTTATTGGGATTTTAAACCGTGGGAATTTCCCTTTTTTAAATCACGGAACCTGACCACGTGTTGTTTCCTTTGTCACCTTCCAAAGGCCTCATCCCCTCCCCATCACCTCTGAGGATTGAGATCAGCATTTGGTCCTGAGAAGGATTTCTCCGGGACTATCTGAATCTGGGCAAAGAGACTTTGGACTGTTTACAATAAACCTTGGTGAACTTTTAATTTTATCTGTGGTTTTTAACTCTGCTCAAATCTGATTTTAAAAGAACCTGTGTCAAATAGTTAGAGTCCTGGGCTCTTCAACCCAGGTGGCGTTGTCGGCAACACTTTTTTAAACTAAATTATTATTTTTAGTTCAAACATCGCCACGTGACATTTTCTGGCGTTGTCGGCAGGATCAGGTACCTGAGCAGAGTTGAAACCAAGGTATTTTTTGTTTTACACATTTTTATTTATTATTGGATCCTTTTAACCAGTTTTAAAAATGATGATGATGCCTGTGTTTCCGGGTGCGCCATGGGTACCAAAGTTTGGGGGCCCAAATTTAGAGCTCAAATATGAGGATTGGAAAGAACAGTTAAAAGGGCTAGTGCAATATGTCGAGACAGAACAACAGAAAGTGGGTGTTTTAATGGGGGCACTAACAGGGGAAGCTAGAAGGCAAATTAATGTGTTGGAGGAGGAAAATCGCAACACAACTGCAAAAATCTTTGATGCATTGAATGGTCTTTATGGTGGGCGGGCTCCAGTGTCAATTGTCAGAGCACAGTTTTATGGATGCCGGCAGAAGCCGGATGAATCTGTACAATCCTATGTTCTCAGGTTAAGGGAGCTCAATTACAAGTTGCAGCAATCCGACCCAGACGGAGCCCCCACCGATGTCCACTTGAAGGAACAGTTTCTACTTGGGTTGGAGGAAGGACCTTTAACCCAAACATTGAGGAGATATGCCCATCAACACCCAGATGGGACTTTCAATGCCCTTCGACAGGAAGCCCTGTTATTAGAGGAGGATGGATGTGGACACAAAAGGCCAGAGGTAATATGCACTGCTGTGGGGGGGGCAAATAATCCTCATTCTCGCCCGCAGGAAACGGATTGGAAAACAGAACTTAAAAAAGAAATCATGATGGAACTTAAAGACCAGTTAAAAGACTGGACACAGGAACTTGTCCGCGAACTCAGGCCAAGAAGCCCACAAAGGCAGACCAGCTACACACAGCGACGAGAACCGGAACGACATAGAGTGCCTGCTTCGTCCAACTCGTGGTCAGCCGATGGTAAGCCTATTTGCAGACGTTGTCAACAAGTGGGTCACTTTGCTCGTTTCTGCAGAGACTCTAACCAGTCAACATCACCTTTAAACTAACTTACCCCACTACTGCGGCTCGAGCAGTGGGGTTAGGTGAGGGTGAGAGGTTACAAGAGCCTACTGATGCCTTAATTGGACAATGCCCACATGTTGAAGTGAAGATGGATGGGGTTACACTGTCAGGACTGTTAGACACGGGCTCACAGACCACATTGTTACGACATAGTGTTTTTTCTCAACATTTCCCTGAATATGCAGTTAAAGAACTCCCAGCCATGATTAAACTTAAAGCTGCCAATGGCCTTCGTATCCCGTGTCTGGGTTATGTCACAATGGACTTTGTCATTGAGGGTCATAAATTAGACCAGCGTGGAGTTTTTATTGTGAAAGACGAGTTTTCAACTAACCCCCTCATTATCGGCATGAATGTGATACGAGCATGCTGGGATACTGTGTTCAATAACCCAAATGGTCCAGTGTCTTTTTCCTGTCAGAACCCAAGATTTCAGAATGCCTGGAGGTCGGCCTTTGCTGTGTGCCGCAGAACTGTAGCCTCAGGGGACGGTTTCCTGGGCTACATCTGGCCAGCCTGCCGCCGAGGAGTCACGATACCAGCGAGAAGTGAAGTAGTGGTCTGGGGCCGTGCCAAGACAGGGCCGCAAGGGCGTGATTATCATGGACTGGTAGAGGCACTCCAGGAGCCCGGTGCTGTTTCTGTTGCCCGGACACTGGTTGAACTGAAGCAAGGCCGACTTCCCGTCCGCCTCCGCAATTTGCATGATTTCCCTGTCTCCCTAGGGCGCTACCAGAAGCTGGGCCGACTATTTCAAGTGGATGAAACGGATGTCCATGGAGCACGTGATGTCAGCCTAATACCTGATACTGATGGCATGGTGGAGGTGAGACTGGTGGATGTCTGTGATGAGGTAGAAGAAGACCAAGTGTTCAAAGTATCGAAGTTGGCTGATCGGCCTGACCTAACCCAGGAGGAACAAGGTCAGTTAACAGCCCTGCTGCAAAAGTGGGAAAAAGCTTTCTCCACACATGAGGAAGACTTTGGGAGGACAGATGCTGTGAAACACTCCATCCCCACCGGTGATGCAGCTCCTGTAAGAGAACGCTTCCGACCTTTACCACCTCTGCTGTATAAAGATATGCGAGCCCTACTAGCAGGTATGTTACAAAATGGCATTATAACTGAAAGTTCTAGTCCCTGGGCAGCTCCCATCGTTATGGTGAGAAAGAAAGACGGCAGTTGGAGATTTTGTGTTGACTATAGGAAGTTAAATTCTGTGACTCACAAGGATGCTTTTCCACTTCCTAGGATTGAAGAGACCCTGACTTCGATGACCCAGGCCGAGTGGTTCTCCACCTTAGATCTTGCCAGCGGCTACTGGCAGGTAGAGGTAGATCCACAAGACCGTGAGAAAACTGCCTTCACAACCCCATTAGGTTTATTCGAGTTCCAACGCATGCCCTTCGGCCTCTGCAATGCTCCAGCAACGTTTCAACGTTTAATGCAGCAGTGCCTCTCTGGCCAAATCACAGACTCTTTATTAGTTTATTTAGACGACATCATTGTCTACTCACCAGACTTCACCACACATCTCAAACACTTGGAGGAAGTGTTTGAACGCCTATGGAAGCACGGCCTGAAGCTTCGTCCCGACAAATGCAAACTTTTTAAACGACAAGTGAAATTCCTGGGGCATGTAGTGGACCGCAGGGGGGTCATGCCTGACCCAGAAAAGGTATCGGCTGTTGTTGATTGGCCCACTCCCACTTCAGCCAAAGAGTTGAAAGCCTTCTTGGGCCTTGCGGGGTATTATAGACGGTTTGTCCCCGGGTTTGCTAAAGTTGCACGACCCCTAAATTCCCTTTTGATTGGCATACCAAATGACAAACGCCTAAGCTCCCGCCCCTTAAGTTGGTCACCTGAAGCCCAAACTGCCTTTGATGATCTAAAAAAGACACTAACTGAAGCTCCCGTGCTGGCCTATGCTGATTTTTCCAAGCCATTTGTTGTATACACAGATGCCAGCCACCAAGGATTGGGAGCAGTGTTGGCACAAGTCCAGGAAGGTAAGGAGCGAGTAATCGCCTATGCCAGCCGGAGTTTACATCCCACAGAGCGCAATGATGCCAACTACAGCTCATTCAAGTTGGAACTATTGGCATTAAAATGGGCAATCACAGAGAAATTCAAAGATTACCTGACGGGAGCTGAGTTTATTGTATATACGGACAATAACCCTGTTGCTCATTTACAGTCTGCCAGGTTAGGTGCAGTGGAGCAGCGTTGGGTAGCCCAGTTGGCATCCTTTAACTTCGAAGTGAAGTACCGTGCTGGGAGGGAGAACATCAACGCAGATGCCCTCTCCCGGTTCCCTACAGTTTGTCCCCAACCAGAGCAGCCGTTGACCAACACTGCAACCACTGTAACGTCAGCAGCAGTGGAACAAGAGGACTCCCTGCTGCAGAATAACAGCTGGGTGGTTGAACAACAGGCCGACCCTGACATCCAGGCTGTAAAGAGGTATGTGGAACGAGGCTCCTATCCCCATAGCGCTGAACAGAGCACTCTCACGACTGACACTGTTAGACTGTTAAAACAATACAAGAGGCTCTGTGTCCGGGAAGGAGTTCTGTGTCGCAGATTCATCGAGCCTAATACTCTTGAGCAAATGTTCCAGATTGTGTGTCCAGGTTCAAGGCGACAAGATGTGTGGAGACGGCACCACGAGGCTGCAGCGCATGCTGGTGCAGGGAGGACGTTGACCACTTTGGCGCCGCTTCTTCTGGGTCGACATGGAGAAAGAGGTGCGGGGTTTCCAGTCTGGGTGTGTGGTTTGCAGCTTGCAGAAAGACAGGGCACAACCAAGAGCTCCCTTAAACCCAGTTGCTGTTACGTACCCTTTAGAGGTAATAGCCCTTGACTTTCTCTCACTAAGTAGACCCAGTGACTCGTACCAAAATATTCTGGTCATGACAGACATGTTCACTCGCTACGCCTGGGCTATGCCCACTCGCGACCAGACGGCTAAAACCACAGTACGTGCCATTTGGTCCCAAATTATACAGACTTTTGGCTGCCCTGCCCGGTTCCATTCTGATCAGGGTCCCAACTTTGAATCAGATTTGATGAAACAGTTGTGTGATCTGTATGGAGTCTCTAAAAGCAGGACTACTCCATATCACCCTGCAGGTAATGGCAGGGTAGAGAGAATGAATCAGACCCTGCTCACCATGCTCCGCACCCTGGAGGCCGAAAAACAGAGTAGGTGGCCAGAGTACTTACCCGAACTGTTACAAGCGTACAACAACACAGTACATTCGGCCACAGGGTTTGCTCCATCTTACCTGATGTTCGGCCGGCACCTCAGACTCCCGGTAGACGTTGGGCTGGGGGTTGAACAGGAGAGACCAAACGGTGGGCTGGGAAGCTGGGTTCAAGACCATCACCAGAAGTTGACGTACGCCTATGATCTGGCACGCAAAAAGATGACCACAGCTGCTGAACAGACAAAACGCCGCTATGACCAGAAAGCTAATGCTACCCCTTTGTTGACAGGCGAGCGGGTGTGGGTCCGCAACCGAAACAGACAAGGCCAAGGGAAGCTGCACGGAGGTTGGGACCCCGAACCTCACATTGTACTAGAGACAGTAGGGGACTCAGGACTGGTGTACAGAGTGAGGCCAGAGAAAGGGGGGAGGGAGAAGGTTTTGCACAGGAACTCTCTCAAACTGTGTACAGGTTCCCTGCCACAACCACAACCCCCAGCCTCACAACCGACCGGAGGAAGACAAGCAGAATTGCCTATGTTTTATTGTGTTCCTGCCCCCAACAGGCCTGCAGACATTGAGGTACCTCGACGGTCCTCTAGACCAAATCTGGGAATACCACCAGAACGCTATAGACTGTGAGAGAACTGTTGCAGAGACTGCTAACTATTAGCTGTGGGGGGATGTGACGGGGTCAGTTTTAGTGTTGTATGTTTTGATTCTTTGTTTTCTTGTTGTGATTTAAGTTTATAGAGCATGTTAAGTTTTGGTGTTTTGTTATATTGCATGTTGTGTTATTTTGCAGTAGTTATGTTATTTTGTATATTTTATAGAGTTCGTTATTTGAGATTACTTTGAATTGGTGTTTCTGTTTTACAAGCTGACCTTGAACGTCACACAGCCAGCAGACTAATCACCGCAACAAGCCGCAGCTGGTGGCATGCGCAGGTATAACCTTTTTATTTAGGCAGCGGCAGTGGAGCAGCAGACAGGACGCCAGGCAGAGAACCAGCCAGATCACCAGGAGACCACCATCGTAAAAGACCCTCAGACCTGAAGTGCAGCAGCCTGTGTCTGTTCGGCGTAACAACTCCAGCCTGGGTGCATGACGTAAAGTTATCACCCAGGAAAAGCGTGAGTGTTTTCCCAATTGAGTTGCAGACACTGAGAAGGCCGGCTGCAGGGCCAGGCGAGAAGAGGGAGTGAGAGTGTGGACAGGTGTGTCGACAGAGAACTGGTGGCTGTGTTCTGCGTCTCTAGGCGGAGTGCTGGACCCGAGGGGACCTGTGTGGACCATAGATGGAAGACGACGGCCGGAGTTGAGAGGGAAGCATCGTGGGATACTAGAGGGGTGTTGTTGCGATATACCCCTCTCCCGGTTAAGTACCTCTCTATTGCCTATTTTAAACTTTGGATTTTATTGGGATTTTAAACCGTGGGAATTTCCCTTTTTTAAATCACGGAACCTGACCACGTGTTGTTTCCTTTGTCACCTTCCAAAGGCCTCATCCCCTCCCCATCACCTCTGAGGATTGAGATCAGCATTTGGTCCTGAGAAGGATTTCTCCGGGACTATCTGAATCTGGGCAAAGAGACTTTGGACTGTTTACAATAAACCTTGGTGAACTTTTAATTTTATCTGTGGTTTTTAACTCTGCTCAAATCTGATTTTAAAAGAACCTGTGTCAAATAGTTAGAGTCCTGGGCTCTTCAACCCAGGTGGCGTTGTCGGCAACACTTTTTTAAACTAAATTATTATTTTTAGTTCAAACATCGCCACGTGACACTAACCCAGCAACTACATTACACCTGGTACAAGGAGGATGAAGACTCACCAAAAGCTTCAGGACAGATCTTCACCATCACTGACCTCAGACCTGAACACAGTGGGAATTATTACTGTGAAGCCCAGAACACAATAGGACGTCAGAAGTCCACCTTAAATCTGAATGTTTTTATTTCAGGTGAGTTCTGCACGTTTATCATCACACACAAAAAATTACTGATACAAAGAAAATTACCACTTCATCCTTCATCATACACTGTATTTATAACTCATGTAATAATAGGTAAAAGCCGCGTAGCACAGTTCAGGCGAAGAGACTAAACACTGAAACAACACTGAAACCTTCATGCAGGACTTACTGCACAATTGTATAATTGTATAAGACAGGTGTCAGTGAAGTAGGAAGTACTATCTTTAATTCTGAGAGTACATATGAAACTTTACGTCAACTGCTAAGAGCTTACCATTTCCTGGCCTGTGGTCAACGCTGTATGTTAATAAGAAGTTATTTTTCTACCACTCACTCTGCAGAGGACAGTGGCCAAGGTCATGTCTTTCTGCTCTATGCGTGGATTTGATTAAACTAATATATAACTTTTGTTGATTATTTACTTTCTGATTATTTCATTGTCTAAGTGAAACAAAAGGAGCAGCTATGAATTTAACAGCGGCAGCGATTGGACTTTTCATTTTCCTCCTCTCTGCACCAGGTAATGTAGCCTATTTCCACTTTGACACTACAGAACATGAAGCACTGTTATTCAGACCAGGTGAGATTAGATGTTGATGGTTCAGTTTAGCTCTGCAGTCCTCTCTTCTTTGTCTCATTGGCTCACAGTGGGATGATGTTAGAGTCAAAGTGGTTTCGTAAAATTAGAATCAGTCCAGTTTTATTGCAGGTTTACAAACTGATGCAGCTTCATAATATTAAAATGTGACTGTGGTTTGTGCTGTGCTCTGTGTTACAGTGATACAGGGTCAGAATGACTGGAGAGTGACCTGTGCTCCAACTCAGATCTGTGCTGTAGTAGGATCAACAGTGAACATAAGCTGCACCTACAGATACCCAGACTGGAGACCTGGTGATGATACTACAGTTGGAGAAGGATTGTGGTTCACTAAATCCAGTGGTAATGAACCTGTGGATCTGAGAGCAGACTCAGAGTACTCAGGTCGTGTTCAGTATCTCTGTGGTGACAGTGACTGCACTCTGAGAATCACAGACCTGAGAGAGAGCGACTCAGCTGTTTACAAGTTCAGCCTCACAACAAACAAACCAGGAGAGAAATACTCTGGTGAAGCTGGAGTCACTTTGTCTGTCACAGGTAACAATTTTATTATGGCCACGGGGCAAACACACCTCTACATCTATTTCTAGAGGCCAATTTTTATACTGTGTGTTTCTTTTTCTTCATCTTCTTCATCTTTCGTACCAAATTTCGGTTCATAACTCTTCAAATTTGTCACGATACATCTCATACAGAACGAATGAAATGAGTTAAAAGAACGAACATATAATTGGACGTCTACTGCTCCTGCCAACTTTCACCTTGAGACTAATTTTAAACTGTAAAATGTAGAACAAGTCTTGTCTATTGATGTATTATTCCATGTTTCGATAGGTATTATCATTGACTCTAATACAAAGAATTTCTGAGAGAAGCAGATGGGACTGCTGTTTAAAACTCGCAAGTGTTTCCAAAATATTTACTGTAGAAACACCAAAATCATATCAAAGCGTTCAGGAAGTCCTTTCGATGCCCATGGTCTGTTTTCTGTCAGGAGCTACTGTTTCGTCAAAATAGGCCTACAGTAGATGTGAGACCAGCACAGAGGCAGAAAATCGCTCTTTTTCCCTACGTTTCTGTCTGCATCATACTGGGTTGATTTCCATGTTGATAGACGGCACCCCTGGCAGGGGCCCCCGTTGCTCTCTCAAAATTTCTTTGAGGAAATTTTGTAGTTTTTTTTTTTTACCTTTCAAATCAACAGAAAGAGCTCAGAGTCTGAATCTGACTTCACAGCTCCACTTACTAATAATGAGTTAATGGGCTTCAGTGTGAACTTTGGATCACATGATGATGACTGTTATTGCTGTGTGATCAGATATTCATATTCAGTCATATGATGACTTCAGTAAAGGAAACTTAACGGGTCAAAACCTAACTTCTGTGTATTCACACTGAATAAAAATAAAATTCCTTTTCTTCTTTGGAAATCCAGGTCTACAGGTGCAGGTGACCCGCTTGTTAGATGACCGGAAGTGGGCAGAGATGAAGTGTCACAGTAGTTGTCATCAACCTGATCATTCTTCCTTCACTTGGTACAAGAATGGACAGAAAACTGGAACAGAAACAGCTTCATTTTCAGGAAACTTTGGTTATGAAGACAGTATCAACTGTGCTCTGAAAGGACATGAGGACTTCCCTTCTCCTCCAGTCTGTGAGTTTACGTCAGTCTTCCACTTACATATCACCACCTGGTGGCACATTTAACCTACTGCACATGACTGCATGTGTCTATGGGGGACTCAGTTTTCTCTTTCTATATTAACACCATATTTTTGTTTTCAACTTTGCTCTTATTCAACAACATAACTATGTCTTTAAACATAGGTTTAAATGTATGGGGAAACTCTGGTGGTTTAATAAAACATTTGATCTTTCAGGTCTCTTTGGTAAATCCTGCATCACTGTGATTTACACTGACAGAAGAATTTTTGCCTCCAAAGGATCATCGGTGGAGATTTCTTGTACTTACAACAGTTTTTTTTACATTACATCAAAGTTCTGGTTCAGTCCTGAACGCAGTCGTCGTTGGCAGAATCCCTCAGAGCCTGAGGATCTTAGTAAAGACTCTGAATATTCAGGTCGTGTTCAGGTTGTTGGAACAGAGACAGGACGCTCCACGCTGAGAATCACTGACCTGAGAGAGACAGATTCAGCTCAGTATCACTTCAAATTCAAAACTAAAAAGTCTGAATGGGGAAACAGTTTACCTGGTACAACGCTGACTGTCATAGGTAAGAACACAAACCGACAAACACAGAAACTTTTGTGTATCACATTTTAATAAATCACCTTAAAGTGCTGTAGTTGGATGTGAGGAGCTGCTATGAACATGATTAAATAATCATGTAACAAATCTTTGTAGATTAGTGATGAAGCTGAAATGTTTTTTGGAGTTACAAGGATTATATTTACAGTATCAAGCTCTGCAATTAAAGGTCCAGTGTGTAAAATGGGGGGAAAACTGTGACATCTAGTGTTAAGATTCTAGTTTGCAGCACTCACTTGCTCGCTCACACTCACCCCTCCCATCGACCTCACTACTCCTTCTTTGTTCCTTCCACCTTCTCCTTTGTTGGTTTATTTATGAACGTGAAATTCGCAAAATGCATTTTCTGGCTGGCTAGATTTTCCGTTAGAGCTGCCATACAAACATGGCATCACAAGATGGCAACACTTTATAAAGCAAGACCCTTGCTATATGAATATAGCCTATAAAAGAATGATTACAGGGCTAAGAAAATCAAACAAATTTTATTTTATAGCAATTATACACTTACACAAATATAAACACTTTAACAGTTTAATCCAACACAACATGGCTGCTCAGGAAAACACATGTTGATGTTTTCTCCTGCAGATTTTCTGAAGGTGCCGTCAGTGTCAGTGAATCCTCCAGGTGAAATCATGGAGGGCAGCTCAGTGACTCTGACCTGTAGCAGTGACACTGACTCAGCAGCTAAATACACCTGGTACAAGAAGAACCTGACACTGCTCAACAAAGAACCACAGCTGGTCTTCAGCTCCATCCAGTCCTCTGACTCTGGAGAGTATTACTGTGAAGCTGAGAATCAGCTGGAGAGGAGGACGTCTGAATACATCTCTATTGATGTGAAATGTGAGTCAAAGGCAGCAGCTTGTAGAGAAAAGTACAGTAACATACAATTCATGAATCTTATGTTTTAGATTTTAATCTCTTGAAAAAGTCTCCCTACAAACTAATTAGAGGTTTGACTCAGTGTTTGTGATGAACTTGTGTTAAATCATCTCCAGATGCTCCAAAGCTTCCCTCTGTGTCAGTGAGTCCCTCTGCTGAGATAGTGGAGGGCAGTTCAGTGACTCTGACCTGTATCAGTGATGCTAATCCAGCAGCTAAACTCACTTGGTACAAGGAGGATGAAGACTCACCAAAAGCTTCAGGACAGATCTTCACCATCCCTGACTTCAGACCTGAACACAGTGGGAATTATTACTGTGAAGCCCAGAACACACAAGGGCGTCAGAAGTCCACCTTATGTCTGAATGTTGTGTCAGGTGAGGTTTGCACATTATTGTTAGGAAGAAGAAGAAAACAAAGAATACTGGGTAAAACAATATAAGAGTTAATTTGCAAAAGCAGATAAACGCCAGAATGAGCTGACACTTGTGAATTATTCTTTGCATAGTGTTGTTTTCAATAAAGCTTTATTTTTTTGAGATACGTCTGTTTTGTTACATCTCATCTCCTTAGTCAAAGCCACTCACTCGACTTTGGTTTGACTGATATCACCTGGTGTAAATAATAATATAATAATTAAAGCCGCAAGCGGCGATGATCGGGCCCTCGCGACTCCACGCCACCGTGGGGCCTGAGGCACGCGGGGGCTGTGGTGAGAAGGGAGAAAAACCCAGGCAGGAGCAAAAAAAACGCAATATTTCATTCATCCACCAGGGGGCGGTAACCAGATGTAGGCAGATGAGCTCAGGGGCGGACCTTCATCACACACGTGAAGTTTCGAGCAAATCGGAAAAAGCATGAAGGAGTTATGATGAGTTGATGGTTCATCCACCAGGGGGCAGTAATGGGATGCGTGCAGGTGTGTTCAGGGTCAGTCCCTCATCACACATGTGAAGTTTGGAGTGAATCGGACAAAGCATGAGGGAGTTATGAGCAGTTAATGGTTCATCCACTAGGGGGCAGTAATGGGATGCGTGCAGGTGTGTTCAGGGTCAGTCCCTCATCACACATGTGAAGTTTCGTGGAAATCGGACAATGTTGATGTAAAATATGGCACTTCCTGTTTCCACTAGGGGGCCACATGAGTGAGATCGCCTATGAGCATATGGAGACGTTGAGGTCGTGACCCTGGACCTGTGTACCAATTTTCATGTTGATACGAGTTCATTAAAGCCATCATAAAGCCAAACGTATTTTAATGGCGAGGAATGGTGGCCGCGTCGCCACACGGACGCCATTACTCGTAGCTTCACAGCGTTCATAATGTAGCTTCACCACCTTAGTCTGCATGTTTAAGAAGTGGAATGGAGTTGATGGGGTGAACTATGTGGCATCAGTACACATTAAGGTAAAACCTGGCCACTTCCTGTTACCACCGGGGGGCGCTATGAGTGACGTAGGAAATTAATATATCGGGACGTTCAGGGCGGAGCCGTCATCATGTCCAGCAAGTTTGAAGCTGATCAGATAAAGTATGTGGACGTGAGAGCTGTTGGAAGGTGAAATGGCGAGCAAACGAAAAGTCGCCAAAATCCTCAAGGCCCCAGAAGCCACGCCCTTTGACCTAGAGACCTGCGGAGCACAACTTTTGATCAGAGTGGCATCTCGGTGGTCTCTAGCCAATTTGAAGTCAATCGGACAAAATCTGTAGGAGAAGTTAGATCAAACAGGTCAAAAGTTCAAATCAAAATGGCCGACTTCCTGTTGTGATTTCACCATGACATTAAGAGGCTTTTTTGTGTGTCTTGCCATGTTCTATAAGCCCACCAAATTTCATGCGTCTAGGTGACACACAAAGGCGGGGCTGATGTTTTGAAATTTTCTAGGGGGCGCTATTTAGCCATTTGGCCACGCCCATTTCCAACGACTTTAAAATATCAAATTTTTCGCCAGTCCTGATGTGCATGCCAAAATTTACGCGTTTTGGGGCATGTTGAAGCCTCCAAAAATGCGATCCTTTTGAGAGAAAAAGAATGAAAGAAAGAAAGAAAGAATAATAATAAACATAGCAGAAACAATAGGGCTTTCGCTGGGCGACAGCAGTCGCCGCTCGGGCCCTAATAAAATAATTAAAGGGATAGTTCAACATTTTGGCAAATTGGCCCATTGCCATAATCGCTATAGACCCTTTCAGAGAGTATAAACAAAGACAGGTGTTACCAAGGATACTAATTAAGGCTCCATTCTATTTAGTGTACCAGAGCGTTTTCTAATGAGCCACACCTGTCTTTGTTTATACTCTCTGAAAGGGTCTATAGTCATAGCAGTAGGTTCGTTACCTTTATTTGTCGGTGTAAGCTATTTTTAGAACGGAGGAGCGGAGCGGCAGGCTGTTCAGAGCTACACTATGGAGGCTAATGGAATTTCTTGGTTTCCCTCATCAAACTCATCAAATACAAAATCCCAAAACTCCAAAACGCTTTCGTGGACAAGTTGTGACCTGCACAATCACCACGCTATGAGATAATAATGGAACGTTATGAAACGGAGCCGTTTTCGAGGTAAATTCATGCAAAACCGCTGATGCGCGTTGCGTTCAGGGACAGTTTTTCAGCAAGCAGACTCTGTATTTACCTCGAAAACGGCTCCGTTTCGTAACGTTCCATTATTATCTCATAGCGTGGTGATTGTGCAGGTCACAACTTGTCCACGAAAGCGTTTTGGAGTTTTGGGATTTTGTATTTGATGAGTTTGATGAGGGAAACCAAGAAATTCCATTAGCCTCCATAGTGTAGCTCTGAACAGCCTGCCGCTCCGCTCCTCCGTTCTAAAAATAGCTTACACCGACAATTAAAGGTAACGAACCTACTGCTATGACTATAGCGATTATGGCAATGGGCCAATTTGCCAAAATGTTGAACTATCCCTTTAAACTGAGTTATCTGCTTTTGCAAATTAACTCTTCTTCTTCTTCTTCTTCTTCTTCTTCTTCTTCTTCTTCTTCTTCTTCTTCTTCTTCTTCTTCTTCTTCTTCTTCTTCTTCTTCTTCTTCTTCTTCTTCTTCCAAGGAAACCCTACGTCCCATTGTGTGTGCCACATCCACATTTTATTCTATTCTATGTTTTCATGTTAACCACTAACACTGTGGGTTCTTCCTCCTGTATCCAGCTCTGGAGGTGCAGGTGACCAGAACAATAACAGTCCATCAGTCTTATACTGAGGCAGAGCTGAAGTGTCTCAGCAGCTGCAGTCCAGCTGGTCGTCTTTCTTACGTCTGGTTCAAGAACCGAGAGAAAATCATGAAGGAGGGAAGTTCTTATACAGACAGGTTTTCTCCTGGAGACATGATCTCTTGTGCTTTAAAGGGATATGAGAATCATGGCTCTCCCCCAGTGTGTGAGTTTCCTCTTCTATGTAAGAAACAAAACACTTTAATCCAACACAACATGGCTGCTCAGGAAACACATGCTGATGTTTTCTCCTGCAGATTTTCTGAAGGTGCCGTCAGTGTCAGTGAATCCTCCAGGTGAAATCATGGAGGGCAGCTCAGTGACTCTGACCTGTAGCAGTGACACTGACTCAGCAGCTAAATACACCTGGTACAAGAAGAACCTGACTCTGCTCAACAAAGAACCACAGCTGGTCTTCAGCTCCATCCAGTCCTCTGACTCTGGAGAGTATTACTGTGAAGCTGAGAATCAGCTGGGGAGGAGGACGTCTGAATACATCTCTATTGATGTGAAATGTGAGTGAGAGCATGTATCATAAGATCTATATGAAACTGATTAGTAAGCAGAAACATGTTTTCAGGCTTTAAATGTTGCCAAACACATGACCATTGACTATGTTGTTGATGTTCCCTCCTCCAGACCCTCCAAAGCTTCCCTCTGTGTCAGTGAGTCCCTCTGCTGAGATAGTGGAGGGCAGCTCAGTGACTCTGACCTGTAGCAGTGATGCTAACCCAGCAGCTAATTACACCTGGTACAAGGAGGATGAAGACTCACCAAAAGCTTCAGGACAGATCTTCACCATCACTGACTTCAGACCTGAACACAGTGGGAATTATTACTGTGAAGCCCAGAACACAATAGGACATCAGAAGTCCACATTAAATCTGATTGTTATGTCAGGTGAGGTCTGCACATAATTAGCCTATTATTATTACTATACAGGGTAAACTCCTTTTACACCGTAGCTCATTTTATTTTTTATTTCTCTCTCTCTCTCTCTCTCTCTCTCTCTCTCTCTCTCTCTCTCTCTCTCTCTCTCTCTCTCTCTCTCTCTCTCTCTCTTTTCTTCACTTAAAGGTTTTAAAGGTGTGCCACAAGGGTCAATTTTAGGCCCTCTATTATTTACTTTATATCAATGATATTGTACATTCCTCCATGCCTTGTAATTAACATTATTACGCAGATGACACAATTTTATATAGGCTAGTGCTGCTAGTCCCACTTTCAAATAGATTGTCATGGATCTACAATCTAGTTTCAATATGTTTCAGCAGTCTCTTAATGACTACACATTTGTATCAAGCCCAGATAAGACTAAATGCATATTTTCTTGTAGATCTCATGAGACCAATAACAATATTGAGATAAATACTCTACAGAATACAAATTGAAACAGTTTAGTCTTGTAAATATCTATCTATCTATCTATCTATCTATCTATCTATCTATCTATCTATCTATCTATCTATCTATCTATCTATCTATCTATCTATCTATCTATCTATCTATCTATCTATCTATCTATCTATCTATAGTTGTAGTTGGATGTGAGGAGCTGCTATGAACATGATTAAATAATCATTGAACAAATAGATTAGTGATGAAGCTCAAATGTTTTTTGAAGTTACAAGGATTATATTTATCAAGCTCTGCAATTAAAGGTCCAGTGTGTAAAATGGGGGGAAAACTGTGTTAAGATTCTAGTTTGCAGCGCTCACTTGCTCGCTCACACTCACCCCTCCCATCGACCTCACTCCTCCTTCATTGTTTCTTCCAGCTTCTCCTTTGTTGGTTTATTTATGAACGTGAAATTCGCAAAACGCATTTTTCTGGCTGGCTGGATTTTCTGTTAGAGCTGCCATACAAACATGGCATCACAAGATGGCAACACTTTATAAAGCAAGACACTTGTTATATAGCCTATAAAATAATGATTACAGGGCTAAGAAAACCAAACAAATTTTATTTTATAGCAATTATACACTTACACAAATATAAACACTTTAACAGTTTAATCCAACACAACATGGCTGCTCAGAAAACACATGTTGATGTTTTCTCCTGCAGATTTTCTGAAGGTGCCGTCAGTGTCAGTGAATCCTCCAGGTGAAATCATGGAGGGCAGCTCAGTGACTCTGACCTGTAGCAGTGACACTGACTCAGCAGCTAAATACTTCTGGTACAAGAAGAACCTGACACTGCTCAACGAAGAACCACAGCTGGTCTTCAGCTCCATCCAGTCCTCTGACTCTGGAGAGTATTACTGTGTAGCTGAGAATCAGCTGGGGAGGAGGACGTCTGAATACGTCTTTATTAATGTGAAATGTGAGTGAGAGCATGTATCATAAGATCTATATGAAACTGATTAGTAAGTAGAAAGAGGATTTCCAGCTTTAAAATGTTGTATGCTGCCAAACACATGACCATTGACTGTGTTGTTGATGTTCCCTCCTCCAGATGCTCCAAAGCTTCCCTCTGTGTCAGTGAGTCCCTCTGCTGAGATAGTGGAGGGCAGTTCAGTGACTCTGTCCTGTATCAGTGATGCTAACCCAGCAGCTAATTACAAATGGTACAAGGAGGATGAAGACTCACCAAAAGCTTCAGGACAGATCTTCACCATCACTGACTTCAGACCTGAACACAGTGGGAATTATTCCTGTGAAGCCCAGAACACAATAGGACATCAGAAGTCCACCTTGAATCTGACTGTTGTGTCAGGTGTGGTCTGCACATAATTAACCTATTTTTATTGCTATACAGGGTAACCTCTTGTTACACCGTAGCTCATTTTATTTTTTATTTCTCTCTCTCTCTCTCTCTCTCTCTCTCTCTCTCTCTCTCTCTCTCTCTCTCTCTCTCTCTCTCTCTCTATCTCTCTATCTATCTATCTATCTATCTATCTATCTATCTATCTATCTTTTCACTTAAAGGTTTTAAAGGTGTGCCACAAGGGTCTATTTTAGGCCCTCTATTATTTACTTTATATCAATGATATTGTACATTCCCCCATGCCTTGTAATTAACATTATTACACAGATGACACAATTGTATATAGTGCTAGTCCCACTGTCAAATAGGTTGTCATGGATCTACAATCTAGTTTCAGTATGTTTCAGCAATCTCTTATTGACTATACATTTGTATAGAGCCCAGATAAGACTAAATGCATATTTTCTTCTAGATCTCATAAGACCGATAACAATATTGAGATAAATACTCTACAGAACACACATTGAAACAGTTTAGTAAATATTTGGCCATCTATCTATCTATCTATCTATCTATCTATCTATCTATCTATCTATCTATCTATCTATCTATCTATCTATCTATCTATCTATCTATCTATCTATCTATCTATCTATCTATCTATCTATCTATCTAGGAGTGCGGTGGAAGCTAATAGCTGTTGCAGCAGTCTCTGCCATGGCCCTAGTAATCATACTATACTCTGTCTTCCTCTGGATCATGTGAGCATCTGTTCTGTTTCCCCAAATATTTGTTCACAAACTCACTTAGTAAAATCAGTTCACGTCATTCAGTGAGTTTAAACTTTTTAAATGAATTTCCCTGACCAGAAAAAAGAGGGGGTCAGAGCAGAGGTCTGAGGCTGGAGAGAGACCAGACCAAAGGGAACCGCTGAGAGAGATGAACTCAATCACTTCAGACTTACAGGTGAGATTGTGGTGTGTTTTCAGTTGTTCTTTTCTCCCTCTCCCAGGTAATTAACTTTGGGTTGGGTCGTCACCTTTGGGTGGTAGTTGTTAACCTGCCCATGTGGAAGTTAAGGACTTTTGTCAAAGCCTATTGGATGAGCAGTGAAACGCCTTCAAAGGTCCAGTGCCCTTCAACTTTGGCACTTAAAGGAGAATTTGGGGCACCTTAATCGTTTTCCTAATGGTCACCCAAAAAACGAGACTGATTTCTTTACAAAAATAAATGGTTGGAGATATTTTGGATATTACCACTGCACTGCTTGACCGTTTATTTTTGTAAAGAAATCACAACAAGGAAAACGTGTTTGTTTCTGTGGCGCTCTGCGATCGGATAGTAATGTCTTTCCAGGATGTTTCAGAGTTAGACTGTCTGAGGTGAGTGACTACATGCAAAAACACAAAGTTTATACTGTTTATACTGTACACTATATGAGTTCAGTGGTGTCTTGTAAGGATTCCAGTCATGTACCATAGATATTTGATTGTTTTTTGAGTGTTTGTTGTGGTTGAAAGAATGGACCCCATGGGTTAGCGTTGTCGCCATCCCAAGCACCGGGTAGCCATGGTGTAACTCCGGTTTGCCTGCATCAATTTTAGTCCCCCCAGCACTGGGTGACCATCAGGAAAGGATTTAGGGGTCAAAAATGGCCTGAATTCTCCTTTAATGACCACCATGACCTTAACTCTTTCGCGACCACACTAATTCCTCAGCACATCCGCTCAGGACCACATGTTTTTGGCTATTTGTTTACCTTTTATCTCACGTCGAACCGAACTCTGTACATCACCTAGAAACAAACGGTCTTCACTTGGTTGAAGAGTGACTTTACAACGTGCTCCACGAAAAAACGGCGAGTTTTTCCGCCGTTTCGTTCGTGAGGACGAAGTAGAAGAAGAGAGCTGGGTTTCTCCAAAAACGGAGCTCCCGCTCTAGTTTCAGAGAAAAACGCACTTTTGTGTCAAGTGGCAATCTGCTCATTTTACCGCTACTCTGCAGTGTGGCGTCTCCCAAATCATTTCTACGGCTAAATAAATATATTTGTAGGTAAATCTGGGGGGTGTGGCAGCGTGGAGAGCAGCGGTGCAGCGGTGCGGGTCTCTGGCTGCAGCGCAGCAGCTCCGGGACACTGCTGTGTGACTGGCCGGCGATGAGTGCTCTGGGGCGGGGGCGGCCGGTCACAGCCCCCGCTGCAGAGCGCCCGCTCTGCTGCACATCGCCGTGAAAACAGCAGAGATAACCGGCTTTCAGATCCGAGTCTCCAAACCATAAACGTTTGTAACAGCACCGGTAAAAGTCGCCACATTTGTCGTCGGTCGCTTTTGTCAAAAGAGGGTTTGGAAAGTCGCCAGATTCAGCGAGAAAGTGGCAACACTGTAGCCGACAGCCGCACAGCGCTGCACGCTGTCCCCACAGCAGCATTCAAGGAGAACGATTACTCAAACAAAACCAAGATCACACAGTTTATAAAAAATATTATGTTTTGATTTTTAGTTTAAAACAGTTTTACATATCAGAGGACTACCATATTCACACACAGGGTACCTCAGAGTGTCTATTATCGTAATCTGTAAAAAAAACGGTTTTGACGAGTTTGCTCGTCAATGGTCGTGAACGTTCGGCAGGCTGTGACGAGTTAACTCGTCAATGGTCGTGAAAGAGTTAAGGGTACATTTTCATGAGTTGAATATTAGATAAATGCGCTTGCCTCATGCAAGAATCTGCATTGTGTGGAGTAGTGGAGTTAATGTAAAATGGGTGGTTTGACAATGTACACGAGTTAATCACAAACCACCAAATTCTTTAATTTAAGTTCTTTATTTACGAGGGTGAGCAGTACTCAATAACCTAAACACAACGTTCACCAGAAAACATTTATTGCGCTATTGTGGGAATAATAACTGGTTAGGGCAATGTCCTTTCTTTAAATGGGGAAATCTCCTTTTAAAAGCAGAATTAAGAACAATGTTAAAATTTAACTGTCCGAGAGCTCACGAACATGCTCTAATCTTTGTCCTCCGGCAGTGTTAGCGCCATTTTAGCCACTGCGAGCCGTCCTCCACTCTGTTTAGCCTGAAGATCTCACTGTTGCTTGTGCTGCTTCCATCCCTCGCCAGGCCTCCACTTTGGCTGAACCGCTCCAAGCAACGCCCATAGACCTGGAACATAGGAGATGGCCAGGAGTCTATTCTACAAACTTTGGACGCACTTTCTCTGGTTTCAGGGTTTGTCTCAGCCTACAGCTAACAGAGTATTGGTTTGATTCATGTTATTGTGGCAAGGTGAAGAGGGCCCGGGCGGGGATTGAACCCACACCTCCCGGGTAAGAGTCATGCGCGCTTGCCAGTCACCCAAAGGGACATCCCTTTGGCCAAGTAGCCAGGGCACATGATCAATTGGAGGCATAGTGACAGGAACCTCAACTGTCACATCTCTCCCCCTCTTTTCACAAGCACGTCCTCGTGCTTCCGCGCAGGCTGCCACATATATTAGGAATCCATGGACCCACCCCTAGTGCTACATGGATCCTGCCAACAACGCCAGAATGTGGCAAGGTGAAGAGGGCCCGGGCGGGGATTGAAGATTGAAGAGTCATGCGCGCTTGCCAGTCACCCAAAGGGACATCCCTTTGGCCAAGTAGCCAGGGCACATGATCAATTGGAGGCATAGTGACAGGAACCTCAACTGTCACATCTCTCCCCCTCTTTTCACAAGCACGTCCTCGTGCTTCCGCGCAGGCTGCCACATATATTAGGAATCCATGGACCCACCCCTAGTGCTACATGGATCCTGCCAACAACGCCAGAATGTGGCAAGGTGAAGAGGGCCCGGGCGGGGATTGAACCCACACCTCCCGGGTAAGAGTCATGCGCGCTTGCCAGTCACCCAAAGGGACATCCCTTTGGCCAAGTAGCCAGGGCACATGATCAATTGGAGGCATAGTGACAGGAACCTCAACTGTCACATTATGGTCAGGAAGCCATACAATTCACGGTTGTATCAAACTTCAGCAGCTTTGAGGGGAAGTGAAGCAACTTATCAACTTCATCTATGTTCATGTCCAGGACCTAAAACATGAAGAACTGCACATCTTTTCTCTCCTAAGTCAATGTATTTGTCCACTGTCTTCAGAGACAACCATCTGTGCAGCAGGATTATCATTACTATGACAGTATCGACTTTCCTGAAGACCAAGCTGTCAGTGTACAACAGGCTAGAGGACACAACAACATAAAGAAGAAGGAAGACACGCTTTTCTACAATTCTGTGACATTTGACCAGTGCGCCAGTCCAGCCCAGAGGTGAGCAGCTCCTCACACATGAACACCAGTATCAATCATTCTGGTGAAATGTTTTTTTCTTCCATATTTTATGATCACTCTTGATATTCCCAACTCTTACTGTACTTTTACAGCAGAATATTTTTTTCTTCATCATCTTGATATTTGATTAATGTCGCTCTCAGAACCAGAGGCCATGAAGCTTCAGAGGATCCATCGGCTCTGTACAGCTCAGTCAACAAACGGCACAGAAAACGCTGAGTCTTTAGTCAATATGGTAAATGTTTTTTCTATTATTCCTCTGTAGGAATTTAAAGACAAAATTCAAATAGTGTTGTGTTGATGGGACAATTATGTTCTTTCAGAGTTGATGAATTATTGACATATTTCTGGCCAGCTGACCTCCTCCTTCTGTCTCCATGCAACTGCTCCAGCAGACCCACAGGAGCTGTAAGAGAGAAGAGACGTAATCCTTCACCACTTCCTGTCTGTGGAGGTACCGCAACCAGAAACTGAGACATGTGTCTCTGTGCTGGGTCACAACTTTGTTTTGACCTATCTTTGTTTTTTTGTTACATAACGTTTTGGACACACCACCTGTTCATCCTGTTTTTGGTGAACATCAGGCTTCATGCTGCATTTTAGATTTGAAACAATCATATGTGTGTAATTTATGCTTTTTCTCATCTGAGTGTTTCTGTGATTGCTGGAGGTGTGGACACTGGACACTGGCCTGAATAATATTTTATTTCGTATAAACAAGACTGAAAATTAAACCTGTGTACTGGTTAACTAACAGGTAAAGATGGTTTGTACCATTTAGGTGAAACACCAACATTAAGGGCTCTATTTTCGTAAACTAGGCGCAGGCGCGGCGGATCTGCCCTGCGCTTCGCCTTCGCCTCGCCAACGGGGAGTGTCCAGGTGCAGTTTGCAATTTTCGTTCATTGCACGGCGAGGCGCAGCGGGACGCAATCCCGCCTCCTTCCCTCCCACCGGCGCAAGTGGCATAGAGGGCGGAGAGAAGGCGTGGAGTGGGTTTAACACAGCCGAGTCCGTTCTTCACCAATCAAATGAGCTCCTCTCCTCGCCTTTAAATCCGCCGCGCGCGAGGCGCAAGTTTGATTTCACCATAAGAGGGAGGCAGGAGTGAGACAGGAGGAAACTGATGTTCTGGTCCGGTCCAAGCTCGCAGTGTCCGAATATATGGTCGCGCGAACAGACCTCACGGGCTGACTATGCAAAAGTAGTCTGGGAGGGAGGAGGTTACTGATATTGTTATCCAGGTTTGCTCTGACATATTGAGAGCTGTTGCCCAGTAAAAACAAAAACATACACACACCCATTTTCCATTAATAAAGACACTCATATTTAGTAACCTATATTTAAACCCGTGTGCACAGATCACAACATAAACAAAAACCATGCGTAACTGGAATGAAATCAGAAGCAGCTGTGCGTAAAGGAGGCATCACGGAGCGTCTCTCTTTTTCTTTTTTCTTTAGAATTTACCTAAGATGGGAGATGCCGAGGCTGATTGTGGTTTGCTGAGAGAGATTATAGTTTATTTGTTTTCAGTTTTTCGTTATGGTCGCGTGACAATGCGGCCGTTCGCCCGCTAATAAATCAATAAGTAAATAAATAAATATAGCGGATCATCGCAACGGCACAGTGTGTAGTGTCAACATAGCAGCGACATGCAGTCATCCATCCTCACAGTCCTGCTCTTGGGACATCCACGGCTGCTTTTTTGTCCCAGTCCCTCACTGGTTTCATCTCTAATTCAGGCTGAGTTTCCATTACGCATGCTGACAGCCTTTGATCTGTCAACAGTGTGACGGGACAATCGACGTGTATGTGCTGATTCAGATAGTTATAGGGGTTATTGTGATTATTAATTGCATTTAAATGTGCCTGGAACTGTGGAAACCTGCCTGTGAGGTCTTGGTGACGTGTGCGCACTGCGCGCTGGGCAGTCAAATTACCACAGTGCTGGCGAGCTTTCGGCGCACTCTCGGCGCAGCCTTTTGGCTATTGTCACTGCGCCAAGCTGAATCTGTCGACACCTCCCCCTGCTGCGCCACCACACCCATCTCGGCACACCGCAGTCTACCAATTTACCAAATCCGCTGCGCACGTTGTTGCACTGGAGGAAATTACCACTGTGCTGGCCTCGCCAGGCTTCGCTGCGCCCCCCTGAGTTGCGCGAGGAAAATAGAGCCCTAAATCACTGAGGTTCTGGAGAATGACCATTTGATAATTGGTTGTAGTTTCTTCTTTCTGCCACTAGATGGTAGTAAAGAGACAAATGACAGCAAATCATTGACAACAGCTTGTGAAGCACAGTTTGGGTCAAAGGTCAAGATCACAGTGGTGTCACTCAACATGTAGTCCTTGTTTTGTATATACAACACTTTATTGTCCTGATCTCTTTTTTTCCACTTGTTTAGTAGATTTGTTTTTCACTCAGATTCTCCAGCTGTAAAATCACCAGATCAATTAGATTTCCACTTTGTTTATTCTTACAACAATTTGTTTGGCTCTGACTGTTTCTCTGTTAGAAGAGAGGAGGTGATCAACATGTAAAAACACTCACCTCATTCTCCTTTAGTCATGACCACGTGCTAAGAGCAATAAGCTGAACAACCAGCACAGTGCTTTGCTATAACATAGTGATAGAGTTAGGCCCAATCCCATTTCACCCCTTGGCCCTACCACTTACCCCTACCCCTCCGTTTTGCGCGTTCACGTGTAGTAGTAGGAGTGTCCCAATTCCCGTTAGGACAGAGGGGTAGGAGGAAGTGGTAGGGCTACATACCCCTCCAAACGGAGATTTTTCAGAGGCACACTCCAAACGGAGGGGTATGAAAAGTTTCCCAGAATGCATCTTGCGGCAACCGGCAGCGGTGGCTGTAAAACGAAAAGCTGTTTTATTTCTCACTGTAGCGCTGTTATTACGTCACTTTATTAAGTTTTAATATTTTTTCATGCGAGAAAGTAACTGTTTAGGTCCAAAATGTGCGGTTAGTTTATCCAAATGACAGCTGGTTAGAAGTTTGCTCCAACGTTTTTTCGGAGAAGTGAAGCTCCAGGAGGAGCGGCTCCTCACAGAGGCAGCAGCCGGTCTGCAGCGCTGCTCCGCCGGCGAAAGTAGCCTACGTCCTCGTCCCGGGGGAAAAGACGATCGTTAATTAACTTATCCGCGGGTTTTTAGAGCTTTACCACCGGCTGGTTAAATTCTTTTTAGCATTTAAATCAGCGGTCCCCAACCTTTTTATCCCGCGGACCGGTCACTGGTGGAAAATTTTCCCGCGGCCCGGTGGTTGGGGACCACTGATTTAAATGTTGGTCTCATTGATGAAATCTGACAATTGTGGCAGTAGCATTGGTTTATTTGAATGAAAAGTGAAGCTTCATGGGTCAGACAGAGGAGCAGGCAGCGCTGCCTCTGGGCTCTGTACGTACAGTAATCACCACATCAGTGAATAAATGTTTTACAATTAACTGATCAGCCTGCATTAAGTTCTATCTTATTTTATTAAGTTCTATGGTACACGGCTGTTTGATTTCTGGCAAAAGCTCGGCGCATCAGCTTACGGAAAAGCCAGTGAGACTACGTGTACATTGCTGACTCTGTGACATTTGGTGTGTTTTTTACAACAATTAAACACTTGTAACATACAAAAAGAAAATGTTTCAGGTCTCACAATGATTGATAAAATATTAATAAGTGATAACCATAAACTTCAAAATATATAATTGCTTAACTATTCTCCCTCATTCTGCAGGTGTCTCTAATTCTGGATTTGTAGGATCCAGATCTTCCTCTACAACACTGATTATCATAGATAGATAGATAGATAGATAGATAGATAGATAGATAGATAGATAGATAGATAGATAGATAGATAGATAGATATTTCAATGTGTGTGTTCTGTAGAGTATTTATCTCAATATTGTTATTGGTCTCATGAGATCATATAACACTGAAACCTTCAGACAGGACTTACTGTGCTACTGTTGTACTGGACTAATTTAAAGATAGTTGTTCCTACTTCACTGACACCTGAGAGTGCATGTAAAACTTTCCGTTGTCGGCCGGGAGCTTACCATTTCCTGGCCTGTGGTCAATGCTGTATGCTAATGATATAGAAAGAAAGGAAGTCTTTGTTCTGCTGCTCATTCTCTGAGGACAGAGGTCAAGACAATGCTGCTGTGAGTGGAAGAATTTGAAGAAACTAATTTAAAACTTTTGTTGATTATTTACTTTCTGATTATTTAATTGCATCTGATGTCGCAAAGTAAGACGAGAGGAGACGCTATGACTGGAACTTTTATTTTGATTTTCCTTCTCTCTGTACCAGGTAATGTATTTCCACTTCGACACTACACACCATGTCAAACAAAAGTAAGATTAGATTCAGTTTAGCTCTACAATCTTCTCTTCTTTGTCTCATTGGCTCACAGTGGGATGATGTTTGAGTCAAAGTCTTTTTGTAAAATTAGAATCAGTTCAGTTTTGTTGCAGGTTTACAAACTGATGCAGCTTCACAATATTAAAATGTGACTGTGGTTTGTGCTGTGCTCTGTGTTACAGTGATACAGGGTCAGAATGACTGGACAGTGACCTGTGCTCCAACTCAGATCTGTGCTGTAGTAGGATCAACAGTGGACATAAGCTGCACCTACAGATACCCAGACTGGAGAACTGATGATGATACTACAGTTGGAGAAAGATTGTGGTTCACAAACTCCAGTGGTAATGAACCTGTGGATCTGAGAGCAGACGCAGAGTACTCAGGTCGTGTTCAGTATCTCTGTGGTGACAACGACTGCACTCTGAGAATCACAGACCTGAGAGAGAGCGACTCAGCTGTTTACAAGTTCAGCTTCACAACAAACAAACCAGGAGAGAAATACACTGGTGAAGCTGGAGTCACTTTGTCTGTCACAGGTAACAATTTTATTTTAGTATGTTTCTGTTCCAGATGTTCAGACCAACAGAAACTTACTAATCACTTAAAGGGAACATATTATGGAAATATCACTTTTTGAAGGCTTGAAGGCTTGGGTGTTTGTTTTGCCTTCCAGCCCCCAAAATGTGAGAATTGGCAAAAAAATCAGTAATTTTCAGACTCCCTATCTGTTAAAATCCATGTGGTTTTATGAGCTCTTCCCTCAGTTGACATGCAATGATGTCATTAGTTTGCTAATGTGCATAGTACCGCCCCTACTTGTTGAGTACAGGTACCGGTAGAGCACTGGTCTAATGGAAGCGCCTCCTGATGGCGGAATATGGGTATTGCAAAAGTGCCCTGCATTGTTGGTGAATGAGCAAGTGTGGTATTTTCAATAATTTATGGACATTTCTAGATCACCCACGTTAATAGCATCATCGTGGACCCCTTACAGATAAACATTAACACATAGGCTAAAAAAAACAGTTGTCTATGTTTCAATCTACATTTTATAATAAACAAATTATAAGTGTAATTTGATATGACCAAGACACCTAAAAACAAAAACACGGCCGTTTTCATCACAAGCAAGTGGGCAACACACATTGGAGTGAATGAGTTTTCTGGGCACTTTTGCAATACCCATATCCTGCCACTCGGGGCGCATGACCCTTACCACGGGAGTCAATGGTGGTGTCGTTACTCTCTTTTCCAGTGCTCTAGGTACCGGTAGAAGGGACAGGGTTAGCAGTTCCTCATTTGCATTTAAAGGGACAGGCACTGAAACCAGCCGTTCTGAACAGGGCTGTTTTTAGAGTAAGAAATTATATATTTATATATATTTATTTTAATTTGTGGAAATATGCCTCCTATAATAGGCTTCAGTGTGAACTTCAGATCACATGATGATGACTGACGGACATTACTATTGAATATGAATCTATGAGATTACTCTTCTTGAGCAGTGGTGTCATGGATTAAAAAACATATTTCCTTTTCTTATTTGAAAATCCAGGTCTACAGGTGCAGGTGACCCACTCAGTTATCTGGTCAGACCTGAAGTGTCACAGCAGTTGTCGTCCACCTGATCATTCAGTTATTCCTGTGCTCTGAAAGGACATGAGGACTTCCCTTCTCCTCCAGTCTGTGAGTTTACTTCAGTCTTCACTTACATATCACCACCTGGTGGCACATTTAACCTACTGCACATGACTGCATGTATCTATAATATGGAGGACTACGTTTTGTAGTTTTGTTGTATTGAACTCTGCTCTAATTCAACAACACAACTGTGTCCTTAAAGGGACAACAAGGAGTTTCTATTTGGTTATAAAAAAGTCTCACGTTAATGTGGATGAATCTACGTTACCCACACTTGTTAATGGGCCCATTTTCGATAAATATATAGTTTTGTCTCTGTCGTTATTTTGTTATTATTAGTGGTGGCGGAAATGCTGGTCGAGCCGACCAGCGTTTCTTTACTTTCGGTTTCGTGGCGAGTCATGAGAGTCACGCCGCCGAAACGCCGTTTATGGTCGGAACTACGACGGTATCTGATCGTCTTCAAACCTCTGACTTTAATTCTTGATGAATGAAAACATGAGTCTGTCTTGCGCCGGTCAAAGAATTTCACGGTGCGCGCGGAGGCGCACCGTTCCAAAACTCCTCGTTGTCCCTTTAAACATGTAGGTTCTACTCCGGTTTTATAAAACATTTCATCTTTCAGGTGTCTCTGGTGAATCCTGCGACAGAGTGACTTTCACTGACAGAAGAATCTGTGCCTTCAAAGGATCATCAGTGGAGATTTCTTGTACCTACAACAGTTATTATGATGTTAAATCAAAGTTCTGGTTCAGTCCTGAACGTAGTCGTCGTTGGCAGAATCCCTCAAAGCCTGAGGATCTTAGTAAAGACTTTGAATATTCAGGTCGTGTTCAGGTTAATGAAACAGAGAGAGGACGCTCCACTCTGAGAATCACTGACCTGAGAGAGACAGATTCAGCTCAGTATCACTTCAAATTTAAAACATTATGGTTTGAATGGGGAAACAGTTTACCTGGGACAACTCTGACTGTTACAGGTAAGAACACAAACTGACAAACACAGAAACATAATTAAAAGGTTTGTGTATCACATTTGAATAAAGCACCTTAAAGGGCTGTAGTTGAATGTGAGGAGCTGCTATGAACATGATGAAATAATCCTTTAATAAATCTTTGTAGATTTGTGAAGAACCTCAAATGGCTTTTGGAGTTACAAGGATTATGTTGCTCTGCAGTTACACAGGGAGATTACTGAGTATTTACAATAGAGAGAGACAATATTAGAAGGTGCATTATCAGAACAAAGAATACAAATCTAATTACCACATCCACTTTTTATTCTATTCTATGTTTTCATGTTAACCACTAACACTGTGGGTTCTTCCTCCTGTATCCAGCTCTGGAGGTGCAGGTGACCAGAACAATAACAGTCCATCAGTCTTATACTGAGGCAGAGCTGAAGTGTCTCAGCAGCTGCAGTCCAGCTGTTCGTCTTTCCTACGTCTGGATCAGGAACGGAGAGAAAATCATGGAGGAGGGAAGTTCTTATACAGACAGGTTTTCTCCTGGAGACATGATCTCTTGTGCTTTAAAGGGACATGAGAATCATGGCTCTCCCCCAGTGTGTGAGTTTTCTCTTCTATCTAAGAAACAAAACACTTCAATCCAACACAACATGGCTGCTCAGGAAACACATGTTGATGTTTTCTCCTGCAGATTTTCTGAAGGTGCCGTCAGTGTCAGTGAATCGTCCAGGTGAAATCATGGAGGGCAGCTCAGTGACTCTGACCTGTAGCAGCGGCACTGACTCAGCAGCTAAATACACCTGGTACAAGAAGAACCTGACACTGCTCAACAAAGAACCACAGCTGGTCTTCAGCTCCATCCAGTCCTCTGACTCTGGGGGGTATCACTGTGCAACAGAGAATAAGATGGGGAGGCCGGCGTCTGAATACATCTTTATTGATGTGCAGCGTGAGTGAGAGTGTTATAAGATCTATATGAAACTGATTTGTACTAAGCAGAAAAATGTTTTCCAGCTTTAAAATGTATTATGCTGCCAAACACATGACTATTGACTATGTTGTTGATGTTCCCTCCTCCAGATGCTCCAAAGCTTCCCTCTGTGTCAGTGAGTCCCTCTGCTGAGATAGTGGAGGGCAGTTCAGTGACTCTGACCTGTAGCAGTGATGCTAACCCAGCAGCTAATTACACCTGGTACAAGGAGGATGAAGACTCACCAAAAGCTTCAGGACAGATCTTCAGTATCACTGAATTCAGACCTGAACACAGTGGAAATTATTACTGTGAAGCCCAGAACACAAGAGGACGTCAGAAGTCCACCTTAAATCTGACTGTTGTGTCAGGTGAGTTCTGCACATTCATCATCACACACCTGTTTACTGTACCACAGCTCATGAACATAAAAAACTTTAAAGGAGCTTGAGGCAAGATCAAGGAATAAAACTCATTAGCGATACAACGGCCGTAGCGGCCGTCAGGGTTACTGCAGCCATCAGCCAAGCTGGTGCGGGAGCGCGCATCAACTCTCCACAGCAGTGCAGCTGATGCTGTGACAGTGACACTGTGGCTGAATTGGAAACGGCATAACGTTACTATACCAGTGTTTTCCATTAATCAGCCGCCACAGTTTCGTTTGGGTCCGCCGCAGCAGTCTCTCACAGAAAAAAAGAACAGCTTTATCTCTCATCTCTGCCAGTCAGCCCAACCCTCTACCTGCTGTCTCTCTCACGACACACACACACACACACACACACACACACACACATCGCGCTTGGCTGTTAATAAACAGTAAATGCGCCATGCCCGGCTGCAGCCTCTGTGACGAGCCGCTGCTGCTGCTGCTGCGTGTGTGTGGCTCTGCACTCCTCCGAAAAATGTCAGAGCAAATCTACTTACAGACGTTATTTGGATAAACTGACAACAGATTGGGAATCTAAACTGTCACTTTCTCGCATGAAAAAATATTAAAATTTAAGAAAGTGACGTTATTTCTCTACTCGCTGCTCACATAACTGTTCAGGCTGCAAGACATCCGCCGACCGCTGGTCGCAAGCGGTGGAAAGCCGAAGCTGTCGAGGACGCGCATGCAGCGTCATTTGACGCACATCACATCACAGTGCAGAATATATATATATATATATATATATATATATATATATATATATATATATATATATATATATATATATATATATATATATATATATATATATATATATATATATAGAAGAAGAAGAAGAAGAAGATGAAGAAGGGAGAAGGGAGAAGCGAGTTTTGTGCAGAAAATAAATAATTATCAAACCTGAATGAATCCGGGACACGTATAGCTCAGATAGAAGATTATATATATATATATATATATATATATATATATATATATATATATATATATATATATATATATATATATATTTTTTTTTTTTTTTTTTTTACTTTTTGTGAGCTGTAATATTTCTGCATGGCAACAACTGCACCTTATATTTCTTTTTTGCATGAATTCAAGTTGCATGTCTTTATTTAGCTCCTTCACAGTGAGAAATGTTTCTTATGTAGTTGTAGTGACTTAAGTCTGCCGCTAGGCATCAGTAAAGAGTTATACTTCATTGCTAACACACTTTGCACTGTCTCAGTTCTTCCTCTGTATATACAATGTCTTCAACAAACATGTTTCAAGTTATTTTATGGTGGATTTGTCTTTCCTGTGTTGGACAGTTGAGACAGACAGGAGGATTTAGAGAGAGAGGGGGTCAGGAAACACAGCAAGGGTCAACAACACAGTTATGTCATGAAATAATTTGTTTAGTAGATTTGTTTTCACTCAGATTCTCCAGCTATGAAGTCATCAGATCAATTGTGCTAAGACCAATAAGCTGAACAAGCAGCACAGTGCTTCACTATGTTAAAATGTAATAAGGATTAAAGAATATAGTGGTTATAGGTTATTATGTAGGTTGTTGGAAAACATGCATTTTCTGAAAGCTGTAGTTTGAGCCTACTTCCACCAGATGGTAGTAAAAAGTCTTTTTGTTTTATATCTTTATTCTTAACACCGTGTGTTTACTTTTTTCATTTATTACTTTTTCTTTTTTTTCCATTATTCATATTTACATTATTTGAATGTAGCTACATTGTTGAATCTGTGACATTCAGTTTATTGTTTATGATGATTAAACAGTTGTAATATACACTAAGAATATTTTCCAGGTCTCACAATGATTACAATGAGTAAGTGATAACCTTCAACATCAAAATGTATTATTGCTCAACTATTCTCCCTCATTCTGTAGGTGTCTCTAATTCTGGAGCTGCATGATCCAGATCTGTCACTACAACACTGATTACCATTAGTATTATTATTGATAACACCATTACCTATTGATATTAATGTTATTAATTGTTCACCATAACAACACCAACTGGCAAAAGGCAAGGCAAAACATAAACTGATCCAACCATGTACTGGGTTATTTCCCTATACTGGTTTCGTCTTAATTGGTAAACCGGGGATGGCTCTCCATTCCGACACACCTCCACTCCGTCTGTCAGCTGTCTGCTCGTGCAGTGGTTGGGCTTAGACAATGAAGAGGAGGCTAGACAGGCTAGAAGCATAATGAACATTATATGTCATTAATATGAAAGTATTTGCTTGTTTTGCAGTTAATTATGCACATGATCCGTTTGAACCCAGAAAGGAAAAAAGGATCAATGCGCATTGCGCACTGCATAGCCTCCGGTTCCTTTCTGATTACGTCCGTCTGTCCGTTTGGAGTGAGGGGGTTTCCCCAATGGCCTTTTCGGAATAGCGGGGTGTTTAGAAAAAATAGAAAACCCCGCTATTACGATGAATGGAAGTCTATTTTCGGAAAGGCGGGGTTTCGAAAAGGCGGTAACCAGTGAAACCTCCCATTCATCAGGGGCTGGATGTCCCCGTTCCCATGACTACGTTACAGTGAGTCAATACTTAAACATATCTTAAGTTGAAAAAATGATGATGAATGTGTTATTACACAGTGAGGATAGTGCTGTTTGAAATAACTGTATAAATGGAGCAAGGTTCATCTGAAGGATTCAGTAACTGTAGAGTTTATCTACAAATGTCTGTACCTTCTGTTTGAGAGAACGAGAGAACATCTACCGAGGCTCAAAATAAAGACCTAAGCGATGTTGTTTCTTCTTCCTGTATGGTTTGCAGTAGTCTACCCTCTTATGGTCTCCTATTAGGCTACGTGCAGAAGAAACCACAAGTGAATACTTATAACCCCTATCTGACCACAGAGTGAACAGGAGAAACAATGCAACAACATTTCTCACGGTCTAATAGTATTTTTTTTTTTTTTTGCATTATGATTGACAGGTCAACTGGTTTTCTGTTTGGACGTCTTCATGTTCACTGTAACTTAATACAACAACTTCAGCAAGTGAGAGGGTTATTCTGACCAATTCCCCGGACTTGACCCAGTCCTTTGATTCTGGAAAGAGTAGCTCAAAATTAGATGGGGACATGGGCGTCAGCACTCATCTCTACTGATGTCAAATATGTGTAAGACATTTTATTATAAAATCCATATGAAGCTGATCAGAAACCAGAACAGTGTTATTGAGCCATAATGGTTTTTCTGCTACCAAAAATGTAATTCCTTCATGCAGTTCTGCAGTTAAGGGTGTTTTTAATGTTTGCTTCTCTGTGTCAGTGAGTCTCTCTGCTGAGATAGTGGAGGGCAGTTCAGTGACTCTGACCTGTAGCAGTGACCCAGCAGCTAAGACAGTGAGAATTATTACTGTGTAGTGCAGAACACATGACAACATAAGCCCACTTTAAATCTGACTATTGTGTCAGGTCAGTTCTGCACATTTATCATCACACACCTGTTAAGATATAAAAAAATGTACTGATACAAAGATTGAAACTTTCATGCAGGACTTACTGCATTACTGTTGTACTGGGCTGATTTAAAGATAGTTGTTCCTACTTCACTGACACCTGAGAGTACATGTAAAACTTACTGTTGGCTGCAGAGAAGCTTACCATTTCCTGGCCTGTGGTCAATGCTGTATGCTAATGATACAGAAGGAGAGGAAGTCTTTGTTCTGCTGCTCATACTCTGAGGACAGAGGTCAAGACAATGCTGCTGTGAGTGGAAGAATTTTAAGAAACTAATTTAACACTTTTGTTGATTATTTACTTTCTGATTATTTAATTGCGTCTGATGTCGCAAAGTAAGATAAGAGGAGACGCTATGACTGGAACTTTTATTTTGATCTTCCTTCTCTCTGTACCAGGTAATGTATTTCCACTTCAATACTACAGACCATGTCAGAGAAGGTAAGATTAGACGACAATGGTTCAGTTTAGCTCTACTATCTCCTCTTCTTTGTCTCATTGGCTCACAGTGGGATGATGTTTGAGTCAAAGTACTTTTGGAAATTAATAATCAGTTCATTTTGTTGCAGATTTACAGGCTGATGCAGCTTCACAATATTAAAATGTGACTGTGGTTTGTGCTGTGCTCTGTGTTACAGTGATACAGGGTCAGAATGACTGGACAGTGACCTGTGCTCCAACTCAGATCTGTGCTGTAGTAGGATCAACAGTGGACATAAGCTGCATCTACAGATACCCAGACTGGAGAACTGATGATGATACTACAGTTGGAGAAAGATTGTGGTTCACTAAATCCAGTGGTAATGAACCTGTGGATCTGAGAGCAGACTCAGAGTACTCAGGTCGTGTTCAGTATCTCTGTGGTGACAACGACTGCACTCTGAGAATCACAGACCTGAGAGAGAGCGACTCAGCTGTTTACAAGTTCAGGTTGACAACAAACAAACCAGGAGAGAAATACACTGGTGAAGCTGGAGTCACTTTGTCTGTCACAGGTAACAATTTTATTTTGGCCACGGGGCACTGACCTCCTGAAGAGGCCATTTTTATAGCCTACTGCATGTTTCTTCTTCTTCTTCCTCATCTTCTTCATATTTCGTACCAAATTTCAGTTCATAACTCCTCAAATTTGTCACAATACATCTTATACTGAATGATTGAGATGAGGTCAAAAAACAAACATATATAATTGGACATCTACTGCTCCTGTCAACTTTCACCTAGAGACTCCTTTTAAACTGTAAAATGTAGAAACAAGTCTTGTCTATCGATGTATTATTCCATGTTTTGATAGGTATTGTAGTTTTTGATCAATCCCTGTTCAATGACCATGATTATTTTCAGAGAAATTTTTAGATTATAATAGGTGTGTATTGCGTGGATTGTTGGGGTTAGCATGGGAGAAGTTCCCGGAAATTGTCTAAGGCCTTGTCCACACCAGCCTGGGTATTTTTGAAACCGAAGTTTTGTTAAATAAAATTCTGCGTCCACACGAGTATTGTAATAAAAATATCCCATACACACGCAACCATAAAATCCACTACCAAGTGATGCAATGTAGCCTACGTGTAATACACATGCCATAGCAATAGGTGGCAATGTAAGGTGAAACTGGAAGGCAATCAAAATAGAGCCTCTGCTCTGTTCACGGTTGCAAGAATACCCGGGCTCGTGTGGACAAGGCCTGAAACTTCTCTCTGTATGAGGAAATGTTGTAGTATATTTTGTTTCAAATCAACAGAAAGAGTTCTGTTAAAGCGGAAGTAAGCGATCCGGTCGTTTTGGCTAATGCTGCGTTCCAGGCAGGCTTTTGAAACCATAAATTACAGCTCAAGTCACGACTTACATCTTTGTAGCGTTCCAGGCAACCCATAACTCGTGTTTTTCCGACATGTTGCCTGTGAAAGTCACTATAATGGCCACTCGTATCTTCCGACCCGTGAACTCGTACCAGTTCGATCTGGTACGAGTTCACAGGTCGGAAAAACACGAGTTACGGGTTGCCTTGAACGCACCATAACTTCTTGTCAGCCGATGGAGTTAGCAGCCCCTGCCCTCGTCATGGATCTATTGGTCCTCGTCCCTACGTCACCACATTCACGCGCATCCCTTGGCTGCACACACAGCCCTTCATGCCGTTCTCTCTCCTCATTGGATAAAACTTGTAGGATACAAGGAAAGTTTTCTCCTCGGCTTAGGCTACAGCAGAGCAGAGTCACTGACAGACCCGTGTTTCAGACCAAACACTCTATGTATGTGATTGCCGTCGGAAGATATAACTATTTAAGACTTATATTAACACAAAAATTCCGCTTACTTCTGCTTTAATGAAAGATAAAGACAATCTGAGCTCAAAGCTCCACTTACTAATGACTAAATGGGCTTCAGTGTGAACTTTGGAACACATGAAGGCAACGGTTATTATTGTGTGATCAGATATTCACATTAAGGTCATATGACTTCAGTAGAGGAAACTTAAGGGTCAAAACTTGACTTCTGTGTATTCACACTGAATGAAAATATATTTTTGTTCTTAGGAAATCCAGGTCTACAGGTGCAGGTGAACCGCTCGCCAGATGGCCGGAAGTGGGCAGAGCTGAAGTGTAACAGCAGTTGTCGTCTACCTGATCATTCTTCCTTCACCTGGTACAAGAATGGACAGAAAACTGGGAGAAAAACAGCTTCATTTTCAGACAACTTTGGTTATGAAGACAGTATCAACTGTGCTCTGAAAGGACATGAGGACTTCCTTTCTCCTCCAGTCTGTGAGTTTACTTCAGTCTTCCACTTACATATCACCACCTGGTGGCACATTTAACCTACTGCACATGACTGCACGTATCTATAATATGGAGGACTCAGTTTTCTCTTTCTATATTAACACCATATTTTTGTTCTAAACTCTACTCTTATTCAACAACATATTATGTCTTTAAACATAGATTTAAATGTATGGGGAAACTCTGGTTTAATGAAACATTTGATCTTTCAGGTCTCTTTGATAAATCCTGCATCACTGTGATTTACACTGACAAAAGAATCTGTGCCTTCAAAGGATCATCAGTGGATATTTCTTGTACTTACAACAGTCATTTTTACATTACATCAAAGTTCTGGTTCAGTCCTGAACGTAGTCGTCGTTGGCAGAATCCCTCAGAGCCTGAGGATCTTAGTAAAGACTCTGAATATTCAGGTCGTGTTCAGGTTGTTGAAACAGAGAGAGGACGCTCCACTCTGAGAATCTTTGACCTGAGAGAGACAGATTCAGCTCAGTATCACTTCAAATTCAAAACTAAAAAGTCTGAATGGGGAAACAGTTTACCTGGTACAACTCTGACTGCCACAGGTAAGAACACAAACTGACACAGAAACATTATTAAAACTTTTGTTTATCACATTTGAATAAAGAACATTAAAGAGTTGTAGTTGGATGTGAGGAGCTGCTATGAACATGATGAAATAATCCTTGAACAAATCTTTATAGATAGCCTAAGTGATGAACCTCAAATGGCTTTTTGGAGTTACAAGGATTATATTGATCAAACTCTGTAGTTAAACAAGGAGATTACTGAGTATTTACAATATATTTTATTCTATTTTATGTTTTCATGTTAACCACTAACATTGTGGGTTCTTCCTCCTGTATCCAGCTCTGGAGGTGCAGGTGACCAGAACAATAACAGTCCATCAGTCTTATACTGAGGCAGAGCTGAAGTGTCTCAGCAGCTGCAGTCCAGCTGGTCGTCTTTCCTACGTCTGGTTCAAGAACAAAGAGAAAATCATGGAGGAGGGAAGTTCTTATACAGACAGGTTTTCTCCTGGAGACATGATCTCTTGTGCTTTAAAGGGACATGAGAATCATGGCTCTCCCCCAGTGTGTGAGTTTTCTCTTCTATCTAAGAAATAAATCACTTTAATCCAACACAACATGGCTGCTCAGGAAACACATGTTGTTGTTTTCTCCTGCAGATTTTCTGAAGGTGCCGTCAGTGTCAGTGAATCCTCCAGGTGAAATCATGGAGGGCAGCTCAGTGACTCTGACCTGTAGCAGTGACACTGACTCAGCAGCTAAATACACCTGGTACAAGAAGAACCTGACACTGCTCAACAAAGAACCACAGCTGGTCTTCAGCTCCATCCAGTCCTCTGACTCTGGAGAGTATTACTGTGAAGCTGAGAATCAGCTGGGGAATAGGACGTCTGAATACATCTCTATTGATGTGAAATGTGAGTGAGAGCATGTATCATAAGATCTATATGAAACTGATTAGTAAGTAGAAACAGGATTTCCAGCTTTAAAATGTCATATGCTGCCAAACACATGACCATTGACTATGTTGTTGATGTTCCCTCCTCCAGATGCTCCAAAGCTTCCCTCTGTGTCAGTGAGTCCCTCTGCTGAGATAGTGGAGGGAAGTTCAGTGACTCTGACTCCTCTGAATCCTCCAGGTGAAATCATGGAGGGCAGCTCTCTATCTATCTATCTAGGAGTGCTGTGGAAGCTAATAGCTGTTGCAGCAGTGATTGCCATGGCCCTAGTAATCATACTCTTCTCTGTCTTCTTCTGGATCATGTGAGCAGTTCTGTTTCCCCAAATATTTGTTCACAAACTCATTTAAAATCAGTTCATGTCTTTCAGTGAGTTTAAGCTTTTTTAATTAATTTCCCCAACCAGAAAAAAGAGGGGGTCAGAGCAGAGGTCTGAAGCTGGAGAGAGACCAGACCACAGTGAACAGATGAGAGAGATGAACTCATTCACTTCAGACTTGCAGGTGAGATGGGGGTGCGTTAGTTGTTCTCTTCTCCCAGTCCCAGGTATTTACTGTAGCTTTGGGTTGGGTCGTCAGCTTTGGGTGGTAGTTGTTAACCCGCCCATCATGTGGGTTGTCGGAATCACCTGGGTCAGGGTGTAAGGAGTTGAAGCCTATTGGATGAGCAGTGAAACGCCTCCAAATGCCCAGTGCCCTTCAACTTTGGCACTACGTAAATGACCACAATGACCTTAAGGGGACATTTTTATGAGTTGAATACTGGTTAAATGCACTTGCCTCATGCAAGAATCTGCATTAATTATGTGTCAATAATTGTAGAGTTAATGTAAAATGGGTAGTTTTCTATATTTCCAATGTCCACGTGTTGATCACAAATCACCAAGTTATGTATTTTAAGTTCTTCTTTTACGAGGGTGAGCAGTACTCAGTAACCCAAAGACATCTTATATGCATCGCATTTTCCCATTTTCAGTGGCAATGTTGTATGTATTGTCCCTGTTAAAAAAACATTGAAATAAAATAAAGTTACACAGAGAACATTTATTCCGCTAAACCAGATTGGAATAATAACTGGTTAGGCCAATGTCCTTTCTTTAAATGGGGGAATCTCCTTTTAAAAGCAGAATTAAGAGCAAAGTTAAAGCAGTATTAAAGAACTTTCAGTTTTGGTTGAGTTTGGTGGCGCCGGTGGACCAAAGCGGTAGTGTGAGCACCAGCGCAGCCTGTTGTAAGTCGATGTATTATCAAAAAAGTTTTGAAAATATTATATGAAGGTTGAAAAGTTACTTAGTGTTGGTTTAAAATTTAACAGTCCGAGAGCTCACCAACATGCTCCAGTCTTTGTCCTCCTGCAGTGTTAGCGTCATCTATTTCGCCACTCTGTTTAGACTGAAAATCTCACTGTTACTTGTGCTACTTCCATCCCTCGCCAGGTCTCCACTTTGGCTGAACCGCTCCAAGCAACGCCCATTGACCTGGAACATAGCAGATGGCCAGCAGATTATTCTACAAACCCATGTTATGGTCAGGAAGCCATACAATTCAAGGTTGTATCAAACTTCAGCAGCTTTGTGGGGTAGTGAAGCAACTTATCAACTTCATCTATGTTCATGTCCAGGACCTAAAACATGAAGAACTGCACATCTTTTCTCTCCTAAGTCAATGTATTTGTCCACTGTCTTCAGAGACAACCATCTGTGCAGCAGGATTATCATTACTATCACAGTATCGACTTTTCTGAAGACCAAGCTGTCAGTGTACAACAGGCTAGAGGACACAACATAAAGAAGAAGGAAGACACGCTTTTCTACAATTCTGTGACATTTGACCAGTGTGCCAGTCCAGCCCAGAGGTGAGCAGCTCCTCACACATGAACATCAGTATCAATCATTCTGGTGAAATGTTTTTTTTCTTCCACATTTTATGATCACTTTTGATATTCCCAACTCTTACTGTACTTTTACAGCTGAATTTTTTTTTCTTTATCATCTTGATATTTGATTAATGTCGCTCTCAGAACCAAAGGCCATGAAGCTTCAGAGGTTCCATCTGCTCTGTACAGAAAATGCTGAGTCTTTAGTCAACATGGTAAATATTTTTTCTATTATTCCTCTGAAGGAATATCATTGTCCCATCAAAACAGCACTATTTGAATTTTGTCTTGTTTTGTTTTCTACAGAGTTAATGAATTACTGTGTCATTATCTGACATGTTTCTGGTCAGCTGACCTCCTCCTTCTGTCTCCATGCAACTGCTCCAACAGACCCACAGGAGCTGTAAGAGAGAAGAGACGTAATCCTTCACCATTACCTGTCTGTGGAGGTACCGCTACCAGAAACTGAGACCTGTGTCTCTGTGCTGGGTCACAACTTTGTTTTGACCTAGCTTTGTTTTTGTAGAACATAACTTTGGACACCACCTGTTCATCCTGTTTTTGATGAACATCAGGCTTCATGCTGCATTTTAGATTTGAAACAATTCTATTTGTGTAATTTATGCTTTTTTTTTTTCTTTTTTTTTTATGTCCGCAACATGACACCCTCACCTGAGTGTTTCTGTGTTTGCTGGAGGTGTGGACACTGGCCTGAATAATATTTTATTTCATATCAACAAGACTGAAAATAAAACCTGTGTATTGGTTAAAGCAATAACAGGTAAAGTTGGTTTGTACCATTTAGGTGCTTAAGCCGCAACCAAACGACCCAACGAACGTACTGTGCAGGTACCACAAAAATAAGTCACACACCAAAAGTTACTGTTACTATTTTACACACAGAATCCAGACGAAACTAGAGGTAGAGTCAACCCACAAGAGATTGTGATTACGCTGCTGTGCAACTCTGCTAAAGAGTGACGTTGTGGAGAGGCACCCTGCGATGTGGTTAACTATCTAGTCTTCAGTGGCTTCCCTGGAGGCTTCTTTAAACGTTGAACTCTGCAAGTGAACAATGGACCCAGGCAAGGCCCACTGCCACACAGAAAACGTACCCACACCCAGGTTTCACCACCAAAAATAAGAAAGGCAAAATAACAAAGTGGCAAGAGTCTCTCTCTGCCCAACGACTACCTTACAGGGAACTCTCAAGTAAACACAGGCAGGCAATAAAATCACAAACCATCTTGAAAAGAAGACTACTACATCACACAACAGCTACAAACCTTCACTTCACCTCATGGTTGTTCATATCCCGGACGAGCCCCCAATTGTTAAGCCTCAGAACTTTGTTGGCCCGGAGGGGCATAACAATGGACCCAACCAATGACCCCAAACCAAACACAAAGACGCTAACTTAACTAAAAGAGGATTTAATCCACAACATAAAAGGTACAAACAAGATAAACACAAGCTAACACAAACAAAAGCCATGATGGGAGGCAGGCAAGCCCCACAGTCCCCAGCACTGCCCCCCTCTTCCAGTGTCAGCTGCAGGGTATTTAGCTCAGTGGACCAGGTGAGCCTCATTTCGCTGATTGGGACCAGGGTGGAGCTGTGGGGGAACAAGGAGGGGGAGAGAAAGACACAGACACACACAAGGCCGAACCCCTTCCGGCCGTAACAAGGTGAAACACCAACATTAGATCACTGAGGTTCTGGAGAATGACCATTTGATAATTGGTTGTAGTTTCTTCTTTCTGCCACTAGATGGTAGTCAAATCATTTACAACAGCTTGTGAAGCACAGTTTGGGTCAAAGGCCAAGATCACAGTGATGTCACTAAACATGTAGTCCTTGTTCTGTATATCCAACACTTTATTGTCCTGATCTCTTTTTTTCACTTGTTATAGAACAGCAGATTTGTTTTTCACTCAGATTCTCCAGCTGTAAAATCACCAGATCAATTATATTTCCACTTTGTTAATTCTTACAACAAATTGTTTGGCTCTGACTGTTTCTCTGTTAGAAGAGAGGAGCTGAATGTAAACACTCAGCTCATTCTCCTTCAGTTATGACCATGTGCTAAGAGCAATAAGCTGACCAACCAGCACAGTGCTTTGCTATAACGTAGTGATAGTTAGAATATTATGGGGATAAAAAATAAATACAGTGGTTTACATCACATTTCTGTTAATATTTTTATACTGTCATTGTGTTTCAGAAAGCCCAAAAAATAATTTTTACTGTAATTTATTTTATTTTCATATTATTTGTTATGTACTAAACTGAATGCACACCACGTGATTGAGCTTGTGCTCTCTGTCAAAGTGTGGAAACCTACCAGTTATAGGTTATTATATACAGTAGGTTGTTGGAGAACAAGCATTTTCTGTTAGAGTTGTAGTTGGATCCTGCTTCCACCAGATGGTGGTAAAATTTGTTTTTGTTTTATATCTTTATTCTTGACACCATGTTTTTTCATTTATTACTTTTCTATTCTATATCTATAACTTCTTTTCCCCATTATTCATATTTACATTATTTTAATGTACATTGCTGACTCTGTAACATTTAGTGTGTTGTTTACAACAATTAAACACTTGTTACATACAAAAAGGAAATGTTTCAGGTCTCACAATGATTTATAAAATATAACTAAGTGTAATAAGTAATTTTGAAGTAAAACTTCAAAATGTATAATTGCTTAACTATTTTAGTTTAGTTTATTATTACGGGACAGTGTACAATACCATTAATCAAGAACAGAGAAGAGATGGTTGTACCAGATTTAGCCACTAGGGCTAATTTCCATCTGTAGTCCCAACATAAAACTCACAATACAATCACAATAAAATACAGATTGCAGAAAAATACAGATCACAGTATTCTCCCTCATTCTGCAGGTGTCTCTAATTCTGGATTTGTAGGATCCAGATCTTCCTCTACAACACCAATTATCATTAGTATTATTAATAATTATTGATAACATTCCCACTGAGCAAGCAACGTCCATGGACGTCCAATACAGGTTGAAATCACGTCGGCCCGTCCAGGCCATGATCTGGACGTCTATATGACAGCCAGAATTAGTTGATAAATGACATTGAGACTATACGTCCACCCTGGCCCGGTTCTGGACGTCTATAGACAACCAAAATGAGTCGCAAATAGACATTCTGCTATGCCTTGTTCTGGACGTTTATATGACAGCCAGAATTAGTTGATATATGACATTGAGACTATACGTCCAGCCTGGCCCGGTTCTGAACGTCTATAGACAACCAAAATGAGTCGCAAATAGACATCCTGCTAGGCCTTGATCTGAATGTCAATATGACAGCCAGAATTAGTTGATATATGACATTGAGACAATACGTCCAGCCTGGCCCGGTTCTGGATGTCTATAGACAACCAAAATGAGTGGCAAATAGACGTCCTGCTAGGCCTTGATCTGAACATTAACATGACAGCCAGAATTAGTTGATATATGACATTGAGACTATACGTCCAGCCTGGCCTGGTTCTGGACGTCTATAGACAACCAAAATGAGTTACAAATAGACGTTCTGATAGGCCCTGATCTGAACGTCTATACGACATCCAGAATTAGTTGATATATGACATTGAGACTATATGTCCAGCCTGGCCCAGTTCTGGATGTCTATAGACAACCAAAATGAGTTGCAAATAGACGTTCTGCTAGGCCTTGATCTGAACGTTAACATGACAGCCAGAATTAGTTGATATATGACATTGAGACTATACGTCCAGCTTGGCCCAGTTCTGGATGTCTATAGACAACCAAAATGAGTTGCAAATAGACGTTTTGACAGGTCTTGATCTGGACGTAAATATGACAGCCAGAATTAGTTGATATATGACATTGAGACTATATGTCAAGTCTGGCCCTGTTGGGGACGTCTATAGACAACCAAAATGAGTTGCAAATAGACGTTCTACTAGGCCTTGATCTGAACGTTAACATGACATCCAGAATTAGTTGATATATGACACTGAGACTATATGTCAAGTCTGGCCCTGTTGGGGACGTCTATAGACAACCAAAATGAGTCGCAAATAGACGTCCTGCTAGGCCTTCATCTGGACGTCAATATGACAGCCAGAATTAGTTGATATATGACATTGAGACTATACGTCCGGCCTGGCCTGGTTCTGGACGTCTATAGACAACCAAAATGAGTTACAAATAGACGTTCTGATAGGCCCTGATCTGAACGTCTATACGACATCCAGAATTAGTTGATATATGACATTGAGACAATACGTCCAGCCTGGCCCAGTTCTGGATGTCTATAGACAACCAAAATGAGTTGCAAATAGACGTCCTGCTAGGCCTTGATCTGAACGTTAACATGACAGCCAGAATTAGTTGATATATGACATTGAGACTATACGTCCAGCTTGGCCCAGTTCTGGATGTCTATAGACAACCAAAATGAGTTGCAAATAGACGTTCTACTAGGCCTTGATCTGAACGTTAACATGACATCCAGAATTAGTTGATATATGACATTGAGACTATACGTCCAGCCTGGCCCAGTTCTGGATGTCTATAGACAACCAAAATGAGTCGCAAATAGACGTTCTGCTAGGCCTTGATCTGAACGTCAACATGACAGCCAGAATTAGTTGATATATGACACTGAGACTATATGTCAAGTCTGGCCCTGTTGGGGACGTCTATAGACAACCAAAATGAGTCGCAAATAGACGTCCTGCTAGGCCTTCATCTGGACGTCAATATGACAGCCAGAATTAGTTGATATATGACATTGAGACTATACGTCCAGCCTGGCCCAGTTCTGGATGTCTATAGACAACCAAAATGAGTTGCAAATAGACGTTTTGACAGGTCTTGATCTGGACGTAAATATGACAGCCAGAATTAGTTGATATATGACATTGAGACTATACGTCCAGCCTGGCCTGGTTCTGGACATCTATAGACAACCAAAATGAGTTACAAATAGACGTTCTGCTAGGCCTTGATCTGAACGTCTATACGGCATCCAGAATTAGTTGATATATGACATTGAGACAATATGTCCAGCCTGGCCCGGTTCTGGACGTCTATAGACAACCAAAATGAGTTACAAATAGACGTTCTGCTAGGCCTTGATCTGAACGTCTATATGACAGCCAGAATTAGTTGATATATGACATTGAGACTATATGTCCAGCCTGGCCCGGTTCTGGACGTCTATAGACAACCAAAATTAGTTGCAAATAGACGTTCTGCTAGGCCTTGATCTGAACGTCAATATGACGGCCAGAATGAGTTGATATATGACATTGAGACTATACGTCCAGCCTGGCCCGGTTCTGGATGTCTATAGACAACCAAAATGAGTTACAAATAGATATTCTGCTAGGCCTTCATCTGGACGTCTATGACAGCCAGAATTAGTTGATAAATGACATTGAGACTATACGTCCAGCCTGACCCGGTCCTGGACGTCAATAGACAACCAAAAGGAGTTACAAATGATGTTCTGCTAAAAGATTATTTATAATTACTTGTATAACTCTAATGTTTATGAAGTAAATTTAGTGTTTTTGAAAGTGTGCAAAGGCCAATGAAATTACAGGAATGTCCTGTAAGGATTATGGTGGATTTCATTTATTTGAAAGGGAGAAAAACCAGCACACTCTGAATATAAGATCCTTTGGTGATCTTTAATGTAGGACAGGCAGGTAGACGTTTCGACCGTAGTCTTTTTCAATGTGAAAAAAAATGTGATTTCATTTATTTCCCATTTTGTAAATGAAACATTACTATCTTTCTCTGTTTTATTCAAGCACATGAAAGTATATCTGTATAAATGTGGAGCTTTTACCAAGGTAATCTCTGTTTACAGTTCATGGTTTTTGTGCACTTTAATATTTAAATTTTTCTAATTCTGGATGTAAATATAGGAAACTTTTTTTGCATTGCTGCCAATTCACCGACAGAGTTGCCTTGGGTGCTAGCCCCAGAGCAGCTTGTATATCAGTAAAACGAATATACTGTATGGACAAGGGTCCTCAATTCAATAAAAGTGCATGGCAGATCCCTGGTAGAACATGGAAGCAAGAATCAGGTTTGAAGCTTGACCCAGCTGTGGCTGATGTTGTCTTCATTTCTACATGTGTGAACCAGTGTGAGCCCAGAACTTCATAATACATCATTCAAAATATTCAATCAAAAAACATGCATGGAGTGCCGCATCTTTGTCTCTTGTCTCTACCTCTGGTGCTCTTCATTGTCAGAAACACTTAATTCAAAATGTATTCAATAAATTAATGAAAAATACAATGTTTCACTTATTTAATTTAATTCATGTATTTAAAAAGGACAATGTACATAACATCAGCTCTTTTCTCTTTTGATCATGAAGGAATCAATGAATGATATTAACTAAATGCACACATTTATTGGTTTTAAGCACATATAAAAAACGTTTAAGTATTTTTCCTCCCTATTACTATGTAACCATAGTAAACAACACCCATTGGCTGTCTCAACCTGAGCATTTGACCGTGATTGGTTAGTTTGACTGTCATCACAGCGCGGCCAATGGGCGCGCCTTTCCGTCAAATTTGAAAATACGCGCTACTGCAGCTGGGAAATGGTAACCGCGACAATGCGCATCACCGTCATGTGGATTTTTTTATGCCATGGATAAACGGATAAAGGCAATGGCATGGACAAACCGTCGGGCGGAACCTGGTCAAGACCAAGTGAATTTAAATTCTTCAAAAAAAGAACAGGTAAGATAATATTCCTCTGTTATTATTGTGACGTTTGTTTGTGTGCCATCGGTTTCAGTAGCTCCGTGTGTGAGTGTGTGCGTGCGTGTGTGTGTGTGTCTGTGTTTGTGTGTGCCTTTGTGTGTGTGTGTCTGCGGCGGGGTAACGGACGTGGAACGCCGATTGTAATTGCGACCGTGGCAGTATTTTTTTTCCTGCATCTTACTAAGGTGAGGACGATATTGCAACCAGTGCAGCTTCATTAACGTGTGTGTTGAGATGAAAAATTACCTGCCATTAGCACATGAGCTATACTAACAGTTTCACAATGTATTAAGTAGCGAATTTCAGTGTATGTTGCTACCAGGTCTGAAGTCTGCAGGTTTATGAATAGAGTCGGTGAATAACAGAAAAGTGACTGTCATATACTTGTACAGTTACAGAGGATGAGGAGAGGAGCAGCAGAACAGCAGATGTTTCCTGCACAACCTTCACTTCATCTGGACTGAGTTGTTTCCAGTCTGCTGCTCATGGTCCCCTCGGACTGGTAAGTAATTGTCTAACTAATACTAATAATAGGCTATTACTAAAGGGACAGTTCACCCAAAATTCAAATTTCACTCCATCTACTCACCCTCATGTCAAGAGCTGTGAGAATTTTCAGAGTCCTTCGTTCCTTCTCTGAGTTACAGGGGGGTCCGCAAAAAATGAAATAAGTCTATATTTTAAGCTTGTTTGTAGCGGAAGCTCCCAGTGTCTCAGTTCACTGCTCTTCCACTGACCGGCGGAAAAATTTCTCATGTGGGGGCTTCAATACAAGAGGGACATTACAGACGAGCAGTATGGAGGTATTTGGATGTTTTTTGGTGTGTCTCTTTGGACGAAAAAAGTTGGTTGACAACCATTATATGGACAAATACTGCTGCGTGGACCCCCCCCGTAACTCAGAGAAGGAGCAGAGGACTCTGAAAATTCCCACAGCTCTTAGTCAACATGAGGGTGAGTAGATAATGAGGGAAATTTGAATTTTGGGCGAACTATCCCTATAATTCTAAACTGGAAACAACCTCTTTTTTTCCTGGCCATTGAAGAAAACAACATTAACTGATATGAGATGGAGTAGCATTAAATTCTACTAGGCACAACCTTCATCTCTTTCCAGTCTGCTGAGATCAAGAACTGCGCGGCAAGATGGTGTGATGCTGTTTTGGGGACTTCAAAATATCAACAACTTCACTTTATGTCTTACTTCAGCCTGGTAGGTAGTGCTCTTCATTCACATATAATTCCACCTGATACGAAGAGATGTCCTCATTGGTTTTGTGTTTAGGTTCACATGAGGTTTCTAAATTTCCCTGTAGGGACCAATAAAATATCTATATCTGTTTATGTAAACACTGATGTGTGCAGGGTAGATCACCGTTCAAGAACCTCCCCACATGACAAATATCCCAAAGTACTAGATGTGAAATATGACTGAATATTCTTTATGTCCAACTGTATTTTACACAGCCAAGGACCCACAGCAGTGCTTCACCTGTGAGATCATCATGCTGGAGAACCACAAGAGAGCAAAAGATGATGGGGAGTTCAGCACACAAACAGGTAGGAAAACAGACCAAGATCTACACCAAATGCAGTTTTGTTTCTAAATTTTTTCATACAGTAAAACCTATTTCAGATTAATTCAGTTTTATTTGTATAGCACCTCCCCCTACATAAGTAAGAACAAACTAGGAATTAAACACAAACACAGATACACACACATTGAGATGAAACAGCTAACGCTTTCAATACAGTTACAGATTACCGTATTACTGTTTAAATTTTAATCATCACATCTCTGATGAATGTGTGTTATGTTCAAGTCAAAACTAGATGGAAGGCGACAGCCCTGCTCTATAGAATTTTCCTTCCAACACTTTTTTACACCCAAGATAGTGACTATGGCCCCCCCTCATTTATCAAACTTGTGTAGGATCTGATGAAGAACAGTCAGCATATACCAGGTGTCAGGGGTTCAACTCCTCTCACTGGAGGAAATTTCTCTGGCGTCTCTGTTCTATTCTGATTTGTACTGTTCTGACAATAATAGTCATTGATGAGCATCTATCTGCCAGACCACGCAAATTGTAATTCACCTCAGTTGCTCAAAATAAGTGGAATTCAATTTCCAACAAGTGCAGTGTAGCTGTTGTGCCCCGTCCACTAACATTTAAGAAAATAGAGAGGTCCTGAGTTTGGTTTTAAAAGAACACAGTAATGGAGAAAGTCATAAAATTAGTAGGTAAACTGTTTTAGGTGGATAAATATTAAAAGCCATCTTTACTTGCAGAGTTGGAGATTTCCAACTGGCAGTCTGCTGGGGTTTTAAACTGTCTTTGATGTACTGTGTAGCCAGACCAGGAGCTGCTTTGTTGACCAAGAGTAGGTTTTTTGAATTGAAAACGACATGTAGCATGTTGATGTTACTGGTATTGAGTCTGGACTCCAGGTATTCACAGATCTGGGGTCTGTTTCACAAAGCAGGTTTAGTGAAAACTCTTGAGTCTGTTAACCCTGAAATGAGGCAAACTCTGGGTTTTCCGTTTCAGAAAGGGAGGTAACTCAAACCAGGTAAAGAGGAGTAACTCCAGCCCGTTTCACAAAGAGAGGTAACTGAAACTCAGAGTCAGTTACTATGGCAACCTCCAACGCACACGTGAACCTAACCTGGTTGGGAGCAGGTTTTCTCCAACTAACCCTGAGTTTCTCCTTTTTATCTGAAGCTGCAGACTGAAAGCAACGGCTGACAGTACGTGATGTTTTATTCTCCATGAGGATTTGTTTGATCGTTCCCGTTGTTCTGCACCGTCACTTTGTCTCAACAACCCTCACATGACACAACATGGACACGCACACAGAAGAAAATTGCTCTTCTCTCTCTCTCTCTTATTTTTTTCGTTGCAGATCGATCCACTTCTGGATTATTTCCAGGTGTGATTGATGACTACACGCACAGCCCCGTCACGTTATCATGGAGACAAACTGACAAACTGAACTTAACATATCAAACGCACATTTGGAGTTGCACCTGCTCAAACACACAATGTTGAATAACTCTCCAGATGTATTTTTATAGATTAATACTCACGTAATGTCCCGCGGTGTGAAGGTACGGGGGGGGGGGGGGGGGGGGGGTCGCGTCTGCGTCAGCATTCATACGTCAATCCACCATGAGAGGTGGGAGGGGCAACGTTTTTTTTTTTGCCGGTTGCCATGGTGAATCACGTTATCTTTGTTCCATTGATGAGGGCTTTCCATCTCCCCGTTACTCAGAGTTGATTGAACTAACTGTTATCACCTGTTCTGAAACCCACAACTCTGAGTTTCCTATCTCAGAGTAGATCAACTCAGAGTTCAGGACTAGGCTCAGAGTTTGTTGAACCTGCTTTGTGACACGGACCCCAGGTTTAGTGAAGACTCTGAGTCTATTACCGTAACCCTGCGAGGCAAACTCTGGGTTTTCCGTGTCACAAAGGGAGGCGAGTCAAAACCGGAGAAAGAGGAGTAACTCCAGCCCGTTTCACAAAGAGAGTAACAGCTCTGAGTCAGTTACTATGGCAACACACTCCGTGAACCTAACCTGGTCGGGAGCAGGTTTTCTCCAACTAACCCTGAGTTTCTCCTTTTTATCTGAAGCTGCAGACTGAAAGCAGCGGCTGACAGGACGTGATGTTTTATTCTCCATGAGGATTTGTTTGATCGTTCCCGTTGTTCTGCACCCTCAGTTTATCTGAACAACCCTCACATGACACCACACAGACACTTCTCTCTCTCTTCATTTTTTTTTGTAGTGTGTGTTCACTCCACTGTGAGAAGTGGGAGGGGTGAGGCTTTTTTTTGCTGGTTACCATGGTGAATCCTGTTATCTTTGTTCCATTGATGAGGGCTTTTCATCTCCCCGTAACTCAGGGTCAAGTTACTCAGAGTTGAATGAACTAACTGTTATCACCTGTTCTGAAACACAAAACTCTGAATTCTGAGTTTAGGATTAGACTCAGAGTTTGTTGAACCTGCTTTGTGAAATGCACCCCTGCTGTCTTTGTTTCTCCTTGTTCATATGAATTAAGTTTTCTGCCATCTAGTGGTTACTTTTTTCCACGCGAGTGTATGCGTTCTATCTTTCATCAGGTGTAAAGCACAACTTAAATAGCCTATCTTTGCTAGTTTGAGACTGGTGCAGTGTGGCACAACTTAGGTTGGACATTAGAATGCAGCAAAGGATGCCAGAGCATTATTTGTACGCATAATTTAAATAATATAAAAAACTAATTTTTTTTTCTCCCCTCTTCTCTTCCCTACATGCACCAAGGAGCCAGCTGAATACTAGCAATTGGAAGGTGGACGTCTCTTCATCTGCTTCATCTGCTGCATGACTTCTGGTATAGAATCATTGACCTCTGTGATGTTTTAATTTTACTCGTTATTACATTGCATTGTGTAATTGTTTTGAACAACTGTTTGTGAACAGTAGTTTGTTGTAAATTTAAAGCTGAATACATTACACAGGCAATGATGTTGTGTATTTTACTTTTAATTAAGTTGAGCTGAAAGTCTTATTGACCTATCAAATGCATTTATATTCCTCCATTATATTATATTTATGAGAAATGTAACAGTTTGATCTGAATCATTAAATAGTGCAGTAAGTATGTTTTATTGTAGTCATGTATTTGCATTTGAAATCTTTAAAGTAGCAGTTTTTCCTCCTGAAATAATGTCTTCTGGATGTTTAATAATTATGTCTTGAAAACGTTTTCTTTTTGTCGATGTTTGTGTCGATGTGTTTGATTTGTTTATAATTTCCTCCTGTGTTGTACACAAAAGGAGATGCCTTTGTTGCGTTTTTTGCTTTATATTTTATTATTATTTTATAATAATAAAAATAATTTAAAAAAAATAAAGCGTATTTTAATGACGTCCATATAACATCCAAGATAACACATCTACACAACGTCTAGAAAAGACATAATAAAAACGTTCATTCTGGCTCCTTAAATGACGTCTTCTGGAAGTTTGATAATTACATCCTGACAACGTATTTTTAATGACGTCTACATAACATCAACAATAAAACGTATATCCAACGTTCAGAAAAGACGTAATAAAAACCTTCATTCTGACTCCTCTGAAGACGTCTTCTGGATGTTCAATAATTATGTCCTGAAAACGTATTTTAATGACGTCTATATGACATCTAAAATACACATCTATTCAACGTCTAGAAAAGACGTAATAAAAACTTTCATTCTGGCTCCTCTAAAGAAGTCTTCTGGACGTTCAATAATTACGTCTTTAAAACGTATTTTAATGACGTCTATATGACATCTAAAATACACATCTATTAAACGTCTAGAAAAGACGTAATAAAAACTTTAATTCTGGCTCCTCTGAAGAAGTCTTCTGGACGTTCAATAATTACGTCCCGAAAACGTATTTTAATGACGTCTAAATGACATCCACAATAAAACGTATATTCAACGTCCAGAAAAGACGTAATAAAAACTTTCATTCTGGCTCCTCTGAAGAAGTCTTCTGGACGTTCAATAATTACGTCCTGAAAACGTATTTTAATGACGTCTATATGACATCTAAAATACACATCTATTCAACGTCTAGAAAAGACGTAATAAAAACTTTCATTCTGGCTCCTCTGAAGACGTCTTCTGGACGTTCGGAAAACACGTCTTTTCGACGTATTTTGGACCACTTTTTGCTCACTGGGTTGTTACCTATTCGTATTACTGTTATTTATTGTTCTCTATAATAGACAGACAGACAGACAAATATCCATCCAGATGGCCAAATACAGTATTTATAAGACTCAACTGTTTCAATGTGTGTGTTCTGTAGAGTATTTATCTCAATATTGTTATTGGTCTCATGAGATCTAGAAGAAAATATGCATTCAGCATCATATAACACTGAAACCTTCAGGCAGGACTTACTGCTCTACTGTTGTACTGGACTGATTTAAAGATAGTTGTTCCTACTTCACTGACACGTAAGAGTACATGTAAAACTTTCCGTTGGCTGCAGAGAAGCTTACCATTTCCTGGCCTGTGGTCAACGCTGTACGTTAATGATACAGAAAGAAAGGAAGTCTTTGTTCTGCTGCTCATACTCTGAGGACAGAGGTCAAGACAATGCTGCTGTGAGTGGAAGAATTTGAAGAAACTAATTTAAAACTTTTGTTGATTATTTACTTTCTGACTTTCTGACTATTTTTAATTGCGTCTGATGTGGCAAAATAAGATGAGAGGAGACGCTATCACTGGAACTTTTATTTTGATTTTCCTTCTCTCTGTACCAGGTAATGTATTTCCACTTCAATACTACAGACCATGTCAGAGAAGGTAAGATTAGACAACAATGGTTCAGTTTAGCTCTCCTATCTCCGCTTCTTTGTCTCATTGGCTCACAGTGGGAGGATGTTTGAGTCAAAGTACTTTTGGAAATTAATAATCAGTTGAGTTTTGTTGCAGGTTTACAACCTGATGCAGCTTGACTATATTAAAATGTGACCATGGTTTGTGCTGTGCTCTGTGTTACAGTGATACAGGGTCAGAATGACTGGACAGTGACCTGTGCTCCAACTCAGATCTGTGCTGTAGTAGGATCAACAGTGGACATAAGCTGCACCTACAGATACCCAGACTGGAGAACTGATGATGATACTACAGTTGGAGAAAGATTGTGGTTCAGTAAATCCAGTGGTAATAAACCTGTGGATCTGAGAGCAGACTCAGAGTACTCAGGTCGTGCTCAGTATCTCTGTGGTGACAACGACTGCACTCTGAGAATCACAGACCTGAGAGAGAGCGACTCAGCTGTTTACAAGTTCAGGTTCACAACAAATAAACCAGGAAAGAAATACACTGGTGAAGCTGGAGTCACTTTGTCTGTCACAGGTAATGATTTTATTTTAGTATGTTTCTATTCCAGATGTTCAGATCAACAGAAACAGCTGTGTTCATGAGGGATACAGACAATCTGAGTTCAGAGCTCCACTTGCTAATGACTTAAAGGGGACATATTATGGAAATATCACTTTTTGAAGGCTCTTGAAGATATATTTGGGAGTTTAACTTGCCTTCCAGCCCCAAAATGTGAGAATTGACAAATAAAAAATGTAATTTTCAGACTCCCTATCTGTTAAAATCCATGGTTTTATTAGCTGTTCCCTCAGTTGACATACAATGATGTCATTAGTTTTCGATTTTGCATAATACCACCCCTACCTGTGAGTACTGGTACCGGTAGAAGGGACAGTGCAGTGTTAGCAGTTCCTCATTTCATTTAAAGGGACAGGCACTGAAACCATCTGTTCTGAACAGGGCTTTTTTGAGTGGATGAAAAGAGCTGTGATGTTTGATCCTTGGGGTATTTGACTGAAGCATGTCTGGGAACTATCTAAATTTGTGGAAAAAGGGCAGAATATTTCTCCTTTAATAGGCTTCAGTGTGAACTTTGGATCACATGATGATGACTGATGGACGTTACTAATATGAATCTATGAGCTTACTCTTCTTGAGCAGTGGTTTCATGGATTGAAAAACATATTTCCTTTTCTTGTTTGGAAATTCAGGTCTACAGGTGCAGGTGACGACCTCAACAGACTACCAGAACTGGGAAAAGCTGAAGTGTCATAGCAGTTGTCGTCTACCTGATCATTCTTCCTTCACTTGGTACAAGAATGGACAGAAAACTGAGACAGAAACAGCTTCATTTTCAGACTATTTTAATACTGTGGAAAGTTATTCCTGTGCTCTGAAAGGATATGAGGACTTCCCTTCTCCTCCAGTCTGTGAGTTTACATATCACCACCTGGTGGTACATTTAACCTACTGCACATGACTGCATGTATCTATAATATGGAGGACTCAGTTTTCTCTTTCTATATTAACACCATATTATTGTATTGAACTCTGCTCTAATTTGACAACACCACTGTGTCTTTAAACATGTAGGTGCTACTCTAGTTTGATAAAACGTTTAATCTTTCAGGTCTTTATGGTGAATCCTGCTACAGAGTGATTTACACTGACAGAAGAATCTGTGCCTCCAAAGGATCATCAGTGGAGATTTCTTGTACTTACAACAACAATTATGTTAAATCAAAGTTCTGGTTCAGTCCTGAACGTAGTCGTCGTTGGCAGAATCCCTCAGAGCCTGAGGATCTAAGTAAAGACTCTGATTATTCAGGTCGTGTTCAGGTTAAAGAAACAGAGAGAGGACGCTCCACTCTGAGAATCACTGACCTGAGAGACACAGATTCAGCTCAGTATCGCTTCAAATTCAAATTAGGAAGCTCTGAATGGAGGAGCAGTTTACCTGGTACAACTCTGACTGTCACAGGTAAGAACACAAACTGACAAACACAGAAACAGAGTTATTATTACGGCCCGGGCAGCATCAGCTGCCAGAACCCTATTGTTTTCCTCAATGTTCTTTCTTTCTTTCTTTCTTTCTTTCTTTCTTTCTTTCTTTCTTTCTTTCCTACTTCCCATGTATAATCAGTGAAAAAAAACTTCACAGAAATGTTCTCCTCCCACAATTTTTGCTCAATTGACACCAACTTGCTACAGAGCATCGTCAGACACACAAACGATCCACACAGATTTTTGATTAATTGAAAATTGAGCCTACAGTGTGTGAAAACATATACCATCCAATTCTTGCTAAATACATTTTCACGTTTCAAATTCTGCCCTCATGGGAACAACTGCAGTCAATGTAAGAGTGGCATTTTTAGACATCATATTTTCTCTTAGGAAGCAAAACACTTATTAAAAACAAATCACCAACATTTCCATGCTGTCAAGATGCAATTTATGTAATATCAGATTTTTGTTTAGATAACACAATTTCTGATATTTTGACAATTTTGCTTCTGCTTCGACATCTACTACAACAATTGCTGCCTGGCTGGTGACTCCCTGAGTCTATTTGAGAAGCCACATACCAGGTCTCACTTTCAGACCATTAGCTCAGTGAGTCAGGAGCTGCTTCTTTATGTCTGAGGTTGTGGTTTCAAGTCCTATTGAGGGTGACAATGAGGACACTTCAAAATACCAGACGTCCTCAATGGTGGTTTCACAGCACAATAAACATTTACATTTTAAAACTTTTCCTACCAAACCAACAGTACATGCTACAGTTTTGCAACTTTGACCAATGTGTAGCCCCAATACTGCTGAAACTTAAACTCATTACAAACTAGAAAAAGCATTTCCATAAGGAAAATGCGTGTGAATGCTGAAAGCCATTGCTGAAGCCATGCTAATTTACAAGAATAAATAGACATAGAAGGGATGTATAGGAAATCTGCCTTGACAACTGCTGTCTGGCTGATGACTCCCTGCTCTATTCGAGAAGCCACACACCATTTGTCGCTTCCAGACAATTAGCTCAGTGAGTTAGGAGCTGGTTCTTGGTGTCAGAGGATGTTGGTTCAAGCCCCAGTAAAGATGATGATGATGACAGATGCCAGATGTCCTCAACTAACACAAGACAATAGTCCTGATGGTGACATTACAGCATCTAAATTTCAAAACTTTGAAAATACATTCATAACAGATCAACCATATGTGCTATGGCTTTGCAAGTTTCACTTCAAAATTGCCTAATTTTGTCTATAAAAAAACTGCCCAGCCCCAACCATTGCTGCGCAGAAGCTATAGTTATTATTTTTAATAATTTTCCAGTAAAGCAACTTCAGGGGGTTTATTTGATGTAAGTAGTGGTTTAGACATGATTAAATAATTATTTGATGATAGTTTGTAGATTGGTGATGAACCTTAAATGACTTTTGGAGTTAAAAGTCTTGTTTTTATCAAACTTTGAAGTTAAACGGGCAGATAACTGAGTATTTACCATGTGTAAAGATGTGAAAAGGTGCTTTATCACATTATGGTAGGAAATAATATGTGATTACCACACTCAATTTTAATTTTATTCTGTTTAATGTTCTAATATTAAGCTATAGTGCGTAACTTATTCCAACCCCTAGAGAAATTCTACAGAATTACAAAAACACTGCTGGTGCTTCACAGTATAGGCTTGCAAACAACAGTCACCTGCCTTAGCTGTGTCACAAATAAATGAGTAACAGTGGTAAATATACCAATTCCCTTGTTGTTTATGCAAGTGGAGAGAACAAAACATTTGCTTACTGTGGCAACGCAAGCTTGGTTTCACATGGAGTCAACTAAAGGGTCGGTACTTCACAATACAACACAATACTGTGTTTTCTTCCAGCTCTGGAGGTGCAGGTGACCAGAACAATAACAGTCCATCAGTATTATACTGAGGCAGAGCTGAAGTGTCTCAGCAGCTGCAGTCCAGCTGGTCGTCTTTCCTACGTCTGGATCAGGAACAGAGAGAAAATCATGGAGGAGGGAAGTTCTTATACAGACTGTTTTTTTCCTGGAGACATGATCTCTTGTGCTTTAAAGGGACATGAGAATCATGGCTCTCCCCCAGTGTGTGAGTTTTCTCTTCTGTTTAAGATCCAACACAACATGGCTGCTCAGGAAACACATGCTGATATTTTCTCCTGCAGATTTTCTGAAGGTGCCGTCAGTGTCAGTGAATCCTCCAGGTGAAATCATGGAGGGCAGCTCAGTGACTCTGACCTGTAGCAGTGACACTGACTCAGCAGCTAAATACACCTGGTACAAGAAGAACCTGACACTGCTCAACAAAGAGCCACAGCTGGTCTTCAGCTCCATCCAGTCCTCTGACTCTGGAGAGTATTACTGTGAAGCTGAGAATCAACTGGGGAGGAGGACGTCTGAATTTATCTCAATTGATGTGCTATGTGAGTCAAAGGCAGCGGCTGACAAAGGAGAAAATACAACATGTAGATATAGGGATCTTAATTTTCACGTTTAAGTCTTAATACAAACTAAGTCGTTGAGGTGTTGTAGCAGTTTTTCTAGAGAGGTTTTTACTCACTGTAGTTGTTTCTGATTTTATAATGAACTTGTGTGAAATCATCTCCAGATGCTCCAAAGCTTCCCTCTGTGTCAGTGAGTCCCTCTGCTGAGATAGTGGAGGGCAGTTCAGTCAATCTGACCTGTAGCAGTGATGCTAACCCTGCAGCTAAACTCACCTGGTACAAGGAGGATGAAGACTCACCAAAAGCTTCAGGACAGATCTTCACCATCACTGACTTCAGACCTGAACACAGTGGGAATTATTCCTGTGAAGCCCAGAACACAAGAGGACGTCAGAAGTCCACCTTAAATCTGACTGTCGTTGTTTCAGGTGAGTTGTGCACATTCGTCATCACACATCTATTTACTGCATCACAACTCATCAACATAAAAAAACTTCCACTCAGGATATCCAGTCGTCTTGTAGCTGTGAACTGAGACCTCCATCATACTGCACATGGACGACACTGACTGACAGCATCACCTGACAAACTGACCCATCAGTCTCTAATATCTCCTGTCTGTTGTTCTCACTTTCCAGGTGAATCAGTAATGATCATGAACATCATCAGGTTGACTCTGATGGTCCTGATGCTGATCACACTGGTTGTTGTGATTCTGTTGACGAGGTAAAATCCATCAATTCACTCACTGCTCTTTTGTTTTATTCTTGTTATTCCTGTAGTTTTTGGTTTCATGTTTTGTGTTCGTTGTTGGTTTAAAATCCAGGAAGACGAAAGCTCTGAGTTCAAACCCTGAACCAAATGAAGCTGTAGAGATGATGGAGGTGAGAGACAGAGAGGCTCTACAACACTAACAGAACTGACTCTATACCAACATCATCACAAACTGACTCATCAATGCTCTGGAAACTGAAGTGAAGTCATATTTTAACTGAAGAAACCAGTGATAAAATGTGATTGTGTGCAGGTTTGATGAATGAGTCTCATTTTGTCACCTCTGTCCATCAGGTGGACTCTTGTCCTGTTTATGAGAACATCATTACAGACAGAAGACACAGAGGAGCAGGAAGACCTGGTGTGAAGTTACAGTCAGGTCAGAGCCTCTCACATTCAATAACAACAGATCAATAACGTGCAGACTCCACATTTATAATTACGACTGTAACTTTACACAGGTTTTATGTGATGTTTTAGATGCTGTTGAAGTAAAGGTGGGACTCACCTGAGGGAAACAGGAAGTATTATTATTTAATTGCAACCCGGTTAAAAACATGAGGTAATAAGTGATGCTTATAGTAGCCTACCATTTAGTATTAAAAACAGATAAAAAGTGTGATTAAAAAGGTTGAAAATTAAAACATTATGATAAGATAGTAAACTGTCTAAACCAGCATTTATGGGGTTAATAGCGATCAGCCAGATCAGGTCTCAGGTGTTTCAGCACAGATGAGAGAGAGTGAAAGACAGGCTAGGAGGGAGCGGCCAGAGTGAAGCTAAAGAGTGAGCATGACACAAGAGTTAATTTGTGAAGTCGTAGTGCACAAACCAGTGTGTAACTTGTGTCTTATGATTGTTTGCACGACAACCAGTGAGAGGAGTGACGAGCTGCATGTTGAGAAACGGGAGGAATTTCTACACAAAGTTCAAAGACTCTTTACGTATTTATAGATATCTTTATGTGCTACTGCTAATGCTAACACTTAGCCACCTTGAAGTATAGGCCCGAGTCAGTTCATTACAAGTGGACAGACTAGTTCAAGTTTGACTACCTCAGTTAACAGTTTAAGGGTTTTAGCTAGAAGAGACCCAGACAGAGCGTGGAGCAACCAGGACTTCACTCATGAGTTTTCTGGCAACGTGGAGGAGAAAAGAGAAACCGACAGAGTCCGTGTAGAAATGCTGATCGGATGCTGAGCTTGCACCTGTGACTGTTGGAGGAAGGACAGGACAGAAACATTAACTCAGTATCATTCATTTTGTTTGCTCACCGACGAGTGAAGCGGCCATTAAGTTTTGGGCCACAACGAACACGAGCACCGCATCAGGCCTGCTACGGTACATTGTAGTTAATAATAATTTTAGTTGCTGGCTTTAGATGCATTAAGGTGTGTGTGGGCCCACAAATTGTGTTTGAGTGACTTTGAAGTGGTAAACTGAGGTTTTCTGAATTAATCCATTTGAGGGTTAAAAGTGTTTATGCATTTATTTATTGTACAGTTTTTTCCTTAAAAAAGAGGGGAAATTAATTTACAGTACTATTTTCCTGAAAAAAGGGATATCTCATTTACAGTGTTTCCCTAAAAAGAGGTGAAGAAGGTGTCATCAGGCCTTCAGCCTATATGCCTGCTACCTGTCACGCCATTTCTCTAGTTGCCTGAGGAAGACCACTTTTGGTCGAAACGTTGCAATTATCCAATAAATTGGAGAGATTAAAACTTTAAAGCAGAAGTAAGTGATATATTTGTGTTAATATAAGTCTTAAATAGTTATATCTTCCGACAGCAATCACTTACATAGAGTGTTTGGACCGAAACACGGGTCTGTCAGTCACTCTGCTCTGCTCTGAGCCGAGGAGAAAACTTTTCTTGTATCCTACAGTTTTTATCCAATGAGGAGAGAGAACGGCATGAAGGGCTGTGTGTGCAGCCAAGGGACGCCGTGAATGTGGCGACGTAGGGACGAGGACTGTTATGGTGCGTTCAAGGCAGCCCGTAACTCGTGTTTTTCCGACCTGTGAAGTTGTACCAGTTCGATCTGGTACGAGTTCACGGGTCGGAAGTTACGAGTGGCCGTTATAGTGACTTTCACCGGTAAAACAGGTCGGAAGAACACGAGTGGGTTGCCTGAAACGCTACAAAGTCGTAAGTTGTGACTTGAAGCCAGGGGCGGAGTGGGGCACCAAAATCTACCGGGAAAATTCTGACCGCACCGGCCCACCATCGGCCCAACCACCCCCCCCCCCCCCCCCCCCCCCACACACACACACACACACACACACACACACCATTTACATATTTCTGTACCGCTCACCGCTCAAACAGAGCTATGTGTCATTCGATATGGCAAAATATATGAGTGCCAGAAGCAAAAAAAAAAAAAATGTGGGTGAAACAACTTAATTGGGGGTCTGGGGTTCCTCCCCCAGAATTTTTTTTTGTAAAGGCTACACCATTTCCCATATTCTGGTGCATTTTAACCAATACATCCATTATTTTAACACATTGTTACTTTTATCTAGCTAAAAAAAAAAAGAAAGAAATTACAGAAATACAGAATGTGAAAGAGCTGCAATTAGTGCCTCCCAAGCAGATTTAGCCTACTTAACACTGCTGACCATAACATTACATCCAGTCATGTTTACTCCTTTATTTCCCCTTCTCAACTAGCCTGCAAATTGATTTTACTGACAGCGCGCTGCAAACGCCACGGTTTCGTTTCGTGTCTTGTCCTACTCACCAACATGCTTCGGTGCCCATGGAGAAGACAGAGCAGCTGCTGCTGCTGTGATGTGAGAGGTTCCGGCTCGTAACGGTACCGCGGTCCGCGTACCAACGCGCACTGGCCCACTTACAGTAAAGCACGGACTGTGTTGTCTTGTTAAATTAATATAACTTATAGATAACGTATCACACGGGCAGGACTGATCAGGTTTGCTGGGTAGCTTCCGTGAGTCGATCTGTTTTTTAGCCGCAGCCGCTAGTTTAATGATAACTTTCACAGTGATACGCTAAAGCATTTCCCATTTCCCATGAGGCTTTGCACCATTCTACATTACTTTAAGAACAAACAAACAAATTAAATTGCTGGTTATTTTATATTTTGTGGTCATGAAAGTTCTGTAACATTGAAGTAAAATAATTAGATAAAGATAGGAGGCTAAACAAAAATCATTTAATAGGCTGGATTGATGAGAGTCTGATTCACTATCGCAACCATGAGTGAGAGGTAGAGAGACATGAAGGGGTACAAATAATGGGTGGACTTTTACTTTGGTGTAGAGGTAGAGCTTGGAGATTATCATGGGGACTTGTGTTTACAGTTACTTTTAACTCGTGAACACCACACGGCCGCAGGGCAGCTTGCGGGCCGGCTCACTTGGGTTTATTGGCCGCCGGCCGACCGGGAAATCTCCCGGTCCTCCCGATGGCCACTCCGCCCCTGCTTGAAGCTGTAATTTACGGTTTCAAAAGCCGGCATGGAACGCAGCATTAGCCAAAACGACCGGATCGCTTACTTCTGCTTTAATTTAGCAAAGGTGAATTCATAGGTAGGTTAAAAACGTTTCATATGTGTACTTTCTTAAAAAGAAATCCAAGATAATATTTAAAACTGAGTTAATCAGGTTAAAAAAACATTTGATAAATATCTTGAAATGACCCAAAAGCCCTGCCCTCATCAATAGGACCACTGAGGGGAGCACAATGTTTAACAGCTTTGAAGACAGAAAAAGTTTAAATCTGTTCTTTTGTTTTCACTAATTTAATCTACGTGGATGATATGTGCTCAAAAAAAGTTTACTTATGATGCAAAGACACAATTTTCATTGAAGATGATCTGATTTTATATTTGAAGCTGTACATTTCTGGGGTCACTAAAGTGTGGATAGTAGTTCACAGGTTTTATTTGATGTTTTTAGATTCTGTTGATGGAAACGTATATTTCTTGTTTCAGTTCTCCTTAACCAGTACTTAATTTATTGTGAGTTTAGTATTATCTTTCAACGTCATCAATCTCAATTGTGAAAAAATGTATTTCAACTGTTACATTCACTTTTATCATGACATAACTCATTTAATTTTAGCACACACTAGTTGAGTGTACAAGTAGTATATATTATTATTTCTACAGTATCTTGTTATAACTTTACAGCATTATTTTGTCAATTAATTTACTTTTAAGTCAATGCTATTCCTTTTTTCTATTGCAAGTAGTGACTCGAAAGTGGTTTGACAAAGGGACACAGGTGGTGAGACTGAATATGATAAATGGGTAAAAACTGTGGCTGATTGTGGACTAGACTGTAGAGAATGAAGTTGTTGAGTCACGAGTTACACTGGGGTGTGAATAGGGAACTTTCTTCCATTGTGTTTGGGAATGTGCTTTGATCAGACCCATCTGGAGTCAGGTTTTAAGTATTCAAAGCAATTGGTCTTCTCCAGTGGGATCCTGTAATGTTGTAATGTTATGTAATATGTTATCATAATTCTTACTATTATTATTGTACATTGACTTCTGACTTTATCCGTCTCCCTGTTTAAGTTTCCTGCACTCTGCGTTAATATAACATGTGTATTCCTGTATCTTCTTGTACCATGTACCAAGGCTGTGAAAATAAAAATAAAAATTGCATTGAAAAAAAACGTTTTTACGATACCCAGCCCTAATTATAATAATATGTGTTTGATTTATCTTTCTCTAATATAAACTCTTCATATCCATCTTTATATGTGTTCTTCTTATTTCTGAAGGAAACTGTTTTCCATGTCTTTGATACACTGAACTTAATACAGCATGACGATCATAGGATACTCTTGCCTCTGGGGTGACGAGATGTGGATGATGGTTTAGTCAAAACAAACCACAAATCTGATTCCTCATTTTTGCATATTAAACATGAACTGATAGTTGGCTTAAACCACAACTTTTGATTACTTCTTCATTTTGAGTTCAGTTTGCCGGTATCAGTCTCATCCTGTATGTAAATGATGTAAAGAGGAAGGAAGCTGGATGTATTTTTAACAGCTTTACTTCTCTTCTGTGTTTCCAGTTTCTTTCTGTGTTGCAGGTTGAGCTGCCTGTGATGTGACTGGTTTTCTTCTTAATCTTCACATTTGTTTTGCCGTGTCTGAATTCACAGAGATGAGAGGAACAGCTCTGAGCTCAGATGCAGCAGCGAGTGGATTTGTTGTTCTTCTTCTCACTGTACCGGGTAATGTACATCTACACTTATGTTGTGAGGTATTTATTTACACATACAAAGTCAGTATAAGAAAGAAACATACTGTAAAATCTGACTTATTTTCATACCACCAGATTTCACCTGTAAAGTGGTATATTAAGTGAACTCTATAATGTCCAGAATATTACAGTTGTTTGTGCATTTTGTATTGTTTTACGTACTTCACTGCTACGTCCAAGTGTTGTGTGCTATAAAATGGTAAAAAAAAAAAAAAAAAATTGAGTCATGAATGTTTGCCTTTTTTTTTAAGTTAATAAAACTATAGATACTAGCAGAAGCACTTTGTCGGACTCTGCTTGCACCGACAGCATAAGTCGTTGCGAGAATCTGTTGCGATGTTTAATTTATAATCGTTATTCATTAACTAGAAATGATTGATGTTGGACTTTTTTAAGTGAAAATAGCCGTGTTTCTGTTGCTGTTATTATTCTGACAGGTCTGGTTTGTGCTGTGCTCTGTGTTACAGTGATACAGGGTCAGAATGGCTGGGGAGCGAATTACTTTCCTGCTCAGATCTGTGCTCCTGAAGGATCAAGAGCAGAAATGAGCTCCATCTACACATACCCATTCAAAGTGAAGGAAGTCAATGAGAAATTCTGGTTTAGGACAGAGTATAATGGGGTTTATTCTGATCTGGAAACAGTCCCAGAGTATTCAGGTCGTGTGGTGAATCACTGTGAGAACAAGAAGTGCACACTGACGATCAAAAACCTGACAAAGAGGGACTCGGGTGTGTACATGTTCCGGTTCACGACAGACCTACCAGATGGACAATACACTGGTTTGCCTGGAGTCACACTGTCAGTCCCAGGTAAAATGTTCACTGGAAGTCATTTTCCGTTTTGTGTGTATCTGTTGGTGTGTATGTTGACAGGATAAAATAAATAATACATTTGTTGTTCACAGACCTTCAGATCCAGGTGAATGTGAAGGAATCCACCCAGACAGAGCTGATGTGTCACAGCAGTTGTACACCTAATCATCGTCCCTATGTCTGGTACAAGAATGAACAAGTTCAGTCTCGACAGCAGGGAAAACTTTTTTATCCACGCTCAGTTGGTCCTGAAGACAAATACCGTTGTGCTTTCAAAGGATATGAGAATTTCCGTTCTCCCGCAGTCTGTGAGTTTACTTTCTCCTCTTCAGCAAAATAGATATTCTTGTATAAACAGACAGTTTCTCATGTGTACCATGTACAGCATATTCCACGAAATCAGTGTCTCTTTGAGAATGTTGAGGCGTCAAAAGTTGAGGTGTCAAATGAATTCACCATATTTTTTCCTGGAAAGACATTTTTTTAATTTGTAATTGTTAAATTGTTAAAACTATTCAGTCCACATCTAAAACTGTATTGAACTGGACTTGCATTATGATTTATTTCCAATACAAAAATCTGAAATGCTATATACAATATATCAAGTTGGACAAATGATGGCTAAATAAAATAATTAAAAATAATATCAAATAGAAACTTAATGGTAAGACCAAATCGACTCCATTGCCCCTCAGGGCCATGATGGGATTATCACATTTCACAGTGTCTATTTCCAATGGTTTGCCTAAGGTAGAGAAGTTATACATGACCATTCAATAACATTGAACATATTCTACCCTGAAAATAAATGAATAAAGTCATATTACATTATCGGCTCGAGTTATTACAATGTCAAAAGTTGAATACTACTAGGCCAATAACATAATAATCAGCCAATAATGTAACTTCTGACATTATTGACAAAAAGTTATTACATTAGTGGCTCAAAAGTTTTATAACATATTGGCAAGTTATTAGATTATTGGCTTTATTACATTTAAAAAGGCTAAAATTGTTACGTTATTGGCCGTTATTACATTTTGGGTTGCTACACACCTCTTTCTCAGTAATAATGATGTTTCAACCAAAAACACTAAATGTTGTTGTATGACAGTAATGTCATCTTGTATATACTGTATATCCTCCAGATGCTCCAAAGCTTCTCTCTGTGTCAGTGAGTCCCTCTGCTGAGATAGTGGAGGGCAGTTCAGTCAGTCTGACCTGTAGCAGTGATGCTAACCCAGCAGCTAAACTCACCTGGTACAAGGAGAAGGACCTGAAACGTCTCAGTGAACAACCACAGTTCGTCTTCAGCTCCATCCAGCCCTCTGACTCTGGTGAATATTTCTGTGAAGCTGAGAATGAGATGGGGGTGAGGACGTCTGAATACATCTTTATTGATGTAAAATGTGAGTGAGACAGTTTGTTACAAAATCTAGTAGCTAATTGTTTATTGTTTCATCCACTACATAAAATTAAATGCTTAAAGTCTCAGCTTTTCTGCACTGCAAAGATAGTAGAATGCACAACTGATTCAAAATGCTTGAGATATATCACGTTAAATGCTTTACTGTAAATAAATTAACCAAATAAATTAACATACCACGCTAACGTCAGGACTTCTAAGAGCTGTGAGACAAACCGGGGTTTATGAGAGCTAGCTAACTCAAAGCCTGACCAAAGAAGCCATTAAAAGCTTCTCCACTATTCACCCTAACTCCGAGTGGTCACTGTATGTTCACTGTCATACTTATAGATGAAAAACAAAAGAGATTAATTTGCTTGTTGACTTACGTCTGCTTTGTTGTCATTCACCAAGCTAACGTGCCGCTAGCTAGACTGTTGTGGAAATCTCCAGGCGCGTGCAGCAATGCGCGCAATGCAGTATTTTAACTGATCTGAGAACGGTGAACACTGAGCCGACCGCAGCAGTGTTTAATCGATGTTTGTTGTTCCAGATGCTCCAAAACCTCTCTTTGTGTCAGTGAGTCCCTCTGCTGAGATAGTGGAGGGCAGTTCAGTCAGTCTGACCTGTAGCAGTGATGCTAACCCAGCAGCTAATTACACCTGGTATAAGGAGGACAAGAAACATCTCAGCGAACAACCACAGTTTGTCTTCAGCTCCATCCAGCCCTCTGACTCTGGTGAATATTTCTGTGAAGCTGAGAATGAGATGGCGATGAGGACGTCTGAAAACATCTTTATTGATGTGAAATGTGAGTGAGACAGTTTGTTACAAAATCTAGTAATTGTTTATTGTTTCATCCACACTACATGAAATGCAATGCTTAAAGTCTCAGCTTTACTGCACTGCAAAGCTAGTAGAATAATTATGCACAACTGATTCAAAATGCTTGAGATGTATGTTAAATGCTTTACTGTAAATAAATTAACCAAATAAATTAACATACCAAGCTAACGTCAGGACTTCTAAGAGCTGTGAGACAAACCGGGGTTTATGAGAGCTAGCTAACTCAAAGCCTGACCAAAGAAGCCGTTAAAAGCTGCTCCACTATTCACCCTAACTCCGAGTGGTCACTGTATGTTCACTGTCATACTTATAGATGAAAAACAAAAGACATTAATTTGCTTGTTTACTTACGTCTGCTTTGTTGTCATTCACCAAGCTAATGTGCCGCTAGCTAAAGACCGTTGTGGAAATCTCCAGGCGCGCGCAGCAATGCGCGCAATACAGTATCTTACAGTAACTGATCTGAGAACGGTGAACACTGAGCCGACCGCAGCAGTGTTTAATCAATGTTTGTTGTTCCAGATGCTCCAAAATCTCCCTTTGTGTCAGTGAGTCCCTCTGCTGAGATAGTGGAGGGCAGTTCAGTGACTCTGACCTGTAGCAGTGATGCTAACCCAGCAGCTAAACTCACCTGGTACAAGGAGGATGGCAATGTAAACTCATTTCCTAACGGATCACTTTCGTTCAGCTCCATCCAGTCCTCAGACTCTGGAGTTTATAATTGTACAGCTGAGAATCACCATGGGAAACGGATAACAAGTACCTCGATTAATGTGAAATGTGAGTAAAATACAGGTTATTGGTAATAGAATAATTGAATATGTCACATGTGTTTGTTAAAATGGCTAATATTACAAACTGAGCTGTGTGGTTTGAAACAAAACCAACTGAAATATGGAAAATGTAGGATCAGTAGAGAGTAGAGTTTAATAGGCTCTATGCACACCTCCACCACTTCCTGAATTTAAGGCAGGTCCTTCATTTCCTGTCTTACATTATTGGACAAACTGATTAATCCAGGTGTGTCTGACCATTGTGACTACTCAGACACACCTGGATTAATCAGTTTGTCCAATAATGTAAGACAGGAAATGAAGGACCTGCCTTAAATTCAGGAAGTGGTGGAGCTGTGCATAGAGCCCATTGACCCAAATAAAAAATGGAGGTCGTCCATTTACCAGACCCTTCTCAACCTTCAACCTGCTACTTCACATATCAAAGTAGGCTATTAGATAATATTTCCAGAATAGTAAAGTGGTGTTGTCTATATGATCATCTATATTCATACATCCAGATGCTCCAAAGCTTCCCTCTGTGTCAGTGAGTCCCTCTGCTGAGATAGTGGAGGGCAGTTCAGTGACTCTGAACTGCAGCAGTGATGCTAACCCAGCAGCTAATTACACCTGGTACAAGGTGTACAACTCAAACCCTCTCAGTGAACGATCACAGCCTATCCTCAGATCCATCCAGCCCTCTGACTCTGGAGAGTATTACTGTGAAGCTGTGAATACGATGGGGATGAAGACGTCAGGACTCATCTCTATTGATGTAAAATGTGAGTGAGACAGTTTATTTTAAAATCTCCATGAGGATGATTCATCGATAACCAGAGCATTGTTTTCTAGCTATAATGTTACTTTTTGACTGTTACTCATTGTAATGTTGGCACACGAATAACAAGGCCGGAGTTTAGACTGAAATACTGTTTACTTACTTACTCAGGTTAGCAGTACAGGTACAGTACAGGTTAGTTCTGTTGTTCAGAAGTCGCCATCTTGAATCTTCTTGTTCTACGCTCTCACGACGTCTCAACTGTAACTGCTTTACGACACTGCCACCTAGCGTTATAAAGTAGCAATAATAAAATCAGGGAACACAACACTCATGTCATTACACCATGTACGTATCACTGCGGTTAAAGTGTGTTGTTGATGTTTTTTTTTGTTGCAGATGCTCCAAAGCTTCCCTCTGTGTCAGTGAGTCCCCCTGCTGAGATAGTGGAGGGCAGTTCAGTGACTCTGACCTGTAGCAGTGATGCTAACCCAGCAGCTAAACTCACCTGGTCCAACAAGAATGGCAATGTAAACTCATTTCCTAACGGATCACTTTCGTTCAGCTCCATCCAGTCCTCAGACTCTGGAGTTTATAATTGTACAGCTGAGAATCACCATGGGAAACGGATAACAAGTACCTCGATTAATGTGAAATGTGAGTAAAATACAGGTTGAATATGTCACATGCGTTTGTTAAAATGGCTAATATTACAAACTGAGCTGTGTGGTTTGAAACAAATGGACATTTGGGAGGCAGAAGTGTTCCACTGAAAATACAACTGAAATATGGAAACTGTAGGATCAGAGTTTAATTGACCCAAATAAAAAATGGAGATCATCCATTTACCAGACCCTTCTCAACCTTCAACCTGCTACTACTTCACACATATCAAAGTATTAGATAATATTTCCAGAATAGTAAAGCGGTGTTGTCTATATGATCATCTATATTCATACATCCAGATGCTCCAAAGCTTCCCTCTGTGTCAGTGAGTCCCTCTGCTGAGATAGTGGAGGGCAGTTCAGTGACTCTGACCTGTAGCAGTGATGCTAACCCAGCAGCTAATTACACCTGGTACAAGGAGAACAACTCAAACCCTCTCAGTGAACGACCACAGCCTATCCTCAGATCCATCCAGCCCTCTGACTCTGGAGAGTATTACTGTGAAGCTGAGAATGAGATGGGGATGAAGACGTCAGGACGCATCTCTATTGATGTAAAATGTGAGTGAGACAGTTTATTTTAAAATCTCCATGAGGATGGATGGATGGATGGATGATTAATTGATAACCAGAGCATTGTTTTCTAGCTATAATGTTACTTTTTGACTGTTACTCGTTTCATTACACCATACGTATCTCTGCAGTTAAAGTGTGTTGTTGATGTTTTCTCCTCCAGATGCTCCAAAGCTTCCCTCTGTGTCAGTGAGTCCCTCTGAGATAGTGGAGGGCAGTTCAGTCAATCTGACCTGTAGCAGTGATGCTAACCCAGCAGCTAATTACACCTGGTACAAGGAGAAGGACCTGAAACGTGTCAGTGAACAACCACAGTTTGTCTTCAGCTCCATCCAGCCCTCTGACTCTGGAGATTATTACTGTGAAGCTGTGAATAGGATGGGGAGAAAGACGTCAGGACGCATCTCTGTTGATGTAAAATGTGAGTGATACAATTTCTATTAAAATCCATATGCTGCCAATCGCATAAATATTGACTGCTACTCATTTCATTACAATATTTAGCTCTGCGGTTAAAGTGTGTTGTTGATTGTTATTCCAGATGCTCCAAAGCTTCCCTTTGTGTCAGTGAGTCCCTCTGCTGAGATAGTGGAGGGCAGTTCAGTCAATCTGACCTGTAGCAGTGATGCTAACCCAGCAGCTAATTACACCTGGTACAAGGAGAACAACTCAAACCCTCTCAGTGAACGATCACAGCCTATCCTCAGCTCCATCCAGCCCTCTGACTCTGGAGAGTATTACTGTGTAGCTCAGAATGAGATGGGGGTGAGGACGTCTGAATACATCTTTATTGATGTAAAATGTGAGTGAGACAGTTTGTTACAAAATCTAGTATGTAATTGTTTGTTTCATCCACTACATAAAATTAAATGCTTAAAGAGCATATTGCAGGTTCTACTTGTTTACAAAATAAATATGTAATCTTGTGTGAAAAATACCACGTGAAAAGTTGAGTGAGGATTTAAAATGTTTTTCAAGACACAAAGGCACAAATTTAACCGAAAAAGTGAAGGTTTTGAGCACAGTGCCTAAAAACTGTCTTTTTTTCAACATCGCGTCATATTACATCACGTGAGGGAGTCGTATGCTAGCCGCTGCCATAGATTAGTGTGGGAGCAAATGGCTGTCTGTCGGAGTGGTCGTCTTATCGTGAGTCAGTGTGTTTACAGCAGGTTTGGATTGCGTTGATTTATCATGGACATGGTAAATTATTGAGTTTGTGGTGGTTTCGCAAGCTCCAGCCTGTCACGACACCGAGTCCACCGGTTTCCTAACAGAAAAAACCGGTGCTATCTTCGTGCCTGCCTGCGTGTTGTAAGTTACAGCTGAAGAGACGGGGCTTCACCTCTGCGTCAGCTACGGAAAACACGAGTCTGTTGCTCACTTTACCAGAGTTTACCAGATTATCACTCCAGCGATCTGCCCCCCCCATGCGGTGCCTTCGGTGCCGACAGCCTCATCCGGACGGACCGCTGTCTGTCTGTCAGCAGCAGCAGCAGCAGGTGCTGCCGCCCCCGGCAGGAGACACACGGATCAGCAGAGACTCAGCTGGACATAAACGTCAACAGCCACTCGTAAGTCTTGCTTTATTTGCTAACTACCCGTTTACTGAACGTAGTGATTTAATTCATGAGAAGCAACGTGACATGTAGGTTGTTGTAGAGCAGCGCAGCTAACGTTAGCTTGCTAATAAGCGAGCAATGCTAACTGATGCTAGCTAGCGTTAGCAACGTTTTTTGCTCAATATAAAATTGCCTTGCCTTGCCTCAATCTATCTTATGAAAAGGCACTCGGTTTGCCAATATAATAAGTGTCAAGTTTAGTTACAGCCCAGTGACCCTGTTTGCATAGTTAAAAAATCCCTAATGCATTTTAATGTGCTATATTTTGAAGGATTTGGGAGGTGCAGCAACAGGCTTTCCCTGGCTCCTCAGTGCCCCACTGCAGCTCACAGTGCAGCCTCAGACCTTCTCATTGTGAAACAGGTAGTATAACATCACACATATAGAGAATTAATTATATATGCTACGTATGTATACTGTTGCATACAGGCGGTACTACTCCAACACTATCTAATAATAATAATACATTTTGTTTATCTGACCTCCAGTTTTAATACATTCTGTGACAGAGCTGTTGTATGGGATTGCAGGTTGGACAGGGTATAGTAAACCAACCATTTACCTATTATCCTAGCTTTCCAGGCACAGCCCAATATGTGTCATGGTTCAAATTAATAGGTAATTTTCTTTTTTCAGGGCTGCTGACAGTGTGCCAAACCCAGCTGATCTCTGTTTACTAACTGGCCGGCCTGTTGTGGGGAAACTGAAGGAAACATTGAGACGCAGGAGGGAACTTGTGCAAAAATAAAGCAGGTAAGAGTCTTATTGTGATTTCTGATGGAAAAGTATCATAACTTGTATTTTAGTTTGTATGTCTTGTGTTATTAATGTACTGTAATTTTCTGCCTTTCACATGTGTCTCTCAGGTCTGTCAGCGTTTTTGGCTCCTCATGGGTTCTCTGAGAGTGGAATACTCTAGGTCATCACAGACTCTACGAGAGTGCAACACTGTCCTGTCCTCCTCTGCTGCTGCTCCCCTTTCCACATCCATCCAGAAGATCAACAAGGAGGAAGCTGTTGGCATCTTCACAAGAGGCTTTTCATATTCATAACACTCTATATATTTTTTAATGGGTCAGATGGTATATTTTTCTTTTTGATTATTAATAACATTTGGCACATCTGCATAATAGTTGCAGTGTTTGGTAAGTTAACACTTAACATGTGTTGTACATGTGCTTAATTGTGTTAACTTTAATTCAAGAACATCATTTATGAAGGACATGTTTGTTAGCAGTCTTAGGCTGCTGCTGCTGCTGCATGCAGGTTTAACCGTCAAATGCAGATCTGACTGTTGGTACCCTTGTGTTAAAGAAAGAAAACCCTATATGGGCTCGGCCCAGTGGACAATCTGTCTGCTGTATGCAGTGTAGGGGTGTAACGGTATGGGATTTTACAGTACGGTACGGTAACGGTATTAGTACAGTATACCGCGGTATTTCACGGTGACGGTATTAAAATTAAAGTACATGCTTTATGTAAAGTAATACAACTTATATTTGGTTTATACTTAAAACTATGGTCTACGATTTGAAAGAGGATGAGAAAATTTTGAAAAAAAAGCACCTCTCACCCCCCGCCCCCCCCCCCCCCCCCCCCCCCCCCCCCCCTCACAGAGCAGAGCGGAGCAAGCAACAAGCCTGCTCAGCTGCCTGCAGAAACCAAACGCTGCTTTGAATGCGGAGTAAAATGTCATATTCACAGTCACAACTTCCACACTAAAACCAAAGATTACCTGTTCAACATAAACTCAGCACCGCTGCTGCAGAAACCTGAGCGGGGTCTCTCTGCGCCGCGGAGCTCCAGCCCCGACTCTTCCTGCTCCTCTTCCCCAGACACAGCACCCTGTGGCCGGTCACCCAGCGCCAAGAGTCTCCCTGTAGCATGAGGCTGTGCTCGGCGCTAGCCTACTAATAGCGGCGGCGCCAGTCCCGATGCCGCCGCTGTGCACCAGCTGCCGGTGATGAGGCGATGCCAGTTGCCGTCGTCGCCGTCCCCGGCAACGGGACCGCGGCGGGCGGCCGCTGGTACGAGCAGCGCCGCCATTAGCAGCCGTTAGCACAGCCTCATGCTACAGGGAGACTCCTCGCGCTGGGTGACCGGCCACAGGGTGCTGTGTCTGGGGAAGAGGAGCAGAAAGACCGGGGCCTGGAGCTCCGCGGCGCCGCGGTGCAGAGAGACCGGTGAGGCTGCCAGAACTGTGGGGAAGCTGCGGAGAGGGGGAAAAAGAGAAACCAACGAAGGAGCGAGCTATTTCCGGCCGACTTGCATGTGAATATGAAGTGAAATGTTTTGAGTTCCCAACGTGTAGGTTGCGCCGGCAGCGAAGCATAGGCTAATATTAAAATAATTAATTAATTACGTCACAGTGAGAGGGGAAAAAAAAGAGAAACCAACGAAGGAGAGAGCTATTTCCAGCCGACTTGCGTGTGAAAGTTAAGTGATGTGTTTTGAGTTCCCAAAGTGTAAGTGGAGTTGCGCAGCAGCACTGCATAATATTAATATAATTAATTAGGCTAATTACCGTCACCGTGAGCTTGGAAATCTCACGGTGTCACCACCGTGGCTTTACAATACCGCGGTATACCGAAGTACGGTATACCTTTACACCCCTAATGCAGTGTAATGGTATTCCTTTATTTTTATTTTTATTTTTTGCACTAATAGTATTTTAAAGATATTTATGCTGTTGCAAAATGTTGTTGTGTTACACTTGTGTACTAAATGTCAATAAAAGTCTTAAGTCTGTGACCTAAATATATAAGAGTGTGTGTGTGTGTGTGTGTGTGTGTGTGTGTGTGTGTGTGTGTGTGTGTGTGTGTGTGTGTGTGTGTGTGTGTACGTGTGTGTGTACATGTGCAACTGAAACTTATTCCTAATATTTTGTTCACTCTGTAATCATAGGCCAGGTGAAAAATATTAGGGACACTAGTCAATAATATTTTGCACCTGGCCTATGATTACAGAGTGAACAAAATATTAGGAATAACTTTCTTTCAATATAGTGCACCTTTACAACACTATCACGATATCAGTAATAAACATTCAGTAGAAAGTCATAAAATAGAACTCAGAGTAATAAACTATGTCTGCCTCAAACGTACTCCTGTCTGCTGGTCTGGATAGGTCCATACTCCTGTCTGCAGTGCATGTAAGTAATAGGTGTATTTAGGACAGTGTTTGTCTCGCCCTTCTCTCTCTCTCACGGACGGTGACGGTAAAGTGCTCCCGTAGTGTGCACGGATATTAACGAGTATGAGACATGACGTAAACAAGCTCTTTAGTTTCTGTCATTGGTAAGTAGTAATACTAGTTTTTTAAACTATCATTTATGATACATGATAGTACTAATCTTCTGTACAATGTTGTGATGTGAGCGCAGTATTTATATCCGTAGCTAATGCGTATTGCTAAGCCACCGGTCTCTGACCAACTCTCCACTGACTGTCCTGACACCACAGCTCAATTTCTCTCTCCTCTGGCCATTAATTCTCCCCCAGGTCTCTCTCTGCTCTCTAATGTGCACAATGGACTCGTAGTTATACGGTTGTGGTCCGTCATATTTGTAATTATACACATTTAAAGTTTCCTCGGGGTCAGAACCAGCACCAGAATCCTGTTTTTCTATTGTTCAAATCGACCGGTCTCCCTCCCCCTACGTCACTTCCGGTCAAGCGGTTTTCGATGCGGAAGTACGTTTTTCTCACAAAAACGGCTCCGAAAGCCTAAATAGTGTATTTATAAATATAAATTTGATAAAAACTTGTTCCTACATTATTTTTCGAAGCATTGGTTTAAAGGGGGGTCTAACCTGCAATATGCTCTTTAAAGTCTCAGCTTTTCTGCACTGCAAAGATAGTAGAATGCACAACTGATTCAAAATGCTTGAGATATATCACGTTAAATGCTTTACTGTAAATAAATTAACCAAATAAATTAACATACCAAGCTAACGTCAGGACTTCTAAGAGCTGTGAGACAAACCGGGGTTTATGAGAGCTAGCTAACTCAAAGCCTGACCAAAGAAGCCGTTAAAAGCTGCTCCTCTATTCACCCTAACTCCGAGTGGTCACTGTATGTTCACTGTCATACTTATAGATGAAAAACAAAAGACATTAATTTGCTTGTTTACTTACGTCTGCTTTGTTGTCATTCACCAAGCTAATGCGCCGCGCAAGCTAAAGACCGTTGTGGAAATCTCCAGGCGCGCGCAGCAATGCGCGCAATACAGTATCTTACAGTAACTGATCTGAGAACGGTGAACACTGAGCCGACCGCAGCAGTGTTTAATCTATGTTTGTTGTTCCAGATGCTCCAAAATCTCCCTTTGTGTCAGTGAGTCCCTCTGCTGAGATAGTGGAGGGCAGTTCAGTGACTCTGACCTGTAGCAGTGATGCTAACCCAGCAGCTAAACTCACCTGGTACAAAGAGGATGGCAATGTAAACTCATTTCCTAACGGATCACTTTCGTTCAGCTCCATCCAGTCCTCAGACTCTGGAGTTTATAATTGTACAGCTGAGAATCACCATGGGAAACGGATAACAAGTACCTCGATTAATGTGAAATGTGAGTAAAATACAGGTTATTGGTAATAGAATAATTGAATATGTCACATGCGTTTGTTAAAATGGCTAATATTACAAACTGAGCTGTGTGGTTTGAAACAAAACCAACTGAAATATGGAAAATGTAGGATCATTAGAGTTTAATAGGCTCTATGCACAGCTCCACCACTTCCTGAATTTAAAGCAGGTCCTTCATTTCCTGTCTTACATTATTGGACAAACTGATTAATCCAGGTGTGTCTGTGTAGTCACAATGGTCAGACACACCTGGATTAATCAGTTTGTCCAATAATGTAAGACAGGAAATGAAGGACCTGCCTTGAATTCAGGAAGTGGTGGAGCTGTGCATAGAGCCCACTGACCCAAATAAAAAATGGAGGTCGTCCATTTACCAGACACTTCTCAACCTTCAACCTGCTACTTCACATATCAAAGTATTAGATAATATTTCCAGAATAGTAAAGCAGTGTTGTCTATATGATCATCTATATTCATACATCCAGATGCTCCAAAGCTTCCCTCTGTGTCAGTGAGTCCCTCTGCTGAGATAGTGGAGGGCAGTTCAGTGACTCTGACCTGTAGCAGTGATGCTAACCCAGCAGCTAATTACACCTGGTACAAGGTGTACAACTCAAACCCTCTCAGTGAACGATCACAGCCTATCCTCAGATCCATCCAGCCTTCTGACTCTGGAGAGTATTACTGTGAAGCTGAGAATGAGATGGGGATGAAGACGTCAGGACTCATCTCTATTGATGTAAAATGTGAGTGAGACAGTTTATTTTAAAATCTCCATGAGGATGATTAATCGATAACCAGAGCATTGTTTTCTAGCTATAATGTTACTTTTTGACTGTTACTCATTGTAGTGTTGGCACACGAATAACAAGGCCGGAGTTTAGACTGAAATACTGTTTACTTACTTACTCAGGTTAGCAGTACAGGTACAGTACAGGTTAGTTCTGTTGTTCAGAAGTCGCCATCTTGAATCTTCTTGTTCTGCGCTCTCACGACGTCTCAACTGTAACTGCTTTACGACACTGCCACCTAGCGTTATAAAGTAGCAATAATAAAATCAGGGAACACAACACTCATTTCATTACACCATGTACGTATCACTGCAGTTAAAGTGTGTTGTTGATGTTTTTTTTTGTTCCAGATGCTCCAAAGCTTCCCTCTGTGTCAGTGAGTCCCTCTGCTGAGATAGTGGAGGGCAGTTCAGTGACTCTGACCTGTAGCAGTGATGCTAACCCAGCAGCTAAACTCACCTGGTCCAACAAGAATGGCAATGTAAACTCATTTCCTAACGGATCACTTTCGTTCAGCTCCATCCAGTCCTCAGACTCTGGAGTTTATAATTGTACAGCTGAGAATCACCATGGGAAACGGATAACAAGTACCTCGATTAATGTGAAATGTGAGTAAAATACAGGTTGAATATGTCACATGCGTTTGTTAAAATGGCTAATATTACAAACTGAGCTGTGTGGTTTGAAACAAATGGACATTTGGGAGGCAGAAGTGTTCCACTGAAAATACAACTGAAATATGGAAACTGTAGGATCAGAGTTTAATTGACCCAAATAAAAAATGGAGATCATCCATTTACCAGACCCTTCTCAACCTTCAACCTGCTACTACTTCACACATATCAAAGTATTACATAATATTTCCAGAATAGTAAAGCGGTGTTGTCTATATGATCATCTATATTCATACATCCAGATGCTCCAAAGCTTCCCTCTGTGTCAGTGAGTCCCTCTGCTGAGATAGTGGAGGGCAGTTCAGTGACTCTGACCTGTAGCAGTGATGCTAACCCAGCAGCTAATTACACCTGGTACAAGGTGAACAACTCAAACCCTCTCAGTGAACGATCACAGCCTATCCTCAGATCCATCCAGCCCTCTGACTCTGGAGAGTATTACTGTGAAGCTGAGAATGAGATGGGGATGAAGACGTCAGGACGCATCTCTATTGATGTAAAATGTGAGTGAGACAGTTTATTTTAAAATATCCATGAGGATGGATGGATGGATGGATGGATGGATGGATGGATGGATGATTAATTGATAACCAGAGCATTGTTTTCTAGCTATAATGTTACTTTTTGACTGTTACTCGTTTCATTACACCATACGTATCTCTGCAGTTAAAGTGTGTTGTTGATGTTTTCTCCTCCAGATGCTCCAAAGCTTCCCTCTGTGTCAGTGAGTCCCTCTGAGATAGTGGAGGGCAGTTCAGTCAATCTGACCTGTATCAGTGATGCTAACCCAGCAGCTAATTACACCTGGTACAAGGAGGATGAAGACTCACCAAAAGCTTCAGGACAGATCTTCACCATCACTGACTTCAGACCTGAACACAGTGGGAATTATTCCTGTGAAGCCCAGAACACAAGAGGACGTCAGAAGTCCACCTTAAATCTGACTGTTGTTGTTTCAGGTGTGCACATTCGTCATCACACACCTGTTTACTGCACCACAACTCATCAACATAAAAAAACTTCCACTCAGGATATCCAATCATCTTGTAGTTGTGAACTGAGACCTCCATCATACTGCACATGGACGACACTGACTGACAGCATCACCTGACAAACTGACCTATCAGTCTCTAATATCTCCTGTCTGTTGTTCTCACTTTCCAGGTGAATCAATAATGATCATGAACATCATCAGGTTGACTCTGATGGTCCTGATGCTGATCACACTGGTTGTTGTGATTCTGTTGACGAGGTAAAATCCATCAATTAACTCACTGCTCTTTTGTTTTATTCTTGTTATTCCTGTAGTTTTTGGTTACACGTTTTTTTGTTTTTTGTTTTGTTTATATAAATCCAGGAAGACGAAAGCTCTGAGTTCAAACCCTGAACCAAATGAAGCTGTAGAGATGATGGAGGTGAGAGACAGGGAGGCTCTACAACACTAACAGAACTTACTCTACATCAACATCATCACAAACTGACTCATCAATGCTCTGGAAACTGAAGTGAAATCATATTTTAACTGAAGAAACCAGTGATTAAATGTGATTGTGTGCAGGTTTGATGAATGAGTCTCATTTTGTCTCCTCTGTCCATCAGGTGGACTCTTGTCCTGTTTATGAGAACATCATCACAGACAGAAGACACAGAGGAGCAGGAAGACTTGGTGTGAAGTTACAGTCAGGTCAGAGCCTCTCACATTCAATAAAAGCAGATCAATAACATGCAGACTCCACATTTATAATTACTACTGTAACTTTACACAGGTTTTATGTGATGTTTTTAGATGCTGTTGAAGTAAAGGTGGGACTCACCTGAGGGAAACAGGAAGTATTATTATTGAATTGTAACCCGGTTAAAAACATCAGGTAATTGATGCTTATAGTAGCCTACCATTTAGTATTAAAAACAGATAAAAAGTGTGATTAAAAAGGTTGAAAATCATTTATAACGTTATGATAAGATAGTAAACTGTCTAAACCAGCATTTATAGGGTTAATAGTGATCAGCCGGATCAGGTCTCAGGTGTTTCAGCACAGATGTGAAAGACAGGCTAGGAGGGAGCGGCCAGAGTGAAGCTAAAGAGTTAGCGTGACTCAGAGATTGTCGGAGTTAAGTTGTGAAGTCGTAGTGCACAAACCAGTGTGTAACTTGTGTCTTATGATTGTTTGCACGACAACCAGTGAGAGGAGTGATGAGCTGCATGTTGAGGAACGGGAGGAATTTCTACACAAAGTTCAAAGACTCTTTACGTATACACAGTGACGGCTGGTATCAATGGGCTAGTGGGGCTAAGCCCTCCCTGCATTACACAACAAAAGATGAGGAAAAAATATTATATATAGCCTATATTATATTCTCTAAATAACATACAAAAGATTGTTCTAAGTCTTAGTAAAATCGGAACTGGCAACAATATTATAGTTTCAAGAAAAACACAGGATATCTCTAAATGGGCTAATTTTAATCAGCCCCAGCTCACCGAGTCTGCTCTCATTAGGCTCGTTCGAGATGAGCCAGGCGTGCGCAGAATCGATCGCCGGTGACCAGCGCACAATGCATGCCGGTTAGATTTGTGTCCGACTTGATCCCGACTTGCTCTGACGTCATGCACGCGCCTGCAACGATAACCTCACGAGATCAAGGCGGCCGCAGTTTTTAGAGCCAGGCGCCGCAGTTGCTCTCCACCGACTGCTACCGCCTGCAGCCTCAGGGCATGATGGGAAACGCGCCGGATCATGAGCTGATTGGCTCTTAGTTAGGACTGCAAACACTACGTGTAGTTGTATAATGCTGGATTATATGAATCTCATGTTGTAGGCCTATACTGCTTAAAAAAATATTCACACTAGTCAAACTTATGTCCTGAGAATATATATTGGTTATTTATTGGACAATTGCAGTACAGCATAAGAAATATATACTTTGGTGACTTCCTATTTGTATTGACGGCGGCTGGAAACTGTCCGACTTGACTGCAGCTTTCTGTCACCACCCCCTGCTGCTGCCGCCTGCTCTCGCCGACCGTCCAGACGAGGCGCAGTTCATCTCGAACGAGCCTATTCATTTCCCCACTGTGGATGATTGACAGGTGCCATGTCCCGCCCTCGCCATTGACCGACTGTTGGGGCTAATTTCATTCAGCCCACAGGCCGAGCGGTTCTGACCAATCAGCAGCGGGCTGACGCTGGGTCAGTGATTGACAGGCGTCATGTCCCGCCCCCTTGGTTCACTTGTCATTGGGGCTAATTTCATTTAGCCCAACACCGCTGTTTTCAAACCAATGACAGGAACCGGAGGAAAAGTTGTGTTGTTGTGGGAGGGAGAAGACAGAAACAGCGGTGCTAGGCGCTAGCATCACAGGTAGCATACTTTACTGCTCTGAACTGTCTTTGCTAACATGAACGAAGTTGAGAATCTAGTTTCTAAACTCACTGGGAGCACCAGAGTTAAATGACATGGCGATGACAGACCAGAAAGGCCGTCGATGAGCTGCTATATCGTCTTCTTCTTTTTTTTTTTTTTAATTGAGCAATATCGTCGGGTGTGTGTGCGTGCGTACGTGTGTGTGCGTGTGTGTGTGTGTGTGTGCGTGCGTGCGTGAGAGAGAGAGAGAGAGAGACTGTGTGTGTATGTGTGAGATAACCAGGTGAAGTTTTTTTTTTTTTTTTGGACTAGACCCTTCTACTTAATGCAGTGTGTAGGCCTAGTTAGTTGCTATACTTTTGTTAGATGGGATAACCCTAACTTTTAGCTGTGTTAACCATTTAATGGGTATAATTTATTTATTAGCCCACCCAACTAATTTGACCACCAGCCGCCACTGCGTATACATACGTATACTATATATCTTTATGTGCTACTGCTAATGCTAACACTATACTTAGCCACCTTGAAGTATAGGCCCGAGTCAGTTCATTACAAGTGGACAGACTAGTTAAAGTTTGACTACCTCAGTTAAACAGTTTAAGGGTTTTAGCTAGAAGAGACCCAGACAGAACGTGGAGCAACCAGGACTTCACTCATGAGTTCTCTGGCAACGTGGAGGAGAAAAGAGAAACCGACAGAGTCCGTGTAGAAATGCTGATCAGATGCTGAGCTTGCACCTGTGACTGTTGGAGGAAGGACAGGACAGAAACATTAACTCAGTATCATTCATTTTGTTTGCTCGCTGACGAGTGAAGCGGCCATTAAGTTTTGGGCCACAACGAACACCAGCACCGCATCAGGCCTGCTACGGTACATTGTAGTTAATAATCATTTTAGTTGCTGGCTTTAGATGCATTAAGGTGTGTGTGGGCCCACAAATTGTGTTTGAGTGACTTTGAAGTGGTAAACTGAGGTTTTCTGAATTAATCCATTTGAGGGTTAAAAGTGTTTATGCATTTATTTATTGTACAGATTTTTCCTTAAAAAAAGAGGGGAAATTAATTTACAGTACTATTTTCCTGAAAAAGGAAAAGGGATATCTCATTTACAGTGTTTTCCCTAAAAAGAGGTGAAGAAGGTGTCATCAGGCCTTCAGCCTATATGCCTGCTACCTGTCACGCCATTTCTCTAGTTGCCTGAGGAAGACCACTTTTGGTCGAAACGTTGCAATTATCCAATAAATTGGAGAGATTAAAACTTTAATTTATCAAAGGTGAATTCATAGGTAGGTTAAAAACGTTTCATATGTGTACTTTAAAAAGAAATCCAAGATAATAGTTAAAACTGAGTTAATCAGGTTAAAAAAACATTTGCTAAATATCTTGAAAGAACCCAAAAGCCCTGCCCTCATCAGTAGGACCACTGAGGGGAGCACTACATAATGTTTAACAGTTTTGAAGACAGAAAAAGTTTAAATCTGTCCTTTTGTTTTCACTACTTTCATCTATGTGGATGAAAAAAAGTTTACTTATGATGCAAAGACACAATTTTCATTAAAGACGATCTGATTTTATATTTGAAGCTGTAAATTTCTGGGGTCACCAAGTGTGGATAGTAGTTCACAGGTTTTATTTGATGTTTTTAGATTCTGTTGATGGAAATGTATATTTCTTGTATCAGTTCTCCTTAACCAGTACTTAATTTATTGTGAGTTTAGTATTATCTTTCAACGTCATCAATCTCAATTGTGAAAAAATGTATTTCAACTGTTACATTCACTTTTATCATGAAATAACTAATTTCATTTTAGCACACATTAGTTAAGTGTATAAGTAGTATATATTATTATTTCTACAGTATCTTGTTATAACTTTACAGCATTATTTTGTCAATGAATTTACTTTTAAGTCAATGCTATCCCTTTATTCTATTGGCTGATTGTGGATTAGACTGTAGAGAATGAAGTTGTTGAGTCACGAGTTACACTGGGGTGTGAATAGGGAACTTTCTTCCATTGTGTTTGGGAATGTGCTTTGATCAGACCCATCTGGAGTCAGGTTTTAAGTATTCAAAGCAATTAGTCTTATCCAGTGGGATCCTGTAACGTTGTAATCTTATGTAATATGTTATCATAATTCTTACTATTATTATTGTACATTGACTTCTGACTATATCTGTCTCCCTGTTTAAGTTTCCTGCACTCTGCGTTAATATAACATGTGTATTCCTGTATCTTCTTGTACCATGTACCAAGGCTGTGAAAATAAAAATAAAAATTGCATTGAAAAAAAAATTATATTATAATTATAATAATATGTGTTTGATTTATCTTTCTCTAATATAAACTCTTCATATCCATCTTTATATGTGTTCTTCTTATTTCTGAAGGAAACTGTTTTCCATGTCTTTGATACACTGAACTTAATACAGCATGACGATCATAGGATACTCTCGCCTCTGGGGTGACGAGATGTGGATGATGGTTTAGTCAAAACAAACCACAAATCTGATTCCTCATTTTTGCATATTAAACATGAACTGATATTTGGCGTAAACCACAACTTTTGATTACTTCTTCATTTTGAGTTCAGTTTGCCGGTATCAGTCTCATCCTGTATGTAAATGATGTAAAGAGGAAGGAAGCTGGATGTATTTTTAACAGCTTTACTTCTCTTCTGTGTTTCCAGTTTCTTTCTGTGTTGCAGGTTGAGCTGCCTGTGATGTGACTGGTTTTCTTCTTATTAATCTTCACATTTGTTTTGCCGTGTGTGAATTCACAGAGATGAGAGGAACAGCTCTGAGCTCAGATGCAGCAGCGAGTGGATTTGTTGTTCTTCTTCTCACTGTACCGGGTAATGTACATCTACACTTATGTTGTGAGGTGTTTACACATTTAAACTTAAGTCAGTATAAGAAAGAAACATACTGTAAAATCTTACTTATTTTCATACCACCAGATTTCACCTGTAAAGTGGTATATTAAGTGAACTCTATAATGTCCAGAATATTACAGTTGTTTGTGCATTTTGTATTGTTTTACGTACTTCACCGCTACGTCCAAGTGTTGTGTACTATAAAATGGTAAAAAAAAAAATTACAGTCATGAATGTTTGCTGTTTTTTTTAAAGTTAATAAAACTATAGCAGAAGTACTTTGTCGGACTCTGCTTGCACCGACAGCATAATTCGTTGCGAGAATCTGTTGCGATGTTTAATTTATAATCGTTATTCATTAACTAGAAATGATTGATGTTGGACTTTTCTAAGTGAAAATAGCCGTGTTTCTGTTGCTGTTATTATTCTGACAGGTCTGGTTTGTGCTGTGCTCTGTGTTACAGTGATACAGGGTCAGAATGACTGGGGAGCGAATTACTTTCCTGCTCAGATCTGTGCTCCTGAAGGATCAAGAGCAGAAATGAGCTCCATCTACACATACCCATCCAAAGTGAGGAAAGTCAAGAAGAAATTCTGGTTTAGGCCAGAGTATAATGGGGTTTATTCTGATCTGGAAACAGTCCCAGAGTATTCAGGTCGTGTGGTGAATCACTGTGAGAACAAGAAGTGCACACTGACGATCAAAAACCTGACAAAGAGGGACTCGGGTGTGTACATGTTCCGGTTCACGACAGACCTACCAGATGGACAATACACTGGTTTGTCTGGAGTCACATTGTCAGTCCCAGGTAAAATGTTCACTGGAAGTCATTTTCAAATGTTTGTGTGTACAGTATCTGTTGGTATGTATGTTGACAGGATAAAATAAATAATACATTTGTTGTTCACAGACCTTCAGATCCAGGTGAATGTGAAGGAATCCACCCAGACAGAGCTGATGTGTCACAGCAGTTGTACACCTAATCATCGTCCCTATGTCTGGTACAAGAATGAACAAGTTCAGTCTCGACAGCAGAGAAAACTTTTTTATCCACACTCAGTTGGTCCTGAAGACAAATACCGTTGTGCTTTCAAAGGATATGAGAATTTCCGTTCTCCCCCAGTCTGTGAGTTTACATCTGTAGCAACCCAAAATGTATTAACAACCAATGACGTAATAATTTTGGCCATTTTAAATGTAATTAAGCCAATAACGTTACAACTTTGTATTACGTTATTGGCCTAGTATTAAAAACGCTTTAAAAATGTAATAACTAGTGCCAATAATGTAATACATAAATATGACTGCGATTCTTGAAAAGAATAGGCTTTTATGCAATTTTTGTGCAGTTTGCTAATCAATAATAGGTATAGTGGATAGTCATCATATTTATTCATCCAAGACATGCTCTCTCTCTCTCTGATTAGGTTTTGTTGTTGTTGTTTAACTGTGTGCTCTTTCTCCTCTTAAGCAAAATAGATATTCTTGTATAAACAGACAGTTTCTCATGTGTACCATCATGTATATTCCACGAAATCAATGTCTCCTTGAGAATGTTGAGGTGTCAAATGAACTCACCATACAGTATTTTTTCCTGGAAAAACATTTTCAAATTTTTAATTTAAGAAAATTGTTAAAACTATTCAGTCCACATCTAAAACTGTATTGAAGTGCAAGAAGGACTTGCACTATTGTGATTTATTTCCGATACAAAAATCTGAAATGCTATATATCAAGTTGGACAAATCATGGCTAAATAAAATAATTAAAAATAATATTAAATAGAAACTTAATGGTAAGACCAAATCAACTCAATTGCCCCTCAGAGCCGCCATGATGGGATTATCACATTTCACAGTGTCTATTTCCAATGGTTTGCCTAAGGTAGAGAAGTTATACATGACCATTCAATAACATTGAACATATTCTACCCTGAAAATAAATGAATAAATAAAGTCATATTACATTATCGGCTCGAGTTATTACAATGTCAAAAGTTGAATACTACTAGGCCAATAACATAATAATCAGCCAATAATGTAACTTCTGACATTATTGACAAAAAGTTATTACATTAGTGGCTCAAAAGTTTTATAACATATTGGCAAGTTATTAGATTATTGGCTTTATTACATTTAAAAAGGCTAAAATTGTTACGTTATTGGCCGTTATTACATTTTGGGTTGCTACACACCTCTTTCTCAGTAATAATGATGTTTCAACCAAAAACACTAAATGTTGTATGACAGTAATGCCATCTTGTATATACTGTACATCCTCCAGATGCTCCAAAGCTTCCCTCTGTGTCAGTGAGTCCCTCTGCTGAGATAGTGGAGGGCAGTTCAGTGACTCTGAACTGTAGCAGTGATGCTAACCCAGCAGCTAATTACACCTGGTACAAGGAGAAGGACCTGAAACGTGTCAGTGAACAACCACAGTTTGTCTTCAGCTCCATCCAGCCCTCTGACTCTGGAGAGTATTATTGTGAAGCTGTGAATAAGATGGGGAGAAAGACGTCAGGACGCATCTCTGTTTATGTAAAATGTGAGTGATACAATTTCTGTTAAAATCTGCTGCCAATCGCATAAATATTGACTGCTACTCATTTCATTACAATATTTAGCTCTGCGGTTAAAGTGTGTTGTTGATTGTTATTCCAGATGCTCCAAAGCTTCCCTTTGTGTCAGTGAGTCCCTCTGCTGAGATAGTGGAGGGCAGTTCAGTGACTCTGACCTGTAGCAGTAATGCTAACCCAGCAGCTTATTACACCTGGTACAAGGAGAAGGACAAGAAACGTCTCAGTGAACACCCACAGTTTGTCTTCAGCTCCATCCAGCCCTCTGACTCTGGAGAGTATTACTGTGTAGCTGAGAATGAGATGGGGGTGAGGACGTCTGAATACATCTTTATTGATGTAAAATGTGAGTGAGACCGTTTGTTACAAAATCTAGTAGCTAATTGTTTATTGTTTCATCCACTAGCTACATAAAATTAAATGCTTAAAGTCTCAGCTTTTCTGCACTGCAAAGATAGTAGAGTGCACAACTGATTCAAAATGCTTGAGATATCACGTTAAATGCTTTACTGTAAATAAATTAACCAAATAAATTAACATACCAAGCTAACGTCAGGACTTCTAAGAGCTGTGAGACAAACCAAGGTTTATGAGAGCTAGCTAACTCAAAGCCTGACCAAAGAAGCCGTGAAAAGCTGCTCCGCTATTCACCCTAACTCCGAGTGGTCACTGTATGTTCACTGTCATCCTTATAGATGAAAAACAAAAGACATTAATTTGCTTGTGTACTTACGTCTGCTTTGTTGTCATTCAGCAAGCTATTGCGCCGCGCAAGCTAAAGACCGTTGTGGAAATATCCAGGCGCGTGCAGCAATGCGTGCAATACAGTATCTTACAGTAACTGATCTGAGAACGGTGAACACTGAGCCGACCGCAGCAGTGTTTAATCGATGTTTGTTGTTCCAGATGCTCCAGAATCTCCCTTTGTGTCAGTGAGTCCCTCTGCTGAGATAGTGGAGGGCAGTTCAGTGACTCTGACCTGTAGCAGTGATGCTAACCCAGCAGCTAAACTCACCTGGTCCAACAAGAATGGCAATGTAAACTCATTTCCTAACGGATCACTTTCGTTCAGCTCCATCCAGTCCTCAAACTCTGGAGTTTATAATTGTACAGCTGAGAATCACCATGGGAAACGGATAACAAGTACCTCGATTAATGTGAAATGTGAGTAAAATACAGGTTATTAGTAATAGAATAATTGAATATGTCACATGTGTTTGTTAAAATGGCTAATATTACAAACTGAGCTGTGTGGTTTGAAACAAAACCAACTGAAATATGGAAAATGTAGGATCAGTAGAGTTTAATAGGCTCTATGCACAGCTCCACCACTTCCTGAATTTAAGGTAGGTCCTTCATTTCCTGTCTTACATTATTGGACAAACTGATTAATCCAGGTGTGTCTGAGTAGTCACAATGGTCAGACACACCTGGATTAATCAGTTTGTCCAATAATGTAAGACAGGAAATGAAGGACCTGCCTTAAATTCAGGAAGTGGTGGAGCTGTGCATAGAGCCCATTGACCCAAATAAAAAATGGAGGTCGTCCATTTACCAGACCCTTCTCAACCTTCAACCTGCTACTTCACATATCAAAGTATTAGATAATATTTCCAGAATAGTAAAGCAGTGTTGTCTATATGATCATCTATATTCATACATCCAGATGCTCCAAAGCTTCCCTCTGTGTCGATGAGTCCCTCTGCTGAGATAGTGGAGGGCAGTTCAGTGACTCTGAACTGCAGCAGTGATGCTAACCCAGCAGCTAATTACAAATGGTACAAGGAGAACAACTCAAACCCTCTCAGTGAACGATCACAGCCTATCCTCAGATCCATCCAACCCTCTGACTCTGGAGAGTATTACTGTGAAGCTGTGAATACGATGGGGATGAAGACGTCAGGACTCATCTCTATTGATGTAAAATGTGAGTGAGACAGTTTATTTTAAAATTTCCATGAGGATGATTAATCGATAACCAGAGCATTGTTTTCTAGCTATAATGTTACTTTTTGACTGTTACTCATTGTAGTGTTGGCACACGAATAACAAGGCCGGAGTTTAGACTGAAATACTGTTTACTTACTTACTCAGGTTAGCAGTACAGGTACAGTACAGGTTAGTTCTGTTGTTCAGAAGTCGCCATCTTGAATCTTCTTGTTCTGCGCTCTCACGACGTCTCAACTGTAACTGCTTTACGACACTGCCACCTAGCGTTATAAAGTAGCAATAATAAAATCAGGGAACACAACACTCATTTCATTACACCATGTACGTATCACTGCAGTTAAAGTGTGTTGTTGATGTTTTTTTTTGTTCCAGATGCTCCAAAGCTTCCCTCTGTGTCAGTGAGTCCCTCTGCTGAGATAGTGGAGGGCAGTTCAGTGACTCTGACCTGTAGCAGTGATGCTAACCCAGCAGCTAAACTCACCTGGTCCAACAAGAATGGCAATGTAAACTCATTTCCTAACGGATCACTTTCGTTCAGCTCCATCCAGTCCTCAGACTCTGGAGTTTATAATTGTACAGCTGAGAATCACCATGGGAAACGGATAACAAGTACCTCGATTAATGTGAAATGTGAGTAAAATACAGGTTGAATATGTCACATGCGTTTGTTAAAATGGCTAATATTACAAACTGAGCTGTGTGGTTTGAAACAAATGGACATTTGGGAGGCAGAAGTGTTCCACTGAAAATACAACTGAAATATGGAAACTGTAGGATCAGAGTTTAATTGACCCAAATAAAAAATGGAGATCATCCATTTACCAGACCCTTCTCAACCTTCAACCTGCTACTACTTCACACATATCAAAGTATTACATAATATTTCCAGAATAGTAAAGCGGTGTTGTCTATATGATCATCTATATTCATACATCCAGATGCTCCAAAGCTTCCCTCTGTGTCAGTGAGTCCCTCTGCTGAGATAGTGGAGGGCAGTTCAGTGACTCTGACCTGTAGCAGTGATGCTAACCCAGCAGCTAATTACACCTGGTACAAGGTGAACAACTCAAACCCTCTCAGTGAACGATCACAGCCTATCCTCAGATCCATCCAGCCCTCTGACTCTGGAGAGTATTACTGTGAAGCTGAGAATGAGATGGGGATGAAGACGTCAGGACGCATCTCTATTGATGTAAAATGTGAGTGAGACAGTTTATTTTAAAATATCCATGAGGATGGATGGATGGATGGATGGATGGATGGATGGATGGATGATTAATTGATAACCAGAGCATTGTTTTCTAGCTATAATGTTACTTTTTGACTGTTACTCGTTTCATTACACCATACGTATCTCTGCAGTTAAAGTGTGTTGTTGATGTTTTCTCCTCCAGATGCTCCAAAGCTTCCCTCTGTGTCAGTGAGTCCCTCTGAGATAGTGGAGGGCAGTTCAGTCAATCTGACCTGTATCAGTGATGCTAACCCAGCAGCTAATTACACCTGGTACAAGGAGGATGAAGACTCACCAAAAGCTTCAGGACAGATCTTCACCATCACTGACTTCAGACCTGAACACAGTGGGAATTATTCCTGTGAAGCCCAGAACACAATAGGACATCAGAAGTCCACCTCAGAGTTGACTGTTGTGGGGGGTAAATTCAGTCATTCATATTCACATCAAACATCACAATCCATTTGATATGATGAGTGATAATTTACTGACTACTCACTGTGAGTTCAGCTGATGATTCCAAGTTGAGACATCAACATTCATCTTTTAATTAATTTATTAGATGAACATAAACATAATTATTGAATTATTAGTGAATGGCACAATTGGATAATGAACCTTTTTTGAAGCCTTGTTGCTTCAGAAAGCTGTGGACATCACAACAACAATAACCCAAGCAGCTACTGTACTAGTGAAAAGGTGTCGGACACTGGATTGTCTCAGAGTATTTGAGTGAAATGTTTTTGCTATATCACAGTGAGACCATTGGGGTAAAACATCTCAACGCATATTATTTTTTCTACTTGATCACAGTTTTTCCTAAAACATGGAAATTAGCAATCACTGCTACAACCGGTGCATTTTTACCTGCTGTCATACTCCTCTCTGCCTTCCTACTGATAAGGTGAGCAGATCTGTTTTTTGTTCTTTGTGTTCAATAACTGAAACGCTGTCTAAATTATTACTTTGTTTTATTTTTTAAAATTAATTCTGGCCAGAAAAAAGAGGAACTCCAAGCAGTCGTCTGAGCCTGGAGAGAGACCTGACTACAGTGACCAAGTAAGGAATAGGTTGATACAGTTAACATCGTTGTGGTTCCTCTGTTCAATTCACACAACTGAAAACTATCTATCTTTTTTCAAGATTGCTTGAGACAAATTTCCATTTTATGCAAATCTAATAAGGGTTTATCTGCTCTCTGTGGTCACAGGTTGTTGCCCATAGAGAAGACAAAGAGTCCATAGAGTTGACCTTGCATGACTTAATTATCTTAAATAGCTTCTAACTTGTTCAATGATGGTAACATTTGAGGCAGATGTCCATCCACCCAGAGTCTGGTTCTGCTTGAGGTTTCTGCCTCTTAGGGTGTATTCAGACACATGTGGCTTATTTGCTCTTTTCCGATTCAGGGGCTAAAACAATACAGTTATTGCATTTGTCTTTTGGGTCGTTTGTGTTCACAAGGTAACAGTCCCAAGCGTCCACATTTGTAAACAAATGCCATGCGCAAACCCAATGTTCTCTCATTGGTCAGAAATCTTACCTGGAAGGAGAAGGAGGTTACCCAGGAAAAACAAAGACCTTGGAATAGAGGCCTGTTGAGAACCATGGAACATCACCAGGATGTCACATGTTGCGTCGCTCGCTGAGTTGATTACATTCTCACTGTTAACAAATCGCTCCAGGGCTTGAAGACCACCCCTTCTTGGCGATCTCAGCCCACTTGTTTTATCCTGCATTTGAGCGCAATTGTTATGTTCACATATGCCCCAACAAGCTGATCTTTGGGGTTAACCACTCCTAGTCCCCCCCCTTCATCACCTGCCATCTATGTGCTGGTCCTCAGAGTCCTTGCTGCTTGTTCAGCTCTGTGATAGCCCGAGGAATGAAGCTGTTTTGCAGCCTGGAGGTTCGGGGGATGCAGGATGCTTTTTGCACGGCGGAGGAAGTGCATCTGAAAGATGTCATCCAAAGGGGGAGGGGGATTTTTTTTGTTTTGTTTTAATGGTTTTCTGTTATTGCCTGTGCAGATGGCATACCATGCAGTGATGCATTAAGTTAAAATGCTCTCAATAGAGCAGTGATAAAAAGTCTTAAGCAGGTCTGCCAAGAAGTTGTTCTTCTTTAAAGTCCTTAAAAAGTAAAGCCGTTGGTGTGCTTTTTTAACTATGGCAGTTGTTCTGACGTCCCATTTTAGATCCTCTGTAATCCATGTTCCCAGACCCTCTCCAGTTTCCAGGGTCTTCTTTGTGCCTCCTGAAGTTCACAATGATTTCTTTAGTCTTCTGAATAGCCTTCAGATAACTTTGTTGTAAATTGGTGCTATACAAGTAAAATTGACTTGACTTGGAATAGCCTCAGCTTCATGAAGGCCTGGAGATGCTAACTCCATCAGGCTCTGACCTAGAGGACAGGTTATATGGAGCATGAGATCATCAGGACATTTGAGCTTCATGGAGAAACTCAATTCAATTAACCATCAGTCAAATTCCTTTCCTCATCTCTGATCATAAACTCTGGGTAACGACTGAAATTTGAAGAGTGAATTCAACTTCCCTTCAATAAGTGGACTCGCCATTAGAGATATGAGGAGCTTTCTCATCTGGAAGGAGGTCAGAGTCCAACTAGGTGGACACTCAAAGAGCAGAGCGGAGCAGACCAAGAAGATACTGTGGGCATAGGCTACATATCTTGTCTGGCCTGGCAAAGCCCTGAAGATCTACCAGGAGGAGCTGGATTATGAAGCTCTGGAGAAGGACCACACTTTTCCTGATGTCACTACAACTGGTGACAAGAAGAAATTAAGGAAACCAGATGGATGAAAACATATGAGCTGTCTGAAGTTCTACCAAAGTTCAACATGGTCATACATTGAAGATCTAAAGATACATACAATACAATACATATTTATTTATATAGCACATTTAAAAATACAACCCAGGTTGTCCAAAGTGCTGTACAATAAAACACACAAGCAAAACTAGTGGCAATAAAACTAGATGGGATACAGGTAATGTAGCTACAATAAAACATGCAGTAAAACAATAAAACAAGAGTGAAGACATTTAAAACCTAAAAACTTAAATGCCAAGGAAAAGAGATTTAAAGTGCTCGAGTGTTTGTGTAGTCCTAATATGCAGAGGTGAATTTATCTTTGCAGCATCAACCCATCAGCAATCAGCTGGAGGAGGAGGAGGAGCTTCACTATGCCAGTGTTCGATTCTTGAAGACGCAGACAGATCCTATCTACTGCAATGTCAAAATAGCTGAACACAGCACGTTCAAACCGGAGGAGGAAGACACTGTCGAGTACTCTGTTGTCAAATTCAACAGCTCCGCCCCAAGGTGAGCATCTCTTTCCTCAGGAACAGTATCCTCACTAATCACTCAAAACTTCTTTTTAAAGAGCTGAGAGTTTTTTGTTTTGTACATTTACATCATTATCTTAAATTTGTATTTGTTGATCCTATGTCTCCACAATCTCAAGAATATTTCTTTAATTTATTTGATCTCTGTTTAGAACTGGGAATCAGGAAACCGAGGAAGATCCAGCTGCTTTGTACAGTACAGTCAACAAAACCTTAAGAGTGTCACAGTGATGTCTGGATTCAAATATCTCAATGACTTCTGGGTCGATTGCCATACAATTTTCTACAACCATTCAAAGTCCCAAGAGGATGAAACCAACTGACCTGATTGTGGCTCAGACTCTAGCAACCCTCGCAGACCAACGTTTTTGATTTTTAATAACATGCCCTGGAAGCTTTACTGTTGTATTCGGTAGCACAAGTATGCATCGGCCCCCATTAATGCTCTATGACTAAAGACCGCTTTATAAGTTATGGGCAATGTCCAACGAGGTGTCCAATTATCAGGAATTAATGGACAATGCAAAGGCATTAATGCCTGATAATCGGACACCTGGGAGGGCATTATCCTACTATGTCATGGTAATTTACCAGATAAATAAATATTAAATCATTTCTTAACACTTGAATGTGTTTTACAGTTGAAATCAGTTTTTGTATAAATACGTTTTTCACAAGCCACAGCTGAGCAGACTATTTAATATCTCTTGTCCGCTGGCGAAAAAAAGGAAACCTGCTGTGGCCACCAATGTAGAGCCATATGATATAGTACAAATTTGGTTCTGGGGCTTATTTAGGAACTGCTCTCTTTCTTTTCTTTTTCTGTGGTTAAACAACTTTCTGATAACAAGCCCTCATTATCACACAATTTATTTGTGCTCTAATTTCAAGCCTCTTGCCTCACATCAACAACTTGTCCTTGATAAATTTGTCTCTTTGAAGCTGGGCCATGGTACAAAAAAGGTTTGGGGCCACTCTTGTATTTCAGTTCAATTCATAAATTTGCCTTTTAAAAGCACGTTTGTACAAGCCTTATGTGCCCTACAGTAGTTGCACTGCCACAGTACTGCCACTAAAGTTAATAAAGAGTCATGTTTTACTGATAGAAAAACAGTTTTTCCTTCAAGTACACTACAAATATTTTTCAGCAGATCTAGTATATGATTAAAATATCTGTATATCTGTCTTTTACTGAAACAAATGTGCGGTAAAGGATTAGTCTGGTCCAGTCAACACAGAACAACCGCATGTTTTCAACTAAAGTAAAAAGACAGGATATGGTTAAAGAAAAAAACTGATCACACCCTGCAACATGGCGATGCAAAGACACACTGCAGACAAAGAGTAAGTGAAAGCACGTGACCGGGAGGCAAATTGCAGTGTGTATCTCAAACATGCATACATTCTAGTGCTACTCGCTCTTTTCTTATTTCCTTATAATCACTCAGACAACAACATCTCCAGTTAAGAAAAGGTTCGGTATCACATTCATTCTGCTAACAGCTGTCTAACAAAATAACATCAGTTTTTGTTTCCGATTACATCTATTATATCACTTGTGCTGCTGTTGCTCATAAATGTCACCAGCCAAGAGTCGACCAGGTTTGAAAATGTCCTCTGAGCAGCTTTATTTCATCCTATCGTGGTGGTAGAATGAGATGGGAGGGTGTCATTAGCTAGATTTTGGTTAACAACAGATATTTTGTAATTATACACTTCTGTTGATTTTTTTTAATACTATTATTATTATTATTATTATTATTATTATTATTATTATTATTATTATTATTATTATTATTATTATTATTATACCTCCATGCACGTGATAATGTCAGGGCTAATGGGATTTCCTAACATGTGGCACAAACATTTGGATGAGCTGATTAGATTTTGGTACTTAAAGATCAAAGGTCAAGATATCATTGTACTAACAAATATGTTTCATTAGCTAGTTGTTCCTAATGAACCGACAACTGAAAGTATATGCAAAACTTTTTTATTGTCTGCTGAGCTTACTGTTTCCTGGCCTGTGGTTCACGCTGCATATTTATAATATAGAAAGGAAGGAAGTCCTCTCTCTACTGTTCATTCCCGTGAGAACAGGGGTTTAAGATGATGCCCTTCTAACCTGAGATGAAGAATTTGATGAAAGTGATAATACTTTAATTGATTAAGCTACACAGAGAGACGAGAGGAGCAGCTATGATTTTAACAGCGGCAGCGATTGGACTTTCCATTTTCCTCCTCTCTGTACCAGGTAATGTATTTCCATTTTGACACTACAGACCACGTAACGCTGTAAGTAAGACGGATGAGAGATTAGATGATGGCGAGACAATGATGGTTCATGTTAGCGCTGCAATCTCACCCTTTATGTCTCATTGGCTCACAGTGATGTGATATGAGAGCCAAAGTAGTTTTGTAAATTTAGAATCAGTTCAGTTTTGTTGCAGTTTTACAAATTGATGCAGCTTCACAATATTAAACTGTAGTTTGTGCTGTGCTCTGTGTTACAGTGATACAGGGTCAGAATGACTGGACAGTGACCTGTGCTCCAACTCAGATCTGTGCTGTAGTAGGATCAACAGTGGACATAAGCTGCACCTACAGATACCCAGACTGGAGAACTGATGATGATACTACAGTTGGAGAAAGATTGTGGTTCACTAAATCCAGTGGTAATGAACCTGTGGATCTGAGAGCAGACTCAGAGTACTCAGGTCGTGTTCAGTATCCCTGTGGTGACAACGACTGCACTCTGAGAATCACAGACCTGAGAGAGAGCGACTCAGCTGTTTACAAGTTCAGGTTCACAACAAACAAACCAGGAGAGAAATACACTGGTGAAGCTGGAGTCACTTTGTCTGTCACAGGTAACAATTTTATTTTAGTATGTTTCTGTTCCAGATGTTCAGATCAACAGAAACAGCTGTGTTAATGAAAGATGAAGACAATCTGAGCTCAGAGCTCCACTTACTAATGACTTAATGGGCTTCAGTGTGAACTTTGGATCACATGATGATGACTGGTTAAATATGAGGAGATGATGGACATTACTGTTGAATATGAATTCATGAACTAACTCTTCTTGTGCAGTGACTTCCATGTATAATGAATATATTTCCCTTCCCTCTTCTTTGGATATATCAAGGTCTAAATGTGCAAATGGACGGTTACATATCTCACTCATCTCATTACGGGGCAAAGCTGAAGTGTCACAGCAGTTGTCGTCTACCTGATCATTCTTCCTTCACTTGGTACAAGAATGGACAGAAAACCAAGACAGAAACAGCTTCATTTTCAGGCAACTTTTTTTTTGTGGACAGTTATTCCTGTGCTCTGAAAGGACATGAGGACTTCCCTTCTCCTTCATTCTGTGAGTTCACTTAAGTTTTCCACTTACTTATCACCTGGTGACACATTTAACCTACTGCACATGACTGTATCTATAATATGAAAGACACACTTTTCTCCAACAGTGGCATGCAGTGACTTTCACAGAGCAGGCCCACCTCTCCCAGCCACACATCACAAACTCAATCTGTAAACACTGACAGATACAATTTCATGATTGTGTTCTGCATGTCTCTTCTCCTATGATCAAAGTCTCTCTCTTTTGCATCTTGCCTGGACATTTCAGCTTACTGCTAAAAGACAAAATATATTAATATGATAACTACACTACAGTGCAGTGCAGAACTTAATCAAAATGCTTGAGGATTATCACCCCAGCTACTCTGAAAGCTCACAGATGTTGACTACTGTGGTGATTCTAGAAAAACTTATTTGTTTGCTTGTTTACGTAACTTATCTCAGAACAGTGGAAGCTGAGCCGACCACAGCTTTGACCAAGCATGCTCATCTGTAGCTATGGTACTGTAACTAGACATAGGCTAAAAAATAGGCCAAAAATTGCTGATTTTTAAACGTTTTTTTTTAAATTAATATCTTATTTTTTATAATTGTTTTTGCTCTAATTTAATGACATAATAGTGTCTTTTAACATTTCTATGCTAAAGTTTTTAATACAAAATGTAATCTTTCAGGTGTCTCCTGCACCAGAGTGATTTACACTGACAGAAGAATCTGTGCCTTCAAAGGATCATCAGTGGAGATTTCTTGTTCTTACAACAGTTTTTATAATCTTCAATCAAAGTTCTGGTTCAGTCCTGAACGTAGTCGTTGTTGGCAGAATCCCTCAGAGCCTGAGGATCTTAGTAAAGACTCTGAATATTCAGCTCGTGTTCAGGTTGTTGAAACAGAGAGAGGACGCTCCACTCTGAGAATCACTGACCTGAGAGAGACAGATTCAGCTCAGTATCACTTTAAGTTTAAAACAGAAAAGTCTCAATGGAGGAGCAGTTTACCTGCTACAACTCTGACTGTCACAGGTAAGAACACAAACTGACAAACACAGAAACATAATTAAAACTTTTGTGTATCACATTTTAATAAAGCACCTTAAAGAGTTGTAGTTGGATGTGAGGAGCTGCTATGAACATGATGAAATAATTCATAAACAATTCTTTTTAGATGAGTGATGAACCTCAAATGGCTTTTGGAGTTAGCATTATATTTATCAAGCTCTGTAGTTAAACATGGAGATTACTGAGTATAATAGAGAGAAACACAATAAGAGGGTGCATCATCAGAACAAAGAATCTGATTACCACATCCAGTTTTTATTCTATTCTATGTTTTCATGTTTACCACTAACACTGTGGGTTCTTCCTCCTGTCTCCAGCTCTGGAGCTGCAGGTGACCAGAAAAATAACGGACGATCAGTATTATACTGAGGCAGAGCTGAAGTGTCTCAGCAGCTGCAGTCCAGCTGGTCGTCTTTCCTACGTCTGGATCAGGAACGGAGAGAAAATCATGGAGGAGGGAAGTTCTTATACAGACAGGTTTTCTCCTGGAGACATGATCTCTTGTGCTTTAAAGGGACATGAGAATCATGGCTCTCCCCCAGTGTGTGAGTTTTCTCTTCCATTTAAGAAACAAAACACTTAAATCCAACACGACATGGCTGCTCAGGAAACACATGTTGATGTTTTCTCTGGCAGATTTTCTGAAGGTGCCGTCAGTGTCAGTGAATCCTCCAGGTGAAATCATGGAGGGCAGCTCAGTGACTCTGACCTGTAGCAGTGACACTGACTCAGCAGCTAAATACACCTGGTACAAGAAGAACCTGACACTGCTCAACAAAGAACCACAGCTGGTCTTCAGCTCCATCCAGTCCTCTGACTCTGGAGAGTATCACTGTGCAACAGAGAATAAGATGGCGAGGAGGATGTCTGAATACACCATTATTGATGTGGAGTGTGAGTCAAAGGCAGCAGATTACGGACAAAATTAGAGGCAGAATATAAATCTTGATGGCAGCTGGTCTCTTAAGAAGTCCCTCTGCCAACTAATGCTTTAAGATTTTGTAATTTTTACTACTGGTAATGTGTGTCTGATTTCATAATGAACTTTGTGTGAAATTATCTCCAGATGCTCCAAAGCTTCCCTCTGTGTCAGTGAGTCCCTCTGCTGAGATAGCGGAGGGCAGTTCAGTCAATCTGACCTGTAGAAGTGATGCTAACCCAGCAGCTAATTACACCTGGTACAAGGACTATGAAGATTCACCAACAGCTTCAGGACAGATCTTCACCATCACTGACCTCAGACCTGAACATAGTGGGAATTATTACTGTGAAGTCCAGAACACAAGAGGATGTCATAAGTCCACCTTAAATCTGACTGTTGTGTCAGGTGAGTTTCTATTCACTAACTCAGATACTGCAGCTGGTGATACCCCACCATGTGGTGTGATATAGGGGGAAGTGAACCTGCCTGTTGGGGTTGCATCTTTATATGCACACCATGCTGCTGTCACAGTCAGATATGTTTACGTGAACTATCGGAGCAGTAAACTCCGTGAAACAGGTGATGGAAACGCGCACAGCCGTCTACAGGTGGCAGCACGCAGTGATACGAAGGGAGAGAAAATAGCGCCAAGCGATTGTGAGGTCTGACTTTTACGTTTAACGGTTTTGTGATGCAAATGTATCACTCTTTTGAACGCATATTGTTTTGAGAAGCAAAACGCTTTATTTTCGTGACCCCAGCCAACAAGCCATTCGTCAGCACCAAAATCAGGCCGGAACTCCGCTCACGGGACGCAGTCCGGGGAAAGTCACTGTTGATGCACATAACTGCTGATGGGGATGCCATATAGATTTATGTCAAAAGACCCGAACTATCCCTTTAAAACCTGAGAATCCACAGACTGTTTCAACTGACTTTTAACATACATACACCTGCCGTTTGAAGTAGTGCTTTTACAGTGGCCATTGAACAGGTATGCCATCTCACTTGATCAAAAATGACTTCAGGTACATCCAACACTGCCCACACCTTGTCCTTGACAGCCACCCTATGGTCTGGAGTGCTGAGATATTATAAAGTCACTCATGTCGTTGTCATAACTCTTCTATTTGTATTTTTCATGTGGCTCCGGTAGCTGCCATGTTTGCTCTTAAAGTAACAGCATCCAGTTGGTTTGGGGTGGCTGTGGTTCAGGAGGTAGAGTGGCCCGACGGTTGATGGTTCGATCCTCCAGCTCCTCCAGTCCATATGTCGAAGTGTCCTTGGGCAAGATAGTAAACCCAAACACTGACCCTAATGTACCCTAATGTATCATCAATGTGAATGTGCGTGAATGGTTTGCTAGAATTGTGCAACATGTATGAATGTGTGCGTCAATGGATGAATCTGTCTATTAGTGTAAAGCACTTTGAGTGGTCGTAAAGACTAGAAAGGCAATATATAAATGTAGGTCCTTTGACCATTTACCATTTGGGGCACTTCCCAGTCTGCTTGCTCTCATTGGATATTGTGGGTGTTTACGTCGGAGGCAGCCCGGTTTGGAATCCCGAGATCGGACAAGTTTGAACTAGATCAGGAAGAGGGAAATATTCATATCAGTACAACAACACCCTCAGACGATTGTGAGATCACTGGACCTTAAAGCCTCACTGCTGAAGAATTCGGTATTTCTGTATCAGAGTCCTACCACAGTTGTAGTGTGCAATTCCCTTTTACTGTACTGTTGTAATTACAAGACATAGACAGTGGTACTAGTACATTTGCTAATAAACTGAAGCCTAAGTCACCATCAAAGTGGGGGGGAACCGCCATTTTGACATCCCACCAGTCCAACATAGGTCTCTAATTGTCTAAATGGCAACACTTAATGTTCTATCAAATGTCCCATCATTTCGACAAGTTTTGCCTCCTATGGTCGGAATGACGATATATTTTTCTTTTTTTAAACATCCTGCCTTTCCGACAATTCCTTTAATAGTGTATTTTTTCCCAAAAAGATTTTGCACTGGTTTACAATTACAAAGATTTTGCACTGGTTTACAATAATGAAAGAGTTGGTTAAGTTTAGTAAAAAAGACCAGGTAGAGGCTAGACAGGCCAGATAGATAGATAGAGTCCAGATAAGTAGGAGGGAGCCACCTGTTGAGTAACGCACATTTCCTTATATTGAAAGCCTTGTCGAAATAGTGGGATGATGGCATGTCAGAATAGCGCTATGTCGGAATGGTGGTGTGTCTAAATGGTGGGATGTCGCAGTGGTGGGATGTTGGAATGGTGGCATGTCCGAATCACAGCATGTAACCTACAATGTCGTCCTTGGATCCCTCTTCCCATTGAGCTGGCCAGCTCTCCCTGCCCCCCCCCCCCCCCCTCACCAGAGGCTGCCTTCATCAACTCCTGCTAACATTTCCATATTTTGCACATTCTGTAACATAAACTGTAAACTGTCTTGTCGTCTGTCTGTCCTGGGTGAGGGATCCCTCCTCTGTTGCTCACCCTGAGGTTTCTCCGATTTTTCCCTGTAAAAAGGATTTTCTATGGAGTTTTTCCTCAGTCGATGTGAGGGTCTAAGGACAGAGGATGTTGTTACGATGCCATGTAAAGCCCTTTGAGACAAACTGTTTGTAAAACTGTTTGAGCTAGCTAGCTTCTTGTACCTTAGCCTGAGGATTTAATGCTGGTGTGTGACATGTTCTGGTGAGAAGGTGCCGGGCAGGAAACTCAAGTTACACAGCAGGGGGCACTGTGTCAATATCAGGGGCCGTTCCCCCAATACAAGACAAGGAAATGTCAAAAATGATTTTGAAACTGTCACTTTAAGGTAAAATAATTGTATAGAGTTGCATTAACATCCTGTCACATTTTAACTTTTTATACTCACTGTTCAGAAACATGGAAACTCGCTGCCATTGGAACAACTGCTGCTGTCTTCGTCGTCGTCCTTCTCCTCTTTCTCTTTATATTGATAAAGTAAGATGTCTGCTTTTATCATGTCATATATTGTTACTTATGATGCATTTCATGTCTATTTTTTTGGCCACCAAGTTTTAAATAATTGTATCCAGCAACGCGGATCCTGGAAGCAGTGGGACAACTTTTTAAAATTGGACAGGAAATTAAATGATCTAAATATTTAGCCAAATTTCTGAAAGTACTTGCTGAAGGTTAGTCCACAAGCAAGCACACACCAAAGCTGTAAGTCCAGCAGGTCAAAGTTGAAGGAGCAGGTCTGTCTGTAAGACAATTATTTTAAATAATGTGTTTTCAATTTCTCTTTTCATTTAATTTACATTTCTACAATCGTGCAACCTCTTGGTACCATTTTGCCTGGAGTCAGCAGTTTTTTTGTGTGTGATTTGTTTTGGTTGCATGTCAGACAAGTCAATCTAGATCCTGGTGTCAACCTCTCAGAGACTTTTGTAGCTACACCCATCTTCTTTGAAACTTGAATTTTCCTTTCATTGGATAATTGAAAATGGTTTATCAGAATAAAGTTTGTTAATTTTTTTGTTCTTCAATTCATTCTCCTCATCAGAAAGAAGAGGAACCCATCTGAGCCTGGAGCGAAACCAGACAACGTTGAACAGGTGAGTAAACAGTTGTCTACTACATCGATGTAAAAACCACTGCATCTTCCTATTTGACCCACATTTTTCACTTCCCTCTCCAACGTGGGCAACTTCCTTCTTTCACATTCGAGTTTTTATTGAGGTTTCACGAAAAATATTGACAGAACAGGACATCAAAAATGAAACACAACCAAAAAATCTGTCTGGAGAAAAAGGCGGTGAGACCAAAAAACTGGGGAACTAATCACAGTTTTTGTATATAGCAACATGGCAGTCACTGAAGAAAAAGCTATTGTTCCGACTGTCACTTTGATTTTGAGGGACTGTAATATGGATTTTTCACTAAAAAATAATAAGTACATAAAATACACCTTTGTCATCAGACCCATACTCAATCTCAAATGGCCGAGTATGGGTCTGAAAAATAACAGACATCAAAACTAACAAACTTTTATTGTAATGGCAATGGTATATAGTCATTTGAGACCTTCAAAACTAACAAACTGTGACATATTTTGGTATCAAGTCTTCACCAGAGACAAACAATTTATGATTTCATAGTAATTATATTGATAGTATCTGTAATGCCCCTTTTCTTGTAGCTATTGCGAAGGACTGATTTTTACCTGATCACATAGTTATATGGATTTTCAATGCCAGATTGGATGAAGTGTTCTAACTCTTGAGTTGTGTAAATAAAGGAGTTGCCTCCAAATGTAAATACGAAATAAATTCTTTGTCACTGGCATGTATTCTGACTCAGAGCCAGCAAGAAGAAGAAGAGGAGGATGATGAAGTTCACTATGCCACTGTGAAGTTCTCTCCGAACCGCCAACACAGTGTCTACTCCAATGTCGGAGTAGCTGGGCCCAGAAGACAAGAGGACAAAGAGGAGGAGGAAGTTGTCGTGTACAGTGAGATCAGCATCAGAGGTGTCCGTGCTGCCCAGAGGTGAGCAGAATTCACATTTGTGTCACTTTCATATAAACCTGGTTTATTCTTATTTATTTTATAACAACTCTTGAACTGTTTGCATTGGTTTATATGTCTCATATCTACACATTATTTATTTTTAATTCCCCCTTAGCACCAGACATCAGGAAACTGGGGAGGAATCGACTGCTGTTTACAGCACCATCAACAAAACCTACTGATCACGTGTTTACATCAGGTAGGTTGCTTGTTTATGTAGGTGACAACTGATTTAACATATTTAATCTATTCAGATGAGTGTGATTATAAAGAACTGAAACAACATTTTTTTAAACACATTTATAAGAGTTCACTTTATCTTCAGTCAATTAAAACAATCTGCGAAGGACTTTGATTGTCAACAGAATGTATTTTATTTTGTAAGCTTTAAAGCTTATTTCATATTGAAGCACAGACAACAACAGACAGATAAACCACAACAATGGGACGTTCAAGTAAAACAACAAACTATTTGTACATGCTTTCAAATAATCATAAACACTTATATAAACAGTGAGTAGAAGTTGTGCACTGTTGGAACAATGACGATCTATAAACTCGTCACATCCTTTTCTCTGTTCATGTCAGACAGCAGCTTCGGTACAGTTTGACTGTTTCGTGTTATTTTTATCCGTCCTCTGCGGTTTCATTTGTTTGTTTTTTGACGCTCATGACAGGTTCTTCCTCTTTCTTATTATTTCCAAACAGTAGTGAAAAAGCTAAATGAAATCAGTTCTCTTTTCCACCGTGAAAAAACAACTGTCGAGAAAAAAGAAGAAGAAACACTTCATAAAAACAATACACTGTTAAGCATTAGTTAAAAATACTTATTAATTACATAATTACAACATCAATGTTCAACATAACATACTGTAAGTTTTAGTAGTTTGTTAATCATTTACTAACACTTAAAAAACCTCATTAACCACTGACATCTCCTCAATAACTGGACTCTATTTGCTATAATACTTTATTTATAAATGAAAAAAGTTTAAAAACACATCAATAAGCACATTATAGATGAGTTTATTAATCCAGAATAAAACATTTAACTGGCTAGTATCAGTGTAGTAAGAATGCTTTATAAATGCTGAGTTTAATAGTGTGTGGTTATCATAGAGGCTTTTATCGTAGAGGTTAAACCTGTGGGTCACCAGGTGGTCGTTGTGTGGTTGTCACTCGGCGATAACACCTTTACAGGCGACAGCCTTCGTTCGACAGTTGGTTTGCAGCATCGTCGATGTTCTTGCATTTGGCCTGCAGGCTGGGTTTGCTGCAGTCTGTGGGCGACGGCCAGAGCTCCACCCACGTGTCCTTCCCCAACATGTAGATGTAGCTGATGCAAAGAGAGACGAGCGGAGTTACATTCAGACTGTTTAACAGCTGTGAGTATATTATTTACCGTAGTAGGGCTGTCAAAGTTAACATGGTAATAACCTAACCTAACCTAATAATGCAGTAATGCAAATTCTTTTTAAACGTTTAACCACACTATCATTTAATCCCTTCAAGGTGAAATTTCAATAGACAAAAAAGATAAACTATGGACAAATATTTCAATTGATTGACAGCCCTAATGTTTACTAGGAACACCAAGACAATCTAAAGCACAACAGTTTTGCCACTTTTCCTTTAAATAATGATAATAAACACAGTGCATCAACAGCCAGAGCAATAAAACAGGTAACTGTGTGGCTGACTGGTTTTCAGTATGTTTTAAGAGTTCAGTTTGAACCATCAGTAATTGCATTCAAAACTGAATGTTATGTAATCTTACCCGTTTGTTTCGGTGTCGACCTTCCACTGGTCGCCTTGGGGGCCTATGATGAGGTAGTGGGAGCCCGGCTGCAGGTTCAGCCCGTCGCTGCAGACTCCGTGTGACATGAAGAACCTACTCTGGCCGTCTCGAATCCCAGCCTCCACACCTGAGGGTGAATGAATGAATGAATGAATGAATGAATGAATTTATTTATTTAAAACAAGGACAATGCACAAAAAAACATTAATCTTGTAAAACAAGAAGAGATGCTTTGAGCCAGGTTATAGCAACAATTGCTAATTTCCGCCTGTAGTCCCTGGGCAGGTAAAGTGCTAAACAGATACAATATTAAGATTAATTGAAATAAGACATAATAACCATAATATTTAAAAAAAAAAATTGACAAAATGCACTAATAAAAGTAGGGAAACAAGAGTGCCAAATCATAAAGTGCACAGGGTGGAAACATGTGTTGCACAAATACACAATTAACCACAAGAATGCGCACGTGGGGACTGGGGTCAAGCGTGATTATGGCGACGTACTGTACTTCTGTGGTTTTCTACTAGTGTGTTTGTGTGTGTGTGTGTGCAGTGACCCACCCAGTTTTATCACTTGTGTGATTTCCATCTCGTACTTGTCGTAGTAACTGTGGCTCACATTCAGCACCTTCACCTTGAGAACTGAAGCACAAGAACAATACAGATGAATCCTCTCTGATGAGGTCGTACAGATGTTTACAGATGTTCATGGCCCAGGGAGGATGAATTATATTGTTCTTTAATATGCACATTATCTTACAAAATTGTAGAGAAAGTGTTAGAAATATGAAATGACTAAGTGATTCCATAACCTAAAAACTGTTGCTTTAAGACATTTAATAATACTAATACCGCTACTACTAATAATAACCCTACTACTGCCCAATAAATGATATGTATCATATATTTTCCTGTAGAGATTCATTATCAACAGGGTTATCTCAATTTTTTTTCTTCTTTTTTTTTCATAATTTATTTCAAAAGATGAAACTTTAATCTATTGTAGAAAGACTCTTTGCGTTTAAAACATGTGCATGAAATAAATTGTGAACAAGCTTTTAATGCCTTGTACATGTCTTTCGGAGTATTCGATTTTTGATTTTCATGACAACAGAGATGTTATCCTCATATAGAAACTACTGAGCAATCAGGACCTAAACCACATGTAGCGAGACAAAGAAACAGGAGCAGTTTTACAAAAACCACTGATGCTCTGCAGAGGTGGTTTTATGCAAGACTCTATTTAAACCTTCGCAGTTTGTCCTGTAGCAGGATGTAGGTGGAGTTTTAACCACTCATACTGAAAAATTGTTTGTCTGGAAATCACCCAGTGATGACTTGAGACTTTGGCTGACAGTGTGTGGGTGTGTGTATGTGGTTGTGTGGTTTATTTGTGTGTGTGTGTGTGTGTGTGTGTGTGTGTGTGTGTGTGTGTGTGTGTGTGTGTGTGTGTGTGTGTGTGTGTGTGTGTGTGTGTGTGTGTGTGTGTGTGTGTGTGTGTGTGTGTGTGTGTGTGTGCTTTCATACCATGGTGTAAGCTCTTGCAGGCAAACGTCTCTCTCTCTTTGTTTGGAAAGTCTTCATTGTCAGGTTGAGTGATGCAGCAGTCTCCTGGAGATGTGAGGAAAAGGAAAAAGAAAGCAGTGAACTAAAACTGAAAGTAACCGGAATCGACTAAAGTCTGATATTTCCGACCCGTGCGTCTCCTCACCCTGAGTACAGCGGCAGACGTTGTCAGTGCAGATGGTCTTGAGCTCCTCTTTGTCTTCTTTGGGGGAGTAGGTCCGAGTGCAGCGGCGATCTGACGGGACAAAGCCAAAGCAAAGCAGGGTGTGAGACCTCGAAATTTACTGAGGGGTCTAAGTGGGACTCTGTGGTCCAGGTCTGGGTCTCGTGTCCTACCCGGGTCGTAGTACTCGTAGACGGTGACTGAGGACGGCTGCAAGAGTCCGACTTTAAATCTCTGCTGCAGCCTGAAGATCAAGATGTCTGGCTCTCTGTGCGCCACCTGAGGAGGTGACCGGAGAGGTTTGTTTAGCAACAGCACAGCCAATGAGAACGATTAAAGCTCAGGCTGCAGGTATTTGTTGGTGGAGATGCATTTAAACTGGGAAACTGGAAGTTAGCAGTCACATATTTCAACTGGAAGATGGATTTCTGAGTCGAAAAGTCATGACAACCTCACCATTTCTGACCAAAAAAAATCCAAGATGGCTGCGATGGATGTGTTGCTACTATACACAAAATAATAGTCATAATGATAATTCAATAGAGCACATTGTGGGTTTAATGAAAGAAAAGGAATAAGTTGCCTCCTCTTGTAACAGGTTTCACTCAGTTGTCCAGATTAATTGATTTTCCAATAAGAAACATTAATACAATATGAAGAAACCAGTTTTTCAAAGAACAACAACAAATTGAAAATTTACAACAAGAAGCAGTGAGTCACTCTGGTGTCGTTACCTTGAACACGTGGAGGATCAGAGAGCCTCTGTCGCTCAGGTTATCAACAATCTGGAAGTTATTGATGTAGCGGTCCACTTTGTTTGACAACTGGAAACAAACACACATACATATACAGATTAATTTAGCATCCCTAACTTTTATAACCCTTATATTAAAGCTCCATACAGTATAAAGGTAGATGTTTGTGTTAAAGCTCCATACAGTATAAAGGTAGATGTTTGTGTTAAAGCTCCATACGGTATAAAGGTAGATGTTTGTGTTAAAGCTCCATACAGTATAAAGGTAGATGTTTGTGTTAAAGCTCCATATGGTATAAAGGTAGATGTTTATGTTAAAGCGCAATATGGTATAAAGGTAGATGTTTGTGTTAAAGCGGCATACGGTATAAAGGTAGATGTTTGTGTTAAAGCTCCATACGGTATAAAGGTAGATGTTTGTGTTAAAGCTCCATACAGTATAAAGGTAGATGACCATGTGTAGTGTGATTATAAAGCAGCTCTAGGTTCTATATATGAATACTGTGAAAGTATCAAAGCCTCAGTTCACAGAGAAATGCACACAGCCTCTATTCAGAAACTGAGCCTTAAAACCAGCCGTCAGGACTTCCTGTCACTTTGTGATGTCACAACAAAGCCCCGCCCCCTCACCACCTGGACCCAAACATCCAACACCTGCCGGATTTGGTCTCCTTAGGATTTAACTGGCTTTTTGTTTGTTTGTTTGTTTGTTATTTACCTGAAACCATGCTCTATTGTTATTGGATCACTCTGAAATCAATCAGCCAATCAGAAGACAGGCTCAGAGCCTCCTGTCTTCTGACTGGCTGACACGAACCAGTTGTTACCAGAGCTCCAGAGTGAAACTGAGCGAGGAAATTTTGATCTTTAAAGCCACAAGTGTGTAACAGCGACATTACAGTTCAAATGTTTGTTTTTTCCAAAGTAGAAACAAAATAACTGATTCTTTTTGTGCTTTTGGACTCTTGAACAGTACAACAACACTGATCTTTGTCTGTGTGTGTTTTCAGATGTGGGTTTATTACCAGCTCCAGGTCGGAGTTTTCTGGGGTGAAGCCAGTGGGCAGGCTGACGTCCAGGACCACCATCCTGACATCTCTGGGTCCTAAAGCTCTGTGAGACGAAGGGAGAGGACGTCAACAGACAGAACAGGAAGGGAGCTTCAGTCACACACAACACATAAGACACAGGAAATATGACATTTATCATCACTAAGACATTTGTTGTCTTCCCTGTGCTGTTTGAATATTTAAAAGTCAAACAGGTTCAACGCCCTGAAGAAACATGTAAGGCGGTGATAATGACTCACCTCACTTTGATAGTCATCTGATAGGTCTTTATTGCATCTGCTGGTGGTGCTTCTGTTACAGGACAGAGACAAAGAAACTATTAAAATCGGGTTTACTTGATTAATAGTTCATACCTTTATGCATTATTTTTCATTTTTACCAGTTATTCTATGTTTTCAGATGTGATTGTTTTGTCTTGATCTAAATTTTGTAATTGCTGTTTTCAAATGGTCTGTATGAGTAAAATTTATATCATTACTCAGTTATGTCACAGTATTGTATTTTTTTTATTTTAGGTCATTAGTAATAATAATGTAATAATCTATAGAAATCAATTGAAGATATTAGGTATCTGTTGTAACATTTAATATGAATTTTTAAAAATCTTAGAAATATTTTCAGGTTTTGTTTGTTTGAAACTTTTCTCCCTTAGTCAAAATTGACCTGATCGATTTTATTATTTATAAAACAGTATGAAATTATTATTTAATAAGTGCATTACAATTTTTAAGTCAACTTCAGTCCTATTCGTTACCACGTCTTTTACACTGTCTTTTGGACTTGTATGGTCAATAGACCTCATTAAGTGTCATTAAATCAAGGATTATATTGGCCGACTGTAGCAGAGTGAAGAACTGAAGTGAATAAAACTCTATAATAGTGGAAATTAATCACATTCACAAATGGTAGTAATTATGGGTGTGCACCTTTACAATATAAGACAATTCAGTACGTATCTTGATACATAGGGTACGATACGAGTCAGGAACAGTGCATACAGTATGGTTCATTTTTTATGGTATGATGCAATCTGATTCCTTGTTAAAAGTAGACAATTGCTTGACATTAAGAATTAACATATGTCGGTACTATAAATGTGGCATTGCTTGCCTTCCAACAGATGTATCCATTTATCTTTTGACATGTAAACTCAGAAACATGTCATTCTTAATAGCATAACATGTTGCACTGTAAGAACTTCACAAAGCCCCTCTATCTGACAATGAAAAACAAACAATGTGAGCAATGTTCCAGTAAATATATGCTTGTTTAATAAACCACCTATGTTTTCGCCTGTGTGTGACTCACTGAATACCCTAGTTTGTAAAATATGACTCCTTAACTTCTGGTTGGGGCTTTAAGTTTACTCTTATTATTAGAAAGCATCTACACTGCCGGAAAAAACAAGAGCGGTGAAAAGCCATCAGCTTAAAAACAATTAAATGATGTCAAAGTCTTTAACTATATTTTAAAAGTATAGTTTCCTAAAGGTAGTTTAAATGTCATTGTTTATGTGACATTTGGTGCATTTTCTCCATTTAAAAGCAACAAGTCGAGTTACCACTGGATTCCTCGATTGCGACGCTGAGCTCAAAGTGCTGGCACGGCCTTTTCTCATCCACCTCATGCATTTGGTTGTAATGGGTCACCACCTTGGATTAAAAATTAAATAACGTCATTACTTATTTATACACCAGTCATGTCAGTCATGTTCATGATACAGAGTCCTGTGATCGTACCTCCACTATTCCCTGTCCGTTCCCTCGAGCCCGCACCAGCAGTTCAGCGTCAGCGGGCATCTACACAACGCAAACAGCTGTTAGCTGCGCAAATCTGAACTTCATAACACACTCAGCTACAACTTCAATAACAATGGACTTCAGGCTCCTCTCAAGGCCTCACCTTGGATGTACGAGCCACGTAGGCGGTGCCGGTGTCGAAATGGGCGTCGATTTGAGTACGTCCAGGTATCTTGATGTCCACGTCCAGACTAACATCATCAGGGGAGGGTCTCTTAATGAGGTACTCGGACAGCGCGTGGAGCACCACCATGGTGGACTGGGAGGCGAAAGAGAAAGAAAAGAAATTTCATCAAGGGCTGTTTAATATCTCATAAGTCAAACAGAACATTTAAAGTGACATTTCCCAAGTATTTATGATCTTGTCATCAAATGTATCATGTAGTTTGTGTATAAAAACTAGCAGTTCCCCAACATTTCAATCCATCAGACTAGAATCACCTCCTTATGGTCGTCTGCTTCTGTTACTCAGACTAGCTCTCTTTTTGTGCAGTCTGATAAAATATGAAATGCTTGTGTGAAATCGTTTCACTATTGCTGTGTGATGTTGTCAGTCATGGCTAAAAAGGGTTTTGTGAACATTTGTACCAAATTTGAGGAGATTCCCTGAAAACGCTCCGTTCCTGAGATACTGCATTCAAGCAGAAGTAAGCAGAATGTTTGTGTTAATATAAGTCTTAAATAGTTCTATCTTCCGACAGCAATCACTTATATAGAGTGTTTGATCCGAAACACGGGTCTGTCAGTCACTCTGCTCTGCTGTAAGCCGAGGAGAAAACTTTACTTGTATCCTACAGCCTTTATCCAATGAGGAGAGAGAACGGTAAAGGGGCCAAAACGACCGGATCGCTTACTTCTGCTTTCACAAAGACAAAACTGTTTTGTGTAAGGCCACGCTGGCCCTGACCTTTGACCTTTGGCTACCAAAATGGAGTCAGTTTATCCTTGAGTCCAAGTGAATATTTGTGCCAAATTCAAGGAAGTTACTTGAAGTCTATTTGGAAATATTGTGCTCCTAAGGGCAAAACCAGGTTTCGTGAGGTCGACACCCACGTTGATCTTTGATTCTTGAGTCCAAGTGAATGTTCGTTCCACATTCAAAGAAGTTCATATGGAAGAAATTTAAAGATGATGAATGGAAGGATAACACTGAAAACCATCCAAAAAACAAAAGTGTACAGTTTGTGATCACATATTGTGATTCTATCAAACTGAAGTTGGTGCAAAACGTTTTGATGCAGCTGAAAGATCTAGAACTTTCCATAAGAGGAAGGAATGAACATCTGTATAGCAACATCAGGCCGGCCCATCTATCAGACATAAAGCAGGTAAAAAAAACAGCTAGATTATCACACCTGGGTGGGCCCGAAGCCGCCGCCTCTTCTTCGCTGGCTGTTCAACCAGTTGAAAGGCGCGGCTGCCTCCTGTATGCGTCCCATCTTCACCAGAGCCAGCAGGGCGTAGCCGGTCGCCTCCAAGGTGAAAAATTGGTTTTGACGGTCGGGCCAGTGGGTGCCACCTGGTGGAGAAGAACCACACACCGTCATTCATTCACCACATCACAATGTTGTCTATTCTTATCATCAACTACACCCTCGTTTGTTTACTTTTAGCAACAAAATTAGACTGAATCCACATCAAACCTGGAGCTGCTGCTCTGAGTAAAACAGTTGGCAGGGTGGAAGGTTGAGTCAGAGCCAATGCGTACGAGGCGATGGCCACCGTGTACGGCCTCCTCCCCGGCTTTGCCAGTGCTCTTGTCAGATATCCAGCTGTCTTAGTCATGGCATCCTTACAGGACACAAAACACAAATTTTATGGATTAAATGACAGCTTGACACATTCAGGCCTCTCGCTGTTTTTGTTTTTCCTCCTGTTTATTACCTCCAAGCTCACGCCTGGATCACTGCATTGAATCCTGGCCTGCTTGGCCTCAGCCAGTGCTATGAGGATGAAGGCTGTCAGGGTTATTTCTGGATCGTCGCCCTTGTGACCGCCCTGGAAAACACACACAGGAAATAAAGGGTTTTATTAAATCTTGAATCCTCCTTGACCTTTGACTACAAAAATCTAATCAATATATCTTTGAATTTGACTTCTACCAAAGACATTTGAACAAAGTCTCTCAAGGCATTGTGGAGATATTGCATTGCATGCTAGGCCAAAGCTGTACGTTGTGAGGTCACTGTGACCCCGACCTTTGACCTTTGGCCACCAAAATCTAAGCAATTCACCCTTGAATCCTAGGGAATGGTTATGCCAAATTTGAATCAGTTTTGTCAAGGTGTGACTGTGGTATCGTATTGTATCATATCGTATTGTAACATCCATTAATTGAAACAGGAGCAAGAAGATTTGAGCAAAGATGAAAGAAAGAAATGTGTGTGTGTGTGTGTCTCACCGTCATTGTGGTGCTGTAAACTGGGTTTGACTCTATGAAAGTTCCCGCTCGGTATTTGTGCTGCAGCAGGTAGAGCAGAGGGTCACACACTTGCTGCTTGTCGACGCCGACGATGGTGTAAGCCATGGAGAACACCTTCACCACGTACGCCGTGATCCTGATAATCAGATGAGTCTGCGTTAAGTCACTTATAAACTTAGTCACTCTTAGTCACCTTTAAAAATTGTTTTTCTTTGGCATATCTGGAAAATCTGGCACAATAACATTGTTCAGTTGTGGAATATTAGATCGGCTCTTTCTTTTAAACCAGGTACTGTATCTTCACACGCCTGTTCTTACAAAACTGAAAACCCAAATAACTAGAAGTGTTCATAGTCTTGATAAAAGAATGATTCTGATAACACAATCTTTTATGAACATTTAATCTTCTTGTTTCTGATTTGAAATGTAATGTTACTCCTTGACAGTACCATGTACTTGCACCTTCCCGTCTGTAGGGGGGATAGGAGCCGTCGTTTCTTTTGTATGCAAGCTGGTTCTCATAGCCTGAAAACACAAAACACCACATAATAATCCATCCATCCATCCATCCATCCATGTTGTAGGTATTTGTCTGCCTCATCCATTTGTTGTTTTCTCTCACCTCTCCTGATGTAGCCGACGGCCTCCTCCCTGCGCTGCACCCCCACGCTCTGCCAGGTGTTGGTTCGATCCAGGTAGAGTGTCGCGATGACCGGCAGAGTCATTCTGGCCAAGTTCTGCTCCACACAGCCACCGGGCATCCGGATGAGAGACGCCAGAGAGTCGTCACTAATGGAGTTATCAATGCTGTCTGCCAACAGGTTGCCTGGGGACGAAAAGGTGAAATCAAGAATCGCTCTATCCTGTAAAGGTTAACCTTTAATCCTTATCGCGGTTCTGCAACAGAGTCACTGACCTCTGACACTCATGAATGCCTCTGGAGAAGAGTTTGGCACAATTGACTCCAGTTTGGCGGGTCTGATACGAACTGTGTGTGAACCTGTAGTGAAGGTGAACAAAGCCATTATATAAGACTTGATGACAACCTCTGCCAGACCTGAGGAGGATCCAAGCCAATCCAATTTCCTCTAAAGATGTAGCCAAAAACCAAAAAGTATCCAATGAGGATCAGCTGTGGAGGGAAATGCTTTGAGGTCAGAAAGGAATGACCAGACTAATTTGATTCCTTTTGTGGCAAGGTGAAGAGGGCCCGGGCGGGGATTGAACCCACACCTCCCGGGTGAGAGCCATGCGTGCTTGCCAGTCACCCAAAGGGACATCCTCTTGGCCAAGTAAATGGTCTGTATTTACGTAGCGCTTTACTATAGTCGCTATAGTGACAGGACCACCACTGTCACACTTTCATTCAGCCAAAGGGCCAATGGTGTAACTTCATCACTCAGTCAGTCAGTGACAACCACATTTCTTTTATTGTTTTATGGAGTTGACCCTGTTGTCGTGGTCCAGCCAAAACACCAGGCCAACTGCTGGTTTGAGTAAAAGAAGTTCTTGACTATGCTTATACTACAGGTGTTTCTGCCTTTTAGAAAATGTCGATCTTTAGTATCTTTTGCTTGAGGTTTGATTTTACATCACACAATCACAATTTTTGGAAAGGCACTAAACATTTCCTGCTGAGTAGAGAGTAGAGAGGGTGGGACAAGCAGTTGACAGGAGATAATAATTGGAAATCATGCAACGCTCCAATCATCCTTACCTCCATGAGCAGATGGATCCAACACCTCAGTGACAACTTCAGTCTTTTGCACTCCTTCCATCTGTTTTTTATCAAAAACAACACATACATTATATTCATCTGGTTTGATCTCAAATTGCACTTCAATGTTGTCTATAAAAAATAGTTCTGGGACCATAGTAGTACTGCAAGATTCAAGGAATATTAGCTTGCCAGCGGCCATCTCTGTAGATGATATTTTTTATCATCATCCGTCACTCACCACCACTCGTAGGGGTTTCCGGATGCGGTCTCCTCCCCTCTCGTCGGCCGCCAGCACAGTCACCTCTAGCACAGGCCTTCCCACCACCAGTGGGACGATGGTGTAAGGCACCGCTACAGAAGAGCCGGCCTGAACCTGCACCTGCTGTATGTGTTTGGTCTTAAAGGCCACGCTGCACATGCCTTCTGTCTTCGTCAGTATCACCCTCACCTGAGCAGAACCAACCACAATACAATCAACGGTGTTGCTAGATTTTTTCATTGTTATTATTTAACAGCATCAATTGAGCTATTTGTAAGTTTTGCTGTTGCTGCAAAGCCAGTTTTAGCATTAACAGCGCTTCACTTACTGGTCTTTGCAAGAGCTTTGGGGATCACAGCACTTACAAGACAAGAGGTTATAATACACCCTGTGAGCAGCGGTACTTGCTCAGGGCAGACTGGACACTAAAGTGACTTGGTATCGGAAAGCGACAAGAGCCAGAGGCTACCTGGTAAGCATGCTAACTTCGGTAGAACAATTTAAGTGATAGATACACATAGACTGGTATATAAACAGCTGTTGATGCTGGTGTTAGCCATGTAGCAATAGCAAAACTTACAAATAACTTGACCCTGCTAGATTCAATTCAATGAAATTGTATTTGCAGAGCGCCAAATCATAATCCACATTATCTAAAGGCACTTAACAGGGTAAGATATCTACTAGTTGCATTGTTTAATTGTGGCTAGCTGACCGACAAACATTACAGAAACTGGCATGGTACTTTGTACGGGCGATCGCAAACACACGTTTGTGGAAACTGTTGCTTTACTTGTGATTTCCAGACTTGTCTTCATTTATTTGCTTTTACTGAAGTGCTATGACATTTGGTACTGGTAGGGTTGCAAAATTCCGGGAATTTTCAAAGTTGGAAACTTTCCATGGGAATTTATGGGAATATATGGAAATTAACGGGAATATATGGGAATAAACGGGAATAAATCTGAAATTTACAAAATTTAAGGTTGGCCCTTAACAGGGAACTTAAATATAGTTGGGGGAAATATATTGTAGCATAATATTGGCTAAAACAACCAGATTTAATGCAAGGCTATTCTATTCCAGGCTATTCCTCAATCACATGCACACTGCTTACTTTTTTTTATTTTGGGGGGGGGGGGGGGGGGGTAGTAATATTTTACTCAACATTCATCATGTTTTTGTTATTCAGTAAAAAAAAATTGGTTGTTCATGCAAGAATTAAAAGTTGATAAAGTTCTACTAAATAAATCTGTTGAAATGTCGTGTTTTTTAATTGTATTATTTTGCATGGATGTCTGTTTATGACAAAAAAAAATTACATTTATGTTTGGATATGATACAGCTTGTTTAAATTACCCCCAATTTCCAGTTAATTCCCATAAATTCCCAATAATTCCTATAAATTCCCATAATTCACATACATTCCCATAATTCCCCTGGAAAGTTTTCAATTTGGAATATTTCCAAAATTCCCCAGCTTAACTTCCCATGGAAAGTTTCTGGAAATTTACTGGAAATTTTCCGCCCCTTTGTAACCCTAGGTACTGGTATCCACAGTGTTCAAAAGGATAAATGCTAATGACTTAATATTTTCAGACATTTGTAGTAGATTTCAATTTGATTTATTTCAATTACGCCAATAACCAACATAATTATCTTAAAGCAGAAGTAAGCGGAATATTTGTGTTAATATAAGTCTTAAAGCAGAAGTAAGTGATATATTTGTGTTAATATAAGTCTTAAATAGTTATATCTTCCGACAGCAATCACTTACATAGAGTGTTTGGTCTGAATCACGGGTCTCTCAGTCCCTCTGCTCTGCTCTGAGTCGAGGAGAAAACATTTATCGTATCCTACAGTTTTTATCCAATGAGGAGAGAGAACGGCATGCAGGGCTGTGTGTGCAGCCAAGGGACGCCGTGAATGTGGCGACGTAGGGACGAGGACTGTTATGGTGCGTTCAAGGAAACTCGTTTTTTTCCGACCTGTGAAGTCGTACCAGTTCGATCTGGTACATAGACTGTACAAAAAGACGTACTGGTACGATTTCACGGGTCGGAAGTTACGAGTGGCCGTTATAGTGACTTTCACTGGTAAAACAGGTCGGAAAAACACGAGTGGGTTGCCTGGAACGCTACAAAGTCGTAAGTTGTGACTTGAAGCTGTAATTTATGATTTCAAAAGCCTGCCTGGAACGCAGCATTAGCGAAAACGACCGGATCACTCACTTCTGCTTTAAATAGTTATATATTCCGACAGCAATCACCTATATAGAGTGTTTGGTCTGAAACACGGGTCTGTCAGTCACTCTGCTCTGCTGTAAGCCGAGGAGAAAACTTTCCTTATATCCTACAACCTTTATCCAATGAGGAGAGAGAACGGCATAAAGGGGCGGTCCTCTCAGTGTGTGCAGCCAAGGGATGCGCGTGAATGTGGTGACGTAGGGACGAGGGCGGGGACTGCTAACTCCATCCGATGACAGGAAGTTAGCCAAAACGACCGGATCGCTTACTTCTGCTTTAAGGCATTTCACAAGGTAAGATAAAGATTTCATGATATTATACAAAGGAGGTTCTGAGAGAGATGTCTCTCTTCTCCTGAGGATGCATCGTAATGACTATGGTCAAAATTTCAACTTGTCCACATCTTTGGTTTAAGGCATTCACATTGGCCTCAGCTGCACTTTGTGTTAATGCAAACACAACAAACTAAGCCACTGATCAAAGTAAACACACCAAATGCAATCTGTATACGTAGATGTATTTATTGAATATCTCTAAGTGAAGTAACTGTTTATGAAGGTTTATTCTCTTACGTTTAAGTTGATGGTGTCGTAGTTGTGGATCACAGCTTTAATCTCGATCTGTTCGTTCCTTGCTACTGAATATGGCAGCTTCAGGTCCACGAAAAAACGCTTCCACACTCTCACGTTGTAAGGCTCAGCCACGCAGAAACCTACAGAAGCCGAGGAAGAAAAGACAAGTTTATTTGTACAGCCCATTTTTACAAAGAGTTTGTCTCAAATGGGGGTGGTTACTTGCACGTTTGGGATTGTGCATGTGTGTTTGTAACACTTCTGTTGTTTAGAGTTAAACCCGCAGATTTTGCACATTTTTGCAAAGTGAAAACAATTTGGTTGCAGAATGGAAAGTCAACAGATTTATCATGATTTCATTGGTTCTACTTTTTCAACTACAGTTTCAACTTTTAATCAAAGATCAAGTCAGTCAAATCCAGCTTGTTTTTAATCACTTATTTTTGCCACCAGAACTGACTTTAACTCATTAGATTATAATATAATATAATATAATATAATATAATATAATATTATTTATAATTATATATATAAGATTACATTTTTCAAGGAAATACCCAAAACAAAAACAAATGTTTTTGTGGCACAAAAAAGTTCAAAGCTTCTTGACTTTAGAAGTTGTTAAGACAGCTATCGGTTAAATTTGTGTAAATGAGGTGAGCTTGTTTGGTTTATTGTTACGTGAATATCACTTGATTCAGACATTATTACAAATATATGTAGGCTACTGTTAGCTTAGCATTAGTCCAGGTCTGTCTTCCTACCTGTTTTAGGCGATCCGCTGATGGCCAGAACTCCCCACTGTGTGATGCTGTCAGGAAAGGTCTTAGGTGGAATGGTCATAGAGGCCAACCTGTTGATGAGATTATTAATGTCTGTGTTACATCCCGTCCATGTTTTGTCTCACATGATGAGATGGTCTGGTGTTTCCATCTGATGGATGTGGAACACCAGGGTACTATAGTGATTGTATATGCCTCCAAATAGAAACCAGGACTAATAAGGACCCATGAAGCTGGGCCAATAATTTACAGCTCTTTATGGATCTACAAGTTGATACACAACATGATTGAGGAACCATTTTTCCTGTAGAGATGAATCTCGAACTCAACCAAATTGAGTCACCTGCTGTCAAAGTCATAGTATTTTATTTTAGGATAATTCATTCTAATCTTTCATTCATTTCTCCATTGATTTATTAATTTAATTTGACCCTTTTCCATGCCAATTTGCATTCCATCTGCCCTCAGACCAATAAAAAAATGAAAATATACTACTATAAATAAAAAAAGCTTGAGACAAAACTTATAATCTTCTACTCACCCGTCTCCATCCACCTTGGTGGGCAGCTTGAAATCGTTCCACAACCATGAGTCGAAGAACTTGGAACGAACGTACACGTCATCTTCGTCCTGGAAGAGAAGGTCGTCCTCCTCCTCTTCCTCGCCCTCCTCTTCCACCGGCATGCGTGCTGGTGAGTGCGCTACTGTTACCATCATAGTTTCAAATCTAGGTTGCAGATCTACCATAACGGACTTTATAGGTGTGTCTTGGCTGCGACCTCCTGTTGGGTGAAGACATATTATATGTGATTAGCAATAGTACCAAGGTGTATATCATTACTTTTGTTATTGAGATAAAAAAAGTAAGATTACATATGTTGCAACTTGTGTCGACTGTTTAAATATTTGTGCCTATATTTACATTTAATGTGCTGTTAATAACGTTATTGCTGTGTCCAGTTTGGCTTTTTGTGACATCCGTAGTTGTCTCTAGTGGACGATTGTTCATCTTTCCTGAGTTGTTACATTTTTTAAATGGTTTAATGACTTATCGAGGAAAAAGAAGTGTTGATATTATGAACGTAAAAATGTATAATTTATATGTATGTGTGTATAATTAACAACTGCTATAATTGTGTGCATTTTCTGCACAAGTAAAACTTGTAACATCATAATAAAATCTGCATCGTAGACATGGTAAACATGACATTCCTACACTGAATTTGAAAGTATCCTGTCAGAACATTTGAAGTTATCTTTTGAGCTGGTGAGGTGGAATTATGGTACTTACGCGAATAGACTCGTCGTTCACCAAATTCCCTTACAGAGTGACGTCCGAAGGCAACAATGGGGATCTTGGGGGCAGTTGAGGTGGTGGGGGCAGCTGTGGTTGTGGGTGGCGGGGTGGTGGGTATTGCAGTGTCATATACCTGGCTCCTGAAGGTGGCGCAGCAGTAGCGGAAAGCCAGGATGCACTCCCGGCCCTCGGTGATGTAGAGGGAGCGGCGTGTGCAGGAGTAGGGCATGCGGATCTCCCTGAGGCCGTCCTTACAGCAGCGCTGCTCCAGCTTCTCCTGGTAGTGACTCTCTGGAGACAGGGGGAAGTAATCACTGTTAGCGATGAGTCAACCAACACTTTCTTCTTAGGAATTAATTAAATTAGTGTTTGATGCAAAATGGGTCACTGGGAGTGGTAGACTCACACAGCATCATCGGTTATCCGTTATCACTATTTTATTATGTTCTATCAAAGGGATAGTTCAACATTTTGGCAAATTGGCCCATTGCCATAATCCCTATAGTCATAGCAGTAGGTTCGTTACCTTTAATTGTCGGTGCAAGCTATTTTTAGAATGGCGGAGCAGAGCCGCAAACTGCTCAGAGCTACGCTACGGAGGTTAATGGGATTTCTTGGTTTCCCTCATCAAACTCTTCATATACAAAATCCAACAACTCTGTCTCATAACTCATAACTTTCCGTTGTTATCTCATAATGGTGAATGTGCAGGTCACAACTTGTCCATGAGAGCGTTTTGGAGTTGTTGGATTGCGTACAGTATTTGATGAGTTTGATGAGGGAAACCAAGAAATCCCATGAGCCTCCGTAGCGTAGCTCTGAGCAGCTCACGGCTCTGCTCCACCATTCTAAAAATAGCTTGCACCGACAAATAAAGGTAACGAACCTACTGCTAACTAACTATCCCTTTAAGTTCTCTATAACGGGGTGGGCTTCTTCTAGTGACTGGTGGGTGAACAAGTGTTTGCCACAGACCGACACGGACCAAAGTCTCAGCCCCACACACACTCACCCAGCTGGGCTTTACGCTGCAACAGGTCAGCAGAGCGCCTCCTTCTGGCACTGCCTTGACACTGCAGGGCTGAGGAAAAGACAGGAGTGACCATGAGCTATTGACTGAAAAATATTGACATTCAGCCTTGCATACGATCCACTGCTCAAAATATACTGCTTTCATTTGGCTTCAGTGCTGCACTCTTCATTATTCACTGTTTGTCCAGGGACATAAACCACCTATAACAACTTCTATGCAAACACACAGTTACACTGTACATTGTCTGGGATCAGTTTTGACCCCGGCATTGGAGGTGTAGAGCAGTCCTGCATCTTTGAACACCCCCTTGGCGTCTTTCCCTCCCCCGTGGGTGCAGCCAATGTCTCCCTGCTCAACTGTGTTCCATATCTGAGAAAACATGGGGATAAAAGGGACATGTGGGGTTTTTTTAATGAAAACTTGGGTGATTGGTGCAGAACTACAGAACAACACAATTATCTGTGTTTTTCTTTGCAGAATTCATCAACAGCAACGAAAGTGAAACAATGAAAGTATGAAGCAGGTTCGCGTTGGATTGGATACCCACAAAACTCACACACCTTATTTTGTGTGAGTCTGTCCTTTTTTAGGAGGAAGACTGCGTTGTCCACGGCCACCAGGCTGACCCTTGACCCTGGGTCACCTCTAATTCGTAAATTAAAGCTCTCCCCGGGTTCGTAATCTTTGGCTCTGTCGCTCGCTGGCCCGACTTTAAGCTACAACACACAGAACACAAGGAACAGGAAACTAAACAAACAGATCGGTGTTGATTACATTGGGGAAAAGTGATGCTGAGCACTCACCCCTCCTACACAGGAATCTACCACATCCATCCAGATGGAGTCCGACACCACCTCTTCCAATCCGGCCCAGGGGATGGTGTAAAACGCCACGACCCGGAACGATGGCATCAGGTCTGCAGTGACTGTCACAGGAATGCTGGTGACCGTTTGATCGACCACGCCCAGTCGCTTCGCATCGACGATCTCGCCCTTACTGATAACCTGAGAGGGAAAGGACAAAGTCACGATCAGTATACTTTCTTACAGGTTTATTCCCGTGTGTGTTGACTCTCGTCTCACCAGGTAGGTGATGTGTTTGATGAAGTCTCTGTGCTTCTTGTCTGCAGTGTTGATGGTGAGCTGCAGGGACACCGACTCTCCTAGAGACACTTTGTTGGTCCCTGCAGAGATGTACAGGTAGTTTCTACGATCCGCGTTATAGGCAACATACGGCTGAATGGTGACGTGTTGTCTGGCCTGCTGCTCTGGTCTCAGACCATCCTGGTTGGTCTCCACCTGGAAAACAGACACAACAGTCATCTACAAACACCTCACAGTCACATGAAGGTAAAACAACAACAATACCAACACACAAGAATCTTTTAATGCCCCAGATCTCATCATTTATCTGAGAGCACTGTTCAAACTCATAAAGAGACACAATAGACTTTGTGTTTTTGGCAGAAAAAAAATCCTGCAAATGGATGAAGCATGAAAAACTGTTTGCAAATACAAGGACAATAAAAAACTTCAATATTATAAGGTAAAAGTGAAGGAGCAGAGTGTGTTTGTACTAACAGTGATGGTTTGTGGTAGTTGATCGTTGGGCATGTTGAAGACAGTGCGGGTGGAGCCAGAGGAGACGACCAGCGGTGAGTCCTGCAAATTCACCTTAACCTTGACGTTGTGGGCCGGGGAACCGTCATGGAGGCTCACCTGGATCTGGAGAGAGAGAGAGCGAAGGACCCACAAGAGCTTAAGAAGAAGAAGAAAGCACCCCTATATGACAGTCTTACATTGAAATACAGAGGGATACATCCATCCACCCACTACCCATCCATCCACTAAATCATCCATCCATCTACTAAATCATCCATCCATCCATCAATCCATCCATCCATCTACTAAATCATCCATCCATCCATCAATCCATCCATCCATCTACTAAATCGTCCGTCCATCCATCCATCCATCCATCCATCCATCCATCCATCCATCCATCTACTAAATCATCCATCCATCCATCCATCCACTAATCAATCCATCCATCCATCCATCCATCTACTAAACCATCCATCCATCTACTAAATCATCCATCCATCCATCCATCCATCCATCCATCCATCCATCCATCCATCCATCCACTAAAATTTAGTGGATGGATGGATGGATGGATGGATGGATGGATGGATGGATGGATGGATGGATGGATGATTTAGTGACTAAATCATCCATCCATCCATCCATCCATCCATCCATCCATCCATCCATCCATCCATCCATCCATCCATCCATCCACTAAATCATCCATCCACCCATCTACTAAACCATCCATTCATTCACCCATCCTTCCATCTACTAAACCATCCATTCCTCCCATCCATCCATCTACTAAATCATCCATCCATCCATCCATCCATCCATCCATCCATCCATCCATCCATCCATCCATCCATCCATCCATCCATCCATCCATCCACTAAATCATCCATCCATCCATCCATCCATCCATCCATCAAATCATCCATCCACCCATCTACTAAACCATCCATTCATTCACCCATCCTTCCATCTACTAAACCATCCATTCCTCCCATCCATCCATCTACTAAATCATCCATCCATCCATCCATCCATCCATCCATCCATCCATCCATCCATCCATCCATCCATCCATCCACCCACTAATCCATCAATCCATCCATCCATCTACCCATCCATTCATTTATCCACCCACCTACAAATCCATCCATTCATCCATCCATCTACCCATCCATTCATTTATCCACCCACCTACAAATCCATCCATCCATCCATCCATCCATCCATCCATCCATCCATCTACTAAATCATCCATCCATCTACCTACCCATCCATCCATCCATCCATCCATCCATCCATCCATCCATCCATCCATCCATCCATCCATCCATCCATCCATCCATCCATCCACTAATCCATCCATCCATCCATCCATCCATCTACTAAATCATCCATCTACTAAACCACCCATCCATTCATCCATTCATCCATCCATCTACCCATCCATTAATTTATCCACCCACCTACACATCCATCCATCTACACATCCATCCATCCATCCGCCAACCCAATCCACCCCGCCCACCAACCAGGTATCCAGTCGGTCACAGGGGCCAACATAGACGATCAACCACCCACCCACACACACACATTCAAACCTACAGGTAATTTACAGTCACCAATCAATCCACAGTGCATGTGTTTGACTGAGGGAGGAAGCTGCAATCATGTGTGATCTTTTTTAATTGGGAATTTGTGTTTTGTTTGGGGTTTTTTTTAAGAGAAAAAATAAATATATTTGAAAAACTGTATTTAGTTGCCTTTCATGACAAAATGAAGAATGCAAACAGACAAACGAAAAAAATGAAGCAGCCAGTGAAACACAGCCCTCTGTTCTCACCGCTAGGTCGAAGGGCAGGCCGGGTTTGAAGTATTTTGCTGTGTCTCTGAAGGTTATGACATAGGGTGACTCCACGATTTTAATCCCACTCTTTTCAGCTTCAACCAGGTCACTGCCTGTAGAGGAAAAACACAGAGGTCATAGAAAAGTAAATAACCAATGACCTGAGTCATTTCGAGACTAAAAAAAAGGGATTTTCTGTGTTGCAGGGGAGAGATTACACATCTGTAACATTCTGTTGGGAAAAAATAAAGATTTTAACGACGTCCCCGATGATTCCCCGAGTTGTGACACAGAGGAAAGTCAGAGCTTCATATTTGAGCTGCTGCAGATGATCATCCATTGATCTGTCCGAGTTGTGTTGTGTCCTAACAAACTCAGGCCTGATTACGACACATTGGGAAGTTTGATCTTTTCAGGCCGTGCAAACAAACCAGACTGAACAAACATCACAGGAGGTGGTTTCATAATAGATAAACTAACTCATGAAGAGCAGTATCATGTTTCTATACTACATGTGTCCCAATAAGTGATTGATTTTATTGATGGGAAATCGCCTGCCTTTATGTGCAGTCTGCGCTTATCTGCGTTGTTTTTCCATGTATACTCTCTCCCTGCACCCTTACGGTCTGTTGGCTCCATTGACACTTTCAGAAAACAACTCAAAACTCATCTGTTCAGAAAAGCATTTGACTAATGTCTATTTACCCTTGCATCTTGTTGTTCTTGAAATGTCTCTTTTATTTTGTGATTGTGCTTTTGTATAAAGTGTATGCATTATATACTGTTTTTATTCATGTGTCCATTATCTGGATACACAACTGTCTTTCTGACTCTCTGTGTAAAGCACTTTGTGACACTTGTCTGCGAAAAGTGCTATACAAATAATAAACTTACTTACTTACTTACTTACTTACTTACTATATTTAACCTACCTGTCTTGGTGAGGACAGAGGCCTTCACATACACAGAGTTGCCCACCAAAGACCTAATGTCGGGGTAAGCTCTCCTGATCTCCGCCGTGCTCAGAGTGACGACTCCTCCGTCCAGCTACAGGGAGACAAGAGTCCGTACAGTCATTTTACAAAACATGGGATTGAAGATACAAATCGATTTAATCACCATTACATCTGAGTTAAAGCGGCTGAATGTGGGTCTGTCGATGGGAGCAGGTGGTGGTGACTGCTGCTTGACAAGACCTTCAACCATTGTGGTGTTTATGAAACTATAGAAGGTATAACCCAACACCTTCAGGTTAGAGGTAGAATAAATTCATATATCACAATGGAATTCAATATATCTGCAATTTTTTCAATAGCTAGGTTTTCTTATAAATCAGGAAAACAGGTTTTATAAGAAAACCTGATTATTAGCTAAACAAGCTCACCATCAAGACTGGTTGAGACACATTTTACCTTCATCAAAACCAATTGCAGGTCCTGTCATTTGGATGTTGCGTTCGATTAATTGAGCAGCTGTGACACCAGAGAACGCAAAACGAAACCTGATGCAGTTTTTAGTTGTAGCTGTTGAACTATGGGACGGAACTGTGACTCACATTTGTGACCTGCTTCATTGTCGGCAGCCTCGTCATCTGGTTGTTCATCTTTATTCCAAACACCACGTAGGCCGTCCCCTCGACCGGCTTTCCATACAGGTACCTGAGACACAGTCACTTCATTTAACACTAAGATTAAAAAAAACTGAGCACAGGAGATTTAAAAGGCTCACGATAGGAAGTGAGTGATCGACCTGGCTGAGATCTCTACGGCCAGCTCAGTGTCCTGCAGGTCGAGGTAGGACTTCCTGGGAGTCAATGTGACGTTGAAGGCAGGAAGCACTGAAACACAACACACCACAATGTTAAGTATTCAGAAATAACACAACCTACCATTGTGAAACATGTGTTAATATTTGTATCCTTGTAGCTTTGGGCAAAACAAAAGTATTTCTTTTTTCAGAGGGAGGGTAATTACTGTCATTTGGCTCAAGACAAAAGTACAGTTGTGTTATTGTTGTGTTCGTTGATGGTTGTACCTACAGTAAGGTCAAGTGTGACAACAAAGCTGCTACTGATGTTTTAAGCAAATTAATAATAATAATAAAAAAAGGTCACATACCGTGTTTCTTGACCTCAAACTGGGAGCTGAATGTGTTCTGTGACCAGTGGTCAAACTTCACGGTCAACGTCCACGTTCCTTCACTGCACAAACAAACAATACAGAGACTTTTGGATCTATATATAAGTATTTGTGTGTAATTTTAACTATTAAAAAACTGCAGTTGATCAACTATGGTCTCATTGTCAGACAGGTGGTGGCCTCTGTCTCAAAACTGGTGCCATAACTAATACTGGTACTGGTAATACACCATTCAAATTAAGTTAAAAGATATGCAATGTTGGATTTGGTGACTTAAGTAAAGGTTAAAATGATCTATGTAATCAGAGTCACCACAGTTTAGGGTGAAAGTCTTGGTTTTAATCTGTCTCTTCTCATACAGTATATAATATATCTAAAATAGTCCTGTACTGGCCCGGTTTGGCGGCAGGTTTGAGAAAATAAAAGCCGGTCTCAGTCTCTCAGATTACCCTAACCCAAGATCGCCTGTTTGAGCAGTTGTTTTTGGGTAATTCTGGATGAAAATAAACAACATACATCCTTTTCCACGTGTCATGATAAGCCCCAATATCTCATGTACCGCTGTTGGACTGTTAGATAAAACAAGTTAATAGTTGACTGAATGCACTGACAACCGATCAATTAATCAATCAGGATGTTCTTACTTGACATATTCAGAGAGAAAATATGTGTCTGGGAAGAGTCCATCGACTGCTCTGACGCTGGACACCTGTTTAATCACCACGCCCTCTGGGTTCTGAAACAAACACCAAAGTTCATAGTGAGATTATTTTCACATTTGCATCCAATGATCATTTTCAGTTTGTCATTATGAGTCGTGTTTGTTTCATCAAAGACCCACATAGAATTATTTTACAATGACATAATAGGGATGCAATTATTTGACCAGTCATTTATTGGGTTACCTGGATATCTACGGTGATGGTGCCTTCGAAGGCCTTAAAGGAGGGAGAAGACACAAAGGCTCTGTAGTGAACTGGAGACAAAGAGACAAGAAAAGGTTTTAATCGACCAGTAAAACACTGTCATGTGGGTTTCATTATTAGTATCAGCACATATGGCAGCAACATTATTGTCACCACGGGACTGGAGAAAAAAGGGAGAAGGGGTTTTATTTAAAGATTCTGATCAATAGAAATAAGTGAATAAATAAACAAAATGATTTACGGAACTTTTTAAGTTTAAGACATGTTAATCGAGTCACACTCAAGATATAAAAAAAATGAGACATTTCAACAATGAAGTTATAATTTTGAGAGAAATCATAATAATCCAAGCAAAAAGTCATGATATTACAAGGAAGTAGTCATCATTTTTCAAGGAAAATTATTCTAATTTGAAATTTTATGGAGAAAGACATAATAAAACAAGAAAATAGTCCAATTTTAGTGGAGAAAAGTTGTAATTTTAGGCAAAGTTTAGGTGTTAGGTGTTGTTTTTTGGGTTTTTTTTTTGCTTTTTGAAAGATGTTTTTTTTCTTTAAAATCTTAACAATTTCAATTCTTGTAATGATCTTGTATTTATAATTTCCTAATTCTTGCAAAATTACCAAAATGTCTTCCCCATCTCATAAAACTACATGTTAAAAATTACATGTTTTGTCTTTATGTTCCCAGCGAACATCATGTTTTGTTTTCCAGCAGCGTCCTCCTCACCTGTGTCTCCGGGGTTATAGACGGGTTTGTCAGTCTGGATGAAGATGTACCCAGAGTGGAAGGACACCATCACCACCCGGTCCTCGGCGTGGTAGCCCCCAAACGTCACCCGCAGATTCACGAACTTGTCCCTCTTCTCGTCACGGTTCAAACTCTCTGAGGGAAGCTGTGATGAGGCGGCACAGAGACGTAATGAGGATTCGAGGTTTAATGTGAAAACAACCAGGACAATGTAATAAATAATTATGATAATAATAATACACATATGATTCTAGATCTATTATATTTAACGTGCATAAAAAAGACACAAAAACAAAATACAAAGCACAAAATATAAACAGATTAAAGCTTATGTCTCTAATATAATGTTGAATTCAGCTGGCAAAAAAAGACACAAAAATAAACCAAGTAAAAACTCAATTAGACTCATGGCATTAATATAACATCATTACCATTACTGTAGCCAAGATGATTATAATTAGTTTTTTTCCTGATTTTTTTTTATGTTGTATAGTTTTTTTAATGATGCGTCTAAACACTAATCATACTTTAAATACAGTGGCAATTAAAGGAATCCCATCTCATCTTATCTTATTTTATTTTATCTAATGTACCTTCTATATCAGTTGTATGAAAGTCTGAGGTTTTATCATAAACAATAAATATATAATATAACACACATATGGATCATGTGAACAATCTGTGATACTGGATTCAACATCACATTGATAAAGCAACATGAGACAATAGTAAAACTTAATCTGAAGGCATAAATCCTGTGAATCTACATATATATCACATACCATAACATAACACTGTTGATAAAAAAAAAAACATGTTTTCTAATCAGAATGAATGAAAACATTGATTGATCTGGTCTGGATTGGACAGATAGATCCTGTGTTTGTGCTGCAGAGTGAACACACACACACACACACACACACACACACACACACACACACACACACACACACACACACACACACACACACACACACACACACACACACACACACACACACACACACACACACACACACACACACACACATCTTTGAGCAGTGACAGGGTTAGTGAGCTCCATTGCTGATTCAACTGATGTGTAAAATACGAAACTAAAAAGCCGCCGCCCTGCTGCTGCCGACTCACCTGGATGGGCTTCAGAGTGTGGAAGTCGTTTTCAGGGCCGAGCCGGACCGAGTCCCGCAGCATGGTGGTGGTCTTGGTGAAGTCCATGATGTTGATGGTGACGTCGATGGCGCTGGCCAGGTTCTCCGCCTGCAGGTAGATGTTCACCGGGACGTCGGTCCTCAGCAGGTCTGGAGCCAGCAGCGTGAACCTGCCCCGGGAAGCAGAAGTACTAGGCTACTTAGTACAAGTACAAGTCACTAATACAGTGTTTTTCAACCTTGGGGTCGGGACCCCATGTGGGGTCGCCTGGAATACAAATGGGGTCGCCTGAAATGTCTAGTTATTGATTTTAAAAAAGATTACGGATAAAAATATTCTTTTGACTAATTATTATTCTTTTTAAATGCATGATTTAAAACACCACACACAATCTTAACTCTCCTGTTGTCCTTCTGGGTCAATCTGACCCAATCTGTTCACTTCCTCCATCCTTCCTTCTTTCTTTCTTTCTTTCTTTCTTTCTTTCTTTCTTTCCTTCCTTCCTTCCTTCCTTCCTTCCTTCCTTCCTTCCTTCCTTCCTTCCTTCCTTCCTTCCTCTTTTGATCCAGCCAGTTGACCTGGTCTGTTCCCTCCCTCCATCTTTCTTCCCTTCCTTCTTTCCTCCCATCGTTCCCTTTGTCCTTCCTTCTTTCCACAATCCTTTTTGCCTCCCTCCCTTCCTTCCCTTCGTCCTTCCTTCTTCCTTCTTTTTTGACCCAATCTGTTCCCTTCCTCCATATATCTTTCCTTCCTTTTTCCCTTCCTTCTTTTGTCCCATCGTTCCCTTTGTCCTTCCTTCTTTCCTTTCGTCCTTCCTGCCATCCTTCCTTCTTTCCCTTCATCCTTCCTCCCTTCTTTCTTTCCCTTTGTCCTTCCTTCCTTGACCCAGGAGGACAGCAGGAGGGTTAAACAACTGTATTCTATACTTTCACTTTCTCGACAATAAATCGAGTTCAAATAAAATGCAGCATATAAAAATATATGATTTGACACATGACTGACTCAAAATGGGGTCACGAGCCAAAAAAGGTTGGGAACCACTGCACTAATACATACAGTATACAATACTGCACAAAGGTATCTCAATACATCCTGATAATCTGACATTGCACAAAAGTTATTAGCAACAATAAACATTGATGCTGCAGTGAAGTGGAAGTCATTTTATAGATACAGAGAATGAAAAATGAGCCTAGTTTTCGATTAATCTCAGATAGATGATCAAGAGAATGAATCACAAAAATGACAGGAAATCTATTCTGAATAATGGATTTTTCCCTTTAATTTACAGGCCGTTAACTAACGTGATAATGTCAAGAAATAGCCAAGAAATAACAAGTAATTGCATAGTAATGTCAAGAGGAAATAGCCTAGAAATAACAGTCAACTTAAAAATAATGTCATGTTTTTCATAAAGGCAAAAGACTACACATGCTTTGAATTTTTTGGGAAAGGTCAGAATTTTTCTCCACCAAGTCCTTGGAATTTACCAATATTTCTGGGCTATTTCTACTCGATCAATCGCTATCAATCGCTATATTTCTAAACTATTACTATGAAATCGGCCGTTATTTCTAGACATTATGACGCAATTGTTATTTATTGACATTAAATGAAAGAGTTCAGGGATGCAAACGGGTCAGGACCAAAAAAGAGAGGAATTGTCTGGCGGGCGGGCGGGCGGGGGGGGGGCCTCACCATTAACAATATCACAGAAAAGTCAATTTCCAGTAGTTCAACCCCAACCAAGTATTGAGTGCATATAGATGGACAGTTTTCAGAAGGCCAACATTTCTAGATTAAAAATGCTTTAAAAAAATAAAAACCATTGCAATATTTCAATTTTGGAGATACTGATTTTTAGGTCTTCACTGAATGTTAGTCATAATTATTACTATTAAAATAAACAGAAGAAATAAAGACATGGGATTTAACATCCCATTCAGTGTGTAATGGACATATAGGCCTATATAATGTGTTAGTTTCACTTTAATTGAACACATTCTACATCGCGGAGGCGACGTCTCTCCTTCACCGTAGAAACGGGGCAGAGCTCCGTGGGAGACACCTGCCTGACACAGCAACGGACATGCACGGGGGGGGGGGGGGGCGGCGCCGTCGCACCGAATGCACGCGGATACGCGCCGCTTTGGGTAACGAGCGCGCACGTCGCGTCTACATTGGAGGTGAATAGGAAGGATGTTACCAGTGTAATCAGAGACCATGAATGAGTTGTCGCACACACTGAGGTGAGCAGCAGAGCGGCCGCACCGTGACCGCGGTCCGCTCCAGCTGCCTGGTGTCCCCATTACGCACCACGCGTCTTTTCAGTCACTTGTCCAAGTTCTCCTTTACTGTTTTTTTTTCGAGACAACACTCATTCTCTCTCTCTCTCTCTTTTACCGGCGGTGTCAGCTGATGTGCACATCTGCAGCAACCCAAACAAATGCACATGTTACTGTTGACTGGCTCTATTCCAGCCACATGATTGGTTCGGCGCGGTGGAAATCTCATTATCATTGGTTATTTGTATTGTCTGCCAAAACATGGATGAATGAAACCTGTCGACCACGTCTCATATTTCTATCGAGGAAAAGTTATTTCACAATTTATAGACACAACACCGACAAGCACTGAGAGCCGCATGTTGCAGTGACGTTATATAGGCTATAAAAAAAATAATCCGCAAATAATAAACCGACGAAAAGGTGCAACTTGCCACTTAACTTCTTGTCGATGTATTATTTGCGGGGGGTTTCGGGGGATCTGCTGACGGTGGAGGATCTGGGACTGATTGACTGTGGACCACCACCAGTCTGATCAGGTCCATCACAGCACAGCAGCTGCAGCACTGCCCCGCTGTCACATGACGCATAACAGCGCAATCTGTTTACATTAAACCGACATCAGGAGAATAATGAGAATTATGATTTAAAAAATATATATTTGTTTCGAATTTTGGCCCCTGGATCATGATTTTTTTGGGCGCATTCTTGGTAAAAAAAAAATCCTCTAAAAAAAAAGACAGTTGGGATGCATAATGTGTCTCATAACAGTATACTGTGCGTCACGTTATCGTCCCCCCCCTCTGTACTGAGCTGGCCGGTACTGGGTATAGCGTCCTGCTGATCACCGCGCTGAGGCACCGGCCGGTCTGAGCTGCGTTCATGTGCCGACTTTAAAACTCTCCAGTCAGTGACCTGGTGGCGGCTGTTTTGGTCGTCAGCATTTTATCCACGCAGCGACCGTCCACGGCTTAGTGGTGTTTTATTCTAGGGGTCGGTGGTGGCTGTGAGACAGCAGCGGCTCCACGGTGAGAGGGGGGGGGGGGGCAGCTTCTGCTCACCTGACTCTGTGCAGCTTCTTCATTAAATCCAAACAAACAGTCCGACACAGAGACGCACTGCTCCTCTTTGACTCTAAAGTCTCTGTAGCTCATCAGCTGGAACTCGCCGTCATGGATCAGAAGCGACGGCGGCGTTTGGCCTCAGTGTCTCGGACTTCCAGAGCAGCTACAGCAGCGTTGTGACCTCAACCATGGTTGGTGAGAGCAGAAATGTTGTTGTAGGCCTGTGCATATTCTCATTTGTCCAGGTCATAGTATTTCAAAGGAGGTTAAATCGAAAGCAACTGGACTTATACTGAGTCTCCACACCAGTTAGTTGGACCAGTCCCAGCCTGGTCAGATGCTACATGAACTGATGAAGCCTCATGGATGAGAGGTGAAACGTCTTCCTAGACAAATAACTAAGTCCAGTTGAACCTCCTTTGAAAAAAAAAAAAAAGTTGTTGGCGGGCTCGTGAATTTTTTTTGAAACGAGTGAAAACGAGCGATAAATCGCATTTCTCGCGTATCTCGCGTTTGGTTGCGCGTAAAAGCTCGCGCGAAAAAAAAGCGTTCCTCGTGTTTGTGTGGGAAGCCCCTGTGGGTCTTCCCCAAGACCCTGTGGGTCTTCCCACCAAACACGATGAAATAGACGAAGACGCGAGGGTCCCGTCGCCATAAAAGAATCGCGTGTATTGCGTCGCAAAAAAAAAAAGTCGCGTATACCGCGTCTCGCGCCTAATCGCGTCTTTGCGTCACGGCCTTTTACACCGCGGACGTAACGAATAAACGGTGACGGTGTGAACGAACAACATAGAACAGGACCAGACGTGCGTTGTTTCCTCTTTTCACCTACAGCTCCACTCTCTCTTACTTACACTAACTACTGTTATTGTTGAGGCCAGAGAATTGTGGGATTTGTAGTTTTGGACCAATCGCAGGTTGTGCTCTTTCTTTTTTGTGATTTTCCCGGTTCACACATCACATCACGTCTTTTTTTTTAGGGGCAAATGCGAGTGAAATGCTCGCCCATGGTGGGCATAAGAAAATTTAAGACCTGTCTAAAATTATTTAAGACTTGAACACAATCATTCAACAAATTTAAGACATTTTAAGGCCTAAAAGTGTGTAATGGACATACGTAGTATATATAATGTGTTAGTTTCACTTTAATTGAACACATTCTACATCGCGGAGGCGACGTCTCTCCTTCACCTCTGACGGGGTGTTCCCACCAAACGCGATGAACGCGATTGAATCGCGCGTCAAATGAAATCGCGTCGCGCTAGACGCTCCAGTTTTGACGCTGGTTCAAAATGCAAAAAACGCCTCGTTGCGGCATCGCGTCGCGCGACGAGCCCGCCCAACAACAACATTTCTCCCACTATTTCATTCTCTGGCTGAGATAACCACCGCCGCTGCACTGTTCCTGTCCCTGTAGATGGGAGAGGAACAGTGGTGTGGGTTTCTGGCTGCAGGAGGAGGAGACAGCTCCGTGACACTACTGTGTGACTGACCGCCTGTTGAGTGCTTTGGGACGGGGCGGCCGGCTCGCAGCGCCCGCTGGTTGAAAACAGCAGTGATAACGGGCTTTCAGGTCCGAATATCCAAACAAAAAACGTTTGTAACAGCACCGGAAAAGCAACACTGAAGAGCTGTGGCTTTGCTGCAGCTAATGGGGATCTGAATAATAAACTAAACTAAACCAGAAAACTTCTAATATTGTCAATAGACTCGCTCTGACTAAACTGCCAAGGGAACACCAGTACGTCCGTACGTCAGCACGTCGGTGACGATCTCAAAGCTGATAGGCTGTCGCGGCGCGTCTTCACGCGAATTCGCCGCAAAAGTTCAATTATTTGAACTCGAGCGATGAAGCGTCATCGCGCCGGGCGACGCGATGGAGGCGATTTTTCGCGGCCAACGCGTCCATCGCGCCGCGCTATCGCGTCCATCGCATCGCCCGGCGCGATGACGCGACTAATCGCGTGTTTGCATTGACTTTACATGTAATCTCGACGCGCGATGAAGCGTCATCGCGTTTGGTGGGAACACCCCGTGACTGAGACACCTGCCTGACACAGTAATGTACGTACCGACTGCACGCGGCTACGCACCGCTTTGGGTAACGAGCGTAATCAGAGACAACCATGAATGAGTTAGCCTCAGTTTCACGTGATTGTCACTGTCAGCCTGTTAGAAAAACATTTTACTGACCCCAGCTGAGACGCTGAGACCCCCCCCTCAAAACAAAAACTCTTCGGATCTGAATGATTCACACAAGTCACCTAATTGGTCATGAAAAAAGCGAGTTTCGCTTTTCGGCGCGCTGTTTGCATCCCTGAGAGTTACCGAACGGAAACAACAGACGAGCGACGATACATAAAAGGAGAGTCCTGTTAATAGATGATAATAATAATCCTTCTTTATTTGCATTAATAGTTGTGAGAAGAGGCGTCTGATTGGTGACTGTACCTCGGCGTGTTGCTGACTTCCTCCAGTGGGTTGTGGTCACTGCAAATAAAGGTAAAGGTAAAAGGTAAAGGTACTTTTATTTAAACAGGTCAAAGGTCAGAGGTCGAATAAACAGAGACAAGCTGATTCTTTATATGGTGATGCATCGAAATAAAAAAAAAACAACAAAGCAAAACAAGGAGGTTAACCCTCTATGGTACACATTATGATGCCAGTGGGGGAAAAAATGTTTGGAGTGTTTTTATGTCTCAAAATAGACTAAATAAACATAATCTAAAGAAAGTTTTTAAAATTAGTTATTTTTGGAAGTTTGGGGGATTTTTTGACTGTAGGCAACATTGTACCATTACGGTTCATCATACTGTATTAGAAACACCAGTCTCTGTAGACTTTCACCTTCACTGGCCTCATCCTCATCCCAATTCTCATTCTCATCTTCCTCATCATCATCATAATAGCCTGATGTTTACTGCATCCAAAATTAAATGTATTAAGGATAAAAACAAAATTATTATGAATTATATGTTTTTGAACATTATATTTACACCTAAACACACACTACCATAGTCTCATAATGCAATATTGATTCCATTAATTAAATTGCAATGTTGCCTCAAGGCAACATTGCAATTTTCTATAATGGTACGTTGTTGCTCTCGGGCAACAGGTGCATTTTAACAAGTTTCCATTATTTAATAAGTAAATAAATTGCATGGAACTATTAAAAATTAAACTTTACTAATCTATTAGTGTAAATATATTTTTTATCAGATGAAAAAGGGCCAGGAAGTTATGTTTTCAGACCGTTTTAGTGGAGCAAAATAGCAAACCTGTTTCCTTTGAAAAAGTCTGCAAAAAAGGGGTTTCAGAATGGCTTCTTGGTTCTCTAAGGTCTCCTCTCTTTTTTAAAGTAGCCTATTACAGCATTAAATGGGATGAATTGTGGAGATGTGACAGGCCAAAAAGTGGTATGGTACCATAGATGATAAACCTGCTAAAAGGTTAGGAAATTATTGATTATAGGCTATATTTGTGTCGTGTCATGTGTTGTGTGTGTAGCAGGTTCAAGGTACGACCCGTCCCAGCTGTGACTATACTCACTCAGGACGACGAATGTAGTCATCAAACGAGGTAAACCTGAAGGGAAGATTCACAAATAATAACTTAGAGAGGCAGAATGTGATGTGATCTCACTCACACACACATATTATATATATATATATATACACACACACACACACACGTATAAACATAGTCACACACATACCTGTCACGCCATGGCAGCCTGTAAAGATCACAGCTTCATTAGTAAACAAAACTTCAAAAGACATGAACAAAGGAGGAGGAGGAGGAGGAGGAGATGTGACAGGACGTTACCTTATAATCTTTTTTAGCTTTTTCTTTAACTTTCCGTCAGATTTACAGAGAAGGAGAAGGAATAAAACGCAGAGCAGCGTCCACTGCCTCATGTTGACCGACCGACCGGGGAGTCAGACTGGACTGTGGACCACCGCAGATGAAGACCACAACTCCTCTCTCTGCACTGCCTCCTCCTCCTGATCAATAACAACGAACTGACACACTGACTCACAGCAGACGTGTTTGATTTCACCGGTTGAACTTTCTCTTTGGTGGTTTTCAAGTCACCGATCCAAACTTTGAAGCTTTCTGAACAGATACGACATATTATTACGTTGTTTTATGTTTTGTTTCATTTGGAAGAAGATGTCACCTTTAAAGGGATAGTTCACTCAAAATCGAAATTTCACTCATTATCTAGGGTGAATTCGCCTAATGTGGGACACTGCCTAATGTGGGACACTTAAGCTTAAATGGGTGTAGGTCTTCCTATAGCAAAAGAAAGTTAATGTAAATGTGGTCTCACACAAGCTGTGATATTGCATGATCAAAATCACATGACATCTCAAATGTCCAATCATAGATTTGGGAGGGACAGCCTTCAAACCGGAGGCACCCTGTGTGAAGACCACCAAAATGCTAGTTACTTAGGGTTTGGACAAAAATAATGCTAAGGCCATAATTTATTTAAAAAAAACAAAATTATTGCAATTTTTTGTCAAAATGTGTTTATAATATGTTGATGCATTAAAATATATCTTAATATGGTGTAACCATTCTCAATATTTAGAATTTTGGTCAACATTTCTACTGTCCCACTTTAGGAAACATGCTTTCCTAAAGCGGGACAGGTGGTTCTTCCTAATGTGGGACAGTGCTTTTCCAGGTAAAATTAATAGGTTGAACAATAAAAATGGTTGTTTACATAGTTTTATTGTTATAATGCATTGTTTTGAATATTTTACAACAAAAGAAAATTATATTTATTAACTGGAAGTGGTCATAATACTGTTAAAGGGGTAAATGGCTCTGATTTTTTTTCTTTCTTGTTTCTAAATCTTGTCTTTTTTGATAATGTTCATGAAAAATGTTGTGTTTAGAAGTAATCAAAGGATAGCACATTACTGATTAATTAAATGGAATGTATTTCAGATCACAGTGGAAAAGAAGAGTAAGGCAATGAGACAAAATCAGGGAAAGAAAACATGGGAAAAGAAAGGAAAATAATCAATAAAGTGAACTCAACCAGTGGAAAAAAGACAGGATGAGGGGAGACATTACTGAATATAGGGAGATCACTGAGGATGGTGGTGTCCCACAATTGAGGTTGTTGACCAGGGCTTGGAATGACCCTAAGTCCACTCTTTAGCGCAGGGTAAAAGGTCACCTCCACCACACAATTGGTAGAAAACCATTAATAGCCTACTATAGAAGATGAAGCAGAACTAGGACAATAAGTGATATTATTGAACACTGGTTTGCAATCTAGCATTTATCATGTAAATTATAATGAGTTATGACTTTTAAACAGACTTTTTAGTGTCCCACATTAGGAGCATGACTGTCCCACATTAGGAAACGGAAATTGCCGCAAAAAACTTTGCAATCCGAGTTGAAATATGTATGGTATTTCTTTTAGGAGTGTGATATCAGAATTTTCTCTTTGGATTCCATTAGATCACAACCTAAGGATTTCAGAATGGTACAGGATGTAGATTGAAAGTGTTTGCTTCATATTGCAATATACAGTCTAAATTGCAAAAAAATGTCCCACATTAGGCGAATTCACCCTACTCATACCCTCATGGGCTGGGAGAAGTTTCAGAGTCCTCCGCGGCTTGATCTGGGTTGGCATCGTCGGTGGGTCGCCAAGCTCCCTGTACCATCGCGGCGAAAAAAAAAAAAAAAAAAAGCTCCAGAGCTGTAGGGTCTGGCCAACCGTGCTCCCCGCCACAGTGCGCTGGTATGCGGGTAAGAGAAGCGGAGACTCGCGGTCCCTAGAGTTCACCATGTTTTCCTACTCTCAGCTGCGTAAACAAAGACGGACTTCCCCAGGCTTTTGTTTTGAGACACTTGTGGGAAAGCTTTTGATGTCCAGCAAGATGCGGTAGGCTACATCAGAAACACACGCACACATACATACCACACACATACACACACAGTGTCTCGGACTTCCAGAGCAGCTACAGCAGCGTTGTGACCTCAACCATGGTTGGTGAGAGCAGAAATGTTGTTGTAGGCCTGTGCATATTCTCATTTGTCCAGGTCATAGTATTTCAAAGGAGGTTAAATCGAAAGCAACTGGACTTATACTGAGTCTCCACACCAGTTAGTTGGACCAGTCCCAGCCTGGTCAGATGCTACATGAACTGAAGCCTCATGGATGAGAGGTGAAACGTCTTCCTAGACAAATAACTAAGTCCAGTTGAACCTCCTTTGAAAAAAAAAAAAAAGTTGTTGGCGGGCTCGTGAATTTTTTTTGAAACGAGTGAAAACGAGCGATAAATCGCATTTCTCGCGTATCTCGCGTTTGGTTGCGCGTAAAAGCTCGCGCGAAAAAAAAGCGTTCCTCGTGTTTGTGTGGGAAGCCCCTGTGGGTCTTCCCACCAAACACGATGAAATAGACGAAGACGCGAGGGTCCCGTCGCCATAAAAGAATCGCGTGTATTGCGTCGCAAAAAAAAAAAGTCGCGTCTACCGCGTCTCGCGCCTAATCGCGTCTTTGCGTCACGGCCTTTTACACCGCGGACGTAACGAATAAACGGTGACGGTGTGAACGAACAACATAGAACAGGACCAGACGTGCGTTGTTTCCTCTTTTCACCTACAGCTCCACTCTCTCTTACTTACACTAACTACTGTTATTGTTGAGGCCAGAGAATTGTGGGATTTGTAGTTTTGGACCAATCGCAGGTTGTGCTCTTTCTTTTTTGTGATTTTCCCGGTTCACACATGTCTTTTTTTTTTAGGGGCAAATGCGAGTGAAATGCTCGCCCATGGTGGGCATAAGAAAATTTAAGACCTGTCTAAAATTATTTAAGACTTGAACACAATAATTCAACAAATTTAAGACATTTTAAGGCCTAAAAGTGTGTAATGGACATAGCCTATATAATGTGTTAGTTTCACTTTAATTGAACACATTCTACATCGCGGAGGCGACGTCTCTCCTTCACCTCTGAAACGGGGCAGAGCTCCGTGGGAAACACCTGCCTGACACAGTAATGTACGTACCGACTGCACGCGGCTACGCACCGCTTTGGGTAACGAGCGCGCACGTCGCGCGTCAACATTGGAGGTCGGCAGTTATCAGTATGATCAGAAACCATGAATGAGTTCGCCTCAGTTTCACGTGATTGTCACTGTCAGCCTGTTAGAAAAACATTTTACTGACCCCAGCTGAGACGCTGAGACCCCCCCCCCCTCAAAACAAAAACTCTTCGGATCTGAATGATTCACACAAGTCACCTAATTGGTCATGAAAAAAGCGAGTTTCGCTTTTCGGCGCGCTGTTTGCATCCCTGAAAAATGCATGTTATTTCTCCAAATTTCATATGGTGCATTTACTCCTGCTGGGGCAAACATACTAAAAAGAAAAATCAGCTAAAATTTAGCTTAGGTCCTGGCATCTGGTTAAAAGCATTGAAAAAGAAAAAAAAAGATATTTTGCTTTAATAGTGATAAGCTGAAAAAATGATGTTTTTCATAGATTTACATTTTCTCTATCACGATTTAGAGTCTGTTTTGTTTTGTTTTGTAAGTTTTGTATCATGTCATATACACAGTAAAATACATAAATATGTAAATATTTGTATTCAGGCTAAGTCACAGGAATCCCCTCAACTAAATTCAGCAAAAAAGAAAGAAAAAAAAACTTAGAGAGGCCATATGTGATGATCATACACACACATATTATTAGAGTATATAGTATATACACACACATACCTGTCACGCCATGGCCGCCTGTAAAGATCACAGCTTCATTAGTAAATAAAACTTTAAAAAGGCATGAACAGATGAGGAGGAGGAGGAGGAGGAGGAGATGTGACAGGACGTTACCTCATTAGATCTTCAAACTGCCCGTTAGATTTACAGAGAAAGAGAAGAAATAAAACGCTGAGCAGCGTCCACTGCCCCATGTTGACCGACCGACCGACCGACTGGACTGGACACAACTCCCCTCTGATCAATAACAACTTAGTGACACACTCACTGACTCACAGCAGTGTTTGATTTTGGTTGCATTAACGTCACTTATCCAAACTTAGAAACTGTGTCCAAAGTGAAGCTTTCTGAACAGATACGATGAATTAAGTTTTTTTGAATCATAAAAGCTTTTTTTTTTGTTTTGGAGGGAGAAATAAACACCTTTAAGGCAGAATTACATTCACACCATTGAGTTTAAAGGTCCAGTGTGTAAAAATAGTCAAGGTTTATTGACAAAAGTCTGAATATACTACCCATGAATATATTTGTATAAAGCCCTATTCGCACGATATTAGTATTACCTGGGGACGTCTGGTAAAAACGAGAGAATAAAAGCAATAGGGAGAAACTGGTTTTTTTTTTTAAAAGTTGTCATTAGTGTTTTTGTGAGCTTAAAATGAGGCGTTCAAATGGCCATAAATTATGGATGTTTCTCTTTCATAGAGACAAATCTCTGTGATACATGACCTGGGGGTCGGGTGATTAGATGGTTGCAATCTGCAGTCTCACCACTAGATGTCACTAAATTCCACTTATGGGTCTTTACAAACAGAAGGACACTGCTCAGACGATGATACGATGTCATGGATTTACTCAGGATGCTGCAGATAAACCCAAAAATACATGAACAACAAAAAAATTAAAAAGAAGAAAACTTTTTCACATTGAATTTTCTAGAGCTTCGAACTTTAATCGAATGTTCTCACATGGGAACGAATACAATATTAAACTTTCACTCGAAAACATTTTGAATCCTGCAGCTTAGAATGGAAATCTGACATTTTGTTAAAGGGATAGTTCAACATTTTGGCAAATTGGCCCATTGCCGTAATCCGTATAGTTTTAGGAGTAGGTTTGTTACCTTTAATTGTCGGTGCAAGCTGTTTTAAGAACGGCGGAGCAGAGCCGCTGATGGGATTTCTTGGTTTCCCTCATCAAACTCATCAAATACACAATCCAACAACTCCAAAACGCTCTGGTGGACAAGTTGTGACCCTGCACATTCACCACGCTATGAGATAATAACACAACGTTACCAGACAGAGTTGTTTTAGAGGTAAATGCAGAGACTGTTGATGAAAAACTGACCCTGAAGGCAACGCACATCAGTGGTTTTGCATGAATTTACCTCTGAAACAACTTTCTGTTATTATCTCATAGCGTGGTGAATGTGCAGGTCACAACTTGTCCACCAGAGCGTTGTGGAGTTGTTGGATTGTGTATTTGATGAGTTTGATGAGGGAAACCAAGAAACAATGGATCCTAAGAAATCAGACATGTCAGCATTAATCATGAGCCTAAATTATTTTTAACCTTGGCAAAGTGTGAAGTATTTTAATAACTGTATGTTTTGTTAACTGATATGAAATATGACTATGTCCTGAGTGTTTGTGATGTGTGAGAGGGTGTATATGCATATGTGTATGGATGTTTAGAATGCTATGTAAATTGATAATTCTTATATTTCTATTGTTCTTATTCACCTGCCCAGGGACTACGGATGGAAAGTAGCTAGTAAGCTAAATCCGGTACAAGGCATCTCGTCTCATTTCGAGACTAATGTTATTTTGTACATTGTCCCTGATACAAATAAACTTATTAAACTAAACTAAACTAAAATCCCATGAGCCTCCGTAGCATAGCTCTGAGCAGCTCGCGGCTCTGCTCCGCCGTTCAAAAAACAGCTTGCACCGACAATTAAAGGTAACGAACCTACTGCTATGACTGTAGAGATTATGGCAATGGGCCACTTTGCCAAAATGTTGAACTATCCCTTTAAGAACACATCCATAAAACCAGAGGGATGATTTAACCAACGCTGGTTTTTCTCTCTTCTTTCATCTCATGTTTGTGTTTTTAATAATCCTCACAGTGTGACCATCTGGAAAACAGAAACCGTCCCGTTCAGCAGCAGCAGCAGCGTCACTGTCCGGGGTCTGAATCCGAGTCGCTGTAATCTGCCACCAGAGACGTCAGCGCTCCTCGGCTTCTGTCCCGCTCCTTCTCAGAGTCCTCCACCTTCACCTCCTCTGCCGTTTTACCACCGTCCGCCGTCTCCGCTGCTTCGCCACCTCCTCGTGTCGTCGCTCCGACCTCTGGATGTGATCCTCCGTTCGTCAGAGCGCTTGTGTCGACCTCGGACGTTTGCCGGCGCGTGACGGTGGCGCTCGGCTCCGTCTTGCCTCCCGAGCGTTTGCGGATGAGCGGGCTGTGCGAGGAGCCGAGGGCTTTGGCCACCGCCGCCTCCTTCCCCTGCAGGCCCAGCTTGTGGAGCAGGCTGCCGGCGGCGCCCCCCGGTGGAGCCGCGGAGGAGTTGAACCACGAGCGGGAGGAGATCTGTTTCCTCTTGCTGTGCTGCTTGTCCTCGTAGGCTGAAACGGGGAGAAGAGGGGCATGATGGGTAAGAGGGTGTTTATTGTTAAGATTCAGGCTTTGCTGTACTGTTTTTGTCTTTGTTGTGACGCAGCACTGCTCTCTGTCCGAGAGAAATTTCTCCTTCGGGAGACTAATAAATGATTTTGACTTTGACTGGACTTTGACTTTGCTGAGGGGTGTCAAACTCATTTTGATCTCAAGTGGGCCGGAGCAGGAAAATAATTATATTAGTACATTATAAAGATGTTTACAGTTAATGAACTATCCTTTTACAAAACATATTACAAACAACATGACATTCCCAACTTTTTCTTGACATTTCATGACTTTTTCTAGAATCTTTTAAAAACCCTTTTTTTGAGAAATTGTACCACTTTTTCCAGAGATTTCTCTTTGCTTCAAAATTTTGTCCAATGGGGGTCCGTGGCAGAGTCCTGCATCGGGTCGGATCCCCGCGGGTACCCTGCAAAAACGGTGTTCAACGGGTGGATAAACTGTCTTGTGAAAATTCACGGGTCGGGCACGGGCGGAACTCAAATGAACGCGGGTGGGTACGCGGGTGTATGTGTCGGCCTACAGAGGAAAACTCACGCGCAGCTGCATGAACCAGCGTAGCAAATAATTTTTTATCCTACACGGCAACAACAGAGCAGCATCTTGAAGTAAATAAACGATCTTCAGTCGCTCGTGTGACCGCTCACAGCTTTCCCGTTGGAGTTTAGCCTGTCATGGCTTGACTGCTCAGCTTCTGGGTAAGCTACAAACACACCGATGGGATCAATGTAAAGGCTGAAGTGTCCTGCTTTCATTAAAAAAAGAATTACGTCTCTATCATTCTCCGTTCCAGAAATAGCCGCGAAAGAGTAGCCTACGGCTTTTTTCCCCCCTCTCTCTCTCTTTTTTTTTTCTTTTGTCTTTTTTCTAAAGAGTATGGCTGTACCCCGGTTATCGCCGGTGATGACGGTCGGATCCGGGTTGAAGTCAGAAATAATCACGGGTGACGGGTCGGGACACGGGCTTAAAAACCTACGGGTGGGGCGGGCGCGGGTTTCCGAAATTGGACCCGTGCAGGACTCTGGTCCGTGGTCTAATTTGTGTGAATTTAGGGGTCCTTGATGTAAAAAAGTTTGAGAACCACTGGTTTAATGTTTAAGACATTTTGGGGGAAAATAGGAGAAAGTTGTCAGTGTTTTGTAAAGATTTTTTTTCTTTCTTATAAGACATTTATAGTTTTCAGTCAATCTCTATCAGTTGTGATAACTACAACATATTCAATATTTGATTTTGTGTCTAACGTCTCTATAACATATTATTTACGTGCACAGAAAGCTATAAAAATATCTGCTTCTGGTGAATTACTGAATGAAAAGAAAACTGCATTTATGCATTTTTAAAAGAACGACCAGTGTTTCTTACAGTCGGGCGCCTGGTAGGTGAGCAGCGCCGCCAGTTTCTTGTCCTCCTCCTTCTCAGGCAGCAGCGGGATGGACAGGTTGGTCCTCATCCTCACGGCGTCGTCCTTCTCCTCCTGCTCAATCAGAACCTTCTTCTCCGTCTGACAGGGAACGCAACGCAGAGCCGTCAGTTTAATGGCAACACACACACAATCTTAACACCTCTGAGTCTGAATCTATTGCATCTATTGTTTTTATTGTACAGCTACTATTTTTACCCATGTTGCATGTCTTTTAATTTATTTTATTTGTATTTTTATGTATTTCTATGCCTTATGTGAGCTGTTATGTCTTTCAATTCTGATGATTTTTATTATTTTATTACAGAATTATTACCTGTGCAACACTTTGGTCCACTGTGGATGCTTTAAAGTGATCAACAAATAAAGCTGGATTGGATTGGATCTGCTGGGAGTCATTTTTCTGTTGCTGATTTTCTTAAATATGACAGTCTATGGTTTGTTTAGTACAAATATCTCCACACTCCAAATTCCTGAAGGAGTTTGGAAGAAAAAAACCGAACAAAACTAACACAAATACGCCGATACCTGTTGTTATTTTGAATCCCAGTAATTATCCATTACCAATACAGCAGGTAAAAAAAATAACGTACTCTGAACTTCCTGCGTAGCGAGCTGTTGAGCTGGAAGTCGTCCTTCCAGCTGGACTTGTGGTCCTGGATCTCCGACAGCGAGGGCAGAGCCTTCCGGAGCTTCTCCTTGTCTTTCCCACCGTGGTCCAACTTGAACATGGCGTCCGTCTCCAGCTTCTCCTTCTGTTCCCGCTCTGTGACCAGAGACAGAGGAGTACATAAAGTATCTAAACAGCATCTTTTTCAGCTGTCATGGTGCTAATTCTCTACCTAAGTCACATCCACAAACTGTACAGGGAACACTGCAAAAACTCAAAATCTTTCCAAGAATATTTGTCTTATTTCTTGCCAAATGTCTAATTTCTAGTCAAAACTAATCTCTTTCCACTTAAAGTGAGACTCATCACCTAAAAATGTAATTGTTTTTAGATCATTTTCACTTAGAAAAATCTGCCAGTGAAAGCAAGTTTTTTGTGCTTGTAATAAGAAAGAGAAATTTGCTCCACTATCAGATTATTAGACTATTTTATTATTAGTAGACAATTTTTCTACTTATTTCAAGTAAAATATGCTTGAAATAAGTAAAAAAGTGTCTAAAAACAAGCTAATTTCTATGTGATGAGTCTTATTTTGGGTATAATTTGATTTTTTTGACTACAAATTACATTTTGACAAGAAATAAGACAAATATTCTTGGTAAGATTTTGAGTTTTTGCAGGGAAGCAAACTGAGCAGATTATTTGTATTTTCAGCGATTAGTCGTCTGAATCTGTTGTTACCTGTGGTGAGGATCTGCTCGTTTTCAGCCATGTCCCAGCGCTCCTCTTTCCTGCGCGCCCCGCTCACGATCAAATAGTCGCAGGTCGCCGGATCCGTCTGCATCTCGATGTAGTTGACGCACAGGTGACACTTCATCCTGAACCTGAAGGAAGAGACAAAAACAGACGTTCAGTGGGATTTCCTTCTGGTTTCCACATGTTCGGATCAGCAGTCGATCAACTACATGTATGTGTGTGTGTGTGTGTGTGTGTGTGTGTGTGTGTGTGTGTTACCTGTAGATTGGCGTGGAGTAGTAGTTCCCCACTTTTTTCTTCTCTGCATTGTAACGGACGCCTGCAACATGAACATCAGAGTTACACACTGAACTTTCAGACAGACACAGGTTCTGGTTCTGGTGCTTTCTGGTGAACCAGCAGCGTTCACACCAGTTTAACCAAAGTGCGTTATCTACGTTACTCTGCATTACTCAGGAGGAACTAAACACAACGGCGGCAACATTTTTTTGCTTTTTGCTGTCTCAGTAATCCTTCTTCAGTTTTTTTTTAAGTTTATTAATTGTTTGGTCTGGCATTCGATTGAACCCAGCCTTCCTTCCCCAAGTTCAGAGATGAGAATTAATTTACTTTATTAATAAGCCCCAAAGGGAAATTCACCAAACATTTAGTTTCTTTAGCAGACCACTGCAAATTATTCTTCTCCATGCCGTCAGTCGCTGCCTTCTCCTAGAAAATGACGATGTCACAGTTCACAGGGAAACTTTTCTGCTTTTCAGGATCTGAATCTGTTATTTTTTTGGTCTGAACACGCCGGCCGGTTCAAAATTTCGAAATTTCTGGTTTTACACGAGCACATGAGCCCTGCTGGTGTAAAACCCCTGAAAGAGACACTGTGGAGTTGAGTCTGACGAAATGAGCAGTGTTTGTTGTTCTCCACACTCACCCATGCCAATGTGGTTTTTGCAGCCGTCGCACCAGATGTTGTACGGCATCTCAAACCTACAAAGACACAAACATACAACACACATCAGCTGTGAGACTGATGCAAAATGTCATTACAGTCTATCTTTAGCTTTTAGAGTGTAGCTTTATTTGTTTTGTGCTTAAAGTTATAGCAATTCATTGTGATTTTTTGGGGGAATTATGTCTGTATTAGAAACTAGATTGGGTTATTTATTCGTATTTTAACACCACACTTAATTGTGGTAGTAAAACACAGTGCATCACATACCATCAGCTTAAAAAAACAAATCGGTCAAAAAGATCTAATAACATATCAGTACCTGTTCTGCAAATGATTATCATTAACCATATGTTACCTACAGTCAGTGTGTGTGTGTGTGTGTGTGTACAAACCTGATGATGAGGATGCCCTGGGACAGTTTCCTGGCCCTCTCCCTGAGGGCGTGGGTTTTATGGTAGCCATTGAGTGACCCATGCTAAAAGATAAAAGGAACAAAAATGGTGGAAATGTAAAAAGTCAGTAAATTTGCACCAAATCTTTTTTTTTATTTTTAAAAGAGCGACAGTCACTGAGATGTGAGATCATGTACTCACCTTGGCCGGGTCAAAGTCTGGAGGGTAGTACTTGTTTGTTCCTTTTCTCTCACCCTGTCAAGAAAACAACACAATATTCATCATTAGTATAATACAATTAATATCTTAAATACATAGACTTGTTTGTGTTTCTATCTTGACAGACGTTGGTAGAGATCGTGGCTCACCATGGTGACTCCTGAATGTCCACACCTGTTGTGGATTCACACCTTTGTCTGCAGAAAAAAGAGAGAAGACGAAGAAGAAAAAGAGGATACCTTGAAGTTATCAACTTAATTACAAAACACTAAGTCTAGATGGAAACAGGGGTCCACGAGCACATAGTGGATTTTTTTTTCCCACCTGTTTTTTCTTAATCTTTAAAGTGTCTACTTTAAGACTCTGACAAGTACCAGGATGAAAAAATGGCCCATGGGGTTTGTTTTTAACCCTTTACTGCACCTATCCCAAATTCGAAGCTGAAAAAACTGAAAATGAAATTGGCATAGCTCTTTAAGTAAACAACTCACCGAGACAAATTAACACATTTTTCTACACAATTTTGGGCCAAGGAATTCAATAGAATAGTTATTTTTAAGTTTTTAACACATCTTGACTTGATTTTGGGACAAAAATATAAAAAAAATAGCTGAAAATTCTAACTAAGATCTTTCCTGACATCACAATACTTTGCGCTCATCCCATCATAATATGAGGAAGATGCAGGATTTTGGTTCCTTTGTACAGAGGCCATATGGTCCTTTAGATTGTAACCATGTATTATGCAGGAATAATTAAAGAATGGTTAATTTTTGGTTGGTTTGGCTTGGTTTTTATTTACTTCAGTCCCATCTGTACATAATGACTCTTTAACCATGTGACTTGCTTGGGAAATATCTTGTGTGTGACCTCTAAAGTGCTTCCACATACACAACTGTATGGTACTGCATCTCCCTCTTTCCCTGCTTCCTATCCTCTGTCTATCTTCTTGTTTCTGTAAAATGCTTTAATACAATGTAAATGTTAAAAACAGCAAAACACTACAAAAAAAAATACTGTACTTCCAAATAAAACAACTTGAAGTAACATTAATGACAACTAACTATAACCATTGTAACCTACAGCAGCATATTATAACGTTACTTAGCTTAATAATCAGCTGGGGAGGGAAATAAATGGTTTCGAGTGAGCTAGCTTACTGTTTCAAGCTGTGAAAACGTTCATCAGACTACATTTGACATGTTTATTGTTCAAGAACGTTATATAATTTAGTGAATGTGCAAATCAACTTCTTAATTTAAGATACGGTGTCAATTTTGTAGGTAATGTTAAGCTAACTGTTACGTTTGAAACAATAACAAACAAGACAGAGTGAGGTTAAACTACAACAGCAGGACATTTACTTAGCTAATTATCTAGCAGACGCTTATTATGACTTTAATTTAGTTTACAGAATGAGTGCCACGTTGTTATCTAGTTAAAAGTGTCCGGTTTTTGCAGTAACTTTGGTTTGACTCTCTCTGGCTGCACCGAAACGCACCACGGTTACAGGTCAGTTAGCATTAGCAACAGTTAGCTCACCGTGTAACGTTAACGTCATTTTTTGTGCATATATGAGTCACACGTCACTGAATAACGACTGTAAATAAAACATAAAGTGTTAATGTGACCACGGCGCAACTGTCACGTTTGTTATTTGGTACAAATGCTTTAAAAACATGTACTTACAAATGCTCTTGTAGCAGGATAAACCCAAAACAACCGCACCGGGGGCCGATGGGTAACGACGACGTCACTCTGTGACGTAGCGGATGTTATGTTGCGTTCAAGACCACGCGGAACTCTGAATCTCCCAGTTGAAAAAAAAACTTCAAAGCGTTCAAAGAGACGCACCACGAGCAGAATAACTAAAAATATGGCGGACCTGGGACAAACTTTGCATTCAAAGTGATTCACGTAAGACACTAAAACATTACAAAGCGCTTAAAAACGAACGTTTTAATGTATGTTGGCATTTAAATGCGTTTTAATTGATGTTTTACCCGTCGAAGGTGTGGTTTTGCGCGGATGCAGATTCTTGTGTGACTTCAGACAATTCGTAGAAGTCGGGGTAGATTTTTGTTTTCTTTCTCCGATTTTCCCCGAGTGTGAGCTCCGACATGAGGCGGCGTTTAATTGCACTTTTTCAAAAGGGAAATCGGGAAAATCCGAGTTCCGAGAGTGTCTCGAACGCAGCATTAGGTCACGTCGATGACGATACCGGAAGTGCTGGTGGAAGGGAAGAAAACGTGGTCGGAGCGTAGATTTGGAGGGTAAATATTATTGATTATATCGTTTATTTCTCGGGGCCGGAAGAAATGGAAACGAAAGCGGAGCCGCATAAACGTTTCATCTGCTCGTTCTCCGGCTGCGCGGCCGCGTACAACAAACAGTGGAAGCTGGACGCGCACTTGTGTAAACACACGGGGGTGAAGCCGCACCGGTGCGAGCACGACGGCTGCTCCAAGTCCTTCAGCAGCGCCTACCACCTGGCCCGGCACCAGCTCAGCCACAGCGGGGCCAGGCCGTTTCAGTGCACCGCGGAGGGCTGCGCGGAGGCCTTCACCACCAACACGAACCGGACCAGACACATGAGCCGGGTCCACTGCGACTCGGAGCCCCACAGGAGGTACGTGTGCAAGTTTGAGGGCTGCGGGCAGGAGTTCAGGAAGCACAAGCAGCTGAAATCTCACATATGCGAGCAGCACACGCAGCTGCCCCCCTATCAGTGCACGTTTGAAGGCTGTCAGATGCGATTCAGCTTCCCCTGCAAGCTGAAGAGACACGAGAAGGTGCACAGAGGTTACCCCTGCCAGGAGGAGGGCTGCAGCTTCACGGCCAAGACCTGGACCGAGAACCTGAAGCACAGGAAGGAGCAGCACAAGAAGAAGGAGCAGAAGAACCAGCGCGTCTTCAAGTGTGACCAGTGCAACAAGACGTTCAGGGACTCCTGGTTCCTGCAGCAGCACCAGCACGTCCACTCTGACACGAGGGTGGTGTACAAGTGTCCCAGAGATGGATGTGACCGGTCCTTCACCACCACCTTCAACCTGCAGAGCCACATCGGCTCCTTCCACGAGGAGCTGCGGCCCTTCGCCTGCACCCATGCCGGCTGTGGGAAGACCTTCGCCATGAGGCAGAGCCTGCAGCGGCACAGCGTGGCCCACGACCCCGAGAGGAAGAAGCTGGAGAGGAAGCCCAAACCCAAGAGGTCCCTCGCCTCCAGGTTGAGCGGTTACAGCGACACGAAGAGAGTCATCATCCGCAAAAAGCGACAGACACCTGAAGAAGCATCTGAGAAGACGGATAAGATGGAGCCACCGCCCACGTCCGTGCAGCTGGTGTCCCTCCTGCAGGACACGTCCCTGCTGTGCAGCCCGGCCGTGGACACTCAGGGACTCACCGAGGCCCTGAATGCACCTCTGACGGTGTAGTAGAGCTTCATGAAGGAACTCACACAGCAGCATTATAAGCACAGCAGCATATCCAACTTTCAGTTTTCTATTGGAAGTGTTGAGTTTTGTGATACATGAACTGTTTATTGGTTTGTTTGGGCTGGGACCTGAACGACCAAACTGCCACCTGAGCTGATTTCGTCCTAATTTGTACTTTGTCTTTTCTGTTTTGTTTGTTTTTTGGCACATAATTTATTTGTTTGAAGTCATTAAATAGACTATTTGTGTCATTCAGTGTAAGAAAATATATTTTTTCACACCGTTTACTGCTTGCACTATAAAAAAGAAATTATGTTTAAAATAAAAATCTGTTGGCGCATATAAGTGTTACGTGTGTGTTAATGGTTTTTAAAGGATCTTGCTCTCCTGCACAATCCTGCACAACATGACCTCATTACGTCATTATATCCCAAATTTGGGCGTCTTGGTGACTCAACGTGCATTTAAACACTCAAACATGTGTGTGTGATGATGGGCACAAGTTTTTGTTGTATGAAATATGTGCCAAGGTTTTTATCAGTCTTTCTAATCCACATTTTGAAAATTACACATTTTACCAAGTTCTGAAACAGTTTTATTGTGAAAATCCATTAAATGCCAACATTGGGATTAAAAAAAAAGTTCAAATTTTCAACTTTGTTGGTGTTGGATTATTTACTAGATGAGATTTTGTTTGTACGGTAATTTGTGTTGCACAGCAGCTCCACAATTCTCACATTTCTGCATTGTACAGCAGCAACACAACTCAACCACTTGTATTTAAAAAGAGAATTAGTTTAGTTTAGTTTAAATTAACTTAATCTTTATTGCCCACCTTAGTGCAAAGTTGTCTTCGGCCTTCCCCACATACAATTACACAACACACAGACAAACCATGCAAGTGTACAAGAAACAACAGCAGCAGTGCATTAAAATTAAAAACAGAGAACTATTAGAGCATAATATATACATCAGTGTTTTTCAACCTTGGGGTCGGGACCCCATGTGGGGTCGCCTGGAATACAAATGGGGTCGCCTGAAATGTCTAGTTATCGATTTAAAAAAATTACGGATAAAAATATTCTTTAGACTAATTATTATTCTTTTTAAATGTATGATTAAAAACACCACACACAATCTTAAACAACTGTATTCTATACTGTCACTTTCTCGACAATAAATCGAGTTCAAATAAAAATGCAGCATATAAAAATATATGATTTGACGCATGACTGACTCAAAATGGGGTCACGAGCCAAAAAAGGTTGGGAACCACTGATATACATTTTAAAATAAATATATTAAAAGAAAAAAACAGTCAAAGCATATCAAAAAGTCCTATGCAACACAAAAACCAGCAATAATTCAGACAGACTGATCGACTGCATCGGCGCCTGCAGCAGCTGATGTCACCGACGTGCACCTCCCTCCCTCCCGAGGCCGAGGATCATGGGCGTGTGCTGCTGTCAGTGAAAACTGCATGAGGGATTCTTTGGCAGATTTACGGCGTAAACAGCAGCAGCTCTGTGTGCGAGCTTCAGATTCCGAGGCTAAATCCTCTCTGAATATTTCCAGTTACAGGAAGGCTGCTCCCCGCATTCCTGCCCGGCTCGGCTCAGACGAGCCCTACATGGACCGACTGTCTGACCAGCTCACCTAGGAATGCACTGCAGACCTCATCCAATTAGTATGCATACAGTTTGAATGCGAAATGTAATGTCCTGTAATCACTTCCTGTTTTTTAAAACTTTGATTCGTCACGGGGAACAAATGCTTCAGGTTTGTCTTACTGACACTGTTGCAGAGCCAGTGACACATGCATATACAATATTATAACATATTTATCTATCACTTTAGGAGAAAACACCTCTGTTTTGATAGTTTTTCACATTTAGGCCTCACTATTTCACTTTTGTATCATAAACTTTCATTAGTTTGTCTCAGTAATAGTGCGTTTTTCCACAGGTTTCTCTTGCAGCACCATCATGTATATTATAAACTATAAATCTCACAGCTTCTCCATACTTTAATCTCTTTCTCTTTTTTTGCCTCCCTGCTCTATTTTTAACTCGGCGTATCAGTCTTGGCATTAACTCAGGCTACATTTAGCCCAGTCTGGAGTCGTAGCTGAGTTTTGGCAGCCTGTCAGACTGTGCCGGGCTCAACAGCAGCAGCCACTACTAAACTTATACATCTTATCATGAAGCGCTTCAACAGAGAGGAGGAAAACATCCTTACATGGTGCATAATTGGTTTTAATTGTCACAGTTGGGTCATGATTTCTGCTGTATGGGACGGCAAATAATCCTGCAGCTCTGCAGGGGAGATGGAGACACAGGTCGAAGCCTCGTTGAAAGGGAACTAGAGTCCAAATTAGGGCTGCAACTAATGATTATTTTCATTATCTATTAATCTGTCAATTATGTAAACGATTAATCCATTAGTTGTTTGGTCAATAAAATGTTGAAAAATGTCACTCAGTGTTTCCCAAACCACAAGATGACGCCCTCAAATGTCTTGTTTTGTCCACAAACCAAAGAGAGACTCAGTTTATTGTCATAAAGGAACAAAGAAACCAGAAATATTCACATTTAAGAAGCTGAAATCAGAGAATTTTGACTTTTTTTCCTTAAAAAAAACTACTCAAACTGATTATTCGATGATCAAAATAGTTGACGATTAATTTAATAATCGACTATTCTTCGATTAATTGTTGCAGCTCCAGTCCAGATGATGTGGACACACAGCCTGGGTCACCGTGACAAAATGGAGATGGTCACACTGGACAGTCTTCACATGCAGAGATCTATTCAAAATCTACTTTGATATCTGAGCTTGGGAAACAATATGAAGAGCATCCCATGTTAATAAGGACATTAGCACTGGTGACATATTTTCAACTGGTGTGTTTTGAACAGTGTCTGGCAGCGTGTTTGGATCCGGCCGGGTTTGACCACTGTATCAACACTTTGTCTCTTTTTCTTTTTTCTTCTCCTTGCAGATATTGATGCCACGTTCCTTCCATTCCTGTCTCCTGACGAGCCTGAATTCCAGACTGGCTCTTGCAGGCCGTAATCCAAAGGGATTGCTCTATCTCCACTGTATTTCTCCCACCACCTCCTCTGCTTTCCCACTCCTTGTCTTTTTCATCTCTCACTTGGCCCTCGTCCTCCTGTCTCTTGAGAGCGAGGTGGAAGGAATGTGTCGGGGCCCTTTGCCCTTTCATGCGCTTGTTTTCGGTTGCAAATTACCGGGAAATGGAAGCTTTCCGTGAGAAAGGGATTCGATTGCCTGAGGAGAGCCGAGCGCTGACAACAAACTTGTTCTTACTAAATGTCCAATGATGACACCAAGAAGCCACCCGACAAACTGGACAGTACAGTAATCAGAGTTAAAGTTAGGTTTAGTGTGTTGTCCCTGGAATTATGCCTCAGTCATCTTTTCTGCGTTTACTTTTCCACCTTTAGTGTGTCCCAAATAAAACCAGGTCCACTTTTAAAGAGGAAATGTGCAAGATTTGAATCTTAATTAAGCAGCTTTGGCGTAATTGTGATGGTTAAATGACTTGTTACCTATCGTCTCTTGGCCAAAAACAAACCTTGCATGATGAGCGCCTCCGACCCAATGTCCCAGATCTCGTCTCGTGAGAAACATGGACTGCTTTACGGCACTACAATACAAACACACTTAGTAATCCATAACTTCTTGTTAACATTACCCACCTCAGTAGACATCGCTCCACAGATTGCCTTCTCGCTGGCTTTGTTAAAGCAGATATCAGTGGAATGTTTTTGTTAATATAAGTCCTAAATAGTCCTATTTTCCGTCAGCAATCACTTACATGAAGTATTTCAGCCTAAACACGAGTCTCTCCGTCACTCTGCTCTGCTGTAACCCGAGGAGAAAATTTTCCTTGTGGGATACAAGTGTTATCCAATGAGGAGAGAGAACGGCATGAAGGGCTGTGTGTGCAGCCAAGGGATGCGCGTGAATGTGGTGACGTAGCACGAGGACCAATTGATGCCTGACAAGGGCGGGGGCTGCTAACTCATGGTGCGTTCAAAGAAACTCGTACTTTGTGTTTTTCCTTCCTGTGAAGTCATACCAGTTCGATCTGGTACGAGTTCACGGGTCGGAAGTTACGAGTGGCCGTTATAGGGAACTTTCACAGACAACAGGATGGTAAAAACACGAGCTACGGGTTACCTGGAACGCTACCAAGTCGTAGTTGTGACTTGAAGCTGTAACTTACGGTTTCAAAAGCCTGCCTTGAACGCAGCATTAGCCGAAACGGCCGTGAAGCTGATATCTGCTTTAAAAACAAACACACACGGCACTTGCATAGTTCCCCTTTAAGTCCTGCACTTCACTCCTGGTCATAATGACCTTGTGAGGGTCAGTAAACATCCTACAGATTTGGTTTGCGACTTTCAACCACATCGAATGGTTTTCATCAGCAGATGAACTCACTCAGGTGGTGTTACTGAGATGATGTCCGTTAGTCAATAATTGGGGCTGGTTGTAGAGGTCAACTATAGATTTCTAAAGGACAATATAATGATGATAGTTTGGAAGTAAAAAAGCTAATAATTCGGGCAGTATCACATAGAAAAATCTCAATGACGCCCTTTTGTCTCCTGATGTGGAACCTCTCAAGTACATAATGAGATCTGACTGGAGCAATAAGATAATGTGGCTTGACTGTGTGACCGCTGGCGGGTTTACAGCCATCAGAGCCAAAACTTCAGCTCATATCACTGGTTCATAAAAATGTCCTGTTGCTTCTCATTAATCAGGCGAATTGATCAAGTCCTCTGCAGCCTCTAATGGATGTAACTCCCTCACTGGATGGTCTCTGGTCTCCTTAGGTTTTCTCCTGCCATTCACTTGACACTCGAATTTGCTCTGGTAGATGATGATTGATGATTTCTCTGTAGTTTCTTGGTCACCTCTTCTTTCTGAGGTCCGTCTCCTAATGATTTTTGTAGCTATCTTCGGCGACCATCTCCTGCTTGTTCTGAACTCTTTTGTTGAGGAGTCAGGGAGGCCACTGTGCTCTTCAATGCAGCAGTTTTGTGCAGCCTCAAAGTCCAGTCCCTTACCCTCTGTGGGTACTGCACCTCAGGTTGCATAGAGGACAAAGGTGATGACAATCCTAGTATAGGGCCTACAACCTAGTAGGGCCAACAAAAAACCCCAGTGGCCTTAATTTCCTATGACTAAATTATTGCACATAACCATGACTAATACTCATACTAATGCTGAATCAGCATCATACAAAGCCACAAAACATGCAATACTCATGAAATATGTTTTATTTCCCAAGCAATAAGGCTTGAGGGTTCGAATCCCACTTGGGGCAAATTTGCTCAACAAGATCTGTAGAAGAAGAGCTTGTTTTTCCTTTAATGACTAGATGTGTACGGTAGGCTATTTGCTGTAATCACAATGAATGGGTTCCAATCAAGATGAATAATAAAAACAAAAGCCACCTCAGCTAAAGTTCAACAGTCATAGCGATGTTTTATCAATATGATATTTTTAAAACGTTTTTACTTAAATGAATGTATCAAAAGTTGTTGATTGTTAAGAGGAATTTTGGCTACAATCTAAAATCAGACAAAATGGGTCTGAATACTTTCCGAATGTACTGTGTATTACATAATTATGTATTTTGTTGGAATTAAATAATAAAACACAAAATAGCACGAGTGTTTTGAGATGAGAAATTTGCACAAATTAGAATCAGACTAATTGAGTGGAGTGGTTTTTACTATGGAAGAGCTCGCTTAAAAATACATGGTAATTTTTCATTTGAATAAGGTATTTAGTGCAGCCCATCTAAAACTTATCCCTGAAAGAATTATTGAAATTCCTGGCAGTAAATTTCGTGGAAGCGTATTAGTTCAAGATCTAGATATGATTCCTTTCTAATTCATATCAACAGAGCTATAATACATGAGAAATGAGTCTGTTTAACGGCAATAAATAAACTTAAAATCTCATTGGACACACTCCCCTTGTCTATATATAACTAAGTGAAACCAGGAGTCAGGCATTAAGAATACGCAGTGAATGTAATGCTCTTTGTTTTGATTTCTGTAGTATTTATTGCCTGCGTTGTAATGTATATTTCATGATGTATGGACTGCTTGACTCTCACATCTTTAGCTTTAATTCCTTTGTTTTACCACGTTCACGTTCCACGTGCTTGTATGCATCTGAAAACCACTGTCTGACCACAATTTGAAAGACAATTTTTTGATCAACTCTGGCAAATGTGCGTTCTCCCTCGATTTGTATTTAGGTGTCACAAAAATGTTGGGTGGTCAATGCTGAAGGTCACGATCATCAACTAACATTGACTATTAAACCATCAAATCTTCACTTTGTGTCATAGGAATTTGTTGAGTCCCTTCTCTCTTTATTTCCTATCAAAAGCTCACTCATGAGAGGAGTTTGTTTGGGAAAAGTTCTTAAATTTAAAGAAAACATACCTTATATAAACAGTAAAATGTTCACAATAAAATGTGAATTAATATAAATATAACAAAATTATGTACAGAAGACTCTCGAGAAACATTTGTGGCTGAGTGAGTTTGTTCCAAACTTTGGGGTTTTGAGATTAGGCTGTACAAAAGGTGGCTGTACGAAAAGGACACTTGAATGTCCTTAAAAAGCTAGACAGGTATTATCATTTGGCTTTAAATGGTTTTTTTTTTTTAGGTTTTTGTATTAACATTTTGTATTAGCTTAGCACTTAATATATAAATATAAATATATATATATACCTAAATAAAACATGCCAACTCACCGTGAAAGTAAATAGAGCCTGGGGAAAAAACAGTTTAGCTACAACAGTTAGCCTCCTGCTAGCATCGCCACGGTGATATGCTCCATGAGAATGCTGACAGCTAGCTAGCAAAACTGTGATAAATGTTAGCTTGCGTTATTGTGGCTTCTGTGGCCACATGAGAGGACAAAACATTATGTAGCTGTCAAGTTACTTACACATTGAGAAGAAAGGCTAACACTGAGCCAAACTGGAGCCTTTTAGCAGCTCGTACTGGTCTTTATTTAGAGCAGTAGTGGCTCCAAAGTTAGTTGGACTGTCATGTTAAACCATGTTTTAGGCTTTTCCTGTGTGATTAGCCGAGCTTTGTCTTTCACCACTCTCCCCGCTCCGTCATGTCAGTGGTCAGAAAGAGTGAGATGCCCATGTGTCTGTTTAGCTCTGTCTGTAACTTTACAGCATGAAGGATTTTAAGGACACATGTTCGATTCCCGCATGTTGACAGAGATCATACCTTAGCAATGCTCCCAACGTCACTCTACTTTGCAGTCCTGTCTTTGGAGGATGAAAGCACCAGTGGTGAAACCTGCAATCTTTGTGTTTATTTTTAAAAACGATAGATAGATAGATAGATAGATAGATAGATAGATAGATAGATAGATAGATAGATAGATAGATAGATAGATACTAGGTCTATCTCCACTGATGGAGATGATGCACACACCGTAGTGTGGACGCAAATGGAACTGGTAACAACTTTGAAAACTTAATGGATAATTTCATGGTTGACCGTCCAACCAGGAAACATCTGCAAAGATACAAATGTCTTCAAGTTCAGAAAACAATACGCATGCATCGCAAAACTCACAACTCAACGGACTACAAAATAGGCTACGTCATTTTATTGTGTTGCTGTAAACTCTACTATCATGTTGTGATTTTTGCAGCACATTTTGTTTGAAATTGATAAAGTTGTCCTCTGAATTTGTAGCATAATAAAAAGTTTATGTAGTGAGTTTTGTGGGAATTAAATAATAAAACAGTGTGAGTGTTATTTGGTCAAATCAAACTAACTGAGTGGACTGAGTTTTTACTGAGAGAGAGCTTTATTAGAAAAAATTTAAAATTGTCATTTGGTGCAAAGAAATTACAATAACGTCTCTGTTTATTGCTGAAAACACATTTGAAGGTAACGTTGACAAAAGCTACGCTGCCCCAGTCAGACGTGCAAAAAGGTTTTCTGTGAAAATAAAATATATTCAATAAAATAAAATAAATTAAATAAAATCCGTATAGAGGGGTCGATATATTTTAAGATGTTTTGTCAGCTCATAAATTCATTTGTGCTCATTTCATTGTCTCAGCCTGAATACCATCAGCTGCGGTGCACCGAGGTGTCCGACCTGCACCTGGACGGCAGGAACACAGTCCAAATATGCACTTTCTTTTCAAATTCCACTGACTGTCTGTCTGTTCGGGCCCTAAACCGTTACATAATGCATATTCTACATATTCTACATGTCAGCCACACGTTGCTGATGAAATCCCTCAATTTATGGAGCGGCTCAAGACGAGTCACCCGTTGTGGAATGTCTGGTGAAACAGGCCCTTTCTTCCTTTGGTGTTTGACCTTATAAAGTTTTTGTTTTGTTTTGTTTTAATCAATCCTCCAGCGATAACGCTACACAAACAACACGGGGCCTATTTAAGACATTCCTCAATGACTCATCCTGATTTTTTTTTTTTCTTTTTTGCAAATCTTTCCTTTACGTTTCTTGCTCACGCATTGATAAACTTCTGCCCATCGACGAATCATCTTCCCGCGGCTGCCTATCTACTGATTCATGATGTAGCCTATCACGCATCATCGAGGTGACATCATTGTCCTCTCCTTTTTCGCAGCATTTAAGAAACCGCGGCGCAAACCTCTGGGAATCCATATTGCCCATGCAGGGGCCAACATCCTCTGGAAAAACATCTGGGGAGAAAAAACTCAACAATAAACCGGTGATTTACACCAATTAGATAATCCCAACAGGACAAATTCTGGGTCAAGCGCCCGCCTGCCCTCCTACGCGCCCTGTCAGCCTCAGGTGAGCGGGATCGTCTGTTGGCAAGTAACGGGTTAGTGTCTGTCTCCCCCCTACACCTCGTCTCATCCCTTCACCCCCTCCCTTAATCTCCGAGGGCTATATATTGGAGGTCGTGACTCGTCTGCATCTTCAGCATCACTCGCACCCGCAGACACTCGCAAGACGTACAAACACCGACGTGTCTGTCTGGTTCATTTTTGAGCGACGGACGAAGAACAGACTAGACTCTCTCTGACGATGAGGTCCCTGCTGAAGCTCGCTGTCATTCTGGTTTGCGTCCAGAGAGGAGAAGGCCACTGGCTCCGATCACTGATTGGTAAGTTAAAGAAAAGGTCGCCACCTATGACCTTTTAGGTAAAATTTAAATTTTGGCTTGTTTTTAGACTAATGTGTTGAGTCTTTGATGTTTAAACGTCATTCAATTTTTACTTAAAGGTACAATATGTAAGAAATCTAAAGCAACTGGCCGTAAAATCCTCCTAATATGTCACAGAGACTCAGGAATAATGTTCATATAACATGATGAACTCACCAACAACAATAGTACAGCCAGAGTATTCGCATTAATCCGGTCTGCTTCCACTGAGCTGCCGCTACGGCTGGGAGAAAAAACGAGATCACTGTGTTTTGAATTTGACTGCAGTAACCGTTTTTGGCCACATTCTTACATATGGCACCTTTAAAGTATCAGTATCTGGTGTTCTCGATGTGTATGGGATGTATGTGTGACTGTTCCTGCCTCTTCCAGATCAGAAACGAGAGACAACGTCTCCACGCACGTCTCAGAACGAGGACAGAAGAGGCGGATATCCGGCTGACGACGAGGACAGCCAAACAGACGGCTCTGGAGTCGGGCCATCACCCGATCCCGTCGTCCCGATCCCGATCCCGGTCCGGTCCCGGCGCTCCACGGCCGACTCCCAGTGCGGCCTGCGCTCCATCCTCCTGCAGGTCCGAGACCTGGGGCTGGGCTACGACTCGGATGAGACCGTCCTCTTCAAGTACTGCAGCGGGACGTGTCCCCGGGTTCTGTCCAACCACGACCTGACCCTCACCAACCTGCTGGTCAACGGCGTGCTCCCGCACCCGGTGCCGGGCGAGCTGCGGCACAACGCGCCCTGCTGCAGGCCCACGCACCACGAGGACATGGCCTTCCTCGACAACTCGCACCGCTGGCACAAGGTGGAGAAGCTGTCGGCCGCCGGCTGCAGCTGTGTGGGGTAGAGGGGCGAGGGTAGAGCGGGGACAGAGGGTGGAGGGGGGACGGAGGTGAGAGGGTGTGAGCGTAGGACGGTTTGCAGACAGGTACTTGTGTAATGTGTGTGCACTGCAAAAACTCAAAATCTTACCAAGAATATTTGTCCTAGTTCCAGTCAAAAATGTCATTTCTAGTCAAAACAAATCTAATTATACCTAAAATAAAACTCATCACATAAAAAGTAGCTTGTTTTTAGACACTTTTTACTCATTTCAAGCATATTTTCACTTCAAATAAGTAGAACAATCTGATAGTGGAGCGAGTTATTCTTTCTTATTACAAGCACAAAAAACTTGCTTTCACTGGCAGATTTTTCTACTTATTTCAAGTGAAAATTTGTTTGAAACAAGTGAAAATGATCTAAAAACAAGTTAATTTTTAGGTGATGAGTCTTATTTTAAGTGGAAAGAGATTAGTTTTGACTAGAAATGAGACATTTTGACAAGAAATTAGAGAAATACTCTTGGAAAGATTTTGAGTTTTTGCAGTGTGTAAACGATGAGTTTAAGTCCGACATAACAAACCACTGAGGAAGCTGAAACCTTTTTCTTATGAAGTTATCTTTGTCAAAATCAAACTTCCCCGTCTCGTTGGGGTGAAAACCTCATCAATCCTGTTTTGCCGGTGAGCTCCAGGGCCTCCGCAGGATTACTATTTTATTACATGTGGCTCATGTAAGCTTTAAAAAACTATTCCTGACAGCAGTCAAGCTAAAAACAGAACCAGGCTGCTCTCCTGACTTCAGGAACGGTCTGATTTGTAGGAAACATCGGCTATTAATAGACACACAGAATCAAAGGGAGAAGCTCTTTAAATGTAAATACTGTTTTATATATAGAAATGAGATTGAGGCAGAACAAAAACACGATTCTACTTGAGTATTTCTGTAAATAAGCTGACGTGACGTGTATTTATTTAAAATCTTCAGTGCAATCTTTGGGGGTTTAACAATAAAACATATCGTAATGTACGAAGCTGCGTGGAGACGGCGCGCCAGCCAGCCGAGTGAAGCTCTTTACAGTTCAGACGACTTCTTCTGTCCAAATGTCCATCCACAGTTTAAAAAAAAAAGTGTATTTATGTAAGATAAGTTATTTATTTATTTGATGTGATTTTCTTTTGTCATGCAAATTAATTTATTTTGTATTATGCTGACTTGTTCTGTGTTCGTTGTGTGTACAGTTCCTAATAAAGACAAACTTGTACAGAACTAATGAGCGTTTGTGGGAATTTCATTGGTGTTCAAGGAGGAAATAAACAATTTAGAAAGCAAAACAAGGTTTTTATTCAAGGTTTTGTACAAAAATATATGAATGATTCACACACACATATAAAAGTTGTAGCTAATTCGTCTGATTGACTCATTAACTAAAATTAGATTCACATCCATCTTTTGTCTTTATACAACTTTTGTCTTCACACAAACTACTTGAGTTTTCAGGTCAGGTTTTAAAGTTGCTGTATAAGATGAAAACAGTCCAGTCCCGTCTCTACGTGGCCACCGTCACGTCCAGCTCCGTCTCCTCCTCCGGCTCCACCCCCCACACCTGGACACGCCCCTCCATGGACGTGAGGAGTTGTGTCTCCGTGGGGTGGAAGGACAGCGACTGGACCACCGCTTTCCCCACCGGCAGCTTCAAGGACAAAGAGCCCTGGAGGAGGACAACAGCACATCAGAGGTGCACGTTTTTTAAGTTCCTCCTAACCCATATTTGGATTAAATTCAGTGGATGGATAAGTTTTAGTAAAAAGATGATGATGCATTCATGAGTCACCGATAGATTTCCTGGAAGAGCATCGTCACATTCAGAAGCTGTTTAGTCATAGACTCAAACAAACGCAGGTCAAACTAAAGTCAGTGTGGTCTAACTTCCTCTTTTGGTCTTTACTTCTATTAAACTCCTCAACTAAACCTGTTGATTCCACTGTGTGAATGTATATGGCCGGTTCGTGTGCAATAATCAGTCAGGGTGCAATCATGTAAGCATGCTCAGTCTGGTGAAAGTAAATCTAGCCCGAGCATGTGTAATTGTTGTTTGTTGTTTGTTGTTTTTTCAATTAATCATGTCAGTCATAGCTACATAAATATATATTTTTTATAATTCAACAAACCATGTCAGACACATCTGTATAGATATACATATATTTTTATATTTAAAATGAATCAGCTCAACTGTATAGATTTATATTTTTATACTGTATTTAGAATGAATCATGTCAATCGCAACTGTATAGACATATATTTTTATATTTCAATGAATCATGTTAATTCCAGCTATATAGATTATATATAGAATCATGTCTAACCCTGTAACTATGTAAATGTACTTTTCCTGTTATCTAACGGTCCTCTGTCTTCTTGGACTTTTTATGTTAATTTGTTGTATTGTTTTGGGGACTAAGGGTGTAATTTAGCACATGTGCTAAATCCAGTGTATTTACTGTGGGTACTCTAGCACTCACTGTCCATTAATATGCATTGTCCCGACCAAATAAACAAATAAAGTAAAGTAAGTAAAGCACTGGACGCCGTCGCCTACCTCCACCAGGTCCCAGCAGTAGACGTGTCCGTCCTCCGAGCAGCTCAGGACATGAGTGTCTTTACTGGAGAGACAGCAGTCCAGCTTGTAGCCCTTCATCTTGTGTCCCTTGTACCTAAGAGGACCGAGCAGAGCAGAGCAAAGCTTCAGAGATGAGAAGATGTCAGACTGAAGAGGAGACGTTAGAAAAAAGATTTGTGTCCTGTTGGTGCTTTAAAACTGCTTTCACTGGGTTTTGTGAGAACGCAGGTGAGTTATAAACGATAAAAAGTTGTTTTTCCCTGAATCATATTTTCACTTAGGTTTGGAATTACTTGTTCTTCTGATCAAACTTTAATATTTTATATGGAAAACTACACATTAGACTCAATCATCTCCTTTAAATCCTGTTTAAAAAAACTCATCTCTTCAGACTGGCACATGCACTTTGAACCTTGGACTTGAGTGACGGCACAGTTGCACTTTTCTTTTTTGCACTTTTATTCTGTTTTTGTACGGTGACCTTGAGTCTCATGAAAGGTGCCTTTCAAATAAAATGTAGTATGTATTATTATTATTAAAGGGATAGTTCAACATTTGGCAAATTGGCCCATTGCCATAATCCCTATAGTTTTAGGAGTAGCTTTGTTACCTTTAATTGTCGGTGCAAGCTGTTTTTAGAATGGCGGAGCAGAGCCGTGAGCTGCTCAGAGCTACGCTACGGAGGCTAATGGGATTTCTTGGTTTCCCTCATCAAACTCATCAAATACACAATCCAACAACTCCAAAACGAGACAGTTGTACGAGTTGTTTTCGAGGCAAATGCAGAGACTGCCCCTGAGCGCAACGCGCATCAACGGTTTTGCATGAATTTGCCTCTAAAACAACTCTGTCTGGTAACGTTCTGTTATTATCTCATAGCGTGGTGAATGTGCAGGTCACAACTTGTCCACCAGAGCGTTTTGGAGTTGTTGGATTGTGTATTTGATGAGTTTGATGAGGGAAACCAAGAAATCCCATTAGCCGGCTTGCACTGACAATTAAAGGTAACAAACTTATTGCTATGACTATAGGGATTATGGCAATGGGCCATTTTTCCAAAATGTTGAACTATCCCTTTAAAATACAGACAAAAAAACATGATCAACTATCTATAACACTGTAACACGTGTTTTAAAAGAGCACTCACTCTCCCAGCATCTCCCCTGTGCTCTTATCCAGGAGTCTGACTGTTGAGTCCAAACTGGAGCTCAGGGTGCACTGACCGTCCTGACTGAAGCACACACACGTGATAGGACCTGCAACACACACATACACACACACAATTTAAAAAGGGAAATGTTTTTTTTAACCATCACAAAGTTTGTGATTCTATAGTTGAAAAGCTTCTGCGAGAAGCGATCACTCACTGTCGATGAAGTCCACGTGCAGCTGTCCCATCCTCAGGTCGTAGCGCCTCACTCTGCCGTCCACCGATCTGAACACAGGAACATGTCAGACTCTTGTGCCTCAGTTAATTTAAAGTTTAATTCCTAAATCTACTAAGTCTACTCTAACTCTACTCTAACTCACCCAGTGAGCAGCTCATGTTGAACCACCTTCAGGCTGCTGATCCCGTCCCGAGCCTCGTCCAGAACCTGGATGGGCTCAAATCTTCTGGACCTGGTATCCCAGCATCGAACGGTCCCATCTATGGACCCTGGATGAAGCAAGAACACACACAGAGACCACAATTAGATATAAAATATAGCCTACACATTAAAGGGATAGTTCAACATTTTGGCAAATTGGCCCATTGCCATTCCCTATAGTTTTAGCAGTAGGTTTGTTACCTTTAATTGTCGGTGCAAGCTATTTTTGGAACGGCGGAGCAGAGCCGCGAGCTGCTCAGAGCTACGCTACGGAGGCTAATGGGATTTCTTGGTTTCCCTCATCAAACTCATCAAATACACAATCCAACAACTCCAAAACGCTCTGGTGGACAAGTTGTGACCTGCACATTCACCACGCTATGAGATAATAACACAACATTACCAGACAGAGTTGTTTTAGAGGGAAATACAGAGACTGCTTGCTGAAAAACTGTCCCTGAAGGCAACGCGCATCAGCGGTTTTGCACAAATTTACCTCTAAAACAACTCTGTCTGGTAACGTTGTGTTATTATCTCATAGCGTGGTGAATGTGCAGGTCACAACTTGTCCACCAGAGCGTTTTGGAGTTGTTGGATTGTGTATTTGATGAGTTTGATGAGGGAAACCAAGAAATCCCATGAGCCTCCGTAGCGTAGCTCTGAGCAGCTCACGGCTCTGCTCCGCCGTTCTAAAAATAGCTTGCACCGACGGGTAAAAAAAAAGGTAATGAACCTACTGCTAACACTATAGGGATCATGGCAATGGTCCAATTTGCCAAAATGTTCAACTATCCCTTTAACAATCAGTATTTTGCATTTTAATTGAATTAATGAAAACTCACCAGATAAGATGACAGTTGCCTCCTCGTTGAATTGGATACAGTTGACTTTCTGTGGACAAAAAAATATAAAAAATACAAAAATAAAAGTGTGAAGACAGAAAAAAAACAAGCAACATATAACTCTGTCGGTGCAACATGAGAAAAACTTTATTTAAAACAAAGTGGAAATGACAGAAATCAGGTAAAACACAGAGTCGTAGCCTGCAGAACTGACCCCAGCGTGACCTCTGAGTTTGCGTGTGACCTGTCCGGTGGCGACGTCCCAGAGGATCACTGTCTTGTCGGAGCTGCAGGAGCAAAGCATGCTGTTGTCATAGGAACTGTGGAAAGAGCCAATGAGGAAAAAGACACTGTTATTTCGCCCCGGGGGGCCACAGAGTTGTGTTCATCCATCTGTCTGTCTGTCTAGCTTTGTATTCAACACGGTGTTTCAGCTTCATGTCTTTCTTTCTTTGTGTGTTTATGTTTACATGTGTTCTGCCACTATGGAGGAAGACGTGACAACTGTCTCACCCATCAGCATCCAGAACCTCGTATCCGTGGCCGCTGTACGTCTTCAGCTGGGTCCCTCTGCTCACACTCCACAGCTTCAGGGTTTTGTCACTGCCGCAGGACAGCAGGTAGTTCCCATCAGCTGATCAACCAGAGACAGAAGCAGGTATGAGCTAACTGGCATTTCTATAAACTGGGAAAAGAGGCTGAGGCTCTGATGTCAATCCAGCCGTAGCTCACAGGAAAGACGCTGCAGGGGCCTACCTGCTTTAATATTTACAAAAAGTAAACAATTCATATCTTGGACATTAATGAAACTGCTACTGTTGCTTCTATGTATGATATTGAATTGTTGTATTTCATGTGTATTTTATCATTTATTTGCTTTTGTGCCGATTGTGTCCTAGTTGTCGTTGTATGCTGCTGTCTTTAATTTAATTTTAATTTAGTTCATTAAGATCCCCATTAGCTGCAGCAAAACCACAGCTATCCTTCCTGGGGTCCAGAATTACATATACAAATATTATAAAACCAAAAGAAACAAAAACATCAGTAGATAAACATTATAAAAACAAAAACAAGGTGAAGTTTTTGCTTCCTCACCTCTTGATCTTATATCAACACCTAATACTGCTACAACCACCATACATACTATTTATATTATAGAGCCATATCTTCATATCCTATACTATCATATCATTCATACTCACTATATAATGGGGGCGGGACTAGATAAGCTTTTGCTTCTCCCGTTTTCCCTTTCGGCCATGTGTATGTATTATTTGAACCAAGATGAAGTGTGATGATGATGATTTAAATTGACACGCCCGAAATAAACAAATTGATTGATTGATTGATATTTATATATATCCATCTATGTACATACAGTGCTTATACACGACATACCAGTGCACACGCATACCTACATACACATACTACAAGGTGCTGTCATGGTGCAAATTCCCACTGTTTTAAACCATTGGACAATAAAGTCTTCTTTTCTTTTCTTATCTAAATCTTGTCTTTTTGTAAACGGAGAGGGTGAAATGTCCATTTATGAAAATAGCCGGGCACGTGTAAATGTAGTCTTAATCTAATCAACCAACTTAGCTCAGTGGCTAAATGTTCTCTCAGTATTAGGATGATCATGGTGTGGGCTGTTCCTCACCGTTGAAGCGAACAGCCCTGACTGCTCCCTGCTGACAGTCGATGGTCCTGAGCAGATGCTGAGGAAGCTGAGGAGCCTGAGGTCTGGGCTCAGGAAATGACATGACCTAAAAAAAAAAAAAAAAAAAAAACATGACACAAACATGTCAGACAACAGCTTCCTCTTCAGTTTTAAACACAATACACATGTTTCCTTTAAGCTGTAAACACACTGTAAGCACCAGCTAGGTTTATATTAGCCTACTACCTTTACTTTACATACAAATGACAGCATTTCATTAACTTGGTTTCTTGATGTACAACTAATATAATAGCTTAAGTTTATGGGCACAGTTTGGACATGTTATTTGCTTCAATTGTCTTTTATTTTGGTTTAACTAACTGAACTTAAACTGACTTGCTAACTGGTCTTTAGCTACCTTTGTCTACTTTTACGAGGTCACTTACTTAGTTTACTTGCTTGAAACGAGTTCAGTTGCAGCTGAATGTCATGTTGATATCCACTGGGGTAATAATTTACAACCTGAATATTAATGGTACATTTTTATAATAATAAATCTAGCTCCTGTTTTACAGCATCAACAAAAACCTCCATTCATTTCAGCCATGTTGTTTGCTAGTCTGCGCAATGCACCCTGGGTTAAAACAGTCCTGTCAAAATAAGAGCTTAAAGCGCATCTCCCCGTTCCATTTTTGCTTGCGTGTGACTGTGTCGGATTTTATTTTGAAATTCACCGGATGTAGTTTACCCCCCACATCTAGGCAGAGGCCCGTCAGCTGTGTGTCAAGTCTGTCGCCGGTGTTTAAAACCCTCTCATAATAAAATAATAATAATTATAATCCACAACCGGAGGACTTTGTAGCGTAATATGTCCTCCAACAACATGGCAGACCCGCGGAGACAGAACAAGATTTTAAGGTGAGTGTGTTAAAAACAGAAAAATAGACCGTTACTATGGAGTTAGCAATTAGCTAAACGCTGCTAATCATGAGTTCAGCCTGGGGGGATTATCTGAGCTGATTCAGCTTTACGATTTAACCTTACACATCTCTGACATGCTGCCACGCTGCCACATGTAGTGTTTTATTAACATTTAGTCAATTATGGACCTATTTACTCGTTCTTTCCCTGTGTTTGCAAATGAATGAGGGTTTTACCACCTGTGTTGCCCTTGTCTCTTTAATGACAGTTAAGTTAGTTTTACACATGACTTCCTCTCTGGTATGTGTAGTCACCAGTGATGGGAATGACAGCGTTAAAATAAACGGCGTTATCTTTTTCAGTAACGAGTAATCTAACTAATTACTATTTCCACCGTTACAACGCCGTTACTACTAGCAGACTAGCAGAGGGAAGCTGCCGAGATCGGAGGGAAAGTGGAAACAGACACTACTTTAATCTCCCTGAGGTAAAAGACAAGAACATGTGAGGTGTAGCTACATTATGTCCCGGAGCGAAGTGTTTGTCCTGAGCTTCTGCTCACCTGACTCTGTGCAGCTTCTTCTTTAAATCCAAACAGTCCGACACAGCGACGCACTGCTCCTCTTTGACTCTAAAGTCTCTGTAGCTCATCAGCTGGAACTCTTCCAGAGCAGCTACAGCAGCGTTGTGACCTCGACCATGGTTGATGAGAGCAGAAATGTTGTTGTTGTTGTAGTGAAAATGGGCGGGCTCGTGAAGACGCGAATTTACACAAAGTCAAAACGAGCGATAAATCGCATTTCTCGCGTATCTCGCGTTTGGTCGCGCGTATAAACTCGAGCGAAAAAAAAGTGTTCCTCGTGTTTGGTGGGAAGCCCCTTGCGGGTCTTCCCACCAAACACGATGAAAAGGACGAAGACGCGAAGGTCCCGTCGCCATAAAAGAATCGGGTGTAGCGTCGCAAAAAAAAAAAAGTCGCGTCTACCGCGTCTCGCGCCTAATCGCGTCTTTGCGTCACGGCCTTTTACACCAAGGACGTAACGAATAAACGGTGACGGTGTGAACGAACAACATAGAACAGGACCAGACGTGGCGTTGTTTCCTCTTTTCACCTACAGCTCCACTCTCCCTTACTTACACTAACTACTGTTATTGTTGAGGCCAGATAATTGTGGGATTTGTAGTTTTTGACCAATCGTGTGCTCTTTCTTTTTGTGATTTTTTCGGTTCACACATGTTTTTTTTTTTTAGGGGCAAATACGAGTGAAATGCTCGCCCATGGTGGGCATAAGAAAATGTAAGACCTGTCTAAAATTAGACTTTTTAAGACCCCGCGCGCATACCCTGTTATTTCATATAAAAGTTTAAGTGCATACATATTTTATGATGCTGTGTATTATATATTTAAGACCATCTTAGAATTTTCTAATAAATTTAATACTTTTTAAGGCCTTAATTTTAGATACATGAATTTAAGACTTTTTAAGGATCCGCAGATACCCTGAGAAGTTGTGCGCTCGCAGCAGGACAGATAATCAGATGGATAATCGGTAAAGTTAATAATTTCACTTAATGTGGCCATGAATAAATTAATTTCGATGTTTCGCCTGTTAATTAAACGCAAATCTTGAATAGGTCTCCGCTGTTTTCACATTTAAAAAGGTCTTTGTTGTCTTTGTACAGAGACAATATGAGATTTGCTTGTAGCCACAGCACTTAAAAAACCCACTGTAACCTATTTTCATAGGCACACCAGCCTCGCTTTCAATAAAACACACACTCGCATTCCATAATTGCGATCAGTGAAATATATGAAAACAATAAAATACAATTTAAAAATGAGAGAAAAAAAATCCAAATTCTTCGACATATTTAAACTTTAAAAAAAAGAAAGAAAAAGTAACGCAATAGTTACTTTCCCTGGTAACTAGTTACTATTATAGTGAAGTAGTGGAGTTACTAACTCAGTTACTTTTTGGGAGAAGTAATTAGTAACTATAACTAATTACTTTTTAAAAGTAACGTTCCCAACACTGGTAGTCACTGATTTCATGAGTTGTATTAAAATACCACAGCCAAGAAACACTTTGTTTTGACAGACACAATAATTATATAGTGGTCTGGTAACGTCATGGCATCAATATTTAATTTCGCTGATAGATAGATAGATAGATACTATAGATAGATAGATAGATAGATAGATAGATAGATAGATAGATAGATAGATAGATAGATAGATAGCCTTTATTAAGGTGTCACTCCACAATAAACAATAAAAATATAAAATGCATAAGGGTACAGAGGGAATGCAGAAATATACATAGTTTATACAAATTACAGTATTCAATGCCCCCTCGCCCTTGACAAAATTAAAAAGTGTTGAGGACCAATCAAAAAAGAGTTGTGAGACACATATAAGAGCCACATATATATGACCAAATCATATAAAATTTCAGTTTTGTGGCCTGTTTATCTAAGGGTAATATCTATATTAAGACGATATTGCCCTCCCAGTTTCCCAAGAAGCGACTTGACTGGTCTACACTTTTGGGATGAACTGGTTTTGATCTTGTTTTGCCTGTGAAGTGGGAGCATGTTCTTGTTGAAAACTATTGGGAAGGTTTAGCATCAAAGTAGAGGCAGATCTTAACAGTGTCTGTGGGTTTTTAGATGAAACAAATGGCCGTAATATGGATATAACAATAGAACTGTAGGATGAATTGTGTAACAGTGACGGTGACATGTTTGTTGTTACATGATGTGTTTGGTTGATGTGTATCTGTGGTGTTGCATTGCAGATACAAGCCGCCCAGCACAGAGACCAACCCCACGCTGGAAGACCCCACCCCCGACTACATGAACCTGCTCGGCATGATCTTCAGCATGTGTGGGCTGATGCTCAAGGTGACACACGGGAACACACACACACACACACACACACACACACACACACTCACACACTGCACCTCTTGTCCTCTACCGTGGTCCAGCCCAGTTGTTCCATTTAGAAGATTAAAGGTAAACTCACCTTTTAGATGAAGGGCAGCGTTTGACTTTGAGCACTTAGGTCACAATGGTCACAACAAAGAGGGGGGGGCAGCAGGGTAGTGTCACCTCCCAGAGTTCAATACTACAGTATGTGTTTAACTGACTTCAACAAAAGACAATAATGAGGTATAGGGATGTCACGATTACTTGTTTTCACAATTAATCGCGTGTGTTAAACGCCACAATTAATTTATCGTATATATTCCTAAATACCGTCACTTTACAAAAAAGATTATGTCGGAACCATGTCGGCAGACGTGCGCCAAAGTAAAGGTAAATTTTATGCACAGATTATGGTCCGTTAACCTAATGTAGCACTGAATCGGTAGGAGTTTAAAGGGATATTTCAACATTTTTGGCAAATTGGTCCATTGCCATAATCTCTATTGTTTTAGGAGTAGGTTCGTTACCTTTAATTGTCGGTGCAAGCTATTTTTAGAACGGCGGAGCAGAGCTGCAAGCTGCTCAGAGCTAGGCAACGAACAAACTCATTAAATACAAACACCATCGAAAACAACTCCGTCTCGTAACATTCTGTTATTATCTCATAGCGTGGTGAATGTGCAGGTCACAACTTGTCCACCAGAGCGTTGTGGAGTTGTTGGATTGTGTATTTGATGAGTTTGATGAGGGAAACCAAGAAATCCCATGAGCCTCCGTAGCGTAGCTCTGGGCAGCTCACGGCTCTGCTCCGCCGTTCTAAAAATAGCTTGCACTGACAATTAAATCTACTGCTATGACTATAGGGATTATGGCAATGGGCCGATTTGCCAAAATGTTGAACTATCCCTTTGAATGTTAGCATGTCATGAGTAATAAAAATAAACTTAAACATTTGTTGTAGATGACAATTAATGACTTGAACATTTCAAATATTTCCCCTGGAGGATTAATAATTGGTCCAATGCTAATAGATACTTCAAATATTTTGTGTGAATAATTAGTAGTGTAATTATATTTTGAATATATTTGATTTTGCACATTCATAGTGATTATTTCTCAGACAATAATTGTACCAAGAAAATCTATAATCGTGACATCACTATTAAGGTAGATATTACTGGGAGTAGCTTGTGTGTGTGTGTGTGTGTGTGTGTGTGTGTGTGGGTGATGAGTACTTCCCAGTGGACAAACACCAAATTGAAGATAATCATATATTTATCGATTCGTCCCCATTCATCAACTAACCTGTTGTCCAACTTCCTCCTTAAGTGTCCATCCGTCCCCATCGCTAATTCACTTTGTCTCTCTGTCTCCAGAGAAATGTCTTTTTAACTAGAGGAACGTCTGATGTAATGTCCCGTGATTTGAATTCACAAGCCTGTGCAGCTCAAAGGCTTTATACAATCAGGATTTTTGGGGCCGATCAACGATTAGTGAGTCTAAAAAAACAATAACCGATTTGATTTGATTTGATTTGATTTTTATTTGTCTCAAACAAGCACAGTATAAAAACAAACAGTATGTAGAAAACAAAAATAATAATGACAATGACACACTGTGCAAGTTTGAGAAGGGGCTGAAGGAAGCAAAGCTTATCAAGTTCAGCCCCCCCTTACATTGTCATACTGTCATACATCTATAATTCCATACAATTTAAAAGATGAAAACATATAACTTTAATATGAAAGAGCCATGATTATAAACATACTAACTGAAATCCTTTCTAAAAAGAAGTGTAAAATTAGCTGTCCAGTTCGTTATAGCAACCAATCACTTGAGGGAGCTTTGTCTATTTAAATAACTTGTTTACTGTATGATGTACTGTATAGTGAGTATCAACAAAAGTACTCTGAAGCATTTTTTGCCAATGTTGGACAAATGAGACGTGTCTATTTAGCTTTTTTTGTTTGTTTAAAAAGCAAAACAAACACATCTCATTGGTTTAAATGTGTGTTTTATGTCTTTGTGGCGTTTATGTTTTGAGCCCTGTCACTATGTGATGGGAAAAAGTTTTTTGAATCTTGAATCATTAGCTAGCAACGACATCACTAGTAAACCAACATGTCTTAGGAGTGAATGAGACAGATAAAACACAAAACATCTGTGATCTGTGCAACGGCAGCATCTGCAAAAAGTTTCAACATGACAATGACGTCATTGATCGGATCGTCAAATTAAGACATTACGGCCAATCTCACAAATCGCATAAAATGCAAAATATCGGCCAATCCGATGTGGCCAATCAGATCAGCAGAAAGCCTAGCAGCTAACCCGTGTGTGTGTGTGTGTGTGTTTCAGTTGAAGTGGTGCGCCTGGATCGCCGTCTACTGCTCCTTCATCAGCTTTGCAAACTCCAGAAGCTCAGAGGACACCAAACAGATGATGAGCAGCTTCATGTGAGTACACCATAATAATGTGTGTGTGTTTGTGTGTGTGTGTGTGTGTGTGAGCTGCACAGCGTGATCATATAGTCCATCTTTTTGGATATTTGGATATTATTGTCATTGCAAAACAACAAAATGCAACAAAATTTGCAGTGCTACGTCTATTTCAGTGTTATAAAGGACATGAAACACAAACACGAAAAAAAAAAAAAAAAGGAAACATCAACGACAGTCATACAACAAGTAAAAATAGATAATTTGAATAGGAGCCTATAAATAAGTATTGCACATTGTCATTATTATACAAAAAAAGTTAAAATAAAACTATAAAATTATGGGTGAGTTTGTATAGATTCCCCTGGATTATGATCCAGTTGTGACTACACTAGGAAAGGAAACTATTCAGACCAGTAAATCTCCCATCCACCTGCTGTAAACCTGTCTGGGTGCTGCACGCTTCAGCTTCGTGTTTACATTTAAAACCTGAATTATGCAGTTTGCAGCCTGCAGGTCGGACCTCCAGATGAGCCAACTCTAATGTCCAAAAGCTTTTAACTGTGTGACCTCCAAGGCTGCTGCATTTCCATTTTGCTTATGGAGGAGTGCTACAGTAGGGGACGGGTGGAGCAGACAGATTTGCAATGAGGAGGAACCTCCTGGTCCATTGTCTAGATGAGGTTGTATTAAAGACGCGCTCGATGCACTCGTACGTTGGTTACACAAAATTGTTTGGCTCAGCAGATGTCAGTCGATGAACTTAATGCACCGGCGCCGTGAGCGCACAAGCTGCTTCTGGTCCAAGGCCAGTTTCTTTTTTTTCTTTTTTTTTTATCAATAGCAGAGATATTATGCAAGTCGTGGAGGTTTGTCAGGTCAGCTGAGCCTGTGAACGCACCATCACGGCTTCATGCAGCTCACACATCCAGTTCTAATCAGTCCTCGGCTCAAACGTAAGCAAAAACATTTCACTGAATAATTAGGAGTGTTTTTTGCTTCATAGGCGACAAATGAAAAAGGTAATTTAGTCAGTCTACAAATAAAGCTGCTCACAGACTGTAACAAATGCAAACAAGAAGTAATTCCAGGTCATTTACACCCTGATAACAAAAAAAAATACACAGGTGCCATGTTGTTATCAAAGGACTTGACTCGCTTGTAATTTTGTGCCTGAGTGAATAGTTCTTTATACTTCCACTCTTCTGATTTTTTATTTAAATACAATAAAATGTCACGACTGGGTTTCTTTCTGTAACTTATGTCCAACTCAAATAACAGGAAACTTATTTAAATAAAGTTTGAGACATGTTTAAGACACTTCCAAAACTGTTATTCTAGATAGATAGATAGATAGATAGATAGATAGATAGATAGATAGATAGATAGATAGATAGATAGATAGATAGATAGATAGATAGATAGATAGAGAGGGGGAATAGAAAGAAAGAAGGAAGTAAAAAGACATAGGGGGATGGATAAATAGAAAGAGAGAGAGGGGGGGTGGAAAGAAAGAAAGAAAAAGACAGACGGGATAGATAGATAGATAGATAGATAGATAGATAGATAGATAGATAGATAGATAGATAGATAGATAGATAGAGAGGGGGAATAGAAAGAAAGAAGGAAGTAAAAAGACATAGGGGGATGGATAAATAGAAAGAGAGAGAGGGGGGGTGGAAAGAAATAAAGAAAGAAAAAGACAGAGACTAGATAGATAGATAGATAGATAGATAGATAGATAGATAGATAGATAGATAGATAGATAGATAGGTAGGTAGGTAGGTAGGTAGGTAGATAGATAAAGACACTTCCAATCTATAATCACTGTCCTCTCCCTCTTCCTCTCTGCAGGCTGTCCATCTCGGCCGTCGTCATGTCCTACCTCCAGAACCCACAGCCGATGTCGCCGCCATGGTAACCCCCTGAGCCAGCCAACCACAGCAGACGGAGCGAGTGAACTGCAGATGCTGGGGTGGAGGTGGAGGGTGGAGGGGGCGACCAGGCAGCTGATCAGACCCCCCCCCCTCCCCTCGGCCATCGGTGAGGAAGAACAGAGACGGAGAGGAGGAGGATGATCTGACAGAGAGAGAAAACAGAGATGGACCGACACAACGTCAAGATGCTGAGATTAAAATGTGTTTTTGTTTTGTTTTTTCCACTGTCTCCTCCTGTCGTTCTCTTTTTAACCTTTTTCTAAATCTTTTGGTTGTTGATGAAAACTTTTGAAATTTTGCTGTTCGGCCGATCTGTTGCAGGACGTCCTGAATAAAATTGTACAGTTTTAAAAGCAGCTGCTCACTTTCGTTTGTCCATGGGAGAAAAAAATATTGATGTCACACCCAATATTTACTGGTCTAATATTAAATTAAATTAAGTTCTAGTTCTAGCCTAGTGGAAATTACAATTGGGAATTTTATATTTTGCTTAAAGCTCAAATAAACAAGACAAAGTATCAAAAAATGTCTTTTAAAGAGGAATTTTACTTGGCTATGCTACATTTTGACCTTAATTAAACAGCCTTGGAGTAATTGTGATGTTAAAGGAGAATTCTGGTCATTTTCTAAATAAAGCTCTACAGCTCTAGGTCTCTGAATGCTACCATAGGGAAAGATCCGAGAAAAATAAGAGCAGCCCGGACCTAGCTCTCCTCCTGCTAGCTGCGCTACACTGCAGTAAAACCGTAACTTTGGCCTCTATTATGCTCAAAAAATCATTACAAATCCTTTGCAACATCCACACAACACTGAGTGTGCATAAACTCTATATGAGAGTTGTCCAAATTAAGAAAATGTAAACCAATCATTACAAAACAATGTTTGTTTATTTCAGTACACCATTGCATCACACATCTTAATATAACTTACATACCTACAGTAAATTAGTCATACACATTTAATAGTCTTATATTACATTCCAACAAAAGCACATGCCATTTTTGATGATGAATCTTATGTTTTGATACTTTGGTTCACTACAACTCCACATATCAAACACAGTCTGTTTACAGTGCACCACAGAACTCCCAACAACAGAAAGTACCATCCATCTATCCGTCCGTCCATGGGATGTAGTGCTGGAGCTGGAGCTGGTGCTGAGCCAATCCCAGCTGACACAGGGTCAGGGTGGGGTCATGGACATGTCTCCACTGAACAACGGGCCATTTAACCTTTGTCCTGTGTCAGCTTTCTGCTACCACCTCTTTTTGTTAGGGTCAGTTTTGACCTGTGTTTTAAATCAGCTGTAAAATACACAACTAGAAACATTTATTTCATCCAATTTGTTTTTCATCTATTGGTTACACATCATTAGGCTTCCTTATCCATGAAAAGGTTGGTTTTGCACGCATTATTTCAGTTTTAACTCTAATTATTGTTCTCATCAATGTTATAACCGGGTTTAGCATTGTAGAATTTTGAGAAAAGCTTTTTTCTTTTGTTTTATATGGTTTAAATATAGGTTCCTGATAAAGTCAAAAAGCCTATAGATGCAGTAGACACATTTATGTGGTACCTTTATGCATTAAAAACCTAAAAAAAAACGGGTCAGTGGTGGTGACCCGAACACAAGAGGAAGGTTAAAGTCTCCAGTTGACCTCAGGAAAACCTGGAGAGAAGAGAAGCCACACAGGAACAGAGGGAGAACAGGAAAACCTGATCTGATGAGAGGTTTCCCCCTCGTCCTCACTGTACAGGAGCTGTTACACACACACACACACACACACACACACACACACATACACACTTGTAATCACAGGCGTCGATACGCTGGGGGCGCTTGCTTGTAATCCTCTCCTCTCTCTCATCCTGTAAGGCCACTGCTCTTTCTCCTTTACAACACATGCAGATGCTCGCACCATTAATTGCTTGTGTTTGTGTGTGTGTGCGTGTGTGTGTGTTTGATGTGTGTGTGTGCGTGTTTGTGTGTGTGCTGCTGACAGACAAGAAGCTGGGGAGTCAGCTGGATGTGAGACTGATTTAATGCCGTTATAACTCACGTCTCTCCGGCCTGGCTCTGCTGTTTGGCTCTCTGCCACATCTTCAACAAACCTCCTCTGGATTTTCTCCTGATTCTGCCAAATGACTCTGTCTGTACTTTCCTTTTTCTTTTTCTTTTCTTTTTTTCTTCTCCCCTCTCTTCCTTTGTCCCATTGTTGTGGTTTTTCCAACACCAACACTAACCCTCATGCTGGTGCGTTTGTTGTCGATCGCTATCACAGGAGTAGAGGATATTGAATTAGTCAGAGTCAGCAGTGACTGTATCTCCAGCATTGATCGGTGACCTGCGTGTAATTTGGATATTATTAAAAACTGTCACACTTTGCTGGATGTGGATCGGAAAAGTTCAGTGGGCGACGGCGATTTTTAATTAAACCTGATCTCCATATTCTGCTCTGCTGGATCCAGATCTGCCCAGTGAGAAGAACAGTGGGAGTACGAGTGGAGAAACAGAACTCCCTGTGTTTCTGACACTAGAGGGCACAACGACATCACAGATGAACGAGTCTCTAATGAACCGGCAGGAAACACAACTTCAGATGGATGGATCAGTTCCCAGATGAAAGTCCACTGGAGTAACTTTCTGATCCCATTCATGCTCTTTTTATACATCATTTTTACATTAAAAGGCTCAATTAAAGGGATAGTTCACACAAAATTCAAATGTCACTTATTATCTACCCTCATGTTGACTAAGGGCTGGGAGAAGTTTCAGAGTCCTCCGTGGCTTCTCTGAGTTACAGGGGGTCTCGGCGTAGCAGTGCATGTCCATATAACGGTTGCAAATGGACACCACTTTTCTTCGTAACAAAAAGACACACCAAAAAACATCCAAATACCTCCATAGTGCTCGTCTGTAATGTCCCTCTTGTATTGAAGCCCCGACATGAGAAATTGTTCCGCCGGTTTGCACTGACACAGGAAGAGCAGTGAACTGAGACACTGGGAGCTTCCGCTACAAACAAGCTTAAAATATAGACGTATTTAATTTTTTTCGGAACAGTTTCTCATGTCAGGGCTTCAATACAAGAGGGACATTACAGACGAGCAGTATGGAGGTATTTGGATGTTTTTTGGTGTGTCTTTTTGGACGAAGAAAAGTGAGCACCATTCAAAACCATTATATGGACAAATACTGCTGCGCGGACCCCCCCGTAACTCAGAGAAGGAGCGGAGGACTCTGAAACTTCTTCTTCTCCCAGCCCTTAGTCGACATGAGGGTGAGTAGATAATGAGTGAAATTTCAATTTTGGGTGAACTATCCCTTTAAAATGCAGCTTTCCTTGACCTCTCATGACCTCTCACTGCTCCAGACCTCATCTGCTCTGAATTGAACTCATCTGAGAAACCACTTTGTGTTTGTCCCTTCAGAACAAAATAAAAACTCTTCTGCCTTCACACTAAAAGCCTGTAGTGTTGTGTTTATTTCTGTCGTCTACGTCCGACACTGACTGAGCACATTTTGTTTTCTTCTGCTTCATTACCAGGTGTTAGTTAAATCCCCAGACTCTCACTGGAAGAAATAGATGTCTCCTCTGGGAGGCAGCCGCACAAATCACCAGGGCCGTTGCTAGTGATTCTGGGGCCCCCTGAAAAAAAAAAATTATATCCTGAGGTGGGCCTTATCATTTTTTATTTATTTCAACTAAGGCAATGATGACGATGCGTGACAGTAACAAACAACTTCCCTGTCATTCTCATTTAATACTTGTCCACTATGTCTCATGAAACTTTTGGTTTTCTTGTTTCTAATGTCATAACAGACATGTGAAAATGTAGTGTCGCATTAGCGTCCTGTATTAATTCAGTGCATTTTAATTTTCAATACGGGACGATCTTATTATTATTTAATTCATTTCATTTTATTTGTTAATTCCAGTCCTGGGATTGGAAAGGAGCAGGATGAAGAGAGTTTATAATACCTGCTCCTTTCTTAAAACAAACAAACGAAAAAATTGCTTTCATCAGATGAAATGCCATCAAAAATCCAAAACTACTCTTTTTTATTATATGTTTTATATCATTTCCCAATTTTTTTGCTTATACATGCTCTTAAACTGGAAAATATGTGTAAAGCTTTTTTCTTTGACTGTTAAGGAATTCCATATTTTGACAGCCACCACAGAAATACACATTTGTTTTACCGTAGTCTTGTGCTTGAAATTACATTAATATTCTGTGGTTGTCGTCCTGTGAAACTGATACAAATAATTTATGCAAATTTTCAGGTGAAAGTCCACTTTTTGTTCTGTGCACACTTTATTCATCATGTGAAAAAATGGCCTACGTGTGTGGAGCTGAGCCCAACGCCACACGGTCTTCTTCTTCTATCACATCACACTGCACCAGCCATCAGTGGGATTTGAACCCCAGCCTCCCAGTACAGAGTCAATGGCATTACCCAAACACCTATATCCAGCTCAATGTGTGTTATCTTATATCACACTGCCTCATAACACTTACTAATCATGACACAAAACACAATTCATTGTGATTACACATACACATTTTTTAAATATCTGTTCATTATAAGAAAACAAGCTCTTTTCTACAGATCTTGTTGATCAAACAGTAACAACTCTGATCCCAAGTGGGATTCACTGATATTACCCACTGAGCTGTCCAACTGGTTGTGTTCAGCCATTAAGTCCACCATACTGTTAAATTACATTACAAATCCTGATTATAATTAATAATAATGTCAGTCATATAACTTAATTACTTTCACAACTATTCATTGTTGTTCTCATTCGAGCTTCAGGGCTGTGGGCCCCTAGAACTGTCCTCACCTTTCTCCGGCCCTGCTGCAAGTCACCATAGAAACATAATCGCATGTGTGTGTTTTGAGCACGAGGACATATTTATTAGCCAGATAGCACTTTGTTTGGCTTTTAAAGAACAGGACTAACAAGTTTATTCTAAGAATAATAGCAGCGTGCATTGCAAAATAATGAGAAGGACATGAGATAAAGATGAAGAGACTGTAACTGAACACATTTCATTTGTATTTCTGCACTTCCTGTGAAAACTCTTCGTCTAATAATGCTGTAACTGCACTGTGATAACAGTAGCAGCTTTTATTGTCAATGTACTGTGAGTCACACAACAATATAACAAGATTTAAGTAGCACACCCTGGGGTATAAAAACATTCAAGACAATTAAAACCTCTTTAAGACATTAAAAAAAACATCCACATAATCAATAAGGCCAATAAAGTTCAAGCTGCAATATGTACAACTCTCAAAGTTTCTCATTTGTTGTAAACATGGATGTACTTTTATTTCTTCGGATCACACGACTCTTTTACAATGAAACAGCATCTAGATCTATAATGAGGTTTTCGCACATGGATGTTAAAAATGAAACACGTCGCCGACATCTATGACTTTATAAAGGTCAAAGGTCAAAACCAAGAAGCTGAAAAGCATCGATAAGAAGAATGAGATGCAAGAAAACATTCAACTGTCAACACTGTGTATATAACTCTATTCTATTCTTGTAAATGTTATGCTGTTTTATGCTGTTCTTTTAAAAAAATGTTTTGTCTTTATGTAAAGCACATTAAGTTGCCTTGGTATGAAATGCGCTATATAAATAAAGATGCCTTGCCTTGCCTAAATAACTGTGTGTGTGTATATATATAACTATATATTCCTGAAACTTTTTGGTACATAACTACAGTATATGTTTGTCTTACATCGTTTTCTAAATCTTTCTTACCTTGTATGCTATAAAATGCTACTGCCAAATTTCCCTTGTGTGGGATTAATAAACAGTTTTGTGTCTTATGTCACACACACACACATGCACACATGTGGCTTAATGGGACTGTAAGTTTCCTCTGCTGCTGAGCATTTAATATGCAGTTTACCACATTTACTCCATTAAAATAAGACGTGATGGAGACGGGAGTTATCATTAATGTTACTTTTCCATCTCTGGAGACAAAAGTGGAAGCTGAGCAAAGGGATGAAACTCACATATTTTTCCCCCTGCAGACTGATATGATAAGTAAACAGCTGTTAATGCTGATGTTGGCTCTACTACACGATAGCAAAAAAAACTTAACAAACAGCTCATTTCACAACATTTTGAACCGGGCAAGATAAACAGCTTATTTTTTGGGGGGGAAGCAGAGCTGCTGCTGCTGCTGCTGCTGCTGCTGATCCAGTCTGTTGACTGACAGCATTGTTAAAAAAGAGGCAGCTGCTCAGCGGCTCACCATCAGGCCTCATTTGAACAGCGAGTGGGACACTGGCTGGCGTCCCGCTGGGAGCGACGGAGGGAACAGAGAGACACCACCAGGGACTGGGACCAGTGACATCTCAGACACCAGCAGCACATCCCTTTAACCTTCAGGCTAAAGCCCTTAAAAAGTGAAGTGTTTAGTGCGTTCGATTCAATCTACACACTGTAACCCCCCCCCCCCTCCACTCCACTCCAATCCTGCAGCCTGTGTCAGTTGTGAGTGTGTGTGTAGTTGTGTGAGTGTGTGTACTTGTGTGTGTGTTTGTGTGCATGTTTACTGGAGCCGGCAGCAGGCAGCAGCAGCAGCAGCAGAGTCTCTGCAGTAGAAACAGCCCGGCTGCTTTCTTTGTCCTTAAATGAGGTTAAACCGTAGCGAACCTCTGCAAAATCTGAATCCCTTAAGTGTGTGCATGAGAGATGTGTGGCTACAGCCTTTAATTTTTCAGGGGTAAGGTGTTATTATTGGATGTGAAAACCAGTGACACACATACACACACACACACACAGAGAGACAGACATTAATATATATATATATATATATATATACTTCCATGGGACACTTTTAAGGACAGGCCATTGACTTGCATACCTACATTTCCTGGAGGAGGTTTAATCCAGCCTTACACACACTAATATTATAATACACAAAGAGCAAAGAGATGCAGAAATACATTATCACAGTTTTCTAGTTGCATCACAACTTGGTGTGAAGAGACAAAGTGACATTGGTTCTTCTGCTTTAGCCTAGATCTCAATATTTCTATATATCGTCCTGTTAGAGACACACACCTACCAAAACCTGTAAATAAACAACACATATTTGATCGATTCTAGTGCTTGGTTATCATTGCATTTATTTTTATTATCATTTAATATTTTCTTTATTCCTTTACTTGTCTCTATGTGTAATTTTCCTGCTGTGATATTATGTATATATTATATAGGCTAAGTGTAGCATCACTAAAGCTTCAGTGCAGTATGACACCTGGCTTAGTGTAAGTGCACAGTGCTACATGCCAAAACGCTGTGGTGAAACAGGCCTATCAAGGATAAGTAGATGACATTAACCTCTTTACAACATGTTTTGGCTGTAAATAAATTATTACCAACTTTATTTATAAAAGGAAAAGCCCCTTGAGGTTTTCAAGGGGGATCCTTAGCATCTCAACAAGCAGCAGTGATACAGATAGAAGCAAAACAGAGATAAGACAAAAACAAAAGAGAAGCGATAAGAGACAAAAACACAAGGCAAGGCAAATACAAAACAAAAGCAAATCATACAGGAACAGGTAAAGCATACATTGCATATCCGGCAACACCAAGACCAGGCAAAGATCACACACACTAAAAGCATGAACACTGTGTTTTTAGATGATTAAGTAGCTCTGTTTTTGGAGATATGGATATGTAAAGAAGATATGGAGCGAAGGGAGTTTGGCAGATTGTTCCAGTCTAAAGGTGCTTTGAATTAAAAAAATAAAATAAATAAACATTGGATCCAAGGATTGTCCAAAACAAAAAGTTGAAAAAAAATAAAATAAATCATTTTCAAGCTAATTTGAGAGCAGCTTTAGTTTATTAGCCTAATTGAGGAAAACTCAGCTAGATAGATAGATAGATAGATAGATAGATAGATAGATAGATAGATAGATAGATAGATAGATGAAGATAATGTCTGAATTAATGATTTTGGACCATTTCAAAGACAGAATATTTAAAGCAGAAGTAAGCGATCCGGTCGTTTTGTCTAACTTCTTGTCAGCCGATGGAGTTAGCAGTCCCCGCCCTCGTCCCTACATCACCACATTCACGCGCATCCCTTGGCTGCACACACAGAGAGGACCGCCCCTTTATGCCGTTCTCTCTCCTCATTGGATAAAGGTTGTAGGATACAAGGAAAGTTTTCTCCTCGGCTTACAGCAGAGCAGAGTGACTGACAGACCCGTGTTTCAGACCAAACACTCTATATAAGTGATTGCTGTCGGAAGATATAACTATTTAAGACTTATATTAACACAAATATTCTGCTTACTTCTGCTTTAATGGCATCACTTTGTATAGGAAATTATATATTTAGATATTCAAGTCAAACAATAAATTGATTAATCGAGACAATAGGCCTACATGGAGTTAGCCTACATTGATAATGAAATAAAAAAAAATAATGATCAAGACATGATGAACAAACACGATGACAGGGTGTAGGCTATGTGCTCAGATGGTTCAGGTTCATAAATCTGAGTGAGTAAGAGAGCGACAGAGAGAGAGAGAGAGAGAGAGAGAGAGAGAGCGAGAGAGAGAGAGAGAGAGAGAGAGAGAGAGAGAGAGTAGTGTCTGAGCAGCAGTGAGCTCACACACACAGCGACTCGTCGTCCTCCTCTCCTCCAGACCAGAACAACAAACCCCGGACCGGACCGACACCATGCCCTGACCGTGTCCCGCTCCCCTCGCTTCCTCTCGGTTCACCGCTCCTCTCCTCTCCTCTCCTCTGCCGGTCATTGACTCCCGAGCAGCTGTGACATCACATCCCATCACATCACGCCGATGACGTTTCACTGACCGGGCGGTTCGTCACTTTCTGTGTCGGGATGTTCTGGATGTGAAACATGGAGTTTTCCTTCCCTCCGGTGGCGGATACGTTTCTGTGTCTCCAGCTCCTCCGCCCTGCTGCTCCCAGTCCTCCCGGTCCTCCCGGTCCTCCTGCAGCCACTACCGCCGCCGCCGCCGCTGACCGGTTCTCCTCCTCCTCTTCCCGACAGGTGAGCGGGTCGGGGTCAGCGGACACCCCGTGGGCGAGTCTGGAGTCCCCGGAGCCCGCAGCAGCCTCAGCAGCAGCAGCAGCAGCAGCAGCAGCAGCAGCAGCAGCAGCACCCTCCGGACAGCAGAGCACCTGACAGGCAGGTAAGGACAGGACAGGACAGGACAGGACAGGGCAGGGCGAGGGGCGCAGCTGCTGCATGACAAACACAGATTTAACTCCAAGTGCAATGTGTTTGACCTCTTTTTAAAATGGTGTCTATGTGATTTATTACACAAACTGGGAAGAATATGTAGAGATAGGACCATGAGTCCCAGCCTGGTCAGATGTGTACAGTAGCCTACATGAACTGATGAAGCCTCTTGGATGAGAGGTGAAACGTCTTCCCAGACAAAAGACAAATAAGTCCAGTTGCTTTCGATTTAACCTCCTTTGAGATACTATATGACCTGGACAAATGAGAATATGCACAGGCTCATAGAAGGAAAAAATGGCTGTTATTACCCCAGATTAGATGAGACATTAAGATTTGTCCTATGATGGTGTCATAGATAGATAGATAGATAGATAGATAGATAGATAGATAGATAGATAGATGAGTTTATTTGTCCTTTTCAAGGAAAATTGTTTTCACCATTTCGTACAAAGCGACCTCAAGAAGTGCAACTTACATTCATTTGCATACATTCTCACATTTCATACACCACAATTACATAGAAACATAAGAACATAAAACATAAGACATACGACATACGTCATAAAGATTAGGTAAATCATTGATCATCTAACTGGCAGGTTTTGACCCTGTAAGATTTTGAGAAGCTTTTTCTTCCTCTTTGCTTCTTTTCTTTGTAAAAAAAAAAAAAAGAGACAAACACAATCATCACCATCTAAAAGTAGTGATTTTATCTCCTATGTTTATTTTATTCATGACCATCACATAGCGAAGAAGAAGTCCTGGTAAATAAAACATCCAGAAATGAAGATGAAGATCCACTGCTAAAAACTACAAACATCTCCACAGATTATGTCAGATGCAATCGGAGATAGCCTTACAGTACCAAAATCTTGACCATTACTTTTATCGTCTCTAATGAGCCAGCAGTTGTAATTAGTAAGGAGGGGGGAAAAAAATAAAAATTGATTTGTGGCCAGTTTCATCCGAATTTATAGCGTGTGGGAATACGAGGGGGCTAATTAGGAGCCTTTCAGAGGTGCTTAATTAAAATTAATTTGGGTATTTCCAAGCCATTAAAAGATCTGCTGGTTCTACAATCTTCCTTTAATTACTTTATTACACCAGCAGGCCTCCAAATGTGGTCAAAAGCACACACAGCACATCAAATGACATGACGTCTGACTGACTGACTGACTGACTGACTGACTGACGGACAGATAAGACTGAACTGAAGCACAGAGCGCTGATCGAGCTCCACGGGCCCTGGAGCGTTTTCGTCTCAATGTAATAATAACTCTGTTTGCCTTCGCTAAATCACTGTTGATACAGGACCCACAGAGGAAGGAGAGCAGGGAGTAGTTTATTTACCGTGGTCCACAGAGACTGAGACCTTTGCACTCCCATTTGGCTCCTTGTTCCATAGATCAAATTAAATTAACGCTCTTTCAACCTGCAAAGGTCTCGGTATAAGTTGCCAGTGATAAGTACGAGCTGAATGTTTTGTGTGTGAAATCCAATGAAATGTAAATATAGAAGGCAATAACCTACTGTATTCAACTGAGTATCTTCTGTTCTCTGGGTGGGGTCCTGGGAAGTGCGTCACCTGCAGCCTTTATAGTTTCATTGCTTATTAGGATGATAATGGAGATGAACTGGCCTTAAAGGGATAGTTCAACATTTGGCAAATTGACCCATTGCCATAATCCCTATAGTCATAGCAGTAGGTTCGTTACCTTTAATTGTTGGTGCAAGCTATTTTTAGAAGGGCGGAGCAGAGCCGCGAGCTGCTCAGAGCTACGCTACGGAGGCTAATGGGATTTCTTGGTTTCCCTCATCAAACTCATCAAATACACAATCCAACAACTCCAAAACGCTCTGGTGGACAAGTTGTGACCTGCACATTCACCACGCTATGAGATAATAACAGAACGTTACCAGACAGAGTTGTTTTCGAGGTAAATTCATGCGAAACCGCTGATGCACGTTCCCTTCGGGGCAGTTTTTCAGCAAGAGGTCTCTGCATTTACCTCTACAACAACTCTGTCTGGTAACGTTGTGTTATTATCTCATAGCGTGGTGAAAGTGCAGGTCACAACTTGTCCACCAGAGCGTTTTGGAGTTGTTGGATTGTGTATTTGATGAGTTTGATGAGGGAAACCAAGAAATCCCATTTGCCTCCGTAGCGTAGCTCTGAGCAGCTTGTGGCTCTGCTCCACTGTTCTAAAAATAGCTTGCACCGACAATTAAAGGTAACAAACCTACTGCTATGACTATAGGGATTATGGCAATGGGCCAATTTGCCAAAATGTTGAACTATCCCTTTAAGATCAATGATTGACATTGTGGTTGTATCATCAGATCTTGGAAACTCTGACTTTGTCTTGGAGTTACAGAGCTGTCAGGTGATCACCAGCAGAACATCTGGTTGAGGTCTTGCTAATGGAGGATATACAGTAGGTGCTGGTCCTGGTCTGGTCAGCTGAAGATGGCGGGCCTTGTGGGGGATGGTTGGCCTGGGGGTCTCCAGAAGCAGAAGAATGTGTAATGTAGAGCCAGAAGAGAAGAACTGGTTGTTGGAGGCCTTCAGGGAGGTTGTGGCTTTGAGGAAGTCTTGACAAACCATCACATGACCCTCAGAAAGGGTTTTATTAAGCTGGGGGGTGGAGAAATGCTGACTCTGACTGGGGATGGATGGTCTCAGGTCCACCAGGTATCGTCAAGTGGATGCAGTCAATGAGCTCAAAGACTCAGATGAGGCCTCGGTTCATGTTGTATCTCTGGTAGAAGTTGCTGAGGTTGTCAAAAAGCTCCACAGCTGAAGGAACCAGGTGTGGATGAGATGGTGAAGGCTCTGGGTATTGTTGATCTATGTTAGCTGACAAACCTAGACCTCTGGGGTTGGGAATGTGGATTAAGAGGAGGGGGATCAGAGGAAGAGCTCTAATTATTGTGGTTATCACACCAGGCGTTGTAAGGAGGCTCCAACTAATTTGATTCCAGATTCCTACTTGGGTGTGGACCAACCTTTTATTTCTGTTCTGTTGCTGTTTGAGTTTGCTCATGTAGTCTACATGTGGATTAGGAGAAGGTCTACAACTACAGCCTCCTGGGTTTGGTCTTGTGGAAGTTATCCACAAGTTTCCGAACATCATCTATGGCATTTCCGGTGGAATTGTAGCCTACGTTTAAGTTTACATGGTTTTAAGTCGTTTTCATAGTTGCGGTAAACGCATGGATCTATTAACGCTGGCTTTTGACAAAGCTGGTGTGATGATCCATGCGTTTTACAGACTTTCATTGGAAAAAAAAAATCCATGCATTTACCACGACTACCGAAACCATGGAAACGTAAACATAAAATTCCACCGGAAGAGCAAAACAGGCTTACGTTTTTGACGTTCGGAAAAATGTGGATAGCTCTCAAGTCCAGAGTGAAAAAAATGTTTTTTGTCTGTTTTGTCGGCAGAAAGTCAAACAGTTGGTCTCGGCCTCTGCCAGGTTTTTCCCCCGTCACTGATGCTGTTTGTGATTTTCATGGAGAGGATGACGTGTGTGGTTTTGGCGGGGGGGGGGGGCGCGGGGGGTGTGTGTGTGCAGAACTGTCTCGCCGCTTTGTGCAGACAGTGTGTTGGCTCCGTTGGCTTCATCAGACTGTCACCTCTGCCATGCACTTGGACTTGGCCTGGAGCTGAGCGTGAAGAGCCAGCGCCTCCAAAACTGAAGCCCTTGGTTTTCTACTACCATTGGGTGGATTGCTCCTTTAGGATTGCAGGTGGAGGAGTTTAAGTATCTCAGAGTCGCGTTTATGAATGGAGTGAGTCTTGCATCTAGCCTTAAAAGAGGAAAATTAAATTCAGTTATTAGTGACTCACCCTCATGCTGATGAATACTCCGGAGTAGTTTTTTATTCCTCAAAGTTCATCTGGAGACCCGGGAGGCCGGTTCGTAGTCCAATGAAAACTTTATATGAGAGTCAATAGCGCCTGACACAAAAACTTCCATAAAACTACACAAAAACCTTGAAATACTCCTCCACACTGCTCGTCTGCTGCAATCCAAGTCTCCTGAAGGGATATAGTCCAGAGTTTACTGGAAACAACGTTATTGAGGCAAGTCCGGTCACGTCCGTGTGCATCGCGTGAACGTGAGAGCGCAAACCAGGCAAATTCAATCCAGGACTGTTTAGGCCGTAAAAATGTACTAAATTACGTTGTTTCCAGTAAACTCTGGACTATATCCCTCCAGGACACTTGGATTGCAGCAGACGAGCAGTAAGGAGGAATATTTCAAGGTTTTTGTGTAGTTTTATGGATGTTTTTGTGTAGGGCCCTATTAATCATATAAAGTGTCGGTTGGACTACGAACCGGCCTCCTGGGTCTCCAGATGCACTTTGAGGAATAAAAAACTACTCTGGAGTATTCATCAGCATGAGGACGAGTCACTAATGACTGAATTTCATTTTTTGGTGAACTATTCCTTTAAGAATATGTTGACACAATATGTATTATATTATAAGAGTTAACTGTTAACTTCAGGCTCAGTGGGTCTCATTCATGAAACGTGAGTAAATCTGTGTGTAGATTTGCACATAAAAACTCACTCTACTAAAACTCTACTCCGGATTCATGAACGGTGCGGGAAACTCAGATTTGATCGTAAACACGTGTGTAAGATGATGAATGCCAACCCATCGTAAACTAACAACACGCCCCCGGTGATCAGCAATTAGCATAGATCTCCATACATGAATAGCCATATAAGGAGATCCTGACCACCATATTAGGAGGTAGGTGCATCCCGCTCACCTCGCAAACGAGGAAAGAGGGAGAGAGAGAAAAAAAGATCACGGATCAAAGTCATTTTGGGTGAAGTGGAGTCCAGAAAAAATATTTAATTATTTTCTGTTAGTAGTGGTGTGACTGGGGACAGGTAATCAAAGGCTGGAGGGAAGAAACAGATTTAGTGAATTAAGTAGGCCTATCCTTGGTTGAACCGTTTAAGAAGTAAAGCCAGAATAGTTCGATATGAAACATGAAAAAAAACAGAGCTACAGCAGCGACGGGAGGAGGAGGCTCTTCACAGCCTCAGCTGTAGAGGAGCATGGTTGTATCAACACATGAAGTTATAGGCAGGTTATATTCTTAGAAGCACCAGCCGTCTGTCACAGCTCCATCCAAACCGGTGCCGACTGCGCTGCTGTGCAGAGTGAAGTGTGCGCCCACCGAGCGTATACTGTAGCAACACAAAAAAGTTTTTTCCGATTTTATATCATATTATCATCATCATAAGATGGAGCCTTGACGTGTTTGTGCGTGTCCGATCCCTAAAACGTGTCTCTCTCCCAGGCCCGGCCCTAGCCATTTTGGTGCCCTAGGCGAGATTACTCCCAGGCGCCCCCCCCCCCCCCCCCCAACAATAATGATTATAATGATAACGTACATGTAGCAGTGTATCTGTATGCCCCCTCTGACCCCGAGATACACAATCAGTAAAATTTCATTGAGTAAATCCTGGGTGAAGACATGAAAAAAATAGGCTAAGTCTACAGTCATGAGAACAACCTGTGATGCTTGAAATGGGTGTAAGTCATCACTTCAAAAAAGCAGTGGAATATAGGCTACTGTCTGAATAAAGGCTAATAGATACTGTAAGTGTGGAAAACAAGTTAAAATGAAATTTTGTTAAATTGCTTTGTGAGCATAAATGTTATCTGTCATTCTATTTTCACCAAATGTTTCAAATGTAAAATAAAAGAAGCTAAATAGGTTGACTTAACATTATATTTCAAACTTCATGAGATGTGTGTAGCCCTAAATGAGAAATTAGCTTTTTTTCTCCAAACAAAATATCAACTAAACAGACAAAAAACTCAAAATGTACAATATTTAACCTATATAATGTACCCTCCATGTGTTGTCACTGTGGTGCTGTTTGAGAGGTTAAAAAAAATGGTTTGAGAGCTCAGTGGTCTGTATACAGAGCTGGAGCTGTGGCCCTGCTGTCTAAGCAGGCTGAAGTCTCAACTCTCTTCTTTTTTCAATATCTTCCTCATCAAATGAGTCAAAACTTTCAGCCTCTGAAGCACCTTCATCCTCCTCACTGCTTCTCTCTCTCTCCTAACGATTCTGCGGGTTCGAAGCGTTTCACAGCTGTTCTTTTGATTGACAGGTCGTCAAGGGCGGCGTAAAATGACCGAAATATAAACAAAAACATATCGAGACGGTCGCGCAAACGAGCTGGCATTTGCGCCGACTTTGAGGATTAATGCAACCAAGTATCCACACATCTAATTAAAAATGTGGCGTCTATAACAAGAAAACGGCTTGAAAACATTCCTACTGCAGACAGGTACCTCTGCTGTGTGTGTGACTGCGGGGAGAGCAGAGGGCAGTACCAATGGGCATGTGGGGGAGAGAGGGGGGGGGGGGCGACTTAGTAAGTAATGTTGTAACATATTATATTATTACTTTTTAATAGGTATTGCTTTGCATTTAAATTAACGTGGGATTATTTTTTGTATTAAGAAATAATAGTACTAACTAGTTATAAAAAAAATAGTGAAAGTTACACTTTTTTTTCTTTTCCATTTGTGGCGCTGGCGCCCCCTGGATGGACGGCGCCCTTAGCATTTGCCTATACGGCCTATGCCACGGGCCGGCCCTGCTCTCTCCAAATATTTCTAATTGTTTGTCATGTTTAAATTACGTGTTTCAAAGGCGTCGGCGTATTTTAACCATGAGAGATTAAAATTGTAATTTTCAACAGTGACAAGCAGTATTTATTTGCATTCCTACATTTACACAAGCGCTACACACAGTCCGGAGCACTTGTAGATTTTGTGAGTATAGCTACGAAAAAATCAGCACTACTAAAAGATTGATGAATGCGGAAATCCACGTAAATTTGCGCTGCTCAGGGTTTACACGCAAATCTGTGCTGCTCACGTTTCATGAATGAGACCCTTTGTGTTTAAAGATACACATTAATTCATCCTAAAAACAGAAACACCAAAACAATCATAGCATTGAAACAATTTCAGATAAGATATTCCTTCTCCAGGTTTTGATAACTCCAAGCTCGCTAACAGATAGTAAAAAAAACCCTGAAAGGAAAAGGAGAGGTAAAAATAAACACACTTGTAGACTTGGCTGGCATTGCACCCTAAACCAAAGTTCAATATTTCAGATGAAAGAATCACAAGGTGGTGTCAGAATGAACCAGTGCCTCCACCCTGAAGCTACGCAAACAACAAAACACTTCTTCTCCTTCTGCTGCTGCTGCTGCTGCTGCTGCTGCTGTGGAGGGAAAAAAGCAGCTCTCTGATCCCTCAACTCTTCTTCCATGGGAGTCCAAATCGTGATCGTGGCACCGAGATTTTTCTTCCACTGAGGCTATTATTGTCCACATTCAACAGTGAGTGTCAAAAAATCTGCTATTGGATGAGTGAGTTATGTAAAAATCTATGTTCAGACCTCTTCAAAGTACTACTCTGCCTCTCAGCCAGAAATATTCCCTCTCCTCAATCTCTCCCGTTCTTTACTATTTTGGCCCGAAGAACCCCCTGACATCGGCGTTAACACCGACCAGCGGATCTAAAGGTTAAAGAATCGTTATGGGAAGCAGGTTTGTTTCCTCACGTCGCAAAACCTTCGCAGAGCCGGGAGCCGTCAGTGTTTGTTGCAAAAAGAACCAGAGTCGTTGTGACAGATGTGTGTGCATGTGTGTGTTGGCATTCTTGTTTACTAAATGCAATCTCACGCCTACACTCTTCGCCTGTTACTTCTGGGTGATCACTCTCCTGACCCTCCCTGTCTCAGAACTCAATTTACCCAGCAGCCATTGCATGCATCCCTTTATCCATCAGTCCATCTCTGCATTTCCTGTTTTTATTTATTTTTCTTCCCCTCCGTCCCTCTGTTTGTCAGCTTTTAAACTGTGTACAATCCTTCTTATTGGCATGAGGCAAAACAGTGCTGCTGTCAAAGGCTGTAGGAATCAAACCCGACCAACAATAAGCAGAAGTTGCAGAAGATGAAGAGTCATCATCAATGTCCAGAGATCCAAACAACACGCAGGCAGTGAGTAAATAGATAGTACAGATAGTACTAGATGGATGGATGGGGGGGCTGCCAGTCACATTTGATTGAAGGTGATCAAGTGTTGGCGTCACGTCTGATGATGTTACAACTGATCCCAGAGCAGCTCAGAGGCTTGTTTCAGTTCTCACTGACATCCAGTAGTGGATGTTTTGAACCAGTCTGAACCGGCTGCCAGTGTGTTGTCAACATCGTTACTGTCACGAACCAACATGAGGATGTCAATGAATTAAGCTTAAAGGGATACTTCACCCAAAATTGATAATTCACCATCATTTTCTACTCACCGTCATGCCAAGGGAAGGGTTGGGAGAATTTTCTGAGTTATCAAAACACTTTTGGAGTTCCAGGGTTTTTCCAAGGGGGAAAGTTGTGGGTTTTACAAGTGAATACCACTTGCGCATTCAAAAAAACTGCAGTTCTCTGGCTGCCGCTGGGGGCTGGGACCAGAATTGAGCAATTCTCCATTGACCCGCATGTTAAAATAGCCGACTTTACAGCTTAAAAACATAGTATTTACAGCCTGGTAGATTCTATGAAACATCCAGATACCTCCTTACTGCTCGTCCGTACTGACCCAAGTGTCCCGAAGCCGCCACATGAAAAAGTTGTTCGGAAAAAATGATTTTGATCTCTGTTTTTAGCCTTGTTGTAGTAGTAGTAGCCTAGTAGCTCTGTTGATGTGTGTGCGCATACGAGATTTGCTGTGAGATGTTTGTTCATCGTTGTTAACCATTGGATGTATGATGTAAACATGGAAGAACATCTTGCAGCAAATCTCACGTAGCCACTGGGAGCTACTGCTACAACAAGGATAAAAACAGAGATCACATTAATTTTTTCCCGAACATCTTTTTCATTTGGCGGCTTCAGGACACTTGGGTCAGTACAGACGAGCAGTAAGGAGGTATCTGGATGTTTCATAGTGTGTGTTTTGGACGATTCAAAAGTGAACTCTATCCGCCGCCATTATATGACAATCCGTTGCCAGCCGGACCCCCCCTGGAACTACAAAAGCGTTTCGATGACTCCGAAATTTCTCCAAACCTTTCCTTGGCATGATGGTGAGTAGAAAATTGGTGAATTATCGATTTTGGGTGAAGTATCCCTTTAAGTATATCTGTTATAGCACCTCTGTATGGAGGATCAGGGATATCACAGGAAAAGTAGTGATCATGATCAGTCAATTAATACTTAATATTTACAACTCACTTCTCCTTTTCCCATTATTCAATTAAACTCTGTTTTCTTCTCAAACCTCTCGCCCCCGACCAGATGAAAATGTTTAGTCTGGTTTTAACAGTGTCAAGGAAGTTTCAACAAAGTATTTTATAAAATTAATATGAAATGATTTTACTTTGAGACTTATAAAGGATGGAAATTTTGTTTTTCTTACAGGACACAGTCAACAAAAAGACAGATCTCCATGCCATCGGCTTGGTTTTCTGTCAAATTACACTACATATTCAACTGCAGGTTATTTTCAGCACATTTACTCACCTCATTGTTTCATATGGAGCTGTAAGTAATTAACCTGTCGAGAATGAGAAGTTTTCTGAAGCACTAAGTACAGACTTTTACCGGATATCCATTGTCTGACCGATGACAGCACAGCAGCAGCAAACAACACCCACCTGTTCACATCTTTATGCACCTTACTGGATAGGACTAGACCACCAACAGGGAGGGGAGGGGTGTGTGCGTGGGACTGGTCACGACATAAAAGTGGAATATTTACATAAAAACCTGACATAAACTTTTACATATATGGAGAGACATAAAATAAAATAAATTATTAGAAAATTAAACATCCTCATGTCCAGACATTAAAATAAAACTCAATAAAATAGCACTATACCCCCTCCCCTCCTCCCCCTCCTTAAACATGGCTGAACCAGGAAGTACAGGTGTATAAAATCCTCCCATGAGGTTCTCAGACCCTTTGGCCTGTGGACCAGAAACCAGGAGAGCAGGAGGGTAAATAATGTTTTCTACGTTGTTTTAAAGTTGTTTTAATATCAAACTTGACATCTCCACTAAGATCTGGGTCTAATACTGCGTTCAAGACAACTCGGAAGTCGGAAAAAAACAAGCTCTGAGTTGTAAAAAAAGGAATTGAACGGCCTCAAACTCGGAAATTACAGGTTTGAAACTCACTTGACGTCACAACAACATCAAAACATGGCAGCCCTCGTCTTAAACGGTTAGAATTTAGAAATTTTAAGTTATTTGTTGAGTTTTTAATGCATGTTTTTTGTGTATTATTGCAGTAGCCTATATGAAATACGTTTATATTAAGCTGTGATTGTTGTATTGTGTGAAATTTTGGAATTGGAATTCCGATCTCCGAGTTGTAATGGACGCACCATAAGAGTGTTTAATAAATGGGTTGTTTGCTATCCTGTGGCCTATAGAAGCTGTGTTTCAGTGTAAATTCTGAAAAACGGAGGTAAATCTCTGGTCGGTCCAGAGAGGAGGCTGATTTTAAATCTCATCTACAATTTAAATTGGGTAAAATTATCTTTCTAAAGCCTCCACTGACCAGTTAGTCCACCCACACAGGTGTTTACACTTACACACAGCTGCTCCTCAGCTGCGTGTGGGCTTAGATTGGTGTCTTTGTTTGATTTAAATTTCAACTTGTTTTACCTTTTTTTTTTTTTGTGCATTTTGAGTTTTCCTCTGTTTTACTTTTGGCTCTGTGCGACTGCAGTTGGCTTTCCTACTGGCGATGTCAATCAAATCAAATGCAGCACTCATGGGTGGACCAGGCTCAGCAGCCCTGTGTTCTGGCTTTTATGTAGTCTAGTCCGGGATGAAAGTGTGGAGTGAGTCAGTGTGTGTGTGTGTGTGTGTGTGTGTGTCTCGGGGCACCCTTGGGTGAGACCCAAAGTAAATACTTCCTCTGTGAAACGCTGGCAGGGTTCAGCAGAGCGGTGATGCGAGCAGCAACTGTACGCCTGTGTTTGTTATTTTGGTAAGAGGAGGTATACCTGGCTGCACCACCACCACTGCATCTATTTTTGTCCGTGTGTCCGTCAGTAACATAGATTTACGAGCTCCGGTAACACCTCGCCTCGCCTCGCCTTGTCTCGTCTCGTCTGCCGGGCCTATAATTTTGGCCACCTCTTCCCAGCATTTTGCCAGCAGATTTTATTCATGTCCAGAGGTAGTGTGGTGACTCACCGAGACAGTTTACACTTTAATTACATTTCCTCGTGCCAAATCACTTGATCTCCATTTGTTAATTGGAAAAGGCTTTTGTTTTTTTTCCCAGCTAGGCTACACGTCAGTGGGGTGATCTTCTTTTTTACACTTTCTTATGACGCACGCTATACGGTCTAAAAAAAGGTGACATCGTAGGGTTCGGCCTCTCCATTTACAACAAAGCTGGAACTTCTTTGCTGGAAGCTTCTCGTTAATGATGTTTCTGTTTTTATGTTGGGGCTCTTCGTTTAAATGTCTTAAAAAATAAAACACCTTCCTGGTACAGCAGGCAAATTAAACACAGACACTATAAATGCGCTCTGCTCTTTTTGCAGTTCAATGGTCCAAGAGAAACTCTCACTCTTCATTTAGCTGAGTACATTTACTCTTCAGTGTTCCCCACGTGGGACATTTCTTCAGACATGAGAAATCCTGCTGAGGCTTGTACATGGATGGATGTTATATACAATACAATACAATACCTGCAGGAACAAGGGGTCAAAATATTAGAAACATGTGCTTACCAATGAGATGATTGTACCTCAGGTTGCTACTATTTAACCAGCACTGTCATCTTCAGCCCTGCTCACTCTGATGAAGATGCACACTGGCGTCGAAACATTAGTTGTTGTGCACCTTTTATCAGATATTTCTGCATTTTATCGAGTGCTCCAGTCTCTTTTCATTTGGGTTCAGTCCCTGCGAAATGACCCACTTGACTCCCACGCCTCAATTAGAAACACGTACAAAAAACATAATGGGCTACGACCTCCGATTCTGAAAACTCAAAATTTAAACATTAGTGTGGGATTTATTGCAATGCATGAGTGTATGATATGATATGTAAAGTAAAAAAAGACTTTCTGCATGTGATTCATTCAGAGACTTTTTTTTTTTTTTGACTTTTTTATATATTTATTTTAGTTGGATTAAGGTGTTTCCCATGATAACCAAGATTCTCTGTTTTGTCTTTTTCAACGTAAGGTACCCCTGCAGAAAACATTTATATTTTGTAAGAATTGAATAGTTAAAGAACATTGTATGTTGGACATTAAGTGAGAAATCTCTAAAGTCTCCATCTCATAACGGGTGTCACTGGTAGGAATTATTGATTATGACTGTGGTAACACCAGTCTTAGGCCAGAGTTAACTTTGGGGTAAGGTGTCTAAGTATTTTGCTTAACAATTAGTTTTTGTAAAATTGTCTTACTGTATTTGCGTTAAACAATTAAAACTGGACCAACACTACAGACCAGTCTGAGGTGTCTCTGTGAATCTGGCCCCAGGTGGCACATCAGTCCTTTTATAAAAACATCATAGGCTTCCTCCAAACACAAGTGTTTGCCTGATGACTGCTGTAAAATGAGAAACAGTCTGGCTTGTTAGCATTCACCTGCTCCTTGATGGATGCAGCAGTCGGAGAGAGAGCTGTGACCTGCGAGGTCACAGTTGTTTTGGGAGTGTGTGTGTGTGTGTGTGTGTGTGTGTGGGGGGGTTGACAGGCAGAAAGGGGTCAACAGCAGCAGTCAGTCAGTCAGGACACCGGGAACACTTTTATCCCCGAGTGCAGGACCGAGTTGCTGAATGCTGTGATATATTTAATAAGGATTTTATCCTAACATTGTATGGCGACATGATAAATGATGATATTAAGTTACTGTCCTGCCCTGTAGCCTTATTTTCAGGCTGCGTGGGCATTTAATTACCCATGCGCTCAGTGTGAAATTACCCTCTTGTTAGGACTTTACTCTGGCGGGACGACTTCGTTTTGACCTATAATCACTGATGACTTCCATATCAGCATCTGCTCTGACGTCATTTTGCAGTTGGCGCCAACGGAGTAGCATATTTAAGACGATGTGTGGTAGTTTTGACTTTCATGCTAAGCTGTAACCCTATATATAGCCTACTGCATCAGTTTTCAATGACTTAAATCTTTCTACCTTTGTTGCAAAAATTATTTAGATATAAAAAAAATTATAGACTTGAAGTGGCTGTTTAGACATTTAAAGTCTGTAGGCTATAAAGAGCACAGAGTTAGCCTAGTTAGCCAGTTGAATAATTTTTGTTAGCAAGTATTAAAATAGAGGATTATTTGTAAAAGGTGTTAAAATAGGGGACACATCTCCACATGGCCATTCTGTCTTTTTTTGACAACTTGCCAAAGATGAATGCCAGCTTGACAACTTGTCTGTAGGCTGCTACTATACATAGCTTCAGCAGATAAGAAGCTAATGTAATGGCTGGCTAATATAGTTTGAAAAGGCACTAGCTCTGAGAAACTTCTTATGAAGGTACATTTTGGACTGTTAAACTTAGCTATTTCCTCATCTCTATTAGCCTATTCTGTTTAACTTTCATTTATATGTGAGGGGAAAAACAACCCATAAATTGGTCGGGACACAAGCATGATTGTAGCTCAAAACTGAACTGCGCAGCACAATACATGTTACCAAGTGTCAGCCTGACTTAAATAGTCATGAAGTTATCCCCAAAGAAATTTAAATCAAACGCAACTGGACTTGGTTATTTGTGGACCCAGCCTGGTCAGATGCGTACATGAACTGATGAAGCCTCTCCTAGACAAAGTCCAGTTGCGTTTGATTTAAATTTCTTTGGGGATAATGATGACCTGGACAAATGAGAATATTCACAGAGTCATGAAGTTAGTTTTTCTTTTGCTAGTTTTATGGGTTTTTTTGGGACTGTTAGTTGCTAGCGTGTTACAAGCTAATGCCAACCAGCATAATCAGGCATGCTAATAATGCTACAGCACGATAAACCCAGGGCGCTGTTAGGTGGGCCCATTGTTGAGCCTCTGTGATACAACTGTCCTGCACACACCATTGGCGCTGGGCAGTCCTTGTTGTTGGCAGTGTGGCTGATAAATTAAATATGCCAAATAACTTGGATTTTAACCAGAAATTCATGATTTCTATGCATTGGTGTAATGCTGCAAGGGCAAAAAATAGGAATCAGCGAAGAAACAACTTTTTTCCTTTACCTTCAGATAATGAAAACCAAACTAAAGGCAATGAGGATCCTGATCTGTGCTGTTTGATATATTTCATTTGAGAGTCATGTCTGTTGACTGTTCATGGACTAAGGACAAATCACAGTGGGTTACACAAACGCACTGTTATGCACTTGGATGCAGTCGTCGGTCTACAACATCCTCTCTAGACCTTACACATGCAACATAACTTTGCCAGTCAGCTCCAGTCCTGCTGCATTCCCACTTCCTTGAGCCTTTGAGCCATCCTGTATTGATGAAAAAGGTGGTTTTCGCAGTAAATTTAGAGAAATTATGGTCCAAGTAGCAGCTCAGGACTGCTTCTAGGGTGGAAAAAAAGGTTTTACTCATCTACTTTCACCGGCTAAATTTTCCTTGTGCTGCCCAGGGATTCAGATCAGTGACCTTCCAATCACAATTCTGCCTCTGTGACTTTGAGCCATAGCTCCGTGTTTTTCTCTTCCGCCCCTCTTAAATGCACCAAACCAGTGCTTCCTCTTCCACTGTTCAGTTGTTTATCTCCCCCACATTGACAGGAACACAAATCCTAATTATCATAACACTACTATTTCTACTTTTTAAGTTTAGCAAGCTGAAAGGGGAGAGGGCAAAATGAAGAATCACTTTGAATTAAAATATAAACGCAGGCTCGTGAGTCATGTTCAGTTAAACAACTTCAATCCGGCTCCTCGTCTCTTCTGTTGTTTTTATTGCTGTTGTGTTGGAAAAGACTTTGACGTCAGAGCTCAGATAACAAGTCTGCAGGATGAATACAGTGCATAACGTGTAGATTCAGACTTGTGCAACCTTTACAATTCCAATTTAAATGCTGAATAATATATATTTTTCTTAAAAAGGATGTGTAAGTGAATGAGTCAGCTTCACAGACTGAACTGGTAGCAATTTAAAAAGTTGAACATCAGGTGTAAGTGAAAAGTCTAAAAATTATGCGTTTATGCTCTGATATTACAATTATTGGTAAAATAAGCCAAGTCTGTGTTTTCACTCTAGATATTACGGCTCAAGACATTGAATATTTTTGTAAAAAGACATTTTGAATCATGTAGCGTGTAGAGACAGACATAATCCAACAGCTCGAAGGCAGTTTTTGTAGCTATATTTTCAATGGAAACTCCCAGGATGCATGAGTCAGGAGGCAAGGTCCAGCCCTGACTGGCTTTTTGTGAAGAACAGAAGAATTTTAAATTTTGCACAGTCTTCTGGGGTTTTATACAAACTCAAAAATGTAACTGATGTAAATCAGAAGGTGTGAAACTGTGATTATCTTCGTTGTTATTTCACTGGTGTATTTACCGAGTTATTCTTAGTCCTTGAAATGAAGACAGATCACCACGTTCCTGGAAGCCATTTGCAAATAATGTGCATCTTTACTTGATAAATTGCTCGATAAAGAGCCACAAATGCTGTTTTGTAGTGTATTACAAATATAACACAAAACATTTGCGCTATTTGCACAGTTTTCTTAATAGCACAGTTTATATTATGCACATTTATACTTGGCACTGATTTATTTTTCTATTTCAACTGTCTCCTTAATTTATTCTATTTTTAGTATCTTGTATATTTAGATGTATATAGTGTAGATTTTCTTCATCTCACTCATAGGGTTCTCATATTTGAGCTGTTTGTCTAATTGTTTGTCTTTTTCTGGCACTGGATGCTTGAATTTCCCTTTGGATCAATAAGATATCAATCTAATCTAATTTATCAGTGCTGTCAGTGTGTGGATAAGGTGTGTTAATGCTGTTGTTGGTGGCTGTGATGTCTTACTAGATGTTTCAGTGCATATATTGAGAACTAATATAACGTTCATGTTGATATATTTGACCCTTCAGGATACAGTGGCTATAGAAAACTCATCATACCCCCTTTAAATAGCGGGATTATTTGTTATAGCTACAGCCTGAAATCAAAACCCATTAGAAATAAACTTTTTCCAAGATAATTTTACGAATTTACCCTTAAAACAAAAAATTAAAAAAGAAAAACTAGAATAACAGAGTTGGAAAAGTCAGCCGTCCCCTGATCTAATACTTAAAGGGATAGTTCAACATTTTGGCAAATTGGCCCATTGCCATAATCGCTATAGTCATAGCAGTAGGTTCGTTACCTTTATTTGTCGGTGTAAGCTATTTTTAGAACGGAGGAGCGGAGCGGCAGGCTGTTCAGAGCTACGCTATGGAGGCTAATGGAATTTCTTGGTTTCCCTCATCAAACTCATCAAATACAAAATCCCCAAACTCCAAAACGCTCTGGTGGACAAGTTGTGACCTGCACATTCACCACGCTATGAGATAATAATGGAACGTTACGAAACGGAGCCGTTTTCGAGGTAAATACAGGGTAAATACAGAGTCTGCTTGCTGAAAAACTGTCCCTGAACACAACGCGCATCAGCGGTTTTGCATGAATTTACCTCTAAAACGGCTCCGTCTCGTAACGTTCCGTTATTATCTCATAGCGTGGTGATTGTACAGCTCACAACGTGTCCACGACAGCGTTTTGGAGTTGTTGGGTTGTGTATTTGATGAGTTTGATGAGGAAAACCAAGAAATTCCATTAGCCTCCATAGCGTAGCTCTGATCAGCCTGCCGCTTCGCTCCTCCGTTCTAAAAATAGCTTACACCGACAATTAAAGGTAACGAACCTACTGCTATGACTATAGCGATTATGGCAATGGGCCAATTTGCCAAAATGTTGAACTATCCCTTTAATAGACAAACCTTTTGCTTTAATTACAGCCATCAATCTCTTAGACGTGTCTCCAGTAGCATTGCACACCCAGGTTGGGGAATATCGGCCTTTTCCTGCTTGTGAGTGGCGTTGGACTTCTCTCTTCAAGTCCATCCTCAGACTTTCTATTGGATTTAAGACTTGGCCACTCAAGGACATTCACCTTCCTACCATCAGCCCTCCTTTTGTCCTTCTGGGTTAAATTGAACCAATCTGTTCCCTTCCTCCATCCTTCCTTCTTTTCTTCCTTTCTCCCTTCCTTCTTTCCACAATCCTTTTTTCCTTCCTTCCTTCCTTCCTTCCTTCCTTCCTTTCTTCCTTCCTTCCTTCCTTCCTTCCTTCCTTCCCTTTGTGTTTACTACTTCTTCCTTCCTCTTTTGATCCAATTGACCTGATCTGTTCCCTCCCTCCATCTTTCTTTCCTTTGTTTTTCTCTTCCTTTCCTTCATCCTTCCTTGAACAAATCTGTTTCCTCCCTCCATCTTTCTTTCCTTCCTTTTTCCCTTCCTTCTTTCCACAATCCATTCTCCCTCCCTCCCTCCCTCCCTCCCTCCCTCCCTTCCTTCCCTTCGTCCTTACTTCTTCCTTCCTTTTTGACCCAATTGACCCAATCTGTTCCCTCCCTCCATCTATCTTTCCTTCTTTCCTCACATCTTTGGGCGCATGACGTCCGTCCAACCACCCATTTCTCCGACCATACATTTCTTTATTTTTGCGTCCATTAGTCCGACCTCCCATTTCTCCGACTTAAGTAGCCCTAACCCTTAACCTTATCCTAAACCTAACCTTAACACTGTAGAATGGGTAGTCGGAGAAATGAGCCGTTGGACTTTTGGGCAGTCGGACTGATGTATGCTCCCCCACATCTTTCCCTTTGTCCTTCCTTCCTTCCTTCCTTCCTTCCTTCCTTCCTTCCTTCCTTCCTTCCTTCTGTTCAGGATCATTGTCATATTGGAAGGTGAAGGGACAAATGTTTTCCTCAAGAATTTGGGTGCCGGCCACTTTGCAGCATCAGTTTTCCCTTCATGAACAACATGATATTGCCACCACCAAACTTCACAGTGGGTATGATGGTGTGCTGTGTTTGGTTTTCGCCAAACATGGTGCTTAGAGTTTGGTCCAAAAAGTTCAGTCTCATCTGACCATAAAATCTTTTCCACATTGAAACAGAATCTTTTTTTTTTTTTTTTTTTCACCGAGTGTGGCACTTTTTTCAGAAAAGGTGTGACAAAAGGTTTCAGGTTTTGGCAGATGACTTTGTGATGGTTGCATCTCCACCTCCTCTCTAAGAGTCTAAACAGTTGATTTTCTCAGCAGCAGTGGTGACGCTCTCTCTGACACCGTACTGTACCGTATACGTCCAGTCTGCAGAGTTGTAGTAGTAGTCCCCCCCCCCCGCTAAGCCAGAGGTGCAGAAACCTCCTTGTCTTTCCTGCCGTCAATCCTCCCAGAGGGGCAGAAAAGCGAGAGACACACGATGAGTGAAAAGCGAGAAAGGCTTTTTTTTTTTTTTTTTTTGCTTCATCTGCATTTGCTCAGCTCTGCTCTGTCTGTCTTTCTCATTTGGCAATTAGTCTTTTCCTCCACTCATCTGTCATGTCCCCTAATCTCTGTCGCTCTTTCCCTCTCATCCCTTTGCTTGGCTTTTGCTGCCTCTGTACCTTTTATTAAAGTGCACTCTCCATCATACCACTGTGCCTTTGGGGGGTAAATGCTGGTTTCCTGTCTCTCCCCTCTTCTCCTCTCCTCCCTCCCTTCCTCCTTGCTGTATCCCTCTTTGTCCCTCATGTGTTCACCCGCTCACCCTCTCCTCTCCCTCTTTATCCGTCACTCATCCTCTCCGTCCCCGTCCCCCCCACTGTCGTATCGTCTCCCCACCTCTCCCTGAGTCCTCGGCGTCCTTGTTAGTTCTGTACTTTGCCCTTGCTCTGTGTTATGTGCATTGTCCTGAGTTTGTGCGCTCTAACACAACCAGACCTGTGTTATTCAAGCCCTGCGGCGCTCACACACACACACGCACACACACATGCACACACACCCTCAATCACCCGACAAAGTCCTTACCATAGCAGTATGTCTCATCATTGTACCTGCAGTGTGTGAGCGTAAATCTGTGTGTGTGCGCCTGTCCCTGTGAATTAGTTTTCACTTTACACCATGTCAGGAAGAAATAATGTGTAATGCACTCTCAGCAGATAACTGGTGAGGAAAAATGCTGTTTCCAATACGCACACACACACACACTTAGGCAGAGACACACATGAACACACGCGCACACACACACACAAACTAAGAGCTTATTTCCCTCTCCCTGCAATTACACTGTAAAAAATTAAACGCTGGGATATTGTCATTAGTCTTTGCGGGGTTTTAATTAAGCGTTTCTCCTTTATCTTCCCATCCACCCCTCTTTTCTTTCCTCTTTTATTGTTGTTTGTCCTCTGCTCTTTTATTGAATGTCTGGTTTATTAATACCGCCTCCTCCTCCTTCTCTATGTGCATCCATATTATGCGTCACTTTTTTTCATTCTTTTTTTTTTTTGTAATTTCTTCTCTACCCCAAAAAAAACATTTAACTTTTTTTTTCACACTGTGCCCTCTGGCTCTTGTGTATTTTTAAGATAAAAAGTTGAGTAAAAGCAAGGCTTTTACCCAGGACACCTGAATGTTTGTGGAAAACTGCACCTGAATCAGCAAAAATGTTCATCAGTGCAAACTATACAAGACAGACAGAGTATAAAAAAACTTGCTGCCTTTATGGAGAATAAACACACTCAGCTTCTACTTCCTGTGGTGTTGGCAAGATCACGTCAGTATCTAATTGTGTGGCGTTCACTGCAGGTCTTTGATTTCAAAACTATGGCTGTAATGGCCACTTTGCAAAACATGGGAATAAATATGGTATGAAATATGGTATAAAGGTCAGATATACTGTATGACAGTGGTTTTCAAGCTTTTTTTTTTTTTTTACATCAAGGACCCCTAAATTGACACAAATTAGACCACGAACCCCCATTGTATTATATTGGACAAATATTTGTCCTGAGGATGAAGGATGTTACTTTTTTAGTCAATGCACATTCAAATTAGGGCCAATGGTGTGAATTTTTGGAAATATAGAGAAATTTCAGGGAAAAAATGGTACAATTTCTCCCTAAACATTTCTAGAACAAATGGTAAAAATTCTCAAAAAAAAAATCGTAAAAAAAAAAAAAAAAACTCCAGAAAAAGTGGTAAAAATTATTTTAAAAAAAAAAGTTAAAAAATGAATAAGAATAAAAACAAGTGGTAAAAAATTCTCAAAAAACTTAAAAAATTCTCAAAAAACTTTAAAAAATTCTAGAAAGAAGTGGTAAAATTTCAAGAAAAAGTTGGGGACCCCCTTGAACCTTCTCATGGACCCCTCTTTGAGAACCACTGCTGTATGAGAAAAGAGATTTTAAGTTCGTAAAATAAAAGCACAAAATTCGTCATGTGAAGTGAAGCTTTCAGCCAGTCAGAGCAATGCGCTGTCATCACAAAGGTGGTGCAGGAACAGGAGCGACTGCAGCACCTGAGTCAGCTGAAGGTTTAAATTGACTGTTTGTGGTCTTAGATGTGTTTTTCTATATTTGTTGTATTAGATTCAGACCAATGAGTTTAGAGAAGCAGTGGCAAATAACCTGAAAAACAAACGAATAAAAGCATTTTAGCAACTTAACACTGATTTTTATATACAAAGTTACTAAATAAGGTCTATAGGGTAAGGATAAGGTCTATTTTAATCGTGAAAATTTCAAAATAAAGCCTGCACTTAATCTAATATGAGCTTTTATTCACTGATACTGCAGGTTATACACAAGAACATCACACAACTATCAGTCAAATAACACAAACTATCACTTTGTCACATCATGTCATGCGGTGTCATTCTGAAACACTGAAAATAAGACGAAATTTCCATCATGCATTGCTTTAAGTTAATAATGCGTCACTTTAAATCAAATGACAAATGCACCTGTTTGATGATGCAGACGGTGACATTTACAGTGCGTCCCAACCTCGTTCACTTGTTTGATCTGAGTCAGAAGTTATTAAAAGGTTAATTAAAAGAAGAGACATGAGGGAGTTCACTGTTTTACCTACTCACAGTGTTATTTGATTATCATACAGCCCAAGTATACAGTACAGTATGCACCACAACACCCCTCCTCCTCCCCCCGCCCGGCTGAAAACAACACCATAATTCCTCAGGCTTTAGACCCCGGCAACATAAATAGAGGCATTAAGCAGGATTTATACTTGTGCATTGAGGGGTTAAGGCAGCGGCGCTCGCTGGTGGAGGTTGTTCGGAGCGAACGGCTGCAACATGAAGACAGACTTCAGCAATCTTCTCCTCTCTCAATGACAAACAACAGCAACAACAACAACAACAACGAGCCTAAAACCATCTCCATCGCAAAATACCCGACCCTCAGCTCAGCTCGTCACGAGAGACGCTCCAGTGACTCATCGAACGTAGACGCAGCAGATTCCTGCAGTCGCCCTGTGTATCACAAAGGAAAAGACTAACTCTGTGACTTTATAGTTTATAGTGTTGGTATTTTTGCAGGCGGCTTATTTTCAAAGTGTTTTTATGATAACTGTGCTTTTTTTCCCCATAATGTCCTTCCTTGTTCACATTTTTCACCAAAAACTCAATTATTGAACTTTCACTTTCATTTGAATACATATTTTTTGCAGCCAAGTGTTGTACCAGTGCTGATTTTCATAGCAAGAAAGAGTTATAAAACTACTGTATATTCATGCACATTCACAGATATAGATCAGATTGTCTTTGGGGTTTGAACATTATTCAAGATAAGACAGAAAAGACAAACTAAAGAAATAAGTAATAACAGAATGAAGGTAAGCGCTAAATAATAAGGGAGACAAGAGCCATCGATCTGAGAGTAGAAAACAATCCTTCACTTTATTTCTGCTCTATACTCTTTTTTTTTTCTTCTTCCTCTCCGAGTTCCCTCCCTCTGAAGTCACTGTGGTCAGCAAAGATTATTCATTATTCCGACTTGATGAAGTTTACAGTTTGTTTCATTCCTCCGCAAAATTGCCTAATGCTCAGGTTTTAACTGTTTGTTCAGCAACTGATTTTGGCCCATTGTTTTTGATTTCCAAGAGGCCGTAGTAGTTATGACATACAGGAGCAGGAGTGTGGTGTGGTGACGTAGGATAAAAGAGTGTGAAAGTCAAAGTCAGGGGAAGGTTGGGGAAACACTCACGTAGGTAAAAAAAAAAAAAACAGTCATGTGGATGTTGAAAAGACCTCTGGGGTGTTTAGGTTGGAGGACTTCTTCTTGTTTTTACGGCTTTTTAAAGAGAAATTCATCTCAAATCTTTGAGAAAATAAAGACGAGTACAGCGACACAATGAGGCGTCATCCATTCTATTGTTCTATTTAGATTATTTAAAATCTGAACTTAAAGGGGACATATTATGAAAATATTGTCTTGCCTTCCAGCCCCGAAAATGTGAGAATTGACAAAGAAATCTGTAATTTTAGTTTAGTTTAGATTTTTATTTTATTTTTATTATATAACCTGCATAAACAATGAAAATAGTAAAATTAAACATTGTGCAGGAGAGGTAGAAGCCAGAAAAGGCTTATAAAAATACCTCCCCTATGTAAAAAAACAACGGTGGTGGTCTTCAGAGTAAGAAGACAACACAGAAATTCACAACATAAAAAACAGAAAAGAAAGAAAGACAAAGAAAAGAAAGAAAGACAAAATTAACATAGAAAAATGAAAGATTGAAAAGAATTTTCAGGCTCCCTTGGTTGAAATCTATGTGGTTTTATGAGCTGTTCCCTCAGTTGACTTCCAGTGATGTAACTAGCTTTTGAATTTGCATAACCCCACCCCTACCTGGTACCAGTAGAAGGGGCGGGGCAAGCAGTGGTTCATTTGCATTTAAAGGGACAGGCACTGAAACCAGCCGTTCTGAACAGGGCTGTTTTGAGGGGATGAACAGACAGTGATGTTTAAGGATGGGCAGCAAATTCGATACTTTTATTGGTACTGACTGAATTCCCACTGAAGTACCGGGTATGGAGTCTTACTTAGACACACACACACTCTCTCTCTCTGTTGTGTCTGTCATTTTAAATGAGATACAATACTGGAAGAGCGGTACCAGGCCGTCGTTTTAAATCACTGACTGAAAAACAGCCGTCCATCATTAAGAAATGAAATCACGGACTGTAGTAATCGGTACCGGAGAATATTGTAATGGTACGGTCCGCTTCTCATCACAGCGGTACCGTTCAATGAAGTCCTTGTCACGTAATGAAAGCACATCTAAACGAGGACGAAGTCTCCTCTCGTCAATACGTGAATATTCTCCAGTATGCTTCCCATCAAAGTCCGCACCTTGCAGAGTTTGAGCTGCTCCTCAGTTTAATTTGTTTTTTAATGATGAACCGAGTATCAGTCCCATATCGGTTCAAAGGTGAAAGGTACCCATCCCTAGTGATGTTTGATCCTTGTGGTATTTTGACCGAAGCAAGTCTTTAAAGGTGTACAGAAATGGCCGTTTGTCCTGTTTGTCGCGCCGAGTTGTCACGAGCTGCAACACGAGTTTACCCAAGTGAGGAAAACGAATTTGATTGGTCGTTATCGAGCGGGCGGGATATTCAAAGCTTGAGGCGAGACCGAGCTCTGTGTGTGTGTCTCAGACGTTTGAATGACGGATTACGGATCCAATATCAGTGGCTGGTGAATCGTGTACAGGCTGACGTATAATCTGTGCGCCTGCATTATCCAATGCGAAAAAAAAAAAACACACTTTCATCCCGGATTTACTCAAAAATAGAATTTTGCACAAAGTTTGACCTACAACGTGAGTTATCACATTAATTTTATGATCCAGAGTGGGCTCAAATTCAGTTTTCTTTTCTGTACACCTTTAAGACACCAGGAAACTATTTTAATTTGTGGAAAAGGGACATAATATGTCTCCTTTAAAATCGATGTCGCCCATGTTGAACCTGTCCATTCACTGCCTTTAATCTCTTTGGTTGTCTTTACACAGTGATCATGATCAACACTGGTTGTGGTTCTGGTAATAAACCTCTAGGTCCCCCCTCTCTCCTCCTGCAGCTCCATGCTGTCCCACCTTTACCAGGACCATGGCGGCTCGGTGGCGTGGCCTCAGACGTCCTGCTCCTCCTCATCTCAGGGCCTTCACCGACCGCTGCGCTGCCACCCTCCTCCCATCAGCGGGAGCAGCGTGGGTCCCAACCCCACCTACTACCACGCCGTGTACGACGTCCGCGTGGAGCAGTACCACGAGGTGCCCTTCGGCGGCGGAGGGGGAAGCTATGGCGTTCGCTCCGGCAGGAACTCCATGTCCCTGGTCACCAGCAGCGCCGACCCCAACGCCCCACCGATCCGGCGGAGGGGGGGACTGGTGGACCACCGGGACGTCATCAAGGCACACCAGGCGCACAAGCTGCACAACACACCTCAGGCCAGGAGGAAACAGTGGGAGTGAGTACAAGTCTCTTTAATTTACAACAGGGAGGGTCGGGAATAGGGATGCCACAATTGATCGCAAAGATTCCTAAATACCGTCACTTAAAAAAAAAAGATCATGTATGAACCGTGTTGGCAGATGTGCGCCAAAGTAAAGGTAAATGCACAGATACTGGTCCATTTACCGTTTAACGTAGCATTGAATTGGTAGGAATTTAAATGCTAGAGTGTCATTTGTAATTGGAAAAAAAAAGAGATTAAAATTAACTTAAACATTTGGTATCGATGACACTTCCCCTGGCTGATTAATAATTGGTCATATTTTGATAGATATTTAAAATATTTTATAATTAGTAATGTATATTTTAAAGGGATAGTTCAACATTTTGGCAAATTGGCCCATTGCCATAATCGCTATAGTCATAGCAGTATTCGTTACCTTGAATTGTCGGTGCAAGCTATTTTTAGAACGGAGGAGCGGAGCGCCAGGCTGCGTCAGGAATTTCTTGGTTTCCCTCATCAAACTCATCAAATACACAATCCAACAACTCCAAAAGGCTGTCGTGGACAAGTTGTGAGCTGCACAATCACCACGCTATGAGATAATAATGGAACGTTACGAAACGGAGCCATTTTCGAGGTAAATACAGGGTAAATACAGAGTCTGCTTGCTGAAAAACTGTCCCTGAAGGCAACGCGCATCAGCGGTTTTGCATGAATTTCCATCTAAAATGGCTCCGTTTCGTAACGTTCCATTATTATCTCATATCGTGGTGATTGTGCAGCTCACAACTTGTCCACGACAGCCTTTTGGAGTTGTTGGATTGTGTATTTGATGAGTTTGATGAGGGAAACCAAGAAATTCCTTTAGCCTCCGTAGCGTAGCCGGGGCAGCCTGACGCTCCGCTCCTCCGTTCTAAAAATAGCTTGCACCGACAATTAAAGGTAACGAACCTACTGCTATGACTATAGCGATTATGGCAATGGGCCAATTTTCCAAAATGTTGAACTATCCCTTTAACTATATTTGATTTTACACATTAATAGTGTTGTGAAAGTAATTAATGCATAATAATCGTGATAATCACGAGACGTGATAATACCGTGATTATTTCTCTGACAATAATCGTACCAAGAAAATCTGTAATCGTGACATCCCTAGTCGGTAAGTGAACTGACTGAACTGAACACTGAATCAAAAGATCAGCTGATTCAGCCTTTAATTCAAACTGCAGAAGCTTTGGCCTTTGGTTTGTAATCAAAGATCCAAGAACTTGATGTTTTCTATAATGCCTTGGCTCGTCTTTGGTTGTTATTAAGCTGCCAAGTGAAGTAGCAACACTATGTAGTTTCTCGACCTTTAAATAATGTTTCTAAACTCATTCAAGTGGTAGAAAAACGGTTAATAGGATGAATTGTTATTTTGGCTATCTGTGTTCAGAAACTACATAATGTTGCTCTATAAGCTCTATAAATTCTCAATCTGTAGGTCAGCTAACAGATGAAAAGTGGAATATACTAAGATTTCTGGAACCCTAGATACACAGCATTCACTGCTCTACACAGCTGAATCGAAAAAAGTTGGTTTAAAAATAATAAAAAACGAAACAGTAAGGCAAGGCAAGGCAGGAGAACAGTTAAGAGGAAACGCCACAATAATGAGCCATGGTCTGAGGTTTTCTGAGAAAAGTTTGTATTTAAGAACACGTTTAGGATTACTAACCATAACCATTCGCTATAGCCGCCAGTATTCCCTCCAAGGAAGGATACTGATTGGTCCAAATCACTGTTTGGGACTCTGGACTCTTTCCCTGCAAGGCGTCCAGCTGCTTTGCAAGGTTGTATAGTTGTGTTTTGAAGGTGAGAAGCTGGCCTGGTCGTATACAGTTGGTTTATCAGAGCCTGCTGGTCGCTGCTGCTGCTGCTGCTGCTGCTGCTGCTGCTGGTCGAGGTTGATAAGAACGGAGAAGCCAAACCAAAACAGAAAAACATGCAGGAAAAACCAAAACAAGAAGTTAAAAGAAGCTAAAAAAAAAGTTTAGTACGGCTGCAGAACTGGGTTGTGTGTGTCAGCATAGTTTTTAAACTGCAGGTAAGAAGCTGAATGTGCGAACACGTCGGTGGGAATATAATCAGAGCTGGAAACAATCCTGGTAATTACAGCGTGGTGTCGGCTAATCACCTCATGTCCGAACATCAAGGACTACACTCCCTGTTTATCTGTCCATCCCTTTATCTTCCTCTCACCTTCACTCCTCCTCCTCCTCCTTCCTCTGTTTCCCACAGAGATTATTCATTATCCTAAACAACTCATATCTCATAAAAAAAAGAAAAGAAACTCCTTCAGCTTATCTGTTTCCTGCCCGACACCGGACTCTCCACAGGTTACCTGGAGACAGGAGGAGAGCCATAAAACATAATTACTTTTGTTCAACATTAATTGAGGTAATCATATCAGGGATCAAGGAGGCGTAACAAGGTCCCAGTTGATCCAGGCCATAATTATCAAGTACATGAGGTAGACAAACTCTTCATGGAAAAACACTTTATAACTCAGGAGGGTCGTGATCAGATTAAGTTGCATTTCAAAGCATTTTAAAGAGTTTAAAGGTCCTATATTTTACACATATTTGAGGTATTAAGAACCAAAAAAGTAGTTTTACCGCTCTTCTCTCTTGAACTCTAGTAACAACTGGTCGGTGTCGGCCAATCAGAAGAGAGGAGGGGGCTCTGAGTCTCTCTTCTGATTGGCCGATTGTTTTCTGACTGATCCAATAAAATATAGAGCAGATTTCAGCTGAAACGCTCAGAGAAATCAAATCCTGCAAGTTTTTGGATGGTGGGTCCAGGTGATGAGGGGGCGGGGCTTTGTTGTGACATCACAAAGTGACAGGAAGTCCTGACGGCTGCTGGTTTTAAGGCTCAGTTTCTGAATACAGGCTGTGTGCATTTCTCTGTGGACTGAGGCTTTGATACTTTCACAGTATTAATATAGAACCTAGAGCTGCTTTATAATCACACTACACATGGACATCTATACTGTATGGAGCTTTAACACAAACATCTACCTTTATACTGTATGGAGCTTTAATACAAACATCTACCTTTATACTGTATGGAGCTTTAATACAAACATCTACCTTTATACTGTATGGAGCTTTAACACAAACATCTACCTTTATACTGTATGGAGCTTTAACACAAACATCTAATTTTATACTGTATGGAGCTTTAATACAAACATCTACCTTTATTTTGAAGGAGCTTTAACACAAACATCTACCTTTATACTGTATGGAGCTTTAACACAAACATCTACCTTTATACTGTATGGAGCTTTAATATAAAGAAGTGAAGTTTCTAGTTGTGTATCAAACGGTTATTCAGCACCCGAAACTGAATGAACAAATGAGCGAACGAATGGGAAGCTTTGTTACAAGACTGATCAATCATGTCCAAACGGTGTTGGGAGCTTTTAGTCCAAAAGTGATTCAAACAACTAAGAAAATCAATAGCTGTATATCGTCATCGATCGTCGTGCGTCGGTCACGCCGCCTGCGGTGCTTCTTTTTGCACTCGCTGTGCTGAAAAGTTTGTTTTTGTAAAAGACAGGAAATGTTTCACTGACTGACACTGAGTTGTGTTTGTGGATTTAAAGACTCGAACAGGAGACGGTTTGTTTTTACCTTTTCTTTTTTCTTCCTTTGGCCTGTAATACAAAGTTACACATCTAAAATGTTTTTCTAATGAAGTGGGACTATAAATCTCCGAAAAATGCAAAAAATCAGCAGTTTTCTGTTATGAATTTAAACGCTGTGGGCATCGCCATAGAAAACCTGTCATTTCATAGTTGCCATATTTCTTTTTTTGGGGGATGGAAATGAGCTCTTTGTTCAGTGTCTGTCAGTTGTGCGTCACACAGGACCGACAGTCTTTCCCTTTTTTTTCCTTTTTCTTCTTGCAATCAAAAGCTGCAGCAGCTGATTGACTGAGTGACACCTTCAGAGGAGGAGAGGAAGTAATCAGTGAAATGAAAGTGAGTGAGTTTGGCTGCAGTAAGAACAGAACAGAGCAGGACTTCCTCCTCCTCCTCCTCCTCCTCCTCTTTGCTCAGGTTTCCACTGCATCACCGGCCACAAATGTCGACTTCTTCCCCCGTCACATGTCCTTGATCCTGCAGAGTCCTGACCTTTGTAACACAGGGGGGCAGTGTGGTGGTGGTGGTGGTGGCTTTATGTCGCCATGTTTTATTTATTTTTTATTTTTTTATGTTTGACTGACAAACAAGCAGGGAGAAGGACTGGCAGACTGGCAGACTGGCAGGCAGACAGCTGCTGACCCAGTTGCAGATCGGACCAGGTGTGTCAGCGAAGCCCTAGGGGTGGGGTGGTGACGCTGATTTGTATTAGACATGACAGGTTAAAACCCCACTTACCTTGTCATGCCACTAGATCCATGGAGGGAAGGATTGCCGATGGGTCCTGTGTGTGTCTGTCACACCGACTCTCCTCCCGATCCCTGATCCGGTCCCGGGATCTAAAGGTATAGCAGCAGCAGCAGCAGCAGCAGCAGCAGCAGCAGCAGCAGCAGCAGCAGCAGCAGCAGCAGCAGCAGCAGCCTTATTGACTCTGCATGCATGGGACCAGGTGCTGCTGCAGCTGCACATCTGCCCTCAGTCATTCATTCATTGCACCTCTGTAAATTGTGATTGAGAGCATATTTAACGGCTCACCGTGTCTCTTCTGTCGCTCGGTCGCCGGAGTTCAGCGACTTCATTAATGAGCGAACTGAGAATCCATATGCTGCCAGAAATGATAAAACTCAATCAAATAACACAAAACGGAGGACGAACGTGTGAGTTAATGAATAAAAATGGGATGAAATGTGATTAGATCAAGTCTGTGTGGGAGGAAAATCAGTGCAACACTGTATTATTACAATACTTAAAGGGATAGTTCAACATTTTGGCCGAAGGAGAAAAAACAAAAGGAAAGTTTTACTTCTTTTACTGTTACTTCTATGATTAATTTTGATGTGTCGGGTCACAAGGATTTTGTCGATCACCTACTCAGCTTTAAAGTGATAGTTCAACATTTTGGCAAATTGGCCCATTGCCATGATCCCTATAGTCATAGCAGTAGGTTCGTTACAGGACAGAGTTGTTTTAGAGGCAAATGCAGAGACTGCTTGCTGAAAAACTGCCCCCGACGGGAACGTGCATCAGCGATTTTGCATGAATTTCCCTCTAAAACAACTCCGTCTGGTAACGTTCTGTTATTATTTCATAGCGTGGTGAATGTGCAGGTCACAACTTGTCCACCAGAGCGTTGTGGAGTTGTTGGATTGTGTATTTGATGAGTTTGATGAGGGAAACCAAGAAATCCCACAAGCCTCCGTAGCGTAGCTCTGAGCAGCTCGCGGCTCTGCTCCGCCGTTCCTAAAATAGCTTGCACTGACAATTAAAGGTAACGAACCTACTGCTATGACTATAGGGATTATGGCAATGGGCCAATTTGCCAAAAATGTTGAACTATCCCTTTAAGTCACAATAAGATATTTTAGATAATAAGAACATTTTTGTGATATCTTGAGTTTTATAAGGACATATTTTGATATATTGCAAAGCATATCCTGACAGGAAAACGTTGTCAGATCTGTTTTATCTAATAAGAAAAAGTTCTCACTGTTGTAAATCAATGAAATGTTATACAGTATTTGCAATGAATTCAATAAATGATCAATACTTAGTGCCCATGAAATACAAAAACCAAAAAAATATAGCAGCTGAAGTGGGTCCAGTTCATGTTGTGTTTGTGGTTTTGGCTTAAAAGGCTAAAATAAAAAAAAAGGCTTCTTGCTATTATATAAAGTATTATAAAGTATTAAAGCTTTGTATTTCTGCTGAATTATTTAACCCACAATAATTTATTGATGTATGCAGTTATATTTTGGACTCGTCTGATCGGGGCTTTTTAAAAAGAGAGCGACGGGAGGTCATGGTGAAAAATCAACTCAGTTAACTCTTTAAGCTTCACGTGGACTCAAACACGTCATTTCACTTTTATTTTATGAATAAACAAGAAGCAACGCCTCATTTTATTTATTTTTTTGGTATTTTTTTTTCTAAATTCAGTCTTGAAAGTCGAACCTAAACCCTCCCACCCCCCTCCTCCTCCTCCTCCTGCCTGCCCCCTGGTCCTTTAACCCCTTCAGGGCCACAGTGCTTTGTTACTGTAGATGTGTTTTTTAGGCTGAGACTCCGCTGGAGGTCACAGTAAGACGAGAACGGCTGTGGTCTGGAAAACACGAGGCAAAAATAGGCAAAGACGGAGTCAGAGGGAAGAGGGGAGCTGCCGACCAGCATGGGGCATGTTCAAGGAAGAGCTGAGTGGTTTCTTTTTTTTTTTAATGACAATAAATGACCCAAAAGCTCATTTAGAATAAGCTTAGATGGAATAAAAATGAAATATATACAGTAAAATCTCATAAGTATGAAAGTATCTGATTTTGGATCTCATTAAAACACCACACGCCTCCAGCAAAGAGATATACTATAACTTTCTTTTCTTTGTGAATGTGAAGAAGAATCACTTCATTTCTGGACATCATTAAAGTTTTTTTTTTCCAGACCTGTGTGAATTATAATTAATCAGAAAAAGCATTGAGGAGAGCGACGACCTCCTCCTCTAAGAGAAAAATAATAGATTCACAGTGAATGAATCAGACCTGCCCTAAAAATGTAAAAGATTCTTCACCGTCTTGTCTCTCCTGTGAGTTCGGTGTAATTCAGCTCAATATTTAAATGTTTATTTGTTTGTACACAATCAACATAAACACACTTGTGATGTAGTAGCACACACACTCTCACACACACATTTGGACATCAGTCAGGCCTAATAAAATCAGCTGTGTCCGGCGCTGTAAAGACGACACACCCACTGTCACCGTGACGATAACTGACGGAGAGACTTTTCACGTTTCTGAACGGTTTGTCTTGTTATGTTTTCAGTTTGTATGATGTGCAGTGTGTGTGATAGGTTTCTATAGGAACCATATGACCATTTATTAAAGCAATAGTTCAACATTTTGGCAAATTGGCCCATTGCCATAATCCCTATAGTTTTAGCAGTAGGTCCATTGTCAGTGCAAGCTATTTTTAGAGCGGCGGAGCAGAACCGTGAGCTGCTCAGAGCTACGCTACGGAGGCTAATGGGATTTCTTGGTTTCCCTCATCAAACTCATCAAATACACAATCCAACAACTCCAAAACGCTCTGGTGGACAAGTTGTGACCTGCACATTCACCACGCTATGAGATAATAACAGAACGTTACCAGACAGAGTTGTTTTAGAGGGAAATGCAGAGACTGCTTGCTGAAAATCTGCCCCCGACAGGAACGTGTCTGCGGTTTTGCATGAATTTCCCTCTAAAACAACTCTGTCTGGTAACGTTCCGTTATTATTTCATAGCGTGGTGAATGTGCAGGTCACAACTTGTCCACCAGAGCATCTAAAAATAGCTTACACCGACAATTAAAGGCAACGAACCTACTGCTAAAACTATAGGGATTATGGCAATGGGCCAATTTGCCAAAATGTTGAATTATCCCTTTAAAGCTGAGTAGGTGATCGACAAAATCCTTGTGACCCGAAACATCGAAATGAATCATAGAAGAAGTAGAACTTTCCTTTTGTTTTTTCTCCTTCTTCTTTGGTCCATCTCTCTCTATCTCAACATCTCTCCTCCTCCTCCTCCTCTTCCTCCTCCTCCTCCTCCTCCTCTTCCTCCTCCTCCTCCTCCTCCTCCTCCTCCTCCTCCTCCTCCTCAGAGATGAAGGTTGCGGCCATTTGCAGTGTCCTCACGCCAAAGCTGCTACTTCTTGCCAAATTCTGTCACTGCCACACCACCACCACCATAAACCCACTGTGTGTGTGTGTGTGTGTGTGTGTGTGTGTGTGTGTGTGTGTGTGTGTGTGTTCATTTCCATTCATCGCAGGTGCATTAATAACATTACTTACATAAAAACTAAAGTGTAATTGGCTCAGTTTTTTTCAGGTTTTACTGTCGCCATGTGTGGACGATGTGAATAAACTGTCTTTATGATAAAACAACGTAAACAAAACTTCATCCCCAACATGAAACTAAAGCGCATTATAACTCACATGTTTTGAAAAAGGAAAGGAAAACAATCTGGTCGACTGTCATAACCAGATATATTGTTTGCTGTGGGAGCAGACGGGCTGTAAACGAACCAACATCCACAGTCAGAGCAGCCTGGAGGCCTCTGGTCCTGCTGCACAGAGACCTATTACAGCAGATTAGATTAGTATTATTGCTTTTAAATGGCAGAGTTGGGTCTGTGCTGAACCAACTACACCCCTGTTCACATATACACTGTATATATATATATATACCGTCCATACTGGATACAGTATATACTGTATGTATACACACATCACACTCAGCAGTCTACTGAGACTGTTAAAGACTCAGGAAACCTCTGCAGGTGTTTGGAGTTAATTAGCTGGTTAGAGTGTGACATGAATAGGTTACAGTAGTGAACCATTTCACAATATTTTGGGTTTTCATGAAATGTAAACCATAATCATTACAATTAAAAGAAATAAAGACATCTACATGATATATGACTTTGAACTGAACGACTGAAATAAATTAACTTCTCCATGATATTCTAATTTATTGAGATGCACCCATTTGTGTGCACCGTATGTAACTGACTCTCTCCATTTACAGTGGTTGTGAGGAGGAGGGAGTCGTCTGATTGGCTAGAATGGCGTAAATGAAGACATGTTGGGAGAATCTCAAAAACTCACACACACCAATGCGGTGAAGTTCACAAACCACTTTGAGCATCATTCATATTTAAAGGGACGACGAGGAGTTTGTATTTGGTTATAAAAGAGTCTCATATTAATGTGGATGAATCTACGTTACCCACTTGTTAATGGGTCCATTTTCAATAAATATATTGTTTTGTCTTTATAGTTATTTCGATATTATTATTTAGTGGTCGACTCGCCCAGCATTTCCTAGTTTCGGTTTCCCGGACGCTGCCCAGCGGGTTATGGGAATAACGCCGCCGGATCGCTAGTTGGGGCATCGTTTATGGTCAGAACTACGACGGTATCTGATCGTCTTCAAACCTCCGACTTTCATTCTCTATCAATGAAAACATTCTTGGCAAATGCTTTCGCTTTCGTCCGTCTTGCGCCGGTCCAAGAATTCCACCGTGCGTGCGGAGGCTCATGGGAAATTTAGTGTAAAAACACTTCCGCTTTCAAAACTCCTCGTTGTCCCTTTAATAAATACAATCTGTTTTGACCAACCTCTGCACATGTCTGCATGTAAAAAAACAAAAAAACAACAGAAAACAAACAAAAACTCTTTATCAGGTTTAGATTTTTCTTCTAAATGAACAAATTGTCCAATTTTAACAAGAAGTGGTAAAATCATAGTTTTTTGTTAGTTAGTGGTTTATTTTGAACATGTAAAAGAAAAAAGATGAACTGAGGTGAAAAATATTATCAAACGGTCCTAAAAATGAAATGTGAAAGTCAAAAGAAAACATCAAAAACTGAAAAACAAATAAAACAACATAATTCATGTTTTCTTGGAAACTTAATACTGAAAATATTTATTATACTGAAAATAATTGACATGCCCGTAACAGAATAGGAAGGACCTACGTACAGTAGGAAGTGTAAAACGTCTTTACTCCAGTTGTTAAATTATCATTAATGTTGTTGGTTTTGGTTTAGCCCACATTATGAAGAATATATTTCAACCCTTCTCTCCTTAATCGCACCAGAGTTTCTTGTGTCGAGGACGTCTCTGAACTCTCGTCTCTGTCTCTTAGTGAAATTAATTGGCACTCGGTTAAAAAAACGTTTCTTTTCTGCAGAAGTGTTTCCTCCTCCTCCTCCTCCTCCACCTCCACCTCCACCTCCACGACATGACCCACGTTTAAACCCCAGACAGCAACGACAAAACTTCCTCCAACTGAGCCTGAATGAGGTTGTACTGTAGAAAAAACATTTTCTCAGTTCCTGTTTTAATAATAAAGGAGGTAAAGAAGAAGACGCCCCTCCCTCCCTCCTCCTCCCCCCTCTCCCTCCTCTCTGTCCATCCGTCCGTCCCTGAGCGTCCGTCTCTCTGTTGTGTTGTATTAGTGCCAGCATCAGTCAGTTTGTTTCGCTGGCTCGGCGACGTCGCTCTGCTGCCAGCTGCACTTCTGACTGGAGAGTGCACATCATTCATTTTAATATTTACTCTCCTCCTTCCCTCTCTCCCTCTCTCCCTTCGTCTCCCCCTCTCTCTCTCTCTCTCTCTCTCCCCCCATTCATCTATTAATCCTTCCCTCGTATTTCTTTCCCTCCATCCTCCGCCGTGTTCCTTTTTTTATTTTTTACCACCCGTTCATTCATTTATTCCTCTTCACTTCTTCATCCTTCCTTTCCTCACACTCTCATTTGTTCCTCCCCCCTCACTCTTTTTTTATTCCCTTCATTCTTTCCCTCTCTCTGGCTCCGCCCTGCTGCTTTTTCTATCAGTCTGTAAATTAGTATTCTGATTGGCAGCGACTGCTCGGTGCAGTTTTGGTGATGAATTGTATGAATGTGACGCACGTTGGTGACTTTTTTTTTTCTTCTACTTCTTTCCTTAAACCCGAAGGTTGTTTAGTGTTCGACCTTTGTTTGTAAAGATTCATTAACATAAGGTAACTGTAACTGTCTGGCCCTCAATCAATCAAAAAGTTTTAAAGTACGTTAAATTGAAGTTCATTCAAGTTCATTAATGGTGCAGAAATGACCACCATACTACTGCTTTAAAGGGATAGTTTAACATTTTGGCAAATTGGCCCCATTGCCATAATCCCTATAGTCATAGCAGTAGGTTCGTTACCTTTAATTGTCGGTGCAAGCTATTTTTAAAACGGCGGAGCAGAGTCGCAAGCTACTCAGAGCTACGCTACGGAGGCTAATGGGATTTCTTGGTTTCTCTCATCAAACTCATCAAATACACAATCCAACAACTCCACAACGCTCTGGTGGACAAGTTGTGACCTGCACATTCACCACGCTATGAGATAATAACAGAACGTTACCAGACAGAGTTGTTTTAGAGGGAAATTCATGCAAAACTGCTGATGCACGTTGCCATCTGGGACAGTTTTTCAGCAAGCAGTCTCTGTTATTATCTCATAGCGTGGTGAATGTGCAGGTCACAACTTGTCCACCAGAGCGTTTTGGAGTTGTTGGATTGTGTATTTGATGAGTTTGATGAGGGAAACCAAGAAATCCCATTAGCCTCCATAGCGTAGCTCTGAGCAGCTCATGGCTCTGCTCCGCCGTTCTAAAAACAGCTTGCATCGACAAATAAAGGTAACAAACCTACTGCTATGACTATAGGGATTATGGCAATGGGCCAATTTGCCAAAATGTTGAACTATCCCTTTAAAGTAGTCATGACAAAAAACAGCGATGGACAGAGTCAGAGGAGATGGAGGTGGACTGAGATGCAGGAAATGTTCATCGTGAGACTTGAACTTGAGACACTGTGGTAAAGACACAGCTTCAGCACATGACCTAGCACTAGTATAATTAAACCTCTCTATCATCACATTAAGGGCACTTGCGTAATTGCATAATTGTGTTCAGACGAGATGTAGTGATTGGTTTAATTTTGACAAAATGAATAACGACTCAGTTGCAGCACGAACAGGACTGCAGTTAAAACATTTAAAACCCAACGGTTCACCTGCTGTACCGCAATATAACACTTGAACACAGTCTGAGCTGCAGTTGTAAACATACTTTTTGTAAACATCAAAATGCGCTTGTAAGAAGAAAGGTCATTTAGGCATTTATAATAGATGTGGAGTGAATGTTTTACAGCCATTGAAGCTGAAGGTTGAATCATTTATTGTCCCCTTTGATTTAGTTTAAAAGTTTTACACAAATAGACAAATTAAGACTTTTATAAATGTTTCACAGCTGTTTGTGCTGGTCTTCGTCTCCTAGGTTGATGTTACATGTGTGGTTTGTCAGAACATCCTCAACAATGATGGAGGTTTTAGCCCGTGCTGCACTCTTTTACTGTACCTCTGAGGGCCAAAGAAGCTGTTTCACAGCTTTAAAGGGATAGTTCAACATTTTGGCAAATTGGCCCATTGCCATAATCCCTTTAGGATCCCCAGTTTTAGGAGTAGTTTTGTTACCTTTATTTGTCAGTGCGAGATATTTTTAGAACGGCGGAGCAGAGCCGTGAGCTGCTCAGAGCTACGCTACGGAGGCTCATGGGATTTCTTGGTTTCCCTCATCAAACTCATCAAATACACAATCCAACACCTCCACAACGCTCTGGTGGACAAGTTGTGACCTGCACATTCACCACGCTATGAGATAATAACACAACGTTACCAGACAGAGTTGTTTTAGAGGTAAATTCATGCAAAACTGCTGATGTGTGTTGCCTTCAGGGACAGTTTTTCAGCAAGCAGTCTCTGTGTTTACCTCTAAAACAACTCTGTCTGGTAACGTTCTGTTATTATCTCATAGCGTGGTGAATGTGCAGGTCACAACTTGTCCACCAGAGCGTTGTGGAGTTGTTGGATTGTGTATTTGATTAGTTTAATGAGGGAAACCAAGAAATCCCATGAGCCTCCGTAGCGTAGCTCTGAGCAGCTCACGGCTCTGCTCCACCGTTCTAAAAATAGCTTGCAGAGACAATTAAAGGTAACAAACCTACTGCTATGACTATAAGGATTATGGCAATGGGCCAATTTGTCAAAATGTTGAACTATCCCTTTAAATTTAACATACAGTACGTAGGTTGTTTTAGAAAATGAACAGAGACGTGATTTTTACCAGAACAGACTTGGATCATTTGTCTCATTTCTCAGAAACCGTCACTTCTGTGTCACTTTATCCGACATCTGAACCTTCAGTGACTCACAGCATCAATTTCCTGTCGTCATTTACTCCACCTCCATCTTCCCGACTCAGAAAACACACACACACACACACACACACACACACACACACACACACACATAGACGAACAGTCACTACAACTCAGTGACCGGTCAGTTTGATCAACGGTCTGATGGATCTTTGACTGACACACACACACAGGACTTAGGTTTAGTGTGAGGAGGAGGAGGTGTTGTAGCTCTCTGAGAGGAATCTGCTGCCCTCTTGTGTTGATGGAGATGAAGTGATGTCAGTGTCTGTGATGCTCTTTCCTGTCTGAACAAACTCATAAAAGATTTTATAGCTTCATCTCTTTGACTCGTCTTTATCTTGAGAGCCCACAGCCGCCTGAACAAACATTTCCCATCTGTACTGTACATCACACAACAAACATGAGCATCCAGGGTTAAAACATGTCGTCCCTCTAATTCAGAAGAGTTCACTGCATCTAGAGCAGCAGTCCCCAAACTTTTTAATCCTCTACTTCCTGATCTAGCTAAAACACCCCATTGCTGAGCACATTAAGAAAAATAAAAAGTTTATCAACATTTTTTTTTTTTTATTCAAACGTTTTTAATTCAGGTTTACAAATGATTTTCTTGAATTTCACTATTTACACTGTGAAAACCTGATTTGAAATAATGTATGAGATATTTATTTATGAGTAAAATGTAACACTATAGCGTCACCATTACCCTTTTCATGTCATATGGGGTGCACGTACCACAGTTTGGGAATCCCTGATCTAGAAGAACCTGATGAAGAAATTAAAGTCACCACTGTGGTAAAGAAGTGGAGAGAGGTGGAAACGAGACAGGAGAGGAGTGAGAGAAGGATTGGAGGTGTAAAAACAAAACTAAGTTGAAAAAGTATTAAGGAGGGACTTAAAACTGAGGGTTAGGAGGTAGGACAGAAAGAGCAAAGGGAAACGTTGGACGAATCTGAATCCCTGCAGTTTATTTATTTGACCACTAGGTGGCAGCAGACACAAACACATGCACCATGTTTGATCTGCAGCTACTTCAAAGTGATTTATGAGAGAAACTGACAATAGAAAGATGAAAATTGAAGAGCAAAAGAAGAAACAAAAATAAATGTCAAACTGAATCCTGCAGTTAAGCTTTTCTTTTTTCTCAATGAAATCACAATGAGGAAAATAAAAGCCTGTAGTGAGCGGAGATGAATGGGCTGTTTTCTGGCTGCAAGTAAAAATGAACAAGTTTAAAAATGAAAGTAGAGGGGCGTCGTGTGGTGCAGTGGGTAGAGCAGGCGGCCCATATGCAGAGGCTACAGTCCTCGCTGCAATCGACCCCGGTTCGAATCCTGCATCGGCCGGCCCTTTACTGCATGTCATTCCCCCTCTCTCTGCCTCCCTATTTCCTGTCTCTCTCTACAATACTATCAAATAAAGGCAAAATGCCCCAAAATATACTTAAAAAAACACAGATATTTTATTTAAAGTAAAAAAAAAAAATAGCAACACAATGATGTAGAAATACTCTGTAGTCAAAACTGAAAGCACATACAGTGAGTATCAGCATTAAAATTATACTTTAGGTACCAAAAATAAAAGTATTTATCATGCAGAATGGACCATTAAAAAAAAGTGTATTATAATCACTGGACTTCAATGTTTTAATCTGTGTAAATGTAGGGTTTATTTTAATGACTTCATATGTCGCTCATGGATTTTCCCTCCAGAATCAGTAAAGTCTTGTCTTATTATTATATTTATTTGTTGATTGTCATTAATCTGCAAACTAAAGAATAATAAGTCAAATATTTACATCTGAACTGTTGTAGAGTGAAACAGGAAATGGAAATAGTAAGTTTGACTTGGGTAGACTCTGTGCTTAGTTACTTTGACTGCAGAGTGTGCGTGTGTCTCTTGTTGTGAGGATGAATTTTGGTTTGAAACCATCATTGCGAGGACATTTTGGTCAGTTCGCACACCTTGAAAGAGCTTTTTGAGCCTATGACCTGGTTTTAGGGTGAAAATCAGGTAACTGTCCTCAGAGTGGAGGTAAGACAAGACGTGTGTGTGCGTGCGTGCATGCGCGTGCTTCTAAGGCACTTCCATTTCTCTGCAGTACCTCATGTGACCACAGAGTGGCAGTAGAGTATTGCTGTTATCCATCACTCCTAATCCTGTGATACACACACTTTAACGGAGGTACACACACACACACACTCATACTTGTTTTACTATCATTGTGAGGACCGTAGCTTTAACCTGGACACTAAACCCAATTATTCTCAATGAGAAATTAGAAAATGCTTTCGCTCTCCCAGGTCTAAAACTAAGCCTGGTCCTCACTAATATTGCAGTACAACTACCCACACACACACCACCATGTAGTACCATAATGAGACCTAATTTACTTCATCATAAAGTGTATAAATACAAAAGTAACATTCAAAGTTAGCTAGATTTCCTTTGTAAATATGTGTTTGGGTGTAAATGTGTAGCAGAGACTGTGAAACTTTGCTGCAGAGAAAGTCTGAGTGCTCAGCAAATTCCTTTCCTGGGTAAATAGAAGGTTTAGGAATCATTGATTCGTCCTTTATTTTAATGAGGAGTAGTCCACAGGGAACATGCCTGCTCTCTCTGAGGAGTGAACTGTGCATAAAGCAGCAGATTAAACAAATATCCACTTCCAGAGCTGCAGCACAGGGGAAATGCATCTATACCACACATCTGTTCTACCAGAAACACACTGAGGAGCACTGAAGTTTCAAACCGTGCATTTGTCAAGACATCATGATTTTTATTTATTTTATTTTTTTTAATACTCATCTGATGAAATGTAGAATACGGCTACACCACTAAGACACAAATTCCTATTTCCACTTCATATACTATTACAGTGAAAGGGCTGTAAATCAAACCTTTGGGCTCAGGGGTTTGGGATCTAGCCCAGCAGGAAATGGTGGGAGGGGGAGGAGGGGGAGGGAGAGGGGAGGTTTTATTTGTCTGCTTCATTTACACCATTTCCATTAGACTCCATTCACATTTTGGCTTGTAACGGCAGGTTTGCGTTTTCAGCGATTTTGGTCGTCTTTGTTGGGGAATTTAGAGCTACTTTCAAAATTAAAGTGAAACACATTAATGGCTTGATTTAAAGGAAAAAAAAATACAGTAGGAGGAAAAAAAAATCTTTTTCCAAAGTAAAACTTCACAAGTATTTCTGTGGAGTCTGAAATGATTATCACAGACACTTAATGGGTGTGTGCGTTGTTTTTTGTGTTGCGTCAGCCTGGCCGGTTGCAGCCAACACAGTCAGCCCTATCAATTAGCTAATGGTCTTAGTCACAGCTATCTTCCTGTAATGACACAGCCATTTCTGTGCTTAGAGAGGAGGCCGTGTTGGACGCTGGTGTGTTTAGGGTTGGGCTGCACAGCATGAGCGTGCTGATGGTAATGGCAGTGGTGGAGATTTGGAAAATAAAAGCAAGTCTTGGCATCCAAGTCTCCATTGAAGAACGCAGGGTTTAAGTGCTCATACAGTTGGATTACAAGTTTATTTATCTAATCTTATTTATCTTATATTACAGAATAACATGTTGAATGTTTTGGAACTTAATGGGTGAGTTTGAAATGTTGGGAATTTCTATTAAAATCTGAAACATTATAATAGCTACAACTAGCCTACAACATGATGATCTTCTTCATGCTGAATTGAAAAATCCATCGTTATACAATTACACAGCAACAACCAATGTTTCACAGACATATCTTGAAATTAAATTATAAACCATTGTGTAATGAAGGAGTTGTTTTCGAGGTAAAGTCATGCAAAACCGCTGATGCGCGTTTCCGTCAGGGACAGTTTTTCGGCATGCAGTGTCTGCATTTCCCTCTAAAACAACTCTGTCTGGTAACGTTGTGTTATTATCTCATAGTGTCCACCAGAGCATTTTGGAGTTGTTGGATTGTGTATTTGATGAGTTTGACGAAGGAAACCAAGAAATGCCATTAGCCTCCGTAGCATAGCTCTGAGAAGAAGCTCGTAGCTCTGCTCCGCCGTTCTAAAAACAGCAACTTGCACCGACAATTAAAGGTAACGAACCCACTGCTATGACTATAGGGATTATGGCAATGGGGCCAATTTGCCAAAATATTGAACTATCCCTTTTACAGTTTCTCATCAGTCATTGGACGGCAACGTTGGAGTGTGAGGTGGGGTTTCTTTGGGTATTGTCCCAGCCAGGGGTTGAATGGTGGACATTAGCCGTGTCCCAATTCAGGGGCTGCATCCTTCAGCAGGAACCATGCGAGCTTCGGAGGCCTTCGGTCCAGCGTTCAGAAGCATTTCCTGATTGCGTCTGAATGCAATCAACGTCCTAACATTAATTATTTGAAAGTGGCGGCTTTTTCACACTTCCAACAGCTCCTCAGTGGGCGACTCACTCCTCCAAGCCGGCGGCAAAGCTGGGCTACCGTGGCTACAACAGTGCACAAAGAATCTTGGGATACTGGAGGCCAGGAAGGATGGGTGTGGTACGTCCTCCTAGAACAGGCAAGATAAGGCCGGATTTGGAGGAACCTTCAATTTCCGACTTGATCTAGACCTTTAAAGGGATAGTTCACCCAAAATTCAAATTGCACTCATTATCTACTCACCCTCATGTCAACTAAGGGCTGGGAGAAGTTTCAGAGTCCTCCGTGGCTAATCTGAGTTACAGGGGGTCTCGGCGTAGCAGTGCATGTCCATATAACGGTTGCAAATGGATACCACTTGTCTTCGTAACAAAAAGACACCAAAGACCCAAAAAACATCCAAATACCTCCATGCTGCTCGTATGTAATGTCCCTCTTGTATTGAAGCCCCGAAATGCGAAATTGTCCCGAAAAAAATTAAATAAGTCTATATTTCGACCAGGAAGAGGAGCTTCTGTCCGACAATTGTCCGACAATTTCACATTTCGGGGCTTCAATTTCAATTTTGGGTGAACTATCCCTTTAAACTACATGGCTGATTTTTAGTGAAACATGGTAGTCATGATAAAACTAAACAATCCATCACTACCTCTGTCTCAATCACCACTTTCATTATTCACACGACCACTAGAGGTTTGCATTGAAACATGAAAATTGGTCCTTTTTTGGCTCAGACTTTTAGGATCAGCGTATAAATCCATCTGTGTATCGCTTCGACCGGACGTGAATAATGTAAAAGCAGTTCTTCGATGATGATGCACGATGATGATGATGATGATGATGATTCATATTTCGTCCAAAGTTTCAGTTTACGGCTCCTCACAGAGTCGACGGCTGAGTGTTTTATGATGAACGGATGAAGTCGAGAAGCGCTCCTTCCTGATTGGTTCAAGGATGACTGCATCATTTGTGGTTGGTGGCACCTGCTCCTCTGTCTCTCTCTCTTTCTAGCTGTCACTCAGGGTCACTGCCTCTTTGTGATTGGCCGACCGCCAGCCACTCCCGTTTAGTGCGGGCACCGCCTTACCCTTCATGGCTCAGCTTTTTCTCAATGAAACCTTTTACACTCGGGACGTTTATGGCACGCAAACGCATACACTTTAGACTGCTTTGATATATTGACTGAGTAAATGAGTTTAAACCTCAAATGGCTTTTAAACGCATTAAAGCTTTGCTCAGCGAGATTTTTTTTCTTCTTTTTTTTATGTAAAAACCCACCTGTCTTCTTATTCTAACTAAATTATAGCTGCAGCAGAAACAGAGCATCACTTTCCCCACTTTTATTTGCCCCATTTGCTCAGGTTACTGTTCAGGTGACAAACTGTTTCCCAAACATCATCATCCAAAGATGATTCAGCCTCTTCTTCCTCCAGATGAAATTTACTGCTCTTACAGTGCAGTGTTTCCTGGAGGGGGAAAAAACTGCAGCTCTTTGTTTGTTGTTCAGGCTGAAGTTTCTGTTTGAGCTGCTTTGTGATGGTGAGAGAAACAAAGTTTCCAGGAAATAAATACTGTATCAGAGAGGAACGATAGTTCAAATACCAGAACTAATGCAATAGTATTATTATCTAAAAGTGCTTTACGGGATTCCTGAAGTAACTTTACACAGCAAATAAAAACATTCAGAAATGTAGACGAGACGTAGAAATGTGAAATGATGTAATATAATAGTGGATATACAAATGAAAATATACAGGTAACACTTTATAACAACTACATACTATTGAGCATTAGTTGTGCCTTCATCATTTATAAACCAATTTTCCTACACTGACACCAATAAGTACGTTAATTCATGATATCAGGCATTTTTACCTGTTAAGTACCTTAAAAACATCTATTACCCTCAATGAGCATTAGTACATGTCCAACAGGGTTTTTTTAATTGTTGACTGACACTTTATAGTTGATCGTTTGATTCTTTCCTTTGACATCTAAATAACTGGTTTGTAATAACATACTTGATTAATACATTCAGAATCTATTGTTAAGTATGAAAATACAATTATTGAACACATTATAAGTGATTTTATCAATCCAAAGTTAAACATTAATAACTGTTTCCAAGTTATAAACTAATTGGTATTTAATGGTATTTAAAGGTGTTCAGAAAGGGCAGTTTGACCTGTTTGTCGCGCCGAGTTGTCACGAGTTGCCGCATGAGTTTACCCGAGTAAGGAAAACTAATTTGATTGGTTGTTATCGAGTGGACGGGACATTCAAAGTTTGGGGCGAGACCGAGCTCCGTGTGTGTGTGTGTCTCATACGTTTGATTGACAGATGACGGATCCAATATCAGTGGCTGGTGAATCGTGAGCAACGTGACGTATAATCCGTGCGCCTGCATTATCCAATGCGGAAAAAAAATACCACACTTTCATCCCGGATTTACTCGAAAATAGAATTTTGCACAAAGTTTGGCCTACATCGTCTGAGAGATGAGTTATTACACTAATGTTAAGACCCATAGTGGGCTCAAATTAAAATGTCTTTTCTGTATAGCTTTAAGTATTCCATAATGATTAACTACTGCTTAATAGTGTGTAATTGTTATATAATATATGCCACCAACATAGTTATATATGTGTCAACAACAGTGACTTTGTGACACGTGACCTCTTGTAGTGTGGTGTAGGCCTATATGATATCAATAGATAGACAAAGTGAACATGTTTACATGCCCTTTCTTAGCAACAGTCAAAAATTGAGCTCTTAAATGTGACCACAGTCTTTAATCATACACCAACTTTAATCTGGAGCTTTCAGTGTCTAATTTTATCCACACAGGCAGAAGATCATTAATCTGTTTCTGAAAATAATCGAGAGGAAAAAAAATTATTCATGCAGCTACTGAATGTTTCATTTTACACCTGCATGAGAGAGAGAGAAAGAGATGAAAGAGAGAGTGAGAAAGAGAAGAGGAGGTGGAAGAGAGAGAGGGAGGTGAGGAGAGGGCAAGAAGAAACGGAAGGGAAAGAAAGAAAGAGGGATGAAAAGGAGGAAGTAGAGATAGGAGGATACAGGAGGAGGAAGGAGAGATGATTTATCCAGTCACTTTATCAGCGCCTGGTTTACCTCTGTGTCCTGGTTTACTTAGCTACTGTAGCTACACACACACTTGCTGACGTAGACCTACTTTCTTAGCTACATATTTATTTATTTAAAAGTTTATCCATCTTTTCTATTTATCATGACCTCATCGGTGTAAACAAGAGACACATTTTACTTACAGAGTCTTCAAACTATGAGAACTTCACAGGCCTGTTTGTCTTCTTTCTGTATCTGCTGGACTTTGTTCTGTTTTTATCTGTCAATTTAAAAGTAACAGCTGAAAATATGAAGTGTTACAATTCACTTGAATTTACTTTGAACCCTTTAAAGCTAAGTCTGAGCCCTCGAAGTTGGTAACAAGTCAAAAAAAAGCAACTCCTTTGTTAGCTATTGTTGTTTTTTTTGCATTGTTAGCTAAAACTAGCCAGAAACAACAACACACTACGTGATGAGTTTATGCGTGAAAGCAACACAACAACAGGATGTCTACAGGCAGAAGCTGCACAATAATGTCAGTGTGACTTATTTAATGTCACAAAAACAAAAGTAAGTGGCTGACAAACAGGATAGCTAATGTTCAGCTTTTATTTAGGCTACTGTTGATGCAGGGAGCGGCCATCTTGGATTGTGAGCTCAGCCTAGAAGGACTTTGGTGTTACTGAAGCTTCTCAGAGTTTCTGAGTTGGACTTTTGATGTTTTAATTATTTTAAATTTATTTCAATTGATTTTTTCTTGTGATGCTTTTTTTCAACTTTTTCTCCTTTTATACCCTATTATTCTATCTTTTTATCCTTTTCCGTTGAGAGAAAGCCACACAGAATTTCATTCATTCACGCAGAAATCCAACTTCCCCGTTGTAATTGAATGCACCATAAGTAGGAGAAAAGATGTCCTCTCTTTGAAGGACCTTCAGTCGGTCCTCTGAAAGATAGAAATACACACACACACATACATACACGTAGATGTATGTAGATAAAGTACAAAAGACATTTGGCATCACACAGATAGCACAAAACACACACACACACATTCAGGAGACATTAAACACTCACACTTACACAAATAGACACAGTACTGAAACACACACTGAGGAGGTGTGTGCTCAGAGTTTATAGCGAGGGATCAGAGAAAACAGGCTGTTCCCTCCCTCTCTCCCTCCCTCTCTCTCCATATCTCCCCTCTTCATCCTCCTCCTCCTCACCCTCTTCACTATCTCCCTCTCTGTCCCTGTTCTCCTCCTTTTCACCTTCCTCCACCTCCTTATCGCTCCCTTTCAATCGCTCTCCTCTCCTCGTCTCCTTTTTTTTTTTTTGTCATTTCGCTATCGCTCTTCTCTCGCTTCCTATCTGCCCTTAGCCTACTTGCTGCCTCCTTCCACCTCTCTCCTTCGTTTCTTCGCCTTCCTCTCAGATCCTTTTCATCTCTTTTTTTTGCCGTTTATTTGAGGTGTCGTAAACGCCCCCTTTTCGTCTAATTTTTAGCTTGTTTTTTTGTCTTTCCGTCCTCTTTTCAGTCACCTTTCTCTCCCTAATTAACTACAACCCATCTCCTTTTCCGTCCAGTCACCTTTCTTGTCCTTTTTTTTTGACTCCACTCTACTTTGTCTCCTCTGGTTTTCATCCTACTTTTTGTAAAATCTGCATCTTTACTTTTCCTCTTGTCTTCAGTCAGACGAGACTTCTCTGACCACCACTCATTTATTTTCCCCCCCCGTTACCTGAACCACAATGGATTTGGCAGACGGCAGGGAAACCACCTGGAGAGACGAGGCCTCGGTCCAACATGCAGGACTATAAATAGACCAAAAACTCCCATTAGTCTCTGGTCCACCTGGCCTGGCTTCCTTTGAACAGACCTGCAGGCTGGGGATTGAACCTCCGTCCTTGTTTTTCATGCTCATTGTTAGATTTATAGCAGGATGCATGTTGCTGTACTTTCTAGAGGTATTGCAGTGCTTACCACACAGTTCTGCTCTCAAACCCAGTACCACTGAGATGTACTGTAGCTACAGGACTGGTCTGCAAACAAAAAAATAGAAAAGAAAAGGGTTATGTACCTAAATAACTGGACACTCACAAGTTTTCAAGAAGTTCTGGTCAGTCAGAAACATAGAAACTGAAGCCGTGTCCCACTTTAGAGGGTGGAAAGGCGTCGCTGTCTATAGACGAGTGGAGTTGAAATGAGATGGTTCGGTCTACGTAGGGTGTTCGCTGTACCTGCCTTTTACTGTTGGGTCACAAATGCAGTGGTTGTCGTTTACACCAGTCACAGTACATGGTGCTTTGATGTTGCTGTTGGAAGTCTAGAAGTTGCCGATAAAAGACTTGGTCAAAGGTAAATCAGCTGTTGACTGGCGAACACCTTTACCTGTGTGTGACGCGATTACTGGCTGAGTGCAGGATAGTTGCCGCTACTTAATCTACGTTTTCTTTATGGTGTCATTCAGATTAAAAATCAAAACACTTGCCTCCAACAGACGATCCATTCATCCCATTCAGTCCCTAACCCATATTGTCTTTTCTTTTTTCGTTGTGCAAACCAGTAGTGCTTATTTTTGTCTGGCCTACATCTTTAAGATCCAGTTTCAAGTAAAGAGTTAAATAACTTTTTGCAGATCTTTTCTCTACAGGCTGTTTTGTTCAAACTACTTGTGGTGAAATTGTGTGTCATGTGTGACTGAGTATTACGAACTCTTTAGGACTTGAAGGCTTCTGATCACACTGCGAAACCTGCTGACCTGCGAACTGTTCAGAGTAGGTAGAGGTGCAGCAGATCAGTAACCTCACGGATCGGACCGGATCACGATTATGAGTCATGGATCGGATCATTTTCGGATCAGCAGGGGGAGCGGGGTGGGGGATGGGTAGTTCACATGTTGGCTGTTGTTGCTATGCGTGACATAGAGCTGCTGATATGAGCAACGTTTTTTTAATTGCCCGTTTATTCGGCTAGGGCAGTGCAACTAAGTGTTCTCACACTACACATACAACTTTTTTCTTTTTTTCATCTTCCAATCCGCTGACCACTTGCATGCTAATCCATGGAGAGTGATCCGAATAGATAACGGATTACCAATGATTTGTTGCGCCACTAGTTTGAAGTCCTATGGTCTGAACTTGGCTTTAGCAACCTGAACAACTCAACAGTACTCCAGATAAACCTGTTTGTGGTGTCTCTCTTTTTTTAATGCACGATCTGGCGAATAAAGGCGTCTGACTTGTCATTTTGTCGTTTCATTTGAAGGACGAGGAGTTTTGAACTGGTCCAATTTAGTCCAGTTAAAGGGGAACTATGTAAATCCGGTTGCTTCTCCTCTGTGTCTCTAACCCTCCTCTCCTCCATGTGCATTTGTTTACAATGAAGCTGGTGAGAAATCTATCAATAGAGTGGTAGATAACGGTATTTATCATCTACCATGTTACCATGTGTATATTTGTGTAGTCTTATCTGTCATCAACAAGAGATTACGGGTTACGGGGCGCGTTTGTGTGGCGGTGCCGCAGACGAGAGCTGGGACACCGGGTCGGAGGCTCTGATCTTACAAGGTTGGTTTTCAGCCAAGAGGCGCTAGGTGGAAGGCCGAGAGCCTCCATTCTCCCTGGAACTAGTTACAAGTCATTTATTTAACATCACAATTACTCCAAAGCTGTTTAATTAAGGTAAAAATGTAGCATAGTTAAGCTACAAATCCTGCATAGTTCCTCTTTAAGTCAAACACTGTAGCTTTGTTGTTTCATTGCACCAGTCAGTCAAAACCTTAAAAGCCTCATAACGACTGTAACCAGATTGAGGCCTGGATCTGGATCTGGATCTGGATCTGGATCTGGATCTGGATCTGACCGGTCTCTGTTCTGTTCCTCCTGCAGCTTCTTACACTAAATGTGCACAGACGACGTTTCTGTTCTGGGCGAACTGGGGCTCACGCTGCATGAGCTGTGGCTCCACTTTCATGATGTCAGGAAAAGAAAAATTGCACCAAATCCTTCTGGGATCGTCTTCACTTTGTGTCCTACTTTTATTTTATTTTATTTTATTTTTGTGTGGTTTGTTTGCAGGTGGAGCTCTGAGGCTTCTGAGGCCTCAGTCTTGTTTTTAATTGTTTAATTGGTGGAGAAGCTGCAGGTGGAGCGTAAACGGCCACATGATGGACTTGGATAGGGTTTTTCTTTCTCTGTTTTTCTAAAGATATGATTTTAGTCGTTCTTTTATTAAACCTGTGTGCGGCGAAGTTGACCCCTCTCCGTTCTCTCTCAGACTGGACTGTATCAACATGTCCGATTAGTCCGCGTTAAGATGCTTAATTCAAGCCGGACACTGAGCCACTGACCCACTTAGGTTATCTAACTTCATCCATCTACCTTTTCATCTCACTCACTCCTTCTTCCTCCTCTTCTCTCTCATCTCTCTGTTTCTCTCTCTATTGGCTGCATCACCTTCTCCGTTACAGAATATCTCTGTGTCATGGTGGATCATTGACCGTCATTCTCCACCTTTTTTTTTTACCCAACGCTCTTCCTTCCTCTCCTCCTCCTCCTCCTCCCCCTCCTCCTCCTCCCTCCTCCTCCTTTCCTCTACTCCAATGAAATACTTTAAAAAGACATTACCTATTAAGCTGTCTGTCTGGCCGCAAAAAGACAAGAGCTGATTTTGAACAAGAAAAGAAAAAAAAAGGAAAAAAAAGATGCCTAAGGGGAAAAAACAGTGGATCTTAGCATCGTCCTGACTCTGCTCTTTAATCAGCCGGCGCACTGGGAGTCATAACTCACTCACTCACTCACTCACTCACTCAGGGTGAGGAGCAGCAGTTCCCACACTACAGCCTCTTTAAAATGACTAACCATGATGTTTCCATCCTCATCTAAAATAACTGTAGTAACGATGGCGATGGGAGGACTGACTCTACGGACTGCAGGTCTGTTTTAAAAAGAAAAAAAGGGCATGACAGAGGAACTTTTGTAGGAGAAACTGTGTAATTATGGTAAAAGGTAAGTTCCTTTTCCCTTCTTCTCTTGTGTCGGGAGACGTTTGTTAGTTTGTTGAAGCTCTGGTTTGTGTTGTTGTTGTCTGAATCTCTTCTTTTACTTTAGTTCAGGGTTGACTGAACTGAACAAAGCCGTGTGTATGTGTGTGTGTTTGGTTCTGGATGGTTCTTCTCGCAGCCCCTCGGTCGGTGTGTGTGGGGGTATTAGACATCCTGGGACATATGGGCTTCACGTGCTTGACTTGTCTTTCCGTTGGACGTCCCCTCACACTCTGGCAGGTCGCCCACACGTGGTGCTGCACTGAGATGAGAAGAGAGGAAGAGGAAGGAGCAATCTGGGTCTTATAGGTTTGGATGTGAAGCGTTTTTTTTTTATTTTATAGTCACTTCACTGGTGGTTTTAGTTCAGGAAGGCTTCATATGTGCATGAGTAAAGCTGCCACTCAACAATAAGGATTTACACCTCGTTAAAATGTTGTAATTCACTGCATAGAGTGATTAATATTGAGGATATCACGACTACGTTTAGTTTGCTGATTGCAAAGATGTTGTTGGTGATATTGTAGTTTTGTCTGTAGATAACGTAAACTGGTCGGTTCATCCAAAGACAAACTTGAGTTTCTGAAAGTTTCTGTAAACAAAATGCTTCGGTTTTGATTCGTTTTCAATCAAATCAAGAGTTTTTTTTAAGACAATTTTGGTTTGAAATGGTTGCGTTTCAGTCCGGACAGACAGGACAGGGTTTTGTTTTTTGTTTTTGCAAATAATCAAGACACAGACGCCCACGTTTCCTTCCTGATTCAGTCTCATCAGGAACCAGTTCACTCCTGATCCACCTACAGCAGAGTAAACAGTCCTGTTCAGACCTGCACACATGGCATTTTCAGCCATGTTGGTGTGAACTGACCCAAATATTGATCTGAATCGATTGACTGGAGTTTGTTTTCGTCTCCAGACTCTGTTTAAAAGCTGAAACTGAAGCTCAGGGAGAGTTTAAAAAAAAAAAAATCAATACATTGGAATATTATATCAATAAACGGATGCCAAATATTGATATTTTATTTTACCAATTGCAAATATGAATTTTTAAGTTTTTCATACTAGAACACCAGACTAGTTTTTATGACGGTGTTGATCATCAAGTTTATCTTATTGGATAAAACAGATGTTTACAAATACGTTTTCCTTCTGGGACAACGACCTGCAACTGTACAAAGGTAATAAAGTGTCCAATGTATCCCAATGTGTTCAAGTCTCAGGGTGACACATATCGTCTCTATGGTCTTGTATCTCAGGATATTGTGATCATTTTGTATCGTTGGATTCAAACCTTTAAAGGGATAGTTCAACATTTTGGCAAATTGGCCCATTGCCATAATCCCTATTGTTTTAGGAGTAGGTTCGTTACCTTTAATTGTCGGTGCAAGCTATTTTTAGAACGGCGGAGCAGCTGCTCAGAGCTATGCTACGGAGGCTAATGGGATTTCTTGGTTTCCCTCATCAAACTCTTTAAATACACAATCCAACAACTCCAAAACGCTCTGGTGGACAAGTTGTGACCTGCACATTCACCGCACTATGAGATAATAACACAACGTTACCAGACAGAGTTGTTTTAGAGGTAAATGCAGAGACTGCTTGATGAAGAACTGTCCCTGAAGGCAACGCGCATCAGCGGTTTTTCATGAATTTACCTCTAAAACAACTCTGTCTGGTAACGTTGTGCTATTATCTCATAGCGTGGTGAATGTGCAGGTCACAACTTGTCCACCAGAGCGTTGTGGAGTTGTTGGATTGTGTATTTGATGAGTTTTTAATGAGAGAAACCAAGAAATCCCATGAGCCTCCGTAGCGTAGCTCTGAGCAGCTTGCGGCTCTGCTCCACCGTTCTAAAAATAGCTTGCACCGACAATTAAAGGTAACAAACCTACTGCTATGACTATAGGGATTATGGTAATGGGCCAATTTGCCAAAATGTTGAACTATCCCTTTAAACACTCCCTGAATCAGAGAGCAGGTAAAGATGTTTCTCTCTCTCTCTCTCTCTACAACCTCTGTCGTCCTCCCGTCACTCCTGATCAGATACATTTAGTCTCCAGTTTGAGCAGCAGTTTAGTTTAAATCCAAAATCTCTCACATCCAGTTACAATGAGACTTCATAACAAAATATGAATGTAAATTTACAACCAGCAGCAGCGCCGAGGAACCACTGACTCTAATTAGTGTGTGTCCATTGTGTTGCTGCTGTGTGTGTTTGTATGTACAGTATGTTCAAGGTGAACTCGGTTATTTTTACCCTCTTCATTATAAAATATGAAAATTTTCTCCTTCATTCACTTCATCGGTTTCTGTCTCTGATCTCAGTTTCCTCTTTTCCTTCTCTCTCTCTTTCTCTTTCTTTCTATCCGTCCTATAGTGCTGATTCTTTGACTAGAGTGCTTACTCCACACGCCAGAGCCGGGCCCATTAGCTGAGACCAGCACACTCTTCCTCCCCCCCCCCCCCCCCCCTCCTCCTCTTCCTCCCCTCCTGCATTCCTCCTCTCCACTTCCATTAACCAGCCAATCAATTAATACAGGTTGAGTTGGCGTGAGAACGAGCCAAAAAAAGAGCAATCCTCTAATTAGCTTGGACGCTACATCAGCTCGCTATATCTTTCTGCCTGTCTGCATAACCCCACCACCGCCATTCTTTCTCCCAGACACACACACACACACATTATGAATCACATTATGATCAGGAGCAGTTAAAGTTGAGTTTCCTGCAGCACACACACACACACACACACTCACTCTCTCTCCTTTCAAAGAAGCATCATGTGACTGTAAATGCTCCTTGTTCTTGTCTCCAACGCATGAAGTCCAGTAAAATGCAGCTTGTCAGCTTTATGAGTCTTGAAACAATGTGTGTGTTAGTGTGTGTGTGTATACGCCTTAAGCTACGTTAGCTGATTTTTTTCTTGTGGGCCCCTTGTGGGCAGCATAGGGTAAGTTAAAGGTAGGGTTTGAGATCCTATACCGGAGTTTTTTTTTTTTACTAAATTCCTTGAAATCCTCTTCCTCTTCACATCCCAATTACAAACAAATAATGTTTTTTTTGCACAAAAATGAAAAAGGTCAGTCACCTGTGCACTGCAAAAACTATTTTTTTTCCTTATTTCTTGTCAAAATGTCTCATTTCTAGTCAAAACTAAACTCTTTTTCAATAATAATCATCACCTAAAAATGAACTTGTTTTTTTTAGATAATTTTCATTTGTTTCAAACAAATTTTCACTTGAAATAAGTACAAAAATCTGCCAGTGAAAACAAGTTTTTTTGTGCTTGTAATAAGAAAGAAAAATTTGATCCACCATCAGATTTTTCTACTTATTTCAAGTGAAAATATGCTTGAAAGAAGTAAAAAGGGTCTTAAAAACAAGCTACTTTTTTAATATGATGAGTATTATTTTAAGTATAATGAGATTTGTTTTGACTAGAAATGACATTTTGACTAGAAATAAGACCAATATTCTTGGTAAGATTTTGAGTTTTTGCGGTGAGGAACGGACAATCCTGTAAAAACAGCATCCAATCATCTTGAACGCCACGTTCAAGCCAATTGGATCGTGATGTGTCAATCACAATGCCATCTCCTCTGTGTGCACTGTACTGCTCTTCGTGCCCCACCGAAGCCCCGCTATACACAACGACATCGACAAATGCTGCGTCGCCCACACTGGGATAACATTGGGTCCACTGCGTTCCTGCGATCAGGAGGCGTGGCTTCAGAGAGAAGTCTGAGGAAAAGGGGCTTGGACTTTTGACTTGTGTATTTTCAAAATGTGGCCTGCTCAAACCATTTTTCCAGGATCTCCAAACCTCCAACCTTTAAACGTAACATTTCACCAGAATTATGTTCAATATAATTTTTATTTTGCAATAATAAAGATAAAATGATGACATTAAATAAAACTGCTGTAGGATGAAGGAAACCCATATGAGAGAGGAAACAAAAATGAGTCATAATCCTCCACAAAAACAAATTAATAACCTCGAAAAATAGTTCAATAGATATTGATGATCACATCTTCAACCTTCATGAAAGTAAAAACTCCGGTTTACAGTGTAAATACTTCATAAAAACACAATCACAGACTTTGTACTCACCTTAATTTATTATGAGGCCACAAAAGATGTGATGTAATTTCTTGAAACCAGTTTACAAACCAAACAGAATTAATTTAATTAATCAATCCCCACAAAACTAAAACCCCATCGTTTTCTAACCTTGGCAGGTTTTGTTGTGTGTGATGTCATCCCAGCTCAAAGTGCAGACTGACAGCTTCCTTCATTAACCACCACAGCGAGTCTATTAAGTCTTTTTTAATTATTCCAGTAGAATAAAGCAGATGTGGAGTGCAGCCGTCTGGCGTCTCCTCTCCAGTGGGATCGGACTTCCTGTTCATTAAAAACAGTTTCCAGCCCTGAGCTCTGTGCAGCCAACGCTTCAGAACAACCTCACTGCATTTATATATTTGATTTTAGAAATGCACTCGATCCAATTACAAGCAAGAGGATGTTTAAAAAAAAAAAAAAAGAAAAAAACTTTCTTCAGTACTTTAGTGTGAGTGCTCGTCTCCAGGTCTGAACTGAGATCAGCATCACATCACTGTCTGTTGTTATGTCCTTTAATTAACGAAGCTGGACTGATTCTTCTGCATAAATCATGAAGCTCCGCCCACATTCAACTCTTTATATGTGATATTTTCCACATGGTTGATGATACAGTCGTATTGAAAGGTTTCTGATTCTGCAGCTCTGCACAGCTGAAGGACCATTGGTTTTTGGTTCAGTTTTTGTTCAGCTGGTCTCTTATCAGCCTGGCTCCGCCCACTTACTGTACCTACTTCCACTCAATTTTTAATTTCCCTTCAGTTCTCCACCTTGTATTTGTAATGGATTTCTTCTGCAGAGGATCTATCAGCCAATCAGAGAACAGAGGGAGAGGCTGAGAACAATGACGGTAGCTACGTATGAAGGTGTAGTTCATACAAAACGGTGGCAGAGAGATGGATGTTTGTGAAGCCGTAAGTTCTGTTGTTGTTGACGGACTTCTAGTACTCGCTCTGCTCTGCTCATTGTGATGATTGGATGGTCTTTGTTCACAGTGTGCAGCAGCTTCATTGTGTTACGAAACAGAGTTGTTTCCGAGGCAAATGCAGAGACTGCTTGCCGAAAAACTGTCCCTGAAGGCAACACGCATCAGCGGTTTTGCATGAATTTACCTCTAAAACAACTCTGTCTGGTAACGTTCTGTTATTATCTCATAGCGTGGTGAATGTGCAGGTCACAACTTGTCCACCAGAGCGTTGTGGAGTTGTTGGATTGTGTATTTGATGAGTTTGATGAGGGAAACCAAGAAATCCCATTAGCCTCCGTAGCGTAGCTCTGAGCAGCTTGCGGCTCTGCTCCGCCGTTCTAGAAATAGCTTGCACCGTCAATTAGAGGTAACGAACCTACTGCTATGACTATAGGGATTATGGCAATGGGCCAATTTACCAAAATGTTGAACTATCCCTTTAAAGGCCGATCCAATAGTTTAAAACATAACTCATCAGTATCCATTACCAGGAGGATAATCATTTCTCAATGGAGAGTGGCCGGTTTGTTTGTACAGATGAAATGAAATGAAATGCAAAGAGACGGGTTTGGACCAGGCTACAGGTCTTTTATGGACGTGTCAATTATTTTTAAGCATTTTGAAATTTCAGTAATAGTCATGTCACAGCCGGCAGGCAGGAGATCAACTCTGTGGACTTATATATTAAAAAATAGAGGATAGTATCGCGATATTTGGTTGTATTAATACATTAACGCCGAGCATCGACCTTTTATTATGTAAACTGCAGATACAAATTCAAGTTTTTAGTACGAGAACATTTCAGTGTGTTTATGACGGTCCAACTTTCAGGATCATGTTTTATCTAATTAGATAAAGTTTTCCTTTCAGAACATAATTTACAGATGCAAAAAGGTACTAGCTAATAAATCAAAAAATCTATCAAATATAATGTAATACTGTAAAATGTTTAAAATTGCAATAACATCATATCATGAGTTAAGTAGATGCAGAACAACCTCATTTTTTATCACGAGGGAAATTCAAATCCATGATTTGATCATATTTTCCCTTCAGCTGCTCTCGTTTTGAGTCGACTAATATTTCTCTGGATTTTTAGATTTTAATTTGTTCCTAATTTGATCTTTTAATACCTTCACTTCTGTGTTTATTCTGCCTAGATATGTTATTTGTGTATCCTGGACGTGTCGTTTTGCTCAGCTCAATTATAAATGAGGTTTCTGCCTCAATATAATTCGAAATGAAATTAAGTATGGAAGAAAATCCTGAATTTGAATTTAAGGAAACAGAAACTTTGAGTCCAGTTCATTAAAACATGGATTGATGTTTGTTTCCTTTCACAGATGAAATGTGGTTTTTGAAGTAAAATCTAATCCTGGAGTTAAACTCTTCACGTGAATCATCAATAATATCTGTTTAGATTCAGATTTCCTCCAGTTGAACGTGAACTGACCCTCACCCCTCCCTCACCTCCCCGTGTCGTCTCACCCTCTCTCCTCTCATTCTCTCGCTCTCTGATGCTCTGTAGCTTCGTCCTGCTGAGTGAGATCAGAGAACAGGAGAGGGAGGGAGGAGAGGAGGAGGAGGAGGAGGGGAGGGGGTAAGGAGGGAGAGGAGTGGAGAGGAGGGGGGCGTTGTTTCAAGGGGGGAGGTGCTAGGGCTTCCTGCGGGGGTTGCCTGTGTGAACGCTCCCTGAATGACAATGCTGCGCATCAGGGCCTCAGCACGACTCTCTCTCAGCAGCAGCAACACACACACACACACACGCACACACACACACACACACACACACACACACACACACACACACACACTCACTCGCAGGGAGAGAACCTGGGAAGCTGCATGGGCATGAAGCAGCAGCAGCGATTAAAGAGGCTAAAAAAAATGAAAAGGAGGACGAGAGGAGAACGTCTCCATCTGTCCATCCTCTTTATCAATATGTGGGGAGGAAGAGGAGGAGGAGGAGGAGGGGGTTTGGTGAAGGGTGGGGGCTCGTCATCTCCGGCATCCAACCACCGCGTGGTTATGCACGGATCACCATCATCATTTTTTTGTGATCAACTTTTTATTTTATTTCATTTCATTTCATTTCCATTCATCTATACCCCTAGCTTACTCCTCCCCCTATCATGAGGGTAACATGAAATTATGAAAACCATTACACGAAAGAAAAAGAAAATAAGAAAATGAATAAAATACAATAACATACAATACACACATTGTAAATATACATTCTCAGATACATTCAAGTAGCCTCAAAACAGCTTTAACTTCCTCACCACCACCATCATCATCATCATCATCACCAGCAGCAGCAGCAGCAGCAGCAGCACCTCCCTCCACCCCTGAACCGTTTCTCCTCCACCAGCACCTCCCACCTCTTCCCGACACTCACTCCATCTCTCTCCCTCTCTCCCGTGCTGTCGGCGGGGGCAACGGGCTTTTATCAGTCCTGTCAGTGGCCGCCGCCGGTCTCCGGGAATCAGATGACGAGCGAATGAAGCCAGTGATGCACACACAACGCGGTGTGACGTGGAAAAGGCAGCTTGTGTATAACACCAGTACACCACACACACACTGTGTGACCTCAGGGTGAAAGTTGAGCCCGGTCGGAGCTTCATATGAGATAAGTTACCCGTGATGCGTCTTTAGAAAATGAATCAAGATCCATTTGAGCCCAAGAAAAACATGGATTTGACGAAGTAAATTGGATTTTTTTTATGGAACTAGTTCATTTAAGAGTTTGTCACCTGTAGAAACTCAGGTATAAAACAAAATTTATCACAACTTTTGCATGAACTGAGATGGTGAAGATCAGACAGGGTTGGTCAAATGTGCTGTGTCTTCAGTGCTCATGTAGAGGTTAAAACAAATTGTTTAGATCAGTGGTTCTCAAACTTTTTTAGATCAAGGACCCCTAAACTGACACTGAGACTGAATAATGTTACTTTTTTTAAGTCAATGTACGTTCAAATTAGGGCCAATGATGTGAAATCTTGGACAATTTTAGAGAAATTTCTGGAAAAAAATGTAATATTTCTGGAAAAAAAGCTGGGGACCGACTTGAACCCTCTCAACGACCCCTGCAGGCCCCCAGACCCCACTTTGAGAACCACTGTATTAGGTGTTTTACGAAGTGAAGAGGTTTTGGTGTCTTGATGCATCTGTGGCGGCGTGGTGGCCCAGTGGGTTTGACCTGTTGACTCACAGCAAGAAGGTTCGACCCGGTTTAGATGTAGATTTATTTTGCCCAGTTAAAAATACACAAGTAAAAGGAACAATTCGATAATTTACTGTATAATGCTGGAAGAGGCGAAAACTCAAAGAGCTTATTACTGTAGATGCCTCCACCAATAGTTAACAATGAAATGGAGAGAGATGGGTTCTCAGTGGTGACCCCAAACTAGTGGACTGCAGACTCCTCAAACCTTTTTTGGAAAAGTTACGAAACATGGAGAAGAACCATCTCTATTTCTGCTTCTTCAACAACAACAAATGAACAAATTGTGATCAACAACCATGATGAGATTTATGTAATTCCCTCTCCAGCTTCTTCTCATTTGTCTCAAACTTCTTCTGTGCCACCACCATATGGCTCCACTTCTGAGTGTTCAACCCACTGATTAATATTATTATATATATATAACAGACTCAGACTCAGAGAGACGTCCAAAGTGACGGGTGGTTTTGGTTTTGTACCTAAACCTGCCAAAAGTATCTGGTGGTGGTGGAGGAGACAAACAGAAACTCACAAACACTTCTCAGTGTTTTTTTTTTTTTTTTTTGAAACAGATGGCCGGAGGTACATGGTAACCCACCCTGATGCACAATGGAGCTAATCTCCTCCAAAAGGCGTGCAGGTGGTGCTCACAGCTCTGTGCTCTGGTTTCAGCACTTTGGACAGCGCCACAAAAAAAAAAGAAAAAAAAAAGAAAGACAACAACACAACAAGGCCTTGGAGAGAAGTCAGAGTCTGTTTCAGCACCAAGGACAGCGTCAAAGAGTTACAGTGGACAGAGTCGGTGTTTTTATATATAACTATAAATAAAAACATCTAAAAGAACCAGTTTGAAAGGGATCCTCTGGCCAGTGTGGTGTTTTCTCTGTACACCTCCTCCTCTCTTTCTCCTCCTCCTCCTCTTCCTCCTCTTCCTCCCTCCTCCACCTTCATTTTCCCTGTTTCTGGAGAGGTGACAGCTTGGTTGGTTTAGCCCAAGCAAACAGCTTGCTGAACTGCATCAAAGACAACTCAGATGCCAGAGCCAGACTGACAGACGGCTTGGAGGAGAGGGGAGGAATGAAGGGAAGAGGAGGAGGAGGAGGATAAAAAAAACAAAAAAAACTCTTCAAAACTGTCCTCAAAATAACAGTAAGTCCTCAGTCGAATTAGGAAATAAAAATAAAAACCTGTGGTCGTCCAAACTCTCCGACTGACTGGCTCCGCAGATGAAACGTTGGTCCAACTTAGTTTATTGGCACCTTCTTCTTTTTCTTCATTATTAATAATAACTATAATTGATCTGTTTTTCTACAGTCATTTCCCAGAATCCCTTGGTGAAGTCAAACACATGGAGTTTCTTTTTTTTCTTTTTCTTCTCATGTTGTCCCAAGGAATCCCATCTGATGCAGCTTGTTACATAACCGTCTATACTGTCAGATGGAGGATAAAAGTGAAGTGATCGTGGCCAAGACAAACAGGAAGAACCCGACTCCTCAATCCCACATAGGCTAACCCCCCCAAACCCCCCGAAAAAAAATCTTTCTGTTGGGTAAACAGTCAACGGGGCGAATTGGACCGTGTGCTTTTCACACTTGGCGACAAACGAGAAGAGGCCGCGAGCAACTTTCTTCTCGTGGGGCCTCAGAGGCTCCAATAGGTCTGATAGATACAGAATAGCCTCTATATTGGTGATCAGTGATCAATGGTCTTGATTGATAAAGGGAATCTGAATGTGATTCGGACTTTGCAGAAACCCCCAACTGACAGTGATGCCCAATGCATCTCGGTTATGTAAAAGACAACAACACAACAAGGCCTTGGAGAGAAGTCAGAGTCTGTTTCAGCACCAAGGACAGCGTCAAGGAGTTACAGTGGACAGAGTTGGTGTTTATATATAAAACTATAAAGGCAATTTTATTTGTATAGCCCGTTTTTACAAACAGTTTGTCTCAAAGGACTTTACATGGCATCATAACAACATCCTCTGTCCTTAGAACTGTCCTTAAACATCTAAAAGAACCAGTGTGGTGTTTTCTCTGTACACCTCCTCTCTTCTCCTCCTCCTCCTCAACTTCTTCTCGCGGGGCCTCAGAGGCTCCAATAGGTCTGATAGATACAGAATAGCCTCTATATTGGTGATAGTGATAGTGATCAATGGTCTTGATTGATAAAGGGAAGCAGCAATAATCTCAATCTGAATGTGATTCGGACTTTGCAGAACCCCCCAATTGACAGTGACGCCCAATGCATCTCGGTTATATGTGCGCGCTATGGGGAGTGGGTTGGAGTGAGTGGGAGTGGGGGGTAGGTGGGGGGGTGGTGAGTAGGGGGTGGGGGCTCCGGGGAGGCGCCGCCGTGGTGCGTCGTGCGCTGCAAGGCTTGGCCACGGATCCGCGCGCGGCGCTCGCTCGCTCGGTTCCCGTCAGACCCCTGATCATCAGATGCTGAGCGCGCGGCGGCGGTGGTGGCGACGGCGGCGGCTCAACCCCGACGGCTGAAAAACGGCTGAAACAGAGGAAAAAAAGAAGAGGAGCCAAGATATAATAAAAAAAAAAGGAGAAGAGGAGGAAAAAGAAGCGCTCGTCGGGGTTATTATTATTATTTTTTATTGCCCCAGCTCTTTTCGTCTCCAAGGCTGTCTGATCTCCACGGGAATAGCCTACAGCCTCCGGACCGACGGCTGCGCGTTGGCTCACGTCCCCCTGGGGGGTCGAGGGAGGAGAGGAGGGAGAAAAAACACAGAGAGAGATAGAGAGGGAGGGGGGGGCAGAGAGAAAGAGAGAGAGAAAGAGAGAATCAGAGAGACAGAGAGCAGAGACGCTGGACTCGCTGAGGCTCTGCGGGGTTGACCGCCTCTCTCTGGTTCGGGGAGCCCCGGGGTGCGATGCGCGATGCTGCTGATGCTGCTGCTGGGCGGGGATGAAGAATGAAGAGACTCGGTGTCTTCTGCCCGGTGGCGGAGTAATAGAAGGAGGAGAAGAAGATGCTGCGAGCCGCTTCTTCTGCAGCTACAACAACAACTACAAGAACAGCAACATCTACAACAACATCATCATCACTATCACCTACAACAACACACCGTCCTATTTCCCGAGCAAGAATTGATGATGGTGATGATAATAACACCGCCTCATCCAGTGATCTGCTTCTTCAGCTTCTTCTGCTTCTTCTCTGGATCCTACTCGTCCGGGATTCCTGCTCTCCAGACCTTGGATTATAGATGATTGTTGTGGACACTTATTTTTTTTCTTTTTCATTTCATCATCTCATTTCTTTATCTTTTTTCCCGTCGGAGCTGGACCCCGGGTGGTGGTAGTGCTGGTGGTGCTGGTGCTTCAGCTGGTGTTGGTGCTGCTGCTGCTGCTGCTGGTAGTAGTGGATAAGAGAGATAGATATAGGCGGTTTATAAAATAATAGATTGAGGAATCTGGTGTATTTTTTATTCATTTTTCGTCTCCCAAGTGCCGCGCAATCACGCCCAAAATCAGTGACCGACGCCTTGGTGGTGAGGAGGGGGAGGAGGAGGAGAAGGAGGGGGAGAAGGTGCTGCTGCTGCTGCTGGTAGTGCTGGTGGTGGTAGTAGTGGTGCTGCTGGAGGAGGAAGAGGAGGTAGTGGTGGTGGTGTGGAGGAGGAGGAAGAGGAGGGTAGTGAGGGTGATAGTGATAGTGGTGGTGGGTGTGGGTGTGGGGAGGGGGATGCCGCACCGTCCATCACCAAATAATATCAACAAATGTCACCGTCAGGCTCGGGTTTTGGGGAAGCCCCCCTCGGTTGTTGGCGTTTGCGTGTAATAACCCGAGCGTAGTGGTGAGAGGCGACGACAGCAGCAGCCACATCCACAGCAAGCAAACATTGCGGATATATGGCACAAGAAGAAAAATGAATTATTAAAGATTCCTTCTCTTATCTATTTCTATTTTTATCGTGCAGGAGCTAGAAAGATAGAAAAAAACAAAGGGGAGACCTGGGAGAAAGTGGTGAAGTGGTGGTGGTGGGTTGGTTTGGTTTGGTTGGAGAGAAGAGGAGGAAGAAGAGAGAGAGAGAGAGAGAGGGAGAGAGAGAAAAAAAGACAACTGCAGATCCTGTCAAGATGCACTAGGCTGTGGAGAGGAGGGGGAAAAGACGCAGTCTCCAATAGGGTATAGCCTACTTAGTGGAGATGATTGCAATATTTCTTTAACCAACAGCAACAACAGCACCACAGCTATGCATCCTGATCGCAGGAGGTGATCGGTGTGTTTTTGCCTATTGAACAGAAAACTACAAAAACAAAAAAACACAGCAAGAACCGGCTCACTCCTGGAATAAAAACACAAAATAATAATAGCCTACTAATTATAAATAAAAAAGAGCATCAGGATGAGAATGAGGATGCCTTCCTTCCCTGTTCGACGGAGAGAAAACCAAAACCTGCTGATGCTCTGAGTTAATCCAACAGTTTTTCCCTCTCACACGCCAATAAAAAAAACCCAACGGTGTGTCTTTTTGGGGTTTTTTTGTTGTTTTTTTTTACCTCCAGAAAATTACATAAACACTTGGCTGTGTTCTTCCATTCATATTCCAAACACACGAACAGAGACACCGTGCGCTTTCCCTGTTCTCTTCTCTACTCTCCCTCCCTCCCTCCCTCCTTCCTTTCTCCCTTCCTTCCTTCCTTCCTGCTCCACACTCAAATGGAGGTATCTTCTCGGCGCTGAAGATCTGAGGAGGAGAAACAGATAGATAGAAAAGGAGAGAAAGAGAGAGACAGAAAGAAAGACAGGGGGAAAAAGAGCAGCCAAACCCCCTAAAAGAAAAAACCCAACAAACTCCACTTCTGCATGTGTGTTTGGAGCCGAGGCTGATGGGGTGGTGGCATGTGGAGGTGTCACTCTGAGGTTCCCCCCCGGCTCCTTCCTAACCTCTGGCGTTTGGTGTCTGCAGAATGGCGCGTTTTGGAGACGAGGTACCCAACAGGTATGGAGGAGGAGGAGGAGGAGGAGGAGGAGGTGGTGGTGGCGGTGGTGGCGGGGGTGCCGGCGGCGGGCAAGGGGGGCCCGGCGGCCGCGGCGGCAGCAGGCAAGGGGGGCCCCCCGGAGCACAGCGGATGTACAAGCAGTCGATGGCCCAGAGAGCCCGGACCATGGCCCTGTACAACCCCATTCCCGTCCGGCAGAGCTGCCTAACGGTCAACCGCTCCCTCTTCCTCTTCAGCGAAGACAACCTGGTGAGGAAGTACGCCAAAAAGATCACCGAATGGCCATATCCTTTCATACAGTGAACTGAGCTGAGCTGAGCTGAGCGCCATGCAGGCACAAGGTACTGGGGTGTGTGTGTTTGTGTGTGTGTTTGTGGAGATGTTTCTATGTGTGTGTTTGGTGTTGATCAGCCAACACCTGCAGAATGGAAGTTGTGGTGGTTGATGTGGTGATTATCTCTGTATCTTTTGGTTTGGCTGTTGTTTTTTGGGGGGTGGGGGGTTGTTGTAACATGCTACATGAGTGTTGCCATTTTGTGTGTGTTGTGTTGCCATGTAGGGGTTGTATGTGAGTGTGTGTAGGAGCTATAGTGTGGTGTGTGTGGAGAAGTTTGGTGTTGATCAACCAACACCTGCAGAATGGAAGTTGTGGTGGTTGATGTGGTGATTGTCTATGTATCTTTTGGTGTTTTAACATGTTACATGAGTGTGTATATGGTGTGTGTGTGTGTGTGTGTGTGTGTGTGTGTGTGTGTGTGTGTGTGTTATCATGGAGTGTGTGTATGTGGGTGTGTGTGTGGAGATGTTTGGTGTTGATCAGCCAACACCTGCACAGTGGAAGTTGTGGTTGATGTGGTGATTATCTCTGTATCTTTTGGGTTTTGGGTTTTTTTGGGCGGGTGTTGTAACATGTTACATGAGTGTTGCCATTGTGTGCGTGTGTGTTGTCATGGAGTGTGTGTATGTGAGTGTGTGTGTGTGTGGGGAAGTTTGGTGTTGATCAGCCAACACCTGCACAGTGGAAGTTGTGGTTGATATGGCGATTTTGGTTGTTTTTTTTGTTTTCTTGGGTGTTGTAACATGTTACATGAGTGTTGCCATGGTGTGTGCGTTGTGTTGCCATGGCGTGTGTGTATGTGGCCTATAGTGGTGTGTGTGTGTGTGTGGAGATGTTTGGTGTTGATCAGCAAACACCTGCAGAATGGAAGTTGTGGTTGATGTGGTGATTATCTCTGTATCTTTTGGGTTTTGGGTTTTTTTGGGCGGGTGTTGTAACATGTTACATGAGTGTTGCCATTGTGTGCGTGTGTGTTGTCATGGAGTGTGTGTATGTGAGTGTGTGTGTGTGTGGGGAAGTTTGGTGTTGATCAGCCAACACCTGCACAGTGGAAGTTGTGGTTGATATGGCGATTTTGGTTGTTTTTTTTGTTTTCTTGGGTGTTGTAACATGTTACATGAGTGTTGCCATGGTGTGTGCGTTGTGTTGCCATGGCGTGTGTGTATGTGGCCTATAGTGGTGTGTGTGTGTGTGTGGAGATGTTTGGTGTTGATCAGCAAACACCTGCAGAATGGAAGTTGTGGTCGATGTGGTGATTATCTCTGTATCTTTTTGGATTTTTTGTTTTTTTGAATGGTGTTGTAACATGTTACATGAATGTTGCCATTGTGTGCGTGTGTGTTGTCATGGAGTGTGTGTTTGCGAGTGTGTGTGGCCTATAGTGTGGTGTGTGTGTGTGTGGAGAAGTTTGGTGTTGATCAGCCAACACCTGCACAGTGGAAGTTGGTGATTATCTCTGTATCTTTTGGTTTTGTAACATGTTACATAAGCGTGTGTGTGTGTGTTGCTGCACTTCACTTTCGCTCCCGTGTCCAGACCTGCAGCTGAACTCTGGAGGAATGAGACATGATGATGATGATGATGATGATGATGATGGCGGTGATGGTGGTTGTCATGACACCAGTGATCACAACCACGGTGAAGCTGCATGACGACCAAGATGCATCTTGAAAACGGCATTTAGCGCAAACCTGTTAGTGACCTGTGTGCGTGCGTGTGTGTGTTGCATCCGTGTGTGTGTGTGTGTGTGTGTGTTGCATCCGTGTGTGTGTGTGTTGCATCCGTGTGTGTGTGTTGAGGCTGTAGTTGTAGTCGGAGCTGAGTGCTGATGTCAGCATTATGAAGGCTTAAGCACCATGCAACCAGAGGGGAGAGGAAATGACTCTCATGCTCTCTCTTGCTCTCTCTCTCTAATTACTACTGACCATATATGGGCGTCCAGTGGCTCCATCCACAGTAGGGGGGTAAAAAAAAGAAGAAAAAAAAAGCAGTAAGAGTTCGGACGAGGTCTGATCCGGCCCCGGTACCGTACCCAGTCCAGTCTGGTTCGGTTCTGGCGGCTGGTTTCTGAACATCTTTACCTTTATTTATTAGTCCGTCAGTGTAGCTGTAGTATAGGAGCTGACAGGAAATGAGAAGACAACACAACCAAACCAAACCAATACAAACAAAACAAAACAAAGGTCCCCCGGGGGCCGCGGCCGGAGCCAGAGGTCGTTACAGTTACATATTCATTGTCTTGACCCCGCGGCCTCCGGAGGTTTCTCTCACTTTGATGGGCGTCCAGCTCGTGTTCTGCCATTTTGCACCAATGTCATGGGAGGAGGAATCGTTTGAAGAGGGTTTTTCTGCAGCAGCAGCAGCAGCAGCAGCAGTCACTCCTCATCCACTCACACTTTAAGACGTGACATTTAAAAAATAAATAAACAAATAAAAAATCAGGTTTTAACACTTAAAGCTCAAACAGCGAAAGATTACAGCTTTTTATTGGTTACTAAGCATTGTGGGAAATGTAGGAACCATAATGTAGTGGAGAGATGCATGAAGGGAGTAAAACATCCAGCTGTTTTGAGAATTGATTAAACTTTTAATTTATATTTCAGGCAAAAAAAAAGAGTCAAATATTATTTCCAAAGTGCAGATAAGCAGCTGTGCAGATGTTTTTAAAAAAAAAACGTATAACACGTCAAACAAAGATCTTTAAGGTTTATCATCATAGGACGACATCCTGTGGACCAATCCATTGATTCAAAAAAAAGAATAAATAATATAAAAATCTGCTGCATTTCTGATCGTTATCCAGAAAAGTAACAGCTCTTTTCCCACGTTGTGTGTTTATGGAGAAATTTCTTTTTTTGACTCGGTTGTGTGTTTGTGGTGCTGATGCAGAGAGCGTTCACATGGCAACAGGACGAGCTGCAGGTCCTGTAGGGTGATCGCACGTCAACAAAATAAAAGCACTGATCGTCTGGTTCGATAAAGATAATGAAGCTGAACACAAACACACACACACACACACACACACACACACACCAGTCTGAGTATTTAGTACTTACTAGTACTTGTTGTTAATGGTGTGTTGTGTGTTTGATATGTTATAAAATGATTGATTGATTGATTAATCGATTGATTGGCACATAAATGGCAGAAATGCAAAGTTAAACCACATATTTCTATTTATCGCTACACTACAAGACTCACACCTTTCCTTTTCTTTCCTTTCTTCTTTGTCGTCCCCTACATTCCTTTCCTTTCCTTACTGTTCCTTTCTCCCTGCCGTACCTTTCCGTTCCTTATCTTTGCTTTCTCTCCTTTCAGTTCCTTCCCTTTCTTCTCTCCTTTCTTTTCCTTTCCTTTCTTCTTGCCATTCCTTTGCATTCCTTTCCTTTCCTTTTTTGTCCCTTTTCTTTCATTTTCTTTTCCTTTCCGTTCCTTCCCTTTCTTCCTTTCTTTGCTTTTCCTTTCCATTCCTTTCCCTTCCTTTCCTTTCTGACCATTATTGTGAAAACCCAGACTCACATTTCCTGTTCCCTGTGTGTGAAACAGTCGAGTCAACAAATAAGGAAATGTATTTTATTCCAGAAGTGACAGAAGTTGTCAGAGATTCCTCCTCATGTCACCTGACGCTCTCCGACCAATCAAAACTGAACTTTATTTAAAAACAACAACAACAACAGAATAAAAGTGGAGGTTTTAGAGAAGCTGCTGCTGCCTCTGTGTTTTGGCTCCGTGAAGGTTTCTCCTGCTCCTTCTGCCAAATGTTCTGGCTTTTCTGGAGGAATAAAAAACATTTTTAGTAAAAATCCTTCCGTTTATAAAAATAGCCGAGTTCATCCTCTCTTGTTTTTTTGTTTTTTTTCCTTTCTTCAGTTTGCACACGTTGGTTGAGACATGAAAATACTTTTAGTTTTCACCCCGAACGGAGCTGCTGTGCTGAGTGTTAATGTGACTGTGAATGTGTGAATTAGTTTTTCTTCTTTCTGGAGCTCAATGATTTTACTTCATATTAAGTCAACTTGACTCATAGAGAAGGGAAGATTCACACATCAAAGGAAAAAAAGATATAGAATAAAAATACACAATAAAATCTACAATATTACAATATAATAAAAATAAATCAAAAATCCAAAAAGAGATAAAACTAAAACAAACACTCAGTTTCTGTCAGCAGCTTCTATAAAAAGAAAATCTGTGTTGCCTCATGTGAAAGTAATTGAACCATCATTATTGATAATCCAATATGGAAAAAGCGATGAGTTGGTTTTAATTGGACATAACTTTGGGTTATTCAGATTCATTAAGCTTCTTTATCAGAGTTTTGTCGACCAAGCTGTCAACTCTTCTGCATTCATTTCATTTGGACCAATATATATTTAATCAAATTCAGAAAGTGTGACGATCCATGTGCATCGTTAGAGAGGAGGCCCAACTTTGATTCATAATCAATCAATCAGTCAGACTCGATCTACATGACACTTTTCTCACAGTTCAAAGTGATTCACAGACAACCGATGAGATAAAAACCACAAATTGGATAAGAAAGCTGATAATGAGGGAGCCAATGGAGAAGAAATGTAATGTTAATTGATTATAAGAGGGTTGATCAGTTCCACACAGGAAACATCTGGAAAATTTAGGAAAGAACTTGATTTTGGTTTAAACGTCCTCCACTTCCTGTTTGGAGCTCGAACCTCCATCAAGTGTGTCAGATATTTTCCTTTGGCATCGACACAAAAACCAAAATATTTCCTCATGTGACAGAGAAGAAACATTGTCAGACTTGAGTTATGTTTCTTAAAAACACATTATCAACCACTTCCTGTCATTTGGTGCATTTGTGTGCACCAGTAAATCCCAGTGTTTTCCCCAGTGAACATTTTAGTTTGAGGCTGTTTGTGGTGTTTGGTGCCACCTGAGCTCGCAGCACCATCAGTGTTTCAGCTCCGTGTGTGTGTGTGTGTGTGGGCTGTATTTATTTTTATTTCTTTTTTATTGCAAAAACATTTTCACATTTAAAGAAGATCCACTTCCTGATCGGAGCGTCTCGCAGCACGCTGCCATCTGCACCGAGCCCGGCTGTGTCGGCTGCCAGGAGCTGTGGCTTCTTCCACCACAGACCCAGAGGACTTCATTATACCTCCTCCATCCCTCCACTTCCACTTCCCCCATTCCCCCCCTCTCTCTCTCTCTCTCTCTCTCTCTCTCTCTCTCTCTCTCTCTCTCTCCTCCTTTCATCTCCTCCTCTCCACTGCACTTCTCTCCCTTGCAGTCCTGCTTTAAATCTTCTGTCCTCCATCTTCTCTCCCTCTAACTCTTTTTTCTTTCCCATTTTGTCTTTACTCTTCTGTCACTTTGAATACGACTCAGTGTAGATACTGTGATGTTTGTATAAAATATATTTAAAAAAAGAAAAATACAGTCTATAGGAAGAAAGAAGTGAAGAACAGTTGATAAATGAAAGGAAAAACCTGATCTGACAATATTTTAAACCAAATATCTGCAAAAACTGGCAAAAGATTAAACAAATAATATTTTTTCTCTACACTAAAGTTGAGTACACTCATGTTTATTCATAGTTTTATATTAATTCTTTAATCATAACTCTCACTCCTTCTCCTGCTGCTCTGGTCCAGCTCGTCTCAGAGCGACGTTTTCTCTTTTGTAGTTCAGTTAAAATCTGCTTTGACTTGGTAGAAAAAGAAAGAAAAGCATCACACAAGGTGGTGGTGTCTTTATATTTATCTCCATCTCCATTTATCTCCATCCCTCTCTCTCTCTGTGACCATCTGTCCTGGGCGTTCGCTGTCTGTGGCTTTCACACTCTCCCGGCCGAGTTCTGGCCGAGCAGCCGAGGATCATGTGAGAGGAAAAAAGACGAGAGAGAGAGAGATTAAAGACACCCCCACCCCTCCACCCCTCCATCCATCCATCCATCCACCCCGCCTCATGGGCCAATCAGGGAGCAGAATGTCACCTTTGATCGCTCTTCAGTGTGAAATCTGTGACATCAAAAGGTTTTATATAAGTCATGTTTCACCTTCTGTGTCTGATGTCATGTGATTCCTCGTTGGCCCCTCCCACTTTCTGCTGAATAGCCAAGATGGCGACCGTCATTTTTACACTTAACTTTCTTTTTTTCTGGATTTTGAGGCTTTTATTTTGATAGAGACAGGAAATCAGGGCAGTGTTTCTGCCCGGTCACATGATTTGATCAAAATCTGATCAAAACTGCTTCCTCATCACTTTTCTGTTGCTCAGATTATTGATCAGTTCAGCTCTGGTGTGGGTGTGAACCAGTGGCTTCCTGTGAGTGTGTGTGTGTTTGTGTGAGATGACTCTTTAAAGGGATAGTTCAACATTTTGGCAAATTGGCCCATTGCCATAATCCCTATAGTCTTAGGAGTAGGTTTGTTACCTTTAATTGTTGGTGCAAGCTGTTTTTAGAACGGCAGAGCAGAGCCATGAGCTGCTCAGGGCTACGCTACGGAGGCTAATGGGAATGCTATGAGATAATAATGTAACGTTACCAGACAGAGTTGTTTTAGAGGTAAATGCAGAGACTGCTTGCTGAAAAACTGTACCTGAAGGCAACGTGCATCAGCGGTTTTGCATGTATTTACCTCTGAAACAACTCTGTCTGGTAACGTTCTGTTATTATCTCATAGCGTGGTGAATGTGCAGGTCACAACTTGTCCACAAGAGCGTTGTGGAGTTGTTGGATTGTGTATTTGATGAGTTTGATGAGGGAAACCAAGAAATCCCATCAGCCTCCGTAGCGTAGCTCTGAGCAGCTCACGGCTCTGCTCCACCGTTCTAAAAACAGCTTGCACTGACAATTAAAGGTAACGAATCTACTGCTATGACTATAGGGGTTATAGCAATGGGCCAATTTGCCAAAATGTTGAACTATCCCTTTAAGGCTCAGATTTTGTGTAGTTAAATTTTACAGTAAAGGATTTAGGTGAGTTACTTGAAGAACACACGGGCATGTGCACACGATTTCCATTGGCAGCCACAGACACATGCATGTGACTGTTTAAATCATTTGGTTTAACGCTTACACACGCATAAACAAACATACAAATGGTGCGTGAACACACACACACACATGCACACACACTCTCACTAACAGATCAGCTGGTGGCTTGGCTTCATCCGTCTGGTGCGGAGCAAGCGGATCCGTTCAGATCAGTCACGGCTGACAACGGCTCTGATGGCTCCGTGTGTGTGTGTGTGTGTGTGGGTGGGTGGGGGAAGGTGATACTGTAACACCTGTTCAGCAGGATCACTTACCTCAGGGGGCTCTGCTGCATCCCAACACACACACACACATATAGTCAGTGCAGCCCAGTGGTTGGCAGAAGAAAGCACCATTTGGGACGTTCACGCTCCAGTGTGCAATCTCTCTCTCTCTCTCTCTCTCTCTCTCTCTCTCTCTCTCTCTCTCTCTCTCTCTCTCTCTCTCTCTCTCTCTCTCTCTCTCTCTGTCTCTCTCTCTCGATGAATCTGATGACAAAACATCACGACAGGAAACACACTCTGTCATTCACCTCACACGGTGTCAGAGCTGACATGTTTGAATTAAAATCTGACATGTATGAGTTTTACGTGTGACCAAGAATCTGCAACACGCACGAAAAACACATGAAAAAAAGGCTTTTATTGTGATAGAAACAGGAAGTCACGATATGGACGGAGCTGCAGCTAAATCTGATCCTGAGATATTCAATCAATGTATTTATTTGCTCCAAGATTTTTATTGGAATATATAAAGAGTGGAAGGTTATGACTTTTTTCAATATGTTATGAAAAATATGTAAAAACACAGATATAAAGTTAAAGGAACATTTACCATAAACTCAAGTACTTCACTTTCACTTAAAACGGACAACGAGGAGTTTGTATTTGGTTATAAAAGAGTCTCATATTAATGTGGATGAATCATTCTCAGTAAATATATTGTTTTGTCGTCATAATTATTTTGATATTATTATTTAGTGGTCGGCTCGCCCAGCATTTCCTAGTTTCGGTTTCCCGGACGCTGCCTGGCGGGTCATGGGAATAACGCCACCGGATCGCTAGTTGGCATCGTTTATGGTCGGAACTACGACGGTATCTGATCGTCTTCCAACCTCCGACTTTCATTCTTGATGAATGAAAACATTCTTGGCAAATGTTTCTGCTTTCGTCCGTCTTGCGCCGGTCCAAGAATTTCACCGTGCGTGCAGAGGCTCATGGGAAATGTAGTGTAAAAACACTTCGCTTTCCAAAACTCCTCGTTATCCCTTTATTTGTAAAAAAAAATAGTTACTGAATGAGGTCACACGTCCGCTAAAAAGATCAAATGAACAAATATTTGAGTGAAAAAAACAGAGAAGCAACAAACATGAGGATTTTAATGATCAAATCATTGGTTTTATCCATCTATCCAACCAACCATCCATCCATCCATCCATCGCCCTCTTCAGTCGACACAGACAGGAACCATAGTAACGGTTGTTTTGACACAACTCTGCTCCAGATACGTGATCCTCACACTCAATTCCCTCAGTGTGTGTGTGTGTGTGTGTGTGACAGAGTGTGTGTGTGTGTCTGGGTCTCAGTGTGGTGAAATGTGATGCCCCTGATGTCCCGTCCTCCACTCTGTGTGTCGGCTGCTGCTGCTGCTGCATGTGTACGTACCAGGTCTGGTGCATATTATATACAGCTGTGTGTGTGTGTGTGTGTCAGAGGTGTTGTTTGTCATAAATTCAGAGTTGTTGAAGAGATAATGAGAAGGAGGGATCTCCTCCTCCTCACAGCGTTGGTCAAACATCAGTGAAGTTTATTCGGATTAAAAAAATGTTAAAGTTAAAAAAAAAATGGTCAAAGCTCTAAAATTGATCAGCAGAAACTAATCAACAGTTAAATCAGGTGTCCACATCCTCACAGTACCATGACTCATACAGTTCATGTGTAACTGGTCCATTTCAATGTTCATGGTTTTTACTTTACATTAACAGAGGAAAGTCGATATTTATTCATATAAAGCAGTTTTGAATTTGTTTTTACAGGAGATCTTTATTTATTTATTTGATTAGGACAATGCACATTAATCAATATATCAGCGAAAAGCATCAATATAAATATGCCGGAGTTAGCATAGTTGCCCTAAGGCACGTATCATAGAAAAAACATTACACAATTAGACAAAACGTGTAGAAATCTTCAAAAAAGTCCCACTTCATATCAAAGTTAAAAGTCCATACACAAAGTAGAAAAAAGAGGTTACCCATGAGAGCCACTGTTTAAGGGTCTTTTTAAAGGTGGTGTAATTGTCATTTCTTGTCCTAGTTTCTTCATAAGCTACATTTTTAGTCTTGATTTGCGGAAACTTTATTTAATTAAGTTCAATAAAAATCCACAGTAGAAAATGACACATATGACATGGTCAACGTATGATAAATGCACCAGAGAGAATCATCTTGTTACATAATAATAATAAAACAACAATAATAACTGGCAAAACCGGCTTATGTTTTTGACGTTCGGAAAAAGGTGGATAATCAGCTGTGTGGTGGCCACGCCCACAGAGAAAGTGACATCATCAGATACTTGAATGAACAAATAAATACATAAATGTTACATCATCAAACGGCTGCAGCAGACTGAGAACATCTAAAACCAGCGATGACACTCTGCTGCCGTGATTCGACTGAGCGACCGACTCTCGTTTCCTTCATCAGTTTCACTTTCCCTCTGGAAAAGGAGTGAATTACATGAACATTCAGTTTTGAGTCGAATCACAAACAGCTGGACATCATGGAGGGAAAGAAGAGAAGAAAGAAGAGGAGGAGGGAGGAGGAGATGTGGAGAGAGAAAGAAAGAGGCAGGTGTGGAGAGATGGTGAAAAGAGGTGGAGATGGAAAAGTGGAGAAAAGAGGAGAATTAGAGAGAGAGAGAGTCACAGTGTTTTCCCCCCATGTCGAGTCACTGATCTACATTCAATCTGCACTATGTGAATTATTGATTGGCCTTTAGCCAGCCTGTGTGTGTGTGTGTGTGTGTGTGTGTGTGTGTGTGTGTGTGTGTGTGTGTGTGTGTTGTGCTGAGATGCTTTTTTGCTGAAAAGCACAGTGGTGGCGTTTTCTTTTTCTTTTTTATTCTATTGACGGAGGGAGAGAGAGAGTGAGAGAGAGGAGAGGTAGAATAGGGAGAATGGACCAGATTCTCACACACACACACACACACACACACACACACACACACACACACACACACACACACACACACACACACACACACACACACACACACACACCTCTGAGGCAGGGCTGGTATCTAAATACCAAGTGGGAGGGGTCTAACGCCGACCCCCCGTCTCCGCAGCCTGGATGGTTTCCTCCAGAGTATCTTCTCACTCTGGACTGAACCATCTCTACACCGGAGGGGGGTGAGGGGAGCTCCACATAGGAACCACAGCACATGTATGAGTGGACGCTGTGTCTGTGTGTGTTTCTCTGTGGGCGGCTTTCTATATTTGTCGATATATCCGAGCGTCGTCTGTGTTTCAGGTGTCCAGGACCAGTCTTAGACGTCTTCTGAAAATCCATGATTCATTTCATACTGAAGTTCAGATGCACGTCGGTCGTTTTGAAGACGGTGGTCAGTAGAGAACCAGCCCTAGGTTTCTTACCAGCCCTATAGGTCCTTAAACGCACCGTGGAGCTGCAGAGAGCGTTCAAACTCAAACAGGCGGTTTTTACATAGGTTCAGTGGTGGAGACGTAGAGATGGACAGAGGATGGGGATGGACAGAGAGAGAGGAAGAGAGGGTTGTGAAATAAGGTGGAGCGGGTCAGCAACACAAACAGGAAGTGGTTTGGTTCAGGCATAAAGGACAGAAGTAGAAGAAGTAGGACATTAATATATAATGATTTATAAAATACATCCTCATCTGAACCTTCAGCACCAAATCCAGGTGAATGGATGGAAACGTTATAAACAGTTCTCTCACTCATACGAGCAGATTTTAGGCTCCGTCATAATTTTGGCCTCATCGCTAATTATCATTGGTCCAAATAGTCTTCAAGTGTGTTGTCACAATAATCAATAGGAATAGTTTACTGCTTCTGGTCATCCTTCATATTTCATATTTGTTTTTTCCATTTGAAGTCACGTTTAATCACGTGAGATTCTATGAGATATCGAGGTCCAGTCGAATCGTTTAGTACCGTACGGTCATTTGGAGGATTATAAAACTCAAAATAATCTGTGGTTGGTTAAAGGGATAGTTCAACATTTTTTTGCAAATTGGCCCATTGCCTTAATCCCTATAGTCATAGCAGTAGGTTCGTTACCTTTAATTGTCAGTGCAAGCTATTGTGGGAATGGCAGAGCAGAGCCGCAAGCTATACACAATCCAACAACTCCAAAACGCTCTGGTGGACAAGTTGTGACCTGCACATTCACCACGCTATGAGATAATAACAGAACGTTACCAGACAGAGTTGTTTTAGAGGTAACTACAGAGACTGCTTGATGAAAAACTGCCCCCGACGGAAACGCGAATCAGCGGTTTTGCATGAATTTCCCTTTAAAACAACTCTGTCTGGTAACGCTCCGTTATTATCTCATAGCGTGGTGAATGTGCAGGTCACAACTTGTCCACCAGAGCGTTTTGGAGTTGTTGGATTGTGTATTTGATGAGTTTGATGAGGGAAACCAAGAAATCCCATTAGCCTCCGTAGCGTAGCTCTGAGCAGCTCACAGCTCTGCTCGGCCGTTGTAAAAACAACTTGCACCAACAATTAAAGTTAACGAACCTACTGCTATGACTATAGGGATTATGGCAATGGGCCAATTTGCCAAAAATGTTGAACTATCCCTTTAAGAGATAGAAAAATACAGACCATCCTGTATCATGCAGGTCTGGTTTCAGCCCCAGTGTTACTGTATGTCACGTATGTCAGTGCTCAGAGCTGTAGATGAATCTAATAATGTAACGCATCTGCTGCTGCATCATTAACAGGACGACTGATGCCTGACGTTACATCACTGTTAATTCAGGAGGTCGTTTTTAAATCCACACCGAGGCTTCGCTTGTTCCGCTGCAGCTACTTCATCATAAGTTCCAGCTCCTGGTGACATTATGAATAATTCTGAGCAAATTCAATCGATCAATACTGAAATCCCTGAGAAGTATTAACGCTGCCTAAAACCTATTAGAGAGCGTCTTCGCCCGAGAGAGAGAGAAAGAGAAAAAAGAAAAAGACGACGACATCCGTCTTTTTGTCCAAACACTTTAAACTGACACATGTTCTCCTTTTTCCTGGCTGACACTGATCTGCAGAGTGAGTGATGACGCTCGTCTGTCGGAGGCAGAGCAGGAAGTTAAAGACGTGAGAAAGAGGTCGACTCGTAATGATGTTTGATTTCCAGTCGGTGTTTTAACTCAGACCCACAATCCTTTGCTGCAAATACAGTGTTGAACCTGTTGGTCGATGATATTAAGATCAAGTTATTATTATATCCACAACATCGTCAGACATTTCTCATTATATATTAGCGATGATCTACAGTCAGACTCTTTATTTTATATTTTTGAACCGTCCACTTTACGTCTTTAAAAGGAATAGTTCACCAAAAAATTATTCATCTGGAGACCCAGGAGGCCGGTTCGTAGTCCAACAAAAACTTTATATGAGAGTCAATAGAGCCCGACACAAAAACGTCCATAAAACTACACAAAAACCATTTAATATTCCTCCACACTGCTCATCCACTGCAATCCAAGTGTCCTGAAGGGAGATAGTCCAGAGTTTATTCGAAACCCTCACACAACCGCATGAGGGCCAGTCACTGAATTTCATTTTTTGGTGAACTATTCCTTTAACCAGTACAATGTCCTTGTAAGACGTCAGATTAACTTCATCCATTGAGTAAATAAAAACCGTAGTTTTATGTTGTTTTCTCCTCTGTAGAGTTGTGTTCAACGTTTCCCGTCGTTTTTTTTTAACATAGAAAAAAAAAGTCCACTTTCCGCGTGATTTTTCTGTCCTGACAGAGGAAACGTCACCAACTCCTCGTCCACGACTTTTAAAGGGATACTTCACCCAAAATCAATAATTCACCAATCCTCTACTCACCGTCATGCCAAGGAAGGGTTTGGAGAACTTCCAGAGTCATCAATCAAAACGCTTTAGGAGTTCCAGGGGGGGTCCGGCTGGCAACGGGTTTTCATATAATGGCGGCGGATAGAGTTCACTTTTGAATCGTCCAAAACACACACTATGAAACATCCAGATACCTCCATACTGCTCGTCTGTACTGACCCAAGTGTCCTGAAGACGCCACATGGAAAAGTTGTTTGGAAAAAATTAATTTGATCTCTGTTTTTGGCCTTGTTGTAGCAGTGGCTGCGCTAGATTTGCTGCGAGATGTTCTTCTGTGTTTACATGGTTTAATGGTTTACAACGACAAACAAAGATCTCGTAGCAAAAAAAACAGAGATCAAATTAATTAAAACAAAAAATTCAGGTCGATTTTCATGTGTACAACTTCGACATTCAGGAACCAAAATGATCAGTTGATTAATTAATTAACCAATTGACAAAAATTTAATCACAGATTATTATTTTAATAATTTATTTTTCAAGCAAAAATGGCTGCTGACAAGCATCTTTTCTGATTTGCTGCGATAGTGTAAACTGAAGCTCTTTTTTATTATATTCACAGAATTTTTCACTGTTTTCCATCATTCTATCAACAAAACAGTTAAATTCATAATAAATAAATTGATTCTTAGTCGGAGCTTTGATATTTTTGTGCAAATGTTGCGAGCAAAACAAAAAAATTTCATAACCAAGAGTGTCGGATTTGAACCAGCAACCCTCTACCCCCCCCCCCCCCCCTCCCCCTCCATCCCACGCCGGTCTAATAGTTATTTAGCCAAAGTAATGAATGGTGGCGGCGTCGGGGAAATGATCACCTTAATGATCGTAATTATTGTAATTGAGCTGCAATAGAACATTATTGGAGGTTTCGGATAGATAAGGGAAGAGGGTGTGTGTGTGTGTGTGTGTGTGTGTGTGTGTGTGTGTGTGTGAGTGTGTGAGGTTGGGTGAGGACAGGGTGAGGGGAGTGAGAATATTACGCACACACACAAAAAAAACAAAAGAAAACGAGGACTATCGACGCTCTCAGCTTCTCATCTTCCTCTCGCTTCATCTCCTCCTCCTCCTCTTCTTCTTGTTCTTCTTTTCTCCAGCTCTTCCTGACTGAGCCCCCCCTCCCCTCACTCCCCCCTCCTCCTCCTCCTCCTCCTCCTCCTCCTCCATCTCTTCCTCTCTTTACACCCCTCTCAGCTCTCTTCTGTTTTCTCTTCTCCCCTCCTCTCCTCTCCTCTTCCTCCACTCCCTCCCTATGTTTTTTTTTTTTTACTCTCTGGCTGCTGTCGACTGCAGTGTGAGAGCAGATCGAGAGAGAGGGAGGGAGGGAGAGAGGCAGGAAAAGAGATATGCAGAGAGAGAGAGAGGAATATGCAGTGGAGGAGGAGGAGGAGAAGAGGAAGAGGAGGAGAGGAGAGGAGTGAAGGAGTAGTGACAGGCTCAGTGTGTGTTTGATCTGAGCTGGTTTCCTCCCCCCTGCAGCCCAGGGCGCCTCTCCCCACAAACAGGGCCAAGTGCAGACATCTATATGTGTGTGTGTGTGTGTGTTTTAGTGTGTGTGTGTAGGTGTGATTGCGGCTCTCGTGTGTTCTTGGCGTTCGTTCGTTGTGTGTATGTGTGAGTGTAATGTATGCGTTCCTTCCTGCTCCTGTGTGTGTGTGTGTGTGTGTGTGTGTGTGTGTGTGTGTGTGTGTGTGTGTGTGTGTGTGTGTGTGTAAATCAAAAGCGAATTTGAAACTTGCTTTTTGTTTTGCAGCTCGGTCCCCGTGCAGCTGCTATAGGCTATTCTCTCCATTACCCATCATTCCTTGCTGCGTGTGGAAGAGGAGCGTGATCTCTTTCCCTCCCTCCCTCCTCCTTCCACCTGTCTCTCCATCCATCCATCCGTCTGTCTGTGTTTACTGATGGTGCAGCTGCTGCAGTCACATCACACATGTAGGAAATACATCCCATTCTCTTTCTCCTCTCTCTCTCGTTCTCCATAGCAACCACATTTTCCAAATTTTCCCAGTGCAGTGAGCAGGTGAATCCTCCTACTGGTGCATGTGGGAAGTTCACGTTCAGTACAAAACGACAAATGATCAGTTATGTATTTATTAAGAAAAAGGGGTGAAAAAATCTAAGCAACTGATAGTGGAAGATCGTAATATAAGTACATATATATTTGAATGTATTCATTGGATTTTACATATTTCACACACACATTATGAAAACATTTAAGAACTCCAATGCTTTGCACACACACATCCATACAAATTCTAATAATGAGAATAAATAAAATAAAATTGACTTACAAATATTAGTATAAATAGAATAAACAGACATACTGACAAAGAAATGCAAAAATAGCTGCATAAAAATAAATAAATAGGTGAATAAATAAAAATTAATAATACATGTTAAAATTCACAGGGCCATTGTAATTATTTACTCAACAGGGAGCTTCTCAACATAAAGATAATAGAAGTCGAGTTGTTTTCAGAAAGACACAGGAACTGTATGTTTAATATGCAACAACCTGAATATTTGATTATTTATCGCAAGTTATCGTGATATTGAGCAGTGTCATCGCACATCGTTCATTTTGCTGATGTCTTACAGTCAGGAAACGTTTTTATCTTCGTGTTGTGCAGCTTGATTTCAGTGAGTACAAACTACTTCAAATGATACCATGATATAGATTTTTAGGTTATAAAATAATTAGCGTGAGTAGAGTTAAATAATCACGGGATTAAAAAGAAAATCACTTCACTCGGATCTTCACCATGAATCCCGTCGACGGCTCCTCGAGGTCAGAGGTCGGCAGTAATTAACAGATCTGAGATCAGGCTTTAAATAAAACCTCTGTGCAGTTTGGGAGAAACCGTGCAGCCCTCGAGTCGGATCAAGTCGCACAAGAAAACTACTTAATCTTCTTCGCATTAACCTTTTAATCTTCACAACATGTAAGAATATTATATATATATATATATATAAAGAAAAGATGGCTTCCTGGCATCCTGGCGTTCAGTATCACACTACACATATGGCAAGCCATTTTAACATTTAAAAGCCAGACTGGATATGTGTTGTAGATATCTGTAATTCAGTTTTGCCGAGTCAAAAAGAACATTTCAGATATCTGCAACTACGTTCTTCCTAGGACAAATGACGTCACTTTTGCCGTTCATGTGTATGGGGTTTGTCATTACAGATATCTACAATTCAGTTGCAGATATCTGTAACTGAACTATTACAAATTCCAGTTTGAGACAACTGTGGATAGGAAGAATGTAGTTGCAGATATCTGAAATGTTCTTTTTGACTCGGCAAAACTGAATTACAGATATCTTGAATAAAAAATCCAACTATTCAAAATGTAGTTACGACGTTGTTGATATCTACAATGTTAATTTCGGATAGTCAAACTTAGCTTTTAAATGTTAAATCCGCTTGCCATACTACACATCACCTCCACCTCGGTTGCCGCCGGCGTCCGGCCGAGCTGCAGCGGCAGCATCAGCAGCATCAGCAGCCTGCCAATCAGCCTGACAACCGGTCGGCCACGTTAGTGTGTCACTTGGCCGAGCCGGAGGATTGGTCCTGTCACCGCGACGAGGGCGGGTCCTCGGGTCAGCACGGCTGTCAATCAACGAGCCTCGAGGCAAAGATGCTGAGGAGGATGAGGAGGATGAGGAGGAGGAGGGTGATGGAGGAGTGACATGACACTTTAATTAGGTGGCGGTGAGTTCAGGCGTCCTGGGAGAATTTAACGTTGTGTGACATAAGTGGTGTTTTTGGAAGTTGATCACACCGTCTCCTAATCTGATAAAAACTAAACTAATCTCAGTTTTAAATAGTGAAAGATACAAGTCACCACTTCACAATAACCAGTGCTTCAGAATTAGTTAATAATTATCTTGTTAACACTTAACTTAAAACATTTAAAAGCAGTTATAACATGATAGATGGGCTTGCTTGCCAAATAATGCTCTACAGCGCTTACACCTGTTTGTAAAGTCATTATCAATTAACAACTATCAGGATCGTTACGTTTAATTTGACTTATCAAATTATTAACAGATCAAATGACCAGATCCATGTGAGGTGTAAATTCTGTGTATTTCATTACTATCAGGCTGTTTATTTAGGTAGTGACTCATTATTAAGAATAATAAACATTTTGAAACATCAATTCGATCTTGCCAAATAGTGAGCCAATGTCAATGTATGAAAACTGCGAAAACGTATTTATAAGGCGAGACACCAACAGGCAAAAACACAGTTTTTTCATGCACTGATCAATTTTGAGATTTTGGGCTATTTTTCTGCCTTAACACATAGTATATTCTTTCAGAAAAGTCTAAAGAAATGGTAGAAATCCATATTAAGGTTTTTATTTCACTTCATTTTGTCTCTTTCGTCGGTAGATTTCTCCTAAATTCACCAAAAGTTAACATGCTACTGATGTGCCATGTCATGTCAGGTGTCATTGTAAAGCTCTCTCTCCTGAACAATGATGTAGGCTCCAAAAATGGTAATTTTCTCCGTATCTGCAACCAATCGTAAAAGTATGATTTACATTAGCAAACTGTGGAATTTTACAGTACAAGTCTTTAAAGGCCGTTTTCTCAAAATGAGTTTTTCCTCTGAGCCCGAAATCTCCACTTACTGCACTTACAGACACCAAACCTTCCAGTTTTTAGAGAGGGGATTGTTGATATATCATTCACAGCCTGATTTATACAACATTTTATTCTTAAAAACATGGAGAAATTTGATTTTTTAGGGCTGGTGACAGTATTTTCTCATTTACAGAGTGATAAAAAAGAGATATTCAAAATCCTCCTCTGTAAAAACTTCTGACTCTCATATGTCAACAAAATAAAACAAGAATTTTGAACGTAGCTTTATCCATTGTTCAGATTTCTGTTCTGGAAATGTATGCAAATTAGCGCATATTTCATTAGATATTGCCTCATTTACATATTTAAACATAAAATTTGACAAAACTTGTAATACAAAAAGTATTTGTCTTAATGTAAGTGATAAACTTGGGAAGTTTCATGGTGATATGTGTTAGTTAATTTTTCACCTGTAGTGTCTTCCCCTTAATCTTTATACTTAAGTAAAACCAAATGAATGACCTAATTATTAATGATGAGACTATCTTCATGAGGTTAAACATCCTGTCACTCCATCGGTACAAATGGAGCCATCGGACTCGTGGATCGTCCTGTAATTTGTCTCCATCAGTCGGAGCAGATGTGGGCAGGAACCTGAGAGAGGGAGGGAGGGAGGGAGAAAATGGAGGAGGTGGAGTTTACAGCATCGGCAGCTATGTATTGGCCACGCCCCCTTTACCACTCGGTGACCTCTGAGGTCGTCCAACAGGGGACAGAGGGGAGGGAGCGAAGACATAAAACAAATGTCCGTCTGACCCCGGCAGCCACAACACAAAGCAGCAGCAGCAGCAGCAGAGGGACTCGTCAATAACGTCGCTCCTCTGTTTGTCCGTCTGTCTGCTCTGATTTATAAATGAGCCACTTTGTTTATTACTAAAGATTGAATAAAGACGGTGCACATTCAAAAAAAAAAAAAAAAAAAGACAGGAGAATCTTTATTAATATGTTCCCAAACCGGATTCACCCGGTTTCTGCTGCTCGTTCAGTTTGATTTCTTTTAATTTATTAAAATAATGACCTCACCTCTGTGTCTGAAAATAACCAACAAAAACTAAATTTAGAGGAAGCTCGAGTGTGAGAGTTTTAGTCTGAGCAGCTTCAGACACACACACGCACACACATCCTTGTAAATCTATCTTTGTGAGGACATGTCATTGACATAAAGTATTCCCTAGCCCCTTACCCTAACCTTAACCATCCAGAACAAATGCCTCAACTTAACCATTACTCTAAACTTAATTTAAACCTAATTATAACCTAATGTCTTAACCCAAGTCTTAGCCCTCAAGAAGCCCTTGGAAAAAGTGAGGACCGGCCAAAATGTCCTCACTTCCCAAAAATGTCCTCACTCTGTTGGTCAAAAACTCGTTCCGGTCCTCACAACGTAGCATGCACAAGAACACACACACACACACACACTCTCTTATCTCAGTCTATCAGCAGGCCTGCTGCATTAACCGGGGTCGCGACGTCAATACGGCGGCCTCATATCTCCAGGTCAAAGGTCGTCTGTTTGAACCAGAGAGGACGAGATGTCGGAGTCATGAAGTCTCTCAACCAATCAGAGCGCAGCAGAGGAGAGAGAGGATGGAAAGAGAAAGAGAGAGGGAGAGAGAGTAGTAATGCACCTGAAGCATCTTTCGCCCTGGATGAACAGATTTTAATAAGTCTCTTTTAATTTGAAAAGCTGCGGACACTTCCTGCCACATTCGGAGCTTCAGAAAGCAGAAAACACTGTTTATTTAGTTCTTCATCTTTAATGTTCGATCAAACAAACACGTTTTTGGCTTTGGCCTTTATTTAATTTATTTTTATTTATTTTTTTTAACTCCAAACAATGGTGCCGCCGCTTTTGGATCGCAATCAAGATCCGCTTAGATTAGCTGGACCTGCTGGAGCGCTGTTACCATGACGACCGCGCCGGTATTCCTGGTGGACAGCGAAGGCCTGAAAAGCTATTTTAGATCAGATCCTCCGCTGCTGAACAGACAGAGACAAAAAATACAGAGATAAAGATAAAGAGAGAGAGAATTTGGAAAGTAAAAATCAACATTTATTTAACCGTCCTTGGTCAAATTGACCCAATCTGTTTCCTTCCTCCATCCTTTCCACAATCATTTTTTCCTTCCTTCCTTCCTTTTGATCTAATTGACCTGGTCTGTTCCCTTCCTCCATCTTTCTTTCCTTTCTTTTTTCCCTTGCTTCTTTCCACAATCCCTTTTTCCCTCCCTTTCGTCCTTCCTTCCTTTTTGACCCAGATGGCCCAATCTGTTCCATCCTCCTTCTTTCTTTCCTTCCTTTTCCCTTCCTTCTTTCCTGCCTTCTTTCCCTTCTTTCTTCCTTCTTCTTCCTTGAACGAATCTGTTCCCTCCCTCCATCTTCCTTTCCTTCCTTTTTCCCTTCCTTCTTTCTTCCCATCTTTCCCTTTGTCATCCCTACCTTCTTTCTTTCCTTCCTTCCTTCCTTCCTTCCTTCCTTCCTTCCTTCCTTCCTTCCTTCCTTCCTTCCTTCCTTCCGTCCTTACTTCTTCTTCCTTCATCTTTTGATCCATTTGACCTGATCTGTTCCCTCCCTCCATCTTTCTTTCCTTCCCTTTTCCCTTCCTTCTTTCCTCCCTTCTTTCCCTTCGTCCTTCCTTGAATTAATCTGTTCCGTCCCTCCATCTTTCTTTCCTTTCTTTTCCCTTCCTTCTTTCCTCCCATCTTTCCCTTTGTCCTTCCTGCCTTCTTTCTTTCCTTCCTTCCTTCTTTCCCTTCGTCCTTACTTCTTCTTCCTTCATCGATCTGTTCCCTATCCCTCCATCTTTCTTTCCTTTGCTTTTCCCTTCCTTCCTTCTTTCCTCCCTTCTTTCCCTTCTTCCTTCCTTCTTCTTCCTTGAACGAATGTGTTCATCTTTCTTTCTTTTTCCCTTCCTTCGTTCCACAATCCTTTTTCCATCCCTTCCTTCCTTCCTTCCTTCCTTCCTTCCTTCCTTCCTTTTTGACCCAATTGGCCCAATTTGTTCCTTCCCTCCTTCTTTCTTTCCTTCCTTCCTGAACCGTTCTTGAGTTTTCTGTTTTTGTCGATTTCAACCAAGTAGCTTCACACGGTGAATATTTCAGCCGACAGAAGAAAAAAAAAAACTTGACTCATTACAGTAACTTCTGTGTGTGAACTTAAAAACCCACCACTGATTCTGACCATGGTGGTCCACAGTGTGTGTGTTAAAAACATTAAAAAAAAAATACCAAGAGAGTATGTGTTAGGAGAAGGTGGAGAAAAAAAGAGACAAGAGAGGAGAGAGGACATAATTATAATTACAGTCTTTAATCCTCTGGACACACACACACACACACACATTGGGTGAGCTTTTAATTAACTATTTGGCGACGGGGGATTCTGGTATTGGGCTAATTATTTGAACGACGCCTCCCTACGCTCCTTCTCTATCCCTCTATCCCTCTCCGTCTCTGTCTCCGGCAGCAGACAGGTATTCCTCCTCACCTGGTAATTGAAAGGTTTCTTCAGCGAAATCCTCCTGGAAGCCGGCGAAGTCAAAAAATCATCGGGGGGACGTCTACGTTGGGCGAAGCTATATAGGCCTCTTTTCTGCTGCAGACTGATCCACAGTGTAAGACGGATTTAGTGTTAAAGGAGGACAAGGAGGCAGAATAAACCGGCTGTCGTCTCCTTATTAGAGTTTTTAAAGCGCCGCCGCCGATTTTTTTTTTTTTTTTTATCAGCTCAGTTTTAACGTGGTTTAAATCCTCGGAGGGATTTTGTTTTGCAGAAAAAAAGGGGGTTTCAACGGAAAACACAATGTGAAGAGACAGCATGCAGCGCACAATACGCAGCAGATAACACACACACACACAGACGCACGCAATTCACTATAAATCTGTGTATGTTACAAGAAGTGAATGAAACTCACAGGGAATAAAGGAGGAATCATTTAACAGCTGGGTGTTACAGCAAGAAGACATAAACAGAAAGTGCAAAATTATTGTTGATCTCTGTAGCATTGACAAACACCTGTCTAAATGTGTGTTATTCAATGAAAATGTCTCTTTTTAGTGATTTATAAGTCAATTATTTCAGATACGCTACAGAATAAATTCACCAGTCGTCATTATTTTAAAGCTGAACCTGTGCTGATTCATCTTAATGTATATTTTTAAAGCTGCGCTAAATGATATTTCAACCACTAGAGGTCAGGAAAGAGCAACAAGATTCATCCAACTGGAGTAAATCCACCTTTTATTTGTGACCAATTATTTATTGTATAGATAAGGAAATACAAAATAATGCAACAGGAACACGAAACGATTGCAAAGTGTCACATAGGCGACATCAAGTGTCCAGGCAGATTACAGAACAAAGAAAATTATCTGCCATGCACGAAACTTGTTCATTTCACCAATATTTTGTTTTAGCGTTTGATCGTTAATAGTTTTCTGCAATTTTTTCATTGGTCAAGCGCCATGTTTCTTTAAAGGATAATTGCCATTTTTTACAATCTGGACCTTATTTCTAGCATAAAATACAATCATTTACTCACCCAGATAACTTTGGTGTCATAACAAGTCATTCCGACGAAATTAGCTCCAGCCGAGAGCCGCGTATACGTATAATGCGAGAACACGGGGCAGCGCAATGCAGCCTCTAAATAACACATTATCTGCAGAGAAACTTGTTCATTTCACTAATATTTTGTTATGATACGCTAGTGCTAGTCCCCTCTGAGTCCGGGGTTAGCTGTTATCAACATCCGTGGTCTGTAGGTTGACCTACTAACCTCTGACCTGGATGATGTCATCTCTGAGCCCTGCCCCAGACCCCGGATGTTGATAACAGCTAACCCCGGACTCAGAGGGGACTAGCACTAGCGTATCATTACAAAATAGGTGAAATGAACAAGTTTCTCTGCAGATAATGTGTTATTTAGAGGCTGCATTCTGCTGCCCTGTAGACTCACAGTATATGGATATACGCGGCTCTCGGCTGGATATGATTTCATCGGAACGACTTGTAATGACACCAAAGTTATCTGGGTGAGTAATTAAGCAATATATCACGACAGGCCGTGGTATATGCTCATTATACCACGGCTAAGGGGCGTTGTTCGGCCCGACGCGAAGCGGAGGGACGACAACCCCCTTGGAGTGGTATAATGAGCATATACCACGGACTGGAGTGATATATTGCTTTTATAAAACGGTTACCAATAAAGGCAATATAAAAGAGGGATACGCAATCAATTTCATGTAGTTTTATTCAACCAGAAATACATATTATCCAATAAAATAGCCTCACTGTGGAAAAAATAGTCCCACCTCTCCAGACGTTAGCTCCAAATTAGCTCTGCATCTGGTCTTTTCCTCCGCTTTTTTTCAGGTTAATGTCACTGCTCAGTCCACTCTACCGTTGTTAACCCTCCCCGGAGGTGAAAGTTCACCTTAAACATGTGAATTCAACTACTTTAGTCCGTTTTTTAACATCGTAAAAACATCAGCTGTCTTTGGCTACGGACTGCAACAGTCCGTTGTCATGGATACATGACAACAACTTCCATTCATACCAGTCATACGTGCCTGACGCGGAGTGATAGCCTACGCTGTGATAAGGTTTTAGAATAGTAGCCGTGGTATATGCTCATTATACCACGGTTAACAGCCAATCAGATTGCCGGATTTCACCTTTCCGTTTTATAAATGATCGTATTTTATGCTAGAAATAAGGTCCAGATTGTAAAAAAAACTGTAATTATCCTTTAAAGAAACATGGCGCTTGACCAATGAAAAAATCGCAGAAAACTATGGATTGATCAATCAAACGCTCAGAGTTTTCATTGGATGGGCAATATCCCCCCCGGCCCACCCTTAGACACACCCCTGCATTATGTAACGTCTGAATACTAAACAAACTTATATTTTATTCCGAAATAAAGCAACCTATTCATATGATTCAAACCCTGCACTGATCGATGCTGTTACACTGTTAATGTTACACATCAGATTTTTTGTTGTTTTATTGTGGTGGTCACGTGGCCTCGTCGTCGTCGGAGGAGGAGGGGCCGTTAACCCCTCAAAGAGCTCTGGTTGTCGTGGTGATTTAATATCCTGTGAGTGTGTGAGTGGAGAGTTTCCACCGATAAGATAAAGATTTAATTTCTGTGGCGAGTTCTGTTTGACGAAGCCGAATGTGAGATGATCTGAGGAGGCCAGTTAACATCAAATATCCGTCTTCATCAGTGTGTGTGTGTGTGTTTGTTTTTTGTGTGTGTGTGTTTGTTGTGTGTGTGTGTGTATGTGTGTGTGTGCCGGTGGAAGCAGCAGCAGCAGCAGCAGTCGTCAGGTGGATGCAGTCTGTTTCTAAATCAGATCTCTGTGATTCACTGGGTTGATGAGTCACCACAGCAGCACGAGCACAACCAGCCTTGTCTTCCAATACACCCACACACACACACAAACACACACACACACACACACACACACGCACACACAACACACACTGTGGCACACTCCATGTTTCCATCTGTACATGTATGTGACGTTTCAGTCAGTCAGTGTTTTCATACGTGTGCACTTTCTTGTGTACATAGGTGTAGTGTGTGTGTGTGTGTGTGTGTGTGTGTGTGTTTGTGTAGTGTGTGTTTGTGTAGTGTGTGTGTGTGTGTGTGTCCTAAATAAAGGGATAGTGCTCCGTTCTGCAGATGTGATTTGGCGACTAATGTAGAAGCTGCTGATGTCATGTGTTTGCTTCTCCTCGCTGCTGAACTCCTCATTTCCTGGACATTCATCATTTATCAGCCAATCACCTTACACACACACAATACACTACACACACACAATACACTACACACACACGCACAATACACTACACGCACAATACACACACACAATACACACACAATACAATACAATACATACACGCACACACTGGGGCCGAGTCTTTATCTTAATACCAGATGCAGGAAGTACAATGTACAGGATATAAGCTACTGACATAACATGACAAGATGCTTTTACTGGAGGAGGAGGAAGAAGAGGATGAAGAGGAGGAAGAGGAAGAGGAGGAAGAGGAAGAGGCAGGAAGTTGTCTAGAGAGAGGAGGAAGATGGAGGGAGAGAGGAGGAGGAGGAGGAGGAGGAGGAAGAAGAAGAAGGATGTGCAAGGGAACATGACAGTGAAGGTGTGAAATCAAACTAGTAACATCAGTGGTTGTAAAGACAGAGATCGAACTTCTTCCTCTCCATCTTCCCCTTCCTCCTCCCCTACTTCCTGCTCTTCCACTTCTTCTTCCTCCTCCCCTTCCTTTTCCTCCTCCACCTCTTCCCCTTCCTCCTCTTCTTGAGTTGGAAGGAGAGTTTTGTGCGGAGCTGCCACAGGTGTCGGAGGGCACTAGTGGTCAGCTGAGCACAGCGCTCCAACTGGAGGAGCTGGCAGCCGCCCTGCAGGGCATGCAGGGTAGGAAAGCGCCAGGTATTGATGGACTCACTGTAGAGTTCTACAAAGAGTACTGGGACATCCTGGGCTCTGATTTGCTGCACGTGTTGAACGAGAGTCTGGCCTGTGGTTCCCTCCCCCTCTCCTGCCGCAGGGCGGTGGTGACCCTTCTCCCCAAGAAGGGAAACCTGCAGGAGATAAAAAATTGGCGCCCTGTGTCGTTGTTGTGCGTGGATTATAAGATTCTGTCCAAAGCCTTGGCCTCCAGACTAAGGGGAGCCATGGAGCAGGTCATCCACCGGGACCAGACCTACTGCGTACCAGGCAGGTCTATGGTAGATAACATCTACCTAATTAGGGACGTTTTGGAGCTCTCCAGCTCATTGGACTGTAATACTGGTCTCATTTCGCTAGACCAGGAGAAGGCTTTTGACCGGGTTGAACACAACTTCCTCTGGAGGGTGATGGAGAGGTTTGGGTTCAGCCCTGGTTTCATTGCCATGATCCGTGTGCTGTATACAGACATTGAGAGTCTACTGAAGTTCAACGGCAGTCTGTGTGCTCCTTTCAGGGTGCATAGAGGTGTCCGGCAGGGCTGTTCCCTGTCCGGGATGCTCTATGCACTCTCCCTCGAACCCCTCCTCTCAAGGATACGCAGCAGTGTTGAAGGACTGTTTTTACCAGGTTTTAGCAGCAACATTGTTTTATCTGCTTACGCAGATGACCTTATCGTGGCAGTTAAAAATCAGGATGATGTCAACATGTTAATCGGTTTGACGGACAAGTACAGAAACCTGTCCGCTGCAAGAGTAAACTGGTCTAAAAGCGAGGCAGTTGCAGTTGGGAAGTGGCCTAATGGCCTCCCAACACTCCCCCAGAACCTGGCCTGGAAGAGGGAGGGCTTAAAATACCTCGGCGTCTTCCTTGGAGGTAAGGCCATGGAACAAAAAAATTGGGAGGGAGTAGAGGAGAAAATCGGTGACAAGATGAAGAAATGGAAGTGGCTACTGCCACAGATGTCCTACAGAGGAAGAGTCCTGGTTTTAAACAACCTGTGTGCATCTCTACTGTGGCACCGCCTGTCCTGCCTGGACCCACCCAGTGGGCTCTTAACAAAGATCCAGGAGAAGATTGTAAATTTTTTTTGGGACGGCTTACATTGGGTGCCACAGGGGGTGTTGTTTTTACCGAGAGAGGAGGGGGGGCAGGGCCTCATCCACCTGGCCAGCAGGACGGCAGCGTTTAGGCTGCTGTTCCTTCAGAGGTACATAGCTGGTCCAGCAGACTTGGTGTGGAGGGGAGTGGCCAGCGGCATCTTCAGAGGGGTGAGTAATCTGGGACTGGATGCTGCTCTGTTTTTTACTGATTTAAAATTTCTAAATTTTAACGGGGTTCCTCCTTTTTATCAGAGTATTTTTAAGGTGTGGGCTTTCTTTAAGAGCAGCAGGGAAAAGGAAAGCTCTAGCTCTCTGTTCTGGCTACTGAAAGAGCCGCTGATTCATGGAGCCAGGCTGGACATCTCCAGTGCAGCTACGCCTGGGCTGACGGCGGCGCTGCGCCGGGCCAGGACGGTGGACCTGCAGAGCTTGGTCCACGCTGCAGGGCCCGCCCTGATGGACTCGGAGAGCGTGGGGCGTGTGTTGGGCCTCCAGTCCCGCAGGATGGTCCAGAGGTTGTTGCAGCTCTGGAGGGAAAAACTGACACTGACAGAGAAACAGCTCCTTAGGGAATTTGGCAGAGGGGAGGAGCCGGACCCTACAGACCCCCCCCCTGGGATCCAGCTCAGCCCACAGACTGATCAGGAGGGTCCTCTGGTGAGAGGGGCCGCCTTCAGCCTGCACACAGTCCATAGAAAGACTCTTTACAGAGCTTGTGTGCAAGCTCTAAATAAGAAAACTCTGGGGGGCAGAGCACCATGTGCATGGGCTGACAGGTTTGGAGGGGCGTCGCCACAGTGGAGAGTCCTGTACAAGCCCCCCCTGAAAAAGAGGACTGGAGACCTACAGTGGAGGGTTCTCCATGGTGCTATTGCGTCTAATTCGTTTACATCTGTTATTAATGCTGCTGTGTCCAACCAGTGCCCTTAGTGTGGAGTGAGGGAGACGACGTTCCACATCTTTAGCGAGTGTGGGCGGCTCTCTGCGTTTTTTACTCTATTGACAAGTGTTTTTAGCCTTTTTAGTCAGACTTTTACAACCGCAGTGTTTATTTATGGGGCGGGATATAGAAAAGAAAATAGGGCAATGTGGCAGCTGTTAAATTTTATCGTGGGGGAGGCGAAAATGGCAATCTACATCTCCAGGAGAAATAAAATGGAAGACCAGGCAGGTGTAGAGGCGTCCGCAGTGTGGCGCTCTAACGTCCGCTGTAGGATTAGACTGGAGTTCACATTTTATAGATTGATGGGAGACCTGGGAAGCTTCTCTGACATTTGGTGCCACAACAATGTCCTGTGTGCTGTGTCAAACAATGAACTTGCTTTTACCAGTGTGCTGAAAAACTGACAGAGTATCTATTTATTTATTTATTTATGGGTTGATTGATTGATGTGGGGTTGTTTGTGTTGATGTATGTGTGTTTATTGGTGTGGGTTGTAAATAAATAGATGAGTCTGTAGTTGGGTAGAAGGAACAGCTGATAATTGTCCTGTTATTGGTAAATAAAGTGTGGTTGTAAAAATCAAAAATCTCTTCCTCATCTTCCTCCTCACCCCCTCCTCTTCCTCCTCCTCATCTTCCTCCTTCTCTTTCACCTCCTCTTCTTCCTCATCCACCATTTCCCCTTCCTCATCATCTTCCTCTTCCTCCTCCCCTTCCTCTTGCTTCTTCTCCTTCTCCTCCACCTCTACTTCCTCTTCCTCCTCCTCTTTCTCCACCTCCTCCTCATCTTCCTCCTCACCCCCCGCCTTCTCCACCTCTACTTCCTCTTCCTCCTCCACCTCTACTTCCACCTCTTCTTCCTCCTCCTTCTTACTCCACCTCTTCCGCTTCCTCTTCCCCTTCTTCCTCCTCCACCTCTACTTCCACCCCCCCCCCCTCCTCCCTCTGTTATGGCCTCCTCCTCTAATCCCTTAAAGAAGCTTTAGTTCATGTTTCAGTGTAAAAGCTGATAAACGTCTCTGAGCCTCTTTATGTTAAACTTCATTGTGTGAATTAAAACATAAAACCATGTTGTTGGGTTTTTTTAACAGGAAGTAATGTGTGTTTCGTGTTGTCACACATCTTCTGCTGCTGGAGAGTGTGTGCATGTGTGTGTATGCATGTGTGTGTGTGTGTGTGTGATTTAAGGTGTGTGTGACGCTCACAGTTGTGTGTTTTTGACGTAAACCTGCACAGAAGCACGGTCGTCCTCTGCAGCGTGAACGAGTGTGTGAAGTGTGTTGAGCAAGTGACGAGGGAGGAGGGGGAGGAGGAGGAGGGGATTGCTGGGAGATTTGTGGCTAAGGTGAAACGTGTGTGTGTGTTACTGTGTGTGTGTGTGTGTGTGTGTGAGAAGACAGACTAGTCGGTCATCAGTTCTCCTGACAGTTTTACGGCTGCTGAGCCGGCAGGATGCTGCGGGATGTTAGTTAGCCCACCTCTTCACACATCAGACCTGTGTGTGTGTGTCCATGTGCACTGTAAGCCCCTCAGTGTGTGTGTGTGTGTGTTGGATGCTCATTCCTCAGGCTGCAGCTCCATTGACGTTCCATCAGATCTCATTGACTTTGACTCGGCCTGGTCGACCTGTAGCCCTCAATGTTCCCATGCATGGACTCTGTGTGTGTGTGTGTCTGTGTGTGTGTCTGTGTGTGCATCAGTACAGTGTTTATAATTTATGATGTGGACTTGGCCAGAGATTGAATTTTTATCTTGAGCGTTACCTGAGTCAGGAGAGAGAGAGAGACAGAGTTTTGAAGCTGCAGCTGCAGGTTGAACCTCGTGTTGATGACGTCACAAGGCGACTACACAACCAACCACACAACCACTACTACACAACTATACACAACCTCAAGCTCAGAGCCTGAAGCTAAATGCTGCACATTAACACTAATTCACACTCGTCAGGTCTCCCGGTTGCTGCCGCTCCTCTCCTCTCCTCTCCTCTCCTCTCCTCTCCTCTCCTCTCCTCTCCTCTCCTCTCCTCTCCTCTCCTCTCCTGTCCTCTCCTCTCCTCTCCTCTCCTCTCCTCTCCTCTCCTCTCCTCTCCTCTCCTCTTCCTGTGTGATGCTGAACTCAGCAGCAGCTTCACCCAGAAAATCAATCACAGCCGTTGGTTGGTTGGTTGGTTGTGTCTTCATGTCGGCGCCTCGTGTTGGAGTTTCATGGTAAAAACAATACATGTTACTATAATATAAGTGTTATATATACATCCCGTCGCTCCAGGAAATGTGTTTAAAGACAGAGGGAAATGTAGGATATCTCAGTTTTAAAGTAAATGTTGATGAGATTATTCGCCGAGTAGGAGCAGGTCGATGGTTCAGAGTCAAATTTACAAGGATTTTTTTTTTGGTCACAAAGTAAATGAAGAATTGAATAATTTGTGTTTTTTTTCTTACTTTGATGACTATTTCTTAACGGGATTCACATTCCCACCTCGTTTCATGTAATCTGTAATGACCTTAACCACGACGGAGGACTCAAATGCACCACTCAAAAGGAAATTTATTCACAAACAAAAAAATGCTCTTGAGGAGGAGAATAATGTACCACAGAAACACTCACTTGGAGGATAGGAGGATAATAAATAATAACCTCAAACAAAACGTGACTTCTTGGGCTGCATGACTGAGACTCAAGACAGACAAAAACGTACTGACAACAAGACAAGGGAGACGAGGACTATTTGAACATAAGGTAGAGGGACAGAGGGGGAACCAATCACAACGGACAGGACATGAGTGACTTGACTAAACTAAAACCTAAAGGACAGACACATGAAACTAATCAAGACATACCATAACATAAACAAAATGACCATAATCAACATTGGATGACACCACTTTGTTGCTTTCTTTAAGTTTAAACCTCCTTGTTGGCACCTTCTGGGTTTAAATAAAGAGTTTTTTAAACATCCACCTTGGGCTGCGCGGTATACGTGGTATATGCGGTAGACAGTAGAAAATTTGGCCCATGGTAGAGATTTGCGCTCTACCGTCCTATTGTCGATGACGATATTTAGTTTAGTTTAATTTATTTGACAAGGGACAATGTACATTAATAAAACAATGTAAAAAACAAATGTAAATGCACCCGAGTTAGCTAAAAAAGCTAGTTTTCATTGCTAGTCCCTCTGCCTGATGATAAAAGGCAACCTTAAAAAAAAGCAACAATGATGTGGCATTGTTATTTGTGTTCGTTTGCACTATTTGCACCATAAAGTGCTGGTTTTACTTTTGAGGTTTGAGATCTGCTTTCTGCACAATAAATACTCAAAAAATTACATTATTGCTTTAAAAAAAATCAATTTAGCTTTGCTAAGGGACTACAAAACCCATTCAGAAACACGTCCATTATCATTTTTGCATTTAAATGTATACCGCGATATATACCGTTACCGTGAAGGGATTTGATTTATACCGTGATATGAATTTTAGGTCATACCGCGCATACAGCCCTACAGTACATCCACCAATAGACAAGTCGTTTTTTTTCTTCCCCCTGCTGCACATAAGAGTGCCTCAAGATTTTGATCCATTTCTTCGAGAGAACCTACAATTTACAGAACGAGGACAGTCCTTGAACGCACCACCAGATCTCCCAAGTTCATTTTGAATCAGAGTTCTTTATTTTACGTAACGTAGAAATGGAGATGTTCATGTTCATGTACATGATCGATGGTCTGGTTCCGGTTCTGACCTGTTTCTGCTGCTGCTTCACGTTCTCCTGCTCAATTACCCACCGCTGCCATTTACACACACACACACACACACACACACACACACACACACACACACACACACACACACACACACACACACACACACACACGACTTGGTATTTCCATGTTGGAAGCCACAGTTTATAGCCGGTGGCTCACTGAGCATGCTCCAGGCTCTGTCACACACACACACACACACACACACCCACACATGCACATGCACACACACACACACACACACACACACACACACACACACACATATACATGCACACATACTGCAGCTGTTTCAGCAGAACTAAAATGGAGATGGTATGTAGCCGTGTGTGTGTGTGTGTGTGTGTGTGTGTGTGTGTGTGTGTGTGTGTGTGTGTGTGTGTGTGTGTGTGTCTCCTTGTCTACTGACAGTAACCTACTTTTATGGAGCCCACTCACTCAGAATGATAAAAATACTGCATTTCTCCCTCTTCTTCCTCCTTCCCTCCGTCTATCTCTTCCTTCTTTCCTTCCACTCTATGAACTTACCATCTCTCCTTCCATTACTGCTCTCTCCCGCTCTCTCTATCCATTCTTTTACTTTATTTCACTTTATGCATCACTCTTTCTCTCCTCCGCTTCCTTCCTTCCTTCTCTACGTCTCACTCCATCTCCTTAATGTCTTCCCTTTTTGTTCCATCTTCTCTCCATCTTCTGTCTCTTTATTTCTGGTCTGGTGCGTTTACCCCACTTTTCTCTCGTACCTCCTCCTCCCGTTCCTTTCGTTCACCTTCTTTCCTCTTTCTCTTCCTCACCTTCTTCCTCTCCTCTTTTACTTTTTTCTCCCCTCTCAACGCTTTTTCTCTCTCTCTCTCTCTCTTGGGGTTTTTAAGTTTAAATAGCAGCCACTTTCTGGGACATTTTGTGTGTCTGGTCTTTGCGTTTTTTAAGCTTTTTGCGTCATTCTTTTGGTAAAAAAAAAAGGAGGAGTCCAGTCTTTTCTCTCCCTCTTCCTCTCCCCCCATCACCTCACCCTCAGAGGGGGAGCTGGGGTGAGGGGATGGCATGAAATGACACAAGAAAAGCAAAACAAAATACGTCATTTACCACCTTCCTTCCTCTTTCGTCACAATATTTTCTCTCCTGATTTGTTTTCTTAGTCCCTCTTCTCCTTTCTCCTCTTTGTTTTATTCTTTTACTCTGTTTTTTCTTCTCCTCCTCTTTAATCTTTTACTCACCCTCTCTTACTCTCATCACTCTCGCTTCCTCCCGTCCTCTCATGAAGGAGATGCTGATGCTGATGCTGTAGCCGTAGGCCTGCATGGCTGAGTTAAAGATTGTATGATGGAGGGAGAGAGGGAGGGAACAAGGAAGAAAGAGAGAGAAAGAGTAAAGTATGGACAGAAAAGAACAGCAGAAGGAATATCTTGCGGCACAAGTGGTCCAGATTAAGAGGGGAGAGAGAAAGAGGCCTTAACTCAGGATAGCATGAGAGGGAGAGAGGGAGGGAAGATTAAGAGAGAGAGATGGAGGAGAGATGTGATGCCGTCGGCTGGATAAGAGAAACAAGGCTGCCGGAGAAATCTTTAATGAAAAGGCTCAGGACGAAAATGTGAAGGCTTTTATAAGATGGATTCAAGATCTGATGCTCAAAATTTTAAACAATGTAAACAATGATAATAGAAAAATAAATAGACGGTAAACTCCTTCAGAATAAAGGTAGATGTTTGTGTTAAAGCTCCATACAGTATAAAGGTAGATGTTTGTGTTAAAGCTCCATACAGTATAAAGGTAGATGTTTGTGTTAAAGCTCCATACAGTATAAAGGTAGATGTCCATGTGTAGTGTGATTATAAAGCAGCTCTAGGTTCTATATTAATACTGTGAAAGTATCAAAGCCTCAGTCCACAGAGAAATGCACACAGCCTGTATTCAGAAACTGAGCCTTAAAACCAGCCGTCAGGACTTCCTGTCACTTTGTGATGTCACAACAAAGCCCCGCCCCCTCACCACCTGACCCCACCATCCATCTACTGTAAGAACTTGTAGGATTTGGTTTCTCTTTGTTGTTTTATTTTGAAATCTGCTCTATCTTTTCATTGGATCACTCGGAAAACAAGTCAACCAATCAGAAGAGAGGCTCAGAACCTCCTCCTCTCTTCTGATTGGCTGACACCGACCTGTTGTTACTAGAGCTCCAGAAAGAAGCTGAGAGAGGAGATTTTGGTTCCTAAAACCACAAATCTTTAATCTAACATATCAAGGGCGGCCATGTTGCCTCTCCTGGTTCTTGTCAGGAAGCAGGTGCTGTATCTGCAGCTGTTCTCCAGATGTTTCGCACTTTGTTGGGTTGTTGAAGCTGCATCAAAGTCCGAACTGCTGTGATTCATCCGGATGCGACCAAACTGGAAAGAAATGAACCGAAAACACACTTAAAAAAAAAAGAAAAAAAAAAAGAAAGGAGTCAGAATAAGAGATGAAACTTTTTGTCCTCTGCAGCTGCAGTATATTTACCAGCCTCTAAGTTTAATAATTCAGAAGATGACTAGATTGTTAAAATAGAGCAGGACTCCAGATGATGGCTGACCTACAAAATAAGCTGCTACCTGCCAGAGAAAGAAAAACCGGCGAGGCAGCGGCGACTGCTGGAAGCTTCACCGGGGAATATTTGGCATTTATATATACTTGTTTTCTGTTTCTCGTTCTTTCATTTGTCTCTTTATTTTCATATTTACTTTCTATTTTCATTAGTTTTCTGATCCGTTCTTCAGTGTGTAGGCTACTCGACATCCCTTCACTGCCCAGATGACCCAGTTCACACGGCTGGAATTAAAACAAAAATCTAATCGAATCTGATACGATCTAATCTCATTTCTGGCCTCGTCCTTGTAGATGTGTTTTTTTTTTTTTTAAATAAAAGTGAAACAGAGGAGGGAAGTGATTCAGAGCGACGGCCGTTTGTTCTTCACTATAGGATGAAGATGAAATTTCAATAAACGCTGTTGTGGCATTTTGTCATTTTTAAAGTGGGCGTTTTTTAACCAGAAGCCGAGATCCAGAGCTGGTTCAGCACTTATATGAACTCTAGTGTGTGTGTGTGTGTGTGTGTGTGTGTGTGTGTGTGTGTGTGTGTGTGTGTGTGTGTGTGTATGCAGCTGTCACACCCTGGAGATAAGACAATTTCCTTGAGTTGCGTCATAGAAGATGCTGCAAGTCTTACTGTGTGTTTGGATATGTGTGTGTATGCATGTGTGTGCTGATGCATATGTGTGTGCTGTGCATGTGTGACCTTTCATTTGTGTATCATACCCATGTAATTGTATGTGTGTGTGTGTGTGGTTTCCATTGGGTTTGAAAATGGTGGACACAATGGGCTCAGCTCTGCACAGCAAGAAAAGGAGAGAGTGATGGACGGCTGTGTGTGTTTTGTGTGTTTTTCAATAGAGAATCTATGCACTTCTCATTACCAGTCTGTGCAAAGTGGCACAGAAGATATTCTGCAAAAAGAAGAAAAAAAAAACAAGCTTCTTCCACAAATCAAAAAGAGCCGGGGTCAGGAGAGAGAGAGAGAAAGAGGGAGAGACACGCACCCTTTTATCTTTCACATGTCTATATATAGCGGTTCATGGAGGAGAGGAGTGGAGCGAGGTGGGAGGGAGCGAGGGGAAGTGGAGGTATAGAGAGACGGCAAGATGGCTGAAAACCAACGAACCAACGACGATTTCAGGGTTTGAACGAGGGAGAGACGGAGGAGTGTAGAGCTGAGGAGGAGGAGGAAGAGGAGGAGAGGATGGGAGGACAGTGTCTTGTTGTTGTCCCACAGCTGTAAACATCTGCAGGACATGACACGTTAAAGATAATAATGAAGTTCAGGCCGATCTGTGCAGCTGATCACAAGTATTGATCGTTTACTCCCCCGGCTGTCAGACATCGTCACGGTGACAGGTTGTTGTCCAGCGCTCATCTGGACTCATGACCTCAGAAAAACACTTATTTTTTTATTACGAACTGATTAAGACACAATTTCACCCACATATATTCATCCATGAGCAGGACGTTTTTTATAAAGGTCAAGTTCACTGTGAAATCCTAAAATTCTGTAAAAAAAAAAAAAAAAAGACTATTTAAAGTGCTGTAGCTCAGAGACAGGAAGTGTGACTGTAAAGACATTTCCTGCTACCTGACGGGGTGAGAAAACATTTTTAAAAGTTAGGTTGCAGGGTCTTTTTTTGTAGATTTTGATATTTGAGGTTGTCACAACTGTAATTTTAGTGACTCTCTCTTTTTTTTCCTCATTTGTAAGCATGGACATCACTAAGTTGACTAAATTGATATCTGGCTGTTTGTGGATTAGCTGGGGTTTGGAGAGCCTTGTCTGTGTCTGTGTGAGTGTGTGTGTGTATGGATAAGTCCTGTAATGTGTTTCACTGTATTTCTTTTTTCTTTACTTGACTTTATATTATTGTATCATTTTGCGAAAGGACCCCCTCGAAAATGAGATAATTCATCTCAAGGGGCTATCCTAAATAAATAAATTCAAATAAATAACTTCAAATTCAAATTTCCTGCAACCTGACGAGGTGAGAGAAAAAAAAAAGTTAGGTTGCAGGGTTTTTTGTAGATTTGTGTAGAATTTGATATTCGAGGTCGTCACAGGTTTATGATTAACAGAAAACAGAAAACCAACAACTTGCAAGTGCATTTTCTTAAAAAAAGAAATCAAAAAATAGGCCCTGGGACAAATGTGATGAGTACAGAAGAGTATTAGGGGCCAGAATAAGAGTCGAAATGTCGAGAGTGAAGTCAAAATTTCACCTCTGGTTCATCAGATTAGGAGTGGAGTGCGACCGACAGTTGCACACATCGGTAAGAGAAGGTGTCTGAAGTTAGTTATGCAACTGCATTCGACTTCATTCTTTGAAATGAAAGAAAAATCTCCCTCCTCTCATTTTATTTTAACTTCATGAGTGGCCCTAATACTAGATGGTAATATAACATGATTCAGACCCGGTCTCATCACCTGCCTTTAGATCTGAAGCCCTGGACCTCAGGTGTCGTCCTCGTCCTCCTGACCACACCCAGGAGCCACGGCCGTTGAAGCCGTGACTGTTTTTATTTTTTTAGTCCTTTAACTGACCACTGATTTTCACTTTTTTAGTCTTGACACACTTGAAAAACCTTCAGACTCCCCTTTAAAAAAATAATTTTAAAAAATGCCGTTCAGCCTGAGGTCGGGAAATGTGCTTGTGTGTGTTCACCTGTTTCCTGCTGTTTCTCAGCTCTGCATGTTCGTCAGGGAGGATGGAGGGATAGAGAGAGAGAGAGATGGAGATGGAGGAAGAGAGGGAGCGAGTGCTTGCGTCACTCCCATAAAGGACCTGACTCTGACTCTGACTCTTGCTGAGTCGAGAGCTACACAGTTTCATTTATTTGATAAAGCTTCATTTGGTGTGATTTAAAATCTCCCCCTCATCAGGCTCGGCTCCCCTAAAGCACCGCCTCAGCGCCACGCCGGAATGCCTCATCAGCTCAAAACACACACACACACACACACACTTTGGTGCACACACACACACACATTCACAGACAAGCAAACGGGTACACAAGGACATTTTTCAGGTCTGGGATCAGAGTGAGAGTGTGGAGCCGGGACAGGAGGAGGTCACGTTGGTGGACGGGGTGGGGAAAAAATATCGATAACTCAATATTGTATCAATATATAGACACCGAGTATCAATCTTTTTATATTTTAAAGTATTTTGGGGGCTTTTATGCCTTTTTTAAAGGAATAGTTCACCAAAAAATGACTCACCCTCATGCTGATAAATACTCCAGAGTACAGGGTTTCCCCCAGAAAACTTGTTAAGCCCGGTGGTAGGGTGGCACCGGCGGCCCATCCGCAGCCCATCGCCGGGCCACCGGTGCCCAAGCATGTTTTTTTGTGACAGGGGCCTGACCCTGACCATTGACTGATGGCAGGGCCCTGTAGGTAACAGATTCATTAATGGAGCAGTAGCATTTATAAGGTGTGATTCCATAAGGCCTTATGATCAATGTTAAAAGTTGACTGGAAATTTGAAAATATTATCATAAACATCTGTTATTATAAGACTTTATGTAACATATTAAACACCAGCTAGCTATAGCAGAGTCTTACAGAAAGGCACTCTTGAAATGCTGTTCAATAACCACAAAAATAAATAAATAATTATAATTATAAAATAATATTTAAATAAATAGCATCAACTGTTTGCATTAAAAACTAAAAAGAACAACTGCCTGGTGTCTCCTTTAGCTTTATTTCTGTGATTTTTTTCTTTTTTATTCTCCGAGATTTTTTACATCTGGAGCATAGACTGTAAAAGATTTGGAGTCACGTAATGACGTACCACGCTCTTTTTCCAGTCAGTCGTCATGGAAACGTGACACTCGCGGATTTACTGTTTGGACCAGAGAAAACAAACGTGTGTGATCGCGAACTTTACGAGCTGAAAAATGAAACAATGGATCATTTTCACATCAGGTCAAAGCCCCGCGGCTCACAGGAGTCCGGAGCTCTGACGCTGCAGGGGACGACGTGCTAACAGCTAACAGCTACCAGCTAACGGTTAACAGCTACCAGCTAACAGCTGCAGCAGCTGACTGCCTCTTGGAGCCGTGGCTCGGCTCACGTTAACGTGGACTCGGTGCGTTCCTCTCGGTCAGCTGGTGAAGCAGCGGTCTGATCATAGATGCGGTCTGAGGAGCATGATGTCCGTGACATGTCCCGTTATGCGCGACGAAGTTGTGACGTTGTCAGGTGATGTAAAACACACCTGATCACGTGTTTATGGAGTATAAAAACTGATAAAAAATAAAATAAAATAAACGATGCTTAGCCTGGCGGGGGGGCAAGTAAGGCCTGGCGGCCCGCCAGGCTTATAATACACTGGGGGAAACCCTGAGAGTAGTTTTTTATCCCTCAAAGTGCATCTGGAGACCCGGGAGGGGTGAGAGTAATAACGCCCGACACAAAACGTCCATCAAACTTAAACAAAAACCAAATTTTAATATTCCTCCACACTGCTCGTCCACTGCAATTTTGGTGAACTATTCCTTTAATCAACAGGACACTCAGAGAGAGAAGGGGAACTGTAGCCTGTCAGTGTATATTGTATATAGGGAGCTAATATGACGCCACCTGGATCTTTTATTATGTAAATCACAACCATAGTTTTCATTGAGAGGCATCGATTTTGCAGTTGAAAAAAGTGAATAAATAGAAATATATCTTGATAATATCGTATCGATTCGAGACACAAGTATCGTGACGATATCGTATCGCAGGACCTCTGCTAGAAGACATTTTTAATGTAGTGTAGTGAACCGATCGGTGTCTGGAGATGCTTTGAATTTGTTTCTACTGTTTCACAAAAGTTTCTCCATGTCAGTCTGAGCTGTTTCACATTTGTGACATTTTCTGATATAAGGCTCAGTATCTTTGTCGATCAGGTGTCGACTTCAGTTTATGTTGGTACCTTCTTTTTGGTTCTTCATTTAAGCTGCATTGAGGAGTTTCACTTGTATTTAGAGAATGGAGTCATTGTAATATCATGTAGATACGTGTGTGTGTACAGGATCACATGCACTAAAAAAATCAATCTGTGGGTTAAAAACAGACGATGGTGGGTTCAGTTTCTACCCAGTTAACATGTAGAGACAGACTGTTGGATCTGCAGCTTCATTGACTTCCTCAACTCAAAGAAGTTAAATTAAATTCAATGTGTAGTATTCAACATACTCGTAATGTGTCTGTCCATGTCAGTGTTGTCTGTTTTTCAATATTTGACATCTAATGAGTATTAATCTGTGATTAAGAGCTTTGTAAAAAAAGTTGGGCTGTTGAAAACTTCCAAAATGAGCAGAAACTCTTCTGAAGGCTAATTCCTAAATGTTTTAAGTGTCAGTCGTCGAGATCAAACAGAAACTGAACAACGACTTTTTCAAACAGATTGAGCTGCACAAACACCATCACGTCATCTCTGTCTAATAAGTTAATACACTCGCTGGCACAATCATAGTGAGTGTGTGTGTGTGTGACACAATAATATGCAATGGAGCAATAAAATATTGCTGATGTGGATATTCATTGTCTTCCTGTGTGTGTGTGCGAGACAGTGTGTGTATTTGTGTGTACCAAAGCGTTAGGCTATCTGTGCATGTAAGTTTAGATTAAAGATGTCCATGCTTGTGTGTTTGTGTGTGTGTGTGCATTCTGTTTGCATACATGCCTTTGTTTGTGTGTTTGTGCTTAATTGTTTGCTTTGAGTGGCCGCCTGCAGTGGGAAGGAGAGATAAAGTGTGTGTGTGTTACAGAGAGAGAGAGAGAGAGAGAGAGAGAGAGAGACAGGTCAGTGTGTTTGGCAGGGCAGGGCTTGTTTGTGGCCATCAGAAAGCCATTTTAATTGACGAGAGAGGAACACACACACACGCACACACACACACACACACACACACACACACACACACACACACACACACACACATTTCTGCAGAGCTCACCAATAATCTTGTTGCCAAAAATTTCTGCTCTCTAATTGTTTCCGATTCACCTCAGTCGTTCCTTCTCTCTGGAAAAGAAGGAAGAAGGATGAGGAAGTGGCAGACGGAGAGAGAGGAGGATGAAAAACAGCAGGAGGGATGGAAGAAGGAGGAGGAGGAGGAGGAGGGGGTCAGTTTAAAGGGATAGTTCAACATTTTGGCAAATTGGCCCCATTGCCATAATCCCTATAGTCATAGCAGTAGGTTCATTACCTTTAATTGTCGGTGCAAGCTGTTTTTAGAACGGCGGAGCAGAGCCGTGAGCTGCTCAGAGCTACACTACGGAGGCTCATGGGATTTCTTGGTTTCCCTCATCAAACTCATCAAATACACAATCCAACAACTCCACAACGCTCTGGTGGACAAGTTGTGACCTGCACATTCACCACGCTATGAGATAATAACAGAACGTTACCAGACAGAGTTGTTTTAGAGGTAAATACAGAGACTGTTTGCTGAAAAACTGCCCCGACGGGAACGCGCATCAGTGGTTTTGCATGAATTTACCTCTAAAACAACTCTGTCTGGTAACGTTGTGTTATTATCTCATAGTGTGGTGAATGTGCAGGTCACAACTTGTCCACCAGAGCGTTTTGGAGTTGTTGGATTGTGTATTTGATGAGTTTGATGAGGGAAACCAAGAAATCCCATGAGCCTCCGTAGCGTAGCTCTGAGCAGCTCATGGCTCTGCTCCGCCGTTCTAAAAACAGCTTGCACCGACAAATAAAGGTAACGAACCTACTGCTAAGACTATAAGGATTATGGCAATGGGGCCAATTTGCCAAAATGTTGAACTACCCCTTTAAGGAAGAATGGGAGATTAAAAAGAGAGAAAAATGAAAGAAGTGGAGAGAAAGAGAGAGAGAAAGCTGAGGAAAAGTATAAAAAAAGAGAGAAAATATGTGGACAGATATAGAAAGAGAGAGAGAGACTGCAGCGATGTGAAGAAATGGAGGAAACAAGAAAGAGATGCACACACATAGAGGGAATGCTAACTCCAGCTTTCAGCAGGTTGTTAGGCAGCAGAGTGTGTGTCTGCTGAATAATAGATGTTGTAGCAGGCTAGCATGTAGTCCACACACACACACACACACACACACACACACACACACACACACACACACACACACACACACACACACACTGTGCATCTGCGGCCTGTGTAAGGTTGGTAGCTACTGTAAATTGATTTGCAACAAAATCCAAGTGGAGTCGTTGACACAGTGACGTGAGCAGAGAAACAGAAAGAACATGAAACATGAGACATGTTAGGTTAGCAACATGCCAGCTGCAAGCTAACGTCCACATATTACAGCAAAGAAGAGGAAATCTGGTCAGTTGTTCATATTTTCTGCAAAATTTAGGTTAATTTTGTTTATTAACGTAGCTGAGGACAAGATATTTTAAAGAACGAGCCTGATAGTTAATAAAAACAAGACAAATTCGTCGACAAATTTAGAATTTCAGATTTGAATGTTTTTGCTTTCAAATCTCAAAGAAAAGGCGACTTTTGTGTTCATGCTGTTGTGTAGGCCTATATTATATTAGCTGTACTATCTATACACACAATTTAGCCCTACACTGTAATACATTTCAGGCTGGTTTAACTTATAAACTTAAGTTCAAAACCTGCCTTAAAAACATGAGTTAAGTCAACTTTGAGAAAAGCTTCATTTCAACTAAGGAAGGTATAAATTACTTAAAGCAGAAGTGAGTGATATATTTGTGTTAATATAAGTCTTAAATAGTTATATCTTCCGACAGCAATCACTTACATAGAGTGTTTGGACTGAAACACGGGTCTCTCAGTCCCTCTGCTCTGCTCTGAGCCGAGGAGAAAACATTTATCGTATCCTACAGTTTTTATCCAATGAGGAGAGAGAACGGCATGCAGGGCTGTGTGTGCAGCCAAGGAACGCCGTGAATGTGGCGACGTAGCGACGAGGACTGTTATGGTGCGTTCAAGGAAACTCGTATTTTTCCGACCGTGAAGTGGTACCAGTTCGATCTGGTACGAGTTCACCGGTCGGAAGTTACGAGTGGCCGTTATAGTGACTTTCACCGGTAAAACAGGTCGGAAAAACACGAGTGGGTTGCCTGGAACGCTACAAAGTCGTAAGTTGTGACTTGAAGCTGTAATTTACGATTTCAAAAGCCTGCCTGGAACGCAGCATTAGCGAAAACGACCGGATCACTCACTTCTGCTTTAATTAATGACCATTTATTGTTTGAACTTGATTCTCTGAGATGAGAATCAAGTTCACATTGTGCATTAAATAAAACTTACTTTCTCTTGATTATATGTTGTTTCAACTCATAAAGTTCAGTTATACTAGTTATTTAACTTGTGATTTTGTATCATTTTAAACGTGATAATTTGAGCTCACACTACTTAGCCTACTATATTGATAGTTTTACAGCTGCAGAGTTTGAGATGTCCTTGTTATGACAACTTGACATAAAGACAACATAACCTGTCATAGCAGACCTAACTGCCAAACTTTAAAAATTATAACAAGGACATCTCAAACGATGTCAACTTTGCATCAAAAGTGACATAACTTACCAAATTACACTTAAGGACTCATAAGACACATAAGTATGCATTGATGTTAAGTCAGTTTTATGAACACGTATTCAAGTAAAGTGTTACCTTATTACACACAATCTGGCCCTATAACAGCTGCAGACAGGATTTAACACACCAGCCTGCGCACAACAGCCTGCGTTCAAGAACACAATTCAGAAACAGTTTAAAATGTTCCTAAACAGCAGCATCTGGTGCGTTGGGTTCAGTCTAGTGTGTGTGTGTGTGTGTGTGTGTGTGTGTGTGTGTGTGTCTGCCAGTCAGCATGTGCAGTGCAGTTCAGTGTCTTGTTAGTGTGTAGCTCTACTCCTCAGACTGACCTGTCTGATCCTCTCACATCAGCCACACACACACACACACACACACACACACACGAGGCCGTCCTCCGGCCATAGTGTCAATGTCAATGTTGCATCTGGTAAACACGACAATAGACACGTACTCCCACCGCACACACACACACACACACACTCACAGACACACACACACACACACACATGCAGGCTAACAGGATAATGACCGGCCAATTAGACACAGGCTTGATCTGTCTGGATGTATCCAGTCATCTGAGCCCCTCCAGCAGCTATTACTCAGGCATGGACACACACACACACACACACACACACACACACACACACACACACACACACACACACACACACACACACACACACACACACACACACACACACACCACAAAACAGCACAGTACATACGAACACACTTGACTGGATGGAGCGCTGTGAAAAGCTGGCTGCTCCACCAGGCCACCTCCATGAGTCAGCCTGTGTGTGTGTGTGTGTGTGTTGTTGTGTGTCTGTGTGTGTGTGTCCGTGTGCATTTGTTATAAAGTGACCGTTTTCACTTTGCATGTACAGTGTGTGTGTGTGTGTGTGTGACCTGGAGCTCTACACACACAGACACACACACACACAGGGTTTAAACACAGTGTCACGTACAGTTCAAGCTCAGTTAAGTGTGTTTACAACAAACAAACAACATGAGTCACGTTCGACTTGGTGGGAAAATCTGAGATTAAAATTTTTTTCATCAAACATGAATTACCGTAATTATGAAAAAGGAAGTAAAAGAGTTTAGATTTATTTATTCACTACAGTTTGAACTTTAACATTAACAAATCCAGCTGAGTGTTGAAGGAAACTTATGTAACGTAAGACATCAGTAATTGATAAACTCGTTTTTCAAACTTACAGGAAACAAGTCAACAGTTTTTTTTTTAAATGTATCTTAATATATAGATAAAATATTTTAAACACCATTAAGTTTTAATCTGTTTGATCTATTTTAACTTCTTTTCCCTGTGAGGCCGGAGCAATGGATGACAGATAAACTGGATCTGCAGCTCAGTCTTAACTCAGAACCTTTAAAAAAACAATACATTACCACCTTTAACCAATGAGTCACAGCTATTAGATGTTTTCCCTTTAACTTTTAATCACTTTTTAGGTGTTTTTTAAACTTATTTTTTCATTCATTTATCATAAACAACCACTTTTAAGTGATTTGTGTGTGAGGAGGATGATTTTGAACTGTATGTGGTGAATGATGGGCAGCCAGTGCAGGTTTAATTTATTTTGTCCTTAATTACATTTTTACATTCAGTGTTACCGTATAACCATTCTAACCATTACACAAAGAGGAGAACTTGCAGAACTTGCAAACTCTGGGGATCGAACACAGAACTTTCTGTCAGGTGATGGTGCAAACCGCTGCACCACCGTGTCGCCAAGAGGAGGAAGAGTCCCAGATGTTTGACTGACTGAGTCTCACACAGGAAAATACAGGTGGAATTTAAAACAGATGTTGGTGAGCAGTGGTTTGGAGCGATGTGGGGAACGTCTGTGTGAAGGGTGTGTGTGTTTGTGTGTGTTAATGTGAGTGTGTGTGTATGTGTTTGTGTGTTTATAAATGTGTATGTGTGTGTTAATGTGAGTGTGAGTGTGTATCCTACCTGTTGGTGATGTTGGCCTTAACTCCAGCTGAACTCCGTTTGAATGGATGATCCTCACCACCATCATCGCAAACTGCATCGTCCTGGCTCTGGAGCAGCATCTTCCTGACGGAGACAAGACGCCTCTGTCCGAACGACTGGTAACACACACACACACACACACACACACACCAAATACACTGTGCACACACACACACACACACACACACACCAAATACACTGTGCACACACACAGAGATACAGGTGTATACAAACATGCACACGCAGGGGCAGTAATGTGTACGGACAGAAAGATACACAAAGGCTTGTAAACACACAGACAGGAGAGCTGCACAGTGGACACACAGATGGAAACATAAACACACACACACACAAATATATTGACACAAAAGTACACAATCACACAGACAAGTGATGACAATACACACACATTTCATTTTGTATCATATTGTGTAACAGCAGCTTTGATTTCATTCACAAAGATTCTTCACTCATCATCAAATCAATGAGTTGATACAAATGATGAAACTACGGTGGCCCTGAAGTGCAAATGACAACAGCAAAAGAGAAAACACAACGACAAATCAGAAAACTATGATGGAGTATTAGGGCCACATTGACAAATAAAAAAATCACAAACTTCGAGAATAAAGTCGTAAATTTACGACATTATTCTCTTAAATTTATTAATTTATTCTCGTAATGTTATGACTTTTTTCTCGTAGGACATGTACGACTTTATTCTTGTAAATTTACGTCTTTATTCTCGTAAATGTACAACTTTATTCTTGTAATGTTATGACTTTTTTCTCGTAGGAAATTTACAACTTTATTCTCATAAATGTACAACTTAATTTTCAGAATATTATAACTTTTTTCTCGTAGGAAATGTACGACTTAATTCTTGTAAAGTTACGACTTTATTCTCGTAAATTTACAACTTTATTCTCGTAATGTTATGACTTTTTTCTTGTAAATGTATGACTTTATTCTCGTAAATTTATGACTTTATTCTCGTAATGTTATGACTTTTTTCTCGTAGGACATGTACGAATTTATTTTCGTAATGTTATGACTTTTTTCTCGTAGAAAATGATACGTCTTTATGATCGTAAATTTACGACTTAAATCTCGAAGTCTGTGTTTTTTTTTCTCAATGTGGCCCTAAGACTCCGTCGTAGAAAACACAACGGCAAATCAGAAAACAGTTTGTTGTGTTTTCTCTTTTGCCGTTGTGTTTTCTGATCTGCTGTTGTGATTTTCCCTTCAGGGCCACCGTATAAAACACATGAACGTGAACCAAATATTTACCCACAATGCCCTGCTCTCCTCTCTCTAACAGGAGGACACAGAGCCCTACTTCATAGCCATCTTCTGTTTTGAGTCGGGGATAAAGATCCTGGCTCTGGGTTTTGCGTTACATAAGGGCTCGTACCTGAGGAACGGCTGGAACGTCATGGACTTCGTGGTCGTTCTCACCGGGTGAGTCAAAACTTCTTTTTTTCTTTTGTTTTGAATATGCAAATTAGCTTTTTATTTTTTTATTTCTCTGGTTCTACTTCTGTGTTGTGGTCCAGTCGCTCCAGTCACCGTTTGTCTGTGGTGACGACGTCACTGAGGCTGCTCTTACATTTTATTTTCCACAACATGGCGACATCACCAGGCCGTTGTCATGCAAATGTCACTGGTGTGTGTGTGTGTGTGTGTGTGTGTGCGGTCATGTGACCAGATGATCTCCATGTATCAGGAACCAGATTACAAGTTTGAACAAACATTTCTGAGATCAGGTGTGTGTGTGTGCGTGAGTGTGTGTGTGTGTGTGTGCTCACTGATAGATTTCTCCTTTTTTATTTACCATGAAGATACTTTTAACTTGCACATGTGTCTGTTTTTGAGAAGCCTAGAGGTGATTTTCTATTTCTAATATGTCAAATATATATTGGGAATTTGTTTTTAGTGATAATCAAGTGAAAATTGCAAATATTGCAATGAGCTTAGAGGGTTAGTTGACCTTTTGTATGAGCAGCAGCTCTTTTTTCCCCCACACTTGTTAGCTAATATTAGTATACTGTAGTAAAACCTGAGGTTATGTTATGCTGCATGTTTGCTGGACGGAGGCGTGGCGGCAGATAGAAGGAAGGAGCAGAAACTGTAGACGAAGGAAATTGTTTATTTTGTATTGAAAGTATGTGAATATGTGAATACTGCAGAGTGTTACCTGCTCACTTACTACACATCTGACTCATTTGGAGTCAGAGTGTGATTGTGTGTGTGTGTGCAGGTGAGAGTGCTGCTGCAACTGTTTGTGTGTGTGTGATCTAAATATGGCTGCCGAGAGCGAGATAGAGGGGGGGATGGGCAGAGATGGTAACGAGATACAGTGTTTATCAAGGGGGAAAGACTCCAACACACACACACACGTTTATTAGCATTAACACTGATGTAAATATTCTAGAAATGTAAAGATAACACATTTTAACTCTCCACTTCATCCATAATCTATATCTGTGTGTGTGATCAGAAAAGAGAGGAAGTCAGGGATGCACTCACACGCTGCACTCACACAGACCCAGCAGTGGTCTGGTTAGACAAGGTGTGCGTGTGTGATCAGGACCACTCCCCCCTCAGTCGCTATCCCCCCTTTAATGAGGACACACACACACACACACACACACACACTCGGAGGCTGGATCAGAGCAGCGCTGCAGGGAGCAGCAACCAGGGCAAAGTGAAATGTCACTTCTCCGAGAGACGGGAGGTGGGGGGGGGGGGGGGAGTGGGGAGTGGGTTGGTTGTTATGGCGATGGCTGGATGGAGAGAGAGAGAGAGGTAGCAGAGTTTCCTCCATCACCCACCCCCCCCCTCTCTCTTTCTCTGGTCACTTTAAATGTACTTTATCAGACTGATGTGCAACAGCAACAACGATACACAACGTGTGTTCACTTTTTGTTACAGTCGCCTTCACCTGACTCGTGCATCCCTTTAAAAAGTGCAACACCTTTGTCCCTAAGGGTAAAAAAAAATAACCCCTCAATAAAGACTGTACTATAAATATTATGTATTAATGTGTAATTCCAATTTTTTTAGATAGATAGATAGATAGATAGATAGGTAGATAGGTAGGTAGGTAGGTAGATACTGTAGAACTTTATTCATCCCGAAGGAAATTCTTCTGCCAGGATGCTCCAAAGGGAAAAGTGCAAGGAAGATAAATAAGATAAGAGGAAGTAAATGATAAAATATATCCTACAATGTCTAAAACAATAGAATATATTCTACAAGTGCAAAGGGAGCAACCTAGACATATATGTTAAATACTGTGCTACATAATTTGAGTGCAATACATAATTTAAAAATGATATAATACTAATGCAAAAGGGCCAAAACATAATTTAAGAATTTAAAAATGAGGTGTGTTGTTGTGCTTGGACATATTATTGTTTATGTTCCCCTCTTAGTGAAAGGAGAGGAGTTATATAGTCTGATTGCCACAGGGAGGAAATACCTCCTGTGGCGTTCTGTAGTGCTCCTCCGTGGCCGCAGCTATTTGATGTAATCAGTGTATTAAAGACTTAAAAACTGTTTTTTTTACTGAAATACCAAAATTCACCCCAAAATACACACCCGTAGCTAAATGTATGCCAAATGCATCAACACAGCCAAAGTTATCCACAAGAAAAAGTCCACCCCTAGGGATGCAGGGCGGTTAAGTGCTGCCATACTGTATGTTTAATGGGAAATTACACATAGAGTGAATCCTCTTGACTCAAGGGTTATCCTTATTTCTTCCCTCTCTGTCCACGTGTTCATATTATTTTCTTGTTATTGATTGAAGTTTGAGGTTCGAGGTCTGTGGATCCAGATTCGGATGTGACTAGTGAGTCAAACCGTGACCAAGCACCAAGTAGGAGTGGGTGGTTTTTGTTTTGTGGAGCTTTACTGTTCTGCTGAGTCAGATGTAAGTATAATATAAAACTGCTGTAGCTATATGAGAGCAAGTGTGGAGGTAGATCACCGTGGTTACCTGAAACTCAAAGCCTCACACACTCACACACATCAACACTTCTCTGAGCACCAGTGGCCAGTCGCACAAAACACTTTTAAATTAAGATTTCTCCCTTAAAGTCAGAGTTAAGGTTTCCTCCAAACATCCGACTTAAGTATTTAAGATTTTTTCCCCCTTATTTTGGTCTTAAACTTCATAAAACACTTAAAGTCAGTTAAACCATTGCAGAAAAGACCTTAATGACCCAATTAAGGACGAAACTGACTCTTAACTTGTATCTTAAATGCAACATGGCCGACACATCCAAGAAAGATGATGATGATGATTTAAGAGATTGTGTGCAACGGCCTTAAATAAATAAATAACTTCCACATCTGGAGATATTAAACCTTAAGTGCAGATAGATAGATAGATAGATAGATAGATAGATAGATAGATAGATAGATAGATAGATAGATAGATAGATAGATAGATAGATAGATAGATAGATAGATAGATAGATAGTGGAGTATCCTCCTATCAGAGCAGCGGTGGAGTAGAGCTGTACTACTGCAGCTAGATAACAGAGGGAGGGAAAAAAAAGAGGAGGTGGAAGAGGAAAAGGACACGTGACGATGTCTCTCCGTTCCCCTGGGCTCTGGATAACAGGACAGAGAGAGAGAGGGAGAGAGGGAATACAAGATGGGTTTGGCTGTTAGAGAAGGCGTGAGAGCGATGGAGAGCAGAGAGAGGATGGAGGAAAGACCACGGGAAGGAGGAGGGGGGAAGAGTGATGGGTGGATGTGGGGAGGAGGGGGGAGGAGGATGACGGGGGAGGTGAGAGTGATGTATGGAGAATGAGAGAGAAAGGTTTGGAGGAAGGATGGGAGGAGGAGGAGGAGGAGGGAAGGCAACGATGGATATGGAAGAACGGGGGAGGGGAGAGAGAGAGAGAGAGAAATGAGAAAGAGCAAATGCCGAGAGGAGCACGCTTAGTGTGGAGTGTGTGTGTGTTGTGTAGTGTATTGTGTAGTGTGTGTGTGTGGTAAGCGCTGCAGTAACCTGCTTTTCCCTGCTCCCTATGATCAATCACTCAGCACCGCCTATGTAACACACACTCTGCTGTTATCTTCTGCTGCATACACACTAACATACACACACACACACACAATGTATTGCAGCCTTTAGATACTGTAAACACACACATATACACACACATACACACACACACCATCACTATGCGTACATCACTACGGCCAATTACAGCCACACTTCAAGTCCTCATGTTTATTCATACTGAACAGTTTGAATTGAATGCAACGTCCCGATATGAACACGTTATACTGCAAGAAGCCGGCATATGTTTACCCTGTGTCCCCGCTGTGAGTGAATGCGTGAATGTGTGTGTGAATGTGTGTGTGTGTGTGTGGGGGAGTCATGTTTTTCTATCTAAGTGAGGTCCTTTAGAAAAAACTACTGACATTTTTGGGAACTTTCTCACTCGTGCAAAATACAAGTTGTTTGTTTGAAGAGCAGGAAATTCATCTGAAATATATATTTTGTCTCCAGTTCATTGGTTCATTTATTCATAATGTAATTCCCAATGGTCCTGAGAGCTCAACACTCTGCGTAATCATAGAAGTAAATAAATAGATTGAAAAAATGCAAACAAAGTCAAGAAAGCACTCAAGTGTTTCCAGGGGACACAGATAAGTGATGCATACAAACATGCATCTATGTTATTAAGAAAAAACCCAAGATGGCTCATTACAAGCTGCACCAATGATATGAAATGGTTTACACTTCCTGTTTCCTAAGTGGGCGTGGTCACCTGTACCCCCACCTCCTGTTGTGAACGTGAATGTGGGGATTTATAAACGTTGTTGGCAGAGGAAAGTGAGCTATTTATACTTTCTTATGATAACATTAAAGGGATAGTTGAACATTTTGGCAAATTGGGCCAGTGTCATAATCCCTATAGTCATAGCAGTAGGTTTGCTACCAGACACAGTTGTTTTAGAGGTAAATTCTTGCAAAACGGCTGATGCGTGTTCCCGTCAGGGACAGTTTTTCATCAAGCAGTCTCTGCATTTAACTCTAAAACAACTCCGTCTGGTAACGTTCTGTTATTATCTCTTAGCGTGGTGAATGTGCAGGTCACAACTTGTTCACCAGAGCGTTTTTGAGTTGTTGGATTGTGTATTTGATGAGTTTGATGAAGGAAACCAAGAAAACCCATGAGCCTCCGTAGCGTAGCTCTGAGCAGCTCGCGGCTCTGCTCCGTCGTTCTAAAAATTACTTGCACCGACAATTAAAGGCAACGAACCTACTGCTAAAACTATAGGGATTATGGCAATGGGCCAATTTGCCAAAATGTTGAACAATCCCTTATATGTACACAGCTACCAGTCCTATTTAGCATGACAAAAATTAGTTAGCGTTGGTGGGCATTTGCGAATGTTAGTTGGTGTTACCTAGGAGATCTGTGCCAGATCTCGTGACAGTGTGTTGTTGAGACGGAGACAGTCTTGAAAAAAGTTCATTTTCTCCTGATTTGTCTGAAATTAGCCATTTTCGTGTCAAAATGTTCAGACGAGATGTTTCCTCTGATGTCAATTAAACACAACCCAATATTAAAGAGGAACTAAACAGGATTATTCCCGTGGCTATGCTACATTTTTACCTTAATTAAAAAGCTCCGGAGTAATTGTGATAGTTAACTACATGACTTGTGACTTGTTACGAGTGAGAACGGAGGCTCTCTGTCTTCCACCTGGCCTCTCATGGCTGAAAACCAACCTTGCAACATCAGTGTAGTACTCGGCCGCCGCCCCGGTGTCCCAGCTCTCGTCTCTGCGGCACCGCGACACAAACGCGCTCCGTAACCCGTAATCTTTTGTTTATGACAGATAAGACACACGTCGTAACATCGTATATATGTTATGTAACGTTATCCACTGCTCCATGGATTGTTTTTTCGCTGGCTTTGTTAAAATCAAATGCACATGGCCAGGAGGAGGGTTAGCAAAACAGAGGAAAATCGACCAGACTTGCATAGTTCCTCTTTAATTCAAAGGTTCCTCAGATGTTGAATGAAACAGTGACAGATGAAGACCCTGCAGGTTCTCTCACCTGCTGCACCAGGAGACCTGAGATCAGTGACATCATCACCGTGTTGTTTCGTAGCGTTGTGTTTAACTTAAAATTATATATTTACTACCACGTCTTTGTTTGATGTTTTAGTGTCGATTGTGTCGGTCTCTCTCGTGTTCGTCTTCTCTCCTCTCTCGTGGATTCTGGGAGAGTGTGTTGCTTTTTGCTGCGCGAGTCGTGACCAAGAAGGTTTCTTCTGCTGCGTTGTGAAGGTGTGTGTGTGTGTGTGTGTGTGTGTGTGTGTGTGTGTGTTCGCTGGTGTGTGTGTGTGTGTGTGTGTGTGTGTGTGTGTGTGTGTGTCTGTTGGCTTCCTTCTTGGCAAACACACTGGAGAGAGATACTTGATGAGGACAAGAATTAATGAGAGGAGGGAAATAAAGTAGAGGGGACACACACACACACACACACACACACAGTGACTGGTGTATTTAGTATTCAGGGATGACAGTCCATTGATTTTCAGTGCTGTGCTGTGACGTCACACACTAATCTAATCATTTACAGTAGAGTCTGGGCCAGTCAGTCAATGAGAGGGCAGCACAGACGTCCCCACGTCTCTCTAATGGAGATTCACAGAGAAAATAGACCTCGCTCCCTCTGCACATACTAATTAGGATGTTTCTTTAACAGTATATGAATACATATATTTATATATTTCCAATCTTGGGTGGTTTCTTCTGTCTCACTCTTTGGGATTATTTAAAGGAAGTAATTACTGGTGGTGAAGCTGAGGAACACTCCTCCATCTCCTGAGTGTCAAACAAGTTTGCAGTTTGCCGTGATAGAGCTGGAAGGCAGTGGTTACACTGCAAAAACACAAAGTCTTTTCAAGAATATTTGTCTTATTTCTTGTCAAAATGTCCAATTTCTAGTAATCACCTAAAAATTAACTTGTTTTTAGATCATTTTCACTTGAAATAAGTAGAAAATCTGCCAGTGAAAGCAAGTTTTTTGTGCTTGTAATATGGAAGAAAAACTTGCTCCACTATCAATTTTTTTCTACTTATTTCAAGTGAAAATATCCTTGAAAGTAGTAAAAAGTGTCTAAAAACATTTACTTTTATGTGATGAGTCTTATTTTAAGTATAATGAGATGTGTTTTGACTAGAAATTAAATTTTTACTAGAAATAAGACAAATATTCTTGGTAAAATGTTTGAGTTTTTGCAGTGTAAAGATGGTAGACATGCAAATGTAGTAGATTTATTGTGGGCTACACATCAATCAATCAATCAATCAATCAATCAATCAATCAATCAATCAATCAATCAATCAATCAATCAATCAATCAATCAATCAATCAATCAATCAATCAATCAATCAATCAAGGCTTTATTTGTATAGCACTTTTCATGCCCATGGCAGCTCAAAGTGCTTCACATGATAAAAATGGAAAAGGAACATAGGGAACACATATTGGGAGACACACATACACATACGCATTCACACAATTTTTGAACATTGAATTTTAGAGACATCGAGGAAACGCTATCTTACACTCAATCATTTGCAATGGGGAAAACACCAGATCAAATTAAGTAAAATTGATAAAATGAGCTGGCTGAAAAGGGTGAAAGTATTGACGTCGTGCACCAGACCAGATGTTTACAGAGCTCATCATAGTCTGTTATGTAATAATGATAATAAACATGATTTGTAGTCAGAGCACCTTTCAAAGTAAAATAGAAATGTGATGGGACGATATCTCAAATAGTAATGAATATAATTACAATAATACCAGCTCATATAACTAATAAAACATACTGTAATGTACTCTGGTGTACTAATAGTAGTGTGCTGTGATCTTGACGTAATGAGTTTTCAGAGGTTAAACAGTATCTGTGATCACATGACAGAAACCAGAGTCTAATAAACAATGAATGGACGTCTGGTCTGTGGCATCATCAGGACGGACAGAAATAACTCCACTGACAGCGAAGAGGTCGCCGCTGTTGGTTTAACCTGGAGACTCATGCATAAGATTGAAACTGTCATTTTAGTGTCTTAGAAAGAGAGAGAAGGGACGAACTGTGCAGGTGAAAGAAAGAGAGACAGAGAGATGGAGATGGAGAGAAGCCTCATGGGGCTCAGAGAAGCATTTCACCCCATCTCGGGGAAAATAAAACAAAACAAAAAGACAAACTGAGTCACTGTTTCATCTGGCAGACACACCAAGTGACATCAGACCTCGGCTCTGAGTCACTGCGGGGACGGCTCGCCGCTGAGTCTACGTCAGAAACGGAGACAAAAAGAGATGAAACGTGTCTTCACGCACATATTTCACCCACTTTATTTAGTAGTAGTAGTTTATTCGATCTTTTACACAAATTGTTTACAGTTGATCATCAGTCACAATCAGTAAACCTTCCATAATACCATCATTAATTCAACTAGTTCATGAATAGATCGAAAAGGTGTAGGCTGAAGCTATCTAGCTTATAAATGCCTACCCTTTAAAGCCCCAGTATGTAACTTATTTGGCTTTTTATTAGCAAAAATCAAATATTGCTTTAATAAATACATATTTCACTGAAGTCGAATCACACCCGCATACAAATGAAAGCTTTCTGGTACCTTAGAATGAGTTGTTACAAGTCGTTACAAATACATAAGTGGGCGACGCACCGAACCGAGGCGGCCATGTTGCATCGCCATTTTTTACGTTCAGTTAAACTGTCACCACTGTGTAGTGTGAGGAACGACGGAGGCACTGATGTTGCATTCAGGTGCAGTCAGGCAGACGGCCGTCGGCAAACCAACCGAATGTCATTTTACTCGACGAGAGAAAGACGGTAAAACGTGGGTCAGGTAAACAATACGACATCACCATGACAACATATTGTCACGCCTGTATTGTTTTGCCTCGTGCTGGCGGACCACTTGTTTACATAGAGGCTTGTTTATCCTGTTACATGCAGCTTCTGTTGTCTGTCTGAGGTCTGCCCGATTTCACGTGAATGCAACATCAAGAGTACGTTCCTATATGCAACTGCACCGTTAGATGGGGGGAATTCCTACATATTATACCTTTAATTATTTATTTCAGTAAATCCATTAGAGCTATTCATTAAAGTATCCAATAATTAACAAGTGTAGCCAATAAATAAAAGAAATGAATAATTTAACAGCATTACAGTTGCAATCAACACCCAATTAATCAATCCTGTTTATAGCTTTTTTATCATACTATGTTTTAATCTATTTTTAAATTGTGTGTTTTTGCATTGTTTGAGATCCTCTGTCAGGCTGACATAACTGGTGAAATAAATTTAAAAACACACACACACACACACACACACACACACACACACACACACACACACACACACACACACACACACACACACACACACACACACACACACACACACACATTTATCTTGTAAAAAGCTCCCTGACTGAGAGTGGAAGCAGCTTCCCTTCTGTGCACAGTCACGTTTCAATCAAGAGGTCCACACAGGTGGTACAGTGAAGTACAGTGAAGTCTCCTCGAGGAGAAAATGCTGCGTGAGAGGAGGAGGAGGAGGAGGAGGAGAGGAAGTTGGACAGGGAGAGAAAAATGAGGTCAGAGAAAGAAAGAGAGAGAGAGAGAGAGAGAGAGTACCTGGTTGGAAATTGTCCCTTTGCCATCACTTCCATTATCATTATTGCTCTGCAGTCATTTACAGGCTCATCACTCTCCTATACGTTCTCCTATACCCTCCAACTCTGTGCCCCTTCAGGCTGCCTGCTGCATATGAACACACACACACACACACTCGAGCACAGTGAAGGGGTTGCACAAGTATGGAAACGGCCCGTATGTTTGATAATGCTCCATGAGGTGTCCTGGTAAACAATAGACGAGGTAGAACAGTGGAGGTGAAGATGAAGATGTACAGTAGGAGAGGAGTGACGCCTCTTCTTTGTGAAAATGAAATATTTGATATTTTACAAAGTTGTTTTATCAAAGGAACACGACAAAGTGTGTGTTTCAGAAAGCACTGTTGATGAGTTTGTCAAACTTCAGCAGTTTAGGAAAGTTCCATCAGTGTAGACAGTGTAACAGAATTGGTGGTTGGGAGGACATCAACATTTCCAGTTTCCCACAGTAACTAGGTATAATATTGGTTCATATTTGGATTTTTTATTTGTCATTATGTAATTATCTCTTGCTGTATTTTATTATTCCATATATCTGATTTGTAGATGTAACTTTTAAGGTGGTTACTTGGTTTAGTGTGGAGCAGTTTTTTGGGTGGGTTTTTTGGTTCCCACCTGAGGGACAAGTTTGGATGTTGCACATGACGTCACCTCCAAGTTTTAAAAAAACGAACACGTAAGTCGGGAAAAATTGACAATATCATCCTTATACTGTAAATTTTTGATTTTCAATGCTAACACTTTGTACTGGTTTAAAAAAGCCATACAAACAAAAACATGTAACCATCCATTAGCCACCGCTAGCTATTGTAAGCTACATTATTTTAATAACACTCTAGGATGTTACTGTAACCCGCAATATTTTGTTTATGACAGTTAAGACTATACAAATATTCACATCGTAAAATTGTATATGTTATAACGTTATCCACCACTCCATTTATTGATTTTTCGCCAGCTTCGTTGTAAACAAATGCACATGGTCAGGTGGAGGGTTAGCAAAACAGCGGAAAAGCAACCAGACTTACATAGAGAAGTCAAATAAACAGTATAATTACACTGCGTTCACTTCCTGTTGACACGAGTGGCAGCCATCTTGAATTCTCACGTCGGGGCCCGACTTTCTTAGTCAGAGGTCCAACTTCAGGGGGCGTTCAAGATTAAAATCATAACTCGTAGTTCGGAAACTCTGACTTCTGAGTAGATCTTGAAGGCACCATTATCAGTGGTGATTGTAGAAGACGGCTAAGAGAAAACAAGTGTTACTCTTCCAGCCGTTGACTTTGGTTTCACTGCAGTTGTTCCCAAACATTAACCGAGTAGTTTTTGTGTCATTTAACCAAACTTCAACCACCTGAACCACAGTAACAACAGATCAGAGATCAGTTTCAGGTAAATATATAGTCTGACCACAGAGTTTGAGCTGCAGCTTCTGGTTCATCTCTGGGAGGTTTAGTTTTGTGATTTGTTGGTGCGTTTGTGTCCTGAGGTGAAGTCTCAGTGACGTGTCCCTTTAAACCAAATCCTTTTTTTTTTTTTTTTTGCTGAACGCCTGCTTCAGCGTGTGGAAGCTTTGTGTGCACCCACACACCCTTGTGAACAGGAATAGAGTCACCACAGACACAAACACACACCTACAGATGCACAACGTGAGGGCAGCAAGGTGGTGAAGTTAGACAAGTTCTCCATCGCACCCACAGTGTTGGACCAGCTCAAGTGTCCTTCACAGCAAAGGCACCTGAATCTGACCTTTGACCTCTCCACTGTTTCTCAACCAGGGGTTCTTGGTGTAATTGCGAGGGGTACTTAGAAGTAGAAAATGTCAGTTTATTGAGTGACCTGTACAGACATTCATCATTTTACTAGAATAGTGACCGGAGCCATTATTATTGCTAATATAATTATCCCAATCTAATATGTTTTAATGGTTAATTGGTCATATTTTAATAAAAAGACACATTTTGATGGTTTTGATTCACTCTCGCTTGTCTTTTAAAATACAAACTCAACACTTCCTGGGTTCTTTTTAGGGATGTCCGATATTGGAAGTTTCCCGATATCCGATATGCCAATGTTGTCCAGCACTAGAATTTCCGATTCCGATAATAACCGATACCGAAATGCAGGCTTTTTTCCCTAAAAAAACGAATTAACAACATACCTCTTGTCAGGAATTAACACATTACTGTATGCCTACATTTATTGTTCATTATCGGCAGAAAAAATTATAACAATATGGACAGATATTACATTTTTATGATATTATCGGACATTCCTAGTTCTTTTTAAATTATGAGCCTCTACCCCAGTAGGGGAGAGTGGGGTAAGATGAGCCACTTTTCATATTCAGTATTACTACATAAAAACAATTACAGTTTTGTTGCTTACTAACATACTGTATCTGTTTGTACTGTATGGATGCACAACATCCTTGAATATATGCAAACAGAATGAGTGTTAACATAACTCTTTCGATGTAAAAAAAAAAAAAAAAAAAGGTCTTGTGGCACAACTTACAATATGGAGTAAGTTGAGCATAGGAGCGGGGTAAGTTGAGCCACCCCCCTCCTTTCCGTCCATCCATCTCCCACCTCCCCCTTTACACAGTATCCCACCTGTCCAGGTTACAGGTGAATAAAAACCTGCTGAGCCACCAACTCAGTGTTGTTCGAGGAGTTTTACGATTATGTCGCGTCTTGGGAAGAATCCCTCATCTTTCTTTTGGAAAGTAAAACTTGCCTTCTACCATAAACAACTTTGACTCTTTTCAGGTACGTACTTACTGTAATCATAAACATCCAGAACCTTGATTTAATAATTAGGACATAGTGTACTGGGCAGGTGACTCAACTTGCCCCACTCTCCCCTATTTCAGCGGACAGTCTCCATTAATTTCTTAATTGGACTTTTATTCTGAAATATTGCACATAAGGATTGTGTAAAACTTACTAAAGTGCAATGTTCAGCGCGCAGCAACTTTTGAAATTGCATATTTGCCTTTAGAACCCTTAATTAATATGCAATAATGCAATTAAAACGGCTATTTCTGTCATTATATTTCCGTCAAATTGGTTTGGGACTTTTTTTGCCCCCGACCTCGCTCCTAGGTAGTGATAAGGGGGCAAGGGGGGTTGCTAAAAAAAAATATGCAGGGGGTCCAGTGCCCCAAAAAAGGTTGAGTCGGTGCAGATGTTTCCTCAGGTTATCCACCATTTAGCTCATTGATTTTACATTAGCAAAAGCTCCATTAAGTTGTGTTTGACAAATAGATTTGGCTTCATTTTCCACTGTCGTTAGTTGACTTCTAACTGAAATGCTAACCGTGAGGTGGTGTGCAATTGGTTTGTTTCAGTTTTTTGTGTAAAACAGAGACACAACTAAACTAAATGTGCCTCCAAAACAGTGACGTAAAAGAGGCTAAAAAGCTCCACAGAGCTGCAGAGTCGGGCTACAACGATGATCCTGTGTGGATGTGAAATATCGGTGCTGACCCCCAGCACATTGCACGTAATTATTTGATCCCTCGTTAATCTACAGTATCGATTCTCGCAGCAGATTAAGAGCTTTAGTTTGTTGTCAGTCGTCATAAATACAAATGTCATGATGCATCAACAACACGTGACACACGCACACACACACACTGAGAGGAGAGACGTGATGCACGGACAGGGACGCTGAGGTCCAGACGTTGTGTCCTTGTGAGGTCTCAGAGTCGTGCTGGCAGGAGACGGAGGGACAGGTGGGACAATCAGCCGCCTGGCAGAGAGAGAGAGAGAGAAAGAGAGAGAGAGAAAGAGAGAGATAATGAAGGGGAGAGGTCAGTGGAAAAAGTGGAGGAAGATTATGGACAAACAGGAGAGAGGAAACAGAGATGTGTTGATATAATTAGACGGACGGATGGAGCAGGAAGGACGGACAGAAGGTGAAACTTACACAACAAGGAGATCAAAGGTTGTCGGTTTGAAAGCCGACGTCAGACTCTCACTGAGTTTATTCTTTTTTTTCTTTTTTTCGTTCCAGACAGACGAAAACAAAGCTCATCAGAAGAGCAAAACAGCCACAAACAGTAGGCCTACATGAGCAAGCTGAATACACAAATACTGTCCTAACATGTAACTCAATCCACTTCGATCCCCATACTGACCACTCACAACCAAAACACCTAGTAGCTGACACCACTCTGTAAAGGTAGGGTTGGAGATCCTGGCAAAACAGTTCGAGAAGGCCACATTTTGAAAATACACACACGAAAAGTCCAAGCCCCTTTCCTCAGACTTCTCTCCGAAGCCACGCCTCCAGAACACCTGTTCACATCAAGGTGAAGAGGATTTCAAACTGTTTTGTAAAAAAAAAAGCTCCGGAATAGGATCTCCAAACCTACCTTTAAAGGAGACATATCATGCCCCCTTTTCCACAAATTAAAATAGTTCCCAGGTGTCTTAAAGACATGTCTGTGACATGCTGTGGTCAAAATACCCCAAGGATCAAACATCACAGCTCTTTTCTTCCTCTCAAAACAGCCCTGTTCAGAACGGCTGGTTTCAGTGCCTGTCCCTTTAAATGCAAATGAGCCACCGCTTTCCCCGCCCCTTCTACTGGTCCCAGGTAGGGGTGGTATTATGCAAATTCAAATCTAGTTACATCACTGGAAGACAACTGAGGGAACAGCTCATAAAACCACATGGATTTCAACCTAGGGAGCCTGAAAATTACAGATTCTTTTTTGTCAATTCTCACATTTTGGGGACAAACACCCAAATATATGTTAAAGAGCCTTCAAAAAGTGATATTTCCATAATGTCCCCTATTTAAAAAGTATTTAATCTGACATAAGGTTCCTCTCATTACATGATCTATCTATCATATTAGGAATTGATACAGTATGAGTTAATCATACCAAATGTACATGAAGCCACACATGAGGAATAGAAAGGTAATAGTTAACAGTTTTACAGCCTGGTCAGACCAAGGATACACAGCTACTGAGTCTTCATGTTGTAAAGAAATGCAGCTGATGAACAACTTGGGTTAATAAAAGAGATGTGATTAAAGGACGAGAGGATGGACGGATGGAGCCACCTTCATTTCTCCTCATCATCGGATCATACATGAAGTCACATTAGAAGAGAAGCACAGAGAGAGATGGAGAGAGGAAGGAAAGAAGGAAGGAAGGAAGGAAAGAAGGGGAACAAGGGAGTTGGGTTGGGGGTGGAGGTGTGGAGAGAGTCCATCAGCTGAGTGTTAGCACTCTGCTGAGATCAGCAATAATGTGGGAGCGAGAAAATGAAGAGAGGGGAAGGAGGAGGAAGGGAAGGAGGGGAGGAGGGGAGGGGAGGGGGTGATGAGGATGGAGAAATGTGGTCAGAATGAGAGTGCTTCCATCCTGCCGCTGCCAATGAAAGCTTCGGCAGCGAGGAGCGACGGAGAGAGAGAGCTGGGAAAAAAGAGAGATGAGAGATTAAAAAAAGACGTTTTAATGCAGAGAGAGTAAGAAAAAAAATGTGTCTTTGATGATGAAGTGAAGAGTGAGGGAGGGGTTCGGTGACATAAGCTGCTGGAAAAGACCCCACCCCCCCTTTAGTCCTCTGAATGGACTCTCCCAATAAGGGAAAGTGATTGGAGCGTACCACCTCGTCGGTGGAGGTCGGGGGTGAGCGGTGACATAATGGTCGTAAAGTGCAGCTTAATGTCCCGTATCTATATAGAAGAGAGGCAGGGCAGCGGGGGGTGAGGGGGTGAGGAGGGGGGAGGGAGGGAAGGGTGTGTGTGTGTGTGTGTGAGCAAAATCATTCTGTTTTCTTACGGTGATTTATCCCACGGTGCGTTTACTGCCCTCACTATATCCACACACACACACAAACACCCTGTCATCTGTAGCCGCTGCAGCTGGTCTCAGGTCTGTTTGTTAGAGAAAACAATGAATGCCACAGTTTCTGCTACAGGCGCTCTTTCATCAACACCAAAATGGACCTGGAGGAAGAAAGAAAAGAAAGAAAGAAATCTTTAGTTGTTTTTTTGTTTTTTTTGTGTGTGGCTTTCGCATCAGTTGTCATCGATCTCAACACTGGTTTCACCACTCAAATGATCAGACCTGTATTTCTTTCTGTTTTTGAGGCATACTGTAAAGGTTCAAAGGTCACTTTATTTATACCCTCAGGTAAATTTTGTTTGCAGTGAATCACATTTATGACATTAATAGACAAACAGCACACTACATGCGTATAAAAAGTGACAACATTAATTTGCTCGGGGGGTAAGAGATGTAAAATGAATCAAATAAATCCAAATAAAACTCAATAAAGCCAAATAAAAACCAACCAAAACAAAAGCCATGTGGCGTTCAGGGTCACAAAGGCCACTGGGCAATTTGATACCTACAAATAAATAACTAAAAGAATATAAAATGACACAAATGACATGACAATATAAGAATAAATATGAAAAGCTTTCACTGATGCTCATAAAGTTGGAATCATTTTGTTTTCAGACACATTCCACTTTTATTCCTATTGATAAACATCAGTAATAATCACCTTTGACCAGGTGCAATGAATACATACTGAGTCCCAGTTACCAGTTTTGAGAAGATATACACTTTACCTAACAAGAATAAATCACATTTCACCAGAAGAGGTTACAAAAATATATTTAATTTCAACTTTGTGGGCAACTGTTGTAACAATGTAAATCCAGTCCATTCTCATGTATCATCATGTAATTATATAAATTCACCATTAATACAGTAAAAATAAAATAATACATTTCAGAGGAACAATCAGATTCAGATTAATCTCTGTGTCCCATAAATGATTTTTTCATTCTTAGTTATTGAAGCTGAATATTGTCAATCAGTATTTTTTTAATCATATTTGTGGGCGTGGCAGCCATGTGCAGACACTTAATGCAGAAAATTTAGTTTGCAAATTAAAAAGCAGCGACAGTGAGTTCTTAATTTCTTAGTTAACGTGTGTTTAACCGTATTGTTTCACACTGGAGCTTTGTCCATCACGTGTGTGTGTGTGTGTGTGTGTGTGTGTGTGTGTGTGTGTGTGTGTGTGTGTGTGTGTGTGTGTGTGTGTGTGTGTGTGTGTGTGTGGGCTCAGTAGGAGACACTAAGGGGACAGGAGCTCATACTGTGATGACACATGGCACTCCCACACTATTTCCACACACATAACCCATACACACACACACACACACACACAGTTCATGCATAATGTCACTGGTTGGAGCTGGTCCCAGTCTTTTTGCATGTTGGGAATTTGTGTTTGTACTCCTCCCAAAGAAGCCGCACAGTTATGGCATGTATTACAACACACACAACACACACACACACAGGTTATGTTCTGGCCAAGCCTGTGACATCATTATCAGTCAATTTCAGTTAATATTGTATAGCGCCTATGCCACAACACAACTAACATTACAGTAATATGTATAAAATGGAAATGCAGGTTGTGACCAGGCTCCACTTCCTGTGTTAAGTGGTGACAGCTCGTTGTATCTCTGGTATGAAGCACTGCAGTCCCTTTTATTGCAACCTGAGACGTAGTTTTTGGAGCTTTATCCATAAGACAAAGGGATAATTACTGCATATCGTCTTTTTCTTCTTCAGTCTGGACCACTGTGGTGTGTGAAACAAGAGTTTGACGGGTCAGAAACACAACTAACAACTCTTAAAGCTGATGAGCAGATCTTAGAAGAGAGTAGTTTAAAGGAATAGTTCACCAAAAAATGAAATTCAGTCATTAATGACTCACCCTCATGTTGATGAATACTCCGGAGTAGTTTTTTTATTCCTCAAAGTGCATCTGGAGACCCGGGAGGCCGGTTCGTAGTCCAACAAAAACTTTATATGAGAGTCAATAGCGCCAGACACAAAAACATCCATAAAACTACACAAAAACCATTTAATATTCCTCCACACTGCTCGTCCACTGCAATCCAAGTGTCCTGAAGGGAGATAGTCCAGAGTTTACCCGAGTGAGTGTACTGGGGCAAATTCAATACAGGACTACATGATGTTGTTTCCAGTAAACTCTGGACTATCTCCCTTCAGGACACTTGGATTGCAGTGGACGAGCAGTGTGGAGGAATATTAAATGGTTTTTGTGTAGTTTTATGAACGTTTTTGTGTCGGGCCCTATTGACTCTCATATAAAGTTTTCGTTGGACCACGAACGCCCCTCCCGGGTCTCCAGATGCACTTTGAGGAATAAAAAAGTATTCATCAGCATGAGGTTGGGTGAGTCAATAATGACTGGATTTCATTTTTTGGTGAACTATTCCTTTAAAGTGTAAAAAATTAGGACTGGGGTCTTGTAACTTGTAAATGGAGTGGAATGAATCGACTTTTTCAAGTTGAGGAAAAGTGAAAGCTGTATTTTATAAGAAGCCGAGTGTCATTAACCATAAACCTGAGTGACCAGAGTTGAGTTCATGGTGAAACAGCAGCAGTGGGATTTGATTTACAAGGACGACGACTCAAATAGAAAGAGCTGCTCATGTGGGATGTGTGTGTGTCTGTGTGTGTGTGTGTGTGAACATGTTGTAAAACACAACAATCTTAGTGTTTAACACACCAGCAGCAGCAGCAGCAGCAGCAGCAGCAGCAGCAGCAGCAGCAGCAGAAGAGGAGAAAGTAGGTCATCCATACTACCTGAGCTGCGCTGCATTCGTCACTGTCATAAGATCATAGGCTCTGTGTGTGTGTGTGTGTGTGCAGAGCAAGCACATACACATTTATTTGATGTGTGTGTCCGTTTTTTTGTATGCGGTAAAAAGGGTTCGGTCCCTGTGTGTGTGTGTGTGTGTGTGTGCATGAAAGGGAAGTTGTGCTGCTGCTGTGTGAACAGACTGTACTGTACCGTGCACCGGGCGCTGCTGGTAGAACAGAGTGTGAGAGGGTAGGTAAGGATAGTGTGTGTGTGTGTGTGTGTGTGTGTGAGTAGGTGTGTGTGTGGGTGTGTAAGGTAGGAGGGGAGGTGAGGGGAGAGGGGAGGAGAGGAGAGGGGGATGCGGGGGTTTGCAAAAGGGGGTTGAAAAACCAAATCGCTATAGGAGACCCAAGCATGCACTTCCCCATCCCCGGCCGTTGCTGCGGCAATGCCGAGATTCCATCAATGAGCCGGGGCTGCGTTGCCCTGGCAACACTTATGAATGAGAGCAGGTCGGTAACCGTGGAGACTCGGCAAAGAGAGGAGGAGAGAGGAATCGCCTGGTTGCCATGGCGATGCCACGGCGAACGGGGGGGGCGGCGGGCGAAGTGCAGCGAAGGTGGCGAGTGACCTCCGAGATCTTCATCATCGGGGGGAACGTCAATCATCATCATCATCATCATCATCAAACCGGTGTCACACACTTCAGCGTTTTGACGTCTCTCTGGTCGGTGCTGGCTGAGCTTTTGTTTTTATTTATTTACATTTGAAAGGTTGTGAATAAATAAGCAGAAATATTGGGAAAGTATTGAAGTAGGCGGTTTATCATTGACTTTATACTTTACTGTGTTTTATGCTTCATCACAAGTTACGTCTCACTACTGTCAACACAGGGAGAATCAAACCAAAGTGACAGCGTGCTGCTGACTGGGTCTTATCCATTAGTTTTTGTACTTTATTTGTTTTAAAGGAGCGACACAACCACCGTTTATTTACCCGTCTAAAGAATTCAGCATCAAACTTCTTAGTTTTTTTTTTTTTTCCTTTTCCATCACTTCTTTTATTTCTTGTAGGCTATAAGGTGACTGTGGCCACTTGCCAAGAGTTTCATGCATTGCCTTTCTGTTCCTTCAGTGTGGTTGTTAAAGAGGAACTCTGCTACTGTACATTTTTTACCTTACCTTAAAGGGATAGTTCAACATTTTGGCAAATTGGCCCATTGCCATAATCCCTATAGTCATAACAGTAGGTTCGTTACCTTTAATTGTCGGTGCAAGCTGTTTTTTAGAACGGCGGAGCAGAGCCGTGAGCTGCTCAGAGCTACGCTACGGAGGCTCATGGGATTTCTTGGTTTCCCTCATCAAACTCATCAAATACACAATCCAACAACTCCAAAACGCTCTGGTGGGCAAGTTGTGACCTGCACATTCACCACGATATGAGATAATAACACAACGTTACCAGACAGAGTTGTTTTAGAGGTAAATACAGAGACTGCTTGATGAAAAACTGCCCCCGACAGGAACGCGCATCAGTCGTTTTGCATGAATTTACCTCTAAAACAACTCTCTCGTAATATCCCTTATTATCTCATAGCGCTGTGAATGTGCAAAATAAAATACAGCTTTGCTTATTCATCCTCTCATGTAAAACTGAGTTATGAGCTAGCTGGTTAACATTCTATCTTCAGTAGATGCAACACAATACCAATATGTCTTAGAAACAACTTCAAAACTGTCATTTTTCCTTATTATGTTGATATTTTTTCATGTTTCAAATTGAAATACTTTAATTTAGCACCTCAAACTCCCTTTTAGATTGTGTGTAAATCAGTATCAGTCAGTGGAGGGACCTCATTCTTCAGCCGTATGCTTTTATGCAACATGCAACATGAGAAAGACAATTCACTGCCGTTACAGCAAAAACTGTGTGTGGCTCCATGTGTGTGTGCGCATGAGTGTTTTACAGGTTGATTGTGAGGTGTTTCCCAGCAGTGAGAGCCTCTGTCATCGCTGTCCAAACACCTTCTTCCTCTGCAGACATAACCCTCCCTCTCTTTGTCTCTGGAGTGTCTCAGTGTCTCTCTACCTGTTGGCCTCTCTCTCTCTTTGGGGAGTTTCTTTCTCCGACCCACTCTCTCTCTCTCTCTCTCTCTCTCTCTCTCTCTCTCTCTCTCTCTCACTGGTTGAATCTCACACTTAACACACGGGCTATCACTCCCCCGTCAGTCTGCTCACTCTTTTATCTCACTTTCTGGGAAAGGAAGAAGTGTGACGTCCCTTCAGAGACGGTCTTTATTTCATCAGGGACTCCCGTCTCTACTTCTTCTCCCATGGTGATTTCTATGTGTTTGAAGAAATCCCAAACACAAGAGATCACCTGGGAGCTAAAAGAAAACAATTACAGGTGAATGATATGTGCAATACTATAGCTGGGCTGTGTAGCCTGTATGCACAAATTGAAAACTCTGGTTGAACTGTTCTAGTGGCAAATAGTTTCACAGTGAGATACTGTAGCGTCCAGTTTACCAGTATAACTAGAAGGCTACCTACTGTATAACCCTCAGTATTATAAACACAACATTGACTGAAGCCTGAATGCCAAAGTCAGACTACTATGGAATGAAATAGAAAATAGAAACCCTCTGATGGAAGCTTTTCCTGAGTAAGCTAAAGGAATAAACTCTGATGCTGAATCGGGTTTGGTGAATTAACCTGCCATTGGAGCTAGTTGGTTAGCATGCTGTCTTAAGTAGGCTAGAAGAAATAAATTCATAGAAATAGAGGCAAAACAAGGGGTGGATGGTCCACCTCTGTATTCCACCCTTAATTCACTAAAGTTTGATGCTAAACTCACAATTAGGTCTCTATATTGTATGTAGGCCTAAGTGAATAACTGCTAATGTTAACGTTGGCTATGTAGCAGTAATGCTGTAACGACTTCCTTTAAGCACAAAAAAACAAGTTTTAGATAACAAAATGGCTAAGCTAAATATTTAGTTACAATAAATTATAATAATTGTGTAGATTTAGTTAATAAAAAAGAGCCAGTTCCAGCTAAATTCCAGCTAATCTGCTAACAAGCTAACCCTGCTGTATTGTAATCTAATATCAACTGTAATCTGTGATTTGAGCCTTTTTGTGTAGTTTCCAGTGATAATGAGTAATCTTTTTGGTTTACCAACCACCGTAAACTGTGTCTTTTTTTCTTTTCTTTTCTTTTTTGACGGATAGGCTAACGAACCTTCCATCTCCTCAAAATTGGGCCTTTTCATGATATAATTACAGACAGGAGATGATACTTTTGTGTTGTCATGCATTCACAGTGTCTTCATACTCTTGGGGCTTTAAAACAAAGTTCATGATAATGCAAATTACTAATGGGCCTATCCATTTAATTTGTAAGATAAAACAATGATAATCAGTCAACATCTTCATCAATCTGTTTCCTTTTGCACTGAGCATCCTTTCCTCTTCTCCTCTCCTTGTTTTCTTATTATTATTTTTTTCCACTTGTCCCTGTTTCCTCTCTACAGTCTTGTTGGTCCTCCAGTGTTTCATCCTCTTCTCTAACTGTCTATACCCCTCCCATACCATCCCACCCCTCCATCCATTCCCCAGCCATCAAGCGGCAGCACAGTCGCTGCTCCCTCTACTGGCCACCTTAACTCACTGTGGGCATGCAGGTTCATCCGTTGCCAGGGGTGACTGCATCCTGGAGGTTTCTGGTTGTCTGGCAGAAGCGGATGGTTGCCGTCTCGCACGGATGAATATTGAAGCTCTGCATTCGCCACCGCAAATGAGATGAAAATGTGCACGAAGGGAGGAGAAAAAAATAAGAAGAAATACAAAAAAAAGCAAAACAGGACAAAAATAAACAAGAGAGCAAAAGGAGAGAGAATGAATGACAGACGGAGAGACACGGGAAGGCAGAAGAAGTCAGGATATCAGGAAAACAAACCCTTTGCTCTTTTTGCGTCATCCATCTACTCATCCATGCATAAATCCAACTCTGTGAAACTGAGAAAAAAAAACAGTCTGACGCTATAATGGCCCCAGTAGAAATAGAAACAGGATAAAGCAAAGGAAAGGAAAGGCAGATAATAGGCTACAACATGTAAGAAATAGGAGAAATTAGAAACGTGAACAGCTCTAGTGCAGTACTGTGCTCTCATCGTGTCCTGTTGGGTCTTTTCTCTGGACCTCGGGGCTGTTTCCTGGTTTTTGCTGATGTCCGGTGTTTTCAGGTCTGCAGCTTGGCCTTTAGCTGTGGCAGTTAAAAAGCCATTGAGGGAATGAGGGGCTTGGCCGCCGCTACCGTGTCCGTTAATAAATGACCTCTTACTGGAATTAACAACCAACCTGGAAAGAGAGGACGATGATGATGATGGTGAGGAAGGAGGGATGGAGGGGGGGATGGAGAAGACAGTTTTGTTTGAAGGATTTAGCTCAGTTTCGATGCCATTCTTCCAAATTCTTCCAAGTCTCTTATTTCTTCCTCCTCCTCCTCCTCTTCTTTTTGGCTGCTACAGAGTTTTAAGTGGTCAAATGGCATTTCTTCCTGCTTTCTCAATTTTCATGGTTCAACTCCACAATTCATGTGGCTTTATCTGAGCCCTCCTCCTCTCTCTGTGGGGACAGATTTTCTAAGCCCCTTTTTTTTGGCAACAAAAGGCATTGGCACAGTGTGTGACAGCAGCGGGGGGGTTAGTAGTGGTGGTGGTGGTGGTGGTGGTGGTGGTGGTGGGGGTACTGTGCACCTCTATACTTATAACTGGAAAACGCATTTCAGGGCTTGAAAGGGATTTGCGCGAAAAGTTGGGAAGAGATATGATAAGTAATATTTGTATTTGAGATGATTGCACTTTTCTTCCAGGATAAAGTTTAAGTTTGCATTTGCACGGTGGGGAAATAAAATCCCTAAGACCAAAATGCAAATAACACAGGTGTGCAAAAAACGAAAAAAAATAAATAAATAAAAAGGATTACATTGAATTGCACTGATATCATTATATTACACACACTGAGATCTTCTTAGCGAACGGTTGGAGTGCAGCCTTTAGTAAATCAAGCTCTAAATGTGCACAGATGATCATAAAAGCACTTTGTCAGTGCTGCTCACATGCCGACAGTGTGAAAATTTTGCAGGATGCAGCTTGTATGTACAGCCCCCTGGTCTTCATCTCCCTCTTCTGTTTTTGTGTATTAAAGGGTTAGTTCAACATTTTGACAAATTGGCCCATTTCCATAATCCCTATAGTCATAGCAGTAGGTTTGTTACCTTTAATTGTCGGTGCAAGCTATTTTTAGAGCGGCGGAGCAGAGCCGTGAGTTGCTCAGAGCTACGCTACGGAGGCTCATGGGATTTCTTGGTTTCCCTCATCAAACTCATCAAATACACAATCCAACAACTCCACAACGCTCTGGTGGACAAGTTGTGACCTGCACATTCACCACGCTATGAGATAATAACACAACGTTACCAGACAGAGTTGTTTTAGAGGTAAATTCATGCAAAACTGCTGATGCGCGTTTCCGTTGGGGGCAGTTTTTCATCAAGCAGTCTCTGTATTTCCCTCTAAAACAACTCTGTCTGGTAACGTTCTGTTATTATCTAATAGCGTGGTGAATGTGCAGGTTACAACTTGTCCACCAGAGCGTTGTGGAGTTGTTGGATTGTGTATTTGATGAGTTTGATGAGGGAAACCAAGAAATCCCATGAGCCTCCGTAGCGTAGCTCTGAGCAGCTCACGGCTCTGCTCCGCCGTTCTAAAAATAGCTTGCACCGACAATTAAAGGTAACGAACCTACTGCTATGACTATAGGGATTATGGCAATGGGCCAGTTTGCCAAAATATTGAACTATCCCTATAACACATTGAATTGATCATCTGATTAGGCCTATTATGTAATGGAATAAAGTAACTTATAGTTAAAATAGTTGCAGAATATTGAATACTTATAATACACATCTTATATATTTTATCATCGCTGGTTGTTTGGATTTCTAAGGATCTCTGGCTTAAGGTCACAGTTTGTCTCCTCCCCCTCGTTTATCTCTCCCTCTCTCTCCCTCCTCCTCCTTCAGAGCTTCCCCTCTCTACGCCCCCACACTCCCCCCCTCCCTCTCCTGTTGGACAGACCCGTCCCTCCCGCCCCCGTACAATACTAAGCATGGAATTTTCCAACCTGTCTCCTTCGACTTTACACACACACTCACACACACATACACACTCTCTTCAGACACATGCAAAGCCGCCAGAACAGGAGGTGTTTGCCTCTGAAGCCAAGTCACGCCAGCGTACTGTGGTAGCCGTAGTGGTGAGAGCCAGTGTGACTGTTAGTGAATTAGTCACCGAGTCGTTCCTGTTGTAATTGTTCATTTTACACTCGGATACTGTGCGTGTTTAATGAAGTTAGGTTTCAATTGGGTGCAAAATGATGCCGTTATAAGGCACATTTAAATACACTGTTCATAAAGAGTTCACAGAGTGGTGCAACACCGTCTGCCTCTGTCACTTCCTGGTGAATTTCTTTTTTATTATACTTTTTTTCCAACTTTTTTTTAATTTTCCCTATTTGTGCTTGTTGTTGGTGTTAATATGAAAGTGAAATATACACAAGGTTACACACCTGCTCCTGTGTAAGTGTTCCTAAACACATCATTGTCAGTGGCTTATCTGTTCTGTATGACGGAGTATTAGGGCCACGTTGAGAAAAAACAACAACAAAAAAAAACACAGACTTTGAGAATAAAGTCGTCAATTTATGAGAATAAAGTCGTAAATGTGGGCCTAATACTCCATCGTAGTTCTGAGCATTCGACAATAAAAATAATAAAAGTGTATGATGAACATTTTAATACATTTTTCTCCCATCTATTGTTTTTCATTTATTTACTTATTTGTAGCACACCTTTGTTACTTACAAAATAATGAAGCATTGCATAAACCAAAGATGGATGTATTTTTGATATACTGTCTGCTTCACAATTAAAATAAAATTTGAAACAAGAGTGTATGATGAACACGTATTAGAAATGTTAATGTTTCATAAACTCTCCCTGTTCTGTCTCTGTTCTGCAGTATTTTGTCTTCAGTGGGGTCTCAGCTCGACCTGAGGACGCTACGAGCCGTCAGAGTGCTGCGACCACTCAAACTGGTGTCTGGGATTCCCAGTAAGTGCAAAGAATGATAATTAAACTGATGAGATTAATTTATTTGCACAATAATATAAACAAGCAAGTAAAAAAAAGCAGCAAATCTCACCTCAGTAAGCATTAAGAATAGATACAAAAGTAAAAGTCCACAGCGGTAAACAGGCAAGCAAACATAGAAACATATAATCAAAAAGCAAGAATAACTCAAAAGTCACATATATCTAGATATAATAAAGACTCTTCCTTTGAGCTTTAATTGCAAACTGCATCACATTTTACAAAATTTTCAATTTTCAAAGTCAAACATGGAATTCAAACCAGCTGCCAACCAATAAGGAACTAGTTACTGCACTGCTCTGAGTGTCTTGTTGTGCGCCGTGTCCTCCAGGCCTGCAGGTGGTGCTCAAGTCCATCATGAAGGCCATGATCCCCCTGCTGCAGATCGGCCTGCTCTTGTTCGTGGCCATCCTCATGTTCGCCATCATCGGCCTGGAGTTCTACATGGGCAAGTTCCACACAACCTGCTTCGACGTGAACACAGGTGAGGAGGAGGAGGAGAAAATGGCCGATGTAAAGCCTTTATTTTTTATTTTATTTCATTGAAAACAAATGAATGTACCTTGAAGTAGAGAGTGGTCTCTGGCGCAACTTCACCAACCCAAAAGGTGCATGGAGAGTGGAAACACAGTGGAAAATGTTCAAAGGAGCTCCAGCAACACTCTTGTGATATGAAAAAACAACTTTATTTGGTTGTTTTTTCATATCACAAGTGCTGCTGGAGCTCCTTTGAACAAATGAATGTACAAACCAACTCGGCGGCAAATAGTGGCCTACACTTGTGCAAAAAATTCAACAAGAGCAGACACCATACTGAAGAGATGAAACCTTGATTCTAAAATAAATACATATATAAAACATAAGATTTAAGGGCATGAAATAACATAAACAAGCATCAAATAAGCAGACAAAAAAAGAAAGTAGCCTACATACACTTAAAGTAAACTAAATTAAAAGGTTGACTTGATAACTGTTACGCTTCATTAGTCAGATCATTTTTGAACACTTTTGAATAGAGGTCTTTGGCAAGTTTGGATTCTATAGGCTACATTTTAGGAACTTAACCTTCGTCTTGTGTTAAGCTTTCTGCTACCATCTCTTTTGTTAGGGTCAGTTTTGACCCGGGTCTTAAATCAGCTGTAAAACACACTAAAAACAATTATTTATCATTCCATTTGTTTCTCATCTTTATTTACATTGTTAAGCTTCCTTATCCATGAAAAGGTTGGTTTTGCACGAATGATGCATGATTTCAGTTTTAACTCTTATTATTGTTCTTATCGTTATAACCGGGTCACACCACAAATGTCATAATTTTAACCAGAGCATTTTAGTATTTTGTGATATTTTTTTTGTTTGTTTGTTTAAATAGAGCTGACAAAGTCAAAAAGCCTTGATACAGTAAACAAATTTATGTTGTAATTTTATGTAGCCTATTTAAAACTTGAAAACGGGTCACTGGTGACGGAAGGTTAATATAAAATTGAAATTCATGAGAGTTAGACTAGAGCTCATATTCCTTGATGTTTATCCCAGCCAGGTTTACTTGATGCTGGAAGTCCAAAGATGGAAAATGTAAATAACACTGATGGAGGTGTAAATAATAAAATGCCATTTAGCTCTTTTAGTTTATTCAAGGGCCGATGTTGCAGACCAAGAAGGTTTGACCAAAATGTGACGGTCCGGCCTGTAGATTTCCAGTTGTGCTCCACTGCATCACAGCAAAATAACTCTGCTTGTGTGACATTGTGGTAATTGTGAATCTCTGCCTCTGTTACAGGAGACGTAGTGGATGAACTGCCATGCGGGACAGAGTTGCCGTCCCGGTTGTGTCCTAACGGCACCGTGTGTAAAGGCGGCTGGCTGGGACCCAACTACGGCATCACCCAGTTCGACAACATCCTGTTCGCCGTGCTCACCGTCTTCCAGTGCATCACCATGGAGGGATGGACAGACATGCTCTACTACGTGAGTCCAAAACCTGCAGCTCGCCTTGATGCTCACATACTGTAGGATTGGTCAATAATGCTAAATAGATTTAGATGCATTCACATATTCAACCTCAACAGGTAAAGTAAAGACAAGAAGTTTAAGCTAATAAAGTAGCCAAATAATTTTACAGTGAAGACCCACAGTCTTATAAAACCTCTAGTTTTATTTATTCTGCTTGCTACACAGCACTTCTTTATTCCTGTTAAAATGCTGACTCGTTAGTCAGGCTACATCCACACTAATGTGTTTTTATTTTTTAAATTGTGCTCTAAAGCAAAAACAATCTGTAACAATCGACTGTAGCTTCATATCAGAAACAATCCTTATCCAAGCTATCAAAGTGAAACATCAAATGAGCATTCACTGACACAGTCCACACAGTTTTCTTTGCAGTTTCAGTGGATTAGTTGTTAAAATTTCTTCAAATGAGCGACAGCACAGGCAGTTGTAACGCTAAAATACAGGATTTCACTACAAAACAGTTGCTTTTTTATCCATGTTGTTGTTTTTTAACAAGTTGAGGCTGATAAGACCCAAACAGGAAGAGACTGTAGGTCATTTAGATTCTGTTTTATATGCGTAAAAACTCACAAACAGCGTAAAAACGTAGCTAAAGAGATGCATCTTAAACCTAAAATCTGGTGTTGAAGTAGATCCTTAGGAAATTAACTTGCATCCCATCAAACTTCATCTCACTTTGCACCGTTTAAAAAACAAAAAGTCCACAAAAATTAAAGGAGGTTTAATTGTTTTACTGGACGACCCTGTAGCCTACAGTTAGCTGTAACCTTCTTAATGCCAGGAGCTCATTGACATGAATGTGTTTTGATGTAGTGTTGTTATTGGTCTGAGATCAACCATATACACAGTATTTTTTATTTTTATCAAGGTTCAGTCTTATTAAACAATGTTTTTAGTTTGTTTTTTCACACACATTCTGACTTGTTGGGTGGAGGCCTGTGATTGGCTGGAGTTTCATTCAGCTTGAACGAGGCACAAAGTATTTTTAGTTTGAGATTTGATTCAAAACACCATTTATTTGTCCAAAAGCCATTTTCCATCCCTCTCTCTCTCTCTTTATCATCTTCCATTTGACTTCCTTTATCCGTCCTCTCATTTGTCTTTTTTCCTGCCTTCGGAGGAGTCGTTCTCCTTCTCTCTCTCTCTGTGTCTTTCCGCCTCCTTCTCTTCCACTCTCTATTCTGGTCCGTCTCGCTCTATATTTAACATCTTTTCTGATGGATGGAGGCTGACTTCCACACACTCTCACAAGGCAGTCAGGAGGAAACCAATGAAAGTTTAATAGAGAACTAGTGGGCTGCTCGCACTGTACCCTGCAGTATAAAACCCAACACATGCACGCAGCATGCACTCCAGCAGCAGCAGCAGCAGCAGCAGCAGCAGATAATAATCAGCTGATAGATCCATTAGAGCGTTACACGGGTCACAGAAACACAATATCCTGCAGTAACCTGATTTCTCTGATTGTCGGCTGGATTTGTTTAGTGAAAGAAGGAGGTGACAGAGTGTCAGACGGTTTTTCGCTGCTCGCCACACACCTCGCTGCAATCGATGCGTGTGAAAGCACAAGTAACTGTAACATAACCTCATGTGTGTGTGTGTTTGTGGGAATGTGTGAGTGTGTGTGTGTGTGTGTGTGTGTGTGTCTCCATGTTCCTGTTTCTGCAACGTCTCTGCATCCAGGTCAGGCTTTAAGTTAGAAAATGGGTCAGTTCTGAGCCAGCATTACACATGCCTCAGCTCTCCTTGGGTCCTGTGCAGCACGGGAAAAAAGTTGCTAACGTCTAGATGGTCCATCTCTGTGACTTTGGTTAGTTTGAAGTGTCATGACCCCAGTTCACCTGGTCGCAACAGAAGTGGAGCGGCACCACAGCTGAAACAAATGACTTTATCTCAAACATGTGAAACTAAACTATTTGATTGCCTTTTCCTTTCATAATATTAAAGACAAAATAAAACAAAAAGACAAACCAAAAATGAAAATACTAACAAGTCCACGATGGAGCAGGAACAACAACATGAGCTCATTTAATCCTACGATCCTACTTCGTCTTCTAAAGAATATGTTATTGAACCAAATTAATATTTGCATTAGATCTGGGAATCAGTAAATCTGTAGTGTGTATTAGTGAGGTATGTGAGTGCTAAACTAAACTATACATAAACTAACAGAACTACAGTAAACCTAAACTAAACCAAACTAACTCAACATAAACTTAAAGCAGAAGTGAGTGATCCGGTCGTTTTCGCTAATGCTGCGTTCCAGGCAGGCTTTTGAAATCGTAAATTACAGCTTCAAGTCACATCTTACGACTTTGTAGCGTTCCAGGCAACCCACTCGTGTTTTTCCGACCTGTTTTACCGGTGAAAGTCACTATAACGGCCACTCGTAACTTCCGACCGGTGAACTCGCACCAGATCGAACTGGTACCACTTCACGGTCGGAAAAATACGAGTTTCCTTGAACGCACCATAACAGTCCTCGTCGCTACGTCACCACATTCATGGCGTTCCTTGGCTGCACACACAGCCCTGCATGCCGTTCTCTCTCCTCATTGGATAAAAACTGTAGGATACGATAAATGTTTTCTCTTCAGCTCAGAGCAGAGCAGAGGGACTGAGAGACCCGTGTTTCAGTCCAAACACTCTATGTAAGTGATTGCTGTCGGAAGATATAACTATTTAAGACTTATATTAACACAAATATATCACTCACTTCTGCTTTAACTAAACTAAACTAAACTAAACATGAACTAAACTAAACTGAACTAAAAGTAACTAAACATAATCTAAACTGAACTAAAAGTAACTAAGCATAAACTTAACGAGAAAACGAGAGGATTCCTCTCAAGGGGTTTATCCTATTAAATAAATTTCTGAATGAATGAATGAATGAACTAAAAGTAACTAAACATAACCTAAACTTAACTAAACTAAAATGAACTAAACCTAACTAAACATAACCTAAACTGAACTAAACCTAACTAAGCATAAACTTAACTTAACTAAACATAACCTAAACTACACCAAACTAAACATAAACGAAACTTTTCTAAACTAAACTATTAAATTAAAACATAACATGAACAATTGATTCTTCGTCTAAACAGCAGCAAAAAAGAAAACATTAGAAAACTTGATGAAATAAAAATGTTCCAGAAGCCTGTTTTTTGTTTTTTTTTGTTAGTTTTTGGACAATGTGTTTCGGTCAAACTTTTTTGACCACTAGAAAACCTTCCAGCCGACCTTTAACTTAAAGTTCACAGTGTCAGACGTTACAGTGATGATGTGGCTGAAACAACAAAGGGCTGAAAAAGTGTCTGTGAGAGATAAAACATTGGAATAAGAGAGTCAGAAAGAAAGTTGTATGAAAAGTGCGAAATAAAGTTGGTAATTAATTACTATATAATGTGTGTGTGTGTGTCCCTGCAGAGCAACGATGTGGAGGGCAGCGCCTGGAACTGGATGTACTACATCCCCCTCATCATCATCGGCTCCTTCTTCATGCTCAACCTGGTGCTGGGTGTACTCTCAGGGTACGGCCGGCGCTCTGATTAACTTACTGTATACCTGTGTGCTTTGTACAATCTATATATTTTTTAAGTTTTTTTATATATAACAAGCCAAGAAAGAATTTTTTTTTAAAAAATGACTCATCTTGTCTCCAACAGTGAATTTGCCAAAGAGAGAGAGCGAGTGGAGAACAGGAGCGAGTTCCTGAAGCTGAGGCGACAGCAGCAGATTGAGAGGGAGCTCAACGGATACCTGGAGTGGATCTGCAAAGCAGGTCAGTGCGCACACACATTGACACACACACACACACACACACTGTCTAACACACAAATACAGACCAAACCATCCAAATCCTAACATGTCATTTTCTGTCTTTACTTGGTACAGAGGAGGTGATTCTGGCCGAGGACGACGGCACAGTACACTTTGATGGTAACTCAACTGATTCTACACTAATAGGCTACTATGTAGATCTGTGACCAGGGAGAGAAACTGAGAATAACATGTTAACTGTGAATTATACATAAAATACAGTATATATATTCACTTGAGTAGTGTACTTTAGGATATTTTTCCAGTGCTTCAGCAATATTTTCTGGAAAAAAATGACTTCTGTTAGATGAGGCTTCTTCACCAAACACCAACACGACCTCATCTGAAGTCTTTGTTTGAACTTTTAGAAATAAATAATTCAATTCAAGACTTTTAGAAAAACTTTAAAACTGTTTACATGAGCAGATTTCATCAATGCTAGAAAAAAATGTAATCACTTATGGCTCGTTTTGCTGATTAAATGTCCTATTCTATCAACTTTATCAGCTTTACTATACAAAATGATGATAATATTTTTCTACTTTTGATTACTGAAATATTTCTAAATCAAGTACTCAAGTAAAAAAATCCCTTTTATTGGAGTCAAGTCTGTGTCCACACCTGGAAATATAACATGTGAGGACACAGAGAATGAGTTTGAACATCTTCTGACTTATTTCCTCCTTTTTATGAGAATAAATCAAGAATAAAGAAGAATACCACATACCAATAGACGACCAATGAATAAAGCAGTATTGTTCAGATAAATGTGTAAATAAATGTGGTGACAGACTCTGTGGGATGATGCAGCAGTGATTTGTGTTTTAGAGACGGACAGACGCAGATGAAACAATTCTCACCTTTTTTTTCTTTTTTCTTATTGTTGCCATGCAGGATCGAGGCGACGGCCGACCATCAAAACCAAAAACAACAAGACCGAGCTGCTGAACCCTGAGGAGGGAGAGGACAACATGGGAGACGCTGTCGGTAAGAAAAACACAAGAAACACAAAACCGAGCTGGTTACTTATATTTAAAGGGATAGTTCAACATTTTGGCAAATTGGCCCATTACCATAATCGCTATAGTCATAGCAGTAGGTTCCTTACCTTTAATTGTCAGTGTAAGCTATTTTTAGAACGGCGGAGCGAAGCAGCAGGCTGCTCAGAGCTACGCTACGGAGGCTAATGGGATTTCTTGGTTTCCCTCATCAAATTCATCAAATACACAATCCAACAACTCCAAAACGCTCTGGTGGACAAGTTATGAGCTGCACATTCACCACGCTATGAGATAATAACGGAACGTTACGAGACAGAGCCATTTAAGAGGTAAATTCATGCAAAACCGCTGATGCGCGTTGCGTTCAGGGACAGTTTTTCAGCAAGCAGACTCTGTATTTACCCTGTATTTACCTCGAAAGCGGCTCTGTTTCGTAACGTTCCATTATTATCTCATAGCGTGGTGATTGTGTAGATCACAACTTGTCCACGAAAGCGTTTTGGAGTTTTGGGATTTTGTATTTGATGAGTTTGATGAGGGAAACCAAGAAATTCCTTTAGCCTCCATAGCGTAGCTCTGAGCAGCTCACGGCTCTGCTCTGCCGTTCTAAAAACAGCTTACACCGACAATTAAAGGTAACGAACCTACTGCTATGACTATAGCGATTATGGCAATGAGCCAATTTGCCAAAATGTTGAACTATTCCTTTAAATATTTCGGTTTAGTTTATTAGCCGTTGTCCAAGGCTAACCAGACCTTCCTCCATCTCTCTCCCTCCTCCTCCTCCTCCTCCTCCTCAGGTTTTGCCCGCTCCAGTATAAAGAACGGCAAGGACGCCAACTACAGTAAGAAGGAGCGACGGATGCGATTCTTCATCCGCAAGATAGTGAAGACGCAGGCTTTCTATTGGACGGTGCTCTGCCTGGTCGGCCTCAACACCATGTGTGTGGCTGCGGTGCACTACAACCAGCCGGAGCTCCTCTCGGACTTCCTCTGTGAGTCCACACACACACACACACACACACACACACAAACACACTTAAATACACACATACACATCATAATAAACATACTTCTTAACCACAGGCTCCAGTTTTGGCTCCTGGTCGTTTTTAGTTGTTTTTATTCTAAACTGAAAACAATATAAAATTCAGTTTGTTTCTAGGATCTATTGATGAATATGACCATTTAGACATCATATTGATATTACTCAATACTTTATTCTCTTATCTAATCTCTAATATCGATTTTAAATTTGGTTCACACTGGGACCCGGATCAACTTTGGGCTCCTTTTTGTTGTTGTTTTAGTTGTTTTTAATCTAATCTGAAAATTAAATATATTATTGATATCACTCAATACTTTATTCTCTTATTAATATCGATTTTATTTTTTTGGTTCACAGTAGATCACATTCTAATGCTAATTAGGCTAATGGCATAGATTACCATTAACTTTTCAAGAGCATGGACGGAGCTGTACTTATTTAATATGTGCAAAATGTAACTTAGATAAATAATAAATAAAACAGCTCTCAACAAAATGTCTCATCAAATATTTGCTCCATAGTTTTAAAGGAGCTATTTGTGAGTTTTTGCTTTTGCTAACGTTAGCATTAACAGCTGCTAACATTGAAGTGCTTTGTTGTGAATTGGCACATTAGAAATAAATTGCTCACTTACAGGTTTAATATGTTTCCAGCAGTAGAAACCAACACCTTTCTTAAATCTGAATGTCTTTTTTTTCTCTACATAAGTCAGCATGCTAATAAGCTAACAACCCACTGTAGCCTTCAGTCAACCCTGACGACACAGCGTTTATTTCAAACATTTTGGGGTTTTAAGAGCAGTCATACCTGCAGCATCCCAAATTTAACACTGACTGACACCACCAACATCTGAGTGTCCACACACACAAACACACACTCACACACACACACACACCTCTCCATGAAGCTGAATCATCTTTTTTGCACTTCAGCCTCCTCCTACACGTGCAAACAACACATTTAGAGTCTGAACTCCTTTAAATAGCAGAAACACGTCCAGTCCGTCACCAGCCTGAGTTTCTTCTGCATCTAATATCTTCTCTTATTATAAATGTGGAGGCAGAGAAACACACTGACTAGGTACTGGAGCAGACTCAGATATCAGACTCACTGTGTTTGTGTTGTTGTCGTTTTTTTACTGTCGTCCTTGATTGCAAAGAAAACCCAGAGAGTGGAGTCGTTTTACAAAATAAGCACAGAAAGGTCTTTATTCAAGATTTGGATGCTTGCGCACACACACACACACACGCACACACACACACACACACACACACACACACACACACACACACACACACACACACACACACACACACACACACACACACACACACACACACACACACACACAGTGGAGTCAGCTTGTTTGTCCCTGGCCTGTGTCCAGTGTCATTAGCATATGAAGCTGTAGCTCCTGATGGAGTTCATTCATCACCAGACTGTCATACACCGCTGGGTCCGCACCACTGTCAGCTCCACTCATCTGACTCCCTCTCCTTCTTTCTCTCTTTTTTCCCCCTCCCTCTCTTTTGTTTTTTCCTCACTCACTCTCTCCCTCTCTTTTTTTTTATCTTTTCTTCTTCTCCTCTGCTCCGTTCTCTATTTTTCCCCTATTTGCTCCTATACGTCTTTATTCCCGCTGTCTCCACCTCTTTCCTTCAATCTTGCCTTTCTTTTCCTCCCTCCCTCCATTCCTTCCCTCCTTTCCTTTCCTTTCCTTTCCTTTCCTTTCCTTTCCTTTCCTTTCCTTCCTTCCTCTCTGTGTCCTTCCTCCCTCCCTCCAGTCTATGCAGAGTTTATCTTCCTCGGTTTGTTCATGTCTGAGATGTGTATCAAGATGTATGGTCTGGGCATCCAGCCCTACCTCCACTCCTCATTCAACTGCTTCGACTGTGTGGTGAGTGCACACGCACACGCACACGCACACGCACACGCACACTGACTAACTAATCAAAATACAACAGACCAAATTCATAACTCTCAGTTTTTCACATCATATTATACAAGGTCACATGAGTACACATCTGTCTGCAGCTGTAAAGTGTTGATTTTTGCCAGTTTGGTGTTTGATTAAAGTTGATGATTATTCATGAGAAACAGAAAAAAAACAAAAAAAAAACAATAGCTGCTACTGAAGAAGATGTGGAGTTCATCAGCTTTTAGTCCAACTCAACTATTCATCAAATGTTTTCATCACTTTTCTTCTTTTTCTTTGTTCTCACAGATGTTTAATCAGTTAAAATACAAAAGAATGATGTTTAAAGTCCCCCTAAAGATTAAGGGGATTAAAATTGATTTCCCACAGAAAAAGTTGTTTAAAAAAAACTCTCAAAGAGGCTAAAAACACATCTACTATTTCTCACTCATTGAAAAATCCAGGTTTTATGAATATTCATGAGTATGCAAATGCGTCATGACTTGCGGCTAGGGATTATGACGTATTAATCCTGACTGGGTGCTGAAAATTTGAATCCAATTTTTTCGGACTCTGGCTTTGAAACAACATTTTCAAATCTAAAATGCCCAGTTATGGCTGCATTAGCGACTGTGCTGCTGAAATGCCTTGTAGGAGAACCCAAACACTACATCGACATGTTAATCATTTCAAAAAGTAAATTTTTGGTTTAGGGGGACTTCAAGTTTTTAGCATTTGAATTGTTCATCATATAAAAACTGTACATTTAATACAATTCAGAGAATAACTGAATTGAATGTGTTATAATAGTAAAATATTATTGTTGTTAAGAACTGGATATACTGATATGGGTGTGTGTGTGCAGGTCATTGTGGGCAGTATCTTCGAGGTGGTGTGGGCCACCATCAAACCAGGCACGTCCTTTGGGATCAGCGTGTTACGAGCTCTGCGACTGCTCCGCATCTTCAAAGTCACCAAGTAAAGTTTCACTCTCTCACACACACACACACACACACACACACACACACACACACACCTATACACTACATCCCCAGCAGCTGCTCATTCATACACTGATGGTGAGACAATCATAACCACAAACTCAGGCAGTCAATTTTTTTTTCTTTTCTTTGGTGTTTTATTTTGAAAATCTCCTCGGTGCTGTGACATCAGAGGGTCAGCACTCGGCGACACTCGTCTGACGCTCTCTTCAGGAGAGATTTTAATTGGATTCGGCTCACGCACATCGATCTGTTTGTGTGAGACTCTCGGCCCGAGCTTCCTGCTGCTGATGGAGAGTTCAGTTCGCTGAAGGAAAAACAAAGAAAAGTGAAGAAAGTTTCTGAAGAAGAAAAAAAAATGAACAACAAGAAGGAAAAGTTGAAATGATGAGGTCACTTCCTCCTCTTCCTCCCTTTCTCCTCCATTAACCTCCGTCCTCCCTCCCTCCTCCAGGTACTGGGCTCCTCTCAGGAACCTGGTGGTGTCGCTGCTGAACTCCATGAAGTCCATCGTCAGTTTGCTCTTCCTCCTCTTCCTCTTCATCGTGGTCTTTGCCTTGTTGGGGATGCAGCTGTTTGGAGGACAGTAAGTATCAACACACACACATAAACACAGGACAAAGGCTTCTTACAGTATCTTTCTATGTGTGTGTGTGTGTGTGTGTGTATGACTGTAATAATGTTTCACTCCTCCTCCTCCTCCTCTCAGGTTCAACTTCGAAGGCGGGACTCCGCCCACAAACTTTGACACGTTTGCTGCAGCCATCATGACAGTGTTTCAGGTCAGAGAGAAATATTCACACATGTTGTTTTATTTTAATTTGGCCACAATGATAAACATCAGGTATTATTATTGATATCGGGGACATTGTTATTGACTGATTTTGATTAAAAAATGATCAGAAATTAATACTTCTAGTCGCCAACCACCTTAAAGCTGTGGTAGCTCCACCAGTCCCCATTGACTCCCATGTTAAAATGTTCAACTGTACAACAGAAAAATTAACATGGTCTGTACGGTCAATATATTTTGTCCTCCTCCTTTTTTTTATTTTATTTTTTTATTTATACAGTAACTCACTAAACTTTATTTTTAAGAAGTCATGAGTTTTACATTATATATGAAAAAAAGGAGAAGAAAAGTACATTAAAAAAAAGCACAGATGGAAAAAGTAGAATACGCAGGGGGGATCTTAATGACAACGTGTACATTTTAAGATTCCTCATCGCATTCCCCTGGTTCTGCACCATCTTCCTTACAAACATATAAATTCAAAATAAATGCATACAAAAAAAAAAAGATAAATATAATAATAACAATCTTAGTAATAAATCACAAATCAATTATCCATGAGTGCTCCACCCCTTCGCCCATCTTTACATTAGCCAAGAGTTCAGTAAACTCAGATCTGGAATCCCAAACTCCACGTAGCTCACACTCGTCTGTGTTTAAAGTCTTGTTCAGTGTGTCGGTACGTAACCAAAACAAAACAATGTGCCGCCCGTGTGGAGCTGAGATAAAACCCACGAGTGCAGTTTCCTAGAAGCTGAACTGTCGTCCGTGCTGCTGCTGCTGCTGCTGCTCCAACATCATCATCACCTTGATTTCAGAACAAAAGTCTATTTTTATTATGTGTCAGTTTCTTTCACTGTTTTTATGTGAATAAAACCTGAGTTTATTCAACGAAATCACATTTTTCACTCGAGACGAAAGATTTGCAAATTCAACACGAGCCTTTTCCAAATAGCACACACACACACACACACACACACACACACACACACACACACACACACACACACACACACACACACTCGGCTGAAGCTTTGTGATTTTCAGTGAAGGCCATTGTTGTGGTGTCATCAGTTTGTCAGACGACTTGTTCAGCTCTGACTCCAGCCTCCATGTTTCCGTGTCCTCTGCCTTTGTTGGGAGCCGTTTGTGTGACTGTGGTAAACACACACATACACAAAAAAATACACACATTTTATTTTGAAATGAACCCAAGGACCTGTGTGTTATTAAAGCATCTTATGACTGTCGACAGTAGCAACAACTAGACTCTCTAAATCAGTGGTTCTCAACGTGGGGTCCGGGGACCCCCAGAGGTCCTTGAGAGATTTGAAGGGGGTCCCCGATTTTTTCTTGAAATTTTACCACTTTTTTCTAGAAGTTTTTTTTTTTTTTTTTACCACTTTTTCTAAAAAAAAAATTTTAAACTTTTTTTTGAGAAATTTTACCACTTTTTTCTAGAAAATGTTTCCTTTTTTTATTTTTATTTTTAACATTTTTTACGAGAAATTTTACCTATTTTTTTCAAAAAAAATTCACGCCATTTGCCCTAATTTAAATGTATAAAAAAGTAATGTTCTTCAGTCTCAGAACAAATATTATTAAATATATATTTCGGGTGTTTACTTCTAAATTTGGTCCAATGGTCCGTGGTCTAATTTGTGTCAATTTAGGGGTCCTTGATGTACAAAAGGTTGAGAACCACTGCTCTAAATGAAACCACGTCTGAACTTTAAGGTGTTAGATCGGTCACAGGCAGCTCAGAAAATACTTAAACAAGAGAAGACATGTTGATTTTTGTTAGTTTTAGTAAATCCTGCCTCCTGTTACTCAATTTTCCTCATCATCTCTCTCTCTTTGCAGATCCTGACCGGAGAGGACTGGAACGTGGTGATGTACGACGGCATCAAGTCCCAAGGAGGAGTGAACGACAAAGGGATGGTGTTCTCCATCTTCTTCATCGTGCTCACGCTCTTCGGCAACTGTATCCTGATTCAGCAAGCAGCTTGTTATAGAGAAATAAACCCCGACGCTGCTCGCTCTACATCATCCTGCACGGCTACGCACCAGTGACATATATATAATATGAGACAACATTTTTGGTTAAAGTGCGATCTAACGAGCCTCAATCTGCAGCCATAGCAACAGCTGTTGATGAAAACTTTTATTTATAATTCACATTAAACCGGACGTTGCCATTGGACTTCTTTGATGTTAAAAGTAGACTAATGTCTGTGTTTTTCTCATGCTGTGACAAAATTGTGGACACATTTTATAATTAGAAGTCAACGAAATTGGCCGACCATACGCCGCTTTACGAGAGGCGATCCACTGCTGTTGCCTGAATGATAATAATAATAATAAACAATTATAATAATACATTTTATTGATAATCCACTTTACTTTTAAAAGTAAATGTCAAAGTCCTACAGAAAAAAGAGGCATAAAAAAGGGGATAAAAGCACAGATGGTAACACATGTTTAACATAATTAACCATAGTAAAAAGCTGGGTCTTTGAGACCTCGTTTAAAATATGATTTTATTATTATTTAATTATTTAAAGGGATAGTTCAACATTTTGGCAAATTGGCCCATTGCCATAATCCCTATAGTCATAGCAGTAGGTTTGTTATCTTTAATTGTCGGTGCAAGCTATTTTTAGAACGGCAGAGCAGAGCCGCGAGCTGCTCAGAGCTACGCTACGGAGGCTAATGGGATTTCTTGGTTTCCTTCATCAAACTCATCAAATACACAATCCAACAACTCCAAAAAGTTGTGACCTGCACATTCACCACGCTATGAGATAATAACACAACGTTACCAGACAGAGTTGTTTTAGAGGTAAATGCAGAGACTGCTTGATGAAAAACTGTCCCTGAAGGCAACGCGCATCAGCAGTTTTGCATGAATTTACCTCTAAAACAACTCCTGTCATGAATGAAGGGTTTCTCTCTATCTCTCCTCTTTTTTATTTTTCTGGAGCAGTAGCCGATCAGTGCAGCGTCCTGTAGTGACAGCCTGTTATACAGATAGACACAGCGTCTAACAGAGCCGTGCATTAAGTCCTGTTGTCGTCCTCCTCGGTCAGATTCCTGTCTGTCCTCTCTCTCCTCCGTCCACGTCTCCTTGACTTCTGCCCCCACAGACACTCTGCTTAACGTCTTCTTGGCCATCGCTGTCGACAATCTGGCCAACGCCCAGGAACTCACCAAGGTACCAGAGATAAAACGCACACACACACACACACCTTATTATAAAACAAGCACTGATCTTCTGTTTTTGCCTGGATGCTGTTGAATCTGTAAAACGTTGATCAGAGCAAACAGTCAGAGGACGATCGTGTCTTCACATCGTATTTGATTCAAGATGTATAAACGATTCTCTTCCTTCTCTTCTCTGCTCCGATAGGATGAGGAGGAACAAGAATCAGCAGCCAATCAGAAGACAGCGATGCAGAAGGCTAAGGAGGTGGCGGAGGTCAGCCCGCTGTCGGCAGCCAACCTGTCTATTGCTGCGTGAGTACACACACACACACACACACACACACACACACACACACACACACACACACACACACACACACACACACACACTTAGACTTCCTATTCATTCATTTTACTAACCAGTTACTTCCACTTATAACTGTTAAAATGAATCTTATTGTAACTTAATGATAAATAATAATGTGTTTTACACTGTATGAATGAAAGAGCCTTAAATGGATAGTTCAACATTTTGGCAAATTGGTCCATTGCCGTAATCCCTATAGTCATAGAAGTAGGTTCGTTACCTTTAATTGTCGGTGCAAGCTATTTTTAGAACGGCGGAGCAGAGCCGCGAGCTGCTCAGTGCTACGCTACAGAGGCTAATGGGATTTCTTGGTTTCCCTCATCAAACTCATCAAATACACAATCCAACAACTCCACAACGCTCTGGTGGACAAGTTGTGACCTGCACATTCACCACACTATGAGATAATAACACAACGTTACCAGACAGAGTTGTTTTAGGGCGCACTCACACTAGGCAATCGTACCGTGCCCAAGCACGTTTGCCCCCTAAAGTCCGGATTCTATTGCTGGTGTGAGTGCAAGTGTTCCGTGCCTGAGCACAGTACACTTCCCTGGCCCGGCACGGTTGGGAGAGGTGTGCTTGGGCACAGTACGATTGGCCAGGAATGTGCACACGTAATGCGCTGCGGGCTCGTTCTCCACCACGTGTCTGCAACCGCATGTAAACAACAGCCACTTAACGATTACGTCGCGCCGTAAACATCGCTAGTTAATGCCGCTTTGATTAAACTTCAAGATAACCATGACAACCGGTCATAGCGCCGTTCTTTCTGAAGTCAGAGCGCATCCGCCGTGTTGGTATATGAACGTGATGACGTGTGTGTCGGAGGCAACCGTGCTTGAGCACGCTTGGGTTCGAGGTAGTGTGAGTGCGGGCCAGCGGGGGACAGGGCAGGGGGGGCATTCGGGCTTCAGCACGGTACGGATCAACTGGCCCTAGTGTGAGTGCGCCCTTAGAGGTAAATGCAGAGACTGCTTGCTGAAAAACTGCCCCCAACGGGAACACGCATCAGCGGTTTTGCATGAATTTACCTCTAAAACAACTCTGTCTGGTAACGTTCTGTTATTATCTCATAACGTGGTGAATGTGCAGGTCACAACTTGTCCACCAGAGCGTTTTGGAGTTGTTGGATTGTGTATTTGATGAGTTTGATGAGGGAAACCAAGAAATCCCATTAGGCTCCATAGCGTAGCGCTGAGCAGCTCACGGCTCTGCTCCGCCGTTCTAAAAACAGCTTGCACCGACAATTAAAGGTAACGAACCTACTGCTATGACTATAGGGATTATGGCAATGGGCCAATTTGCCAAAACGTTGAAGTATCCCTTTAAGGCTCTTTCTACCAGTGGTAAATCATTATCATAATCATTAGTAAGATTAATATCTAGGAAGCATTAAATTGTTCTTGCCAAATACTTGTTTATAATTGTTAAATTATGGTTTATTGTGTTAAAACTGAAGTAATAACTTGTTACGGTTATAAACCGTTAATGAATCCTTTATGAGCGCAAGTCCTATTGTAAAATGGTAATTTTCTAACTCCCAAGGTCTGTACACACACAGAGGGAACACACTGTTTTCCTTCTCCAATCTGTCCATCCTAACGTTCATGATTGGCAGGCATTCATGTACACGTGACACTCACTCACTCACCATCACGCCACTCTCTCCCCCCCGTTCCCTCGTCCTCTAAAAAACATGATGAAGCGATTGTTCTGGGAGTGAAAGGAACAGATTCGGGGGCTTTGTGAAGTGTGAGGAAGAGGAAGAGCGAGAGGCGGAGGACGGTCGGTCTGTAAAAATCTGCTTCTGGCTGCAGAAACACATCAAAAAACATCAAACTGCTGCTGCTGCCGTTGCTGCTTCTCGAGTCACCGGACGCCTCAGTCTCAGCCGAGTCTCCGACGTTCAGATGGAGGAGCTGGTTTTTGGTTTTTGCAACAGCTGTCGATGAAAACTTTGTTTTTCTCATGCTGTGACAAAACTGTGGACAATTTTTTTATAATTACACGTCATCGAAATTGGCCGACCAAGCGCCGCTTTACAAGATGCGATCCACTGCTGTTGCCTGAATGATAATAATAATAAACAATTATAATAATACATTTTATTGATAATCCACTTTACATTTAAAAGTAAATGTCAAAGTCCTACAGAAAAAAGAGGATGAAAGCACAAATAAAAGGTAAAACACATTTAAAATAATTAACCATAGTAAAAAGCTAATTTAAAATGTAATTTTATTATTATTTAATTATTTAATGGGATAGTTCAACATTTTGGCAAACTGGCCCATTGCCATAATCCCTATAGTCATAGCAGTAGGTTCGTTATCTTTAATTGTTCAGATGGAGGAGCTGGTTAACCTGGCTAAAAGCTGGCTAACCCTCAATTAGACGCCAACATGTCCGCCGTTTACTGTAACCAAGGTGATGGAAACTACTAGAAAGCCTAGAAAATAATCTCATGAATGTAGATGAACAGGGATTTGATTGGAGTAAAGATAATAATGTTGTTCGGGAACAGGTCGGAACATTATTATCCTCCTCCTCCTCCTCCACTCTCCAACGCTGCATGAATTAGCGGCGCTGCAGTCGTTGGTAGTCACCGTGACGACGCTGCATGTTTGTCTGCAGCTCCGTGATGTGATTGTTCACTTGTTCACAGAGTCGCTCTTTTTCCTTTTCGCTCTTCCTCCTCTTTGTCGTTCCCTTCTTCATCCACCGGTTCTGCTTCATGTTACGCGGCTTCTTCGGCTGTTTGGACTTTTATCATCACGTTTCAAACTGCAGCTCCGTCTGGATTCGTCAGAGTTTAATGTTACTACACTAACAGTTTAATGTTCCTATTGTACATTAACATTACGTTTACATTGCATTACATTTCTCTTCTTCTTTTTCCTCTCTTTTTCTTCTTCTCTTTCTTCTATCCTCTTATTCTGCTTTCTTTTTCTTCTCTTGTCTTGTTCTTCTTCTCTTCTTCTTTATTCTTCTTCTCGTTCTTCTCTCTTTTTCTTCTACTCTTTCTTTTTCCTCTTCTTCTCATTCTTCTTCTCTTTTTTCTTCCTCTTGTCTTTGCTCATGTTTTTCTCTTTCTTCTCCTCTTTCTTCTCTCTTCTTCTACTCTTTCTTTTTCTTGTCTTTCTTCTTTTCTTCTCTCTTTTTCTTCGACTCTTTCTTTTCCTTCTCTTCTTCTTCTTTCTTCTCTTTTTCTTCTACTCTACTCTTTCTTTTCCTCTTCTCCTTCTTATTCTTCCTCTTGTCTTTCCTCATGTTTTTCTCTTTCTTCTCTCTTCTTCTACTCTTTCTTTTTCTTGTCTTTCTTCTCTCTTTTTCTTCTACTCTTTCTTTTGCCTCTTCTTCTTCTCTTTTTTCTTCCTCTTGTCTTTCCTCATGTTTTTCTCTTTCTTTTCCTCTTTCTTTTTCTTGTCTTTCTTCTTTTCTTCTACTCTTTCTTTTCCTTCTCTTCTTCTTCCTTCTCTTTTTCTTCTACTCTTTCTTTTTCCTCTTCTTCTCATTCTTCCTCTTGTCTTTCCTCATGTTTTTCTCGTTCTTCTCCTCTTTCTTCTCTCTTCTTCTCCTCTTTCTTTTTCTTGTCTTTCTTCTTCTTGTTGTCTTTCTCCTTTTCTTCTCTTTCTTCTCTCTTTTTCTTCTACTCTTTCTTTTCCTTCTCTTCTTCTTTCTTCTCTTTCTTCCCTTTCTTCTCTTTTTCTTCTACTCTTTCTTTTCCTCTTCTTATTCTACTCTTTCTTTTTCTTCTTTCTTCTGCTCTTTTTTCTTCTTCTTCTTGTCTTTCCTCAGCTCATCTTTTCTCTTTCGTCTTCTTTTTATAACAGTTGACGTCTGCACACGGGACTTCATTGATAACACTGTATCTGTTGGTTATAACATAATTTGTAGCATTTGCACATACAGTCTACATTATATGTCAATTATGTGTTTACATTGTATGTAGATTGTATGTTTACATTGTATATACATTATGTGTTTACATTGTATGTACATTTTACTTATGTAAACTGTCCTCCTGTCACAGTAAGGAGCAGCAGAAGAACCACATCAAGGGCAACAAGTCGGTGTGGGAGCAGAGGACGAGCGAGATCCGCCGACAGAACCTGATGACGAGCCGCGAGGCGCTCTACAACGAGCTGGAGCAGGAAGACTGGAAGGTGGAAGGAGAGGGAGAGGAGGTGAGGACAGAAATTATTGTAATCTCACAACAACTCTCGGATTTAAAAACTAAAACAATGTTCAGTCGACCTGCAGACGTTCAGACTGATCCTCAATTTATCCAAAAATGCCCTCGACACTATAGGCTCCAAATATACAGCTCTGGAAAAAAACAAGAGACCACTTTCACAAATGTTTCTTAAAAGCATCTCTACATGTATGACAGTCATTCTTTTCTTTTCTTTTTTAAACACCAACACAACTTATTCTACTTATATGAGGTCATCACCTGAACCACATCTGGTTTTTTAGGAAGATTATAAAAACCACTGCTGGGATCAAACATTGACATTATCCCACAAAAACTGATTTATAAACTCTTCCTGAGTTAAAATATTCTTGCTGTGTTGTTTAGGAATAAATATGAACATGTTTTCTTTGCATTACTATTATTCAAGGTCTGAAAAGACTTGATATTTTTTATTATTTAGACTAGTTTAGTCATTTTCAGCCAATAAAAGCTCTAAATGACAATGTTTTCATTTCAATTTTGGGAGAAATGTTGTCGGTAGTTGATAGAATGAAACGAAAATGTTTTAATTTAATTTTACTCAAACACATACCTATAAATAGTAAAACCAGAGAAACTGATCATTTTGGGAGTGGTCTCTTAATTTTTTCCAGAGCTGTATAGTATATACATCACAATATGATGTCACAACCTGGCTCCAACATTTTCAGGATGAATTGGAGCAGATGTTTCTGCCAAATGTTCTCCAAGAGTTGGACTCGATTCAAATTAGGTTAGAGGAAATAATTTCACTGATTTTCCAAAAGTGACTCACCAAAAATGCTGAGATTATATTCATCTCAAGTATGGCGGAGTATCAAGGCCACTTTGAAGGAAATTAAAAAAGATCTGACATTTGGAGAACAAAGTCATAAACTTAAGTCCTGTAATATTATGACCTTTTTACTTGTTACTTATTTCAGCTTTATTCTCAAAATATCATCACTTTTCTTGTATATTTATGACTTTATTCTTGTAATAGTGCGACTTTTTCTCAAAATTATGACTTGAGTTTAGATTTTTTTAGTTTTTATCTTTATGCGACCCTATAACTCATTCATAAAGAAGAGATGAACACAGTCTACGGCCTTTTGGAAACTCAGAAAGGTCACATTAGCTTCACTTTAAGATGAGTGGTATTGAACAGTTTGTTTTTTTCTACAAACTGGTGACCTGCCAGTGCTTTGCTTGAAACTATGATTCATTACAATATCATTAAAAAAAGAGCAATTCTTGGGTGTGGTCACTGATTCACTGACCCCTCCTCTTCTAACATCCTCGAGTGATGCTCAACTTGGAGACAGAGGTTAAACAGCATGCAGCGATCACCGTGGAAACACTGTGGACTAACACTGAGTCATGCTGCGTCTCAAAGGTCTTCTGATTCCAGGGTGTAATGTCCCTTTAATCCTGTGAACAAGTGTTGTTCTTGTACTCTCCTCTGCTGCTGCTGCTGCTGCTGCTGCTGCTATATGGGACGGCTGGAAGCTGCGTGCATTATAAAGTAGGGCATAGCATGCAGAGAAATCCAGAGCTGTACCCAAAGAGGGGAAGCAGACTTAAACAAAAAAAAAAAACTGGAGCGAGGGTGAAGTGTAATGCGCTTCAGACGACGATCAGGAGTCGACTGGTTATGGCAAAACTGTAAATCCAACACTCATAATAGTTTTATTTAGCTTTTTGCGTTTACGCAGAAACCAACAAAATAAAAAATGGTGGACTGTTTGCCAAACTGTGTAAATCTGTGGCTCAGGGGAGGGATTCTGGGTTGAAATTAAAGGTATAAACCGCCTTAACAAAGGGTAGAGCCGACCAAAACCATGTAGCCTAAATGCAACTTGAGGTTTGTTAAACCTGAGTTTGAACCCAACAGTGAAGAAGTGATTGAATATATTGATCTCCTTCACTGCTGCAGATACATGGTTTTAAACCAACGCTGGCAGGACACTTCTCTTTCATTTACTTTTTCTATCACTTGCACTTATCACTGTTATTCAGCTGTATAACCAAGGTTGAAACCTACATGACCAATAAGTAAATCAACATTTACGTATGTGGCCTACACCTCTGTAGATGTTACAGACACTCTGGGTTCATTCATGTTTCTTCTAGATCAAATCACCACTTCCTTATTCAATAGATTTTTGATTTTGAATTTGATTTTGATTTACTTACAATCAGTGTAGGAAATGGTAAAGATGCAGATGAATGTATGGCAGATACTGTTTAGCCGATTAGACGCCAAAATCTAGTTTTGAGGATAGCTCGATTAAGCTCTTCATATAAACGTACTGACTGTCCCCTCCCTCTCTCCGTCCCTCAGGTGGCCTACCCACGGAAACCCCGCGGCGACATGAAGACGCACCTGGACCGTCCGCTGGTCGTCAACCCGCAGGACAACCGCAACAACAACACCAACAAGACCCAACCGGGCGAGCTGCCGCTGGACCAGGAGTACCGCCACCAGGACCTGGACCACTACCGCCGCGCCGCCCACTACTACCACTACCACCAGCACCACGAGCACCACCAGCAGCAGCAGCAGAAAGCCATCGGAGACGCTGCCGGAGACGCCGGCCGGCTGCCCGAGACCCGCGTGGCGCACGGACTCAGCTGCACGTCTCTGGGCAACGTGGTGGAGAGCAGCGGCGGCGGCGGCGGCGGTGTGGAGGTGCAGCAGGCGGAGGAGCAGCGCCACAGCCACCGGAGCCACCGCGGACACAGACACAGGAACCGGGAGGGGAAGGAGGCTCGCAGCGCGTCGCCACGGCGCCGCTGCTCGGAGGCCGGCGGCAGCGAGGGCAACAACAACAACGAGCACCGGAGGTCGAGGCACCGCAGGGCGGCGGCGGCCAGGGAGGGCGGCGGCGAGGAGGGGGGCGGCGGCCGGAGGCACCGGTCCAGGGGCACGGAGGGAGGAGGAGAGGCCGGGGGGGAGAAAGGAGAGGAAGGGGAGGGACGCAAGAGCAGACGGCATCGCCACGGCAACCAGGAGAGGAGCAGAGGCCATCGCACGAGACGGTGAGTGAAGGGTTAAGTTAAGGGTTTATTCTCTCCGCTTAAATTACAACCTGACGATGCTCTAACAGCCGGTTGGAGCAGGAAGCCGCCGGACCGGTCACATGACGCTCTGACAGGACTTCCTGCTGTCTGAGGGGGTCCAGTGGTTAGAGAACACGTCCCATGTTGATGCGCTGATCGCCGGTTCGACTCCTGACCGAGACGATCCTTTGCGCATGTCATTCCCACAGTCTCTCTCCCTGCTTTCTGGTCTCTCTACACTGTCCTATCAAAATAAAGGTCCCAAAAGTTTAGTTTTTCTGTTGTGTGTGTAGGGGTACGTAGGACTAAATAAGTGTTACACTTCCTCCTACTCCATTTCTGGCTTTTTTGTTATTAGGAATGATCATTTATTTGTTTTTTAGTTCATGTTGTCTTTTGTCAGATCGCATTTTTTATATATATATGAGCTCAAAATAAATCTGATCTGATCTAGATCTGCTGTGGCCCAAACCCAGCCAAAAATTTAAAAAAGTGTCTAATACAGAGACACTAATACTTAAACTTGAATGAAATAACAAATCAGAACCAGCAAAAGATGTATTTTATTTTTTTAAAAAGAGGGAAGCCCGACCCAACTCATTATTTTCGGCCCAAACCAGAACATGAAAATGTCAGTTCACATATAACAAGTAGGACAGAACACAAAAGACATGTATCCACATATCCACATAAAAGCATAGAAACACAGCTGTGGATACCTGGTGCTGTGTTTCTTTGCTTTTATGTTGATATAAAACAAATTTCTCCCAAGGGAGACGATAAAGTAACTAAACTAAACATCCGGTTGGCCAAGACCTGATCTGGACCTGGTTATTAAATCTGTACATCAATTAGCTCTACAGTAGCTTATCAGACTGACACTATTTTGTCTGAATCCACCAGCGGAAACTTTCATATTTGTACACTGCCCATCCAAAAAAGACATAAATCACCACGTGGATTTAACTAATAGGTCAGAGCCTCCCATTGGATAATTACTGCATGGATGATTATGTTTCAGCTGGCAACAACTTATCTAACCCTAACTGATCACCACACATCCTGTGGTCGTGGTTTCAGAAGGGTCAAATTATTGTCATGCATCAAACAAATAAAACATCTAAGGAGATTACTGAGACTAAAACTGGGTTAACGCATTATTAAAAACTGGAAGGAGAGTGGGGAACCATCAACTTTAAGGAAGAAATGTGGTCCAATGTGACCACAGAGTCCAGACCTGAACCCCATTAAGAATCTGTGAAAAATTAATGCAACTCTGGACGAAAATAAATGTTGTGACATTGCAGAAGCTTATTGAGACAATGCCACAGCAAATGCACGCTGAAATCAAAGCTAAAGGCGGTCCAATGAAATATTAGAGTGCATGATTCATACCTAGGACAGGTACAGTAGTAGTCTGACCCTCTTGTTTCATCCTCTTCCTCCTCCGTCCTCAGGGAGCACCACAGCACCGGTCCCAACCTGTCCACCACGCGGCCCATCCAGCAGTACAACGAGGACCTGGACAACTTCCGTAACAACAGCAAGCTGGCCAGCGCCCACGAGCACCCGTACGACCTGCCCCCCGACCACCCCGACCACGTCAACAACCTGCTCAACTGCCGCGACGCCGACACCCACACGCTGCTGCACAGCATGGACAGCCTGATCCTGACCAGCATGGCCAAGCCCGAGTACACCAGCATCAACATGATGCCCCCGGTGTACCCCTACCCCTCCACCAACGCCATCCTGCAAGGTGAGTAAAACAAAAGCATCACAACTCTGGTGTCAGATTAATTTCTAGGCCCTAACACTTCCTCATAGACACTGGTGGCACATTTAGATGCAGGATTGAGATTTATTAGTTTGAAACACTACAAATAGCCTGAAAATAAATAAATAAATGTCCAATCAGTTGCTTTCTTTGCAAATTGTGCCAGGAAAAAAAAAACTAAAACTGGCAAAGTCTGTCACAAGTCTAAGGTGTATTTTTTTTCAGTTTTGGTCACTAATGACGTCACACAGTGGCAAAAGAATTAAAGATATATTGATATTGATGAAATATTTCATCAAATAAGTTTTTTTTGTTTTTAATGGAAACAGGCAATAACATAAAAAAAATTAGAAACACACACACTGACCAAAAAACAAACAATAACAGAAAAGAAAAAAAAAACCTGACGACATAAAACGAGCAGGACCAAACAGGACAGAAAAGTTTAAAAAAAGGGTATGTAAACATACATAAGTTAGATTTACAGTTACTACTCAATTTACATTTACTCAAACTTAAATTTTTCCCATTTTTTGTTATGCATTTCTAATTTGTCTTGATTTGTTGCAACAATATTTTCCAAAAGAAATAAGTTTGTAAATGGCATGGAACAGTAGAAAATATTTTTTTCTTTCCACACATATTTTTGTCCAGCTTTTTGCAAAGCAGGAGAAATATTGCAGTGCACAAAATGCACAGGCGTTATGAACCTGAAACACACAAAAAACAAAAGAGTAACAAAAAAATTTTTTAAAAAGGAAAAAAAAGGATTGTAGAGAGACAATAATCCATATTGTTTAACTGTGGCTGTTTCCAAGTCAGATCTATAACTTTAATGTGACTCATCAGTTCTGCACAACCCTATTATCCTTATTAGTGCCATTTGGAAAACAATTGAACTTCTAACTTTTGCATCGTCTTAGCACTGAGGTGCATTTAAGGATATCCTGACTCACGTTGCTTTACTTCAGCCTTTATAATATGTCTGAGTATCATCTTTGTTTATAAATCCACATCTGTCTGACTCCACATCTCCCAGTTTGTAGCACACACTCTCACAGAGGACGTTACTCATCTGTTTCCACACTCTGACTTTTCCTCCCTATGAACAGTAAATTGACTTTGACACATGGAATCGGGGGTGAGGGGGGAAGGGAACATTTGTTTCTTTACCACTTAACTCTGACGTATTAAACCCGGTGTCATTCAGTCCTGTTCCTGAGCTGGTTGGACGTGTTTCATGTGTTCGGTGTCTGACCTCCTTCTGTTTCCTCTCCCTCTTTGTTTCCTCCTCTTTTTGTTTCGCTCAGTGAACAATAGGGCTGGGACGATATGCTTTTCTCCCAATTCAATTCTTCTATGATTTTTTGGATGGCGATTCGATTTAAATTGCGATTCTACGATATTGCAGATTCTCTCGATTTTTAGTCTGCATTTTTAACATTTATCAGCACACAAATAACTGTAGGAGCCTATAAATGAACATACTCCATTATAAAGTGAACTTTTCAACTTTTCAAAACCTGTACTCTCTGTATGTAAAAAAAGGCTAACAAATGCACATTGCACAATATTTAAAAAAATTCCAAGAGAATTTTTTTTTTTTTTCAAAAAATCGTCAAAAAAGATATTGTGATATTTATGTGAATCGATTTTTTTTTTCAATCCCTAGTGAACAAGAACGCCAACACGGACCAGAAGAAGAGCGAGGAGAAGAAGGAGGAGGAGGACGAGGAAGGGGACGAGGACGGGCCCAAGCCCATGCCCCCGTACAGCTCCTGCTTCATCATGTCCACCACCAACCCGTGAGTACTGAAGAAGAAGAGACTGAGGAGACGTGTTGGGGCGACGATGGTGGAGGTCTGCTGCGTTGTCAACACATGCACGACGTGTTTGTGTTTGTGTTTGTGTTTGCACCAGGTTTCGCAAGTGCTGCCACTACATCCTGACTCTGAAGTACTTTGAGTTCAGCATCCTGTCCGTCATCGCCATGAGCAGCATCGCCCTCGCCGCCGAGGACCCGGTGTGGCCCGACTCGCCACGGAACAACGTGAGACATTGTTGATGAGTGTTGACCGACTGTGACCGGTACAGATGTCGATATTTAAATCAGAAGAGGTCAGGTTCCTGGTAGTGAAGGGGTTAATAATGGCGATAATTACCATATTATAATAATAATAATTAACAGCAGTTTTTGTTTTTTGTTTTCAGGTTTTTAAAAATGCCGTCAAGGAACTGGGAACATTTGGATTAACTGGTTTAGATATGGGTTACCAAAGGTCAAGGCTTTAAAGGGATAGTTCAACATTTTGTCAAATTGGCCCATTGCCATAATCCCTATAGTCATAGCAGTAGGTTCGTTACCTTTAATTGTCGGTGCAAGCTGTTTTTTAGAACGGCGGAGCAGAGCCGCGAGCTGCTCAGAGCTACGCTACGGAGGCTAATGGGATTTCTTGGTTTCCCTCAACAAACTCATCAAATACACAATCCAACAACTCCACAACGCTCTGGTGGACAAGTTGTGACCTGTATATTCACCACGCTATGAGATAATAACAGAACGTTACCACACAGAGTTGTTTTAGAGCTAAATTCATGCAAAACCGCTGATGCGTGTTACCTTCAGGGACAGTTTTTCAGCAAGCAGTCTCTGAATTTACCTCTAAAACAACTCTGTCTGGTAACGCTGTGTTATTATCTCATAGCGTGGTGAATGTGCACCATGTGAATGTGAACTTGTCCACCAGAGCATTTTGGAGTTGTTGGATTGTGTATTTGATGAGTTTGATGAGGGAAACTGAGAAATCCCATTAGCCTCCGTAGCGTAGCTCTGAGCAGCTCACGGCTCTGCTCTGCCGTTCTAAAAATAGCTTGCACCAACAATTAAAGGTAACGAACCTACTGCTATACTGACTATAGGGATTATGGCAATGGGGCCAATTTGACAAAATGTTGAACTATCCCTTTAAAATGAAAATTAAGCTTTACAGCTTCCAAATTGCACATGAAGATGGGTTTGATAAAGTGAGATGAAAATGTGGCCTTATGTCTGGCAGCCAGCTGTTCAGGATCGATCTCTGAAATATACTTTGCAAGAAAAAAAACATTTTCAGAGACGACGTGCGTCACTGCTGCTGACGTGAAACAGTTCGCTGCAGCAGTCAGCAACTTCACAGTGTTTATTATCACAGTGAATGTGGCTAAGAGGCAGAAAATGTGAACAATACCCTGAAAAAGAAAAAAACAATAAGACAATGAATGAATAAAGAAAAACAAATTGATTTTTGTTTAACTCTAATATTTATCAGAGCTTGAAAAAAAAAGACACAGAGGAGGGAAACAGGGTGCGACGAATAGATATCATTATAAAAATGTTAGTTTAAAAATAGCCAATGAAAACAGGATTAAGATTAGAGTTTAGGATTACGGCTGTGGTTGGAGTCTGATTGTTTCCTGTCTGTGTTAATCTCCGCCGCCGCCGCCGCTCGCTGTTCATTGATCCATTTCCTCTGCTGTGATAATTATATCTCACTGTGTTGTGTTGTTGCTCTGCAGGTGCTGCGCTATTTTGACTACGTTTTCACAGGCGTCTTCACGTTTGAAATGTTGATCAAGGTAACAAAGTATCACGGTGTGAGTGCGTGTTGATGACGATGATGATTGTGTGTTTTTGTTTTATTTTAATGATCTTTTATGGTTTGTTTTTTGTGTGTGTGCTTATAATAAGTGAAATTGTGTGTATTTGTGCACTTGCAAATGCACCATTTTACACTACTCACAAAAGGTTAGGGATATTTGACAAGAATCTCCCTATAAAAAGTTCATGCTACAGTGATATTTCATCATGAAAACAGGCCTTTTAAGTAGAAGGATGCAACGGTAATTTCTTTATCTCAAACAAAAGCTAACAACAGTGGTGGCTATAGCACAACAAACATCTCAATGTCTCAATAACTTGATCAATTTGATCAAAGTGTTGTCTTGGTCTCATGATGTCAAAATGTGAACATGGTGGAGAGGAGATCGATGAGGAAGAGAGAAGAGGACTGTCTACAAACTGTCATTGAACCAAAACATTTAGTGTTAGAGAACAGCATGTCATTCAGTAAGGACTGAAACACTGAACAATTGGACATGTGCATTCAAAAGTTTAGAGAAGGTTAATGTGGTGTAACATCAAAAATGAGTATTGTTTTATTTTGAAATGCAAGCTTTTATTTTGGTAGCGAAAAGGAAGTGATGTTAAAAAATATATGCTAGACCTGAGTTCGCTAGTTTTTTGGCGTGCATAGAAAGAATACATCTACATCCAGTATCACTTCTCTTCGCGTGGCATTGGCAGTAAGTAGATTTGTTTATAGTCATAATATTTATTTTGTAATATTAATATTGAAGGAATTTGATTTGTGGTAACGTAATTATATAGTATTTTACGTGTGTGTATCCTTTATTGTTTCAGTTTTCACATTTTCTTCATTAAAAATCCTGCCAATCATAATACACGATGTGCGGAAAGGTTTAGCTTACTGTTAAATTTGATATCAACATCGAAGGAGAACAGTACAGTTAAATTAAGTTCACCTGTAAAGGTTATAGTGCATTTTAGGTGCATTCTGAAATGTAATCCAAAAGCCAAACATCCCTAACTTTTTGTGAGTATTGTAGCCTATGTGTGAGTGTGTGTTTTTGTGTGTGTGTGTGTTGTACTGAGCATGCTCCGTGTCTTGCAGATGGTGGTGCTGGGCTTGTTTCTCCACCAGGGCTCCTACTTCCGCGACTTGTGGAACATCCTGGACTTTATAGTGGTTAGTGGTGCTCTGGTGGCCTTCGCCTTCACGTAAGTGCCCCCCTCCTCCTCCTCCTCCTCCCAAACCAACCTCCCACCAAAAAAAACCCTTTCACACCCTCCTCTCCATCATCTCCACCAGACCACGACCCCCCACTCCCAAAAAAAACTAAAAAACACACACAAACAAAAAAAAAAAAAAAAAAAAAAACACACACACATTGTGCCATCCGCAGAAAGACCCTGGTCACCCAGACCGATACAACAGGAAATGTTGATCTCTCTCTCCTATCTTCTCAGCCTGCTGTACAGAAATCATCACTTCCTGTTTCTGTCTTCTCTCTCTTTCTACGATCTGTCCTCCTCCTTCTTCATCCTTCTCTTTCTTTCTTCCTCTCTCTCTCCGCTCTAGTCTTGTTGTTCACTGTTTCTTCTTCCTCTCTGTTGTCGTGTCTTTATCTCTCAGTCTTTTACCTTCTCTTCTCTTCATTTCCATCACTACAGTAGTTCCTCATCGGTTCATCTCCCACTTGACATTGTATCAGCAGCAGGTCTTTCTCTACGTTTCATCGCCACTTCATCTGGACCAACCATCCGACAACGATCCTTGACTAAAAATCTAACCCTGATGTTCCTCACCCGTTAGATCCTCACCATCTCTGATCTACACTCTAAAAAAAAAACTTAAAAAAAAAGCAAATAGGAACTCCTCAGAAAACGTTGCATTTTTTTGGAAGGGGCCCTCAGAGGATACCCTGAGGAACTCCTCCGGTACAGTCAAGTCCACAAACGTCTAAAGCATTTGAGTTTTTTTTAAATAAACATCCACAAAATGCTGATCAAAATGAGTTTTTAGAGTGTAGTTACACCGTCTCCACCCACCTTCACCCTCCACGATCTTCAAACCTTGCCTGAAACAATCACCTTAACAACTAACCCGAGTATCATCCCCGTACTGTCTGATCTAATAAACTACAAAACACCACCTGCTCCTTATCGACATTTTTTCCTCCCGATCTTCCTTGCTCCTCTTCCCCTTGTGTCCTCTATTTGCCAATCCATGCCGCTCTGATATTTCCACCAACCAGGCCGTGAGTCATCCCTTCCTCTTTTCTTGCATCTAAAGCCCTGACTTTGATCTCCCTAACCTTTGCTCACCCATACACCCCTCAGGTCTTCTACAGCTGTTGTCCCTGCTGATGCCTTCACCTCCTCCTACCAGATACCGTAAAAACCCCCTTTCATTACAACTCTACTCTACTTTACCTCTCCTCCTCCTCCTCCTCTTCTCTATCATCACATTGTTCGCATCTATTGTATCTCCCTCCCTCTGTCCTACTTACAATCCTCTTGATCCTAACATACAGCAAACAGAGGGAAAAAAACAAGGGAATATTGAACCACCTCTCCAAAACCTTTATGGCTGGATTTTGTAGAGTTGTTTATAAATTCATACTTAATGTTCAGCCTTATATTTCCTACCAGAGCACCCCCATCTTTCTAAAACCCAATTATACTAAAGAAAAAGCCTTGACAGAAGGTCTGCAGACGATTTAGCAGCACAGTCAGGCTCTAACTTTAATGCTAACATGTCCACAAAGACAATCTAACAAGCTAATCCAGTGGTTCCCAACCTGTGGGCCACGAAGGTATAAAGTTATTGGCAAAAATGATCAATTAGTAATCATTAAAGACAATCACTGTGATAAGCCAATGTTTGATGAATATCAATGAATTAAAAACTGTGCTAATAAGCGATTATTTGGCCTCCATATTGTTACAGGATTGGATATTGGCCGCCAACATTTTTTGAGATGTGTGATAGTGTGATAGCATAATAATATTAGCTAGTTATTATTAGCTAATCAAAGATGTGGAACTACTATTTGTTTTGAATATAATTTTGTAGAAGTCAAAATACAGGACCAATCAGAATTTAACACCCTGAAGGGAACCGTGAAGATCTGGACTTGACTTCATGGTGTCCGTTTGGTAGTTGTTGAGACATTTGACTGAAAACCACAAATATGTAGGTCTGGCTTGATTTGTATATTGTTGCTCGACTGCAGAATCTTTTTTTAAATTTTTTTATTTTTTGTTGTTGTTGCTGTTTGTAAAGAAAAAGGGGGAAAAAAAGCCGGGCAGATACTGAAAAAGGACACAATTTTGGTTTTTCTTATTCATGTAACTGTAACAGTTACTTGTTTGTATTTGTCGGTCCAAAACATTAATAAAAAAATAAGAAAACAAATATTAACTTTATTAGTTTATTTCATAGGGACAGTGCACCACTAATCAACAGAGTTAAAAGAAAAACTGTAAGCGGGCCAGAGTTAGCCAACAAGGCTAGTTTTCATCTGTTGTCCCTGGCCAGATGTTAAAGGCAACCTAAAAGCCAAAAAAAGGAGCAACAATTTAGTACTTTCAAAACACAACTTACATAACAATCTACCTATAGTAAAAGCTCATAATAACAAGTAAAACAGGTAAGAAGTCTGACATACAGCATAACAAAAGCTCATGGCATGCAGACATAATATAACTTGATGGTGGTGCTGCAGGAAGAACATCAAAAGTTGGTAGGATTCAACCTCTGGCGACCATGAATGTCTGGACCCAGTGAACAAGCTGTTTGCCTCAGTTTAAGGGCTGTATGTCAGGAACAAGTGTCCGTCCATCGCTGTCTTGCCTGCTCAACGCCATCCTAACACCCCCTTCGTCCGAGAACAACCCCATAGTAAGTAATTAGTTTCCAAACTCCACCACAACCACACTTCTCCAACAACCATTAAAGCCAACATCCTACCCCTCATCCTACCAACCCCCCCTCCTATCCCTGTCCTCCGGGATGGAGTTTCCCGGAAAGTCAGTCCGTGGCGGTGAGGGCGCCCCAGACACCTTTAACCCTTTAAGAGCCCAGGCTTCCCCGTTCGGCCCAGGGAGGAAAACGCCACGAGGGTTTCAACGCTTCATCATCTACCCCCCCAACACCCACCCCACCACCAAAGCCTCTCTTCCTCTTCCTCCTTTACCCACACACACACCCACAAACACAAAACACACACCGCATACTCATCCGCCGCTCTGACCATGTTAACGTACCCGGAGGCCACAGGTATTTAACTCTCCTTCCTCTGCACGACCCGGGGAAGACAGACTTGAACGTGGGAGGGAAGGAGGGGGGCATGCTGGGGCAGGGTGTGGTGGGTGGAATGATCTTATTATTCTTATTATTAAGCCGAGGTAGTATATATATAGATAAATACATATGAATTAAATATGTATGGATATACTATGCAACCTAAATATGTCTGATTTTATATGTATGTGTTTGGTGTGTGAGTTCAGAAAACAAAAACACAAGAGCGTGAGAGTGAGAAAGAAGAGAAAACGCTTGTGTGTGCATCCTCCTCAGCTCTGTGGATGATCAGTGCATGTCAGGCCGTGGTGGCTGCATGAACCTGAACACAACCCCCCCTCTCTCTCTCTCCTCCATCTGTGATGCAAGTGAGCAGCATCACTTGGTTTTAAAAAAAAAAAAATGGAAATGATGTTCAGAGTCGATCACAGGCAAAGAATGTGCTCCAGTTCGATGTGTTCTCGTACTGTAGCTACTGTGGTGGAGGCGTGGTCAGACTGAACGCAAAGCAAAAGGTGGCGTCACTGCCGATACGAATAGATGGAAGGATGTTTTTGGTGTCGTTCCAAAAAAAATGTTCCTATGATCGATAAATTTCTTGAAAACAACAAAATCAAGAACGTGCTAGTCCTTTAAACTCAAGTCAACTATGGACTGTATCAATGCAAATCATAGCACATGTGGGATACACTTTTAAAAAAAACAGTTAATTGTTGGTTTTGTTGACTTTTTGAGAGATTTGTTAGCATTTAGCTTTAGATTTATCTTTAAACTGTATTTTTTAACCCTCATGTTATGTTCCGGTCTAAGTTTTATCTCTGAAAAATGTAGATAATGTGATCAGACTGACCTAAGATTCAACAGACAAAATGAATTATATTTATTTGCATACAACTTTGTGCTTTTTATTCAACTTTTGTACATTCTTGTTGTGCTGGTCAAAAATGACCGGCCATTAGAAATGAATGGGGGAACTACAATTAGTGTAAAAAACTGAGCTATAAGTACATCCTCATTTGTCAGATGCATTAGCTCAGATAAATGAGGCATACAGGCCATAAATAACAGATAGAAATAAAAAACCTGTAATGTTCACAAGAACTTAAGTTGATTAAAGGGATATTCCGGCGTAAATTTAACCCATGGCCCAACGCACCGTAACACCGAGTTAGACCCCCCCTCGAGAGATGAAGTCTGCTAACCGCTAGCTTCTCTAGTTGTAGCAACTTTAGCAATGACCGCACCATACCAAACAGCGCAGTATACGGATCCACTGGCAACCGATCAAAAAGCCACTTACAGCCACAAATAGCGCTCAGAACAGCACCAAACACCATCAACAGTACAAACAGGGTCCTAGCCCATAATATGAGGCATCAAACATCTGTTAGCTTAGCCTGGTTTCTATTGAAACGAGACGAAAACAACTCACCCACTCTCCTCCAGTTATACGCTATGCAGCAACTTTCCGAGTCCAGGCACTGACAACACACGTCCGAGGCCGACTGGCAGCACAAACATCTGGTTTCAACGGCCACCGACAGGCAGTGACCACCACACTGACACCACACTTTGCGACCGGGAACACAAAAGTGTTTAACATGAAATGAACACAACATGAGGGTTAAAGAATAATATTAATCCCAACATAGTTTGACTTCTCTTCAATGTAAAGTTGAAGACCAAAATAGAGAGAAGAAAATAAGGAAATTGCATCTTTTTGAGTCTCTGATCTTGAAATTGGTGCATGTGTTACAGTATTAGCAAGTATTGGCACAAAGTTAAAAACAAAACTTTTCTGTCACTTTTGCAGGTCAGTTTCTGCTTCTCCTTGTTTTTCCTACAGTACAATTCCTCGGAGAAGCAGTTTCATTTAACATCTCATAGGGAAAAAAGCGCAGAGAGGCAAGACACCTCACTGCACCACAGCCAGGGGTGCTAATGACACTTTGCGTTCAAGCTGAACACAGCACTTCCGTTGTTAACAGCACACACTGTAGAAGCTGTAGTGCTGTCCTGAATGTCACTGTGTGTTTCACGCTGCCAGCAACTGCAAAAGAAAAAAGAAAAAACAGTGTTTGCAATGTTGAACTTTGTGCTCCTGGTCGTCAGATAACCACCGGCGGCCATTATATTATATTATACTGTTGTACTGTATATCCCATATACTGTAATGTGTAGTGTGGTTGGTAGTGAATCTGAATGCAGAGTGACATCATCGAGTAAATCAAGGAGCAAAAACAGGATGGGGAAGGTGCACATACAAGTGTCTGACAGCGTAAAGGAGACAGGTAGTATGAAGAGTCTGAAGTGAAATATTACTTTGGTTTAACTTCTCGCGTCTTCAACACGGCACATGTTAAAGGTCCCAGATAGTATATAAAGTATATATTACTACTGTGAAAGTGTCAGTATTCAGTAACTGAGCCTTAAAATGAGTTGTAACGTTGTGATGTCACAACAGGGCAGTCACTAACATGGATCCACTATCCAATCCATTGCAGGGTTTGGGGTGTTTACCTCTCTTCTGATTGGCTCACTGGTACAAGATGTTTTATATGTTTTTTTATTCTTAAAACCACAAGAAAATTATAAAATATGGGACCTTTAAAAATGTTATTCAGATTTTATTCTATAACCTAACTTGAGTATCTTTGTTCCATACTCATAAATAATAATACATACGTGCTGTTTTACTTTGGTTTTCAAATTAAAACCAACAAAATCAGCACCAGACAGTCACAGGTTCCTAGAAAGATGCCTTTTTTTTTTTTTGTGAAAATGTTCCACCAAAGTGAAATTTTACTTTAGCGCAAAAAAAGAATAAAGAAAAGAAAAAAACAAAAAGAAGTCAAGCAGCAAGAGACAGAACTTATCAAATTCAGTTGTGCCATCTGGCTGATAAGTTTGTTACAGCAAGTTGAGAATCACTCCACTGCTGCACCCTCCACAGCATGACTCCCCTTGCCCGCCGGAAAGAGGACACCTCCTCCTCCTCCTTCACTGATCTCCCTCCTTCTTCCCTTTTTCTCTCTCTCTCTCTCTTGTTTCTTTTATTAACCTTTCAATGTGCTCTCATTGGCCTCTTCCTCCCTCACCTTCTTCTGCTTTCTCCACCCTTCCTTCCTCCTCTCCACCATGTATCCTCCTTTGCCTCCTCGCTCCCACCATCCGCTCCAGGGCTGAGCTTTTCTAATACAGTTTTTTGCTTAAAAGGGGGGGCGAAGGCTTCACACACACACACACACACATGCATACTGTACACACACACACACACACACCTCTGAAATTTCACTGTGAAGCATGACGTTGTTTAAAAGCAGGTACATCACCGAACCATTGTACGGAGGAGTCTTTAGCATGGTCGGAGTGCAATGGCTTCACACATGTTTTATGGGTTTTAAACACGACAGTTGCGCTTCTGGCACCCTTCATCCTCCAAAAAAAAAAGAAAAAAAAAACTAAACTAAAAACGCTGAATGAAGCCTTGTCGTGACTGAGAACTGCATGCAGTCGCAGTACTATACTCTGCGAGAATGCCTTTTCTTTATATGACGGTGTGTGTGTATGGGACAATACACACAAGTCCTGGTTTCTTGAGTTCCCCCCTTTCCCTCTCACTCATGACGGACGTCCTGAGTGTTGCGCCTCTGTGCTGTTATAACAAGAAAACCTGGAACCGGCCACTTGTAAAGATCTGACGCCTCTTTCTTCCTACTATACCTCCCTAACCCCCCTCCCAAAACCCCCACCCCTTCCTCTCTTGCGCAGATGTGCATGCAAAAAAAGAGCTTTTGATAAAATCCCACCAGATGATTGCAGATCTAATGAGGGCAATTTGTGCTGTAGGCCTGCTCTAATTGATCATTATGGTGTGATAAGATAAGAATCGGTGTAAATGGATGCAGCAATCGAGTTTCCTCTTCCCCAACCGTGAAGGTAATTCTTCATAGAGCTGGTAGAGCACAGCACAGCACAGAACAGCACAGCAGGCCACAGCAGAAGGAGGAAGGTTTGCATATGCACATGCTCAGTCTTTAGCCAGGGGGCTGGGGGATATACAGTAGCTCAAAGAGTTACCAGAGAATATAGTTTGGATGTTTTTAAAATGGTGCTGACCTCACTGTATTTGCTAACATGCTAAGTCAATATAAGCTACGTATAGCTAATAGGGCTGGGACGATATGCTTTCCTCCCGATTCGATTCTTCTACGATTTTTTTGGGATGGCGATTCGATTTAAATTGCGATTCTACGATATTGCCGATTCTCTCAATTTTTTGTCTGCATTTTTAACATTTATCTGCACACAAATACTGTAGAAGCCTATAAATTAACATACTCCATTATAAAGTGACCTTAAACCCTTTTCAAAACCTGTACTCTCTGTATGTAAAAAAAAAAAAAAAAAAAGAGGCTAACAAATGCACATTGCACAATATTTAAAAAAAAAAAAAAAAAAAAATTTGACCAAAAAAATCAATTTAAAAAAAGTCAAAAAGGATATTGCGATATTTATGTGAATCGATTTTTTCTCCCACCCCTAGTAGCTAATGCCATAACTGGAAAAGAACAGTGGATGTGTTTATAGCACTAGAAGCTAATTATAGCATCTGCAAAATCTGCAACCAGACTGTTGTCTCCAAATTAAATGTGGCCTTGCCCACATCCAGCATGATTTAATTCAGTCATAGTAATGTGGAAAACATCAAATCAAACATCTATTAACTCTTTCTCTCAGTGATCAATGTGGATAGAGATGAAATTACATGATAGCCACATTTTATAACCTTGAATCAGCAGCTTACAAGAAAGATTCATTCAAGACAACTTCTTCCTAAATTTTAGAGATATTGGAGCAGTGCCATATAAAAGTATCCAACTAAAAGCTCTTAATGTTGTTATGAAAAAGGAAGCTGTGCAGTAGCTATATACATCCATATATCTATATATAAATATATACACGCTGCATTATAAGAGAGTATGCAGGGTTCACTTAATCTAATAAGAAATCTGGGAGACGGGTGTGTATAGACATCCTGTCCAGTCGTTATGGAAACAAGAGATGGGTGTGGGAGGGGGAGGGAGGAGGGGGGAGTGGAAGAAAGAGGGAGTGCTGAGTGTATCTGTATCTGTGTGCCGGTGGGTGGGTGGGTGGGCGGGGTTTGCTGAGCAGCTATGGCCATCTTGCTGTCCTTCCTTCTCTGTCTGTCTCTCATATGGATGTTATTTTTTCCTGTTTCTACCAAACCCCCTCTCTCTCTCTTTGTCTTGTGTCTGTGTTTGTCGCTCTCTTTCTCTCTCTCCCTCTCTCTCTATCAATGTTTGTCTATATGTGTGTGTCTGTCTATGTGTCTTCCTCCTCCTCTTCTTCCTTTTCCTTCTACTTCCTCTTCCTCTTCTTCTGTCTCTGTCTTCCTTTCTGTCGCTGTCACTGACTCTCGCTGTCTCCACCTTCGGTGAAACTCGACAGGAGCAGCACCCGGTAAAGTTCTTCCTCTGTCATCCTCCTCCTCCTCCTCCTCCTCCTCCACTCTGCCCCCCTTGCTCTTCATCACCGGATCAAATTAGCTTCTCGCTCTTTCTTTCTTTGTTCTTCTGATCGTTCGTGCTCATTCTCGCCGCATCGCTGCCACTTGTTTTCTCCTCCGCTACCATACCGACCGACCGACCAACCACAGGAAACCGTCCACACACGCCTCATTTAAAGGGTTCCAAACTTCCACTTTTAATCAATTTACTACTTCATATTCCCATCATATATAACTTATTATTAAATCCTTATACTTCTGTCCTGCCCTGTGGGCTTGAAAGGTGGCTGTGAAAACTTTGCGTTCATCTTGAATAAGCACAATCAAGTGAATTAAAGAACTGAAAATGACTTTTCACTGTCACTGTCCAACGGTGCATACAGTACTCGGTACCTAATGTTATTTTATTTGCGTACCAAACACTGGTGCACCTGCCTCCTGTTCACTCATTGGTCACCTTGACTCTGAATTTGTATAGCATTATAAAAGAAAAAGAAAAAGTTTGCATCAGAAATTCAATGTTGAGTGACTTTGAAGGCTTCTCTGATCAGTTTATTGTCATTAATCAATATCATCACCTGGTGATTTTATTGAAAATAAGTAGGCATAAGAGTTAATAATTAGTTATTTAATTTAAAATTAAGTATTTATATTTGGAGTAAGTATTATTTTTACACATTTTAATGTGTTAATAGATCGTCCTTTAACATTACCTGTGAAAAAATCTAAAATGATTCCCTTCAAAGGGTGAATATGGTAACTATATTGAAGAAAAAAAAATCAAGAATAAAAAAAAAAACCTTCTTCTAATACCGTCCAATAATGGTCCAGGGTTGAATTTATTTCAATGAGTGGCCTATGAAGGGGTTAAAGTTGTGGAAAGTTGCCGCAGCGTCTTGACAGTTGTGAGGTACAAAGCAGAATTGTGCCGGTCACATTGTAAATAATTGATCATAATAATGCGATCCACCAAAATGTACCTGTACATATTTGATCAGCCGGCACATTAGCCGGTGCATTAACCGATGACGTTAACTTCGGGAGCTGAGGAGACGGGAGCTGAGAAGCAGCTACAGGAACAGATGGATCAGACTTTTTCTTTCTGCTTCCTCTGTCGGCGGCCGTTAAAAAACAAGAATCTGATCCTTCCAACGGCTGAAGTACAGACGCTTTTTACCGCCACCTTTCAGTCCTACAGGTTAAACTTATCAGGACCAACGCGTTACACTGCAAAAACTCAAAATCTTTCCAAGAATATTTGTCTTATTTCTTGTCAAAATGTCTCATTTCTAGTCCAAACTAATCTCTTTCCACTTTAAATAAGACTCATCACCTAAAAATGAACTTATTTTTAGATAATTCTCACTTGTTTCAAACTAATTCTCACTTGAAATAAGTAGAAAAATCTGCCAGTGAAAGGAAGTTTTTTGTACTTGTAATAAGAAAGAAAAACTTGCTCCACTATTTCAAGTGAAAATGCTTGAAATAAGTAAAAAGTGTCTAAAAACAAGCTACTTTTTTATGTATAACTATGTACTGTATGTATATGTATAAATATACTTATTTTAGGTAGAATGAGATTTGCTTTGACTAGAAATAAGAGTTAAGTAAGTTTTTGCAGTGTACCACGTTAATGTTAAAACTCACACAAGCATAAATGTTGAGACTCAAACAGTTGTTGTCATTTTCGTTATAGTGTGTGTGTATGTGTGTATGTGCGAGTGCTTGTGTGTGTGTGTGTGTGTTAAGTCCTGACACCTATGGCCTCATCAGGCTTTACTCTAATACCCTCAAGCCGCCCTGATAGAGAGACCTCAGTCCTACTCGGCGTCAAAGGAGGAAGGCCTATTGATCATCGATTGAGTCTCACTCTTACACACACACACACACACACACAGACACACAAACCGCCGAAGCTCAGGCTCAATCAATCAGCCTTGAATTGAATTGTCTTACATTTTTTTTCTGCCACGGGAGCTGAGTTCATAGTTAAAGAGCGAGCCGTGATGGACGGCCTCCCCTCCGCTCAGGCTTGGCCGGCGTCCATTTTTTTTTTTTTTTGGAAAATGGCCCCATCCACTTACAGTAAAGATCAACTTGGCTATTTACTCTCTTGACACCCCAATTTTTCCCCCACTGATATTGGTTTATGGGCGCACAAATCACGAGCACAACGTTCACTTATGGGCTTTTCGGAGAGGAAACAAGCGCATTAAAAACACACACACACACACAGACACCACTACCGAAGGAAGTTTGTCTTCACTCGTTTCCTGCGGTCGCAACTCATGGCTCGTTTTTGACTCTCGTGATGTTTGTTTGTGTTATACACGACATGCGATGTCTTTGTCCTGCGTTGGGACATCACATGTCCGAAAAGAGTCTCGCATAGCCTCCGTTTCCTGTCCCCCTTCCTCTTCCTCCTCCTCCTCCTCCTCCTCCTCCTCCTCCTCGTCTCCTTTCGAAGTCAAATTTGGAACGAAACAGAAAGGAAGCTATGTGAAACGTATCAGAATCAATCCATTTTAGTGTGAACAGAGTCAGGATTATAATGTATATAATCCTACCCATGTGAGACTTACATGTAACTGTACAGCCCCACACTTCATGTTTCCACATCTAAAAAAAAAAAAAAAAAAAAAAACTCCCATTTCTCTTTACGAAGAACCAAAACCAGCGTGTCACTGAAAAAGAAAGAAAGAGGTTTGGCTGGGCACTCTACCGGGAGCTGCCTGTCGATATGGAATGAGTGAATGTCTACATGTATGATGGTGAAGATCACAAGAAATGATGATTGATGATGCTAATGATGATGATGATGATGATGATGCTTCTTGATGTCCATGAAACCAAAGCGGTTCGCTCTCCCTCGCACCGGTTTCATGTTTGACGCACAGTTTCTTTTCTCTGCAGAAGAAAGAGACTGTATAAGAGCTGTGACTGTCCACACCAGTGCTAATGTAACTGTCTGATACCAGATTGATTGCAAGTGTCATATCACGTGTTGTTGTTATGTTGAAGACACGTTCGGCTTTAAAGGACATCCCCCCCCCTCTCCCTTTATCGATCCTTTTTTGCGATCGATTGCTCCGTCTCCTCCGTCGCCCCCTCCGCTCCACGCTCTCTAATTTTGTTTCCTCTTGTTGTTGTTCCCGGACTGGACTGTAGAGGGAGCAGCAAGGGCAAAGACATCAGTACGATCAAGTCCCTGAGAGTGCTGAGGGTGCTGCGACCCCTAAAGACCATCAAACGGCTCCCCAAGTTAAAGGTGGGTCCGTTTAATTGGCGATTCGGGGGGGGGATTTCGGATTTCTGCACAAACGAAGTCGAGTTTTGCAAATGTTTGAGAAACATAATGTGACATTTTTTGGTGCTTTTGAGTGTATCACAGGTCTCAGAAGTCCTTAAAGGGATAGTTCAACATTTTGGCAAAGTGGCTCATTACTATAATCCCAATACTAGTCTCTTGGTTTTCCTCATCAAACTCATCAAATACACAATCCAACAACTCCAAAACGCTCTGGTGGACAAGTTGTGACCTGCACATTCACCACACTATGAGATAATAACACAACGTTACCAGACAAGAGTTGTTTTAGAGGTAAATGCAGAGACTGCTTGATGAAAAACTGTCCCTGAAGGCAACGCGCATCAGCTGTTTTGCATGAATTTACCTCAAAAACAACTCTTGTCTGGTAACGTTGTGTTATTATCTCATAGCGTGGTGAATGTGCAGGTCACAACTTGTCCACCAGAGCGTTGTGGAGTTGTTGGATTGTGTATTTGATGATGAGGGAAACCAAGAAATCCCATTAGCCTCTGTAGCGTAGCTCTGAGCAGCTCACGGCTCTGCTCCGCCGTTCTAAAAATACCTTGCACCGACAATTAAAGGTACAGTAACGAACCTACTGCTATGACTATAGGGATTATGGCAATGGGCCAATTTGCCAAAATGTTGAACTATCCCTTTTGAAAGACGCCGGCCCTGAAGTGAAGCAGTAATATGTCTTTATAAAAAAAATATGTCTGCAGTGGTTATTTTAGTCACTAGGACGATGACGCATGAGCTCCTTTATTTCCCAACACCTTTTTTTTCTTCTTTTCATTGCTTTTGCCTTGAGTTTTTATTTCTCCTGATAACACTGCACTCACCTGAGTAATGAGTAAGATCCCTACAAGGTGACAACAACGTCTCTGAAATAAAGGTCCAACGGGATAAAAAAGCCCAAAACAAACAAGTGTCAGATTGTCTGACAGGTTGTAAACAAAGCCACAAGTGAGCCACATCTATGAACAAGAGAAAACCAAAGCTAATGGTGAACTGATCGTAAATAGCCATTATAGTTTACAGAGCTAATCTGTGGTTGTAATTAATTGTTTCTGATAACGGCCTTTCTCTGGTGGCTGATTGACACGCTTTATATGGGCATTATGATGATAGTAGACAGTGGTCACAAGCTTATTAAACCTATAGTATATGTGCAGTAACATGAAGTGTACTGATAAACATCTGTGTGTTTGTGTGTGTGTGTTCCCTACAGGCCGTGTTTGACTGTGTGGTCAACTCTCTGAAGAACGTGCTGAACATCTTGATCGTCTACATGCTCTTCATGTTCATCTTCGCTGTCGTGGCCGTGCAGCTGTTCAAGGGCCGTTTCTTCTACTGCACGGACGAATCCAAAGAGTTTGAGCGCGACTGCAGGTTGGTTCAGAAAAAGACCACACACACACACACACACACAAAGTTCATATTCAAGAACTTCCAGCTTTTCTTTTTCATTTTTTACTGTGATCTAAATTTTTGTTTGGTTGAACAAAAGGAAACAAAAATTTTCAACTTTAACGAAAATAATAATTACTTGGAGCCCAATCAAAGATAAATGGAGGTTGGTACAGATTCTGAAACATGTTTCAGATGTAAACACATTCAATTCAATATTTAAACATAACATTAATTCAGACTGATAGAACTGTTTTACACATTATTACAAGTGACTGAGTGTATTTTCCCATTAAAAGTAAAAATCCTTAAAATTTTTCCAACATATTTTCAGATATATAGAGCCAGAAAATATTTTTACTCAATAATAGTACAGTAATTTTTAATATATAAACGGTTTATTAAATAAATGTTTTTATAATGACATTTAGTGCCACAGATATTTTGTACAGGCCTGTAGAGAAAGACACTGCAGACCTGACTGTTCACATCAGTCGTGCAGACGCTGCCACCTAGAGGCGACAGGGAGAAGTAAACACTGGACCGACCTGAAACCTCTGACTTCTGACTCTTAACTAACCCTGTTTGTGTGTGTGTGTGTGTGTGTGTGTGTGTGTGTGTGTGTGTGTTCTTCCAGGGGCGAGTACTTGGTGTATGAAAGAGATGAGGTAAAAGCTCAGAAGCGGGAGTGGAAGAAGTACGATTTCCACTACGACAACGTGGCTTGGGCCCTGCTCACCCTCTTCACAGTCTCGACTGGAGAGGGGTGGCCGGAGTGAGTACAACTCACACACACACACACACACACACACACACACATTTACTGTAAAACTTCTTACTATACTGTAGATCCAACTTATAGACTGACACCACTAGGGCTGCAGAAATATCTGTGCACAGTGGGTATGGAAAGTATTCAGACCCTCTTAAATTTTTTCACCATTTGTTATTTAGCAGCTTTATATTAATGTTGAAAAAAATCATTGTTTTCCTCATCAATCAAATCAATCAATCAAATGTCATAACATTACGAGAATAAAGTCGTAAATTTACGAGAATGAAATCGTACATTTCCTATGAGAAAAATGTCATAACATAACGAGAATAAAGTCATACATTTACGACTTTATTCTCGAAGTTTGTGACTTTTTTATTTGTCAATGTGGCCCTAATACTCCGTCATACTTTTCCAATTTAAATATTAACACAAAATATATTTTGACACACTGTATTTGACATACACTTTTAAATACTGTGTTTTCAGGTTGTATTTTAATGCGTCTCTTGTCCTCTCGTCCTCTCCCAGCGTGTTAAAACACTCAGTGGACTCCACCTATGAGAATCAGGGCCCTAGCCCAGGTTACAGGATGGAAATGTCCATCTTTTACGTGGTGTACTTCGTTGTCTTCCCCTTCTTCTTCGTAAACATCTTCGTGGCTCTCATCATCATCACCTTCCAGGAACAGGGGGATAAGATGATGGAAGATTATAGTTTAGAAAAGAACGAGGTGAGGCCGTGTGTGTGGGTTGTCGCATCTCTGTTATCGTCAAGCTAACGCTAACACGTAACGCTCCTCCCCTCTCTCGGCCCACAGAGAGCCTGTATAGATTTCGCCATCAACGCCAGGCCTCTGACTCGCCACATGCCGAAGAATAAACTGAGCTTCCAGTATCGCATGTGGCAGTTTGTGGTGTCTCCGCCCTTCGAGTACAGCATCATGGCTCTGATCGCGCTCAACACCATCGTCCTCATGATGAAGGTACAACTCTAACTCTGGTCTTTTATCATTGTCTTTTGTCTTTTCTTTTCTTTTGCACAATATGTTTTTTTGTTTTTTTTAAGTTGCATCTGTGTTTGTCAACCAACGTTCGATATTTCATGTGAACAAATCAAACCAGAACTCTGTAGCTTTAGCTAACGTTTCCGTAGCTCTCAGATCATTGTGTTGGACTGCAGTTCAACACCCATCAGCCCTGCCTGGACATAGTGAAGAACATAAATCCAGACCGTAATAATCAAGAAGAGTGTACTCTGGACTTTTCACTGTTCATTTAGTGGATAGAAACTCTACTCCAGGCGAATGCTAAACCATTAACATCATCAGACTTCTGTCCGAGGCTCATTGATACAACTTTAAAGGAGACATATTCTGCCCCTTTTCCACAAATTAAAATAGTTCCCAGGTGTCTTAAAGACATGTCTGTGACACGCTTTGGTCAAAATACCCCAAGGATCAAACATCACAGCTCTTTTCATCGTCTCAAAACAGCCCTGTTCAGAACGGCTGGTGTCAGTGCCTGTCCCTTTAAATGCAAATGAACCACTGCTTGCCCCGCCCCTTCTACTGGTACCAGGTAGAGGTGGGATTATGCAAATTCAAAAGCTAGTTACATCACTGGAAGACAACTGAGGGAACAGCTCGTAAAACCACATAGATTTCAACATAGGGAGCCAGAAAATTACAGATTTTTTTTGGTCAATTCTCACATTTTGGGGGCCGGAAGTCAAGACAAACATCCAAATATATGTTATAAAAAAGTGATATTTCCATAATATGTCCCCTTTAAATATTCAATTTAAAACTGGATCATAGAGATATTCTCTATTAGCGACATGTTGACTCATGTTGACTATTGATTGATTGATTGATTGATTGATTGATTGTTTTATTTTGTATGAATGACATACATACATATGTACATACGAAACGGATAGGTAAGAAGCCAAAGGCTTATGAGGAACCTACCCCCTTACAACTATTACATTTACAATCAATCATGGTGTAGAGACAATATCACTAAGGTACTTACATATAATACCGAGACAGGTTGGAAGACATGATTCAGTAAGCAAACATTGTTAAGTAAGAAAATAAGACGAGTGTGGGTTACTTTGGCAAAATTCAAACATAATTCATACCTCACACTTTATGAGAAATGAGGAATAGCTTTCTTCTAACTTATTAAAGCAATTTCATAACACATTTGAAACAATCATCATGTACAAAACACACAAAGCCTTAAAGCTATGAGCCAACATCAAATCCTTCATACTCAGAAATACATAAACCTTCAAAGACCCTTTCCCTGCCCCTATGCATCCAATATTTGTCCATATTCTTCAACATTTTTTTGAAATGATAGATATTCTTACTTATTTTAATCTCGTCTGGTAATCCATTCCATAGTTTTACTCCCTGAACTGAAATGCACATACTCTTCAGCGTTGTCCGTGCCTTAGGTTGCTGGAAATTTAGTGTATATCTGTATTCATATCTCCCTTCTCTTTCCTTAAACAATTTCTGTAAATTTCCAGGGAGCAGATTATTTCTTGCTTTGTAAACTATCTGAGTTGTTTTCAGTTCAACTATGTCCAATAGTTTCAGTGTGTTCGATTTAAAAAACAATTTGTTGGTGTGATGTGTGTATCCCATATTATGTACGATTCTTATAGCCTTTTTTTGCATAATGCTGAGGGGATTCAGATTAGTTTTGTACGTGTTTCCCCAGGTTTCAACACAATACGTTAAATAAGGTAATAATAGGGTATAATAAATCAAAAACAGAGATCTCAAATTTAATATGTATCTTGTTTTTCTTAGGATGCCTAAGCTCCTAGCCGTTTTCGATCTGACATGGTTAATTTGGGATTTCCAACTCAGGTTTTGATCGATTATGACTCCCAGAAAAGTATACTGCTGTACTCTTTCCAGTTTTACATTTTCAATACTTAACTCTACTTGAGTGCTTGGATTTACCTTCTTATTACCAAATAGGATGAATTTAGATTTGTTTATGTTTAATGAGAGCTTATTACTATCAAACCACCGTTTTAAGTTCTCTAGTTCAGCTGTAATAACTTGTAACAACTGTTGAATGTCCTTACCTGAGCAAAAAATATTGGTATCATCAACTAACCCTGTTCATTTGTATATTATATATTTTAACATGGCTTTTATGGTGTCTTGTGTAAATGTAGTATTTTGTTATGATTTTAGTGTACATGATTTCCTGGACAAATTTCTGCTTTTTGCAAATGGTAGACAAGTATTTTCTGTTCTATTCTATAATATATAAACAGATTAAATTAACATAACACTGACTTAACACTGCTCTCATTCCTGTTCCTGTCTTTGCTCTCTGTGTGTGTGTTTGTGTGTGTGTCTGCAGTTTGACGGTGCATCAATTACCTACGACGACGTCCTGAAGAACCTCAACATCGTGTTTACCACCTTCTTCTTCATGGAATCAGTTCTCAAGATCATCGCTTTCGGCCCTCTGGTGAGCCGCAAACCCCACCCAACCATTAACACACACACACACACACACACACACACACACACACACACACACACACGCACGCACACACAGACACAAAAATTCCTCATCTAGGTTGACCCAGTCTATATGCTTCAGTGTTTCATCCTATTATTCATTTATAAAGCGGGTTATTTTGGTAGACAGATCTAGAGCATGTTCTTCCCGTCCCTGAAAAACCCAGAGCGAAAATTGTGTTGTTGCTGCTCAGGAGTCACGCTATCAGCCTCCTCCTTCCAGCCTGTCTCCACGGCAACAACACCACCACCACCACAGGCGTGTTTCCATACCTGTATCGTCTCCTCAACTTGTCTCTGTTTTTGTTTTTTTTGTTTTTTTTTGACAGAATTACTTCAGAGACGCCTGGAACATTTTTGACTTTGTCTCCGTCCTCGGGAGCATCACGGACATTTTAGTGACAGAGCTAGGGGTAAGTGTTTCTGAGAGTTCGGACCAAATGACACTTGTTGATGTGAAGTTAGACATTTTTTTTATTATTATTATTATTATTTTTCATGCAAATCTGATTTCATTAGGCTCAAAGGAAACATCAGCCATGTTGGTTTTTATTGGTCTTTTTGGCTCACAATGCTGCAGTAAAGTGCAACAACACGAAGCTGCTGTGAACATTATAGCTCACACATGCATAAGATATTTAATGCTAAGGTCCATAAATAAAACTAAATAAGCCAGATAAAGTTGTGGCACACAACAAATTCATAGTTTTGGGGCTGATTTTTCCTTTAAGTCAAAAGTTAAGTTAAAACCTGAAAACCAGTGTGCATCACATTATGTAGACACACACATGCATACACACTGGGAAATAGTCACAGTCTGGCTCTCACTAAAAGGTTCGGTAAGAAAATCCAGCTCCCAGGTAAAGTAACTGAACCTCACAGTAGCAATAAATAAAGGAGCAGTATGTCATCTTTACACTTTATATTGAACATTAAAGGGATAGTAGCATTTTTTTTAAGTGGGGTTGTATGATCTACAAATAGCCCCTAAGTACTTTAATTGCAGTAGAACAGTCTCTGCACTCCTCCCGTTAGCAACGCCAACCCATAATAGCCCTGAGATTTACAACAAGAAACGGCCTATTTTCGCGGCCTAAAAGAGGTTTTACCTGAAAAAAGACACAGTTTCATTGTTCGCTATAATATAATTTTTTCCAGCCCTTCAAAGTGCAGGAAAAACACCGTTTTTATTTGGACCTAACCAACTCACGTATCCCTCCGCCCAGGGTTAGCGCCCGCCGATCAGCAGTTGGTTAGGTCCAAATAAAAACTGTGTTTTTCCTGCACTTTGAGGGGCTGGAAAAATTATATTATAGTGAACAATTGAACTGTGTATTTTTTTTCAGGTAAAACCTCTTTTAGGCCGCGAAAATAGGCCGTTTCTTTGGGTCTGTTCACAACACTGTATGTTGTAAATCTCTGGGCAGGGCTATGGGCTGGCGTTGCTAACGGGAGGAGTGCAGAGAGTCTTCTACTGCAATTAAAGTACTTAGGGGCTATTTGTAGATCATACAACCCTACTATCCCTTTAAGGAAATAACATCATAAATAAGGTGCTGTTGAGTAGAGGTGCAGCTAGGTGGATTTTTTACCTCCAGAGCCAGACCAGCTGTTTCCACATGAGCTAAGCTAATGTGCTACAGTTGTAGGATCATATTAGATCCAGTCCTTACAAAAAAAATAAAATAATGCAAACATTACATTTTACGAAATGCAACATTTTCTTTTCTTTTTACTAAATTCAATCAAGCTGTTTTGCTAAGGAGACAAAAACATTAGCTAGTTCTACCTCACAAGTATCTGTGTGTTTGTGTCTATGTGATGTGAGCACATTATTTGATGTAAAGATTCATTATAAAATCTATTTTGAATCACATTTTTAAAATGACATTATTTATCTGATACTTGATTCTTATTATTCTGAGAAGATAATTCCTCCTTATATCCGTATATATCTTACCTGGGCCGCTCTGGGTTGATGTGCAACGATCCTTCAAGCCCAAAAAGTCCACTTTATCCATATTATCCATATTCAAGTTGAGTCGATGTGATGTTTTGGGGTTAGAGGACTCTTTGTTTCCAATCACAGGTTGTGTCTTTATTATACAGCTGTGTACAGACACCAAACACACTCATGTTTATCTCTGTTAACTGTGATTTTTCTGTCGTATGCACATCTGTCACTTTGTCTGTGTTGATAGAAATGAGCTTAATGATGATAGTAAGTAGTAAGACTCAGCCTCTCTCTGTCGTCCAGCTGCTTCCTGTTGTTTTTTTTAACCAAAACACATCCAGGTCTCAGTCGCTCTCATTAAACCGAAGTCTTCTTTTCATTCACACTGACAGGATTTAGCAGTTAAATGTGCTAATGTTGTATTTTCAGATGATTAATTTAAAGACGCCCTCTGGCCACTGAGTTTTTAAGTCTCAGCTCCGTGACATTAATTGACACCGGTGCCATTTTCAAACACCGCGCTGACGCCGATCGATTGATTATCCGGCTGGCTGGAAGCAGATGCTGATTGAGTACATTTGATCTTTGCACTTGTTAGGTCATTGAGTAAAAGCTGTGATCACCTGTTGATATTGGCAAAAAAAATAAATAAAAAAGTACCAGACTGATAACACAGATCACTTTCACTTTTACTTTCACTTTCACTTTGATAATCTAAAGGCACATCAGTGGCAGAGAAGGAAACTACGGAAGCGTATTGCATTTACTTGAGTAATTTATTTTTTGGTTTGTTTTTCTGACTATTTTTTTTTCTGCTTTTTCGTGGTAATTTTTTTCTGACCAAACGAGATTTCAAAATCCCGCGAGAAGCTCCCACCTGCAAGTAACGTTTGACCGCTGCAGTGAAGCCTCCACTTTATCACGGATCTATTACATCTTAGATCCACGAGATACATCCATGGATATGCTCCCCAAAAGATACAGTCGAGTTATCACCGGCATTGTAGATTTTCAAAGGATCCTTCTTCGAAATGAATGACTTCAGTGCAGTTTCTTGCTCATTTTTTAAAGAAAATGACAAGTTTAATTCTGTCAAAGATGATGCCAACGCCGATTCAAACGATTCCTTTGCCAAAGCCGTCTTGTCATGTCATTTTTCACCATCGCAAGTATGTCGTCATCGCGTTAAGCCCACCCAACGACTCTCTAAACAGATAGAGCGCTGACTGGTGAACACAAACGGTGTTCGAGACTCAAAAAGTTCCTATGGCTCGTTTCTAGACTGACCTGCGGAGCAAATATATTTGCTGCCGCTATAGGGTGCGTCCAGATTTCTAGGCTAAGTAAATTCAGATTTATAGTGAAAGGAAAATACCTGTTATTATAGAACACCACCTCAGAGAGTGTCACTCAGAAAGTATCAGAGCAGTCTGATGTACAGTAGCACTTTTATTTTGAAATCAGTCCTTACGTTACTTGCAGGTGGGAGCTACCACAAAAAAACAGAAAATAATTAGTCAGAAAAAACGGAAAAAATTGTTTTAAAAAAACAAACCAAAAAATAAATTACTCAGATAAACAGGATTTTTTAAAATTACGATACGATACGATACGATACGATACGATACAATACGATACAATATATGATATGATATGATATGATATGATATGATATGATATGATATGATATGATATGATATGATATGATATGATATGATATGATACGATACGATACGATAAACTTTATTGTCCCGTTCAGGGAAATTTGTCTTGGACACTGTAGCTGCTCCATAAATGCCTTGATGGCCACAATGACAAAAACAAAACAAAAAACAATACACCACAGCCATATCAATCCAGCACACAAGACATAACAGCATTGCACATATCCCATAGCATAGCACATATTGCACATATCCCATAACATAGCACATATTGCACACGCGAGCAAGCTTAGTCTTAAATTTTGTGGAGAGGTTGCCAATTATTCAAGTGAATGCAATACGCTTCCATAGGAAACAATGCAAATGCCTGATAAAATAGTGGTTTACTAACAGCGCTGGCTTCATAGAGAGGCTGAAGCAGCTGTAGCTGGAGTTGCTCACTGACTGTTGTTGTTGTTCTTCTTGTTGACCTGAAGTTGTGTTTCACTGCCTTATTAACGACGCCCATAATGATTCCGTCTTCCTCTTCTATCTCTTTACATGCTTTCTTTAAACCTCTCTACTTTGTTGGCGCCCTACGCCCCTCCCACTCCCCCCTCCTCTTCCTCCTCCTCCTCCTCTTCCTCCTCCTCTGATTCAAATCCATCCAATCAAAATGCACTATGAAATCCTTCATCGTGTTCTCCATCTGTGCTGCGCCATGACATGTGGTGGTGGTGCTGTGATGATGATGATGATGATGATGATGAATATAATGATGATGATGGTGATGGTGTGCGTTTCGCCCCATGCCTCCTGCCCAATAATACATACGACCAACCCCCCACCACCACCTCCTCTTCCTCCTCCAAAAAAAAAAAAAAAAATCTCACCCACTCACTGTACTACAACTTACCAAAAAAAAAATCCCCATTCATCTTTCTACATCTTCGCACATGTAGAATCTGGTTGGTTTGTAATTTATCTCTCAAAGCTTTCTGCTGCATCCTCATTGGTCATGCGTACCCCTGACCCATTCCTTACCCCCCCATGATAGTCTTAACCCTTGACCCAAGTGCATGCGCTTTCCTGGATGATGACCTTTTAAATTCTTTGATGACGTACAGGTAGAAACCTTTGTTATTAGCATTAAATATTTTCACACAGTTAGAAAACTTGCAGATCAGAGTAATAAAAGACAGGCTGTCATAGATAGGGAAAAATAAAACCTTGTGTCTCTGGGCCACGTATTACTGCCCCATGCATCAAACTGGTCCTAAATGGAGAAACGCACACCGCCCATTTGTAGGAACTGTCTCTTTAAGACGAGCGGATAGCACTTCCTCCTTTGTGTGACGTCACACACAAGGTAACTCCGCCCATTACCGCCCTACACTAGTAGGCTACACACTATAATTTTTCATATCGCTGTTTAGACTAATCTGATGTTTGTAAAGTCTATAAAACCAATGATTGGACAAACATGTGTGCACATTTTTGTAATTAGTCATGGTTATCATAGATTAGCCGGGCTAACGGTTAGCTACCTGTTTAACTTTAATAACTCAGTGACTCAATAAACGGTCCATGAAAAAATATTTTCTCCAGCGGATATCTGAGTTCCAACATGACTGAGCTAACTGGAGTAGTTTCATGTCGTGTCCGACAACGGGAGGGTTTTAACAGCTGACGTCCTGGTGTTAGCTTAGCTACCGCCGTTAGCTTAGCTACCGCCGTTAGCTGTCCCTGTCAGCTGCAGCCACTGATGCTTTCTAGACACCGTGATTCCCCCAAACTGAATAAATACAACACATAGCAACACAAAACACACACACAGAAATAGTAATGTTTCTTCAATCATTTCAGATTCGTCCAAACGGTGATAGGGCATGAAAAATATGATATATAGCTAAACTCTCGTTCGTTACTATTGATCTCATTCAAATTACGAGCTGGTTTTCTACCCGGAAGTAGAATGTAAACAACAAGGCGATTCGGTCTTTTGGTAGAAACAAGAAGTTAGTAGCAATAGATATTGAGTTAATTCTCTTTGTAGCAGTTTTAAAGTTGATATTGATATTTGTATGGCCATAACAACATTGGTTTATGTTGATTTTCTAACACAAACTGTAAAAATTAATCTAGTAATTAATCTCACGCTCTTTTTAGTGCAACTAAATAAGTGAATGTGTGACTCAGAGTCTATGATGTGCTCGGCCCCCCTGGCCCCTCGCTGGTCTGCATGTAGGCCAGTTCTGTCCTCAGAAAGTATGCTGCCATGCCAAGCCATGCCATGCCATGCCATGCCATGCCATGCCTGCACCGAGGCTGCTCGCTAGTCCCTCCTTTTCTTCCTCCTCCTCCTCATACTCCTTCTCCCTTGCCTTGCCTGTCAACCACAAAATGCCAGGGCCTCATCAGGGAGTCTGGCTGTTGTATACATTTAAAATTATACTGTGACACTGCAAGAAACTGAAAAAAAAAACCAAGAGTCTAAAATTATTTTCAAGGCTCCTTAGTGTAGATCACCTTATTTCAGTTTTGACGATACGAGAAAGCCGGCTTCCAAGCAAGCAGGTCTGGTTGAGTTTGGATGAATTTCAGTAGACAGTAGAGGTTATAAAAACATTAAATAAAAAAACATTATGGCACAGGAAACTTAAATATGTACTAACACGATGTGACCCTTTTAAAATGAGCCAGTTTTAATGAAGATGACTCACGGAGCCGAGTCTAGATGCATAGTCGTAGTTTGGTCTGGCACAGAAAACACATTCGGCCAAGACTCTGTCACAGAAAACGCCAAGCCATGCTCTTATTGTGTGTGTATGTGTGTGTGTGTGTGGTTGACAGGCACAGTGCACTGTGCTCCATCTTGTGTGGCCTGCTTGCCCCCCTCAGAGATCAGTGCATTTGGTTCTCTTAAAAAAAAAAAAAAAGCCTTCTGCTGTACCAGATTGGATGATGACCTTTAGTCTCTTTGAACTATGATTTTCTTTATTTCCTTCTTTCTTATTTCCTTTTGTTGTATATTTCTTTGTTTCTTTTTTTATCCTTTCTTTGTCTTTCTCTCATTTCTACTTGTGTCTACTCAGTACCATTATGTTTACAGTTGTTTTTTTTTAGTTTGGTTGGTTTTGACTTCCCCCTCCTCTCTCTCTCTCTCTCTCTCTTTGTCCTCTCTTTCCTCCGCTGTTGTTTTTTGGTTTTTGTGTTTGGTATAGAGGGAGGCTGTGCAGTCGCGTTGCGTTTGGTTAGAAACTGACTTTGTCCTCCCTCTCCGCTGTAGAACAACTTCATCAACCTGAGCTTCCTGAGGCTGTTCAGGGCGGCTCGTCTCATCAAGCTGCTGAGACAGGGAGAGACCATCCGCATCCTGCTGTGGACCTTCGTCCAGTCCTTCAAGGTATACACTCCTCTACACACTCAAACACACATTGTACATACTATTTAAGTCACACACACACCTGACAAACACTTCCTGTTTTCACCTTCTCTAACAGGCTCTGCCATACGTGTGTCTGCTCATTGCCATGCTCTTCTTCATCTACGCCATTATCGGCATGCAGGTGAGTAACTACAGGAAGTACTTACATCTGTGCATGACTGACAGTGAAAGTACCAAAATGTTATATTTTTTAAGGTTTGTGCACTTTCATCTTTGCTAACGTTCTTATTTTACACAAGCATTACATCATAAATAAAAAGGTACACTGCAAAAACCAAGAATATTTGTCGTATTTCTAGTCAAAATATCATTTCTAGTCAAAACAAAACCTTGTTTTTAGACACTTTTTACTTCTTTCATGCATATTGTCACTTGAAATAAGTAGAAAAATCTCATAGTGGAGCAAGTTTTTCTTCCTTATTACAAGCACAAAACACTGGCAGATTTTTCTACTTATTTCAAGTGAAAATTTGTTTGAAACAAGTGAAATTGATCTAAAAACAAGTCAATAGGCAATGAGTTAGGCAATGAGTCTTATTTTAAGTGGAAAGAGATTAGTTTTGACTAGAAATGAGACATTTTGACAAGAAATAAGACAAATATTCTTGGAAAGATTTGGAGTTTTTGCAGTGAAGAGGTTAAAGTCAAGGAACGATAATATCAAAAGTGTCAAAACTAAAGTTACTACATGTTTATTCAGTGTTATATACTGTTATATTGGATCACTTCATGAAATAATGAGCAGCATATTAATGTTGTAAGAGGTTGTAGTGTTGAATAGAAATCTAGACAGTGACTAAAGCTGTCAGGAGTAAAAAGTTCAACTATTATTAGAGTTAAAAGTCAAAGTATTGTAGTATCAATTTGAAACTCAAAATGACACTGATGGTTACAGAGTTTCAGTGTTTCAAAGGTCTAATAAAGATGTGTGTGTGTGTGTGTTTGTGTGTGTAGTTGTTTGGTAACCTGGCGTTAGACGAGGAGGGAGAGAGCGCCATCAACGAGCACAACAACTTCAGAACCTTCATCATGGCGCTCATGCTGCTGTTCAGGTGAGTCCTGCAGCTCCACACACACAAACACACACACTCTGTACTCACTAGTTGCGTTTCCATCCACCTTTTTTTATTTGCATTTTCAAAACTTGCGAATAAATACTTGGATGGAAACGCCAGAAATTCGAAAAAAGGCAGTAAATGCGCATAAAAGTTTTTACGCTTTGGGGGGGGGGGGGGTGGATTTGTCAGCGTATCGATAAAAGGAAAATGCGACTTTTTGTTATGGAAATAGGTTATGCGAATTGAGCCAGAGTTTGTGGGTGAAGTGCTGCTGGAGGACGACTTCCCAAAAGTCCTTCACCCGCCGATGTTCAAACAAATGGAAACAGATGCACATGGGCGAGAGGAGCGTAACCAAAACAGCGGAAAAGCGAGCGGACTTGCACAGTTCACCTACTGCCTTTCTGTGTAAATATCTCATGTTACAACATGAAAACCTGCGGCTTATATTCAAGTGCGGCCTATATATGTATTTTTCTTTTAAAAATCTAGCTGGTGTGGATTATATACAGGTGCGTCTAGTCCGGAAAGTAAGTAAATTGTCCATGATGTTGAGTGTCAGCTGAGTGTCAACTGTTGTCATGGATACTTTCACGCTCTCTTATGACGTAATCTCACAGCGCACTCCTCCTCTCCCAATAGTTGCATAATAATAACGAATGGAAACGGGCATAAATTTGCATTTGCTTTTTGCGCATTTTCACAAAATCCGCTCTTAAAATTCGATACATTTGGATGGAAACCCAGTTACTGTCACACAACTTCAAATCTAAACTCAACATTTTTTCTGTGTGTGTGTGTCCAGGAGCGCTACGGGGGAGGCGTGGCATGAGATCATGTTGTCTTGTCTGGGGGGTAAAGAATGCGACCCGGCCTCAGGGAACACGGAGCCCGAGTGTGGCAGCACCTTCGCCTACACCTACTTTGTCTCCTTCATCTTCCTCTGCTCTTTCCTGGTGAGGAGCGAACACACAACTTCCCTTTACACTGCTTCATCAATTACATGTTTATATATGAAAATCAAATTTCATCTTTCTAGGAAACAAAAATAAATAATTATAGCAACTTTCATACTTCAAAGTGCCTCCCTCATTGATTAGACCCTGGACACTGTGGCGGGGTTATGACACGTGTGCATTAGAGCCTCACGTTGTCATGACAACATGTGCAAAAAGAATAAAAAAAACATTTAGGATATAAAAATCTTTTATGTGCAGGTTGAACAGCTTGTCCACAGAGGGTCGTATCGACCGCTGAGTCGTCTTAAAAACAGTTTCACCCTCACGTCTTTATTAATAGACGTCTGTGGGGAAAATGCTGTTTGTGCTATTTTATTTTTACAGTGTTTTGCAGCTGGACACAAGAAGAGGAGGACGAAGACTGTGGATGTTAAATCCATATAGTTTACAGTCATGTTTGTTCTTTTGTCTTCTGCTGCTGGTTTTAGTCTCACACCATAAATCCACTTCTTTTCTTAAAGGGATAGTTCAACATTTTGGCAAATTGGCCCATTGCCATAATAGTAATAGTTTTATAGCAGTAGGTTCGTTACCTTTAATTGTCGGTGCAAGCTATTTTTAGAACGGCGGAGCAGAGCCGTGAGCTGCTCAGAGCTACGCTACGGAGGCTAACGGGATTTCTTGGTTTCCCTTATCAAACTCATCAAATACACAATCCAACAACTCCAAAACGCTCTGGTGGACAAGTTGTGACCTGCACATTCACCACGCTATGAGATAATAACACAACGTTACCAGACGGAGTTGTTTTAGAGGGAAATTCATGCAAAACCGCTGATGCACGTTGCCTTCAGGGACAGTTTTTCAGCAAGCAGTGTCTGTATTTCCCTCTAAAACAACTCTGTCTGGTAACGTTCTGTTATTATCTCATAGCGTGGTGAATGTGCAGGTCACAACTTGTCCACCAGAGCGTTTTAGAGTTGTTGGATTGTGTATTTGATGAGTTTGATGAGGGAAACCAAGAAATCCCATTAGCCTCCGTAGCGTAGCTCTGAGCAGCTCGCGGCTCTGCTCCGCTGATCTAAAAATAGCTTGCACCGACAAATAAAGGTAACAAACCTACTGCTAAGACTATAGGGATTATGGCAATGGGCCAATTTGCCAAAATGTTGAACTATCCCTTGAACTTCTTTTTACTTTTACAGTATTTGTTAATTTCACAGGGACAGTTCACATTAATCCACATTTCTGTAAATGTGCCACTATTAGCTAAGTAGCTAGTTTTTAACTGTAGTCCCTGGCAAACTGTAACAAAACAACATTACATACTATAGTATACATATATTACATGGTACGTCCCTAAAGTAATACAACATAAATGCACATATGTCACTTTGATAGTAAAATGTAGAAACACATAGGCATACAGCAAATAGAAACATATAGCATAAGTGTGTAGCACAATAACTGGTATTCAGTCATGTTTGATAATTTATTGATTCTTTATTTAAAGGATAGTCACCAAACTCATGTGGTATTTTATTTCATTGTTGCTCTTTTTAAAGTTTGCCCTTAACAATAAGGCAGGGAGGGACTAACGATGAAAACTAGCTTTTTAAGCTAACTCGGGTGCATTTACATTTGTTTTTGTTTTTTTACAATGTTTTATTAATGTACATTGTCCCTTTTCAAATAAACTAAACTGAAAACTGAAACTCAGAATCAGCCTTGCAGTTACAAAGATATTCAGGTCTGCAACAAATGGGAAGTAAGTAAGGACTTTTCATTTTATTTAGATATTATAAAAGACAAACACGGAGCAAAAAGGGGGAGGTATGAAGACCCAAGTGCACATTAGGAAAGAAATCCAGCAAAAAAAGACAATAAATGTAACACACACACACACAGAGAATCCACATATGAACATGTGTGTGTCTCGTCCTCGCTCCAGATGTTGAATCTCTTCGTTGCTGTCATCATGGACAACTTTGAGTACCTGACCAGAGACTCGTCCATCCTGGGGCCGCATCACCTGGACGAGTACGTAAGGATATGGGCCGAGTACGACCCCGCCGCTTGGTGAGTGACACGCGCACACACACACACACACACACACACACATATGCACACAGACACACACACACACTTTCTGTAGACGTAATTTAAACAATAACTAAAAAAGGCAGAAACAAAACAACACAGACACACTTGAAGCAGCAGAATTACACAGAAGCTGTAACTGATGTGTAGCGTAAAAACAAAAGAAAAGAAAAGAAAAAAAAAACACTGACTATTGAATGTAAAATGACTTCTTCTTCTTAACCCTTGACTTTCTCTCCCGGCCCCTGAAACGTGGGCGGGGCCAACGACCTCTCTCGTCACGACACAACACGTGTGTGTGTTTGTGATGACTCAGCATCTGCATCACGTGATGACGATGACACGAGTTAGAAGTGGTCAAGTCATGTTATAAAGCTCGTCCGGTCCGAGCAAAAGAATGATCCGACCTTCTTCCTATCTTCTACTTCTACTTCTCTTTCTTTCTTTCTGAACTCTTTCTAATTGCACAGCTGAGATGAATGTAACCCTCTCCTGTTCCTCTGTGTGTAAGTGTGTGAGCAAACACAAAAGGAAGGTGTCTTACACCTCTTTTTCTGAGTGTAAATAAATGTTCTCTCCTGTTTCTACCTTTTTCTTCCTCGACATCTTTACTCTTTCTTTCTTTCTTTCTTTCTTTCTTTCTTTCTTTCTTTCTTTCTTTCTTTCTTTCTCTCTCTCTCTCTCTCTGTGACCTGTGTGTTCCCTCTCCTAACCTTCCCTCCTTGTATTTTTCTTGCAGCGGGCGCATACATTATAAGGATATGTACAGTTTATTGAGAGTTATCTCCCCTCCCCTGGGCCTTGGCAAGAAATGCCCACATAGGGTGGCCTGCAAGGTTTGGACCAAACCTCTAAAGCACAAACTTAAACGCAACCTGCTCGCCTTTAAGAAACTGGAATGAATGTCGCTCTTTATCACTTTTTTTATTTGTTTTTTTTTAAACAATTTATTTCCTATTTCAACTTTTATTCATTTATATATTTTATTTCATTTGGTTTGACTTTTCTGTTCGGGTTTGTTGCATTATTCACTTGTTTTTAAATCTCATTTCACCATTGGGTCATTTTATTTCTGGGTGGGGGTGGTGGTGGTGGTGTTTCTGTTGTATATGCATTCTGACATGACAATGAGAATGTTTGGGACAATGCAGAAATGCGCACACACACACAATCTATCTCTCACTCACACACATGCACACACACGCACACCGGTAAGCGGTGTGTGTGAAGCATGAGGTGGTGCACTGCACTCGCTATTGTCTTCTGACTGAACGCTGGGGTTAACGACGACACTGGTGTGTTCACTTTTTTTTAATTCAGTTATGACGTCAGACGCTAGAGTCTGGACTTCAGGCAGCCATCGTCTTTTATTTCTTGCTTGCTGTCTGATTTTTTTGCCTGGACAGAAAAAAAACGGTCGAGCAATGTGCATTGTTCTTGTTTGAGTTTGGGTTCAGTGGGGGGTGAGGAGGGAGGGTAGTATAGAGACATACGCAGAGAGGGCTTGGTCCGAATATACTGGCGCCACACTAAGCTAACCCTGCCGTTAGCCGTTAGCTAGGCCGGTGTTTTTCCTACCGTGTGTCATCGAGGCTCAAGAAAACAAACTCAAGCTCCAGAATACTTATTGATAAGAAGATATAGCTAGGCCTAATCCACACAAACACTGGTATTTTTGAAACCGAACTTTTATGGACCCCGGTTAAAAAATGTTTTGCGCCCACACCACTGGTGTGATAAAAAATAACTCCCGTCCACATGAGACCGCAAAATTCGCCTCAAACAATGTCATGTGCATTCCAAAGCAGTAGGTGGCGATAGCACTCCTAACAGGAAGGGCATTTTAGCCAATCACAAGGCTGGAAAAATTCATACCGGGAAAAACAACAATGGCTATGCTAAATGCTAAATGCTAAATAGCACCCGGCCGGTAACAGCAACCAGAGACTGGAGGCTCTGCAGCAACTCCGTCAGCTGGTCACGTCTAGAGCGTGCCACAAGTCTCCATGGATACAACTTACTGTTTGCCCTTGCTCAGTGTGACGTCGAACAATGTCGTCAAGAAACGGTTACGTGTGGATGAAAGGCCAAAACCGTGAAGAGAAACACACGGTTTCAAAATTACCCGTGTTCGTGTGGACTAGGTCATAGTTGTGACTTTAAGAACCAAAAACCATCTCAGGTTAGTTTCTCTCCTCTCTCAGTTTCTCTCTGGAGCTCCAGTAACAACAAGTTGGTGTCAGCCAATCAGAAGATGGCTGACTTGTTTTGTTTCTGAGTGATCCAGTAAAAAAAAAAAAACAGGAACAGATTTCAGAATAAAACACTCAGAGAAACCAAATCCTGCAAGTTTTTTGATGGATGGTGGGTACAGGTGGTGAGGGGGTGGGGCTTTGTTGTGACATCACAAAGTGACAGGAAGTCCTGACGGCTGGTTTTAAGGCTCAGTTTCTGAATACAGGCTGTGTGCATTTCTCTGTGGACTGAGGCTTTGATACTTTCACAGTATTAATATAGAACCCAGAGCTGCTTTATAATCACACTACACATGGACATCTACCTTTATACCGTATGGAGCTTTAATACAAACATCTACCTTTATACTGTATGGAGCTTTAACACAAACATCTACCTTTATACTGTATGGAGCTTTAACACAAACATCTACCTTTATACTGTATTGAGCTTTAACACAAACATCTACCTTTATACTGTATTGAGCTTTAATACAAACATCTACCTTTATACTGTATGGAGCTTTAATACAAACATCTACCTTTATACTGTATGGAGCTTTATCTACCTTTATCCTTTATACTCTGCATATTCCTGTGCCTCCATGACACATGTTTGTGAACCACTGTGCTGCAATATTTAATCTTAAATATTAAAGCCACCATGTGTAGTCTATACGTTACAATAGAGTCTTATTTTTATATGTAGAACAATCAAACTTTTTTTAATGTCTCTGCCACAAAGGACGAAGGTTTTACATCCTGCACGTGGTGGTTTTAAAGATTCAAGGTGTCAAAACAACCGTCAGGCCTGTTACAAGCTCTTCATAAAGAATGCACACAACAAATTCTCTAAACTCATGAATTTGCATCACTTCTCTGCAGAAAAACAAACTATCAATAAAAAAAAAAATCTAAAATAAGCATTTTTTTTCTTCTCAGCCTGCAGGCATCAAGTGTAGCATAGAGTCTTCTTTTCTTTTTTTTTATAGCAGACAGTGCACTGACGTTACCTCTCCTGTGTGTGCATTTGTTATGTAAGCGGAGAGCTTGTGTATCCCACATGCTAGTGTCGACTCACACACACACACACACCTTGAGTGGAGAATGTAACAGGCCTCGTGGTAACAGCTCATATATTCACTGTTACCTGAAAACACTGCATTACGATAACGTGGCCAAACCTCCTGCTCTGTGTGTGGCTCTGCGGAAGGTTCAAAGGGCAGGGCGTGTGTGTGTGTGGGGGGTTTTCTTTTGAGTGTGTGTGTGTGGGGAGGGGTGAGTGTGTGTGTGGTTTGGGGCAGGGACTCTCTGGACATCAAAAGGTGTTGTGTCCACCAGGTACCTCTTCGTAACTGCCTGTGCCGACATGCAGGCGCTTGTGGGAGGAATCGCTGGTCATGACGTCTTCAGTCTTTTTAAGGTGCTGCTGTCTGCCGGCTCAGGAAAAACACATGTTAAAAGATCAGATCGCCTGCATCACAAAAAAAACATATTTTGAGTTTGTTCCTAATTAATTCTCTGGATTTTGTCCTTAACTAGTCAGAAATAGTCGTTTGATGTGACAAAACACCTCAGTGCCCAGGTATATATTAAAGCTGCAGATGCACTGATGGTTGTTTTTATATTACTCTAATGGTCTAAAATACACATGCTGCACTTTTTTATTATTTATTTAATGGACAAGATCATTGGATCAAATGAAGCCTCTGACATAACATTTACAACAATGTAATAAAACCTAGACTGGCAGTACTGTTGATGACATCCAGCAAGTGTTTGATATGTAAAATAACTTTAATGCTACCTCAAGTTATTTAACCCCTTAATATCCACCAGCCCGTCGACGGGATCAAAATATGGATTTGAATAATTATAAAAGTGAACACTTTCTACTTTCTAAGTATACTTTTGCTCTACTTTGCTTTTCCAAGTGACATTAAAGTAGGCAGGTCCTGTTAGTTCAAGGACTCTCAGGTTGTCCATGACTTTTACCAGTTAGTGTATATTTATTTATCTCCAGGCCCATATAAACTGTTCATTTTGCCCTTAAGCTCTTAAAAATACAATATAGTCGGTTCACATAGAGACAGATACACAGATTAAACTGTTTCCATTCACTTACATTGAAATCTCAGGGTCGCATCACCCAGTTAAGTAATAGTAATAGTAGAAATAATGTAAACACTGAAGAAACTGTTCAAATGGCTTTGATGCAGATTTAAGTTTGAGTTAAGTTAAATGGGTAACACTTTATAATAAGTACACACTATTAAGCATTAGTTAAGCGTTAATAAATACTGAATTCCTCATTTATAACGCATGAATACTCATTAGTATGTAGTTTATAAATACAGTTAGTGCGTATCAATGATGAGTAAAACATTTTAAACTGTGTTATAAACTACATGCTAATGAGCATTCATGTGTTATAAATGATGAATTCAGTATTTAATGCTTAATAGTAGCCTGGCTAACACCAGACCTCATCTCAATGTAGATTGAGATTCGGTCAGGGAACCACCCGTTCATTTTTTTGTATTTGAGGTGTGGTTAGAGCTGTTTATTGGGCGCTACGAATGCCTATCAAATGCATCTATACGTAGCTTATAGCCAATCGTATCAAGCATACCCGATGACGTATGTAGAGCCACAGAAATCCAATGAGGGAAAAAACGCTAAACGTTGCTCTTTTTTCAAAATAAACTATTTAAAACACTTTCTAACGCTGCATCAAAAGGTAAAGCGTCTGCCGCCATGTTGGATCGACGAGCTATCAACAAAGTCGCTTCAGTGTGTCGTCATCGTCTTGCTGCCCCCTCCCCCGTTCTGTGATTGGGTCCATGGTTTCCAGGCTAGCTTAACTCATTGAGTGCCAAAGACGTAATTTCTCGTTTTTTGCTTTTTTTTTAAATTATGAAACTAGACACTTTAACACACCTTATGTGTAAATTTGGGGACTCTACGACGAGCAGAACTGAAATAGATGACGATCAAAAACTCATGACAGCTCATGATCTGGAAGTTTTTATCATAACTCGGCTTTTGCAAACGGAGTTCTGCATGTGGATGCAGCAGCTGCTCTGCTCTCACCCGCGCTGCTGCTCCAGCTGCTCGAGCTGCTCGGAGCAGAAACAGGAAGCTCTCAGCCGACAGTCCGCCCGGTCTTCATCTGGAGCAACACCGTGTCCTCCCCAAAGTCCTCCCGCGGTAAAATCTGATGGTCTCTGGGTCAAAGCAGACCGGCATCACCGACCCGAACCACAGAAGGACCGCGACCACCGGCGGGACCGGTCTTCCCGAGGCGCTGTGGCCGACAGACCCTCACGTTCCGCGGGGAGAAGCTGTGACACGGCACGGTGCGTCTGTGTTATTGTTGTTTAGTGGCGCCCCCCCCGCCCCCGCTGGTGGTTTTGTGAATAGAACAACAATTGTTGTATATATTTATCTTACACGAGCCCTTTGATCCAGAAATGCGAGTGTCAGAAGAGCGACAGACACAAACAGAGCACCTTTCATAAAAGACGCTCTATCTCCTTTTCTAGAAAAAAAGGAGGGATTTTGGTGAAACCCAGCCATGTTTAGCTTGACTTTTCTCAGGAACAGAGGCACGTAGAAACAAACGGTTTGTGGCTATTTGAAGCAGAAAGTTTCACCTTTCAAATGAGCCACAGTATGTGTTGGTGGCAATAATATAGAATACACTGTGGCTCTACAAAAATCGTCAAAAATGGTCTAAATTGCCGGTACACTTGACTAAAACTTTGGAAAGGAGCGCGGCACTCAATGAGTTGATAGCGTGTACTTATTATAAAGTGTTACCGTTAAATGATGGTTTTATTTTGTGATGTGGGCGACCTGACCCCCGAAAAAGCCGGGACCCAGCTGTTGAGCACCCTCCTCTTCATCATCATCACCATCATCCTCACCAGCGAGGGCTCCCATGAGTGCCGTGTGCAGTGCGGCGGTGTGCGGAGGCTCCTGGTGGACACGCAGCCTCAGTAGCTGATGGGACTGCATTGACTTGTCATTGTGACGCGATCACTCCGACGACCTGTGCAGCGGTGCTTTTCTCTGCCTGCTGGAAGCCCCGCTGCCAGTTCTATCCGAGCGGCTGAAAGAGGGCAAAGAACCAAACAAAAAAAAAGGAAAAAGGAAAAAGAAAAACCCAAACCCCCTCGTTTTTCACCTCGCATAGAACGGTACTATCTCAATAACAACAACTAACTAACTAAACTAAACAACACCTCCTCCTCCTCTTCTTACCTCTCCTCCTCCTCCTCCTCCTCCTCTCCCTCCCCGGTACTTTATGATAAACCAGACTAGAAGCCACGTAGATACACACCCCCTCGTTCTCTCTCTCCTCCTCCTCCTCTCTTTCTTCTCACCACAGCAACCACATAATCCACAGCGATCAAAACAATAACCTCTGTGTATTTGTTCCCCCCCTCCCCCCTCTCCCCCCTTCCTCTCCCTCCCTCCTTCTTCCTCCTTTCCTTTGTCGGTTTTCTTTTACTTTTCTCCTCATGTCTCCTCCTCTTCCCTGAAACTCACCTCTGTTTGTCTCCCTCCTCCTCTTCCTCCTCCTCCTCCTCTTCCCTCTCCCCGCCCCTCATCGTTTTTTCTTTCTTTCGTTTTCATGTCGTCCGTCTTCGTTTGTTCTGTCCGGTGTGTGTGTGTTGGTGCGTGGGTGTTTGAATGCATGTGTGTGTGTGTGTGTGTGTGTGTGTGTGTGTGTGTGTTTGTGTGTGGCCACCCCAGCGGCCGGATCAGTTACACAGACATGTATCAGATGCTAAGACACATGTGTCCGCCGCTAGGCCTTGGGAAGAGGTGTCCCGCCCGGGTCGCCTATAAGGTAGACTCGCCCCCCTCCCCACCTCCCCCCTCCCTCCTCCTTCTCTCCCTCTCTCTCTCTCTCGTTCCTCCCTTTATCCCCTCATTCTTCTTCCTCTTCTCCCCTCTCCTCTGTCTGTCCTCTCCCATCTCCGTTCTGAAACCTCCCCATCGCTGGGGAGGAGAAACCTCCTCCTCTCTCCCTCCTCCTCTTCTTCCTCACCCCCTCCTCCTCTCCTCCTCCTCCTCCTCCTCCTCCTCCTCCTCCTCCTCCCAGCGGTGTGTTCTCCTCATTGTCTGTTAGTGGTGGTTGTGGTGGTGGTGAGCGCTGTCCTCTCTTCTCTCTCTCCGACCGCGGGGATGGAGGGATGGGCTTTTGTCGTGCAGTGAAGTGAAGTGATAGTGGAGTGGTAGTCGATCCCTCTTTTCTTTTATATTTTACCTTTTTTTATTTCCTCCCCCCCCCCCAGTCAGGCCGCAGGAGTAAGGGAACGGAGAAGGCTTTGCCAGTCCCTCTGCAACCTGCACGGACGCATGCACACACACACATCCACACACACACACACCAAACAGATAGAAAACATTAAGCAAGAAAATACTTCTTTTTTAATAGAAATTTGCATATTTGTACTATTTTGCAGTAGAAGTACCTGTACATATAAGCTATAGCTTGTTTTATTCGTTCTTTTTTTAAAGTTAAAACCAAAAATTGAAAGTAAATGATGTAAAAAGTATCATTGAAACATATTATCTGGCCACATTTGTTGATTATTTGCAACATATTAAAAGAACATTACATCCTGAGGACCAGTTGACCCACTCACATCTACTAAAGTGTGAAAAATCGATGGTTTACACATTATGGATCATGCATAATTAAATAAATTTGGACCAGTGTTAGATCCAAACATCATGTAAAGTGGTTTCTATTCACACCGTGCAGCTCTGTGCTGACGATGCAGGTACAGAAGGAACGGCAAGGGCGTCTGTCTTCGGTCCTCTGGGTCTCTTATTCCTGTGGATGGCTCTTTAGTGCTCGCATACACATGCCCCACACGTGCACACGCTGTGCACATGCAAATAATGATAACAATGATTTGTAATGAATATGAGTAGGAAAAGTTCTGGCCCTTCTTAGTTTTCCCCCTTTTTTTTTGGTCTTTTTCCAAGATGCATTTGGATTCTTATTGCTTTTTCTTTGACACCCAAGGAAACTTGAGTCTTTGGCCTCAGACCGTCAGGGTAAAGATCTGGGTCGAGCATCTCAGCATCTCTTTGTCTTGTTGTCTGCACTTTCTGTCCTCCACTCTGTCACTCTCTCTCTCTCTTCTCTCTCTTTTTCTTTTTCTTTACTGACGCCCAGATTCAGCTAAAACATTATTTGGAGCCCAGTTGTTTCAGGGGAAAGAGAAGAGTTCCCGTAATGTTGCTGATCATGTTTGAGGTGTTCAGGGGCAGAGACAAATATCCAACATTATATTTCTTAGAATAATTTTTGTTTGTTTTTTTCGACTTAGTTTGAATGTTTGTGATAGAAAAACAGAATCTTTGTTTACTGTTGACAGAAAAGTGAATTAATTCAGGGCCTTCCAAAGAGAAAAATAAACACGAGGTGCATGAAATCTGTAAAATACTTGATGTCAAACTGGCTATTTATACTGTATCTGTATCGGTAATACACACAGTATATAACCAAACAGGTGGAGATCCTTGACTCTGAGGCACCTCCTACTCCACCCCTTCAGGGTGTATATAGATGTTCCCAGATGTTCCATAAACGCCTCATTGGTAGGAGCTACGATTTACAGATGGACCCTGAAAGCCTCACATGCAGTATAGAACTCTGCAGAGGCAAACATAGCACACTGAGACAACATGAAGGCTTCAGTTGAAAGTTTAAGTTTATAGTTGTCATTACAAAAAGGGAGAATGTGAAGGGGCCTTCAGGGGCCACTTGTCCCCTCGGGGGCCCCAGACGTTTGCAGATGTCAAAGTAACTCAGACTTATCTCTTTACCTGCAGAATCATATTATATTAATTAGGGGTGGGAATCGATTCACATAAATATCGTAATCGATTTTTTTTTTTTTTTTTTTAATATTGTGCAATGTGCATGCTTTTATACATACAGAGAGTACAGGTTTTGAAAAGGGTTTAAGTTCACTTTATAATGGAGTATGTTAATTTATAGGCTTCTACAGTATTTGTGTGCAGATAAATGTTAAAAATGCAGACTAAAAATCGAGAGAATCGGCAATATCGTAGAATCGCAATTTAAATCGAATCGCCATCCAAAAAATCATAGAAGAATCAAATCGGGATAAAAGCATATAGTCCCAGCCCTAATATTAATACAGATTTACTGTTCACACATTAAGATCCCTTGTTGAATCCGAGCGTCAGCCTCCTTCTTCCTCCTCTTTTTTTCTCTTTAACTTTTTACTCATTTTTGTTGTTCTCTCTTTTCTCTTTGATCTCTCAACTGTCTCTCTCTCTCTGTCCTTCTATCTCTGCGTCCACATGTCTGTCTGCAATCACCTCATCCCATCATATCATCCATCTATCCCTCCATCAGAGCCTGTGCTCTCTTCATACTCTTTCCTTTCTCTCTCTCTCCAGTACTGTCCTGGCAGTGCCCCCCCTCTACCCCCTCCCATCACATACTTCAGCCATCACAGCCCTCCAGTTATTCATTGAGACTTAAGTCCATTAAAGGACCTTTTTTTTTTTTTTTTTTTTTCTTATCTGGAGATCAGAGAGTCGTCACGTCTTGTCTCGGCATAGAGAGATGGAGGTCGGACATCTTTGACCTTTTTCACACTGATTTCCTCTTAAAGTTCAGACGAATGTCTCGGTCTTCCCTGTAGTGGACCCGGAGGCTTCGGCCTCGCTAGTTTTTTTTTCTTTTTTTGTTTTGTTTTTTACGGCACCTTTGAACTTCTCAGTAAACTTCTGTCAGTGTTGTTTTTAAGTCCTCGTCTTTATCTCTTGTCTTGTTCTGTAATTTTCAGCCTCTCTTCTCTTCTCCCTTTTTTCTATCTCAACACACACATGCACACACACACACACACACACACACACACTCAGTTTCTCTCTGGTGCCTCCAGTTGAGACACGTCCTCTCAGTTCCTCTTTTACTCTTTCAGTGTTTCCACGATCTTCCTCCTCCTCCTCCTCCTCTTCTTCTTATTCTTCTTCCCTTCTCATTTCCCTTTTTTATCTGTAACTACATCTCATGACCAAGCTTAGATCCACCTAGTTTTAAGTCGACTAACTGCTGCCCCCCAACCCCCCTACCGTGTGTCCCCCCTCTTTGATAGACTCCCCATCCTCCCCCCCTTTACCCTACAAGTACTACTACTTCTACCACAAAGTCTGGTTGGTCCAAAACCAAACAAAAACAGAACATCAATCATCTCTTTTTGATCTTCTCTATGATTTTTTTTTCTTCTTTCAGGGAATGCCACAACTCTAATCCTCTAACTCTGAGTCCCCCTTAAAGACACTGCACCCGTTTGGCATTGAGAGAGATCTTGACTTGATATGAAACACAACCATCGCTGTTCAATTTGACTTTTTCTAATTAAGGGAATCATGAATGTAGAGCACAAAAAGCAAAAAAAACAACAACAACCAAACAACAAAAAGATACGAAATGAATCAGTCAGTAGGATTAACCCAATTAGACTGAGGATACTCTCTTTGCGCGGATGCACGGCTGCTTGTATTGTGAAAGTGGGTTTTAAGGGAAATGGAGGTGGTGGTGGGTGGAGGGTGGAGGGAAGGGGTATATTGGGCTATTGGGCAGGTGGGAAGAGTTGGGGCTTAGATAATGGGAGTGTAGTAAAAAAAGGCATGCTGCATGCTCTGTGTGTGGGTTTTTTTCCTAGCGGGGGTGTGTTGTGTGGTGCTGCATGCGATTCCCCGCACTCTGTGTCGCATGGCTACGGGCGACATCGAGCCTGCTGCTGTTGCGCTGCCGCTGCCGCTGCTGCCGCTGCTACTGCTGCTGCCGAGCGCTGTGGATGTTGGCCGATGCCCTCTGCCTGACACACGACTTGTTGGCTCTGGGCATGCCCGACACTCGCACAACACTCAGGAACACATGAGCATGTATACACAACCCCCCCCACCCTCCTTCAAACACACACACACATACCGCCATTGTACTACCGTGCTTGCCATCGTGAGTGCCCAACGCTCATGTTCGTAGGTAAATCCAATGGATGCCAAACCAAGTCAGGATAGGAACGAAATGACAAGCAGCAGTGCGGGGGAGGGGGGCCTCCAGGTGGCCCCCTCCCACCCACCCTCAGGCTTGTTTCGTTCTATCTGCGGGTTTCTCCATTGGTTTTACCTTGGTATAGAAATGTTTTTTAAAGACAGGGAACCTCCTGACAGGTAGGGGGAGCTCTATAGCGGATGCCTCAGTTGAAATAAACAACAGCAGTCTCCTGAAAAATAGCAGAATTACACCAGTGATACTGTTATTGTTCTCCAGTCGACCTAGTTTGTCTCCTAAGGACTCCAATTAAGCGCCCTTAATTGCAGTCTGTGCAAATAATTGTGTGTAAGTGGGTGGGGAGGGATGCTAGGGGGTTGGTGTGGGTGGGGTTTGGTGTATGTGTACTGTTATATATCTATATCTCTATGTGTGTAACAACAGAGATGTGTAAATGCGCCAATGCATTCACACATTTTAGGGAACATGGGCACAGGTTGGGTCGGAGGCCATTTTGGCTCTGATTGTTCTTCCTTGTGGTTCTCGGCTCTCACAGTTGCTTAGCAGCAGATGGCCCTCATTGGATAGCTGTGCTGTCAACGTAGAGTATCACTGGGAAAAAAACAAACCAAATGAACAGGAGACGCAAGAAGTCACCTTTCTTTCCTCCAAGCAAATGCTCTTTGCAACAATTGCAAATGCATGCACTTAAATGAAAGGATGGAGAAAAAAAACGTGTGCAGCAAACATTAAGTACTTAAACACACCCACAACGGCTCAGCGGTTGAACCTGAATGCAGCACAAATTTACTAGAGGACGTTTAAAACTCAATCACTTGACTCATTGTACTTCATTGATCAGAGTCGTAGTGACACTTGAAATCGTCCACTCCTCAACACCAATCTGTCTCAGGGAACATTGACTAAGATGCCTGGACAAATCCAGTCCAGGGCTCTAATTGGCTGCTGTCTATGGAGCTCTCTCAACCCCCGCCTCCACCCCCGACCCCCGACCCCCTACCCCCTTTCCTTGGAGGTTCAGGAACACCGCCCCTTTTCGCTGAAGGACACGTCCCTTTCTCATCCTGTCATCCTGACTGGCTCTCCACAGAGGCTGTTGCGCATGGATCTGCCGGTTGCCGACGACAACACGGTGCATTTTAACTCCACCCTCATGGCTCTGATCAGGACAGCACTGGATATAAAGATTGCCAAGGGTACGCCGCCCCCACCCCATTCCCCTAAAGTACTATCACCCCTCTTTACACTCTGTCTCTTCGTCCTGTCTGATATTCCCGGGTGTTCCTGGGTATTTTTCCAACTGTTTCTCTGCAACAAATGCTTCAGATTATTTGCAGCAAATATGACAAAAACTGTGACACTAACTAATTAAATACTTTTTTGTTTTGTTTTGGGTGTGTGTGCAAACGGGTGAATGGATAAATATATTTCTTTTGGGGTTTTGTGCCATCGTGCCACCCTTTTGGTCTGCACCTTCTTCGCATTGTGTTTATGTGCAAATGAATGTTTGTGCAACTGTTTGGTGTGTTTGTGTGTGTGTGTGTGTTTGGTGTGTGGACTGGTCTGGGTGGCGGGTGGGGGCGGGGGCTGCCTCAGGTGGTGCAGACAAGCACCAGATGGACGCAGAACTGAGAAAGGAGATGATGGCGATTTGGCCAAACTTGTCCCAGAAGACTCTGGACCTGCTGGTCACACCGCACAAGGGTAAGTTGCAGGCGAAGAGCACATAGTGGTGTTTGTGTGTCCGATCACCAACTCACCAAGAGGACAGCTTCTACCAGTCAGTGTCATTCACTGCTTCGCATCTCCTGATCAGGCCACTACAACACTGAACTCACACACCGAAGGCCTACCTACACGCATACATGCATATAAAGATCTTCATGCATACATCCACCACTGTAGGTTCTCTCTTCATCTCTACGTCCCTTTGGTCCAAAGCAACATATAACTATGAGCAAGGTTACCATGAAGTTATTTAGGTGGTTTCACAGCAGTCCAAAGTCCCATTGACTGACACTTGATCAATGACGAGATACATAAAAACTCAAGGTCAAGATTTGCAAAATATTGTCCGTATGAGCCCCAATCAGATTTGATGATCCCTTGACGATAGAACTCTTGTTCCCAGGTTCATAAACCCTCATAAACTCTTAACTCAGTAACTCACTGGGTTTTCCAATAATACAAAGATAAAGCCACTTTCTGGCCTCCTGTTCATGAGGACATGTGTTTGTTGGAAGGCCCATCTAAACCAGAGATACTGTTTTTTGGTAGAGATATGCTAGGTTTTGGGTCATTACTTACCACCAAGCCTTAACCCATACTTTGAAATTCAAAACTCAATCATTATTGGAAGATATTAGAAGAGTTTTGTATTTTGTTTTTGCAAATCAAGGACAAAGACGTTACCATCTATGGTTCTTCATCTTCACATTTCAGGGGTAATCATTTTTTAAAAACATGTGTATATAAAATATTTAAAACTTATTTTATTTGTCACAAATAAGTTACCTAATGTGGTTACTTGCCCAACAAAGGGTCAAGTCAACACCAGGCCCAATTAATATGGACTGAAAAGATGCTGGTCCAGATGAACCCCAGAGAGGTTCTGTTGCTCACCGTCCTCTTGCTTTACCAACCCTGCAGTGAGCAGCACCTTTGGTTTTAGTTGGTGTATTTTAAAGCCATGCCGTTGGACTTTTATATAAATAAATGTCTGTTGTGTTCAAGCTAAACAAGTTCACATAATGTTGATGAAGGCTGTCGGCATCAGGGTAGATCTCCAGAGTCTTGTACCTGGTGTCTTTCGTGACATTCCTGCACCGCTCCACAAGTAACCATGTCAAATGATTGGTTTACCAAAGCGGAAGAAGCCTAAGCAACAAATGCAGGAAAAAAAAAACAAAGACACATCCAAGACAAGTCAGAAAAACAGACACTCAGGATCACGGTGAGAACCAACAATCGATTGGTTTGTTTGGCTTTTCCTCATTGGAGAGCACTGTGGGTGTAACTACTCCTTCTGCCAGTAGAGGGAGACAGAGGTTCCACATCAAAAATGGATGCAGACAGGCAATAAACCAAAATCATTTAAGGGATGTTAGTTATTCTTCATTGTCTGTCACAGTCTCAACAGAAAGTTTCTTCTCTGCAAGCTTATATGCGGGAACACCCAACTTCTTGATTGACAAATGAACCCAGAGTTCCTCAATGATGTCTAGGGATTTGGCCTCTACATTAACCATGTGCCATTTGTAGCCCAATTTTGGCTTCTGAGTTCATACTTTGGCAGAAATCATTATATTAAATTAGTCCCAGCATCATTTCTTTTTACATATAAACATCTTATACGCAAATGCGCCACACCATACATGAACTGTAGGCTCACCAGCACACAGTGGAGACAGTAGTATACACACACACACACTGCTGATCTCTCCACCCACTCGGTCAGACCTGGTATCAGGGGGTGCTTGCTATAGAAGATCCTCTATAGAAGTCTTTTCACTACAGGAAGAAAACTAGATGCAGATCAATAGGTGAAATAGATCTAGAGTCTAGACTGATGAGTTATTATTGATTGTGATGAGTGACCACTTCTAGGTAGATCTGTGTAGAATCAGATTATTGAGGTGATTCTAGTAAAACCCAAGTATAATTATGTATATATGCATGTGTAGCAATAACCTCAGGCTGTTTTGTTACATGCATGTCACCTGATAATATACAATGCACTGGCATGTCTTATTGTCCAGTAGTTTAATAAGATATGTGTGGTCATATCTTATCATCACACACTATAATACACTTTTAATGCTGAAGGACTTGTAGCTGTGCCACTTTGAAAAGGACGCCTCTCATTCACTAAGAACCTTCTCCGCTATTTTTTTTTTATTTGACAACCAAAAACAAAGCTCAATATTTTTCTGATTTTAAATGTTTTTTATGTGTTTCATCCAAACTCTGGGGATACATGTCCAGAGTTTTCAGAAAAAAATTGAGCTCCTGTTTTCTCAGGCATCATTAGACCGAGGCGTCCACCACCACCACGTCTTTCTTAGTGAGGTGGCTACCCAGTCCTCAGCCTTAATATTTTAGATCAGACATATTTATTTTTAGATAGGACAGTATGGTCGTATGGAGAATGATGATTGATTGATAAGATATAGAAAGGTGCAGCATCTGCCTGTGAAAAGACTACCAGCTCTGTTGTGTTTAGTAACTGTACAGTGTTGTAATGTAATATTGTATTTGTGTGTCGTGCACCAGCGATAGGGCTCAGCTCCGTTTCAGAGGAGGCTTCATGAAGGAGGTTTAGACAGTCAGCACATTTAAAAATCAAATTATGGTTTTAATCCGTCTATAACTGGACGACAAAAGTGTATGTAAAATGACTGGACTTCTCCAGATCAGACTAAAACGCTCAAATGCGATTGGAAACCGAATTTCTTCTGCATGTTTACACCTTAATCTGACTGAAACTGGACAATGCATGTGCACATGCACATTCTCCACAACAGCAGAGACAGCACAAAGTGCAGCATAGAAGAGAGAATATTATTGCAAAAAATCTGAATGCCTCATCTGCAGGTAATATAATAATTTTAATAAACTTTATTTATATAGCACCTAAAGTTAAAAAGTTCTGCACATTTAAAAAAAAAAATGAAATACATAAAACAAGGAGAAAACAGTGACAAATAGTGATCCAGCCAATGAATAATAAAAGTGAAAGTAAAATCTGTGGCCCATGGTATTTAAACCCCAAGGTCCACCGGTGGTTAAAAATGCATTTTTTTGTAAAAGTGATTTAAAATGTGTTATGTTAGATGTTAGATGTTAGCTACAGCAGTCGTGTCTTTACAAGAGAACGGGCTATACTTGTTATTTGCAGTGTTTGCCAATAGGAGCGGCCATCAGGGGCCCGATTTTCCCATTGGGGGCCCTAAGCCTTTTCCTTTGTGTGCCTCTGGATGCCAGTGCACCAATAGGACTAATGTTGAGTGTTGTTGGTCATAAATATTGATCACCACTGACCTCTGACCTCTGGAGGTGGACTAGACTCACTTGAGCCTGAACATACAGTTTAATTAAGTCAGGTTTCCTCCTTCCCTCTGTGGACCGACGCTAAACAAGAGTTTCCTCCATCACTGGTGTATTCTGCATGTTATTGTGTTGGTGATGTGTATGTGTCTTGTCCCCCCACTCCCACCTCCCCCCACGGCTCAGGGTCCCATCTCGCTCGGGTCTAATCTTGCAGGGTAACTTGTCATTTTTTCAGCAGCCACAGACTTGACGGTGGGCAAAATCTACGCTGCCATGATGATCATGGAGTACTACCGCCAGAGCAAGACCAAAAAGCAGCAGGCGCTGCGAGAGGAACAGGTAGACCCCACCTCTCCGGAGAACGAAAAACAACCCCCCCACCCCCCACCCCTGAACGCAACAAAAAAGAAAAACACCTGTTACCCCCCCCCCCTTTTTTTTTTTCCTTTTCCCTCACCCCCTTTCTTTCTGCTGCTGCCCCCGAGCCTGTAGACTGACCTCCCTTTGCCAGATGTGGATTTAAAAGCATAAGAATCAAAGTCTTATACATTTAAATCCCCCCCCCCCCCCCCTCCTCCTTCAGGAGAAACCATCGCATTTACCCCAGACGTTACCTCCTCTCCCCCCCCCAGCCTGTGCTCCCTTTATTAGCATGCTACCTGAAAGTCTACCTCGTCCCCTTTCTAGCACCGTGTCGCTCCCTTTCTTTCTTTCTTTCTTTCTTTCTTTCTTTCTTTCTTTCTTTCTTTCTTTCTTTCTTTCTTTCTTTCTTTCTTTCTTTCTTTCTTTCTTTCTTTACCCTGTTTGCAAACCGAGGAATCCAGCTGTTTGCCTCTGTTTTTTGCATTTTATCAACCTCTCACTCCCCTACTGCTACGATTTTCCTCTCACAGTGGATTCACTGAGTTAAAATGACGATTTTTTTGTTGTTTATAATGTTCTTCACAATGATGATGATGATGATGATGATGATGATGATGATGATGATACCACATGGCCTTACATTTCGTTCAGTGTCAGTGCTCTTCCCTTCCCGTTGATGAATGCCTTTTGCGATGCACTCGCTCCCACCGTCTATTTTCAGTCTGCACACTGTGGACGTGTGGAAAACATCTCTCCACTCACGTGATGCCTTCCTGTTCACTCCAGAAAAATCTAAAACCTAAAAATCTTTTTAAAATGTTAAAGTCCTCATTTTGCTCCTAGAATAAAGATTTTAAATATGCTTCCATATTGACTGAGAGCGAGAAGAAACAAGGAGCGTTACAGGAGCAGGTGACAGGAGAGTATGTTCGCCAGTCTTTACAGTACGGCATCTGCAGTGACACTTGTATTGTCGGTATGTTCCTGAATGCAGCATTCCCATTGGACTGAATGGACAGGCTCTCTCAACATCAGCAGCGCACAAGGACTTTAAACCAGTCTGTGTGTCTGTCGCTCCGTCCCTCCATCCCTCTATCATCCCACCTCGTTCCTCCTCTCCTCCTCTATGAAGAAAGAATCCACCCGACCATATCCATCACTGATTGGCTGTTGAATATGTGGCAAAGTATAAGTAACAGCAAATCTAATATTCAGTATTCTACATATAGGAGAGCTTTTCTTAAAATAAAGAGCTTAATCTTAGAAAAACAAACTAAAAACTGAGGTTTCACTTTTCCATTTTCAGATTTTTTCCACTCCTTTTTCAAATATTTAAAGGAGTCGGCTCAACACATCTTTAAAACCGAACAGTTTAACGTGTATTTTCCTCTTAAATTCCACTTTACACACTTGTTTATTGGACTATTGTTTCTGGTCTTGACTCTCCATGTGTTTACTCATGGACTGACTTAAGTTGCAGTAGTAGCGTCACATGACACTAGTACAATAAAGACCAGAGAAGTTGTGCTAGTGGTTAAACAAGTTATAATTATTACTAATTTAGATATTAGTTAGATAATGTACAGATAGGACAAGTTAGACTTATGTTTCACCCTGTTCCCATTCCACATTATAATGTTTTCTAAATTCAACCTTATTTCCCAGTTCCCTTTTATTTCTTATGAATCTATTAGTGTCTCAGTAATAAATAGTTTAAAGGTTCAGGTCTGGATACAGATCCAGACTCTAGTCCAGTCCACATATTAGAGACTTCTGCAATAAACAAAGATCAAAATTTTGGACCCTCACAAGTATGTTAAACAGATTGCTACACAATGCATCAGTAATGTGTGTTGTGTTTAAAGTACAGTCTGAAAAGCAGAGATGAAACAAAAAATAATGAATAAAATTATAAAAGCTTATAATATTATCTTTTTTTTGTTATAATCTCATTGTAGCAGTGACATGTGGCGTTGTATATATAACAACATCTTTTCATTATGGCAGAAAATGAAGGAAGCAACACGATTGTTGTCTGTGTGAGAAATGTTAAAGCGCAGAGATCATCCAGGTAAAACAAACAGAAAGCAGGTGGTGTTTTAAGAGGCTGCAGCGTTAGATAACCACGACCAAGAATAACAGCAGCATCACATGACGGTGAACTGAAGCAGAGGGTGGATTTCTTCTCTCTCTGTCTCTTTCTCTGTCTCATCTGTCGGTGTTTGCTGTTGTGGGCTGTTGTTATTGTGTCTCAGATATGTTTGTTGTTGTACTTTTCCTCTGTTGTTGGTCTTTCTGTCCCTCTTCTCTGTTGTCTGTAGTCCCGTCCACCATGTCGTCTCTCCGTCCCTCTGACGCTCTCTCGCTTTATCCTTCCAGGAAGAGACGAGACCTTGACTTATCAAGCTCTCCCTGTTTGGTCAATCCAGGTCGATTGTCACCAAGTTTCTCTAACCAAGAACCATTTTCTCCTCATGAATCTGTCTGTACCTGTGTCTGTATATCTGTACCTGTGTGTGTCTGTATCTGTGTGTGTCTGTGGTGGCGGGTGGGATGTTGAGTGGAGGCTCCTGTGACCAGTGGCTCTGTACTGCACTACAAGGAAAAGGACAATATCAGACCCCCACACTGCAAAATCTCAAAATCTTTCCAAGAATATTTGTCTTATTTCTTGTCAAAATGTCTCAATTTTAGTCAAAACTAATTTCTTTTCACTTAAAATAAGGCTCATCGTCTAAAAATTTGACAGTTTTCACTTGTTTCAAACTAATTTTCCACTGGGCCGGTTTCAGTTGAGTAATTTTCCACTGAAATAAGTAGAAAAATCTGCCAGTGAAAGCAAGTTTTTTTTGTGCTTGTAATAAGAAAGAAAAACTTGCTCCACTATCAGATTTTTCTACTTATTTAAAGTGGAAAATTTGCTTAAAAAGAGTAAAAATGTACTTTTTAAATGTGATGAGTCTTATTTTAGGTATAATTAGATTTATTTTGACTAGAAATGACATTTTGAGTCGAAATAAGACAAATATTCTTGGTAAGATTTTGAGTTTTTGCAGCGTGTATGTCATCACCTGGTCATCGGCTGATACATACGAACGCCACCGCTGACACATTCTCCATCCAAGCCTCTGTCAGGCCAGCGTCCACTGTTACATAACCCCCCACCTGTACTGTTACCTACGTGTCTGTTGTACCGTGAACTTTTCCCAGGATGCATCACTGGGGGAAGGGGGGTGGGGGGTGCCAAACCCAAACCCAAACCCAGACTGACTGTCCAGAGAACAACAAACAAACCCAAAAGGTGGAGGAGGGGGAGATGGACGGCTTTCAGTTGAGTTGCCATGACGACCAGGAACTGATGATGTCGCACACATTCATACCAGTACAATAATAATATATTTTTTTAAATAGAACAATAGAACATCTGGCCACCGCTGGCTTTAAAGCTTCGGCCCAGTCAGAGCAGTGGTTCTCACATACAGCCAAAACAAAACTGACCCACATCTGGAGTCGTCCGTTTCTGCTTCCAGATGTTTTATCACTTAGAGCGTTTAGAAATCATTAACCAAAATAATCATCATAAAATAGCTGTGTCTCAGTTCAGGGGGGCTTCACGTCCTACGAGGTCAACGGAGGACAATGTAAATGAGACGGTGTGTTAGTCTACGGAGGAGGAGGAGTAATGCATCTCCAGACCTATACCGCCAAAAAACCCAGCTACCGTTACCTAGCAACTGTAGGAACAGCTGCAGCTGCATCCAGCTGGTCACCTGCTGGAAATTTTTTTAAATCCAACACAGACTGGACCGTCACATTTACAAACCATACGAAGAAAGAAAAAACACACCTTCGAAAGAGGATTGAGATACGTTGTGGGATAGATTTGAACATTTAAACCCCATCTCGTTTTCAAGGGGGTCCTCAAACGCAACACAAACATTAATTACATGTTAATGTCAAGAAATAACCAAGAAATAGCAAGTAATTGTGTCATAATGTCTAGAAATAGCCTAGAAATGACGGTCTATTGCAAGGACTTGGTGGAGAAACTGAGAAAATTCTGGCCTTTCCCAAAAAAGTCAAAGCATGAAAAGCATGTGTAATCTTTTGCCTTTATGAAAAACATGACATTACTATGAAATTGGCTATTTCTTGACATTATCACGTGATTAGCGGCCTGTAAATTGAAGGGTTACCCAATCTTCTTTGCTGTTGTTTAATGTTTGTGTTGCGTTTGAGGACCCCCTTGAAAACAAGATGGGGTTTAAATGTTCAAATCTATCCCACAATGTTGGACCGGCACAAGACGTTTGTCTTGCCAAGAATATTTTCATTCATCAACAATGAAAGTCGGAGGTTCGAAGACGATCACATACCATTGTAGTTCCGACCATAAACGGCGATTCGGCGGCGTTATTCTCATGACCCGCCGGGCAGCGTCCGCAAAACCGAAAGTAAGGAAATGCTGGTTGGCTCACCCAGCGTTTCCGCCACTAATTAAAATAACAAAATAAGGATAGAGACAAAATGATATATTTATCGAAAATGGGCCCATTAACAAGTGTGGGTAGCGTAGATTCATCCACATTAACGTGAGACTTTTTTATAACCAAATAGAAACTCCTCGTTGTCCCTTTAATGGGCTGCAAAGGAGCCTGGATGCTTTGAAATATGACGTCTTGGTCACGTCGCCCCTGAATTGAGACGCACTCAGTCTGTCGCTGTGTAATAAATGGATGGAGTTACACATATAACACACTGTTAATCCAGATGTTGGAAGCAGCTGTGAAGCCTCCACTCCCTCCTCCTCCTCCTCCTCCTCCTCCTCCTGCTGAAGTGAAGCTGGTTGTTCTTCCTGCACAGTGCAGCCGCTCCGAGCCTCTGGTCTCGTGTCTGAGGAGGTTTGGACCTGCATCTTGTTTCTGAACAGGCTCTGATCCATCTGCAGCACGGCCCCGCTCAGCTTCCAGCGACATGACACAAGCTGCTGCTGCTGTAGTCATGGAAACCGGCCGCTCCTGAGAGGACTCCATTACCCAGGATCCCCCCCTGTCCCTGTTCCCGGCCTCTGTCCTTAATTGTTGTCCTGTCTGATGGAAGCAGAAGTTGCTTTTTAACACAACTGGTTCAGGATCAGATGTGTAGTTTACTTCCTCCACACCAAAAGAAAAAGAAAAAAAGATGCTTTACTCAAAAACCTCCTCAGATGGTTTCTTTTTGAGTGAAACATCTTTTTTTCTGATGTGTTTCATTGATCTGGTCCAACACCTGTGATTTAAGAGCAATTTTACCTCAAATGCCAAAGGTAGAAGTTTCCCCCCTGACACAGATCTGAGATCAGTTTGCCCCCCGCCGACCTTGAACCAATCAATCAATCCACATGATATCAAGTTAAGTTTATTGTCATTGCATAAAACATACAGTGAAATTTCGTTCGGCAGTCTCCTATAGCAGCAAATAACTTTTTTAAGAGGTATAAAAAACAACAACATAGTGCAAAGTGTCAATAAATGCACACATATAAAGTGCAAAGTGCCAGTGTCAAATAAATAATTATGCATCAACATATTAAAACCATAAGCTACATAAGAAAACAACAATATTAAAACATCTTAAAGGGGACATATTATGGAAATATCACTTTCTGAAGGCTCTTTAAAGCAGATATCAGCTTCACGGCCGTTTCGGCTAATGCTGCGTTCAAGGCAGGCTTTTGAAACCGTAAGTTACAGCTTCAAGTCACAACTACGACTTGGTAGCGTTCCAGGTAACCCGTAGCTCGTGTTTTTACCATCCTGTTGTCTGTGAAAGTTCCCTATAACGGCCACTCGTAACTTCCGACCCGTGAACTCGTACCAGATCGAACTGGTATGACTTCACAGGAAGGAAAAACACAAAGTACGAGTTTCTTTGAACGCACCATGAGTTAGCAGCCCCCGCCCTTGTCAGGCATCAATTGGTCCTCGTGCTACGTCACCACATTCACGCGCATCCCTTGGCTGCACACACAGCCCTTCATGCCGTTCTCTCTCCTCATTGGATAACACTTGTATCCCACAAGGAAAATTTTCTCCTCGGGTTACAGCAGAGCAGAGTGACGGAGAGACTCGTGTTTAGGCTGAAACACTTCATGTAAGTGATTGCTGACGGAAAATAGGACTATTTAGGACTTATATTAACAAAAACATTCCACTGATATCTGCTTTAACATATATTTGGGTGTTTGTCTTGCCTTCCGACCCCCAAAATGTGATAATTGATTTAAAAAATCTGTAATTTTCAGGCTCCCTAGGTTAAAATCCATGTGGTTTTACGAACTGGTCCCTCAATTGTCGTACAATGATGTCACTAGTTGTAGAATTTGCATAATCCCACCGTAGAAGGGGCGGGGCAAGCAGTGGCTCATTTGCATTTAAAGGGACAGGCGCTGAAACCAGCCGTTCTGAACAGGGCTGTTTTTAGAGTAAGAAAAGAGCTGCAATGTTTGATCCTTGGGGTATTTTGACCAAAACATGTCACAGATAGTATGTCTTTAGGACACCTAGGAACTATTTTAATTTGTGGAAAAGGCGGCAGAATATGTCTCCTTTAAGTTCTGCTCTGGTTCAAGCGGCCGGTGAGCAGATCCCAGATCTGTCGTCTGCCAGGCTGCTTTACCTTGGAGACCCACAGCCATGTGCTTGCCGATGGCGCCCCCGTGTGGGTGCATGCTGCGAGTGCATCCTGTGTGTTTGTGTCCTGTGTCTGCCCCCCCTGAGTGTGCCTGATACCAGCCTGCAGGCCATGTCGTGTATCTCACACAGAACCGAACGCCATTAATGTTTCAGCGCATGGAGCCGCCCTCTGAGGGAGGGGGCACCGACGGACAGGGGGGGCAGCAGGGCGTCAACGGCCTCCCCAGCACCCAGCCCGACAACATCAACAGCATGTGAGTAGACCTACACACATACTCTATATATTTGTAGTTAATCTGGATGTTTAATGTGCAGTATATGATCTGTGTGTATGTTTTTTTTTATATTATAAAATATATAAATTGAATTCTTTTTCTACAGTAAGTGTTAAGTCTGGTTTTATTTTGAAAATCCACATAAATATTTTTTGGGGGGGCACAGATTGTCCAGTTGCAGAGAGTATGAGAATATCTGAGAACAAAGTGAACATGATGTCGGATGTTTCTTTCTTTCTTTTTTTGTATACTTTCTTCCGAAATATTCCTGATCGCTGTGTATTTTTATAAACTTTTTTCAAGTATACACCAACATAAATTATATAGTTTATATTCAAAGAATAATGACAAAGTCTGATAAATGGATATATAGGAGAAAACTAATAAAAGTAAAAATAAACAACCAAAGTAAAATCCGAAGGATAAATAAAGAAAGATGTTGGATCTTGAATATCAAATTCACAATGATTCCAACCCTCATATTCAATATAAGAATAGACACTTGTTATGCATCTCTATGATGCATTCACTTGCTTCCTTTGGCTCCAGCTCTCAGATACTTTGCTGTTCTTTGTCTTTTCTCCTGTTCTGTGTTTTTCTGTCGTCCATTTCCAAAAGCATCGGTTACACATACAAACAGGAAATACCTAAATGTCTTTTTCTCAGGGCTGAACTGTCTCTGTTGCAGTAGTAATAATCTGTACGTCAGTAAACTGGATGTGGAAAAGTAACTACATGAGAAAATAAGTGATATTTTAAGTTTTATGTGCAACTGAACAGTCAAAAACATCATCTAACTGTCGATTCACTCGTGTTATTTATTTCCTCACGGACGGCTCTGATTTAAAATCGCCTGACCTTTGTATGTATGCGTGTGTTTATGTGTGTGTTAATGTGTGTGTTTTGTGTGTGTGTGTGCGGTGCCAGACCTCCTGAGGGTGGCATGACTGAGAGCCAGTCGTGGGTGACGGCCAAAGCCCAGGAAATGTTCCAAAAGACGGGGAACTGGAGCCCCGACAGACCCTACCCCGACGATCTCCACGACAACCGGCACAACCCCCAGGTATGGTGAATACACACAAACACACATGCAAACACACACACACATATCGCCACCACCACAACCATGGTAACGCACCAACTAAAGCCAGCGCCGGCCTCTGTCTTTGCGCTCGCTGCCTCTGAAACATCACACTCTTGATTTATACAGTGTTATTGATCTTATGTATGAGGAATCAGGATTTAAAGGTGTGCAGCTGGACTCTTCTACAGAAAGTTAAAGGTTATCCAGGTAAGTATTTTATTTCTGTAAGTTTCTCAGAGGATCGTCCGGACTCTTAATTTGTAAATCCAGTTTCCTGTCTCTGAATCCAACCAACCAACCAATCACACGCCAGCGCCTCCTCCGGTCAGTGAGTCTCGTCATCTCGAAGAGCTGGATGTTCAAGACTCTGGTGCTGCCTGTTCTTTATTTTCACCGTTTCTTCATCCTTCTTACTTTCTCATCTCCTGTTTTCTCTCAATCTCACTTGTTCCTGCTCCTTATTATTATTATTATTTTGATGATTATTATTATTATTTTCTTTCCCTTTCGTTCACTCTTCCACCTCCTCTTGAGTCTGTGGCTTATAGAGTTGGTAGATGTTGGTTTTATGATGTTCACCTTTTCCTCCTCCACTGCCTCTTACTTTCGCTTGTCTGTTGGGATGTCCACTCTGCCCCAGAGCTTCCTCATCTCTCTCCCTCTCTTTATCCAGTCCTGTAGATGATGTACAGAGATGTAGTTGCAGTTTGAGATCTCTCCTAACCCCAGTGTTGGATGATTTTGGTTCAGAAAGTTTTAGTTTGTGCCTCAATCTCATCCATATATCAGGCTATAAGTTCTTAAACTGTCCTTCCAGAAAAATGCTTTGTGATTGTTTCGGGGCAAAGATCATCAATCAATCACCTTGATTATGCAGCGGGTTTACATAAAAAAACGGAGATATTTATGTATTAATTAATAAAATTGTGGGAACTGGCAATTTGATGACAAAGAAGGAACATCCTGTCCTCACTGGGCTTCTACCTTCATGTAAAATGAGTCAATTTCAATTTCAATTCAATTCAAAAAGCTTTATTGTCTATCACAAGGACAGAAAATTGTCATCAGTTTGGGCTCCAAACAGTTGGACATACAAAGACCAACGTAAAAACCCACATTAAAAAATCTCACATAAAAGCTATAAAATCCACATGAGTCATTTATAATGACGTCCTATGATGCGCAACAGACGACATCACGGAAAGTGCCTGGGAATATTAAAGTGCTCATCTTGTTTTCAAAACTTGATTAACATGACTCAAACTTACAAAAACTTCCCAGAGTCAAAAAAAAAGATTTTCTAAATCTTCTCAATGGGAGGCAGTAACGTTTCCTGTCACATAATTAAAGCAGATATCAGTGGAATGTTTTTGTTAATATAAGTCCTAAATAGTCCTATTTTCCGTCAGCAATCACTTACATGAAGTATTTCAGCCTAAACACGAGTCTCTCCGTCACTCTGCTCTGCTGTAACCCGAGGAGAAAATTTTGCTTGTGGGATACAAGTGTTATCCAATGAGGAGAGAGAACGGCATGAAGGGCTGTGTGTGCAGCCAAGGGATGCGCGTGAATGTGGTGACGTAGCACGAGGACCAATTGATGCCTGACAAGGGCGGGGGCTGCTAACTCATGGTGCGTTCAAAGAAACTCGTACTTTGTGTTTTTCCTTCCTGTGAAGTCATACCAGTTCGATCTGGTACGAGTTCACGGGTCGGAAGTTACGAGTGGCCGTTATAGGGAACTTTCACAGACAACAGGATGGTAAAAACACGAGCTACGGGTTACCTGGAACGCTACCAAGTCGTAGTTGTGACTTGAAGCTGTAACTTACGGTTTCAAAAGCCTGCCTTGAACGCAGCATTAGCCGAAACGGCCGCGAAGCTGATATCTGCTTTAAGTCACTTCAGGATAAAAATGGCTGCTCCCCCCTGTGTAAAGAAAACTGCAACATTATTTAACTTTCTGTGAAGATATATGTGACTTTTCTGCAACAAAAATGTGCGAAAAACTGTGATTTTTGCAGCAAAAGTGCGGCGTGAAAACATGCGCCCCCTTCCCCTTGCTAAATATGCGCACTTAACCATCCTGGGTGAGGGATCCCTCCTCTGTTGCTCACCCTGAGGTTTCTCCAATTTTTCCCTGTTAAAAGGGTTTTCCATGGAGTTTTTCCTCAGTCGATGTGAGAGGGTCTAAGGACAGAGGATGTTGTTATGATGCCATGTAAAGCCCTTTGAGACAAACTGTTTGTAAAAACGGGCTATATAAATAAAATTGCCTTGCCTTTAGCTGATTATGCATTAAATTACGCATTATCGCATTATCGCATAATCGCGTTTTTCTGGAGGGACTGCTTAAAGATACAGAAATCTGAAATCCCTTTTTTTGCTAAACTTCCATTGAGTTTCTATCTTGCCCCTCCCACCTCAGTTAGCCCCTCCCCCTCCTATAATAAGTCGACGCCCCCCTCCCCCCTCAGCAGACAGACAGACAGTCAGACAGACAGTGGTCACGCCCCCCCTCTGGTTGTGTTTTACAGACGGTAGAGATGAGGGAGATGGGGCGGGACGGGTACTCCGACACTGAGCCCTATCACCCAATGGAAGGGCATGGGCGGACCCTCTCCATGCCCCGCCTCTCGGCAGACAACCAAGTGAGCACCTTCATCCCACCATCACCATCACCATCACCATCATCACCTTCACCTTCACCACCATCACTGTCATTGTCCATCGTTTTACTCGTTAGAGAGTGAGGACAGTAGAAGTGAACGGAATAAAGTCTCTGTTTGCATCCGAACCAAACGCCCCCAAATACTGTCGGTACAGATATGGTGTGTTCACTGTTCATAGAGATATTGATTGATTTCTATTGTTAACTTTCAATCGATTAGTTTGGATTTGCTTTGTTTTTATTCTTTATTCTTTATGTTTTCTCTATCTAATACTGCACTGAAACACAAAACAAAAGAAGTGTGTACACAAGAAGCCATTAACATTAATGATTGCTTAGACTTGTGTAATATATAGGTAGCCTACTTATCAAGTCTATATTTTTATTTGGTAAAACTTTATAATGAGTACACACTATTAAGCATTCGTTAAGCATTTATAAATACTGAATTGATCATTAGTATGTAGCTCATAAACACAGTTAAAAATGTTTTACTCATCATTGATAAGCACTAACTGTGTTTATAAACTACATACTAATGAGTATTCATGCGTTATAAATGAAGAATTCAGTATTTACTAATGCTTAACTAATGCTTTATGGTGTGTACTTATTATAAAGTGTTACCTTTTATTCATATTTTATTATATATATTCTGCTTATTTAACATTTTATAGTCTTTATTGAACTCTGTGATGACTCATATATTTCTAGTTACTGACAGATGTTTAATTTCTGAACGGGGGAACACGGTTCAGGATGCAACAAAGGATACAGAGAGACTTTTATTTAAAAAATCACTTCCCTCTGTCTGACTCCCCCTCCTCCTCCCCCTCTCTTCCACCCTCACCCCCGTCACTCTCACCCTCACACTCCTCCAGATGCCTACGCGCCACTGCTGCTCCTCCACTGAGCGTGCAGTGTGTGTGTGTGTCAGCTGGATCAGTGTCCTAGATATGTATATATATTTTTAAATATATACATATCTATAAAATCTATATAATATAGAATAATTCCCACCCTCCACCCTCTCTTACTCCCCCTTCCTCCCTCCCTCCATTTCCATGAATCCTTGGTGTGTCTGTCCTGTGTAAACTGTGGCCAGAGTTCCTGTCACTCGTCACCACTGATAATGAAAATCAGACAAAAAAAACAAAAATTATTACTATTATTGTTTCATTTTTTATTTCTTTCATTAGTGTTTCTGCAACATTTGGATACAAACACAAGCACGTGGAAGCAAAACTGAACAAATCTCATTTAAAAGTGAAACGTAGCCTACATCATCAACTGTAGCTTGTCATCGAAGAAATGTGTGATCACTACTTTACAGCTGAATTTGACACTTAACAAAGCTGTGTGTGTGTGCGTTTTTTTATGCGTGTGTGTGTGTGTGTAGGTGTGTGAGAGAGAGAGAGTCAGTGTGTGATGTGAGGTGTTTAAATCGAAGCCTACATTTTCTGTTTATGAACTTTAGTTAGCTACAGATCTGGACGTGACACCAGAGACATGTTGAAATGTAAAAGACTCGCTCTGAAATCCTCTCTCCAGATGTGACAGATGTTCACATTTGGCTGTTATGGTCAGATCTATTGTCTCTGAGGCAAATGAAGGAGCTAATGCAGTGGTTCCCAACCTTTTTGGCTCGTGACATCACCATTTTGACATCACAAATTTCTGGCGACTCTGCGATCACATCATGCACTCACAAGATGCACCACCTCAGATATTTTCTTATGCTCCATTTTATTTGAACTCGATTTATATTTGAGAAAGTGAAAGTATAGAATACAGTTGTTGAAGATTGGGTGTGGTGTTATTATTCATAATTTTAAAAAGAATAGTAATTGGTTAAAAAAAAAATGTATATATTTTTTTTAATTATTATTTCTTCTTTAAAAAAAGTTTGTAACAGTGGAAGAGTTTGAAGAAAGGATGAATGACTGACAACACATCAGTCAGTTCTTCTAAAAGCTACAACATGTGTATTTTTACATGAGATTGTAGCATTTTAAAGCCAGATGTGAACTTGGTTTAATAGTCTGACTTTTCATTCAGTGTTTCCTGCTGCAGGATAAAAAAAAACCCACATGTTTCCCATCAGCTCCCTGTGTGTCCCCATCAATCGATCTTTTCACTTTTTCCACAATGAAATGTGAAAATGTTTTCTTGGACGGAGGAGGAAACTTTAGCACGAAGCCTCTGGCTGCAGTTACACTCTTCACACAACGTCCATCCTCACTGCATCTGTAGTCATGTTGCTCTCACTCTGGTGTGTTGGTAACTCAGTGAAGTGTTTCTGTATGAGCAGCAGTAGGAGGAGGAGGAGGAGGAGGAGGAGGAGGAGGAGGAGGAGGAGGTGTGGATAAAGTGTAAAATATGCACAGAGCGGCGTCTAATCATTTGATAGTTTATATTAACTTATCCTAAAAGCTGTGGACTTATATACCGTTTCATTTTAAATATAGAATATACAACATAACTCTCCAAACACTCACAACAGTGAGGAGTAAAGTAAAGTTTTTTTTGTATGTTTTTATATAGAGTGAATCTGAAAAACAAGATCATTAAATCAGAATTTGTATTTTCTTGCTGAATTTTAGACAAATTTGGAGCTACATATTTCAAAATAAAAGCCCAGATGATAGAACAATATAAAATGTAACATCATCCAAGTTGATAAACATCTCTTACTTTATTGTTTTGCATTAAGACATGGAGAATATTTTCAAATTAAAAGTCAGTGATGAATTAATGACTTCAGTAGTGTAATTTAATTACCCATCTAATTAATTCATAAGTGGAAGCACAGTGTGTGTGGTCCCAGTAAATGACCAGCAGAGGTCCCCACATGTTCACTTATTATTCACCCTTATAACAAGTAAGTTTATATTCTACTACTGTACATGATCAAATCCCATTTATTCTGAAATTCATCAGTCAGTTTGCTAAAGTGCTGTTGATAATTAACATATTTTCTTAAAGCAGCTTTTAGGCTTTTTATTTAAACATTAAGAGCGATGAGACAAAAATTCATAACTATCAAAGAGGGCTTTTATTTTGAAATATTTACCTTCACCTCAGATATCGATCATTCTTCAGTTCAATGAGGAAAAATGGAAGAAAAAAAACATATAAATGCTTTTTTATCGTTTACAAAATAAATAAAAAAACAGAACATTTATTCATAACTAAGCTCCGCCCCCATTAGGCGCTGCCCCTTCATTAAAACGAGCGCTCCCTGACCTGCGTGTAGTGTCTGTGCTGGTCATTAGTCCTGGTGTTGAGATAATTAGACGTGTTTTAATTTAATTAGGACGTAACTGGACATGAAGGAAGGCAGCCATGTCTTTTATCTGTGTGTGTGTGTGTGTGTGTGAGTGTGAATGTGTGTTATATTGTGTATACAGAATATATGTGTGTGTCAGTACACTGTTACTTATTGTCCTCTAACACTGCTCTGCCTTACAGAGAGTTCATGCTGTTTCGGTAAGTGTGTGTGTTTGAGTGTGTTTGAGTGTCAGTGTGAGTCTGTATGTGTGTGTTTGAGTGTGTGTGTGTGTGTGTGTGTGCGCACATGCATCTTACATTGTCCCCTGTCCTCTCTCGCTCGCTGGCACACCCTCCTCGCTCTTATATGTGTGTGTGCTCTGGTCTTCTTTGAAAATTAACTGGGTTCTCTCTCTCTCTCTTTCTCTTTCTTTCTCTTTCTCCTCACGATAATTTCCCTCCTTTTCATCCCTTCTTTTCCTCTCTCCCTTTTCATACATATACTGTATCTTCCATCTGTCTCCTCCCCTCTCCCTCTATTTCCTCTCTTTTCCCGCCTGAAACACATTTATCTCCTCCCAATAATCCCATTATCCTCCTCCTCCTCTCCTCCTCTCATCCTCTTATCTTTCATTGTTTCTTCTTCTTTCCGTCCATTTATTCACGTCTGTCTCTTTCTGCTGCCTCTGCTCTCTGTTCTCCCTCGATCCCCCCCGGCGGCTACGCTACGTCGGGCCTATGCTCTGTGTGTGTGTGCGTGTATGTGTGTATGCGTGTGTGCTACACTGCTCTGCTCTACGTATCATCTCTGTGTTTGCCTGCTCTGCAGCGGAGGAGACACAGGCCGCGAGGAAATAACCTCAGTGTATGTACACCTCTCTCTCTCTCTTTCTATCTATCTATCTATCTATCTATCTATCTATCTATCTATCTATCTATCTATCTATCTATCTATCTATCTATCTATCTATCTATCTATCTATCTATCTATCTATCTATCTATCTATCTATCTATCTTTCCCTTTTCAATCTGGATCTGCAGCAGCTTGTAGTTTGTTGGTTGCGTTCACCCACTCTGCTCCCTGATTGGTTGATTTGTTACCTGCAGGATTTTCATTATATCAAACTTTATTTTAAAGGGATAGTTCAACATTTTGGAAAATTGGCCCATTGCCATAATCCCTATAGTCATAGCAGTAGGTTCGTTACCTTTAATTGTCGGTGCAAGCTATTTTTAGAACGGCGGAGCAGAGCCACGAGCTGCTCAGAGCTACACTACGGAGGCTCATGGGATTTCTTGGTTTCCCTCATCAAACTCATCAAATACACAATCCAACAACTCCAAAACGCTCTGGTGGACAAGTTGTGACCTGCACATTCACCACGCTATGAGATAATAACAGAACGTTACCAGACAGAGTTGCTTTAGAGGTAAATTCATGCAAAACCGCTGATGCACGTTGCCTTCAGGGGCAGTTTTTCAGCAAGCAGTCTTTATAGTTTGCGTTGTGTTTTTTTCATCACAGTCACACAAAATCAGCCTAATTCACTGCTCTGCTGCAGACACCACCTGCACGGTGCTGATGCAGCAGCCTAAGCTCCGCCCACCTGGTACTGCAAGTGTGTTAAATCAACTGCAGCCAAACTGTCACTGGTCAGATCCAGTTTGATCACCTCTCCCTCTCTCCCTCCCTCCCTCTTTCTCTCTCTCTGCTCGTGTTGCAGTCTCTCTGCTTCCCCCATTGTTTGTTTTCTGTGACGACTTTCCCTGGACTTGTGCTTGTTCGCAGTGTATGCGAGTGTGTGAGAGTGTGTGAGTCTGCGTTACCTCTGTGTGTGTTGTAGTCCGTTGCATCGCTGCAGACTGGGTCAACAGTGTTTGAGAAACGCATGGACTGGCCTGATGTGCGACTGTTGGCCTGTGCAGGGGGTCGGGGCGGTGGCAGCGTGCCGGCATGTTATGGTCATGTTATGATCATGTTATTATCATGTTATGGTCATGTTATTATCATGTTATGATCATGTTATTATCATGTTATGGTCATGTTATTATCATGTTATGATCGGTCGTGCATGACGAGACGGAGCTGAGTCTCGCTGTGATGATGTCATGATGTGATGGAGAGGAGGTGGAGGTGGTGTATTCACACACCGAGGGGAGGGGGAGGGGGGAGGAGGGGGTTGTGGGTGTTTGTTGCTTTGGCCAAACGCAGTCATGGAGGAGCCTGAGAGGTGGAGGAGTGGTGATGGATGGGCGGAGAGTCGACGAGTGCATGGAGGCTGTGTCATCTTCATCTCTCCTGTGTGTCTTCAGCTGGATGACGTCAGCGTTTGTAGCTTTTCAGTGGAGCGACTGATGTTTTAGAAATGACTAAGTGTTAATCTAAAGGGCAGTTTTAACAATTGAGCGATCAATCAAACTTTATTTGTGTTGCACTTTGTTAGAAGCAATACGAAAACATAAAATATTAAACATTATCAACTTTTTTTGGATCTGTAAATCTGTGTGTTTCATTTCGTATGTACATGGCTTATTAATCAATTTCTGTATTATCATTTAATCCATTGTTGTTTATTTAAGTAAAGGGAGGTGTCTGTATAAGCCTTCTTTTGGCTTCCAACTGCTCCTGCACAATTCATTATCATTGTTTTGTGCAAATATAGTATCAGTATTGTATAATGCAAAAAGGCAGGTGATATTTTGAAGATAATAAAACCAGTAAAGAAAAAAAATGAAATAAATGTAGATATTAAAAGGAAAGACATTAGGCCTACATATCAGTGAAGCATTTTAGAAACATACTGTATATGTATAAATTGATAGCGAGATACAGACAGATAAGATTCAATTAAGAGGCATTAATGCCACATTAATGCTCTTAGTGCCGCTGTTTCTGCAAATATTAACACTCAGATATCATAACTACCTCATTTTATCATTAAACCTGTATGAAGTGTCTATTTTTGCACTTTAAGTTGAATTTCTTGTGTAAAGGTTTAGATCTAAGTGAGGCGACAACTAAGCGAGATTCATAATAAACAATTTAATCAAGTCTATGTGTTAAAGAACAGACTAATATTTCCCATCAGAGCCACACAACAGACTGAAAACATCTCAACACTGAGTTCCTCATAAGTGTGAAGCCTGAATATAAAACATGTCCTCGGTGCAAATAATATGAAATAATATTCTTGATATTTTTATAGAAAAGAAACAAACATGTGTCATCCCAGAATAGACACACAGAAAATGTGAAAAATACACATCCTTTCCGAGTGTGTGTGTGTAAGTGTGTGTCCCTACATGTGTAGCTGCCCACGGGGGGCGTGCATGGCTTGTGTCGGGCTGCTCAGAGAGTGTACACACAAGACTGTACACTGTGTGTGTGTTTGTGGTGTGTGTGTGTGTGTGTGTGTAGTGCCGCTCCTCTCAGGACGGTGACTCCTCCTCCCATGTCGTGCTGCTTGCAGACTTGACGTGTGCTTGGTCGTCAGGGCGATGTGAATATTTCTGGGTAAGGGGTGGGAGTTCAGAGTGTCGAGAGTTCGAGTCCTGGTCAGAGGAGTCTGATACAAACCCAGCAGGAAAATCACACAACACAACACAACACAAGTCCCACATGATACACTTTATATCTTTATACTGTATGGAGCTTTAACACAAACATCTACCTTTATACTGTATGGAGCTTTAAAGGAAACATTTACCTTTAAATTGAGTCAGTTCCTTTATAAATTGTAATTTACAGTACAAACAAATAGGCTGAATAATTAATAATGCTGAAGAAAGTGCACTTTGATTAGTTTTCTATTCATATACAGTACACACACATGGATACACACACAAGGTCAAATATAGATGTAGAATACACAGAACAGGAATAACTTTAACTGTTTTTACCTTGTCTCCACATTATATCATGTTGTTTCTACAGTGAATATCTCCAATATATCACTAATGATGTTTAGTTTGAATTATTATTAATATTTTTAAATCAGTTCTGTAGGATTTTCCTGTTGGGTTGTCACAGATCATTTTGACCAGGCTCTGAGGTTAGTTTTTTATCCACATGGCTGCCTTGTTTGATTTACATCAAGCCCTGTGTTGGGAAACATGTGTGAGACGTAAATGGTCAACACATGAAAAAAAACAAGTCAGATGTTTCCCTTCTTGTGCTATTGTTGCGAAATAAGAAGAAAAAAAGATGGACAATGAGGTTAATTAAACCCAGAACTGATCTGATGATGGTCCAACTCCCAGCCTGAGTTTGATCCAGATGAAACATGGCAGCCGTTGGCTAAAGTGTCCAGTATGGGGCTCCTCGGCCTTGTGCATGTGAGGCATGCTGGTCTTCTATACAGCCCTCCTTCATGCTTGCTCTGTCTCTCTGCCCCTTTTTTCTTCTCTCCCTGTCAGTTCCCTGTTTATATCTCTGTCCGTTTCATACCCTCCATGTTTTTGGTGGAGAAGCATGTGCTTGTCAAAAATAGCCAAGAAGAAGTCATCATAGGATCTCAGGCGCTTTGGGGTGGGGGGGTCAAGGGGTCGATTACTGTCAGATCAGATAGGTGACAGAAAGTCTTCCTGGTTTTATTTTTTAACTTGTGGAAATCTGAATTGTCCAAGTGTGGTTAACCACCACCCACCAAAACCAGGAGTGATCAGGTCCTGTTGTTGAAGTTAGATATTGGTCAGTTAGATATTGGTCATCCAATGGGCAAAAATCTCTGTGGGAGAGTCATTCGCTCAGCAAAAGTCAACAAAGTGTATGTTCATAAAGGTTGCATTGAATCTCACTTACGTCCTCTTCTGTCTTTCTTTCCCTCCCCCACTATTTTTTTTTATCTCATTTTCTCCTTTTCCTACTTTATGTTCTCCCTTCTTGTCTGTATTTCCTTCTCCTCCGTCCTTCACAGACCATCACCGACACCAGTCCGATGCGTCGCTCCACCTCCAGCCTGGTCCACGGGCGCACGGGCCGAGGCGTGAGGCTGGACGACTACTCTTTGGAGAGGGTGGTGTCCGAGGAGGGGAGGCACGGTGGAGGAGGACGCCGGCACAGGGAAAGGAGTCACCGCACCTCGCAGCGATCTCTGACCAGATACACCGATGCAGACACGGGTGAGCCGCTCAGAGCCGCCGTCCACGCCAGATACCTGACGACAGGACCGGCAGCATCTGCACATGTTCAAGTTATGACTCTCAATCTGAGAGCAGGCCCCCTCTATTGGTGTAGGCTCACTCCTGCATAGATTGGTGGTGTCACTTTAGGGACAATTCACAACTTTAACTGAGCACTTGCTAATGCTAAAATTAGCAAGAAAACCGTATATTACTTAAAGCAGAAGTGAGTGATCCGGTCGTTTTCGCTAATGCTGCGTTCCAGGCAGGCTTTTGAAATCGTAAATTACAGCTTCAAGTCACAACTTACTACTTTGTAGCGTTCCAGGCAACCCACTCGTGTTTTTCCGACCTGTTTTACCGGTGAAAGTCACTATAACGGCCACTCGTAACTTCCGACCGGTGAACTCGTACCAGATCGAACTGGTACCACTTCACGGTCGGAAAAATACGAGTTTCCTTGAACGCACCATAACAGTCCTCGTCGCTACGTCACCACATTCACGGCGTTCCTTGGCTGCACACACAGCCCTGCATGCCGTTCTCTCTCCTCATTGGATAAAAACTGTAGGATACGATAAATGTTTTCTCTTCGGCTCAGAGCAGAGCAGAGTGACTGACAGACCCGTGTTTCAGTCCAAACACTCTATGTAAGTGATTGCTGTCGGAAGATATAACTATTTAAGACTTATATTAACACAAATATATCACTCACTTCTGCTTTAAGTCCTTGAGCCAGAGGAAATGCTTTTCCTTGTCAGTGGGTTCAAGTTCCTGTTTTGTCATTCTTGATTGTCATGCTTTCACATGTACAGAAAGAAATGTGTTACCCAGGTCCCAGCACAATAAAGTGACAGTAAAAACACGTGAATGAAAGACAAGATAAAGTCCACAGCAGCATCAGAAGAGGAGCAGAGGGTTCAAATAATGAGACATTGAGCTTGTCAATGTCATAGCCTCTGGAAAAAAGCTGAACTTCAGCTGTGTCCTTCTACCTGAGGGGATGGGGGGGGCGGGACGGGGGGGCAAACTGCCATCAGAAATGCCAGTTTCACAAAATCTCCAGCAACCACGTAAAAAGTTCTCTAAAGTCATTGAAATCAATACTCTCCTAAATCACTGAGAGAACAAAGTGTAGACTTGTAATAGATGTTAGTGTGAGTGTACGAAATTATGGAAATACTGAAGTTCAACCAAATGCTAAGCACCGGGAAATGAAGCTGCAGAAAACTGCAGTTCCTCTAATGGCCACTAGATGCTGCCTCCAAAAGTGAGTCAATCCCATAGACTCCTTAATGTCAAACATTACAGCAGAAACAAACATGTTTACAGCCTGATACAAAAAAACATACAGTATGTGACCAATTCCCTTCCTCATGACAACTGTGTGTTGGTCAGTTTTTCCATAATTCTTCTGTTCTCCACCTCGTTAACCTTTTTTGATTAGCCAAAGACTTAGCCAGGGGCTACATCCATTCTTATATACAGTTATTTGAGTTTGACATTGCTGACCTTAGACATGTAGCGATAATAAAACAGTGTAGTGTCTTTAACATGATCACAGTCCCACTGCCTTAGAGCTTCAACAAGCTCTTTGAGGTAATCAAAAGTAATCTGTCCATTCATCAAGGTAAGAGAGGAGACTTCTTGTCATATTCACTAAATTTCATGCAAGTCAAGATTTGGCACAAAGAAGTCCTTGAAAAGAACATCTTGCTAGCAGATAACTCACTTCATCACTCATTTGTGAGTGCAAATTGCATGCTTCAGCTGTAAAACTAATCCAACAAGGCTGGCACAGTTCAGCTCTAAATCCCCTTCATAATTGGAGAGTCCTCTAATCTGATGGAGGGTCCTCCGCTCTGCTTCCAGCCTCAGGAGTGAAGATGGGGTTTTAACTTACTTCTACTTGTTCTACATTTAACTACTCTTGTGTCATCCGAGCAGATCCACAACTTTACATTTTTATTCTTCTTTTCGAAACCCCCTTAAAAAGAGATATTCAGACGAATCTGGTACGAAACCCTAAATCGTCTTTTTGTAGAAGGGAGTTGCCGGTACTCCTTGTATATGAATGGAGAGACTAGAAAAGAGGCAGACAGAAAAAATGCTGAAACCAGCTGACACTATGCTGAATGCTAATAAGATGCAGTGACCTTATGAATATGCTAATTAGTGTATTACATCATCGTACAACATTTTGACCATAAAGTACCTGGAACTGAAAGGTTCCTGTGGTCTATTGTTGGCCACGTTTCCACCACAGCCGGAAAGATTATGCAAATCAGTCCAATGACGTATGGACAACAACAACCCAAACCACACTGGGTTGTTGCAGTTCTTCATTTTCTTTGCAGTCCTTTAACTTCTTCCTGGACTTCTCCCATTGATATTTGGAGCAGACCTTTTTGTTGCAGGTCGCAGATTTCCATTTCAAGCTAGATATCGGCTTCAGCAAGGCCTTCATTGTACCATCTGCTGTATGTTTTCTTTTTGGACTCCATCTTGATCTACAATGAAAAATCATTCTGTAATCAAAACAAAACAACTTTAAAGGCAGCTGTGGCCTTTTAAACTTGGAGGATTAAATAAAATGCAGCAAGTACTCGACACCCGCCAAAGGTTACCGAACTTTTGGAAAGTACAACCCTTGGTACAGGGACTTTTCTTTTGTGGAAAGATCAGTTACCATGGAGCTAGATTTAAACCCTGGTTCCTGTGGTCAAAATGCACAGAGTTCCTCAAAAAGGTTCCAGTGGAAAGTTCCTGTGGTTGGAATGAGCCTTTTGTGACTGATTTGAGCAAAAGTGAAAGTTGGTAGGACCATCCACAGTCCTGTGAGTCTTGTTTGCTTTGAAGCTGAAGTTGAAGCTTGAATCTTTTATCCACCACAATAACTTTCGGTTGATGCTGTAATCTTGTATCGGGTATCATCTTTGACGGTTGCAATGAGTGTCTTTGCTCTGACAAATGTAAACTGAGACATCTCCTTGTTAGGGCTGGGCACAGACCTCAGCACCACCACTCAGTCGGGCGACCTCCCACCTAAAGAGCACGAGCGGGACCGCGGCCGGACCAAGGACCGTCGTCACCATCATCACCATCACCACCACCACAGCTCCATGGACAAAGAGCGTTACGGCCCCGACCGTCACGACTACCCTCCCAGGCACCCCCAAGACCGCCAGTGGTCCCGGTCGCCCAGCGAGGGGCCGGACGGACGAGGTCACAGACAGGTGGGCTCCAAAGGCACCAAGATGAAAACCAAGGGCCATAATACTGTCTAATACCGCTCGGTTTTTCCTCTTTCTTCTTTCTTAAGTTTAACATTTTGTAGAAGATCTAAAGCTCTTTACTGATGATGATGTCCTGTACCATCACAGATCCTTCAGCGCTGATGATGGTACTGAACATCATACTGTACCGATGAAACTCAATCGATCTGTGTTTGTCTTTTGGATTTTAAATGTTTTGATCCCAATGCGGCTGTTTTTTTTGTGCGTTGCCACCGAAAAACAGCTGTTATTACGTAGTGTTATCCAGTGACAGTTCACGCGTGGTTATTTCGCATACACTTACTTATGGATATCAATCTCTCTTTTTTGTTGTGTTATGCTTTTTTCTTTGTCACTGTTTCTCTCTCTGTCCATTTTTCTTCAATGTGACATGTGGCTTCTTGGTGTCAATTTTTTGCCTCATCACTGCGTTTTTGAATGATTTTCAATGGTATCTATCTATCTATCTATCTATCTATCTATCTATCTATCTATCTATCTATCTATCTCTGCTCACCACCACTCTGCTCTATGCTGGTCTCTGTTGTTGTTGTTGTTGTGGTGCGTTTTGATTTTCCTTGTTTACATTTTGCTGTAGGGCAGTAGTTCGGTGAGCGGCAGCCCGGTCCCCTCCACCTCGGGGACCAGCACTCCACGGAGAGGTCGTCGCCAGCTGCCCCAGACCCCCGCTGTCCCCCGTCCGCATGTCACCTACTCCCCCGCCGTCCGCAAGCCCAGCTACGGCCCCCCGGGGCCCGGCCGCCTGCGCTCGCCCTCCCCCCGACACTTCTCCCCGCCAGATCACGACAGAGGCTACCACCACCGGCCCCCGTCACGCCAGGGCTCCCCCCACCACGGGGGCTCCTCGTCCCGGCACGGTTCGCCGCGCTCCCCCAGGCACCAGTCCCCGCGCTCGCCCCTCCACGGCTCGCCTAGGTCGCCTCACCGAGGCCGCTGGAGCGGACCCCCGCCGGGCGACAGCCTGGAGGGGGACGGGCCCTTCTACGAGCACGATTACGAGTACGAGCGGCACCACGAGCCCCCCGCCTACGAGCAAAGCCTCTCCCATGGCAACCCGCATCCACATGGGGGGAACCCTCACCCGCACCCACGCTCACCTAGGACTGCCCGCCACGGGCCCCCTCCGCCCCCTCACCCGCATCCACGTAGGGTCCCCAACGGCTACCGCTCGTCCTCGCCTTCGCCGCATCGACGGGGACCGCCCGGGGTGCCCCCACACCCGCACCACCGCCCCCCCCATGCCAGAGGGCCCCGTAAGGGCCTGCATGAACCTTATAGCGAGACGGACGAAGACGACTGGTGCTAGCGACCACACGGAGCGAGGGATAAAGGCAGGAGAGGAGAAGAAGAACAGCAGCCTCCGGTGCTCTGGCCTTGGATACGTAGACTTTTGATAAAAGCAGCGGTGGTGGAAATGGCCTCGATACCCTCTACCCTCACCCCGCGGACTCTAAATGAGAGGAAGGGGCAGAGGGGAGGGGGTGGTGGTGCTGCAGTAGCCTTTTACACATTTGGTGTAAAGACTCGAATGAGTGACAGAGCAGCACACGGATAAAACGAAAAAAAAGAGAGACAGCTAAGCTAACGTAGGGCTCAGGTTGCCTCTGCCTCTCTCTCAGTCTCAGAACTACACTTCCCAGAATTCTCTGCTTGTCCGGGAAGGCCAGGCTGCAGGAGAGGAAGAGAGAGGCGCGGTGGGAGCACGAGGGAACGATGGAAGGAGCATGCCGCTGTGAAAATCGGCCACGACCCACCGCAGTTTACGAGGCCCAAAAAAAAAAAAGCACTTCTCCCAGACTGACGCGTGATTGGTTAGTTTTCATCCGATGCGTGCAACCATGTCGCCGGCCAGTCCGCTAAAGTAAAAAGCCTGAGAAAAATGAGCCGGAGCGCAGAGGCCACCCGCTTTTGACTCTGCTCCGCGACAGATGCGATGTTTAAAGAAAAATAAATGATAAACAAAAAGCCAGGACCCCCCTCTCCTCCCCTCCCCTCCCCCTTTCCCCCCTCCTCCTCCTCTAAACCCCCCTTACATGCCAAGCTATGCCTCCAGAAAAATCAAACTTGAACAATGAAGAACAAAAATGAAACTTTACATGACAAACAATGAAAAGAAAAAAAGGGAGAACAACCACTTCTTATCTTTAACCTTTTTCCTTTTTCCAAGGGACAGAACCAGGAAGCTCCGCCTATACTGCAAAAACCAGCCAATCACAGCGCTGGCTGATATTCGATGAGTTTTATCATCTCTGTTTACTGTTAAAGACTCACTTAATGCTGACGGAACTGGTGTGACATCACTTCCTGTCTGGCGGCGGCGGCTGCGGCGGTGGTAGTGAAGGCTGGGGAGGGGGGGGGGGGGGTGGGCTCGCTTCCTTTTTCGAGTGCGCTACGAGGGGCGGGGGGCGAGCTCGGGGTCACTAGAGAAGGGAGTCGGACACTTTTGGCGAAGCCCAGCCCCTTCCTCCTCCTCCTCCTCCTCCCCCTCCCCCTCCGGGTTTACTCATCTCAGCGCGACGGCGATGGCGACGGACGACCCGAGAGGAAATGACATCACACGGTCGATCGGGGGGCGGAGGAGTGGAAAGGAGGGATGGGGAAAAAGACTAATTTCTTCAGTATTTCTTCTATCGATTTACTTCTCCTTCTTGTTCTTCTTCGGACATTGGAGCTTGGTTCTTCTGTTGCATTCGCTCAGCCTCCTCCTTTGATCTTTTTCGGAGTCCAAAATTTGATGGAAAACCTGCATGATTGATTAAATACATACTAGAGAAAGGAAATCTAAACTGGCGTGGGTGGGACCTAGGGGGGCTTTATAGGAAAAAACTTTGCATTTAGGTTTACAAAAAAAAAAGAAGTTCTCTTCTCTCAGACTCTCTCTCTCTCTCTCTCTTACATCTCAGACGTTTTTTCCTTTTTTCCCCCCGTTTTTTGAAAAAAAAACAAACATGAAAACGGGGCTTTCGTCCGTCAAACCGTCGGCGGCTAATTTGTTTTGTCTCAGTTTTTTGGACAGCCGACGACGACGCTGTTTTTCTGGGGCGTTTCTATAGGCTACGACCTGTTTTTGGAGAAAAAAAAACGGACAAAAAACAAAAAAAACAAAAAAACGACGGGTTTCCTCGTCGTCCTCAAGAAAACAAGAGGGAGAAAGAGCAGGAGAGGAGCGGACCTCTTAACCACACTTGATTTATTATTGTTAATGATGATAGTCTTATGAATAACGATATCAATGTCAATGCAAAATGACGATGACAATGATGATGATGATGTTACTGATGATGATGATGATGATGATTGATTGACTGATTGATTGATAGAACTGTTGCTGTAGATTTGTTGTCATGTTCTTTGGAGTTCAAGTAGGCTATGCTATGTCCATCCTGTTTACATCCTTTATGTTTTTTGATGATCCCCCCCCCCCCCCCTTACTTACTGTACTCCCCCTCCCTCCGTTAAAATGACGTTTACCGGGTTCCTGATGCCTTTTCTGCAACGTTTCGGCAGCGATGACGGCTTGGGGGAAACACTCACTTTGCAGCATTGCGTGTTGTAACGCAAACCTCTTAAGATACACACACTCTCTCTTCAGAAATGTTGGAGGTGGAGGTGGAGGTATAGAGGCCAAGGGTTCGGGGTGGTGGGGTTGCAATGAATGATTGGGGGTTGGGGGGGTCAGTGTTCTACCAACCCAAAGATCAAGAATTCACATCCAGAGCTTGAGGGGTCGGGGGTTTGTTTTGAGTTTATTGAGAACGTAATTTTGCAGCCAAAAACGAAAAAAAGAGTTCAAAAATCTCAATCGTTTCCCTCTGTTCAGGTCGACACAGTATTGACGGCATACAGTGTTGTAGGGTGTGAGTGAGTATTTGGTGGTGTTGTTTTTCGTTTATTTTTCTTTTTTCTTTTTGGGCCAAAGGGGGGAGTTATCAGCAAACATTATGCACCCTCTGACCACACAGGACAGCCTGGCTGGGACACACCATAACTGTCCGTTTGTTTGTCCGGTTCGGTTCGTCCACACCCGTCTTGCCTGTCTGTGCCAATGCTGATCCCGCCACCCCCTCAATACCCCACCCCACCCCACCCTGCCAATCTCTCTCTCCCACCTCCGACCCCCCCCTCCTACCCCCCTTTCTCTCTCTCAGGTCTGGATAACCAGAGAACACTCACCAAATCACCACCGATCAATCAATCCAATCATGTGAGGTTGTAGCAAAGCTGAACGAAAACAAAACCTCCTCTGCCAAAACCCACTTCAGTATCAACCAACCTCTCCGTCCTCACTTTCCTTTTCTTTTCTTTTCTTTTCTTTTCTTCTGTCCATTTCCTTCAAAACGTCTGTTCTTTCAGCTTTGTCAGACACAGAGGACACTGAAGGCATCACAGGACAGAAACAAGAAACACTTAGGAATTTAAAAAATACTTTCATCCTTTATTGTTACGAGGGACAAACAAACTATTGACTATTCAATAACTCTATAGGACAAGATGAAGATTAAAAACATAGATAAATATAGAAGATAACCTACAGATAAATCTAGATATAATACCGTAGATGTAGTTAATAGATAACAGACAGAGTATATAATAAGAGATATTTCAGATATTTATTTATTGATTTATTTTGCACACTGTTCATGCTCATGACACGGTCGGCGATCTAAGCTACTCTTGATAAAAACTGTTTTTCGTCGCAGTTGCAGAAGCCAGAAAACAGAAACCCCCCCTCCCTTTCCCTCCCCAGTTCACATGTTTTTGACTCTATGCAGACCTCATTATTACAGCTTCATCCTCATCGTATTATTTCGGAGGAGTGAACTGCAAACGCTGTGGTACTGTAAAAAAAAACAAGGTTATAATAATGATAATAATAATATTTAAAAAAGGGATTAATGAAACTGGAGCTTGTGGATCTGGGGAAAAATGTGAAAGATCGACACCACTTTTCTTTTTCTTTTTTTTGTTTGCACACTGTCACTTGACATCCCACAAATTACCCCCCCCAACCCACCTCCTCCTCTTCCTCTTCCTCCCTCTCCATCTTCCTCTCCTGAAAGGCCTCGTATAGTATCGTTGAGCATGAGCGTAGAGATAACGACGACGACGGAGGATAGGAGGGGGGATTTTTGTTTTGTTTTGGTATTTTTTTGTCGATGGTCTTTTGGGGCGCAAAAACCTGAAACCCCTCTGCCCTTCTTTAAAAAAAAAAGAAAAGAAAAAGGAAACATCCCCCCTACAGAGCCACAGTGCCTTCTGTATCAGAGTCACATTTGTCACCACCACCGCCCCCCCCCCCCCCCCCCACCCCTTCCTCATCCTCTGTAGTAGATGACATCGACCACACTACGCCTTAAGAGCCGGGCTCCCACATTAGACACCCGGGGTGGAGGGGGTTTTAGGGGGGTGGGGGGGGGGGGTGAACTTAGCCATGGTGGTGGGGGGGGGGCGTAATCACTTATTAAACCCCCTAATTTCTAAATGTGGTTTAAAACTCCTGTTCAAAGAGACACAAAAGAGATCAACCCTGATGATTCAGCCCCTCTTGGCTTCACCCATCCCCAATACAAAGGCACATGTTGGGAACGCCATTTTGTGTCCATCCCGGGTCCAGTTTCAGGCGCTGTGTAGTGAGAGGTTTACAGAGGCGCGAAGCAGTTTTGCTTACTTCTTCTCAGGTCCCTCTAGACGTTAGGTAGCTACGAAGAGTCAGGCCTCGGATTAAAGTTAAGGTATGGTTTTACCTGGCATGGCGTCAGACGTTGTTACGTTGACACTCCCCCCTTCTTCTTTCCCTTCCCTCTCTTTCACCACCTTCCTTCATTAAAGGGACAACGAGGAGTTTCTATTTGGTTATAAAAAAGTATCACGTTAATGTGGATGATTCTACGCTACCCACACTTGTTAATGGGCCCATTTTCGATAAATATATCGTTTTGTCTCTATCGTTATTTTGTTATTATTAGTGGTGGCGGAAATGCTGCTCGAGCCGACCAGCGTTTCTTTACTTACGGTTTCGTGGCGAGTCATGAGAATAACTCCGCCGACTCGCCTTTTATGGTCGGAACTACGACGGTATGTGATCGTCTTCGAACCTCTGACTTTAATTCTTGATGAATGAAAACATGAGTCTGTCTTGCACCGGTCAAAGAATTTCACGGTGCGCTGAGGCTCATAAATGTAGTGTGGAAACACTTTGCTTTTCCAAAACTCCTCGTTGTCCCTTTAACAACCTGCCGATGCACCACCGCTCTCCGACAGACAGGCAGGAGAAACACAACCATCCTCTTCTCTTTCCTCCATTTTGGCTCCACGACACGAAACCACCACCACTCGCTTGTCCAGAATTGTAACAGCGGATCCAAAATGGCTGACACACAACACTGCCCTTGTGTGAAAGCATGTTGTGTGTGTGCGCGCGTGCGTGTGTGTGTGTATACTTTTCCGAGGAACAAATCCCATTCTTTGGAGAAAAAAAAACAAAAAAACAAAAAACAAAACAAGTGAACATTATTTGACCTTTGTTTCTGTTTTTTGTTGTTTTTTGCGTTGTTGCTGTTGTTGTTGTTTCGCTTCTTTTTTTTTTCTTTTTTTTTCAAACGGGATGGGGATGGGGAGGGGGGTCGCAAGGTTTTTCGCTCAGTCATCTGCTTCCTGTGTCTTCTTCACCTCCAGCTTCTCTCACTCTCTGACCGATCATCATGTCTTCACGCAGGAAGGAAACAAACAAACCAACACCTTACACACCAACCCATCCACTCAGTTGGCTGTGAAATTGTGTCAGTGGGTCAGTGTTGAGGCGACGTGTCGACAAAAAAAACACGAATAAGGGCTCTCTTTAAAAAAAAAAAGCAAACAGACTTACACAGTGGGTGTTTATGTACAGTAGTGCTGCCAAAAGTCGTGCTTATGTAGCTGAAGCCACGCCGTGGTCTCCCCTCTGTACAGCACTAGATGTGTGCATGTGTGTGTGTGTGTGTGTAGGGAGGGAGGGAGAAGGGGAGAGGGGGAGGGGGAGAAGGGGAGGTAAAGAGAGAGAAGGGGGGGTATAGGTTTTAGGGAAAGGAGGGAGGGGGGAGCAGAGGTGGTTTTAATGGTGTTAATACACAATTTCACAATGGCACTGGACTCATCCTCATGCTCAGAGGTCATTGAATCACACACTCTGTTGTGAGGGAGAGGGAGGGGGGGGGGCAGGGGGGAGTTGGACGACTGCAACAAGGGAGACGTTTACCTGTGTGTGTGAAAGAGAGAGTGTGTGTGTGTGTGCATTTTAAGCTGAAACTCACCATTTTCATCATTATTTGTCTTTATGATTAATTGATTGGGTCGTGCAGCCTGACTCAGTTTTCATATGTGCAGGTTGATTACAGGACTGATCAGCTGCTGAGCTAAAAACCTGCACAAATACACTTTTTATTTAGACTTTATTTATTTGCACATATAAAATAGAACAAAAACTTGTAAGATACAAAAAAAAATGTGCACACGTTCTCAAAATGCCAACAGGAACAGATGAGCTACACAAAGGAAGGAATAAGAGCTGTGGATTTACACAGTGTAGTGTAGTGTTTCAGGTAAAATGAAAATTAATTATAAAATAAGTTAAAGTGAGTGCAAACTGCAGTGGAAATACAAGATATCACACTTTCCTTTAAATCCAACAAAATGTAGTTTACTGTGCAGGATTTAGAGTGAGTATTCGCAGCACGAAATACACGGATGTTCTCAAAATGCCAATAAAAATAGATCAGATACATTTAGAGGAGAATAAGATGAGAGGAGCTGTGGATTTACACAGTGTAGTCGTGGTTCAGGTAAAATGAAATGAAAATGAACTATAAAATAAGTTAAAGTGAGTGCAAGCTGCAGTGGAAATACAAGATATCACACAGTTTCCTTTAAATCCTGCACAGTAAACTACATTTATTGTAGTGTTAGCTGCAAGAAATACATGTACGTTCTCAAAATGCCAATAAAAATAGATCAGATACATTTAGAGGAGAATAAGATGAGAGGAGCTGTGGATTTACACAAACTTTCATGTCAAATTAAAGAAGAATTGACCATAAAATACGATTTAGAGTGGAAACTACAGAAAAAAATACAGGTTATTACTATTTACATTGTTATTAATTAGATTGTGCATTACATTTTTAACATATCCACAGTGAAACTACTTTATGTTTGCACCCACTGTATATGAATAATCATATAAATAGTAAATGAGAGAAAATCAAGAAGCAAAAACACTTTGATTTGTTCACCGACTTAAATCAATTAATCAGTTTCATGTAATTTTCTGTTGATCAACTTTGTCTGTGTGAGTGTGTGTGTGCACATGTGTGTATGTGTGTGTGTGTGCACGTGTCCTGACACCATCAGCTGCAGTAGGTGACCCCCAGTGCCTTAACGCTGTACGGGACACACGGCCATCGCAGCACACACGTCTTCATCGCCATCATCTTCATCACCCCCCTGGGGGAGGGGAGGGGGGTGTCAGTAGATAATCACATCATTTGTCTCACCCATTTCTCTCTTCCTCCTCCGTCTCTCTCTCTCTCTCTCTGTCTCTCTGTCTCACCATCTGTTGTATGTCTCTGTAATTCTTGTGTATATAATCCATAAAGTTTCTGGAAAAACTGAACCTGATGTCAGTGAACGCCTCATTCTTCTCTCTTCACACTCACTCCATCCTCCTCCTCCTCCATCCATCCATCCATCTTCCTCCTCCTCTTCTCTGCATCCTACATGTAATACCATCCATCAACACAAGGTGATGGGGTTGAGCTTCAGCTGCTCATTATGAAAGGTGTGTGTGTGTGTGTATGTGTGTGTGCAGGTTGAACGAGTTCATTTGCCAGAGTGTTGCTTCATCGGGTGTGTGTGTGTGTGTGTGTGTGTGTGTGTGTGTGTGTGGAGCCCGGCCGGCAGGTGTCCGAAATTAATGTCTTATTCGTCCCCTGAAATCATTTAATTTGTTTTTAACAATTAGTGCATTTTACATTTAAAGCCGCACTAATCAATTCCGACCAGCAGGGGGCAGAAGAGCGATTGGTTTTCTCTCTTGACAAGTACAAGTACTAGAAATTAGATTCATTATGAACTCCACAGGAGAGAAAACAAAAACAGAGGAGACCAAAGGAACCAAAAACAACTTACAGACAGAAAATAAATTTGGTCTGTTTTTGGTTTTAATTGACATTTTAGGAAACTTTTTTCCACCAGATTTTAAATATTAATGTCATATTAAGTGAGAACACAGTACGATCTCTTTGTCTTTGTCACTTTTAGCTCCGTTTTGGGTCGACACCGGCTCCCCTGGGTCGAGAGACGACAGGAAGGATAAAAAATGTAGCATCACAAATGATTGACAGACTGTTGCACTAAAGACAGGAGTGACAATTAGTTCGATCTCCTATGTGTGTGTGTCTGCGTGTGTGTGATTGTGTGTTTGTCTCTAAACCAACGCTTGCTGGGCTCCAGTGCTTCTACAGTGAAATTATTTTTTTCCCAGAAACCATGGGTGAATTGTCTCCTGCCGTCGCCACAGCAACCCTCAAGGCACTCTCTGTTTCCATCCATCTCCCTCTTTCTTTCTCTCTCTCGCTCTTCTTCTCTTTGTCCGTCCTCCCTTTTGTTTTCCATCTCCATCGACCCAGTGGAGATGAGTTGCTTCCAGAGAATTTTTTTGTTTTTTTCCTCCTCAACGTTTGACGCTGTAGAAGTCAAAGACATCTCGAGGTGTCATCTCCTTTTTTTGTTTTTTCTTTTTCAACCCCTCTGCAGCTCAGATTTGACATTTTCTCTGATAAAACCTCATGGATTTCGAGCTTTTTCTAACAAACCTTTACCAATAGAGTAGAAATTTGATTCTAACTCTGGAAACTTTAGCCAAATCTGTTATTCAATCTTAGAAATATCAGTAAATAACCTTTATACTGCATAATTCCTGCACTGTTGCACCTGAACGATGCTCAAAAAGCCAAAAATCAAAGTTGGACGCATAAAGTCGAACCGAAAAAAAAAAACTTAACGGTGCCATTCAGTGATTAAAAAGCAGCTACAAAAGGGTTACATTTCACTTTATAAAAGGATCTAGTCAGTGTTGGGGGAAACTCTCTGGAGCAACAGAGCAATCCGTCCATCCATCTCATCCCCATGCGATTCATCGTTCATTCGACCCAGTAGAAACCGAACCAGTGCCACAGTAGAAAACCATACAGGATTCACTCAGCAAGTTGGGGACAAAAGAAGAAAAAAAATAAACATACATGGCAATTTAAGATAAAAGAGAAGTATTTAATTAACAGATTTGCATGTGCAATGTGCATGCCACTATGTGGGGTAACAAGTCAACTTCAGGAATTAAAAAAAAAATGATAATAATAAATATAAAGAAAAAAGTATGTATATGTAAAAATATATATAGATAGATGTTTTTAAGAGCAATGTGTTTCTTTTTTCTTCTATTTTTAAAAACAAAAAACGGAAAAAAATTCGACCAAAAAAAACAACAACAAATAAATAAATGATAACAAAAATTTCCAAAAAAAAAAAAAAAAAAAAAAAATCATCCTGACAAAAAAAAAATGGAAATGACTTTGGTGATGAAATCAAAGAATGTTTGTTTGTTATATTTGCCAGTTATTTCACGGGGGAGGGGAAAACCGTGGGGGAACAAAAGGATAGATAACACTTTAACTAACATTACAACTAAAAAAAAAAAGAAAATAATAAAAAAAAATGATTTAAAAAAAGGGGGAGAAGGAATACAAAAATGTTCCTTGATGAAAAACAAAATCCCTTTTGAGAGTAAAGAGCTGCCTGAATCTGAATCTGGTGATGTTATCCCCGTTTTATTCCGGCTATGAAATCCCTTCTTTCTCTCTCTCCCACTCTCTCTCTCTTATCTCTCTTTCTCCGACCATCTCTTTCTCCCCCTCTGTTTCTTTCTCTATCTATCTCTGCTGTTTCTACCAGTGCATTTTGTAATTTCAAACAGAACTCTTCCTAAAGAACCTGAATAAACCAGAGAGAATGCATTCTACCCATCCGCCTGTCTGCTTCATTGGTCGTGCACCCACATGTAATCAGATTACACACACACACACAGTCGCATTACATCTGTAGTTTGAAAATGCACTTGTTTGTATTCTCAAAAGCTGCTTCCAAGAGGACACATTGCACCTATGCCAAACATACTATATTACTATCAAGATGGCTCAATACAAGCTGCAGCAATAATATGAAACGGTTTACACTTCCTGTCTCCTAAATGGGCGTGGATTTATAAAAGTTATCGGTGGACGAAAGTGAGATGTTTATATTTTCTTATAACATTAAATATTTATACAGGTAACAGTGATATTTAGCATAACAACAACAACAAAAAAACATTAGTTGATGTGCCAAATCTCACAATGGTGTGTTGTTGAGACAGAGACAGGTCTGAAACAAAGTTCATTTTCTCCTGATGTGTCCGTCTGAAAATTGCCATTTTCATGTCTAAATGTTCAGAAGAAACGTAGCTTGTGAAAAATGACTCCAATATTTACTTCACTGACTATCGGGCGAAAGAATCGACCATAATCTGTGCTCATGTTCACTTCTCTAATTGGAGCCAATAGACTCGAGACCTGCTGCTGCTGGTGGTCTCCTAAAAGGGGCGGAGTCATGGTCTGCTGGGCTCCTAAATGGGGCGGAGTCATGGAGAAACTCACATGACACAGATACAGGAAGCTGACTCGTCACGGTGCATCTTAGTTTCTAAACTGTCTTTGCCTATCCCTCGTGGTCTCCCGTATCCCAAGATTCTTTGCACGCCGTTAAGTATTACCCACCTAGCATGCATGCTAGATATCAGAATGTTGTAGCCATAGTAACCCCGCTCTGCTGCGGTTTTTTTGCAGTATTTACCAAAAGTGCTGAACCTTTTCTTTAAAACTGCACACGTCTCCACAGGTTTAGATGGGGTAGATAAGATGAGATAATTTATTCACCCCAGGCTGGGAAATGATTGTGCTATAGCAGCATGTATTAGCCTACACATTATCACATTAGCGCAAATAGTAAAATAAGAAGAATGACATCAAAATAATTTGAATGAAAATCTAAATTCACAAATTTTTGATAGAAAATCTAAATTAAAATATCCAAAAATAAATAAATAATAATGTTGATGAGGTGTTATTTCTTATAGTCAATAAAAAAGAGTAAGAGTTTACAGCAAATGTTAAAAATGTCAAAATTTTCACTATTTCTAAATAAATAAAATAAAAATGTAACGATACAAAATTTTACAGTGAGATTTTTGTGTCTTATAGCAGCTAATTAAATCAAACTAAACTCAATGGCTCCAACAAGTCACATATATTTTGCATATTTAAAAATAAATAAATAAGACGCTCATTGAGTTCCTGAAGGAGCTGAGAAGTGTCATTTTTACCAAACAGCAGTGAACGCAGCAGCAGCAGCCGAGGCTCCAGCTTCACTGTGTCTCTATTAGTTTCACCTAATTTCATTAACTTGCACATCCGTCACATCTCGGCCGCTGAAGAACAAACATCAACCAACAAACTGATCTTGTGACCCACCGGCCCCACAGACGGTGGCCCCCGAGGGACAAATCTGGTCCAAAGACTGAACCCTATAGTTTGTATTTTCATGGTTCATCTTCTCAGACTGAATGAACCGATACATCGGATCAGACCAGATCAGATCAGAAAGTCTTTATTATACCTCAGGGGAAACACACAAGATATTAAAAACAGCAACAACAAAAAAAAACACTTAAACATCAGTCAGATCTTTGGACAAACTTTACGTAACACACCCTCCCAGATGCTGCTTCCACATCTGGACCAAATCTGGTGCAAACTTCAGAGCTATTACAACCGGAATCGGCCCAGATGTGGAGGTGTATAAGGGCCGGACATATGTTGGGCCGGATGTTTTGTTTGTTTCGCTGAGTGTGCAGGGTCACAGTGACATTACAGTCATGTGATAGAAAAGATAGATAGATAGATAGATAGATAGATAGATAGATAGATAGATAGATAGATAGATAGATAGATAGATAGATAGATAGATAGATAGATAGATAGATAGATAGATAGATAGATAGATAGATAGATAGATTACACACAGTGACAATAACAACCCAGAGAGAATAACAACCTATATATAATAAAATAGCAATAAAAATGTATATACAACAAATAGGCAGTGTTCATTGTAGTTTAGTGCAAAATAAAATGTAAGTGGTGCATAAAAACATAAGAAGTGCGTAGTGTAGAAACTGTAACTGGATCAGATTCAACCAACAGATCAAAGGGAAGCAGTGAAGTGAGCAGAAGAAGTTAACTTAATTACCCATCAGGCTTTGCGCCTCGCTGACAACACTGGAGTCTAATGAGCAAGACTTTACTGATGTACAATATTGTTGTTGTAACTGACATTATTATTATCAAAGTGACTTTTTATAGTAAGTGGTTAGAGAGGGGGAAAAAACGTAATCTGTAAATAATCAACATACAGTATCACATAATAATCTATATTGATCCCTGATATTTTTTTGATGGATGACTCCTTTAATTCTGGTAAGACAAAAGATACTCCTCTAATAACCAACCCATTACAGACAATGCAGAATGAATGTTAATCATCAATAAGAAACATTGCAATAAGAGAAAAAAAAAAAGAAAAGTCTTCAATTTATAAGATTATGACTGTTATTTCTAAACATTATTACATCAGCCCACTTCAACTACAAATCAAAGCCAATTAGATAATAAGAGGCCTGAACAAAACTTTGCACTTCCAGAGTAAATATAACATTATTTTTTTTGCAGCATGAGTCGAAAAACCTCCACTGAACAACACGACAGTATCTCAAACATCACACGTCTCAACAATGATCTCGATGAAGTGAAGCAAAGGAAAACTAGAGAGAGTAAAGTCGAAGCGTTTCTAGATGAAAAACCTCGACATTTTCCACTCCAACATCAAATAAAAACGCCTAATCACACACATAACGATCGTAAAACTTAAATGAAGTTTTATATATCTGCAAGGGAAGAGCTGAAATCATAAATACATGATGCTAATGTGAAATCACTGTTTTCAAAGGGAGATTTGTTTTTTTGTTTCTAATTGATTCAGCGTCTGTTTATATCAGATTTAGTGTGAAACACTGATTCTTTTTTAAACTAAAAGGAAAATATCACATGATAACTTTAATTACAGGTCACATCCTCCCTGTGAGAGGCTTTTAAATAAAACATGAACAAAACCATGTTCTCAAACTCTGAATTAAAAGCAGTTTCACACTTAAATGTCCTCGGGAGCGCTTGATTCGTCTCATCAGCTCCGTCCTCCTGTCGATCAAAGAACTCGTTTCCTCCTCCATCATCATCATCATCCTCCTCTTCCTCCCTGCAGGATGCAGCATCAGTCTGAATCAAGAATGAAAGTTAAAACCCCAGTGAGGTGAGACAACCTGACACACACACACACACACACACACATGCAAACACACACACACCAGCCGGCTGCTTCTCTTTCTATTTTCACATTTGAAACATGTTGAAATCAAACGCCCCCACACAGAGCAGAGAGTCCTCAGACTGCCTTCCTCCCTCTCCTCCATCTCCTCCTCCTCCTCCTGCCTGTCTACGTCTGGCGCTACGTCACTGATGTGGGCTGTGGAAAACACACACACACACATACACACACACACACTCTCACACACACCTACGCACTCACACTCACTCACACAGCCCCTCCCTCCCTGTGTTGTCACGTTTTATTGACATCCCCCTCCCTCCTTCCTCTTTTTTCTTTCTCGTCTTTGAACGCTTTGCTCTTCCTGCAGTCCTCACATCTGTGCTTCCTCCTTCACACACACACACACACACACACACACACACACACACACACACACACACACACACACACACACACACACACACACACATGTTAACACACATACACAGACACACACACATTGGACACCTAAAGAGGCTGAAAACACACAAAGAATTATCATTTAATTTGATTTTCCTTCCTTTTAAGATGCAATTACATGTGGACTTCAAATGCATCGCCTCTGGCCATTAGTCATTTGCACACACACACACATGCACACACACACATACACACCTACACACACACATGCACACACACACTGTCATACAAGGCCAGATGTATTGGAGAGCTTTGTCCTTCTGCAGCTGAGTCTTAAAATAGACTCCGCCTACAGATTCTGTTGCCCATCGGCATCAACGCATCACTTCCTGTCTCTGCCCGGGCACACACACACACACACACACACACACACACACACACACACACACACACACACACACACACACACACATAGCTACATACAGCCACACACACATGCACTCATTCACATTCACAGTTAGTCAGTCAGTCCTGTGCTGTAATGAAACGTCTCAGTCAGTCAGCACAGTGAGAGGCATGAGGTCATGTGTTTTTAGCCTGACATGTGATCATCAAATGATCTCACACACACACGCGCGCACACACACACACACACAGATACTTCCTCATTTACTTCCAGACAAACAACACAAGTGGTTTTCTAACTAAATTGCAACAGAGCGTGACTTCCTGTCCATAAACACACACACACACACACATAGAGACACACTTCACTTTATTTGTTCGAGAGGGACAGTGTACATTACTGACATTACAGACTGATGGTATTGATCCACTGCCTCTCAGAGAATTATTCAGATCTCGTCACTTAGGGACAGTATGAAAATAATTAGGAGAAAGTGGAGGAGGGGGATTTAACTGATGAAATAAACAGAACCAATGATGGGTGACAGAAAATGTCCCTATCCCGATCATGTGCCACAAGTTTACAGGAAATTACCAAAAGAGAAAATGCAAACATAACAAAATAGTATAGTATAACATGACATAGCTTGACAGGACAGAACACAACATAGCATAGAATAGCATAACATAACATAACGTAGTATAACATAGCATAGAATAGCATAACATAGTATAGCATTACGTAACATAGTATAGCATAACATAACATAATGTAGTATAGCATAACACAACATAGCATAGAATAGCATAACATAACATAGCATGGTATAACATAATATGGTATAACATATCATAGCATAACAACATAACTTAAAGGGACAACGAGGAGTTTCTATTCGGTTATAAAAAAGTCTCACGTTAATGTGGATGAATCTCCGCTACCCACACTTCTTAATGGGCCCATTTTCGATAAATATATCGTTCTGTCTCTATCGTTATTTTGTTATTATTAGTGGTGGCGGAGATGCTGGTCGAGCCGACCAGCGTTTTTTACTTTCGGTTTCGCAACGAATCATGAGAATAACGCAGCTGAATCGCCGTTTATGGTCGGAACTACGACGGTATGTGAACCTCTTTGAACCTCTGACTTTAATACTTGATGAATGAAAACATGAGTCTGTCTTGCGCCGGTCAAAATAATTTTACGGTGCGCGCGGAGGCTCATAAATGTAGTGTGAAAACGCTTCGCTTTTCCAAAACTCCTCGTTGTCCCTTTAACATAACATAGTATAACATAACATGACATAATATAACATAACATAACATAGCAAAACATAATGTAACATAACATAGTATAACATAACAACATAGTAAAACATAACATAGCTTAACATAATATAACATAACATAGTATAACATAACATAACATAGCATAACATAGTATAACATAACATAATAGAGTATAATATTGGTGTTGATGAGCCAATGCAATTATAGCAATAGAGAAAGGCAGGTACTATAAGTTTTTCTTCATCCTGCTCCTTTTCATTTATGGTGACTATGTGTACATTATGTAAATATGTGCAACCATCTGTAGTATGTATACCATGAATGGAATAAATCAAAAATGAATGAATGAATGAATTATCATAGCATAACACAGCATAGTATAACATAGCATAACATAACAGAGTATAACATAACATAACACAACACAACATAACATCACATAATATAATATAACAGCATAACAGAACAGCACATGATATGATATGTTTGACGCCTGGATGGAGGCAGCACTGTGACGTTGATGATCAGAGATACTGGCCCACGCACATCTGCATCATCACCAGCACGTCGGGGGGCGGGCGGGGGGGTCACACAGTTTATCTGCTGCCATCAGAGGCGGGAGCGCCCCGAGCGCGGTCGATGTATGTGCATGCATCCTGTGTGAAGACATTTCCTGCGCTGATCTTTTTTTAGCTCTGAGCTGTTAGAGCTCCACGTCACTGCGACTGTCTGGCCTCTGCACTCAGCATCTTAATCAGCCCGCTACATACACACACACACACACACGCTCGCACTCATACATACGTGGCCGTCATGGTGCAGGAATGATGCAGGGAATGAAAAAAAACAAACCACACCTCTGCAGCTTGTTCACCTGCTGCAGATACAACACTGTTTCATCTGATACATGATGTTTTATTCTAGGAAATGTTAGGAATGTTCCATTGTATTCATTACAAATTAAAGAATAGAGATTGGTGATCATCTATAATGTTCTTATTGTCAAAAAAATCCACAGATTAATCATGAATTAATCACGTGTTAAGTCTCCAAACCCTGATATATCTGTTTCCTCTGCGGCATTGAGCTCCTTTGTTGTCCAGAAACCAAATCAAAACACATCAATCAGACAAGATTGTAGCACTGGGCGGGACTTCTTCCTTCATCACCAGGAACACTCACTCACACACACACACACACACACACACACACACACTGTAGTTCATGTTGACTCAATTACACACACACACGCTCCTGCAGCTAAAAATACCAACACAAGCAACAAATGTGGATTCATCTGCTGGATTTAGTCCCAAACTAACACACTGTCCCCCCCTCTGCTTCAGTAATGTTACATTAAACCAGTCATCAGGCTAAATGTATTAGCTTTTTTTTTAACTTACATTTTATATTTGTTAAGATTTGTAGGTCTTCAATGGATCAGTTGCAAATATACACCTTTAAATACCTAAAAAATATGACACTTAAAGGGATAGTTCAACATTTTGGCAAATTGGCCCATTGCCATAATCCCTATAGTCTTAGCAGTAGGTTCGTTACCTTTAATTGTTGGTGCAAGGCAAGCTATTTTTAGAACGGCGGAGCTTAGAGTTACGCTACGGAGGCTAATGGGATTTCTTGGTTTCTCTCATCAAACTCATCAAATACACAATCCAACAACTCCAAAACGCAAGTTGTGTCCAAGTTGTGACCTGCACATTCACCACGCTATGAGATAATAACAGAACGTTACCAGACAGAGTTGTTTCAGAGGTAAATACAGAGACTGCTTGCTGAAAAACTGTCCCCGACGGGAACGCACATCAGCGGTTTTGCATGAATTTACCTCTAAAACAACTCTGTCTGGTAACGTTGTGTATTATCTCATAGCGTGGTGAATGTGCAGGTCACAACTTGTCCTCGAGAGCGTTTTGGAGTTGTTGGATTGTGTATTTGATGAGTTTGATGAGAGAAACCAAGAAATCCCATGATCCTCCGTAGCGTAGCTCTGAGCAGCTCACGGCTCTGCTCCACCGTTCTAAAAACAGCTTGCACCGACAATTAAAGGTAACCTACTGCTATGACTATAGGGATTATGGCAATGGGCCACTTTGCCAAAATGTTGAACTATCCCTTTAACTTATACATATAGGGGATACAGCCCCATGAAATAATGCACATTTCCATCATGTGTTGCTACTAACATGCTAAACTAACATGTTTAACATGCTGTAACTAACTCAGCATCAGCTCCTTCTGCAGCTCTGTGCAAGAACCTCACTCAGCAGCAGCTTGAACCACTTTTCTTGTAACAGCGAGAAAAAAAAAAGAAAAAAGCCTGAAATAAAAGGAACAAAACAAAAATCCCAGCATCAGTTTCCATTAAATGAAGATTCACACCTGCGGCTCCATTAACGTTTTAGTGCTCAGCACAGTGATCACACACACACACATACACAGCCCTGCACATGAATAATACGCCTGCACAAAAGTGGAAGGACACTCAGAGCACTCAGACCTCCACACACCAAACATGGACATAATAAAAATGATTATTATAATAATGATGATAGCCTAATAATAACAACAGCACATCAAATTCCATTTAGCTTGTAAGAAACAGTGATTTATCTTTCTTTTAAAAACATGTTTGCATCATTGATCTGAGCCACATGAACTGACCAAGGACATGTTGTTCTTATTGAGGCGTCGGCGTGGAACATAATGTACCGTTACTATCACCAACACCAACACCACTACTGCTGCTGCTGCTGCTGCTGCTGTAACTGAGACAAGCCTACAGATAATTAAAAGAAAAAGACTATATGGACGCTTTAAATCTCCTCAGACTCACAGTTAAAGTCACACATTGATCCAGATCATGTGGAGATTCATCAATATGACACATCGTAGTCTCACACACCAGCAGAACAGAGGGCGTGTGTGTGTGTGTGGTTTTATAAAAAAAACAAAACAAAACCAGGACAATGGTTTGATTTCATGCCACTGAATGACCCAGATGTGAGAGAGATGATGATGATGATGATGATGATGAGTCAAGTCGAGGGGAGAGGTTTCATTTCTGACCTGTAGAAAAATTCCTCCCTCCGGGAAAATAAAACATGTGGTTGATTTAAATGTGACGCAACTCTGAGAAAACAAAATAAGTCAGAACTGAGACACATAATAACATGTGTGAGCAGCAAAAGGAGACCACACCTCAGATTCCTCAGGCTCTCGCCTCATTGGTCGAGCCACACACGGGAAGAAGATTGAGTCAGTATGATTAATTTGCATAACATGACACACAGTGACTCTTAAGAGTTTGTTTCACAACCTGATCAACACTAAAAAACAGCCTGAAAATCCTCTGTGGGTGATTAATTACTGATGATTAAAGGAGGATTTAAAGGGATAGTTCACCCAAAATTCAAATTTCTATTTGTCCATATAATGGTTGTGAATGGGGCTCACTTTTCTTCATCCAAAAAGACACACCAAAAAACATCCAAATACCTCCATACTGCTCGTCTGTAATGTCCCTCTTGTATTGAAGCCCCGACATGAGAAATTGTTCCGAAAAAAATTAAATAAGTCTATATTTTAAGCTTGTTTGTAGCGGAAGCTCCCAGTGTCTCAGTTCACTGCTCTTCCTGTGTCAGTGCAAATCTCGCGTGATTTGCACTGACCGGCGGAACAATTTCGCATTTCGGGGCTTCAATACAAGAGGGACATTACAGACGAGCACTATGGAGGTATTTGGATGTTTTTTGTTGTGTCTTTTTGGACGAAGAAAAGTGAGCTCCGTTCGCAACCGTCATATGGACATGCAGTGCTGCACGGAGGACTCTGAAACTTCTCCCAGCCCTTAGTCCACATGAGGGTGAGTAGATAATGAGAAATGAAATTTGAATTTTGGGTGAACTATCCCTTTAAGCCTGTATATACAGTATACGTGTATATGTTTATGTGTCTGACCCAGATGTTTTCCCTCTGATGTTAAGCCACTGATGCAGGAAGCAGCAGATCAGGGTCAGTATATGATTTATAGAATAAACAAACAAACATTAAGCCCAGATCTGGGGGTTTATGTTTACATCCATGTGCCGTGTGGTGAGGGGCTTTAACACCGACGGTGTGATAAGGCAGCTGAGCCTCTGATGGACACACACTACGTTAAACACAACACAAGGTCAGTCAGTCATGAGGCAGAAAACCTGAGGGTCAACTTTTACCCTGAGAGACGTCTGACAGGTCACCAGATCCTGTTGTCCTTCTGGGTCAAATTAACCCAAACTGTTCCCTATTCCTTCCTTCCTTCCTTCCTTCCTTCCTTCCTTCCTTCCTTCCTTCCTTCCTTCCTTCCTTCCTTCCTTCCTTCCTTCCTTCCTTCCTTCCTTCCTTCCTTCCTTCCTTCCTTCCTTCCTTCCTTCCTTCCTTCCCCTCGTCCTTACTTCGTCTTCCTTCCTCTTTTGATCCAGTTGACCTGATCTGTTCCCTATCCTTCATCTTTCTTTCCTCCCATCTTTCCCTTTGTCCTTCCTTCCTTGAACGAATCTGTTCTCTCCCGCCTTCTATCATTCCTTCATTTTTTCCTTCCTTCTTTCCACCATCCTTTTCCCCTCCTTCCCTCCCTCCCTTCCTTCCTCCCTTCCTTCCTTCCTTCCTTCCTTCCTTCCTTCCTTCCTTCCTTCCTTCCTTCCTTCCTTCCTTCCTTCCTTCCTTCCTTCCTTCCTTCCTTCCTTCCTTTCTCCCTTGACCCAGGAGGACAACAGGAGGAGAATTTAGTCACAGAAAAATGTAGTTTATTTTTCTGAATTTGTTGTTTTTTTGTTTTTAAATGTGAAGTCCATCACCTCTTCAACTCTGAAAAAAATGTTGTTGTTTTTTTTAAAGAGAATAACTAATGATGATGATGAAGGTGCAGAGTGGAATTACAAGATGATGAACATGTCTTTCACACTGTTTTCACATTTTATCAGTCATTGATTGATTGATTGATTGATTGATTGATTGATTGATTGATTGATTGATTGATTGATTGATTGATTGATTGATTGATTGATTGATTGATTGATTAAAAATTTTGTAGATTAAATAACAAGGAAAACAGGAGCTGTAGTTGCAGCCCTATGAGCCCTTCACAGTAAAAGAGAACAACAACAGAGCAACAGGTGTAATGTCAGACTGAACTGTTTTTGAAAAGATGTTCACACAGACACTGATCAAGTCCTGGCTTCTTCTTCTTCTTTTTCTTCTTTTTTTTTCTCCCAGTGATGTAATGTCTCAGTTCAGTTGTCATGGAGACAGATCTGTTTACAAAGGAGCTCAGTCGCTCTTGTAATTTCATCCGAAGCTTTTTGTGGCTCTTGAAGCTGCAGGAGGTCGTTATGTCAAACGACTGTTCACAAGGAGGAGGAGGAGGAGGAGGAGGAGGAAGAGGAGGAGGAGGAGGAGGATGGAGAGAGGGGAGAAGACGTGATGATGTAATTTATCTCTCTTTTATTCTTTTCTTTGGATGCTCCATTGTTTTATTGTGCGTGAGTAGTGACTTGTGTGTGTTTTATTCTTTGTTCACTTGTCTGTCTTCAGATATCATACAGGATTAACAGTGATAGGTGAGTTTATTTAAAGGGATAGTTCAACATTTTGCCAAATTGGCCCATTGCCATAATCCCTATAGTTTTAGGAGTAAGTTTGTTACCTTTAATTGTCGGTGCAAGCTATTTTTAGAACGGCAGAGCAGAGCCGTGAGCTGCTCAGAGCTACTCACTACGGAGGCTAATGGGATTTCTTGGTTTCCATCATCAAACTCATCAAATACACAATCCAACCTGCACATTCACCACGCTATGAGATAATAACAGAACGTTACCAGACAGAGTTGTTCTAGAGGTAAATTCATGCAAAACCGCTGATGCACGTTCCCGTCGGAGGGCAGTTTTTCATCAAGCAGTCTCTGTATTTCCCTCTAAAACAACTCTGTCTGGTAACGTTGTGTTATTATCTCATAGCGTGGTGAATGTGCAGCTCACAACTTGTCCACCAGAGCGTTGTGGAGTTGTTGGATTGTGTATTTGATGAGTTTGATGAGGGAAACCAATAAAAATTCCATTAGCCTCCGTAGCGTAGCTCTGAGCAGCTCACGGCTCTGCTCCACCGTTCTAAAAACAGCTTGCACCGACAATTGAAGGTATCGAACTTACTCCTAAAACTATAGGGATTATGGCAATGGGCTAATTTGCCAAAATGTTGAACTTTCCCTTTAAGTGGGACAATAGGCTACTGGAAAAAGGAGTTCAGTTATGAGTAATGGGGGAAATAACGCACATGACGTTGTGTGACGTGTCGTTTGTTGAATAGAAACTGTGTTTATAAGAAAAACAAGTTGTTTCTGATTGTTATTTTCCATATAATGTTGAATCTGATCTTTTCTATTGCTCATCATCATCACCCAGGACGACGATGACGACCTCATGCTGGTCACCACGACCATCCTGCTGTTCTTCCTCTGTCACCAGCTCAAACTGGTCAAACCTGACGAACCTTAGGCCTACTGTTGTACACATGCAAACAAACAAACGGCCAGACTGACCGACCGACTGACTGACTGACTCTGTTGCAGCGATTACGTCATCATGTTGCAACATCTGTCTGAAAAAGAACAAAAACATCTCATTGAACCATATAAGGTAAAATACTCCTCCATTGTTTCTTCTTTGTGCTGAACAACTGAGAGAGTATCTATTGATTGATTGATTTGGGGTTGTATGTATGTATGTATGTACGTATGTATGTATGTATGTATGTATGTATGTATGTATGTATGTATGTATGTATGTATGTATGTATGTATGTATGTATGTATGTACTGTATGTATGTATGTATGTATGTATGTATGTATGTATGTATGTATGTATGTATGTATGTATGTATGTATGTATGTATGTATGTGTGTATGTATGAATGTGTGTTTATGGTGTGGTTTTATAAATAGATTAGGCTGTGGTTGGGTAAAATGAACAGCTGATAATGTCCTGGAATTTGTGAATGAAGTGTGGTTGTAAAAATCCAAAAAATCTTCTTCTTCTTGACTCAGATGTTGGTTTATTAAACATGTGGGGTAATAAGTGAAGAGGAGGAAGAGGAGGAGGAGGAGGAGAAGGATGAAGATGATGGTGTGACTGATAGATCTCAAGTGTAAACATGAAGTGACGATGACGACAAACCTGAGCAACGAGAACAACCAGACAAACACCTTGCTCCATCCGTCCATCGCTCAGTTTCGGGGTGTAGTTACTGTAATAATGAGGCTTCATGCCAGGAAGTCTGATGATGATGATGATGATGATGATGATAATGATGAAGATGATGATGATGAAGGTATCTAATGTTGTGTAACTCTTTTATTGCCCCCCACCACCACCAGCCTCTCCTCTCCTCTCTCCTCTGAACCGCTGTCAGGAAGGATATGATTCAGATTTGTGTCATAATCCACAGGAAGTGGTACAGCGCTGGAACCTGCATGTGTGTGTCTGTGTGTGTGTGTGTGTGTGTGTATGAGAGAGAGTTTGTTTGTTTGAGAGTGTGTGTGTGTGTTGTTGCTGGAAGCATGAGATTAGCGGCACGACGCCAGGCCGGCCGGCGCTGGGTCGTACCACCCTCCTCCTCCTGCTGCTGCTGCTGCCTCTTATAAAAGGATTGACCCTGTGACCTGAGGCCTATTATAGACCAGCAGCTCCTTTCATTTCAAAATAAGGTGTGTGTGTCCTTGTGTGTGTGTCTGTTTTCAGGAACAAACTTCACATTTATGAGAACAAAAGCTCAGGAATCCTCTGTGTGATTTCAACAGTTTTATTACAAATATGTACACCATTAAATCACCATTATTAGAATTAAAAAACACATAAAAAAGCAGCTTTGAATTTGAGGTAAAACGTCGTTGTCGTGTCGTTTTCACAGCTCAGACGTGAACGACGACAACAACACAAACACACATAGTTCAGATTACACCATGTGATGTAGGACAGTCCAGAGCAGTAGTATCGATTCAGCAAAGTCCACTCTGAGTGTGTGTGAGAGAGTTTGTGTGTGCTCTTCCTCTTTCACTGTTACACTCCGATAACACCACACACAGACAGGAAATTCCCTGGAGTCCACCACCACCAATGTGTGTCTACTCTGTATGAGTGTGTATGTGTATATGAGTGTGTATGTATGTGTATGTATGTGTGTGTGTGGTCAACCGTCTTCTTCTTCTTTTTCTTTTTCTTCTTTTTCTCTGGTTGACTCACATCTTTCTCTGCTGATTCACACATACACACACTTTGAGTCAGCACCAGTCACTTTGCTCGGACTCATCGAGCTGAAGGTGAATCACCGCGGGGAAACTAAAAAGTTTACTCGACCAGTTCAGTTCAGTTCAGTTCAGTTCAGTTCCCCTTTTAGAAAAAAAAAGTTTCTTCCTCTAAACTTTTTTTTTCTTTTCTTTTCTTCCGGCCTGTAGCTGACTGACTGTCGCTCCCCTCGGCTCGGCTTCGGCTTCTTCTCCTTCTTTCTTTCTGTCGTCTCCATGTTGGTCTTTACCGGCCGTGGCGCAGCGCCAGTCGCTCGGTAATCCCTCTGTCCCGGGACCCGCCGATGTAGGTCAGGAGGGATCCAGGGATCAAACCTCCCTCATGTGGAGGGGGAGGGAGGGAGGAGGTTAACGAGGAGTTGAGAGTCACTCCGCTCTCAAAGTCTCACTGTGAAAGCTTTTGTTATTTCTGTCCTTGCTCCATATGTTCAGAAGGCAGGTACAATAACCCGGTTTAGGTTCAGGTTTAGATTGAGACTTAAGGCGGTCAGGGACTCGACCCCGGTCCCAGCAGAGGCGGCAGCGGCGGCTCTGTGGCAGCTGTACCGCTCCTCCCCGGGCTCCAGCCTCGCCCTCTTGCTGGGAAGGAAGTCGGGCGCCGCCGACGCCTTCCCCCGGCGTTTCCTGGACTGCCTGGCCGCCGGGCTGCGGTTCTCTTTGTCCTCTGTGAATTCACCATCACCATCATCACTATCACACCCTTCCAGTTCCTCCTCCACTTCCTCCTCCTTCTCCTCCTTCTCCTCCTTCTGCTCCTTCTGCTCCGAGATCAGCTCCGGCTGGGGCTCGGTTTGTTCCACCGAGCTGGAGCCGGTCTCCATGGGCTGCTCCTTTTCCCACTCTACCTCCTTCTCTACCTCCTCTTCCTTCTCCTCCTGCGCCTCTGGAGCCTCGCTCTCCCGGGAGGAGTGGTAGATGTCCCGGGCGGACCTCATGACCAGGGAGAGCAGGAGGCTCCGGTGCAGCCTCAGTCCGCCTCTCTGCGTCCTGGAGGCGTACAGCTTGCTGATCGACACGGCCAAGATCCGTCTGGCTTCGGCGTTCACTTCCATGGCGGCGGCTGCTGCTGCTGTGGTGGCGGCGCTCATTGTTCAGCTGTTTAGTTGTTGTTGTTTTTATGCGTAATTACGCACGGTTGTTTTTGGCACTGTCACACCAAAAAAAAAGACCCAACAAGTTAAAAAGATCTCTGTGTGTTGTTGCTGCTGGACTTTACAGCCTCTTCTTCAGTATCTCAGAGTGAGTGTCAGTGCTGCTGCTGCTGGTGTTGTTGCTGCCGCCGCGGTTGTAGTGAAATGAGAGCGTGTGAGTAGCGGGGTGGCGTTTTATTTCCCCTTTGACGTAACGTGGACTTCATTCCCCAGTTAGTGACAAGCAGGCTCCGCCCACACCTGCTAGCGAACACACACACACACACACACACACACACACACACACACACACACACACACACACACACACACACACACACACACACACACACACACACACACATAGTAGCCTACACACACACATATACACACACCATCTGTTCCGTCTGCCGTTTTTTCTCACAATAAAAACTCTCCTTTATTATTCAGATTCCTGTTTATCGCTGCAGCTCGTTTCCCGCTCGTACATCTCTCTAATAAACCACATAGTGACAGGTTATATCTATATTTAATCGATTCTACTTCCTCGTAATCAGTGTCCAAAGGTTAAAAATGACCTCACACTTTAAACACACTCGAGTATTACAACTTCTAACGTGTAAATTCAGGTTGTTTAGACTCATTATTGACACATTTTAATATTGTTATTTCACATAAATTTATAATAAACGATCAATTAAAGCCTAATTATAGATATTATAATGTACAGAGGTTATAAATGCAGGTTTTTACTTAAATATTTCTATTAATCAGCTGTTTTTGACACATAATAATCGGCTGAATTGTGATTTTATAAGAATTTATTTATTATATTATTAAGTTTCTTATAAATATCAGACTTTATTTGATTAATTCAGGTGTCATATGAAACTTTCAGAGTGAGAAAAGTCAGATTTTTGTCCATTTAAGTGAGTTTCTGTTCGCATTATGGAGGAAGTGTTTGGTGTTTGAGGAAGTTGTTTGAACCCATAATGAAGATGATGATGGTGGTGGCGGAGGCTCGTGCAGCTCCACGGAGCCGAGAGAGACAGCGCGCGCGTGTGTTTACATTGCGATCGGACCCGGGGCAGCGCTTCCAAGAATTTTACGTGGGAGATAAAAAAGAAAAAAACGTGTCTGCGGAGTTTCTGCAACACACACATAAACACACACAGACACACTACACATACACACACTTTAGACACACTCAAACACGCGACGTCACTCACTCGCACTCTCTCAGACTCCATATATGGCCCATCCGGTAGTAAAGCCCCGTAGGGAACGCGCACACAGTGGAAAAGCCATGACGTGAACGCGCAACCGCAGCTCTTCCCCTCCCCCTCCTCTCTCTCTCTCTCTCTCTCTCTCTCTCTCTCTCTCTCTCTCTCTCTCTCTCTCTCTTTCACACACACACTTTTGCACAGCGGTTGATGTCGTCATCGCGCCGCCATATAAGGAGTTGTCACCGGTGTAAATAAGGTTACCAGGCAGCGGCACGGCGACGGCGGCTCAGGTCAAAACGGCAGCAGGTTGTCCGCACCGAGCTGAGCACCAAGCGCCGCCGGGATGATGCGTTTAAGTGCCGTTGGAAAAGGCGAAAAGCTTAAGACCGGGTGCAGAGTAAAAGCTGCAAGCTGCAAATCCTGCAGCCAGACTGCACCTGTAAGTATTCTTAGAGTGAAATGTCTTCATTAGTTGATTTAATTAGTCAATGACCTCATTTTTTAAAATAGAAATTAATAATATTGCATTTTCTTTCAGTTTTGCACAGTGGCCTCTGTATTGACACAGATATCAATACGGACAGAAAAACAAGCCACCATCCAAACCCAAATGTAAACTTAGCTCATGACTGTCCTTACCCCAAAAGTAAAAAAGACATCAGAAAGGAAAAGAAAAAGAGAAGAAGATAAAAAAAAATAAAAAATAAACAATAATAGTAAAAAAGGGATTGATAAAAAAGTAAATAAACGAAACGATACATAGATAGATTAAATAAAACCATCAATACAACAACTAAAACAAACAAACAAACAAAAATATATATACACAAGTAGATAGTCATATAAGATCTGAACAAAAGCAATAAAGGGGAGAATTAGAGACTGGCAATAACAGATCTGATAAATCATCTATGTATTCCAGTCTAAAGTATATCGCCCCTTATTTACAGTGTCCCAGAGGGGTGCATTTTTTAGTGTTTTTATTCTTTTAGTGCTCACTATTTCAATAAACTATCATTAATAAAGGTTCTTTTTTTTTTACCTGTTTTCATTGATCAGATAATAAACAGACATCCAGATATTCTCATAAGTATCAGCAACATTAATAAAGTCTGATTTAATCCTTAAAAAAACAGAATAAAGTGATAATAAGTAAAGTAACTGGGTGTTAAATCAGAAACAGGAGTCTCTAATCCCCAAAAAAGTTGTGAAACATCCCAGTCTCTGTGTGCGATAATGAGAAAAACCACAGGCCATAAATCAGCCAGATACCACATTTCCAAACTCTGAACTTTTTTTAAATTTCAGGATTAAGTCATCGTTTCACACACGTGTCATTCATACAACTGTAATTTGCTGTAGCCCAATAGCTGTTCATTCAGCGTGCTGCTAATTACACTCGTTATGATCAGTGACACTGGCAATCACCACCCGGGGGCTGTCAGCTGCTGTGAAAACATGCACGTTGTAACCATGGAAACCTCTCTTCAGTCTCCACATCACTTTAGGATACTTTTCCTTTCCCTGCATGACGTGGCCGTGGCATCAGAGACTCAAACAAACGATGTAATGAATCCCAAATGTCCTACAACTGCGTATTATCAGATGTTTAATACAGTTACATAACATTTTTATTTTTTTTATTGAGAAATGTCACTTTTTTGTTTTTTTTAAACAATATATTTATTAACATTTTCTTACACACACATAGCCTACACTTGTATTTACATACATGTAGTTATATAAAATATGTAGATCTGTGCTCCATTAACAAAGGCACCTGCTATGGTACAAGTGTTGCAAACAGAACAAAACCAAATTACAAACAAACATTACACGTACACAACATCCACTTCTCAGACATAAAACATTTTATGCATAATTTAAAGGGATAGTTCAACATTTTGGCAAATTGCCATAATCGCTATAGTCTTAGCAGTAGGTTTGTTACCTGTAATTGTCGGTGCAAGCTATTTTTAGAACGGCGGAGCAGAGCGGAGAGCTGCTCAGAGCTACGCTACGGTTCTTGGTTTCCCTCATCAAACTCATCAAATACACAATCCAAACCACCAAAAACGCTCTGGTGGACAAGTTGTGACCTGCACATTCACCACGCTATGAGATAACAACAGAAGGTTACCAGACAGAGTTGTTTTAGAGGTAAATTCATGCAAAACCGCTGATGCGCGTTGCGTTCAGGGACAGTTTTTCCTGTCCCTGCAAGCAGTCTCCGTATTTACCTCGAAAACAACTCTGTCTGGTAACGTTCTGTTATTATCTCATAGCGTGGTGAATGTGCAGGCCACAACTTGTCCACCAGAGCGTTTTGGAGTTGTTGTAGCGTAGCTCTGAGCAGCTCGCGGCTCTGCTCCGCCGTTCTCAAAATAGCTTGCACCGACAATTAAAGGTAACGAACCTACTGCTATGACTATAGGGATTATGGCAATGGACCAATTTGCCAAAAATGTTGAACTATCCCTTTAAGGGCTTAGTATAATTGCGGGTATTTTAACTAATAAATCCTGTTATAAGCTTTACATGACTTCTTATTCCTCTTTATTGCTAAATCGATACCATTAACAAACACATTAAACGGTTTCCATATCTCTTCAAACATATCTTGCCTTCCTTTTCGTATGTATGTAAAAGACACATATATAAGAAATGTCACTTTTAATGAGGAATATTATACAGATAGTGTACTTTTTTTTGACTGCATCGGAAGAACACCATAAATAAACAACATTTAACAAATGCACAGATACAAAACCTGTGAATTTCACAACATCACACACTCACTCAAATCTGACACATTTAGTCTGAACTCATTATATTTGGTATTAAAACCATGAACCGACCTGTTGCTACCGCTGCAAGAGTTTAAATCAGCTCTCTGTCGTGCACATGCAGCCGATCTTAAGAAACAAACTGTACTAAAGACTTCACCTCAGGTCTGCACCCGACTGGTCGCTATGGTGACAGTGTTATGTGTGATTATGCTTACACTGCCTCTGCTTGAGGCCAAATAGGCGGTGGAGTGTGTGTATGTGTGTGTGTGTGTGTGTCCTTACCAGAGGGTGGGGCCTACTCTGTTGGCTCCACGCTATTTCACTCTATAGTATAAACAGTGGTTGGTTGGTAGGCCGAGGAAATGACCTAGTTGCCAAAATATGCATTTGCAGGCGGCGAGCATGGAAACAGTTGCCACGGTTAAACATTATTTAATGGTGAAGACGATCAGCAGCTTCTGAAAAACTCTAAAGCAGATGTTTGCTTCTTTTGTTTGAGCTCCTTAACGACGAACTGTGTGCACCACCGAACATTTTTTTCATGCCTTCCCTGCTAGTTTTTTTTTTATATTTGCAGATGTATTTTTCCAGGAGCTGAAGGTGGCCACTGGTTTATAGACTTTAATACTCTCATGCAGTTTAAAGCTGCTCTTATTAAGGTTTTTTAACATTAACAACATGTTAAAGGTCACTTGTATCAGAGCCACCATGTCATTGAAGTTTATGCTACAAGCTAAAAAGCTGAGGCCGTTTGTGTTTCTTCTACGTTGTCTACATTTGATCCATTTTTTTTCACTCTGCATTAATGATAGTGCACCAAATAACTTTTTATGACATACCAACGTCCCGTCCTCATCACCTACGTACGGTATGCTGCGTCTCCCTACACTTGACATTGATTGGTTCGTCACCAAAGCTCTACACTCTGCATCGTAGCAATGATAATTACACTGTTATGGCGTCGCTACCAACAGCATCAACACCAACAGGCCCAATATGGAGCCTATAGTTCAGATACGGATGAACGTCCTCGTCATGCAGAGGCTTTATCGTCGCCAGCAGGAAAGGAGAAGACGACTGCGATAGGGCTGTCGGATCAAACTTCGCTATTCAAACAGAATTTGAATTATTTTCAAAATGAGCAATCGAAGGTGAAAACTGACATTCGAATGTGTGCCCTCCGCAACGACACAAATTAACATCGTACGTCACGACCTTTGGCGTAGTGAACATGATGATAAAACAATTTTGTTGTTATTGTGCACGAATTTACGAGTTTTTTTAATTGCCCGTTTATTCGGCTGGAGCGGTGCGTCTACGTGTTCCCACACTACACCCACACATTCTGCTTTTCTTTGTATCAATCATTCTGCGGACCACTTATGTGCCGATCATGGATCAACTGTGATCCGTTGCACAAATATTTCGATTTTCCTTCTTGAAGTTTTATATTGAGTTGGTAAAACGTAAGTGTGTTGCAAATGTTACATAACAGATTTGGTTGGAATGCCCTTTAGTGGACGCGGGACGTAATAATAAGATAGTGTAGGTGGATATAATGGATTATAATTGGAATATTTAACATAAGCATTATAAATTCGGAAGATTGCCGCCCTAGACTGACAGCTCTGCCTCGTCGGGAGAGACCATTGAGATGTAGCATATACTGTGTATGCTAACGTGTGTCGGCTAACCACCACAACTTCCTGTTAAAGGTACAAAAGTCCAAAGACCACCTCGTTTATTGGTCGGACCAAATTTCGGGGCTCTGGTCTGGAGCTTTTACACCTGCAAATTTGGTCCAGATCAAATGGAAAAGTCCAATCGTCTGTTTCTTCTGAGCCAGTTTACTACAGTAGATTAACTTCATGATGCTCAGTGGCCTCTTCACTGTGTGCAACCTCACCTGTACAATGCAACCTGAATGCAACCCAATAAAACTGGTCTGCAGGTCAATAAAATCAACTTTTATGGTTCTTGTGTAACCTTCAGGTTTAAAGTTAATTTGTTTATTAAGTGAAGTGATAAACCTAAAAAAAAAAAAAAAAGAGGAAGAGGACAAAGTGAAACCTCCATCCAGACACGTGGAGAGTCAAAGTTAAAGAGACCTGAGGCCCAACATCTTTCTAATGTCACGTCATGTTGGTTTTTCCCTCAACAAACTGGTCTGGAGTTAAAGGCCAAACACGCTGACACATCCAAGCATCTGACACGACGGTCATAATGTTTCCAGTTTAACAGGATTTTTTTCTCTCTCTCTCTATGTGTGTGTGTGTGTGTGTGTGTGTGTGTGGTATTTAAATACTTCACGAGATGAAGTAGTTGGGCCTGTCTGTCTGTCTGTCTGTCTGTGTGATGGTGCTGCTGCAGATTTATGATGTTTGTTGTGGTTCTCGGTTGCATCCTGGCATCGTTTGCTATCACTTAATGTCACCGTGTGTACTTACACCTCTTCCTCCTCCTCCTCCTCCTCCGCCTCCTTCCTCACCACCACTGTCCTGTGTGAGTTGAACTCTTGTGAAGGACGAAACAACCAACAAACCAAAGTGTTAGCAGCTCGGCTCCTAAACCCTTCTTCATTATCCTCGCCTCAATGCACTAAAGTAGCACCGGCTGCAGCGATCAAGCAGCGAGTTGCATTCATGACCTCCAAACGTGAAAGTAGGTCAACCTTACAAGGAGCACTTGAAGGCACCATGAGGGAATGGGTCAGGGCAAGGGGGTGGGTGGGAGAGGTGGTGGGGCGGTTTATTTTTAGACCCAGCACTTCTCTTGGCTGTTTCCTCCTGCCTGTTGACTTTGGGCCAGTTCATTTCATTTCAGACTTTGTCCTGTGCAGAGACGGAAGATTTTTTTTTTTTCCTGTGACTCAAACTTTCCACTGATCTAGATTCAGCTGAGCCGGACAGTAGCCGAGCAGAGCGACAAAGATAAAGTGATGAAAGAGAGTGGAAAATCATGACAAACTATTTTTTTTTTTTTTTTGCTTTTGCAGAAAACACAGAAATTCACTTTATTCGGAGTGGAAGGTGCAATGACCTTCTGCAGGCTGCGCTGCACAAACAACCATGTGATCTCCGGGGCGGGTGGTGGTGCTGCTGGTGCTGGTTATATAGCACGTCATGCCTTATGTAAGGTGGAATACCCAACATGCTGCTCCAGTTTCATGAATATAGAGCTGCAAACAAACACCTGAGTCATAGGTGTCTGGTTATATATTTCTACAGCATCTGACTGTGTGTCTAAAGGTTGATCCGTGCAGTGTTTTCTGTAACCATGGGATAATAATAGATAAGGGTTAAAATACAAACAGAGTCAAACTGAGCTGCATGGTTGAACGTGACGGACACAACGTTTTCATTGTAGAAAGTGTATTTTAAAAGGAGGAGGATATAGTTTTTATATTTTGAACACAGAAAACGAAGGGTTGTGTTGTTACTTTTATTTCTATTAAATGTTGAATGGAGAAACTGCAGCACAATAAATTTCCCATGTGGAAGTAGTAAAGTAATTCTGATTCTGAAATACAGACACTTAAAAGTAAAGTTAAAGGGATAGTTTGACATTTCGGCAAATTGGCCCATTGCCATAATCCCTATAGTCATAGCAGTAGGTTTGTTACTTTTAATTGTCGGTGCAAGCTGTTTTTAGAACGGCGGAGCAGAGCCGTGAGCTGCTCAGAGCTACGCTACGGAGGCTAATGGGATTTCTTGGTTTCCCTCATCAAACTCATCAAATACACAATCCAACAACTCCACAACGCTCTGGTGGACAAGTTGTGACCTGCACATTCACCACGCTATGAGATAATAACACAACGTTACCAGATGGAGTTGTTTTAGAGGTAAATTCATGCAAAACTGCTGATGCACGTTGCCGTTGGGGGCAGTTTTCGGCAAGCAGTCTCTGTATTTGTTGGGCCAGTTTGCCAAAATATTGAACTATCCCTTTAAGTGGATCCTTGATCCAAATCATAATGTTCACCTTCTAACAAAGAAAACTGATGCTAAGATGATCAGTGATATCAGTAGCTGGATGTTTCCTGGAGTAGTTCTTCCACATCTGAGAAACCTGAAGATGTAAAACTCTGGATAAAAACTGTGAAACTGTGGCAGATAATCCGCTTTATCCAGATTTGTCATTAATTCCAGCCTAATGACTTTGCAAAAAAAAAAAAAAAATTGAAATCCGAAAATCTGCTTATGTAATGTCACGATGATCAATAATGAAAAGGGGGAATTCTAAGGGATGTGGGTCATTGTGTTCATCGTCAGCTGTTGTGGCATAACTCAGTGTTTAAAAAAAAGAAAAAAAAATACAGACGCACCTGCACACTAAACAATCCAAACACCAGGATATGAATAAACCAGAGGTTTGAGTCATATCCCAAATAAGATCAAGACCAGCAGGACGAGCAGAGTGTTAATGTGCATGTAAACAAATGATTTCTGAACAGAATAAACTGGACTCGTGTCTTTATAACAGAGAGGAAATGTTAAAGTCACACTTTGCCACATTAATGAGGTCACTTTTTTAAAAAAGGAAATAATAAAACTAGGCTATATTCAGTGGTTTATGTATATTCCCACGCAGTTTCACTTGTCTTTGATGACCACTAACCCACTGACACAGTGAAGAAACAAAACCTCCGACCACAGACACAAGCAGAAGTCGGCGTTTCTTTCAGGGAAATGAGATGAGACAGTCATGATGATGATGATTATTATTATTATTCACCAGAGTTAAATCTCTGAAAATCTCCCAGGGCTTGTGTCAGAACAGAACTGACGCTTTGTAACCATGGCTGTGAGTTTTCACAGGAAAGCAGGGAGGGAGGGAGGAGGGAGGGAGGGAGGGAGGGAGGGAGGAAGTGGAGTGAAGGAGCGGAGGAGGGGAGGAAACAGGATGAGGACAGGAAGGAAGGAGCTGGACAGGACAGGACAGGACAGGGTGGGGACTGAGAGAGAAAAGCCCACAGGACACATAGACAAATGGGTGGAACAGGAAGGACAGATGTAAAGAGAGACAGGAACGACTCATGGATTTGCTGACTGTGCATCTGCTGCTGCTGCTTTTCTTTTCTTTTTCTCCCTAGCAACACCCTGCATCGATCCACACTCACGCTCATGCTGCTCATCCATGTACATCCTCTCTCTGCTAATTAATTTTTAATGAGAGCTCTGTGTCCATTAACCTCAGATGTCCGTTTCATTTGATGGACAAAGAGGTGACAGAAACAGAAACAGTGGAGGAGGTTCCAGGCTCGAAATGAGAAACTCCTGTCCTTTCCTACCTAACCTTACCCAAACCTGTCCTGTCCTGCCTTGTCCAGTCCCATCCTATCCTATTTTGTCGGTTTTCCATTTTAGCTTATCCCGCCCTGTCCTATCTGACATAACCCTACCCAAGCTTGCCCAGTCCTGTCCTTATTCACTCTATCCTATGCGATTGCATCGTATCGTGTTGTATCAAATCGTAACATAACATATTGTCTTATCATTATATGCACCCATCCTATCCCATGGTATTGTTTCATATCATATAATATCATATTATCGTATCATACAGTATCGTATCATGTATTGAATCATATCGTATCATAACTTAGCGTATTGTGTTGTTTTGTGTTATATCATATTGTATTGTAACGTATTGTGTTGCATTGTGTTGCATTATAACGTATCACATGGTAATGCATTGTGTCGTATTGTCTCACGTCATAACACATCGTATCATATCGTAACGTATTGTTTCATATCGTATTGTATCGATTCGTATCGTAACTTATCGTAACATATTGTATTGTAATGTATCGTAACGTAATGTATCGTATCGTATCGTAATGTATTATATCATATCGTAACATATTGTATTGTATGCTACATTCATATAGCTAGTATCTAATTGCATTGTTTCATATCATATGGTATCATGTTGTACATTATCGTATCGTAACATAACGCATCGTATCGTAACGTATGGTATGAAACTACAGTCATTCATATAGTATCTAATTGCATAGTTTCATATCATATAGTATTGATTTTTCATATCATGATCCTATTCCATCCTGTCATTTAGCTGGAAACCTATAATCAAAGAGGATCTGCCCTGAGGTTTGATGCCAATGTCAGTAGAGTGTTAATGTCAATTAACCAAAAAAGAAAAGAAAAGAAAAGAAAAATACTGTTATCAAAGCTTTTTGGTTTTTATTGTAGTTTATTGCACGAGTAAATGTTGTTTATTCTCAGTAATAAAGTTTTACATTTCCATACACAACCCTTTGTTATTCAGCCTGTAGTCGACCCACACAGGTGTTTTCACTTACTGTATGTTACTTACTAACACTGTGTAATTCCCAGCACAGCTCCACCCACCTTCAACCTGAGCAGGGGTGTGTTCAGCCACAGGGCCGGGGCCCTTAAACACAACACACCGCACAACGTAGCGCAGAGGTCTGAGATCATGGAGACGATAAAGTTTAATAGCAACGTGCAGCAGTCTGAATACGTTAAAGTGAATATAATACAGGATACGTTAATTCTACTTCAATATAACACAGTGGAAGTGAAAACAACACATAGGCCTATTCATTGTTGTTACAGCCGAAGAAAGACAAATATTGTGTGTTATTAGGGACAGACCAGCATCTCAGTTTGTTTGCTTTAGGAGCTTTCATTCAAAACACATGGTCTTCATCAGGAGATAGAGTTTGCACTCAGCTGTCACAGAACTACAGATGTTTATTTTCTATTTTTCTGGACATCTCTACTGTTTCAGAAGGACAAATAATGTCCAAATAATCCACACGGCTCCTTCAATCCTAATCCTAAAGTAAATATTTACATAATATTATCAAAGAAAATGATCTGTATTGTTTTAATCTGTGAATATCTGGACAGTTACGTAATAGAGCGTTAAATGCAAACCATGACTCGTACTGCAAATAAGTTACTGCAAACTCGGGCAGTGCTGCTTGCATAGGCGTTACCATGGAAACTAATATTATACAGATGTGTACCAGTGACTCCTCTTCTGTTCCAGCACAACGTTTCTCCAGACTTCAAGCCAAGTTTTTTTTTTTTTCATTTCTTTTCTCTTCAGTGGAGTAAAACCTCAAGTTTCATCTCTGTATCAAAGCACAGTGATGGTCGTACTGGTTTTTTTTGATGGATGGAGGTTTTACATCGACATAAACTGTGTAATAAGCTGTAATAGGAGGGAATTTATGACACTCGATCTGAAATTGAATATAAATCAGTAGATGGTTTACGATTGATAATATACTTTTTTTAACTTCTAAATTCATTTGAACAACATCCAATGCAATTATTAATACAAAATGTAATATACCAAGGCTATTTCCATCAGTAATAGATCATATGCTTAATTCTATGACAACAACCCATTAAAGTATATTGAATTATACCAGTTCAACAAACCAGTTCAAAGTAAAAACACAATCTATTAAAGGCTTAACAGGCTGCATCCTCCCTTACAGTATAAAGGCGCTGACTCATTTAAGTGGACTCTTTTGTTATAATAATGTTTTATAGGTCACAGGAAGCAAAAAGCTCATGTGAAGGCATGATCAGAACCAGCATGAGCTTGATGAATATGAACTGAAGTTATCAAACAATGCTGGTTCTATGTTATATGGCGCCCTGGGCGAATCCTGTCTTCATACACACACACACAGACAAAAATAACACAGTAGATAATCATATAACTAAACTGCATGAGACGTTCATGCCACTAAAAGGTTAACACACTGAAGAGAAGCTCATTTTTACACTGTGGCACAGTTCAAACAACACAAACACACTTTAAACTGCACAACTTGCTTTGTTTGATTACCTTTGATTTGGATAGTACATGTGGTCATATAAGAATAAAAATTAGAATAACTTTATCCCCAAAGGGAAATTCAAAGAAGTCTGTAGCTCATCTATTTACCAAAGAGTTATGAAGTCTGATGTGGGTATAAAAGACCTTCTGTATCCTTCTGTCCTGCAGCGAAGACAGAGGAGACATCCACCACTGTTGTTTCTTTGGTCCATCAGGGTCTCAAGTTTCAAGTTTATTTATTTAAGAAATGGGACAATGCATATTAATGAACATTTAAAAGAAAAATGTAAATATGAAGAGATTGTAGCCGTACAGCTAATTTCCATTTCTTGTCCCATAGGCAGGTAGGTAGGTGTAAGACGGGAAGAGAAGAGAGGAAGGACAATAAATTACAAAACTTTCCAACAACAACCACAATATCAACAAAATAGAATGCACAACAATAGACTATAAGTTTGGGATGACTAACTAGCTCAGTGTTAATATTCTATTGTGAGCATGGATTGTATAGTAAAGTGCTCATTCGTATTGCAGGAGTGCCTGTAGTTGCTAAATTATGTAGGCTACGGCTGTATTCTATATTGCAGGATGCCTGGCCGTAATAAAGTGCAACATTATACAATAAAGTGCTGATTCGTATTGCAGGGATGCCCATAATAAAGTGTTGGACTGTACTGCAGAAAATGCTTGTATTAAGGTGTTATCAAGTTGATGATCTGCGTTGTTCAGGATGGCCTCCACCATCCTCTTTGTGTACATGGCAGTTTCAATCAGAGTATTGTGATTTAGTAATATAACTAGACTAGGTTTTTTTTAATTATTATTATTATTTTACATTGAGAAAGAAAATTATGTGTGAAAGTGCAAGTGCATTATGGTTTATTTATAACAGTTCATGGTGCCTTCAAGTGCTCCTGATTTAAACCCACCATTGTCATTAATAAAAGGCAAATGTAAAAATAATATATGCTTATCTTTACTGTAGAAGAGTGTAGGTATAACGTCACATTAAATGTAAGTACTCAAATAAAGTACAAGTACCCTCAAAGTGCTGTTAAATCACAGTACTTTAGCTGTCACTCTGCTGCAGCAGGCTGCTGAGTGACGTCAGAGGGAGGTTCGGCTACTGCGCCTGCGCGGAAGGAGCAAAGCGGAAGGACGCATCATGTCGATAGAAGACCCGTTTTTCGTTGTGAAGGGGTGAGAAATGAACTAATTAACACCTAAAACCCACTGTTACCTCAGCGTAACTAAAGCAGCCGCACGTTTAGAAGCTCATTCAGACAGCGAGGTGTCAGTTTACACCAGAAAGACACAGTTTAGATCCGTGTTTTAGTTAGCTCAGCGGCTAGCTAAGTTAGCTCAGTGCTAGCTCCAGCTGCGCAGAGGGTGAAGCCAGATGTTTTTACCCCCCCTCCAAGACCAGTTTGTTTTTGTTTTATGGGGCACCTGGGCAGCTGTTGTTGTGGTGGTGGTGGGGGGTGGAGGTTGGGCTGTCAGGGGGGCAGTTAACGGGACCCTGCGAAGTCAGAGGGGTGATAGGAGGAGGAGGGGCAGGATGCTAACAACAGCTCTGGTGTTTGTTTTGGTGAAGCTGCAGCGGAGTAGGGGGCGAGTCACACAGTTACAGCCCTGTTAATGTTTTGTTTTATTAATGAGTATGTGTGTATGTGTGTGTTTGTGTGTCCAGGGAGGTGCAGAAGGCCCTCTCTCGTGCCCGGGGCCTGTATGACAGGTGGGAGGAGCTGCTGCAGGACGGGACACAGGTGAGCGAGCTAGGAGCACGTGGGTGGATTATTGTGAATAACAGACTGACTGACTGACTGACACACACAGAACATGCTGCACTGTGCAGAGGTTTAAGGCTTTGAAGGGATAGTTCAACATTTTGGCCAATTCTCAGAGTCATAGCACTAGGTTCATTACCTTTAATTATCTTTGCATGTTGTTTTGAGATCAGCGGGGCAGAAACGTGAGCTGCTCAGTGAACACAATGGAGATGAATGTCCACAATGTCCCTCATCAAACTCATCAAATACACAATCCAACAACTCCAAAACACTTTGTTGTGACCTATGCATTCACAACATTGCAGACAGATGTCTCATCAACCATCCTGCCAAATTTGAACGCTAGGAAAATTTGTTTAGTGTGTGAAATTAGGTTTTTAAAATCATGACAAAATCAAGCAGTTGAAATCAAGGAACTGAAGCTCCGCCCACTCGCCGAGCTTTGTCACGTTTCAACTGAATCAAAAAAACACTAAACAACGTTATTGCGAACTGTCACATCGTACCCGAGCAGCTACGAGTCCAGCTCTGATTTTGAATATTTCAGATACACACATTCAGCAGCGAAGAAAAGTAAATACAGTCGGTAACACTTTATAATAAGTACACACTATAAAGCATTAGATACTGAATTCATCATTTATAACACATGAATACTCATTAGCATGTAGTTTATAAACACAGTTAAAATGTTTTACTCATCATTGATAAGCACTAACTGTATTTTTAATTACATACTAAACTAAAACGTGTTGCTTATAACCTCGACTTGAACGACACCAACACTCCTGCAGTGTCGCACTGAGCTTCATACGAGTTCAGACCTGCAGGTTCAGGTCTTCTAGATGTTGAAGAGAATCGTTTATGACTGTAGGTGCAGGTTTGGGGTCGTTGTCCTGCTGCACAGTCAATATGTTTACATGACAGTTGAAAAAAAAAGAATTATGACTTTAATCCGACTATAACTGAACAATGTAAACGTTTCAAGGGCCTAAAACTTTTGCACATTACTGTGTTTTAGAAAAACAATGCCTACAAAATAAGCAATGTAGACGACAACACAGAAATTGAAACACAGTGGGATTGTTAGTGAGTGTTTTGTTGGTCTGTGCCTCCTCCTCCTCCTCCTCCTCAGGTGAGCCGGGATGAGCTGGACTGGAGCGCCAACGAGCTGAGGAACTGTCTGAGGGCCATCGACTGGGACCTGGAGGACCTGAGTGAGACCATCAGTATCCTTTCACCACCGCCTCCTCTTCACATGGCGCTGCTCAGTGTTTATGAAACAAACAGACGCTTTGTGTCGCCTCCCACCTCCGCCCTTCAGAGGACAAATTGATTTTGTTAAAAAAAGAACAAGAAGAAAGAAATGTTTTACTGCTGTGATGATGAAGCAGAGATCAGAAATATAAAAGTCTCTTTCAGTGGTTTGGAAAATGTGACAGAAATAGAGCAAAGAGGAGGAAACGCAACCTGCTGCTGTTTTAACAGAGCGACAACAGTCATGAGTCACAGCTCTGACTGTGTCGGACTCACAATGACAACAGAAACCCGTTTTAACATGTAGAATAATAATAATATGAGGAGCTTCCCCGGGGTTTGAGAGTGTAGTTTACATACAGTAGTATTACTATTAGCAGTCGTCAGTAACATAAAACACGCAGTCAATAAATCAAGTTGATTTGTGTTTGATTATGGACAGAAGTTCTTATGATAATGAATTAGAATTAAAAAGCTACTTCCCTGTGATGAGGTGTTAGATTCACAGAGACTCTCAAGTTAAACTTTCCCCACTTTTAATGTCTTCTTGTCTTCCTTTTATCTCTTTAAATCTTATTGGCTGTTGTTGATAAAGGCATTCAAATTGTTTCTTAAACTCTACTTAAAACACTTTCTGTTTAAACCTGCAGCACAAATCAAAAAAACACAATAAAATGAAATAAAACACAAAGTTTAGAGATAAATAGGGAATTGTTTTACTCCAAATTAAAAGCCTGAGCCCCTTCAGATTAAAAGCGCAGGTCTGTGGGGGTTTTTGTTTTTGTTTGTTTTCCTGGAGTTTGGTCTTTGACTCGTTCAGGCATCGTGGAGTCGAACCCGGGGAAGTTCAGACTGGGAGACAATGAACTCCAGGAGAGAAGAGACTTTGTGGAGCGAACCAGGAAATCTGTCCAGGTGACTTTAAACTTCATTTATTGATGTTTTTCTACTCTACAAAGTTATATTAGACACTGAGACACTGAAACATCAAGATATTTATAGATATTCAGCTCATTTTTACGTCACCGAGAGTTGCGTTATTATTATTATTGAGGAATAAAAAAACTGAAAGAAGTGTTTCAGCACCGTTAACTAACGAAAAACTGAACATGAAGCAAGACGGGAAGTTACAGGGTGTCATAAGAAATGAGACTAAAATAAAAATAGCAACTTTCACCGTTAGATTTATGCAATAATGATAATTATAGCTCAGTATTATACATGTTTATTCATCACCATTTTACATTTTTCCAAAGCAAACAGACAAATTCTTAATTAATTTAAACAACCCATCCCCTCAAACATCCAGTTTTACCCTCAACAACATAAATAAAGAGGATAAATAAGATCAATGCTGCAAAAATAGTTAAGACCTGCCTATGTAAGATTATTGCCAATAGAAAAGTGTATTTATTTATTAAAAAATGTTTCTATATTGTAAAAAAAAAAAAAAGGAACAAGTCACACTTGATATGTTGTTATCAGATGTTTTAAAAGTCAAATACCAACATGAATACTATGAACTTTTTTTTTTAAATGAAGAGATGTGTGCACCAGATTTAGCAGGAAGCTACTTTCCATCTGTTGTTGTCATATGAAACATAAAATACAGACAACGTAGTAACCTGATACATTCCCACATGCAGCATCACACAACATACTATATCCTGTATTTAAAATATGTATATGTAGATATATGTATATTCCTAATAAAATGCAAATAATAGCAGCAGGTCTCGCCTAATAAGAAGCATCAACATTACACTGAATAATAACAGTGGTATGATCATTAACATAGGGGACATAGATTATATAACCACCGCCACTGTTATACAAATGTTGTTTTATATACATTATATTATTTTTCATCTTATTTTCTTCTTTCTAGAGCGCTTAATTCATATTCTAGGTAACACTTTATAATACGTACACACACTATTAAGCATTAATAAATACTGAATTCTTCATTTATAAAGCATGAATACTCATTAGTATGTAGTTTATAAATACAGTTAGTGCTTATCAATGATGAGTTAACTGTATTTATAAACTACATGCTAATGAGTATTCATGTGTTATATGATGAATTCAGTATCTAATTCTTACTATTAATAATAGTGTGTACTTAGTATAAAGTGTTACCATGTTCTATACTGTTTATTTTAAGGGGAGAGAGAAACAGCTTTTTGATTCTTCTGTCTGTCCTGGAAATAAGGAAATACAGAGAAATGAGAATAAAAAGTCTTGAATGAAAACTGCTTGTATAAAGTAGAACAATTATAAAAATCAGGGATGCAAACAGCGCGCCGAAAAGCGAAACTCGCTTTTTTCATGACCAATTAGGTGACTTGTGTGAATCATTCAGATCCGAAGAGTTTTTGTTTTGAGGGGGGGGGGTCTCAGCGTCTCAGCTGGGGTCAGTAAAATGTTTTTCTAACAGGCTGACAGTGACAATCACGTGAAACTGAGGCGAACTCATTCATGGTTTCTGATCATACTGATAACTGCCGACCTCCAATGTTGACGCGCGACGTGCGCGCTCGTTACCCAAAGCGGCGCGTATCCGCGTGCAGTCGGTACGTACATTACTGTGTCAGGCAGGTGTCTCCCACGGAGCTCTGCCCCGTTTCAGAGGTGAAGGAGAGACGTCGCCTCCGCGATGTAGAATGTGTTCAATTAAAGTGAAACTAACACATTATATAGGCTATGTCCATTACACACTTTTAGGCCTTAAAATGTCTTAAATTTGTTGAATTATTGTGTTCAAGTCTTAAATAATTTTAGACAGGTCTTAAATTTTCTTATGCCCACCATGGGCGAGCATTTCACTCGCATTTGCCCCTAAAAAAAAAAGACATGTGTGAACCGGGAAAATCACAAAAAAGAAAGAGCACAACCTGCGATTGGTCCAAAACTACAAATCCCACAATTCTCTGGCCTCAACAATAACAGTAGTTAGTGTAAGTAAGAGAGAGTGGAGCTGTAGGTGAAAAGAGGAAACAACGCACGTCTGGTCCTGTTCTATGTTGTTCGTTCACACCGTCACCGTTTATTCGTTACGTCCGCGGTGTAAAAGGCCGTGACGCAAAGACGCGATTAGGCGCGAGACGCGGTAGACGCGACTTTTTTTTTTTTGCGACGCTACACCCGATTCTTTTATGGCGACGGGACCCTCGCGTCTTCGTCTATTTCATCGTGTTTGGTGGGAAGACCCAAAGGGGCTTCCCACTCAAACACGAGGAACGCTTTTTTTTCGCGCGAGCTTTTACGCGCAACCAAACGCGAGATACGCGAGAAATGCGATTTATCGCTCGTTTTGACTCGTTTCAAAAAAAAAATCACTAGCCCGCCAACAACTTTTTTTTTTTTTTTCAAAGGAGGTTCAACTGGACTTAGTTATTTGTCTAGGAAGACGTTTCACCTTCATCCATGAGGCTTCATCAGTTCATGTAGCATCTGACCAGGCTGGGACTGGACCAACTAACTGGTGTGGAGACTCAGTATAAGTCCAGTTGCTTTCGATTTAACCTCCTTTGAAATACTATGACCTGGACAAATGAGAATATGCACAGGCCTGCAACAACATTTCTGCTCTCACCAACCATGGTTGAGGTCACAACGCTGCTGTAGCTGCTCTGGAAGTCCGAGACACTGAGGCCAAACGCCGCCGTCGCTTCTGATCCATGACGGCGAGTTCCGGGCTGATGAGCTACAGAGACTTTAGTCAAAGAGGAGCAGTGCGTCGCTGTGTCGGACTGTTCGTTTGGATTTAATGAAGAAGCTGCAGAGTCAGGTGAGCAGAAGCTGCCCCCCCCCCCCCCCCCTCTCACCGTGGAGCCGCTGCTGCCACCACCGACCCCTAGAATAAAACACCACCGACCCCTAGAATAAAACACCACTAAGCCGTGGACGGTCGCTGCGTGGATAAAATGCTGACGACCAAAACAGCCGCCACCAGGTCACTGACTGGAGAGTTTTAAAGTCGGCACATGAACGCAGCTCAGACCGGCCGGTGCCTCAGCGCGGTGATCAGCAGGACGCTATACCCAGTACCGGCCAGCTCAGTACAGAGGGGGGGGACGATAACGTGACGCACAGTAAACTGTTATGAGACACATTATGCATCCCAACTGTCTTTTTTTTTAGAGGATTTTTTTTTACCAAGAATGCGCCCAAAAAAAATCATGATCCAGGGGCCAAAATTCGAAACAAATATATATTTTTTAAATCATAGGCTAATTCTCATTATTCTCCTGATGTCGGTTTAATGTAAACAGATTGCGCTGATATGCCTATATGTCCATTACACACTGAATGGGATGTTAAATCCCATGTCTTTATTTCTTCTGTTTATTTTAATAGTATATGACTATAACATTCAGTGAAGACCTAAAAATCAGTATCTCCAAAATTGAAATATTGCAATGGTTTTTATTTTTTTTAAAGCATTTTTAATCTAGAAATGTTGGCCTTCTGAAAACTGTCCATCTATATGCACTCAATACTTGGTTGGGGTTGAACTACTGGAAATTGACTTTTCTGTGATATTGTTAATGGTGAGGCCCCCCCCCAGCCCGCCCGCCAGACAATTCCTCTCTTTTTTGGTCCTGACCCGTTTGCATCCCTGAAAAATATAAACAATTAACATGACAAAAAAAAAGAAAGAAAGAAAATGAGCCTGTGTGTGATGGTGCCATCCTGAAAACAGTGAAGCCGAGAGGAGGACAGAACTTCCTAGACGGTTTGTTGTTTATGTGTTTTGTCTCTCGGTGTTGTGGAGACGTGGAGTGTTTGATCAGTCAGCGCCCGGCGTCTCTGTGTTCACTCGACTCGCAGCTGAACCACCGACGTCCAGGCTGGAAAACCTGAGTCCTGAAAACAAACCTGAATGAGAGGAAGACTCTGGTTAACAACGTTGTTCTTGTTGTGTTTTGTGTGTGTAGGACATGAAGGATCAGCTGTCCAGCCCCTCTGCTGTGGCTCAGGCAGAGAAGAAGAACAGGCAGGTCGGTGCACATGTAACACAACAACACACACACACACACACACAACAACACACACACACACACATGTTATGAGGTAAAAGTCACATGGTCTGTTTTCTATAACCCTCAGAAATGATTTGCACTATTTTCAAACCAACACTTTTCATAACAACCGTGGCTGACGTCATGGTAATAATGTCTGTGTTACTCAACCACAACATTCAAACTAACAAACAGAAAGAAAAAAAAAAACCCAACAGTGGGGGCGTCGCGGCGACCCAGTGGTCACGTAACACATCCCATCACACAGGTGTGATTCTCTGCTGCTGCTGCTGCTGCTGCTGCTGCTGCTGCTGCTGCTGCTCACAGGAAACAACCAACACTCAGTGGGTTTGTTCTCTCTAGAATAAAAAACACTGATTTACATTTATTTATTTATTGGTTTATTTAGTTAGTTAGTTTCAGTTTATTTCGGATATGTTAAAAGAAATAAGAAATAGTACAGTAATGGACAGACATAACAAATAAATACTTTACATAGGCAACACGTGAAAAAATAAAAATAATTGAAAATGAAAATAATTTGATTTTTCATATCCGAAAAGGAGTGGGAAGAAGTCAAACTTATTTACTCCCACCCCCATTCATACATTAGCTATCAAGCTTCCTTGCCATTATAATCTATACAATAAGTTAATGTTTAAGTTTATTTAGCTGGATTTATTCTAATATATTATCACTCATCTTTCTTTAATATCGAGGCATATACATATATAAACTTAGACATATACAAACACATTATATAAAGACAAACTGAAGATGACACTGAATAATTAAATAAATAATAATAAGTACCTTGTGGTTGTCAAACACCCTCATTCCTGTATGTATTGAAAATCATTTCTCTGTACTTCTTTTTGAACTGGATTATGTTTAGACGTTATTTTAACCCCACATTCAAACAGTTTATTTGACAGGGACAGTGCAGTGAGTGTAGGAAAGTGTGTGTGTGTGTGTGTGTGTGTGTGTGTGTGTGTGTGTGTGTGTGTGTGTGTGTGTGTGTGTGTGTGTGTGTGTGTGTGTGTGTGTGTGTGTGTGTGTGTGTGTGTGTGTGTGTGTGTGACATAATGCTGAATCAGCAAATAATTTTAACTGTTTGTTATTTTTCCATCTGTTTTTTTCCTGGTCCAGATGGTTCAGTGTTGTGATTATAGACTGAAAGGAACTTGATGTTTTTTGTTTTCTCTGTTTTTTTTTTCGTAATTACAAAATAATAACTTGGTTTATTGGACACAACAGCTTTTATAAAGAGTGGTGCCATCATGATGCACACACACATACACACTCATACAGTGAATGATGGATCCTGACGACAAGAGAGGAAGTGTTCATTTGATCTAGTTTAACATCTGCACTGTTGACAGATTATCATTTTAATGTTGTTATAATTAGACTGAATTCGATTTACTTTATTGTCACAATGTGTCTTTGTCTTCTCTAGTAGATGATAAATACAGTTATAATATAGAAAATCCTCTGAATATTAAAACATTCAACAACAGGTCATAGTGAATGAGCAGGAAACAGCAGCAGCAGGTGTGAACAGGTGAAAACCTACAAGAGACACGTTATAAACTACAGTAATACAAGAATATAATAAAATAAAGCATGAAAACAAGTTTAAATTCAGTTGTAACAAGTTGAATCAATAGAATAAAAAGTTTCCTCCATGTTGTCACTGATGCTCTTGTCGAGGTTTTGGCCACGTTGATCTTGTGTCTGTGTCTTTACTGCAGCATCTGGTGATATGTGATGATATATGATGTGTCTGTGTGTGTGTGTGTCTGTGTGTGTGTGTGTGTGTGTGTTCAGGCTCTGCTGGCTCCTTCAGGCCCCGACAGGTCGACAGGACTGGAGGCTCATCTGGTGTCGGCCAACTCCAGATACATCCAGGAGCAACAGGAGCAGCAGCAGGTAGAGAGGGAGGAGGGAGGATAAAAGAAAGATAAAAAATTGTATTAAATAATAAAAACGTAGGTTTTGCACTTTGACCTATTTTCATCATCTCTTAAAGAGACGGCGCTGAATTTCAGATTTTATTTCTTTATTATTGTTTCGTACGCCGCCTTCGTCTGAGGTTCGATAGAAGATCTGTGTGTAAATATATATATATTTTTTTAATGTTTTTTTTTTTTTTTTTCAGTTTATTTTGGACACGTTAAAAGAAATAAGAAATTATACAGTAATGGACTACGACAGAGTATTAGGGCCACATTGACAAAAAAACACAGACTTTAAGAATAAAGTCATACATTTACGAGAATAAAGTCGTAAATTATGAGAATAAAGTCGTAAATTATGAGAATAAAGTCGTAAATTATGAGAATAATGTCGTAAATTTACGACTTTATTTTCGAAGTTTGTGATTTTTTTTATTTGTCAATGTGGCCCTAATACTCTGTCGTAATGGACAGACATAACAAATAAATACTTTACAAAGTAAAATAATTGAAAATGAAAATAATTAGATTTTTTTTTTTTCATATCCGAAAAAGGAGTGGGAAGAAGTAAAACTTATTTACTCCCACCCCCTATTCATAGTATATATTGTTTATTATACATGTTTTATTACTTAATGGGAAAAAAAAAAAACAGAAAGAGGAGCGAATGTCCTGAGTGAATGTGAAAGTGAATATTAAAAACAAAAGAGGGTTTTTACGGGAACGGAGGCTGAGAGGAGGAGGAAGAGGGAAACGCTGTGGGAAAGACGGAAGCTGCAGCAGAAGGAGGAAGTGAGACACGTCGTCTGTGGGATTTATATTTAAATCTTTATTTTGGTTTTTTTTAGGTAGACAAGTTTCAGTCTGAGGCTCCTCTTACTGTTACTGTGTGTGTGTGAGGTTTCGGTGTGACAGCTGTGGACTTTCTGTTTCCTGTTGGAGTCGACTGATCAGAGTTCGTCTTCACACGTTCCTGAGTCAGGTCGCGGCTTTTCACAGGAACTGAGTCACAGATGAAAAATAAAATAATAAAACTGTGTCTGATGACAAAGGGAGGAGTCGTCAGATCAGAGCAGAGCAGAAACACCAGGCTGATTATTTCCCACAGGGTCCAGGTGTCACTTTAAAGGGATAGTTCAACATTTTGGCAAATTGGCCCATTGCCATAATCCCTATAGTCTTAGCAGTAGGTTCGTTACCTTTAATTGTCAGTGCAAGCTATTTTTAGAACAGTGGAGTAGAGCTGCGAGCTTATCGGATTTCTTTGTTTCCCTCATCAAACTCATCAAATACACAATCCAACAACTCCAAAACGCTCTGGTGGACAAGTTGTGACCTGCACATTCACCACGCTATGAGATAATAACAGAACGTTACAAGACAGAGTTGTTTTAGAGGGAAATTCATGCAAAACCGCAGATGTGCGTTGCCTTCGGTGGCAGTTTTTCGACAAGCAGTGCATTTACCTCTAAAACAACTCTGCGTTTTGGAGTTGTTGGATTGTGTATTTGATGAGTTTGATGAGGGAAACCAAGAAATCCGATTAGCTCGCAGCTCTACTCCACTGTTCTAAAAATAGCTTGCACTGACAATTAAAGGTAATGAACCTACTGCTATGACTATAGGGATTATGGCAATGCCAAAATGTTGTCACTTTAATCAACCAGACTCAGTTAAAACAGTGTTTAAAAAGAGATTGAATACAGAAAATTATCAATACTGGTCTGGGAAATAAAACTATAAACTATATCTGTGTGTGTAGCTGATCGTGCAGGAGCAGGACGAGCAGCTGGAGTTGGTGTCGGGCAGCATCAGAGTCCTGAAGGACATGTCAGGACGCATCGGAGACGAGCTGGACGAGCAAGCTGTGTGAGTGTCCACACACACACACACACACACAAATGGACTTCACATGGGATTCCTCTATTTCTACTTTTTTCTTTAAAGGGATACTTCACCCAAAATCGATAATTCACCAATCATCTACTCACCGTCATGCCAAGGAAGGGTTTGGAGAACTCCTTTCTGAGTCATCAAAACGCTTTAGGAGTTCCAGGGGGGGTCCGGCTGGCAACGGATTTTCATATAATGGCGGCGGATAGAGTTCACTTTTGAATCGTCCAAAACACACACTATGAAACATCCAGATACCTCCATACTGCTCATCTGTACTGACCCAAGTATCCTGAAGCCGCCACATGGAAAAGTTGTTCAGAAAAAAATAATGTGATCTCTGTTTTTTTGCTGCGAGATGTTCGTTCAGCGTTGTAAACCATTGGATGTATGATGTAAAGTTAAACATGGAAGAACATCTCGCATATTTGGATGTTTCATAGTGTGTGTTTTGGATGATTCAAACGTGAACTCTATCCACCACCATTATATGAAAATCCCCTGGAACTCCTAAAGCGTTTTGATGACTCAGAAAGTTCTCCAAACCCTTCCCTTGGCATGACGGTGAGTAGATGATTGGTGAATTATTGATTTTGGGTGAAGTATCCCTTTAAGTTTCTTTTTCCTCCTTGACTCTGATGTACATTTGACTCGTTGATTCTGTTCGTTCACATCACCAACACTCAGGTTTATCTCTGATCCGTCAGTCGATCAGTTTCCTGATGAACAGAAAATGAACCTGAACCTTTTGAAGTGGTTTTTGTCTGTGAAAAGAAAAAGTGTCTCTGTGGCGTGTGAAGATCATCATCAGCTGGGTGGAAAATACAAGCAACACTGAGGTGTCACTCAGTCACAGGAAACTGTGAATGTGACAAACTGTGATTTAAATCTGTTTCCTGTTGGAGCAGTGAACCATTTACACTAGAAAAATAATGAAGTAGTGAAAATAATCCGTGGGAACGACCTTGGTGGAGAAAAAGCTGAATGTTCAATCTTCATGTCACCTTTAACTCGTCTCCTAAGCTGTTTTAGAGGGTTATCAGGAGGCATTGTGGGAAATGTAGGAAATAGCTGCACGTTAAAATCCATTTAGATATTAAAGGACAATTCCAGGCGAATTCAACTAGGGGGTGTATTTTCCTATCATTTTAGGTCTAAAAGAAGGAATCTGAAGATTTTCAGTTTAATCGCTCCTGTTTTGCGGTAGCTGCATCTGTCCCCGCATCGCCACGGCAGCAATGAATGGTAGTGGATGTAAGTTCCGCTGTTTAGGCTGTTTCCAGCCCTCAAAGCCGCAATTTCTTTTCCACAGACAGCGTCAGATGGCTACTCAAACATGCACAGAGAAGTTTATTTACTTCAAGCAAGCCGGCATGTTTGTAAAACTAGATCTAATTCAAAGTCTCCCGGAGTCTCGCGCGAGACCCAGTTGCCGTGCGCGGTGTGTTCAAGCGCAATGGGAAAGCTCCCGTTTGTGTCATAAACACAGGAATATCAACTCTTTACTTGCTTCAAGTAAAAAAAACTTCTCGGCGCATGTTTGAGTAGCCACCTGACGCTGTCTGTGGAAAAAAATGTACACTTCAAGCAAGTAAAGAGTGGATATTCCTGTGTTTATGACACAAGCGGTAGCTCCTACTGCGCCTGAACACACCGCGCACGGCAACTGGGTCTCGCGCGAGACTCCGGGAGACTTTGAATTAGATCTAGTTTTACAAACATGTCGGCTTGCTTGAAGTAAATAAACTTCTCGGTGCATGTTTGAGTAGCCATCTGACGTTGTCTGTGGAAAAAATTGCGGCTTTGAGGGCTGGAAACAGCCTAAACAACGGAACTTACATCCACTACCATTCATTGCTGCCGTGGCGACGCGGGGACAGATGCAACTACCGCAAAACAGGAGCGATTAAACTGAAAATCTTCAGATTCCTTCTTTTAGACCTAAAATGATATGAAAATACACCCCCTAGTTGAATTCGCCTGGAATTGTCCTTTAAAGGAAGAAATTGAAGATAAATTCCAGAGGAGGGAGTTTTATTTTGAAAGGTTCCTTAAACACTTCCTGCCTGGTCCAGGTAGATTTGCTTAGTCAACAAGAGGCTGAGGCCACGCCCCCGTCTCCAGGGGAACGAGGTTTGATTGTTGTCAGACAGGTTTCATTGAACAGCGACCGAACACACGACCAAACAGTGACCTCACTCACTTGTTGCCAGGCAACCTGCAGGTCCGGACATCTGTAAACGCTTTGAACTTTTCCTCCTTGAGCTTCATTTAAACGGCTTCGTGTGTGTGTAACCTGACAATGTGTGTGTGTGTGTAACCTGACAATGTGTGTGTGTGTCTGTGTGTGTGTGTGTGTGTGTGTGTGTGTGTGTGTGTGTGTGTGTGTGTGTGTGTGTGTGTGTGTGTGTGTGTGTGTGTGCTGCAGGATGCTGGGGGACTTCGGAGACGAGATGGACCAGACGTCGTCCCGGATGGACTCGGTCCTGAAGAAGCTGGAGAAAGTTTCCCACATGACGAGCAGTGAGTTCACACGGCGTCAGAAAAAACACACTGAAATCACATTGATTATTACTGATGTTGATGGACGATCAGACCTTTTCACCGCATAATCAATAGAATCACAGTAACAGAGTCCTTCAAATTCTTAGATTATTGTGTGTTTTGTCACTTTTTTGGACAATTATTCAGACTAAAGTATGAGTGCAGGAGGGAACAACTTATTATTATAAGTCTTCAAAAACATCCCAGAGCACACTGTAGGATTTGTTAAAAAAAAATAATGTCTTTATTTTATAGGCAGTCATTTAAAAAAAAAAAAAAAAAGGCCTGATGAGGACCAGTGCTGCTCGCAACATATTGGCTTTTAAAAATGACTGCCATGTAAAATAAAAGGCATTATAAAAAAATATATAAAAGTCCTCAATCCTACAGCAGTTTTAACTTTTGGGAGCAAACCTGAAATTTCCAAAGAACACCTGTGGATATTCACCAAGATCCAGCAGTACTTCCACTTTTTTGGTTTAAAACTTATTATTATTATTAAAGTAACAAGAGGAGCTGATGAACAAAAGTTTTCCACAGTTCTATTTGTATTATTGACGTAATACCAGTGTTTATTTTTTATAAATGTTGCCACATTATCATATCTCATCACCATAATGTGTGTAATATTAACTCTCCAGACAATGTACAACAACAACAACAACAGACACTCCAGCTGATTGTTGTTTTCTACCAACACAGTTACACAAATCAATAAAAACTGTTGAAGTTTAGAAACTTTATTAATTTGGCTTATCATCATAATAATACATTTTATTTGTAACGTACTTTATATTTAACAAAACATCTCAAAGTGCTTCACACTTTCAAACATCTGGAGTCGTCAGAATAAAAGTCTGAGTCTCCATCACCTGAACCTGACTCAACAGTTTAACACTCACACACATTAAACCAGCTGTCGTCATCAATCACAGAATAATCAGGTTGATTGATAAAGTTAATCTGATATGAAACTGATGGGTCTTCTTGTCCTCCGTCCCTCAGGCCGGAGACAGTGGTGCGCCATCGGCGTCCTCGTCGCCATCATGATCGTCGTCCTCATCCTCTTCTTCGCCCTCTGATGTCAGCGACCTCCGACCTTCTCCTCCTCCTCCTCCTCCTCCTCCTCCCCCCGTCCGGTCGGTCGGACTGACTGACGGACGGACAGACACAAGAAGAAGAGGAAGGAGGCGTCTCTCCTCTTCCTCCTCCTCCTCTTCCTCGTCCCTTCTGTTCTCCAGAGAGGACGTGACCCCTCCTCCTCGTCCTCCTCCTCCTCCTCTTCCTCGTGTCTCTGCTTGTGATGGATCTAGTGAGGCCTGTGGGCAGCAGAGGTCGATCAGGAGGGTTATTGATTTCATATTGGTACATATTAATGATGGTACAAGAACAGAACAGGAAGCTGCTGCTGCTGCTTTCAGAATAAAAGCACAAATCTGACGTATTCAAATCCAGGTTCGATTCAACATTTTAACTCCCAAACACACTCCTCCTCCTCCTTCTTCCTCCTCCTCCTCCTCCTCCTCCTCCTCCTCCTCCTCCTCCTCCTCCTCCTCCTCCTCCTCCTCCTCCTCCTCCTCCTCCTCCTCCATCATCTTCATCCTCATCTTCCTTCCTCAGCGTTTCAAAGTTTCCTGGAGACACAGTTTTGTTTGTGTGAACAAAACGTCGATGAGTTGAGTTCAGCAGCGGCAGCAGCAGACGGAGCCGATCGATCGCAGCCAAGTAGGAGTTTATACCAGCTGCCAAATATCGATTTATTATTGGATGGATCAGGAAACTGGACTGGTTTGTGTTTTTATCCGACAGCAGCAGCAGCAGCACAGGAGGGAGGGGTGAGGGGGTTAGAGGGTTTTTCTCAGTGTTGCCTTAAATATATTTTTATACCTTTTGTGAGAAGCGCCGTCAGTTTGTTTCATGTGCCTCCGTGTGTGTGTGAGAAAACCAGGAGCTGCAGGTTTCCCCTCCGCGCCGACGACGGCAGCTGATTTCACACGGAGAGGAGTGAGTGAGTCACCTCTGAAATCAGCTGCTGTCTGTCTCTGTGTGTGTGTGTCTGTGTCTCTGTGTCTCTGTGTGTGTGTGTGTGTGTGTGTGTGTGTCGCCCATCCCATCAGGAACGGTTCACATCCTGCTCTCCTCAGCAGCGAATGACTTCTCCGGCGTTTTGTTGGAAAGCTTTCAGCAGCAGCAGCAGCAGCAGCAGCAGCAGAACAGAACGGTTGCTGGGCAGGATGCTGTTGCCGAGGCCTCAGACTCAGGCCTGCAGCGCCCCCCGCTGGAGGCCGCAGGCAGGTGCACGCCGGTGGTTTTAACAGTGAGACTGACTGATGCAGAAACATCAACTATGATGCTTTAAATCGAAATATTGCCGTGTAAATGAACAGAAATTTTATTTTTATCGTCACTTGTGTTTTTTTTTTTCTTGTTTTTTTTTTGGTTTTAAATCTTAACGAGTTTCCAGTCACAGAACAAATTCAGAACCAAAGAGATCAGAGGTCGGACGAGGAACACACAGCTCTTATGTCATTTTCATTTCAGTCAGTAGGTTCGTGTGTGTGTGTGTGTGCTTTACATATTCAGACCCTCATTCCTTAAACGCTCCAGTGTGGAAAATTAAGTCGGAGCTCGGAAAATGGCTGCGAGCAGAAACGCGGCACTCAGAGTGTGAGTCAGTGTGTGAGAGGTGAAGACACACACACGGATGGATATTTGTTGTTGTTAAAACTTTTATCTTTGCTGTGGAAACGTCCCTACATCTGGTTGAACTGTAAATTCACATCTGTATGGAGAGTCACCGAGCTGGCTTCCAGATGTGGATCCTTCAAAAAGACAAAAAACAAATTTGTGGCTGATTTGTTACATCTGTATATTATCTATCATCTTCTTCTGAACATCATGGACCTTGATCTGTGTCTAAACTAATATTTTCTGTTTCTGCAGCTTTAAAACAAATCAGATCAACATGAAAATTCCTCCTAATATTTATTTTTCTGCAATATTCAGTGTTGTTTGCGATTAAAAACACAGAATTTTAAGATCTGAAAAACCAAAGTTAATGAAACAAAGTTTATAATGACATAATGTTTTGTTAAGGTGTTCCTAATAAAGTGGCCACTGGGTGGATCCTCACATCTTATTATGAATTCAGCTAAAAAACTAAACCTTACATTGCTCATCCTATTTGAGGGAGATTAAAGGAACCTCTGGTATTTAAGGTGGACTTAGAAAAGTGACCTCTGACTGGTTTAAAATTGCTAATATACAAATTAAATTCCTCCTTAATTAAAGTGCCAATGATCAGGATTTTATTGATTTAATTAACTGGTCAACCAACAACAAGTTTTTGTTTTTTTTTCTCCACAAACTTCTTATATTGTTTTATTCTGAAAGTCTCATGTTGGTGAAACTTGACAGAGGTGCATTGTGGGGGACGTGAATGTGCTAAACGTTAGCGGCTGCCACTGTTCTCTTTAACGCCAAACAGCACATGTAATGTATGTAATGTAATGTATGTAATGTTTCACTGCCTTCAGCAAAGAGAAGAACAACAGTGGCAGCCATGTTTGATTTCACTTTTTTTTTAGTTAGTTATTCATGCGTTTTATTTTGAAAAGAATTCCTTCCACATATTACACTACGTCATGAGGAGTTGATGTTCATTTGGCAGCTGTTGCTGTTGTTGGACAAAGAAAAAGGAAAAAAAAAAGATGGAGAACATGATTGTTTTGTTATTGCCACTTGGAGATTTTGAGATGATTCAGTGCAGTTTTAAGTTTGATTAAACTTGTTGAACATCCAAGTGTGTGCGCGCTTTTATTCTGAAGGATATATTACTTTCCTATTTCAAGATAAAAGCCTCTCAGCTGCGGCAGTTTGCAGATGTTACAGAGGTTGACTTTTTTAATTAAGAGCCGCCGCTGTCGCTCTTCAAAAAAAAAGAAGGAAAACTTAACATCACGTCCTGTTCTGAGAGCAGACACAGCAACACATCATAGGAAATTACATCTGACGGAGCCGAGCGCCGGGTCCCTGAACTACACACGGCTCTGGAAATAAAAGCAGGAGGAGGCGACGACACGTTCACACATGAAGCAGACGTCCTGTGAAAGTCTGTCACACTCAGACATCAGCTGGTCACTGATGAGTCTATTAATAAACCGTCCTCCACCTGTTTGTCTTGAACCACGTCGCTTCACTTCATCCTCACTCACTGAACAACGCCGATGAAAACCAGCGGTTAATTAGACGGAGGGAAACTCAAGAGCAAAATATTCTCATGATTAAACATGAAACATGAAGCTGTGTTGTCAGTTTTATCATTTATAGATTTTTGACTTAAGTCGAAAAATAACGGAAAATCTGTTGTTTTTGTTCTGTTGTTCATTTTGTGTGAAAGTGAAAACAATTTTCCGTTGAAAAGTTCATTTTGCTTTCTTTCCTTCCTATCGTCCTTCTTTTCTTTCCTTATTTCTTACATTTTTATTTAGCCAAAATATGTTTTCTTTATTTCCTTATTTTCCATTTCCTTCCTTTTTTCCCCCTCCCTTTTTGTCTTTACTTATTTTTCTTGGACCCTCCTTTTGTCTTTGTCTTACTTTCTTTTCTTTCTTTACTTGTTTAGCCTACTTCTCATTTTCTTCCCTTCTTCTTCTTCTTTCTTTCCTTTCAGGGCAGTAGCGTTTACCACTCAGGAGTTGTTTGTAGAAATAAACAAGATTATCCCTTCCATAAGAACAATAATAATAATCTCTTTCCTCTCAGGGCGTCTCTAATTCTCTTTTTGTTTCATCATGGACTGAAACATTTATTGAACAACAATCACATTATTCAGTTGTAACAATATTCACTGGCTGCAGCTCTGAAGTCCAAGTCCAACACAACACATGGATATTATGCTGCGTTAAAGGACCAGTTATTGGCTCGTAAAAGTTGTTGTTGGTGAATTTAAGGAATTCTGATATCTGTGATCTGAGAGTAGAAACTTGTTGACGAGCCACAGTCGAGGATAAAAATGTGTGTGTCTGTGTGTGTGTGTAATAGTGTGTTCCTAAAATGTTAATAGTAGAAAAATAAGTGAAAGACTTACCAGTCTGTCACTGGTCTGTGCTTCAGATTTAAACTGGGAACTGGAAAAGAAAAGAAAGTGGCAGAAGATAAGAAACTGAACTATATCATTTAAAGTTTGGCTGAATAATTATCTCATACAAACCTGAACAGGATGAAGGTTTGAGTCGATGTTTCTGGACTTAAACCTGAAAAACCAGCGGTCTGGTCCTTTAAAGAGAAGCTGTGTAACATTTAAGGAAGTGAAACAATCAGAAAATAAATTCATAGCCTAAGTGTTTTAGATGTTGCACACAAATTGTTAATAATTTTAGCACAACAACAACCTGAGATTAATGACTTCATATTTTGTCCCAACATGAGATCCACACAATTTAACTTGTAGTTAGCTTGCCTGTAGGCTATTAGCATTAAGCAAACATGGTGGACATGTCTTATTTACTTAAGATAAGGAGCTGGTTGAGTTCTCTAAATGTGTTTTTCTACATCATCTCTTTCAATGTAGGAAACCTGGGAATGTCCTTTATAAGAGACAAGGGATTAAACACCATCACACGAGTCCCTGCTGCACCAACATTTTCCTTGTCTGTCCGAGCTCCAAACCCAAAATTAACTTTATCATCAATAAAACAATCTAATGTAGCTTCAACACCTGCCCACTGCTCTAAAAACACACTTTTCTCTACATGTATAAGCAGTGAAAACTACGGAAGCCCTGAGAGTTCAACACAGCAACCTGATTAGAGACTAATGCTGAACTAAACTAACATATTTTCAGTAATATCTGAATCATGTGATATTTAAGTCATGATAAACCAAATCAATAAACCCCACTAACAGGTAATTGTCAAGTCAGCCTGGTCCGTCACTTTTGGTCCGTCTATTGTGTCCCCAGAAACACTTCCTGTTGGGTTGGGAAGTATTTTTTTTTGTTTTTTGTTTTGCAGCTCACATGCCGTCACATTGATGAAGCTGTTTTCTGACACTTTTGCACGTCTGTGTCTTTGAATGTGTTTCCTTAAGTCGCAGTGTGTTGAGCTCGATGTAGTCTACTGTCCTGTCCATCCAAATCCTGTTTTAGTTTTGATAAAGAGCATTAATTATGTGTAGTAATTTAAATAAAGTTGGATTAGAAAAAATGCGAATGTAAGTGCAGTAAGTTTCTCTCTGCACCACGAGTTCACCTTCATTTCTTTTCTTGACCTCGTGACCTTTTCCGTTGAGGTCAAGTAGAGAGTATTTAGACTTTGATGCCTCAGCGGCATCTTGGGAAATGAAGTTTATGTACAGTAAAGCTGCTCTAGGAAACATGAAACAGAACAAAATATCGACTTTGTGATGCATCCTGGGTAAAAAAAAAAAAAAAAAAAGCCGTGAGGGTAAATGAAGAGGCGAGACAGCGCTGAGGTCAGTCCTGTTTGTTACAAACCTTTTTTTTTTTATTAAGATATTCAGATTTTTTCCTCATTTTAATCAGTCTGGTTTCTTTTTCTCTTTACAGTAGTTAATGTGCAATTATCTTTATTACTGGGTCACAGTTAGGAATTCACAAAGTTATTGGCACTTGGAACACATGGGGGAAAACACTGGCATGTACATGGGGCGGGGCGGGGCGGGGTGGGGCAGGAGGGGGGGCCGGGGGGGGGGCGCGAAGGGGCATCGGGGTCATGTATTGGATGTTTGGGGGGGGGCAACACAGCAGGGATGGGGTAAAAGTCTGGGGTGCATGTATGTGTATGTGTGTGCATGTGTGTGTGTGTGTGTGTGTGTGTCGGGGTGAGGTTGGGTATTTTCTTTGACATCAGTAGACGCTACTGCATTTTTGTTTTTGTATCGGTAGTTTTGTTTTGTTTTTTTTATCCGTTTTTTTTCCTTTACTTCCAAAAGCTGTCGTTTTAACGTTTTCATTTTTCTGAGATATGAAGAATAATAAAGAATAATACCTCATGCTGCGAGTGCACATCTAACAATCAAACTTCGATAGTGCTTCTATGTCATAATGTACAGTTTATATATTTATATATTTATAGTGGAAAAAAAACAAACAAGAATAAGAAGGGAAATAAAAAAAGAGAGAGAGAGAAGAGCTCTGCAGAGTATTTTCACCCAACGCCACCAGAGACAAGGAAGAGAAGGAATAAAAAATAGTCATTCACGGTTGCTATGATCATATGTAAGCCCTGCCCCCTCCCCCCCATCCCCACCTGTTCTGTAGTTATGACTCTGAGGTAAGACTGTGTTGACATGGACTCTCGGCTTGTGTCCCGTTTCTGTAAAAACCCTGCACTGTGTATATGCATTCAAATGGTCCGAGGAGCGCTCTGCTGAGGCTCCCGGAGGTTTTTGTTCCTGAAAAACAAAAAAAGTTATGTACCTGCTTTGTTAACGGCAGCCACAGCAGTTCAGAAGCTGCTCGCAGCGCTGAGATATCTGTAGGGATTTAAGGTCTGCTATGGCTGAGAGCTCCCGAGGTAAACTGGTAACTTTTTTTTTTGTATTTTTATTTTTTGTCGTCTTAAACTGCATCAGTGACACATGAAGACGTCGTGCACACATCCTGAGAGTCTGCAGGCGTGTGCACGAGCTTCTGCATCTCAGAGGTTTGCCCGTTTTGTATTCATGTATACATATACAGTATATTTATATATATATATTTATGTGTGTATTTGTGTGTGTGTGTGTGAGAGAGAGTGTGTGTGTGTTGTCTCTGGTGTGTGGGGATTTGGGAAAGAGCGGAGTAAATGTTTCTGGATAGAAGACTACAGACCTGCAGACAGCAGGATTAGAGACGAGGAGGGGGAGTAAAGTTAAGGTGGGGGGTCGGGGGGCGAGGTGGGGGGTTGTGTTGATGAGGTCAGGCTGCAGCGCCGAGAGGAAGAGGAGGACGAAGAAGAGGAAGAGGTGGTGGTGGTGGTGTAGGAAGGGGTTGGAGAGGGTGTGATTAACGACGAGGATTCAACCTCGGGATCACAATCTTGTGAGTCTCGTATCCACCTCCCTCGTTCTGCTCATTCTCAAGTTTAGCCAGTTTTTTTGTCTTGTTTTTTTTTTGTTTTTTTTAAATGCGTAGCAACGCAACTGCGGACTTTCTTCCATGTTTTCATCGTCAGGGTCCCTACATAGGAAAAACCCACCCTCACACTGGTGTTGGTCAAAGATTTCCTACATTTACCAGAATGCATCGGCTTTCCGTATCCTCTGTTGTAGTGGCCTTGTATTCTGGTTTCATGAGGCGACAGTTTGTATAAAAACAGGTCGATTTTGTGCGAAGTTGAGCTACGACACTCACTTGCACCCAAATTTCCTGGTTTCTTAAACCCAAATTTTTTGCATTTTTAGCCTCTTTCAGCTCTTTGTTTTGGTCTCTGTAGCTGAAAAAGCTCTGATAAACCTGCTGTACACTACCCGTCCAGCAGAGAGGCAGATATGCAACCAGAAGATATTTCCCACTGGAGTTGGTGGAGACCAAAACAGAGCTAAAAAGAAGCAGAAACACTGGACTTCAATTCATATAGAGGCCGAAACACGATGCTAACATTGTCAGCTTGATATGTAAATAGGCGACAGTTGTGCCGACAAGTCTGCGTTTGGGGTTTAAAAACTTCTTGCAGTGCCCCCAAGTGGCCAAAATGTAGAAACTTTAACGTAAAAAAAAAAAAAACACCAGTGGTTTGAGGGTGAATTTCTCCTTTAACAGTTTGACAGGATTCAATCATTAGTTTAAAAAAGAACAAACCTTAACAAAAAAGGACACGACCCAGATCATACGTTTCTCCATGCAATAAATATGACAGTGAAAGTCAAACACCTCAAGCATTTTGATGGAGCTGACAGCTGAGAGGAGATCAATTCTGAGTGATCAATCAAAGAGAATAGTTTTTATAGTAGTTATAATAGTTTTTTTTGTCTCGTTGTCAAACTGAGTGTCGTGTTGTGTTGAGTCTGAACCAGTGAACCATCGGATGCTTGTTGTGTGATCTAACATCCTGTCAAAATTTCCAGATCGTCTGTGTAGGAACCCCGTTTGAATCATCTCCAACCTTCAAAACTTTACCGACACCCCCCGTCACCTCCCACACCCACCTTCCCTCTCCCCTCCCCCTCCCCCGACCCCGTACAGAGGAGAGTTTGCACAGTCAATGCTCCCACTTCCCACCAGAGGGGGTGGGGGTGGGGACAGGTCGATGGGCACATTATAATAATCATCGTCATCATCTTTATCATTTTTACAGTAAACAACAAATATCGTAAAGAGAGAGAAGAGAACAAACGTACAAAATAAAAAAAGGGAATAATAGTACAAAAAAATAAAAACAACAAAAATAAGGAACTTACAAAAAGAACCCTCACATTACATCTCAACTTTCAACCCCGCCCCCCCACCCCCACCCCATTGGAAAAAAACAAAAAAAATCAACATCAGTTCCACTTCCGACCCACAGACAGGAAGTGACGTAGCGAGCGAGCTCAGAAAGGTGCAGAGGGCTTTGGCTCTCCGGGACAGTTGAGCGCTCGCCCAAAGGTGCTTTTATTTTAGAAAAGATTATTCCACTCTCTCCTCGTCACTTTAGTTTCCTCTCTGTGGATCGGCGGCGGCGGCGGCCGGGCCGGAGACCGAAGGGGAGGCTGGCACCGAAAAGCAGACGGACAAAACGTGGTGGACGGACGAGTCGAAACCTCAAAAAAAAAAAAAAACGGGCTGCAGCGGCCGGGCTCTTTTTTTTCCTTTTGGGAGTCATTGTCAGCGAATTTTTAAAATCTACTGACAACTTTATTTGGCATCTGGGCCCACGAGCGGTGGACGTTTTGGCGGGTTTGTCTTGTGTCTGATTGGTACGATGATGAGCAGCAGGAACCTCCGGCGGTCTGCTGTTAAGGTGCTAGAACGAATACAGTGATCAAGACTTCTTTTTTTTTGCTTTTTTTTAAACCATCGTAGCTTGTGTAGGATCACTGCTTCTTGGGATCCCGCCCCCTGGTGGCAGTGGCAGTTACTGCAGCTGCTGATGAGCCCCCCCCCCAGCCTCATCTCTGAGTTGCAGTATCTGTATTTAACCACCAGGTGGGGTTTCGCGATAAAAACAAAACAAACAAAACATTCAAGCAGCAGTAGCTTATTCTTTGTGGAAAAAGCTGGCCCGAGGACCAGGTCAAGTAAACTCACTTTGGGTCGATTTCTAATGGAAGTTTGTTAGGAGTGACGATTTTTGTTTTTCCATGAAGAGATTTTTTTTTTTTGAAACAGACATTCAGAGTTGTAGCCTTTAAAATGAAGTGAGCCCGGCAGCGCGCATCGACCGTCCGTCCGTTTAGTCATCTGTCTGTCCGTCTGCTTTCTGCAACCCCCCCGATCCTGCCCTGCCCACAGCTGCAGCACAGTAAAAACCAAACATCTGGTCCAGCATTTAAACCCCATAACCCCTTTAAACCCCCTCCCATCTGCAGCACCTCAGTCATACAACAATCGCAATGCAAAAATATGTGGTTCTCTTTCTCTAAACTATTTTACAGCTAACCATGTCTCCACTTTCTCTTTTTTGTAATCTTTTTTTTTTCTTTACACAACTTGGCAACTCTACATACAGGTGTTAATGTTGAATTATTAGTAGCATCTCCTTTAAAATAACTTTCAAGGACTACAGTACGCTAGTTCAAAATGTAGAAAACAAACAAAAATAGCAACAGAAAATTGAAACTGTAAAACGCAAAAAGAAAAAAAAAATCGTAAAATGTGTACAAAGCTCTTCTAAAAGTGCGACCAAACTCGTATCGCTTAAAAACAAAACAAAAAACGAACACATCTTCTCTGGCCCCGCTCAACCTTTAGTCGTATATCTGTGCTCTGACGTAGCTGCCCTGCAAAGACGCAAAGAGCCGCGAACTGTGACGACTTTTAAAAAGGTTAAAAGGTGCTAAATGTTAAGATTTTTCTTCACAACATCCAAAATTTAGTGAAGAAACAGTTAAGACGATCTCCCGCTTTGATATCACCTCAAGTTAGCACGCTAACCAGCTAGCTGAGGACTGTCCTGTCTCTGTAATACCACTTTGTACCACAGGAGGCGTTAGTGAGTGATTGTAAAAAGAGGGTGGAGCCACATTTGGCGATTAAGACAGGAAGTGACCGAAATGAAAGCCAAACAAAGTCGACGATGACTTCGCTGATTCATGCTAACGCTAGCTACGTCGCAATATCAAATTCTTGCGTATAGCACCTTGAAAAAAAGAAAGGTCACAGATGTGTTTAATGGTTCACAAACAAAAGATATTCAGTTTTACTGCTCAGTTTCGTGCAGGCTTTGCTCTTTGCAGGGCAGAGGAGTGTTCAAAACTACTTTATAAAAACCTCGCCCTCTCCTTCCTCCTCTCAGTAGCCTAGCCTAGCGCTCTGCCACCGGCTTGTAACACTTCCTCCGATTGAAAAAAACAAAACACAAACAAATCATGGAGGAAACAAAAGCAACACAGACAGATATTAAAGAAAATATCCCTTTCTCTGTGCTCATTAGAAGAACGGATATTCAGATTTCTCTTTAAGAATTGATTTCCAACTCCGCGGATGCGTTCGAAGCCCACGAGCCGACGCCCCCCGGGAGAACAAGCCAAGCACCTCACAAACAAGATGGTGGACTATAAAAAAAAAGTGTTGCATCTGACTGAACCCTGCCTCATCACAACTTCTACATTCTTTTCAAAGTAATGATTTTTCATAAATTACAAAACGTTCGACTGTTGTTTTCATTTCCTGCCTGTATCAGGAGGTCAAAACCCTTTTTCAGGGCTTTTATTTTGAAAACACTGGGGTCTAATTCTGCTGATACAGTGGTTCCCTAAATATCAATGATTTGCATTTTTTTTTGTGTGTGTGAACTTCTGGATTTTTTTTATACACGACTCTTTTTCCCCCCACAAATGATTTGGTTTATAAAGACGTCCACCACAGAGGAAGAGCACCAGGGAAGTCTTCTAGTTGATTGTTTGATTTAGACTCGAAAGACAATCCGTCTATTTATCAAAGCCGACGAAGAAAAACAGGCAAATATTTACATTTGGACCCACAAACAAAGCTGGAGCCAATGTTTGGTTTCAAAAATCATTTAGGCCTACCCAAATACTCACTTATTATTATTATCATCATCATTAATCAGTTAGTTTAAAGTCTTGCAGCTGCTTTGAAGGGAACGACTGAAAGAATTGGATTTAATCCACACTAACACACCTGAAAACACACACAGTGTAAACAGGAAGCAGATTGTCTCGTCTGCAAGTTGATTGGTTGGAACAGCAAAGTGGTAAAATGCAGGATTTACCTGCAAAACAGCTGCAGCAAAGACGATAAGGTCGGTTAATTCTCCATTTTACGTAATGTAAGGCAGAAAAACCCGACCAGGAAGCGTCAATGTCATCGATTTAAAATCTCTCTGTTGTTGTAACATTTGAATTTCAAAATAAAAAATCATCATCATGAATTGTAAGACGCATTTGAAAATGAAAACGTTATCATTTCACAAGCAGTGACAACAGTTTGGGAACCACTGTATCTACTAAATATGATACACATCCTCTCTCTGATTTCCAATTGTTGAACACAGGTGAACGTTTGTGTGGTGTTGAACGCAACACAACACAACACAACAACCTGCTTCACCTCTACAGGTTGCAGCTGAATTGTCTTCACATTATCACATCGCAGTGCTTCATAAGGACAGCGGGGTTCAAGACGAACACGACGCACAAAGGAAAATAAATGAGTTCAGCCAAATGTGTTTCTGGACATTAAAAAAAAAAAAAAAAAAACGATATTTGATGATTTTTTTTTAGTGCAATTTCAACTTTGTAGAGAAAAAAATAATAATAAATCTTCTTCTTTAAGGGACAAAAAGGCAAATCCAGCATTTGTTCGTTCAACCTCAACGCTACAGAACACAAACAAGCACCCAGGTATTTATCTCAGTGGCACCGGGCCAGAGAGAGACGATCACCTCCTCCTCCTCCTCTCCTCCTCCTCCTCCTCCTCCTGCTGCTGCTGCTGCTCCTGTCATTAGTCTCTCTCCCTCTCTCTCTCTCCTTCTTTCTCTCCCTCGTCTCACTCTTGTCTCTTTGTCTGGATTGTGGCTTCGCTCATGTGACGGCAGTCTGCCGCAATGCTTCATCTGTCCTGGGAGATTCTTAACAAACATCTCCTCCTCAGGAAGAACAGCAGCTCCCTCCCCCTTCCCCTCCTCACCCCTTCCCTCCCTCCCTCTTTCCCTCCCTCCCCTTCCCCTCCACTCAAGTCTAGGGATGATTACAATTATTTTTTTTTAACCCCACTTGGTCACTTGGCTCAAACAGCCTGGTCGATATATTCGCTTAGTTGGTGATTGGCTGCGTCTCTCGTGGACGTTCTGATTGGTTGGCGGCGGCGGCGGTGTAGGGACAGATAGACCTGTTCTCATCAATAGTCTGATTATTAAAAGTGCAGCAAATACACACACACATACACACACAGAGAATATCACACAATCAGAGTGTCCCAATGAGAGAGGGAGGGAGGGAGGCACGCACACACACACATACACACACACACACACGCACACACACACAAAGCACTGATGTGCCTGGTCAAACGTACCTACGCCCATTTATTTGCATATTTGCATTCAAATAGCTCACACACACACGCATGCAGCAACATATTTGGCAGCTCCATCTGTTGTTGTTGTTGTTGTTGCAGACAGCACGCACACCAACACACACACACACACACACACACGCATGTACATATACAGTACACACACACACACACAGGCAGACAGATATACGGGTGAGAGTTTGGCAGAGATTTGCATCCTATGCAGAAAAAATGGAGTCGACACAGAAATGAAGCGGCGGTGGATGAAAAACGACGGTTCACATAATGAAGCAACAAGGGACACACACTATGCTGCTGCTTCCTGTGTGTGTGTGTGTACGTGTATAGCTATACATGTGAGGACCAGTTTGAGTTTTAAACCATCAAAGTGGGGACATTTGGGATTGTGAGGACATTTTGTTTAAGGGTTAAGACTTTATAATAACCAGGTTATTATAATTAGGTTAAGAGTGATGGTTAAGTTTAGGCATTTGTTTTAGATGGTTACGGTTAGGGAGTAAGGGGGCTAAAGGAAAAAATTATGTCAATGAGTGTCCTCACAAAGATAGCATTACAAACGTGTGTGTGTGTGAGATAGAGAGAGGGAAATGTATACATAACAAGAAAGAGATGTAAACAAAGAAAGAAGTGGAGAGAGACAGAGGCGGTGGCGGGATGTTTCAGGGAGGGGACTCGACTGACAGAAGTGATGATGATGATGATGATGATGCTGCTGAAGATGATGATGTTGAAGATGTCCAGGTTTTTTTTTTATAACGAATCTGTTTCTTTGTTTAGTTTTTTACGTATTATTATATATTATATGATGTTCAATATAATTATAAACAGAAACTGATCCAGGAGCTGCAGTTTTGATATGACACATCTGTTTTTTTGTTTAGTTTTTTACATATTAATGGTTTTCAATAATAATTACAAACTAAAAACTGATCCAGGAGCTGCAACGCGGCCGTAAGATTTGATATGACACATGTATATAGTATGGAGTCTGAGCTGTGGGTATGGATAGTATGTGACTCTGCAGATGTGTGCGTGTCTGTTTGTGTGTGTGTGTGTGTGTAAGGCAGAGGAAAGAGAAAAGGAAAAAAAAAAGAGAAGGTATGCTGCTCTCTGAGGCAGACAAAAACAAACAGCCACTCATCTCAACCTCTGCGCACATACCACCCACTCACACACACACACACAGACACACACATTTATACACATACACATATACAGACCTTGCAGAGCCGAGCACCCAAACCACCCACACACGGTGAGAGACATGCGCAGTCGCCACACAAAAGCCAGACACACACACACACACACGTATGCAGCACATAGATCGAGACGCAGCAGACCCAGCCTGGCATAGGCAGCAGGCAGGCATGCGCATTACACACACACACACACACACACACACACACACACACACACACACACACTGTAGCACACTGTCAGAGCTCTCCGAGTGAGGAGGCACATTAACATGAACATGCCATAAATGGAGATGGAGGGAAGCGAGAGGAGGAAGGAACAAAAAAAAACTGCATACATACATTAATATGCACACACACACACACACACACAGACACACACACAATCACAAAAAGAAAAACACACCCACGCTTTATGCTCACCCACACACACACACACAAACGCACATACACAGAAAAGCCTTTACAATCAGCTCCCCAACCCACCCTGCAACACACACACACGTATGCATGCATTCACACCAAATCATCCAAGCGTCTCCCTCCCCTCCTCCCCTCCTCCCCCTTCCTCCCCTCCTTCTCCCCCTCTCTGGGGAGGCTCACAGTGTCCTCTCTCCCTCTCTCTCTCTCTCTCTCTCCGTCTCTCTCTCTGTGTGACTTAAGGCGGCCGGTTCAGACGAAGCGTCAGAATAAAACCAGTTTCTCTTCCGTTTAAAAAAAAGAAGAAAAGAAAGGAAAATAAAACAATAATGTGCAAACTCTCTCTCCTCCTCTCCTCCCTCTCTCTCTCTTTTCCTCCCTCTCCTCTGTTCACTTTTCCTCTCCTTTCTTCATCCCTCACTTCTTCTTCTTCTTCTTCTTCTTCTTTTACTGAACTTGGTTAAGTCTCCATGGACCGTACCATGTGCTGCGGGCTAGAGGGGCGGGGTGGGGCGAGGCGGGAAATTTAAAATAAAAAATGACAATAGGAAACTATGACGGAGTATTAGGGCCACATTGAGAAAAACAAAACACAGACTTCGAGAGTAAAGTCGTAAATTTACGAGAATAGAGTCGTACATTTCCTACGAGAATAAAGTTGTAAATTTACGAGAATGAAGTCGTAAATTTACGAGAATAAAGTCGTACATTTCCTACAAGAATAAAGTCGTAAATTTACGAGAATGAAGTCGTAAATTTACGAGAATAAAGCCATACATTTACGAGAATAAAGTCGTACATTTCCTAAGAGAAAGACGTCGTAACATCATGAGAAAAAAGTTGTACATTTACGAGAATAAAGTCCTAAATTTACGACTTAATGATTTTTTTACTGGTCAATGTGGCTCTAATACTTGTCATCGTAGGAAACCGATGGATGTATAGATATATAGATATATATATTGATTACCCACAGTCCCCCCCCTCTTAAAGCCTTTTTTTCTTTTCTTTTTTTTTTTAGAAATAATAAAAAACTTGATTTACATGTAAATATATAAAAACAAAGAGTCAAGTAAACATCTGTCCAGGCCTTAAAAAGCTGATTATATCAATATCATCAATATTATTATTATTATTTTCATTTTTATTTCTCAATACAACACTGGTTTATAAAAGAAGGTCGACGACGTCTCAGAGGTTTGGATTTTTTTGGTTTCTACCGCTCTGGTTTTGTGCAGCGTCGTTTTATTTAAAGAGGAGATTTAACGACACACACTTCAACTGCAAGGTCCGTACGTGTGTGTGTCTGTGTGTGTGTTAGTGTCCAAACATCATAAAACCTGTCACAGCAACATTAAACAGTTCAGCTCCACACGGGACAACGATAAGGTGCTCAAAGCGTTTTTTGTTTTTGTTTTTTAAAAAGGGAAGAACAGGTCGATTACTAATAAAAGACAACGAAGGGTTAACATCAGTTTGATTATTGATGACAACGACGATCAGATGTTTTGTTTTGGGGTTTTTTAAAGGTTTTTCCTCTCACACCAGAATGGTTCATGGTGACAGTGAAGGCAACGCGCCGCCTCCTACCGCCGCTACAGGACGCTCCATGTCATCCACTGACCACACACACACACACAAACATCCTTTATGTCATGCAACTTTGAATTTTCTCGCACTAATTCACATTTTCACACGTTTTTCCATGAAACAAACTTTCAATAAAGTTAATTCAGAACTGCAGGTTTTCATTTAACATCATATCGTGTTTAAATGGACAGATTTCAGTTGGAAAAATCTTCATTTTCAGTTAAAAATATGAACTTGATCGACTGATTTTAACCTTTTTTACCTAAAAGAAGCTGCAGCTCCTGTGATTCTGGACATTTGCACTCGTTCATATTGCGATTTAATGTTCAACCTGTGTTTAAATTTTATTAACCTGTGATAAATTCTTCATTATACTCACAGTACGTTGTGTCTTTGTGTTTCTTACAGTGAAAATCAATCACTTTTATCGGGGGCATCGCTGTTAGAGCAGCTACATTATCACTGGAAGCTAACTGTGGCTGAAAAACCTCCAACTGTCGTCAACAACATCAGTATCTCAGTTTTAGTTTTAGTTTGACTCAACGTTTCTGTTTTTGAAATGAATCAGTGAGAAGAAACTTCGACTGCTTCAAGTTCTCACACTTTGACTCCAGGTGATAAACCGTCCTTTGTGTGTGTGTTTAATAAACATCGACGAGTCATAAAATGAGTCCGAGTCTCACACTCTGAGACTCCTTTCATCCTCCAGATGTGACAGATGTGTCACAGAAGGGAAGACTGACTCTATCTCTCTCTCTTTATATTGATTGTCAGGGATCCATTCATTCAGCTCCGTGGAAGAAGATCTGAACGTCCACTCGACGAATAGAAAACTATTCCACCTCCTAGGTTATTGAACCTGCGATCAGCTCGTCTCGGATTCAGCTGCTCTGTCGGAGTCTGGAGGTCGTTTTTCTTTTTTTTCTTTTTTTTTTAAACACGATGCACTTCTGCTCTTGTTCTGTTCTCGCCCGCGCACGCTTGGAGAAGCTGCAACGTGACTTTTCAGGGTCGTTTCTCTGTGAAGTCATTTGGGCGCTTTTTTTTTTCTTTTTGTACGACTCAGAATGAAGTCAGATTAAAAAAAAAAATTAAAAAAAGGCAGAAACTTTATGATATGAAACTTAAACTGGATGTCACCTGGGTTACAACAACGACAACAATAAAAAAGGCGGAGCGGCGTTTGTGGGAGCAGCAGCAGCTCCTCTCAGGTCGTCCTCGCTGTGATTCCCCTTTAATTCCCACGTTGCTCTGCTGTACTGTAGCTGATGCAGCTGACAGCGCCCAAATGCGTATTAGCGCATGTGTGTGTGTGAGTGTGTATCAACGTGTGTGTGTGTGTGTGTGTGCATACACCGCAGTGATGGGTGAATTAATCGACCAAGCGTGTGTGAAAACACGCCGTCTGGCCTCCCTCTCTCTCCCGCTCTCCTTCTCTCTCTCTGTATTGCAGCACACAAACAAACTGTGTGTGTGGCCCATCGAATACACACCTACACACCTACACACACACACACACACTAAACAACAACACACACACACACACACACACACACACACACACACACACACACACACACACAGAGCTGTATTTCTTGCCATGTACCGACGCTTGGATTAGCACCTTTGTCCGCGCCAGGCGAGCAGCGCAGCCAGGCAGCGAGCCGGAGGAAACTTGTGCTGTTAACGGGCGCGAGCTGTGAATAATCTGAGAAAACAATATCAACACGAGCTGGAAACAAAAGAACACACACACACACACACAAACACACTGAGACAGACACACACACATACACACTCAGCTCGTTCCTTAGCTCACACACAGGCAGACACTTTGCTTTTGGGTTTTTCTGGACTTTCCTTCAGATTTTTAAGAAAAACCAATAAAAGGCGATTAACTGATAGAAACTGGATTTGCTTGTTTTTTTCAGCTGGTGCTTTTTTTGTCTATCGTTTTTTAAATAAAACCACCGCTCTTCTTCTCTTTCTTTCTTTCTCTATTTCTTTAAAAACGTAGTTCGATTGTACTCATACCGCAGGAGGAATAACACAGTGCAAACTCTTTGACAATCATCGGTAACAAGGAGCCGCGACAAAAACAAAACAAAAAAAGAAAAAACACACAAAAACTTGAAAATATACTATATATATATATATATTAAAAAAAAAGGAAACAAAAAGTGAAATGATTTTTTTTTTTTCGTCTGATGGTGAAAAGGTGAAAAGGTCACCGGGGTTTTAGCTTTTAGTCAAAGAAAATTGATTTTGTTTTAAAGTCGGACCGAAAAAAACGCCATCCGGTCAGAATTCATCAGCAGCATCTCCCTGGCGGCTGGTGAGCAGCCAGATTTCCCAGCATGCCCGGCGGGAGATAAAGAGCAGAGTCGGGGTCGGGGGGGGTCATAGATCATAGACCGATGCCAATATACATATTAATATTCATTTCAACCCCCTCCGACCTCATTAACCCCACCCTGCCTCCAGCGCTTTAAGAGAAGCTCCTCCATCTGGACGTCCAGAGGAAACAAACGAACGCACCCAAAAAAAGAACCAGCAACCACCAATAAAGAGTAGAAGAAGAAGAGGAAGAAGTAGTAGTAGTAGTAGGGCTCTGTACAATCTCACTCAACAACGCTGCGATTCGTTCGATGCTTCTCCACATACATTCAATATCAAAACAACAGTGTTACTGGAGTTTGGGAAACAGGATTACCCCCCCCCCCCACCCACACAACTCCCCTCCCCTCCCTCTCCCCCTCCCTTCCTCCCTCCCTCCCTCCCCAGGGAATGTCTGTGATCGATTATGTAAGAAAAGGGACGACACACAGTAAAAGTTGAAAGGCTGAAACTCTCAGGTGTTTTTGAAAAGTCGCAGAGGGACGAGGGGTGGAGGTTTTGTTTTGTTTTGGGGGGGGGGGGGTCGACCTTTAAACCTCGTCCTCCTCCCTCTGCCACATTTCTTACTTTCATTCTTTCTTTCTTTCCGTCTCTTTCCATCTCTCTCTCTCCGCCAGAACAGGAAGGAGAAACGTGGACAAACGGAGGAAGAAGTAGAAGCAGAACAAACTGAAACCAAAAGAGGTGTAGAAGATAAGAAGGAGAAGAAACAGGAAACAGACCCCCTACCTCAACACACACACACACACACACAAACAAAACGCGTGGCGCGGCGAGGAAAAGAGGGGGTGTTGTGGGGGGCGTGACAACTCTCTACTCGCCATCCCTCCCTCCATCGATCTGTCCATCTGTCCGTTCATCATCTCTCTGTCTGTCCGTTCGTTCGCTCACCCACTCACTCAAAACAAAGTGCTGCCGTCTCCTCCCGCCCCGTGGAGCGTCTCTGTGGCTCCGCCTCCCATCTCGTGACTGTTGTTGTTGTTGCTGGCCGCCGCCGCCGCCGCTGCTGCTGCCGCCGCAGCCGCCACTGCTTCCAGGGAGGCGGGGTCAAAGCCTTGATCCGCCCCCAGAGCGTCGGCCTCCATCTTGACGCTGTCGGCCAGGAAGGCGGAGTAGGCGTCGCTGTCGGCCATCAGCAGCTTCAGCTTGGGGATCCAGCTCTTGCGGACGACGCGGCGAGCGTTGGTGCACATGTCGGCCGCGATGGCGTTCATCTCGCTCTCCTTGAAGCTCGGCGCGAAGTTCTGGCAGTAAACTGAGGGGGGGGGGGGGGGGAAGAAGAGAATATGGTAAAGAAAAGTCTTAAAGGGATAGTTCACCATTTTTGGTAAATTCTCCCATTGCCATAATCCCTATAGTCTATAGAACGTTACCAGACAGAGTTGTTTTAGAGGGAAATTCATGCAAAACCGCTGATGCGCGTTGCGTTCAGGGACAGTTTTTCAGCAAACAGTCTCTGTATTTACCTCTAAAACAACTCTGGTAACGTTCTGTTATTATCTCATAGCGTGGTGAATGTGCAGGTCACAACTTCTCCATAAGAGCGCTTTGGAGTTGTTGGATTGTGTATTTGATGAGTTTGATGAGGGATAGGGGACCTGTACCGTTCACTGGGCAGCTCACGTCTCTGCTCCACCGATCTCAAAACAACATGCACCGATAATTAAAGGTAATGAACCTACTGCTATGACTATAGGGGCTATGGCAAAATGTTCAACTATCCCTTTAAAATGAGTGTGTGTGTGTGTGTGTGTGTGTGTGTGTGTGTGTGTGTGTGTGTGTGTGTGTGTGTGTGTGTGTGTGTGTGTGTGTGTGTGTGTGTGCGTGCGTGCGAGACTCACATTTGACGGCGTGCAAGACTCTGTTGTCCAGCGGTTTACGACTCGGGTCGTTGGTTGAAGAGCGGATACCAGTCCCACAGCTGTTTGCCAGAGTGCTCCTACACAAACAGGAAACAACACCACCACACACATCAACAACAACAACAACAAATACACACATGAAACTAATCTTACATTAAACTCCAGAACATAACGACACAATTATTCCTGTTATTTGGTCACGAAAATAGTTGTTAAAGTCTTTTTTTCTTCTTCTTCTTCTTCTTCTTCAGGTAAAGGAACTTTATTTTAACAAATGCCAAATATTCAGATTCCAGCTTTTTCTTTCAAATGTGAAATCGTTTTTCTCTTTATGTCTGAAAAACAAGTTATATAAACACGTCACCTTCAGCTCACCACTGACTGAACAATAACAACACAGCGTCTGAAAACCCTGAAATATGACGGATCTTCTCTATTTCTATGCATCTTCTTTCTTTCTTTCTTTCTTTCTTTCTTTCTTTCTTTCTTTCTTTCTTTCTTTCTTTCTTTCTTTCTTTCTTTCTTTCTTTCTTGGCAGCAGTAAAACTTTGGCTTTTCTTCCTGGGGTCCACAGCACATAACAATAACACAAACCAGTGACACATACAACAAACTAAACAGCTCCTCTCATCCAGTTAACACGGAAGAAAAACTTTATTATTTCCTATGGAAATCTGTCACATTTCCATCAGAAATAATAATCTGTTAATACCAGAAAAGATTCAGTTTTATATCCATCCTACCCTTTTATAAAAGTATTTTACTTTGAAGGAAACAGGACATTTAAAATACATTTTACTGCCAAGTTTATTACTAATATCACTCAAACAGATCCACTTAATACCCATTTACAAATCTCACTTCATTCTTTATCTTTATTATTATTAGTCCGGGAGCCGTGGGGTTGAACCTTGTTTCGTCTGATAAAGTTTTTTTCTCTGCTGTTTCTTGTAGCTGGGGGGTTCCTCTTCAAAATCCAAGAGGGTGCCCGGTGATATCCCTTGAGCATTTTTAAATATTAACCCTTTGATGCCCAAAGCGCCAAAATCCCAGTAAAAATACTGTAAGCCCCGATTTAGTTACTACAAATAGTCATAAGTGTATGATATTTGGCAAGGAGTATCATGAAACATAGGGGAAAGTAAAAAAAACCTGGGACCTGCTGCCATGCTATTTAAAAAAAAATCACCCACAATTTCTCCAGAAAGACAAAAAAATTACTGTCCGCACGACAAATTCTTGTCAAAAATGACATTTTTCTCAAACATCACTGCTTCACATGTATATAGAAAACTTCCCAAGTTTGTAAGCTTCAATTTGTGCCCAGGATGACCTTTCTATCTCAAAAGTTGCACTTGCTATGGCTGGAAATTGTCACTATACCCCAGATCAAACAAAACGGAATGTTTGGTCTGATGGTCATTCCAAGTGTCACTTTCCAATGGTTAATGAAGAAATCGGAATGTCAAAAACAGAGATTGAGGGTATGTATTAGGCTAGGTTTTTATTTTGACTCTGATTTATTGTATTATTATTATTATTATTATTATTATTATTATTATTATTATTATTATTATTATTATTATTATTATTATTATTATTATTATTATTCATGTATTTAATTATTTAGATTTGATTCTGCAAAGGCAATGCCTACAGATACGCCACATTTTTACACTACATGTAACCAAGTCCGTAATATTAACCATTTTATCAGTGACAGGGTGATTAAATTGTTTAATATTTTTGGTGAATTGACAGTTTATGCAGGTACCACATCTAAAATGACAAGTCTGCTGTTTGTGACTTTAGGCTGGTATGCTTTGACTATTCTGTCCTTTATATTTCTTCCTCTTTTAAAAGTGACCATGGGTGCATCAGAAAAGTCCTTTTTAAAGATGAGTCATTTTGGAGAATACTGTATGCCAATGTTTTAAAATTACACTTTTAATATTTTTAGTTTTGGGTGTGAATGTAGTGCAGAATACAAGGCTCGGCTCAGATTTTGATGATTTCTTTGTTTGTAGGTATGCATCTCTGCCTTTTAGGTCTACCTTTGTTTTTGCATTTACTAGCCAATCTTCTGTATAATTCCTCTCTCTAAATTTAGTGAGCATCTCATCTTTACTTTTGTTATACTGTTCTGGGACAGCACAAATTCGTTTTAGTCTGACAAGTTGACTAAATGGCGGACTTCTTTTTGAGAGGAATTGGATGAAAACTTGCAGCATGAAGAAGTGCGTTGCGATCTGTAGGTTTTTGGTAGAGAGAGGAAGAGAGGACATTGTCTTTTTTAGTCACATTAATATCAAGGAAGCTGATTTCTTCAAGGCCTCTAATTAAGGGTGAATTTTTTAAAACTGCAAAACTGTCATTCAAAAACTGTAAAAACTCTAGGAGGGTAGATATAGGCCCTTTCCATGCACCTTGTGGGTTGGTGAAGTTGCGCCAAAGACCACTCTGTACTTCAATAACTCTCTTTTGCTCAGGCATCTGCGTGGCATTTAATACCAACAACAATTACGCTCTCTTGAGTATCCCACATGGAAGCATGCACACAACATTGTGCATGTGTGGCAGGACAGTAGCCAGGGCGCATGACCGTCAACTGTCACATCTCTCCTCCTCTTTTCACAAGCACGTCCTTGTGCTCCATGCAGGCTGCCACCCATCAGGAATCCATGGACCCACCACTGGTGCTACATGTATCCTGCCAACAACGCTAGAATGTGGCAGGACAAAGGAGGGCCCAGGCGGGGTTTGAACCCCAGTCTCTTGGGTAAGAGTCATGTGCGATGACCATATCCCTTTGGTCGAATGGTCAGCACGCATGACTCTTACCTGGGAGACTGGGGTTCAAACCCCGCCCGGGACCTCCTTCGTCCTACCACACATGGCAAACCATGCACTTTACAGCTGCACTTCTTGGAGTTGCATGGGGTTTTACTCTTTCAGCCACACCTGATCATCTCTAGAATGTAGTCTGGGACAAGTTTGACATCTTCTCGTAGATGGGTTGGGATCAGTGACCTGTTGCATGAATCTTTTTTTTCATGCAAATTCCTCTGGGTTCAGTGCTGGTGACATGCAGGTTTATATTGAGATTTCTTATCACAATGCTACGTATCTCTCCGGATCCGTTACCTCCGGTCCTACATCGATCCCGCCCCCTTAATTCATCAGGATTTCGTCCATGTTTTTAACAGTTCTTGTACCAGGATCTTAGACACCATAGCACCTGTCAGGGTTAAAAGATCAAAATCCTCCCATTTACCATGGCTAAATGAGGACCATAGGATAGCTGATGCTCCTTTATCAACACAGAGTCAATGAAGCCAGAACCAATTACTTCTTCAATCCCACTGCCAGACAAGGACACAACCCCAGGACTCTTTTTAAAACTATGAATTCTCTAACCCAGCCTCCTCCTAATGAACCTTGTGACTCCTCCTCTGAGAGATACTAAGAATTCTTAATGTATTTTACCAACAAAACAGTAAAAATCTGGCAGCACCTCGGAAATGTAGCCATGGAAACTGAGGCTGATGTTGGCCCTTTTCGACGCCCAACTCTTACCCACTTTGGTGAAGTTTCTCTGTTCAGATGCAGTTGAGATCAACCACCTGCTCCCTAGACTGTATCCCTGCATCAGTTGGTCCTGATATTTTAACTTATTATAAATTGCTCACTATCCACTGGTATTCTTCCATCTCCCTTTGAACATGCCACTGTTCACCCTGCTCACCAGGTGACCTTGGTGCTCTGGAAAATTTTAGACCCATTTCTAAGTTGCCAAAGATTTAAGAGAAAATTGTTTTTATACAACTAAATTCTTTTATAAACCAGAATGATATGTTCGAGAAATTTCAATCCGGTTACCATGCCCATCATAGCACAGAGGCTGCTCTGGTCCAAGTCACAAATGACCTTATGCTTGCAGTTGATTCTGGAAGGTACTCCATCCTAATCCTCCTTGACCTAAGCTCAGCTTTTGACACAGTTGACCATAATGTGCTTTTAACCAATTTGAAAAATGTAGTTGGTGTCAGTGATGCGGCTCTGGACTGGTTCACTACTTTTATTTATTTGGGAGGGACAATGCATGCTAATGAACATTTCTTCACTAGGAATAAGATATAAGCAAGCCAGAGTGTAGCCAAAGGCTAATTTCCATCCGTTGTCCCCAAGAACATTAACAGGTAGCTCCTTCTCCATTTGACTTGGCGAGGCCTCCTCTTCTCACTCTCCCCTCCTCTGCAGGATCCCCCAAGGGTCAATTCTTGGTCCCCTTTTATTCACTATATGCTCCCCCTCTGACACATTATCTGCAAGTTACACAACATTAATTTCCATTGTTACGCAGATGAAGTCCCAGATCTTCCAATGTCCTGTGGTAGTCATGTGTGCTGACCATTCGACCAAAGGGATATCCCTGTAGCCAAGTAGCCAGGGCACATGATCAATTGGAGGCATAGTGACAGGACCATCAATTGTCACAGTCCCATGCATCCTATCCTGTCTAGCTGAGATCAAATACTGGATGTCCTGTAATTTTAAATGGCTCCAAAACAGAAGTTCTTTTAATCACTCCTCCTACCCTGCTAACACAACAAACCTCCTGTCAAATCTGGATTCATTATTAGAGAACATTCAGAAGGAAGCTTGAAACCTGGGCGTAATAATTGACTCCGAGCTGTCCTTTGACACTCAGGTAACCAAAGTGCTGCAGTCATACTTCGCACAGTTGAGACAGCTCTCCAGGATTACTGTACATTTTTTCTTTCCCCCTCAGACCTAGAGAAAGTCATCCACGCTTTTATTTCTTCTAGGCTCGACTATTGTAATGCACTCTATTCAGGTTTTAGCAGGCAAAATTTACAGAGAGCATATCACTCCAGTCCTTGCAGCCCTTCACTGGCTACATGTCAGTTTTAGGATAGATTTTAAGATTTTGTTGCTTGTTTTTAAAGCCCTAAATGGTCAGGCTACAGCATACATATCTGAACTTTTATCTCCCTATGAGCCTGATCGCTGCCTGAGATTGTCCAGCAAGGGCCTACTTGTTGTCCCAAAATCCCGTCTTATCTCAAAGGGTGACTGAGCATTTGCAGTCCGTGCTCCCCAACTTTGGAACTCTCTCCCCTTGGATCTCAGGCAGGCAACCTCAGTATCTTCTTTTAAATCCCTTCTTAAAACTCACTTTTATCGATTGGCCTTCCCTTTTCCTACTGTAACTTGATTGTATAATACTTGCTGCTAATTTTATTTTACTCGTTTTTAAGTTGTTATTTTTCTATTTGTTTACTATTGTAAATATGAAGCACTTTGTAATTTTAATTTCGATAAGTGCTATAGACAATTATATTATTAATATTATTACTTCACCACAACATTGCCTGAAAGTGGGGCCTCTTAACATTCTCAAGAAGGCCTCTTTTGCTGGTGGGAGAGCAGCTAGGTTTGGAGCAGACATATGTCCTTTTCCATTCTTTTTCCCCCAGACAAATAGCCTTGTGTGTGACCATGCTGTGTGTGTCCATGCTCTCCTTTATGCCATAACAGGCAGAGATGAAGGCAATGGCTTAGTCGAGGACTTGCTGGAATGGTGCATCTATGTTACCAATGGCTGATAGCTCGTACCCAGCTTTTAGGACATCACTGGCATTCCCCTTGGAGACTTAATGCAAATCTAAAAAAAATCTAAATCTTAATGCGAATTTGTAAAGCAAAGTCCACACTGAAGAAGTCACTCCAGGTTAAAGTCTCCAAGAGGAATGCTGGTGATGCAGATGTCACTGTCATTGATGGATCAGCACTTCTTTGGACCAAATAAACCTGCCACCAGCACTGAACCCAGAGGAATTTGGATTAAAAAAAGATTCATGCAACAGGCCACTGATCCCAACCCATCTACCAGAAGATGCCAAACTTGTCCCAGACTACATTCTAGAGATGATCAGGTGTGGCTGCAAGAGTAAAACCCCATGCAACTGCATGGAAAGTTTTCCATGTGGGATGCTCAAGAGAGCGTTATTGTTGTTGGTAATAAACGCCACGCAGATGCTTGAGTAAAAGAGAGTTATTTGCATTGTCTTTGCAGAATCAAATCAAAATAATTAAATACATGAATAATAATAATAATAATAATAATAATAATAATAATAATAATAATAATAATAATAATAATAATAATAATAATAATAATAATAATAAAATAAATCAGAATCAAAATAAAAATATAATACAATCTCTGTTGACCTTTTGACATTCCGATTTCTTCATTAACCATTGGAAAGTGACACTTGGAATGACCATCAGACCAAACATTCCGTTTTGTTTGATCTGGGGTATAGTGACAATTTCCAGCCATAGCAAGTGCAACTTTTGAGATAGAAAGGTCATCCTGGGCACAAATTGAAGCTTACAAACTTGGGAAGTTTTCTATATACATGTGAAGCAGTGATGTTTGAGATAAAGTGGCAGAAAAATGTCATTTTTGACAAGAATATGTTGTACGGACAGTAATTTTTTTGTCTTTCTAGAGAAATTGTGGGTGATTTTTTTAAATAGCATTGCAGCAGGTCCCAGAAACTTATTTTTTTACTTTCCCCTATGTTTCATGATACTCCCTGCCAAATATCATACACTCATGACTATTTGTAGTAACTAAATAAGGGCTTACATTATTTTTACTGGGATTTTGGCGCTTTGGGCATCAAAGGGTTAATATTTAAAAATGCTCAAGGGATATCACCGGGCACCCTCTTGGATTTTGAAGAGGAACCCCCCAGCTACAAGAAACAGGAGAGAAAAAAACTTTATCAGACGAAACAAGGTTCATCAAAAAATCAGGCTTTGGCTCCCGGACTATATGCATTTATCTTCATTTTAAGCGGTGGGACTCTTTTCTATGACCTCTCTGATATCGATCTCCTTCATCCAACAGTCATTTAATTATATTATTACCAAAAAAGGTCTCATCTGATCTGCTAATCTGTCCCGTACTGACCCATGCAAAATCTATGAAATTTTAGATTATATATATTAAATTAAATATCTAAGAGAACCATTTCCTCCATGATGGTCTCCGTGTGTCCGTCCATCTGTCTCTGAGTTAAACTCACACCGACAGCGACAGCTCCAGGTCGGACTGAAGGAAAACACACTTTTCACACTTTCCTCATCTCGTCACAAACTTTGCTTCCACTTCACTCGTCATGTTTCTGCATCTTTCACACCTTCACATCGATGACTTCTGTTCTCTGTCGTCAAAGTGAGGAACCAGAGAGAAAACACAACGCGACGCGACGACACAGAGTCAGGAACTTATGAGCAAAGTGATGATTTACACAAGATGGAAACCGTGACCCTGGCACCAGAACTAAAAGTTTGTGTTCTAATATTATCAGTTTTTACACCTGTTTCTTCCATCTGCTGTTTTTTTTATTTTTTTATTTCAGCTGAATCTCTGATTGAATGAACACAGTTGTTGTTGTTGTGTTGAGACTAGGGATGCACATTTTGAATTTTTTTTCTGACCGATAACCAACGCTCGTTAACTGATTATTAACCGTTAACCGATAAGATTAAGAATCTTGCGGCTTGTTTTTTTTGCCGTTAAATACACACGTGCGCCGCAACAGCTGATCAGTGCGCTCTGTCTCAGCTGATCGCGCTCTGGAGGTTAGTCCAATGTAGAACTGTTTTTATACAAAGTGCAGCCAAACACCAGGCTGAAGGAGCAGCAGAGCTCCTCTGACAGCTCCTCTGTGGAGCTGCAGGTGAACAGGCTGGAGAGCAGCGACGTCCTCTTTTTTTTTTTTGCGCCGTTGTTACAGGTGATGCACATCTATGTCCGTGTAGGTTACATTTATTGTCTGACCTTCCTTCACTGGGGCTGCTGCACATACTGTCAGTCCTCCTGTGTAACTTTTTGCTGCGAAATATGACTGAAGGCACGTGAACTCTGAACGTGTCGACACGCCCCCATGAGTTGACAACATAGGAGCTAATAAAATAAATAAATAACCGATCGGTCAAAGTTCTTGTTATCGGTTAACGGTTAAACGGTTAATCATGTGCATCCCTAGTTGAGACGCTGCTGAACAACCAGGCAGAGCAGCAGTGAGAACACGTCCACCACTGTGGAGATGATGATGATGATGCTGAATTATGAATGACTCCATCATGGTCACAGTTATTAGCTGCACTGGATCAGCACCGAGCTCCATCAGCAACCTGCACATACACAGTCGACTCGACTCGCCCTTTTTGTGTTGTCAACAGGTCAAAGTACCTGAAGTCTGGTACCTGGTCCTACTCTTCTGGTACCAGCTCGGCCGAGGCTCCAAAACAAGAGGAACTAAACTCAGGTCCCTGTCAGTCAAACCCCACCTGCTGCTCCTCTTGTACCGCAGTATCATTCAATCAATACTCCTGCACTGTGCACCTGCACCCTTCTACTTCACCATGCTGCCCGTCCACAAAACAGAAACAAATTCCCCAAAAATGACTCACACATGCTCCAAAAAAATCGGCCTCCCTACTCCCAACCTACTAAGCCTGTAACGATATGCATATCGAAACCGAAATCGCAACTGCCATTGAAATGGCAGGACTGCGACAAGCCCAGAGTTTGTGCCACCAATACAGATCCAGCCCAAGCTCTGAGCAGCTCACGGCTCTGCTCCGCCGTTCTAAAAATAGCTTGCACCGACAATTAAAGGTAACGAACCTACTGCTATGACTATAGGGATTATGGCAATGGGCCAATTTGTCAAAATGTTGAACTATCCCTTGAATCAGTGTTTGAAAGTCGGGTGATATTGGCCGCCGCCTTGGTTAAAGCATGTATGTGCATGCCACGGGCAGTCTTTCAGATGTAGCGTCTTGCACAAACCCCCGTAGGAAGCCTGTATGTGGAAATACGTCGCCTCTGAGATGTAGAATGTGTATTATAGAAGAGAAACACACATTTCAGGACCACTGACTGGTATCATCAGAACTGACATGTCCCGTGTCCCATATTTAATAGTCTACTCAATTTATTTCAAATGGTGCTGCATTTTTTTTTAATTACACTTAAAATCAGGCGTAGGTGGATCAAATATTTAACATTGATCATTCTTTTGTGGTTGACCAGTCTGACCAGTTTGCTCACCTTTCCAACTCTTATTGGTCACTTTATGCTCTATTCTGTAATGGAAACGGCCTCCAGAATAAAACCTGGTACCAAAGCTGAGTTGAGTCACGTTGGGACTGCTGAGGACACTGACCTGTCGAAGAAGGCGGCCAGCAGGCGTCTGAGCAGCACTTTGTGGCGAGTGCCGGCGCTGACGTGGCAGTTCATGAGCTGGGCGCGCGAGATGAAGACGGAGGTGCCGCTGACCAGCTCCAGCTTCTCTGCCGGGTCGCCCTCCTCGTACAGCTTCGGGTGGCACCGGTTCCCGATCTGGCTGATGAGCTCGGCCGGCAGCGATGCCAGGTCCTGCCGGGACCGAGCCCCTCTGCCGCCTCGCCCGCCGCCGCCGCCGCCACCACCGCCTCCACCTCCACCGCCGCCGCCGCCGCCCGAGTCCGGGGCCAAGTCGGGCAGAGCCTCCACCCGCTCCCCGACCACTGGAGACAGAGGAGAGAGGGGTGAGTTTCAGCAGATGTTTGACCCGGTCACACAACAACAAAATGAAACATTAAAAACCTGCTCGTTAATTATTTAAAGCAGAAGTAAGCGATCCGGTGGTTTTGGCTAACTTCCTGTCAGCAGATGGAGTTAGCAGTCCCCGCCCTCGTCCCTACGTCACCACATTCACGCGCATCTAGGGATGTCACGATTATACATTTTCTAGGTACGATTATTATCAGAGAAATAATCACAGAATTTTACGATTATCACAATTATTATGCATTAATTAATTTCACAACACTATGAATGTGTAAAATCCAATATAGTCAAAATATAACTACATTACTCATTGATTACACAAAATATTTCAAGTATCTATTAATATATGACCAATTAATCCCTAGGGGAAATGTTCGAAATATTCATGAATTGTTATCTCAGGGATGCAAACGGGTCAGGACCAAAAAAGAGAGGAATTGTCTGGCGGGCGGGCGGGCGGGCGGGGGGGGGCTCACCATTAACAATATCACAGAAAAGTCAATTTCCAGTAGTTCAACCCCAACCAAGTATTGAGTGCATATAGATGGACAGTTTTCAGAAGGCCAACATTTCTAGATTAAAAATGCTTTAAAAAAATAAAAACCATTGCAATATTTCAATTTTGGAGATACTGATTTTTAGGTCTTCACTGAATGTTAGTCATAATTATTACTATTAAAATAAACAGAAGAAATAAAGACATGGGATTTAACATCCCATTCAGTGTGTAATGGACATATAGGCATAATGTGTTAGTTTCACTTTAATTGAACACATTCTACATCGCGGAGGCGACGTCTCTCCTTCACCGTAGAAACGGGGCAGAGCTCCGTGGAGACACCTGCCTGACACAGCAACGGACATGCACGGGGGGAAAACGGCGGCGCCGTCGCACCGAATGCACGCGGATACGCGCCGCTTTGGGTAACGAGCGCGCACGTCGCGTCTACATTGGAGGTGAATAGGTCGGCTGTTACCAGTATAATCAGAGACAACCATGAATGAGTTGTCGCACACACTGAGGTGAGCAGCAGAGCGGCCGCACCGTGACCGCGGTCCGCTCCAGCTGCCTGGTGTCTCCATTACGCACCACGCGTCTTTTCAGTCACTTGTCCAAGTTCTCCTTTACTGTTTTTTTTTCGAGACAACACTCATCTCTCTCTCTCTCTTTTACCTGCGGTGTCAGCTGATGTGCACATCTGCAGCAACCCAAACAAATGCACATGTTACTGTTGACTGGCTCTATTCCAGCCACATGATTGGTTCGGCGCGGTGGAAATCTCATTATCATTGGTTATTTGTATTGTCTGCCAAAACATGGATGAATGAAACCTGTCGACCACGTCTCATATTTCTATCGAGGAAAAGTTATTTCACAATTTATAGACACAAAACCGACAAGCACTGAGAGCCGCATGTTGCAGTGACGTTATATAGGCTATAAAAAAAATAATCCGCAAATAATAAACCGACGAAAAGGTGCAACTTGCCACTTAACTTCTTGTCGATGTATTATTTGCGGGGGGTTTCGGGGGATCTGCTGACGGATCTGGGACTGATTGACTGTGGACCACCACCAGTCTGATCAGGTCCATCACAGCACAGCAGCTGCAGCTCTGCCCCGCTGTCACATGACGCATATCAGCGCAATCTGTTTACATTAAACCGACATCAGGAGAATAATGAGAATTAGCCTATGATTTAAAAAATATATATTTGTTTCGAATTTTGGCCCCTGGATCATGATTTTTTGGGGCGCATTCTTGGTAAAAAAAAAATCCTCTAAAAAAAAAGACAGTTGGGATGCATAATGTGTCTCATAACAGTATACTGTGCGTCACGTTATCGTCCCCCCCCTCTGTACTGAGCTGGCCGGTACTGGGTATAGCGTCCTGCTGATCACCGCGCTGAGGCACCGGCCGGTCTGAGCTGCGTTCATGTGCCGACTTTAAAACTCTCCAGTCAGTGACCTGGTGGCGGCTGTTTTGGTCGTCAGCATTTTATCCACGCAGCGACCGTCCACGGCTTAGTGGTGTTTTATTCTAGGGGTCGGTGGTGGCTGTGAGACAGCAGCGGCTCCACGGTGAGAGGGGGGGGGGGGGGGGGGGGTCAGCTTCTGCTCACCTGACTCTGTGCAGCTTCTTCATTAAATCCAAACAAACAGTCCGACACAGCGACGCTCTGCTACTCTTTGACTCTAAAGTCTCTGTAGCTCATCAGCCCGGAACTCGCCGTCATGGATCAGAAGCGACGGCGGCGTTTGGCCTCAGTGTCTCGGACTTCCAGAGCAGCTACAGCAGCGTTGTGACCTCAACCATGGTTGGTGAGAGCAGAAATGTTGTTGTAGGCCTGTGCATATTCTCATTTGTCCAGGTCATAGTATTTCAAAGGAGGTTAAATCGAAAGCAACTGGACTTATACTGAGTCTCCACACCAGTTAGTTGGTCCAGTCCCAGCCTGGTCAGATGCTACATGAACTGATGAAGCCTCATGGATGAGAGGTGAAACGTCTTCCTAGACAAATAACTAAGTCCAGTTGAACCTCCTTTGAAAAAAAAAAAAAAAGTTGTTGGCGGGCTCGTGAATTTTTTTTGAAACGAGTGAAAACGAGCGATAAATCGCATTTCTCGCGTATCTCACGTTTGGTTGCGCGTAAAAGCTCGCGCGAAAAAAAAGCGTTCCTCGTGTTTGAGTGGGAAGCCCCTGTGGGTCTTCCCACCAAACACGATGAAATAGACGAAGACGCGAGGGTCCCGTCGCCATAAAAGAATCGGGTGTATTGCGTCGCAAAAAAAAAAAGTCGCGTCTACCGCGTCTCGCGCCTAATCGCGTCTTTGCGTCACGGCCTTTTACACCGCGGACGTAACGAATAAACGGTGACGGTGTGAACGAACAACATAGAACAGGACCAGACGTGCGTTGTTTCCTCTTTTCACCTACAGCTCCACTCTCTCTTACTTACACTAACTACTGTTATTGTTGAGAGCAGAGAATTGTGGGATTTGTAGTTTTTGACCAATCGCAGGTTGTGCTCTTTCTTTTTTGTGATTTTCCCGGTTCACACATGTCTTTTTTTTTTAGGGGCAAATGCGAGTGAAATGCTCGCCCATGGTGGGCATAAGAAAATTTAAGACCTGTCTAAAATTATTTAAGACTTGAACACAATAATTCAACAAATTTAAGACATTTTAAGGCCTAAAAGTGTGTAATGGACATAGCCTATATAATGTGTTAGTTTCACTTTAATTGAACACATTCTACATCGCGGAGGCGACGTCTCTCCTTCACCTCTGAAACGGGGCAGAGCTCCGTGGGAGACACCTGCCTGACACAGTAATGTACGTACCGACTGCACGCGGATACGCAGAAACCATGAATGAGTTCGCCTCAGTTTCACGTGATTGTCACTGTCAGCCTGTTAGAAAAACATTTTACTGACCCCAGCTGAGACGCTGAGACCCCCCCCCCCCCCTCAAAACAAAAACTCTTCGGATCTGAATGATTCACACAAGTCACCTAATTGGTCATGAAAAGAGCGAGTTTCGCTTTTCGGCGCGCTGTTTGCATCCCTGTTATCTATACCAAATGTTTGCGTTTATTTTAATCGTTTTTTGTTTTGTTTTGCTTTTTTTTTTTAATTAAAAATGACAGGCTAACATTTAAATTCCTACCAATTCAATGTTACGTTAGTTAAATGGACCAGTATCTGTGCATTTACCTTTATTTTTGCGCACATCTGCCAATAAGGTTCCAACATCAAATTTTTGTGAAAGTAACGGTATTTAGGGATCTTTACGATTAAATAATTCTATAATAAAGTTCTCTCTCCTCATTGGATAAAGGTTGTAGGATACAAGGAAAGTTTTCTCCTCGGCTCAGAGCAGAGCAGAGTGACTGACAGACCCGTGTTTCAGACCAAACACTCTATGTAAGTGATTGCTGTCGGAAGATAGAACTATTTAAGACTTATATTAACACAAACAGTCCGCTTACTTCTGCTTTAAATGATGTAAACGAGACCAAACGTCAACTTCCTGTTTCGGTGCGTCGCAGTTTGACTCATGAAAAAAAAAAACATGAAATAAAAAAAAAGATGAGATGCGTTTTGATTCCCAGCTGTAATTAATGGTTTTCAAACTGTTAACTAATTCTCAATTACCACATACCCTGATACCTCGTCGACTGTTAATTACACCGTGTTCAGGGAGGGGAGGGGGGAGTGTGAGAGTGTGTGTGTGTGTGTGTGTGGGGGGGGTAACCTGAACACACACTGGAATTCATCTCAAATTAAATTACTGCTCTGAATCCATATGTTGATGTTGATGAGAAAATTAATTACTGATGACAATTAGTGCTCAGAGGAACAATGTTTGAACAATTATAAAGAGATAAAAAAAGACCCCCCCCCCCCCCCACTTAACCCCCCCTCTCTTTTTCTCTTTCTCGTATCACTGCAGAACAATTGACTTCTAATTCAGAAACGTTCAATAAATGTTCATCTAAATATTCAATTAAAACACATTTGGTGTTTAACCGACGTCTAAATGATGGAATCACACTGCTGTTAAAGTTAAATTAAACTAATTAATTCTTTATTTAATAAAATCAAACTTTATTTAGATCTGATCAGTTGACAGATCAATAATAGATTTTTTTTTAAAAACACCCTTTGGCCGTTAGATCAGAGGGAAAAAAAGGTTAAAAATGTTGATTTTAAAGAGATTTGATGATGCTGTTCACCTTGCACAAATGCACATTTCTCACATATTTTGAATAAACTTTATCGACACTGGAGAGGCACGCGATCATGTTTATCAACTGATCAGAAGCCAATAATACCGATCATTTTTGGCAGAACTGCAGATGTCATAGATTTTTATCAGTCTCAAATACTTTGTAAAAAAATTTCCGGCATGTTGTTTTGTTTTGTTTTGGTGCCCGTCGCTGCTGGCAACGCAAGAGGTGGGGCTAAGCTAAGCTGATTGATTGTATCACGTTTTGCAATTCTTTGTATTATGCCTTCATTTTTAACTGTACAGCACTTTGGTCAACTTGGGTTTGATTTTAAATGTGCTTTATAAATAAACTTGATTGATTGATTGTAAGGTGATCAGTGACTGGAATAATTAATTACCATCCACCAATCACATATTTTGAAGGGGAAATGATTGACAGCTGATCAATTAAAAGCCATATTTAAAGGTTGGGTCTGGAGTTTTGTGCCCAAAAATAAACATTAGACTTATAATAAAAAAAAAAAAATTATAACAAATAAAATCCTTCTTCATCATCACATATGGGCTTCTCGTCAGTCTGAGTGAAGCGTGGAGCCATGGACCGATTCCCGACCGTCACCGACACTGGTAACAAGTATTAGGGCCGTTGTGGGGAGCTAGCTCGATTCGGCTAGCGGTAGCGGTTAGCATCCGCCGCTAACACCTGCTTCCCAGCTCACAACAACGGCATAACAACATACACGGAGGCTCCCGGTGTTGGCGAATGGTCGGCTAATCGGCCCACGGCTCCAGCGCTTCTTTTCGGACTGTATTTCCTTTCCTTTGTTGTCATGACAACGGCTGCTGTCTGGGGCAGGAGGCTACACAGCTTAGCCCGAGAGGAGGAGGGGCTGAGTTTCAATGTTTAGTTTACAAACTGCAACGAACAAAACTCCCTACCTTTAATCACTGACCCTTTGGATCAAATTTATTTAGTTATATTTTGAATAAACTTTATCACTATATTTGATTCCAAAACAACAACCTAATCATCCTGAAACTTTAGAGTAAATAAACTTCAGAAGCTTAAAGCAGAAGTAAGCGATCCGGTCGTTTTGGCTAACTTCCTGTCAGCCGATGAGTTAGCAGTCCCCGCCCTCGTCCCTACGTCACCACATTCACGCGCATCCCTTGGCTGCACACACAGAGAGGACCGCCCCTTTATGCTGTTCTCTCTCCTCATTGGATAAAGGTTGTAGGATACAAGGAAAGTTTTCTCCTCGGCTTACAGCAGAGCAGAGTGACTGACAGACCCGTGTTTCAGACCAAACACTCTATGTAAGTGATTGCTGTCGGAAGATATAACTATTTAAGACTTATATTAACACAAATATATCACTTACTTCTGCTTTAAAAAAGAAAAGAAAAAAGGAATCGTCTACGACTGGATAAAAGGCGTGGTCAGAGGCGTTGACCTTGAGCCGACCTCGGGGGTCTTACCTGCGGCCCCGGCGTTCAGCATGCTGTACATGGTGTACATGTTGCAGATCTGTCTGTACTGCTCCTCGGCGCTCTCGTCCGCGATGTCGTCCTCCTCCTCGTCGTCGTGGTAACTGATGGGGGAGTCGCTGGTGTACATGCTCAGCGTGCCCGGGCTCGTTCCCTCGGGGGTCCCGCCGTTGTTGTTGCTGCTGCTGTTGTTGTTGTTGTTGTTATGGTTACTGTTGAGTCCCATCCCTCCCACCGAATTGACGCCGACTCCCATGTTGACGTTGGCTCCGCCCATCATGGCGGCGTTGGCCGCGGATCCGCGCCCAGAGGCATCCTGGGTAGTGTTGTTGGAGGAGGTGGAGGAGGAGGAAGAGGAGGAGGAGGAGTAGCGCGCGGCCTTCCTCATCCCGCCGCCTCCGCCCCCTCCCAACCCCCCTCCCCCGTCACGGTTGCCCCCCTCCCACAGCCGCTTGGCCACCGGGGTGCAGACCACCGAGTAGGGGGAGCTCTCCTGCTGCAGGACGGAGACAGAAAAGGAGCAGTGAGAAACCTCCAACTGTAACTCAGTGGTACAAAAACAGTTTTAGAGTTTTTCTTTTGGAAAGACAAAGTGCCAAGTTAAAGGGATACTTCACCCAAAATCGATAATTCACCAAGGAAGGGTTTGGAGAACTTTCAGAGCCATCAAAACGCTTTAGGAGTTCCAGGGGGGGTCCAGCTGGCAACAGATTTTCATATAATGGCGGTGGATAGAGTTCACTTTTGAATCGTCCAAAACACACACTATGAAACATCCAGATACCTCCATACTGCTCGTCTGTACTGACCCAAGTGTCCTGAAGCCGCCACATGAAAAACTTGCTTGGAAACAATTAATTTGATCTCTGTTTTTATCCTTGTTGTAGCAGTAGCTCCCAGTGGCTGCGCTAGATTTGCTGCGAGATGTTCTTCCATGTTTACATCAGACATCCAGTGGTTTACAACGATGAACAAACATGAACAAAATGCTTTGCTTGGATGTAGGTATTATCTAATTTGTGAATGAATTATTTGTAACAAGGGGTAGACGATATAAGTTCGCTTCTTTCTGCCCCCTTTCATTCAAGAGTTACAGTATTGTCATTGTTTATTTTATTTTTTGTTTTTATGCTTGATAAATGAATGAAATAAATAAATAAACATCTCGCAGCAAATCTCGTGCATGCGCACAAACATCAACAGAGCCACAGGAAGCTACTGCTACAACAAGGATAAAATCAGAGATCAAATTATTTTTTTCCCAACAACTTTTCCATGTGGCGGCTTCAGGACACTTGGGTCAGTACAGACGAGCAGTATGGAGGTATCTGGATGTTTCATAGTGTGTGTTTTGGACGATTCAAAAATGAACTCTATCTGCCGCCATTATATGTAAATCCGTTGCCAGCCGAACCCCCCCTGGAACTCCTAAAGCGTTTTGATGACTCTGAAAGTTCTCCAAACCCTTCCTTGGCATGACAGTGAGTAGAAAATTGGTGAATTATCGATCTATGATATAATAAATAAAACGTATTGATAACCAGTAAAACACTGAGCTGCCAAAATGTATTTGTCACCTGAGTTTGTACAATATTTCAGGGATCGTTGCATAAAATGTGTGTTCACATAAAATATGAGAAATATCGGACGATTTAATTGATTTAATCAGGAAACGTTGGATTCTGCTCAGATTTCTCCTGAAAACCTCTCGTTGTTTAACTTCAGTTCACTCTCCAGTATTTTCTGCCTTTCTGACAGAAACGCTTAAACGTCTCATTAAAATACAGCGTCTCTACCGGCAAAGCAAATCACAAATAAACACCCAGAAGGTCTGAAAACATCGTTATTATGATCGGTTTGAACAAGATTTCTGAATTTTTATTTTTTTATTTTTTTAACTGCATCTGTACATCTGATGTTATTTGCTCATCTGCATCTAAAAAATGTGCCGATCATCATCATCATCATCACACTGCTGCGTCTGTGTGCTGAACACACTGATATGCAGATTAGCACCTGACATCACATGGCGTCTATTTTGGAGCGGCTAACAGCTGCTTTTCCTCCGACTTCGATTGCAAGAAGACGACAACGTCTTCTGCAGTTTTCTCGTTTTAAAAAGCTGCATTTTAACTCCACTCACTCCCACATGTAGATGTTCTCATATACTATAGTATGTGTCAATAAAAAGATTCACAATCTTCTATTCAGCGTGGTAATTGTTGGATGTGAATGGGTTTGAGTTTGAAGCTAAAACTCAATGTTAAAGTTACAGATGCACAGATAAAGGACGCAGTTTTAACAAAAACTAAATCTGGTTCAAAAAGAGCTATTGAAAAGATCTAGTACGGAATCTGGCTGGCCTTTATTTTCAATAGAAAGTTAAAAAAATAAATAAAAAGAAGCCAGACACATGAAAAAGCCGTTCTGTTTGAATTACGCCACAATTACGTGACAACAAATGAACTTTCATCAGTTTGCTTCAGTTTTAAGCTTCTTCCGACACCCAACGCTCATTTATATGGATGGAAATATGATCAAAACAAACCACGCTCGTCTCTGGGCGCCGAGGCTCTTCACCTTCTCCATTTAAAGCTCGTACAAAGTGGATGAATGTACACAGTTTAAATAACCTCTGACCCCCGACATGATTTATGTCCTTGTGTGAATAAAAACATATACATATATAGGTATAAAATGTCCATTTATGTTTTGTTTCATCGCTGACCTTCGGGTTATGGTTTATCAAATGCATGTAAAGTGTTTTATAAATGTGTTCTCGAAGCTTCTGTTCGATAAGTAAATGGCTTTTTTGTCACTGGAGCGACTGGGAACAGACTCGCCTTGAAACTCTATCAAAGCCTTTTCAAACCTCAAACTCAATGAAACTCCTACTCATGATGCCGACGTTCAGAGCGAATAAAGGTTTCTCCTTCGCGCTTCGCTGCGGTTAATTATCACTGCACCGGAGGAACGCCGGACGTACCTGCTGCGGCTGCGGGGTCGGCTGAGGCGTGGTCGCCGTCTGCTCCGTCTTCACTTTGGACACCAGTGGGAGGGGCGTCAGGCATGAGGAGGGCCTCCCCGCGGCCGTGGCGACCACGCCGACTCCGCCCCCTCCCACGGTCTGAGTGACGGGGCTCTGAGGCTCGGAGGGCGGGGTCTCCTCGGTGTGGAGACCCTGGGAGTCACAGCTTGGAGATGAGACCTGGAGATGAGGTGAGGTGAGTATTAAACATAATATAATATTTAATTTATTCACATTTATGCAAGTTTTAAGGTTCAAAAGTTAGATTTGCATGTCTTCTTTTTAATTAATGATTAGCTCTAGGTTCTAAATTAATTAAGGATGCTGGGCTGAAATAATGTCATTAATGGTCAGTGAACGCACCAGAGAGAAAAGTTTCTGCTGGTGTCTGGGATGGTTAAACGGTCAGATGATTACTGGTCAAACGGGAAAATGGCCTGTTTGTAACAACACTCTGCAGATTTAAAGGTCCCATATTATATAAAGTTACATCATCTTTGATTATAAAGCAGCTCTAGGTTCTATATTAACACTGTGAAAGTATCAAAGCCTCAGTCCACAGAGAAATGCACACAGCCTGTATTCAGAAACTGAGCCTTAAAACCAGCCGTCAGGACTTCCTGTCACTTTGTGATGTCACAACTAAGCCCCGCCCCCTCAACACCTGGACCCAAACATCCATCCAACAACTTGCAGGATTTGGTTTCTCTGAGTGTTTTATTCTGAAATCTGCCATAATATTTTTATTGGATCATTTTAGTAAACAGCCAGCCAATCAGAAGAGAGCTTTAGAGCCTCCTCTCTTCTGATTGGCTGTCACCGACTTGCTGTTACTAGATCTCCTGAGAGAAGCTGAGAGAGGAAATTCTTAATTCTTAAAACCACAAATAAATATATTTTCATGGATCAAACGCTTTAAAGTAAAACACAGGAAGCGTGTAAAAATACTTGACCTTTAAAATGTATAAAACCTCAACCTCATTGGTTTGGTATCAACTGAATCAAGCAAAAAGAAACTCACCAAGATGTGAGATATTGTGTGCTTCATACAGGTAAAGTTACTGTTCAACACCTCAGGCTGAAGTTCCTTTGTGGAAATTGAGTTATACAATACAGATAGTAAGTGTTGAAAAGACATCTAGAAACAAAATAACTTTGAGAAAAGCAGCAAATTCTGACAGAAGAAGCTGGAACCAGTTTCATAAGAAAGTAAAATATTATTTTCACACAGAGCAGTGGTGCTGCAAAATTTGCTTCTATGAGTTAATTCATTGATTAGGGTTAATCATTAAAGTTGCAGTCAACATTTTGTTTTTTGTTTTTGGTCCAAAGCCCAACCCTGGCCTGCTCTCCTTTGTACAAACGGTAAACTTGTTTGATTATGCTGCAAGTCAATTTTTAGTATCAAACTCAGGTTCCCTAAACTTCCTTTGGTAGTCTGCCAAGGTTGGTGGTGAAGCAGCCAAGCAGCCAAAAAAAAAGACACCATCATGTCCAGTAAATAACATTTTAAGAGCAGCAGAGCGACTTAATTCACACTCCAGTAGCACATCCTGTATTTTGCTTCACGTCGCTGTTATCATCTTAACTCTGGTGTCTGGAGGGTATGAGCGGCTACATTCAAGGAAATCACTTTCTCTCATTAATATGCAGATTTATGCAGCACGGCACTCCAAATGTAATCAGATCTACAAACACAGACACCCCCATGACAACATAACGCCACGCATAATGTCACACACAACAGGTGCCATGGTGGCGGCAAAAAAAAAAAAAAATGTAATTATAACACCCGTGTCTGGCACACAGAGGATTTTCTCTGCACGATTACAATTTACAGCGTTTTTTAATATGTAGAAATTAGTGCAGCATTAGCGCTAATGCACTTCTGACCTCTTCCACCGATCTGCAGCGTTAACGACATCTGGATCCATTAATCACCAGCACATCAAAGCTTCATTAGGAGCCCCTTCCCTTCAGTATTCCCTTCCCTTCCCTTCAGTATTCCCTTCCCGTTACCTTGAGGAAAAACTCGGTGCCCTTCTCCATGATCTGCTGGATCTGGAGGAATCCGGCCGTGTACATGAGCAGGAACTGGTCGCCGACGTTCATGCTGAGGCGTCCCGTGTAGCAGAAGGCCAGGATCTGCTGGAAGCTCTGCGGCTGCACGGCCGGGGGCAGCTCCACCACCGAGCTCTTCCCCCCGGCGTTGAACAGGTCCCGGAAGTAGGAGCTGCTGGCTGCAAGGACCGCACGGTGGGCCTGAGGAGGGGAGAGGAGGAGGAGGAGGAGGAGGGTTAGGGTGAACACAATCCACAGAGTTTGTAGTTTGTAGGTCAACCTAAATCACATGTAGCTACAGGTGCATCTCAATGAATACGTCCGTCAGTTAACTGGCTCTGGTCTGGACCAAATGCAATGTTTAGTTTTTGTTTAGTTTAGTTCAGTGTGGTTCACTTTGCATTTTTTTGCACGTGGACCTGATTTTGTAAACAAAGCCACATGTACCTACGCTCTGAGGCTGTTCAGTCACCGGTCGGAAAAGTCTGGCTTTGCACTCGTTGTGATGTTGATCTGGCTCGTACACCTTCACAGAACATTTTGAGGATTTAACTCAAGGTCTACCAAGGAGAGAGCGCGCGTTCTTCCTGCATGTGTTGTGCGCTGAATGCTTTTTGAACCTGGGTTGGATCGGTTCATCTGAACTGCACCCAGACCACCTCTCCAGGTTGATCTCTGTCTGCTCGCCTGGTCCACACCTGAGTTTCAGGGGCGTCTCCAGACATTTTTGATATGGGTGGCACTGACTCATGGTGGGGTGGCATGAAGCATGAGCATGAGTGCACACATTATGTACCCACACAGGTTTTGGCCATAGCCAGTTTTGACCCATATCTACTTCAATTACTATCACTGTATTTTGACCTACTAGTCAAAATACAGGAGTGGCTGTGATAGAAAACCCTTAATATTTTATAACGTATAATTAGTAATAATTATTGTTATTTGAAAACAAAGGGTGACCGTGCATTTTCATCTCTGGCCCCCCCGGCTTTGGAACAGCCGTCCGCTTATAGTGTTAGATCAGCTGACTCCACTGCAGTTTTTAAACAACGGCTTAAAACTCACTTTTACAGGATGGCGTATTCTTAACTATTTCCTGATCTTGTTTAATTATTTTAACATTTTATCTGCCCTGCAAGAGCACTTCTATTGTTTTATTTATTTATAAATTCATTTGTATTGTACTTTTGTATATGAATTTGACTTGTACTGTCTTTGTGGCCACAGTGCCGCTGACTGTGGACTTCTGATTGAGGGTCATGTGAGCAAGATGGAGCGACCACTGCCGCTGTGACCCCGCCCACATGGAGGAGTTACTATGAAGAACTCAGCTGTAATGAGAAAGGACCTAAACCAAGTTGAGTGGAGCTGTAACTGAAGTGGAAATGGGGAATTGGTTTCAAGTGAACTCTACAAGGCAGGTGTGAAAACACCTTAAGAGACCATTCAAAGGCTCAGGAACCCTCTGCAGGTGTTTAGAGTTAATTTGCTGATTAGAGAGTGACATCATCTAACTTTTTCACTATTCTACTTGTTTGAGATACTGAATTATTTTTCTTATGAATATAAAAATCTCACCATCATGGGACGAATAAAGGATTTTTTATTACAAATAAGACTTGGAATATTTCAGTCTGTATGTGATGAATCTATATGAGTTTCAAAATTTGAAATGAACGACTGAAATAAATGAACTTTTCCATCATATTTATCCTGATTTATTTCGATGCGCCTGTATGCAGTTCATTAGCTTCATTCCCTGACAAATATTTACAATAATCTCACTTTGATGGCAATTTTTTTTCTTTCTTTCTTTCTTCCTTCCAACTGCAGCAGAGTCATATACCATAATTTATTTCTGGAAGTATTGACCACATCAGAATTGTATCCCACTGTGGAGGAATCATCATTAACTTCTGACACTCGGCCAAATCTCAGCTCTCTGGGCCTCACAAAGTGAAATTGTAAATTGTATTGAACAGCAGCAAAGCCTGAGAGATTTATGTGTGCGGTGATGATGGAGGTGGTGGCTCGGACCGAGAGCTCAGAAAATCTATTGGAAATTATTTAAAGCTGGATTCTGGAGTTTTTTTCTTTAGTTTTTTTTTTTTTTTTTTTTTGACCCGGGTCATATTTTCACGTCTCGCTAATTAAACTGACCAGAATCTCATCAATACCTTCACTGTGGAACTAATTACAGCAGCAGCGTCGCTCCCTACAGAACCAGAGAGCTGGACTAAATAAAACCAAACGCATGAAAACAAAAAGGAAAAGCACAGACGTTGCAAATTTTCTTTGAAATGCTTCATTTCTTTCGGCCTCGTTCACACTGCCACTCCAAATCAGATTTTTAACATATCCAGATTGTGTCTAGTTTTTTGGGGTTTGTTTTTTTTTACAGTGTGAACAGCCAAAAAACGTTTTTCATAGTACCTAAGTGGATAAGATAAACACAATATAGACACAAGCAGATCAGATCTGATCATTTGCGATACGTAATGGCGACTGTCATCAGTAAGATAAGATCCTGATCAAAGCCTTTGATTCTTCCTCTACCACTCGTCTCTCTCGTTTGGAAAAATAAGATTCGTACAGTCATGGCCAAAAATATTGGCACTCTACTTTTTTTTAAATATTGCCCCAATTTCTCATAATTTTTCTCATCAAATCATTGTAACTACAAATGTTTTAATATTCAGAAGTGTATTTCTTTGGTTCGCAATGGAAGGACACACACAAAACACAACAACTGGAGAACAAAGTCAAATCTGACATTTTACACACAAAACTCCTAAAATGAACTGAACAAAACTGTGATTCCTTTACTGCTGTTAATTGTCACAGGTGAGTTAAAATACAAATTATAGGAGCATCACCTGCTTAAAAACCCAATGATTTCTTCCAGTTTTGAAAAAGTGCCAATCATTTTGTCCAGTTCACTTTGTTTTTTGTGTGTTGTTCCATTGCGAACCAAAGAAATACACTTCTCTACTTATTTTTCAGATATTGCCCCAATTTCTCCCTGAAAATCATTGCAACTACAAATGTTTTAATATTCAGAAGTGTATTTCTTTGGTTTGCAATGGAACGACACACAAAAAACACAATAACTGGGGAACAAAGTCAAATCTGACATTTTACACACAAAACTCCTAAAATGAACTGAACAAAACTGTGATTCCTTTACTGCTGTTAATTGTCACAGGTGAGTTAAAATACAAATTATAGGAGCATCACCTGCTTAAAAACCCAATGATTTCTTCCAGTTTTGAAAAAGTGCCAATCATTTTGTCCAGTTCACTTTGTTTTTTGTGTGTTGTTCCATTGCGAACCAAAGAAATACACTTCTCTACTTATTTTTCAGATATTGCCCCAATTTCTCCCTGAAAATCATTGCAACTACAAATGTTTTAATATTCAGAAGTGTATTTCTTTGGTTCGCAATGGAACTGGACAAAATGATTGGCACTTTTTCAAAACTGAAAGACATCATTGGGTTTTTAAGCAGGTGATGCTCCTATAATTTGTATTTTAACTCACCTGTGACAAAATCAGTTACGCAGAATGTCAATTTAACCCCCTCCTTACTCATCGCATTTCTGGAAAACCTTTTCGCAATGCGTTTATCACTATAACGCTGAAAAAAGACTCATCAGTCAGTCCTTTTTCAAAAACTGAAAGAAATCATTGGGTTTCAATCATGTGATGCTCCTTTAATTTGTATTTTAACTCACCTGTGACAGGTTGTGTGTGTAAAATGTCAGATTTGACTTTGTTCCCCAGTTTTTTTTTTTGTTTTTGTTCCATTGCAAACCAGACTGAACTTGACAAAATGATTGGCACTTTTTCAAGAAATAAATAATTGGGCTTTTAAGCATGTGATACTCCTTTAATTTGTATTTTAACTCACCTGTGACAATTAACAGGTGGCGGCAGTAGAGGAATCACACTTTTTTTGTTTGTAAAGTGTCAGATTTGACTTTGTTCCCCCTTTTTCTTTGTGTGTGTGTGTCGTTCCATTGCAAACCAAAGAAATACACTTCTGAACACCAACACATTCGTAGTTGCAACGTTTTTCAGGGAAGAAACTGGAGCATTATCTGAAAACTAAAAAGTGCCTTGACTGTAAATACACCTTTAAGTTCTCATGCAGAAGTTTTTCAGACGATGCTTCATTACTGAGGCGGCTGTGAGCTCGTTATCTGGCAGCTAACGATGACCGATACGTCTCCTCCCGCACCAGATGTTGTTTAGTAACTAAAAGTCTGTAAAAAAAAACAAAACAACAAAAAACAAAACAATCGTCATCGTTGTCGTCGTGTGTCCGCACCTTGAAGGCGTGTCCCTTGACGACCACGGAGACATCACAGTAGAGGCCCTGCAGCCGCTGCTCGTTCAGACACTCCAGGACGTTGTTGCCAAAGTTAGGGATCGCCATCTGCAGCGTCTGAGCCATAACGCTCTGCCCAGCACCACAGGGTCTGCAGGGGGACGGAGAGATGGACACGTTAGAGACGGAGGAGAGGAGGGGGAGACGACAGACCAGACAGAAAGAGAAAGAAGAGGAGGAGGAGGAGTTAAGATAAAGGAAACAGAGGGAGTCAAGTGTATGATGATTAATGAATTAAGGATTTGGTAAACAACTTTAATTCAAAACTCTGAATGAAAGAGAATTTGGGGCCACCAGCGACAGTTATATAAGCCGCCGCCGTCGTCTTCCTCTCCTTCTTCTTTTTCTCCTTTTTCTTCTTCTTTTTAACCGCGTTTCATTAAATCTAATTCACAGTTAATAAACTGTTTGCTGGTTTTCTGGCCTACTTTGTTATTTTCCCCGTCTCTCTCCCTCTCAGTCAAAACACAGCCGCTTACATAACTCATCTATTTCACTTCATCACCATCATCCAACAAAAGAAGCCTGTGATGAAGAAGAAGCGCAGGAACTGTCAAACCAGTGACTTTAAAGGGACAACGAGGAGTTTTGGAAAAGCGAAGCGTTTTCACACTACATTTATGAGCCTCTGCGCGCACCGTAAAATTATTTTGACCGGCGCAAGACGGACTCGTGTTTTCATTCATCAAGAATTCAAGTCAGAGGTTCAAAGAGGTTCAGTTACCGTCGTAGTTCCGACCATAAACGGCGATTCAGCTGCGTTATTCTCATGACTCGTTGCGAAACCGAAAGTAAAAAACGCTGGTCGGCTCGACCAGCATCTCCGCCGCCACTAATAATAACAAAATAACGATAGAGACAGAACGATATATTTATCGAAAATGGGCCCATTAACAAGTGTGGGTAGCGGAGATTCATCCACATTAACGTGAGACTTTTTTATAACCGAATAGAAACTCCTCGTTGTCCCTTTAAAAACAACACATAAACAACCTGTGTGTGTGTGTGTGTGTGTGTGTGTGTGGACTGACTCTTTATTCTAGTCCATATTATGCACAATGTATTTACATAGGCGGAGCAGCAGCAGCAGCAAACAGACCAGAGCACAGAGGTGAGTCACTTCATCATCACCCAGCAAACACCTTTTATACAGAGAGATGGATGGAGAACAAGTCGCCCTGGAGAGGACAGGAGCAGAGTAAATCAGTAGCTGCTGCTGCTGGAGGATGATGATGATGATGATGATGATGATGATGCAGCTGCTGCTGAGCTCCTACAACGACGACATCCCCCACAACAGACGAGACGGCGGTGATCCGTCTGGTTCCTCCACAGGGAGCCGACGAGGAGCAGCTTCACCTCGACAGCAGGCGGCTGCAGAGTAACCGTGACGACGCAGAGAGGACACGTGGAAGGAGACAAGTCACAGTTTGCCTCAGTTCCCCCCTAGACAACCCCCGACCTATGGACAGTCACTCTGCACTACGACAACAATTTGCACAATAACTTTCTTTCTGTATCTATCTTGATCTTTATCCTATTATATTCTATTTTATTCTATTTATATAAATCCTAAATTGTATATGCATATTTTTTTTGCACTAGAATATTTTTTTTTTTTGTGATCAAATGTTTATTTAAAGAATACAAGTTACGACCAAGAAACATGACTCATTACTTTTATTTGCTCTTGCATTTAACTCTGTTTTTATTGTTTTGTTTGTTTTTATTCTGTCTTATGCTTCTTTTTTTTTTCTTTTTTTTTTATGTTTTGTCTTTATGTAAAGCACATTGAGTTGCCTTGGTATGAAATGCGCTATATAAATAAAGATGCCTTGCCTTGCCTTGCCTTGCCTTGCCTTGCCTTGCCTTGCCTTGCCATGCCTCATTAATGACAATAGAGACAGTACAAAAATTGACTGTAACAACTAAATCAAAAAAATAATAATAGTGATAGTGTAACCTTGCACTTCAATAAGGTGCAAGAAAAACCAAAACAAATGTGCATAAAAATTATATTAAAAAAAATAAATAAATAAATAAGTAAAAAATAGAAGAAAAAAAAAAAAGAGAAAAAAGGAAAAGGAAAATGGGCACCACCCCCCAGCCCAACAGCACACTCACAGTGGTACGCTTGCACTACAATATTTTATTTTATTTTATCTAATTTTATTTACATTTTTATTTCAACCCTACGATTAAAGGGACTACAAGGAGTTTTGGAAAGCAAAGTGTTTTCACACTACATTTCCCATGAGCCTCCGTGCGCACGGTGAAATTCTTGGACCGGCGCAAGACGGACGAAAGGGGAAACCATTTGCCAAGAATGTTTTCATTGATCAAGAATGAAAGTCGGAGGTTGGAGGACGATCAGATACCGTCGTAGTATCGACCATAAACGATGCCAACTAGCGATCCGGCAGCGTCCAGGAAACCGAAACTAGGAAATGCTGGGCGAGCTGACAACTAATAATATCAAAATAACTATGAAGACAAAACAATATATTTATCAAAACTGGACCCATTAACAAGTGGGTAACGTAGATTCATCCACATTAATATGAAACTCTTTTATAACCAAAAGCAAACTCCTCTGGGTCTCTTTAACTATTTTTCTTTCTCATTTCTTTATGTTTGCACCTGACACCACGACAAGTTCCTTATGCTGTAAACCAGTGGTTCTCAACGTGGGGTCCGGGGACCCCCAGGGGTCCTTGAGAGGGTTAAAGGGGGTCCCCAACTTTTTCTTGAAATTCTACCTTTTTTTTTTTTTTTTGAGAATTTTTGTTATTATTGTTTCTTTTGAGAATTTTACCACTTTTTTTGTAGAAAATCTTTAACTTTTTTTTTTATAATTTATATATTTTTTTTATACTTTTTGAGAATTTTTTTAACCACCTCTTCCTACAAATGTTTTTGGAGAAATTGTACCACTTTTTTCCAGAAATTTCTCTATAATGTTTCCAAAAATTCACACCATTGGCCCTAATTTGAATGTACAAAAAAAAGTAACGTTATTCAGTCTCAGAACAAATATTTGTGTATTTCTGGTTTGCTTCAAAATTTTGTCCAATGGGGGTCCGTGGTCTAATTTGGGTCAATTTAGGGGTCCTTGATGTAAAAAAAGGTTGAGAACCACTGCTGTAAACTGACCTTTACTGCTCTTGGCAATAAAAACATTTCTGATTCTTTTACAACTTTGACCAGAAGAAACTTGAAGACGACGACCTCACAGTGACCTCATGAGGACAACAAGACATGTACAGACAGACACACGCATGGCCAGAAATATTGACAGCCCAGCACTTTTTTTTCAGATAATGCTCAAATTTGTCCCTGAAAATCATCACAACTACAAACATTGTTGTATTCAGTAGTAGTGTATTTCTTTGGTTTGCAATGGAGTGACACAAAAAGTAAAATCTGACATTTTACACACAGAACTCAAAAAAATTGATTACACTGTTCAATATTGCGATAAAGTCACTTGTGATAAATAAGCAAATATTTAAGTGCCTATTAACCTCACAGCTCCTGAGTCTTTAAGTACCCTGAAACACTGATTAGAAAAATCTGCACTTGAAACATCAGTTAAGCAGAACATTAATTTAACCCTCTCCTTACTCATCACATTTCTGGAAACCCTATCGCAACATGTTTATCACTATTACTCGGTAAAAATATGACTCATCAGTCAGTCCTAGTTCAAAAACTGAAAGAAATCATTGGGTTTCAATCATGTGATGCTCCTTTAATTTGTATTTTAACTCTGTGACAATTAACAGGTGCTGGCAGTGTAGGAATAACACTTCTGTCCAGTTCATTTTTGGAGTTTTGTGCATAAAACGACTCGTTTCCATAGGGTTTTTTTTATGTCGTTCCATTATAAACCAAAGAAATACCCTTCTGAACACCAAAACATTTGTAGTTGCAATGGTTTTCAAGGAGAAACTGGGGCATTATCTGAGAAAAAAGTGCAGGGGTGCCAATATTTTTAGCTATGACTGTATCTGACAACACCCACAGCGCTGAGATCGTTGTTATAGAAACTTTAGGTCACAACAAACTCAAGATTTTTCACCTTAATAGAGACAAACTGCAAAATACAAAAGCGTTTACCCACTGGATCTGTGAGTTAAAGAATGTCTACAGTAACACTGAAGCAGAAACCACATCATTTATAAATACACTTTATAGATTCATACTCGGGGTAAAAAACTGCAGTTTTCCTAGGAATCAATTCTTCTTCTGAAACTGTTGCCCACACAGGAAGTTGCACTGTGCAGCCACTGGCAACTACTTTTTTTTTTTTTGTAGAGCAAACAGTGCAAGATAATTGATTTCCAGTGAAAAGTGTACGTTAGCAAACAAAAAAAATCTCCAATTTCGCAACATGCCACTCTAGGGGATTCCCACCAGTACGTAACCATAAGGCTTTAATTTAAAGGGCTGGGACCAGAGTTAGGACGAAGGGGAAGTGGTATTTAACTCTACAATTATTAGTTTTTATTAGATAATAAAATAACATTTCGAATCTATAATCAAGCATCTGCTTAGATTTTACAAAGGGCTTCACCTCAGTAACGCCATTCAACAACAAGAACAAGCAGGCCAATTCTAATTTTAGCACATTTTAAAATCAATTGTAAAGCAGCAGAAGGAGAAACCAGCACCAGATCATCTAGAAACGCATATAAATATAAAATCCGCTGCTCTGCCGCCCGCTGATTTAACAGGGTTCACGTTAAAGAAAGCTTTGATCTGCAATAAGCCTGAACCATTCATTGAAATATTACTGAAATTGCAATATAGTGCATATGAGTGCAGTATCCAAATTGCAACAGCTGCAATTTTCTTGATAAAAAGTGTCACAACGAACCAGAAATGAAGAATCGTGGTTCTACGGAGCTGAAAAAAAAAAACTCCCTCCATCATTATTTCTATATTTCCACTTAAAAAATGAAATAAAACAAACCACCGCTCCGTCATGAGGTCATGAGTCGTATTGTAGATTACAACATCAGCTACTGTACGTCAACTTCATCCAATAAACTCCAGATAAAGATGAAACTTCTCGACAATGAATTATCAGTCGATCGACTTAATCCCATTAAGATTCAGCCTCGTCACTGCAGAACAACACGCATCCCACCGTCTTATCGAGACAGAGACAGTGCAGCCAATCGCTCCGGCTCCGTGTGCACAAACATTAAAAGGGATAGTTCACCCAAAATTCAAATTGCACTCATTATCTATACTCCCCCTCATGTCGACTAAGGGCTGGGAGAAGTTTCAGAGTTATCCGTGGCTTCTCTGAGTTACAGGGGGTCTCGGCGCAGCAGTGCATGTCAATATGACGGTTGCAAATGGATACCAACTGTCTTCGTAACAAAAAGACACACCAAAAAACATCCAAATACCTCCATGCTGCTCGTATGTAATGTCCGTCTTGTATTGAAGCCCAGGAACGCAGGAAGAGGAGCTTCGAGAAGCTTCTGCTACAAACAAGCTTAAAATATAGACTTATTTAATTTTTTCCGGAACAATTTCGCATTCCGGGGCTTCAATACAAGACGGACATTACATACGAGCAGCATGGAGGTATTTGGATGTTTTTTTGGTGTGTCTTTTTGTTACAAAGACAGTTGGTATCCATTTGCAACCGTTATATGGACATGCACTGCTACGCCGAGACCCCCTGTAACTCAGAGAAGCCACGGAGGACTCTGAAACTTCTCCCAGCCCTTAGTCCACATGAGGGTGAGTAGATAGAGTGAAATTTGAATTTTGGGTGAACTATCCCTTCAAATAAAAAGTCTATTTTATTTTGTTATATGAAAATCATTCAATGTGCATCCACACATACACACACACAGTGCATTTACAGTTGAATACTGTGTGTGCCCATTCATTATAGGTTGCTGGAGCATTTATGGGAAAAAAATTAGGTCACCTGAAAACAAGGTCGAACGCGTCCATTCATCCGTCACACTGGACTGCGTGACAATCACTGTGTCTATATACGACCGACTTTCATCTGCAGTCGCAACAACTTCACACATGATTCCTGTACAAATCCGATTTAGCTGCTGATTAAGTGTTGGAGGAGAAACACTGAGGTTCATCTGAGGTGAAGGAAGGTTTGTTGTGCTGCAGCAACTTTTATTTTATTACTAAAGTGCAACAAAAACCGTGGGGGATCTTGCTGACAAGCTGTGCGTTCATTTTTTTTTTACTAAACATCACTGATTGTGCTGCTGTGAGTGGCCACTGGCCCGCACAGCCTGAGACAGGACGGTTTCCAGATCTGAACGGGATACTTTCCCTCCGCAGCTGGAAAACGTAAACACAAACTGGCCTTAAGCATCAGAAAAACTATTATTTAACCACAAAACCCAAGTGGACTCGACCGAACGACGCCAGGAGAATCAGAGAATCAGAACGCTCCACTTGGACGGGGATGTTCCTCACATTTCGTTGCCATATTTTTCCTTTTTTTTTTCTCTTGTGTTTACCAGACCAAACGCACTCAGCTTGACCAGTTATCTGCAACACAGCTGGGTGGTAATTGTTTCTCCATCAGACATTAAGGCCACTGCCTCATGTCGACATTCAGAGAGAGAAAGAGAAAGAGAAAGAGAGGGGGGAGATGCAGATTTCTCCATCTCCAACATAAACAGCACTGAAACACCCTGAACCTCTGTTGATATGTAGGTTGGTTTGTCACCGTACCAGAGGGTCAGGGTGAGTCAATACCAATACCGGTGAACTTCCATGATTGTTGATAGCACAATAAAAACCAAGAAACAGAACTCATGGACTTCTAAATTCACTCCATTATTTAAAAAAAACATTTCACATCAAATCTTTAAGGGGAACTATACAAGTCTGGTCTCTTCTCATCTGTGTTGCTAACCCTGCTCACAGCCATGTGCACTTGTTTTCAACTAAGCTGTCGCGAAATCAATCCATGGAGCGGTGGATGACGTTATTTATCATATACAATATTACAAAGTGTATACTTGGGTAGTCTTATCTGTCATTCGTGTGGTGTTGCTGCAAAGACGAGAGCTGGGACACCGGGTCAGAGGCTCTGATCTGATCAAGGTTGGTTTTCAGCTAAGAGACACTAGGTGGAAGGCAGAGAGCCTCCATTCTCCCTGGAACTAGTTACTAGTCATTGGTTTAACCATCACTAGGACTCTGAGGCTGCTTCATTAACATAGGAACGTAGCATAGCAAAGTAAAAATCTTGCATTGTTGCTCTTTAAGCTCCACTGTGCTTCAACAACTTCTCAAAAGAAACTAAAGTGCAGGCAGTGACACAGCCAGCCACCAGGTGCAAAAATGATACGTTGTTTTATTCTTATTTCCATGACTCGGCTAAAAACTTGTGGCGTACACCCATAGGCAGTTCGAGTAGATCGAGGTCCAGCCACATTCACATAACAAACGGACCACACCGATGTTTGCCTATAGCCGTACCAAGACCATATAACGTATGCTGCCCAGGTCCAACAGGAATCAACATGTTTCAACACGTCGATTCTCGATACTTATCCGATACCACGATAAAAATAATACTTTATCTAAAAACTGTTCCATATCAAACCAAGTATTTAAGCTCCACTGTGCTTTAACAACTTCTCAAAGTATTCAAAATACAGGCAACAACACAGCCAGCCACCAGATGCCAAAATTATGATATAGGCTACTGTTTTCATTTTTCAAGCTGGTACGTGTACGTACGTACTGGCAGAGCATCATGTTTCATGTTTCCTTGACTCAATCAAACTTGTGGCGTACCAAACACCCATGGACAGTTGGAGCGGATCAAGGTCCGGTCAGGTTCACATAACAAATGGACTGCACCAGAGTTCTACTGTAGCCGCACCAAGACCTAACATATGCTGCCCAGGTCCAACAGGAATAAACATGTTTCAACACGTCAATTCTCAATATTTTATCTGATACCACGATAAAAATCAAAAAACAGAACCCATGTCCTTCTAAATTCAATACTTTTTTAGAAAAAACTGAACCTCCAAAAGTATTTAAGCTCCACTGTGCTTCAACAACTTCTCAAAAGTATTCAAAATGCAGATAACAACACAGCCGCCACCAGATACGAAAATTATGAGATATTGATTCATTTGTCAAGCTGGTACGTACTGGCAGAGCGTCATGTTTCCACAAACACTGACCAGATAAAGACTCGTGGTATACATCGTCATGTTTCTATGACTCAATCAAACTTGTGGCAGTTGGAGTCGATCAAGGTCCCGTTGGGTTCACATAACAAACAGACCGCACCAGAGTTCGACTGTAGCCGTACCAAGACTATAACCTACTGTACATTGCCACGCGCCAAGTCCAACAGGAATCAACACATTGGCCCACCGAAGGCACAGTTATCATCTGGTACTCACGGTATCAAAACAAAGAAGGCACAGTGTATTCTTTGCATGTTGCAGCCACTTAGTACCAAGGTATCGGCCATTACAACTGCAGTAGTAGGTGGTGACAGCTTTAATATTCGTCTGAACAACTGGACATGACACATCATGACAGAGTCTCCTGTTGTTTTCTTGTCTGTAACAACATCTATTGCACGTCTGTCCGTCCTGGGTGAGGGATCCCTCCTCTGTTGCTCACCCTGAGGTTTCTCCTGTTTTTCCCTGTTAAAAGGGTTTCCATGGAGTTTTTCCTCAGTCGATGTGAGGGTCTAAGGACAGAGGATGTTGTTACGATGCCATGTAAAGCCCTTTGAGACAAACTGTTTGTAAAAACGGGCTATACAAATAAAATTGCCTTGCCTTGCCTTGCCTTGCCTTACAAAACCTCACATTCAGCCAACAGCATGGAAAAAGCAAAAAGAAAGAAAGAAAGAGAACTCCCATTCTCCAGTTAATTGTTGAAAAAAAGCAAGGTCAACAAAATAAAGAAGTTGATCTCACAACGACAAGACAAAACAAAAACACAATCCACACCTGAATGTCACAGTGTTAGGCTATATAAGTGGAGAACAGTTTCCTCAGGTGGGTTTTTAAACTCTATAACCAACCAACAGTTAAAGACAGCGGCTGCTCTAAGAAGCTCTGCAAAACCTTCAAAAACCTTCAAAACCTTCAAAAACCTTCCCCCCCTTGTAGAAGAAAAACCTCAACTAAAACGCTGCAGTCCACAGCTCCGGCTCTTCACGCCTACGTCGAGGGCAGCGCTGAGGATAGGAGGCCATCTGCATTTCATCATAATTAATTTTAAGGGTTTTATTGCAACTAATTAATTTAGATAGATACGAGCACATTTAGTACGGCTGCTGCTGCTGCTGGTGGTGCTGCTGGTACAGGGAAAGTGCAGGGTGTGTTTGCATCTCTGACTTCATTAGCAGCGTTTTTATTTTATTTTGAAATGTAGAAAATTCAGGAAAAGCATCATCAAAGCTATGGTTACATTAAAATAACTCCTGTCTCTCAACATCTGGAGGGAGTTTTGGACAGAATAAGATACACAAGAAAAGTGCCCAGATGCTAATATTAGGAAATGAATTAATTAGCTTTAAACCTCCCCCTTTTTAATATTATTAAGCTTAATTAATCAGACGGTCCTCTCCTGAACAAAAAACAATTAGGGGACTGCTTATCGGACCGGGAGCACTTTGTACTGTTTGAATTGAATAACATTCCCCCATCATGTCAAAACACTATTAGCGCCCGAGTGGATAAATTACAGCTGAGTTTTCTCCCTCTTATTTGGTTTAAATCAATAAGTGTTGGCTCGCTGGCCGGCGTACCTTGACACATTGTTGTGCCTTGACAGTTTGTGCCGATTGTGAAAGAAAAAAAGAAATCAATATGCATTACATTAATGTAATTATAATTCAACCGAAGTGGGCTCAGAGTGATATTTTCTCCATCCGTTCTGGGCTTCATCCAAGATTTTGTTTACATACACAGCTCCTAGTTTAATTAGTGCGTCGTGATCTCAGTGATAGTGGTGATTACTATCCGAGCGCACTGATAACAGCAGCACCATGGTGATTAAAAGTCGCTGGATTTGACCTCTGAACCGGCTGGGAGCGCTAAAAAACGCACCGTCTGCTGCCTTTGCAATACATCGCATTGCATTACACTACACAACACTACACGTCCCCACACCAGCCCCAGCACCTCCCTCGGCCTTGAGCAAGAAATTGAACCGGCTAAGCGTCCCCGTGGAGCCAACCTCTCGGCGAGAAACGCTTTAGAAGCCTTGTTGTTTGTTTCCAGGTGTAAATAAATAAATATGTGCAATGCAATCATATGAATAATAATAGGGAGAAGAAGAAGCTGCAGCAGCAGCAGCCAGTTGCTAAGACGAGGCACTTGTGTGCAGGAAATCATCCCTCGATAATCAAACGGCCAAAAGAAAAAAAGAAAAAACAAGACAACAAACGCGGGTTCTGCTGACATTCATAACAGGACGCTCAAATTAGTCATAAAAATGTGAAATTGCTCAAGGGTATTTTGGCAGCGTAAAAGATAATTTTCTTTTTTTTTTTTTCTCTGCAACCACACGAGGAGCTTTTTGCTTGCCTGATTTGATTTAGACACACACACACACACACACACACACACACACACACTGCGGAGCACTTGAGATGTCATCCAAGGACATGCTAACCAGCCACCTCTTCCTCCTCGCCGGGTCACAGAGGTCACAACAACTTCCAGGAAGCATAAAAGAGGAGTTAATTCACACCACTTGACCTCTGCCCCCCGGTCCCATGTGCCCCATTATGCACTGACTCCATGCTAAACTGTGTGTGTCTGCCTGTCTGCATGCATGCATGTCTATGTGCATGTGAATGTGTTCTTTAACTTAGTTTAAATTCACCTCCAGTGCCACAAACTCTGCAGACTAAAAAAAAAAACACAAAAAGTGAGTGAGTGAGTGCTGCTGCAGCTAACACATCCAAAATAACACAAAAATAAAGACACTGCAGCCTCCATTTTGGACCCAAGCACTCCCCCTGGATCCACACCAACAGCAGCTTGTGATAACAACATCAATCACAGGCTAATCAGACTCAGTTTCCTGGTTTAGGGGGAGGTTAAAGGTGGCCTGTTAGCAGAGCAGCAGAGCAGCAAAGCTAAATGCTAAGGCTAACCCTACTAAAAAAAACACTTCACCTGTGTTTATGAATAAAAACAAGCTTTTATATCACCTGCAACAACCCCCAACCTTGTGTGGCTTCCACTTTAAAGGGCATTTGAGGCTAAAAACACGCTGTATTTACCGACACTGTGGGCACACAGACATGCACCTAAAAAAAATGTGGCTATGGTGTAGTAGCCTCCCCTGAGCTCGACTGGAGCTGAAACTTCAAAAAAAAAAAAAAAAAAAAAGGGAGCCGAAATATTATTTATACACATCAATTATAGATTAATTAAAATCTCACATGAAAGTCTAAAGCAGAGCCGATGATGTCTCGCCGCAGACGGAGCAGGGGGAGAGATAGAGAGAGCCAGGCTACCACCACCACCAGCAGCAGCAGCAGCAGCGGTAAGGGGGCAGAGTCAGAGCGGGCAGAGAGCGCTCGCTGCCCGGCCGTGTGCCAGCCTCGATGCCCGGTCAAGATCCGGGAGTCCTCGGCTGGCTGTGCTGTGCTGGCTTGGGCCGGTGCGTTCAGTGTGGGACGGAGGGAAGGAGGGAGGGGGAAGGAAGGGAAAGAAGGGGAGGTAAGGCGGTTGAAAAGGGACAAAAAAATTAAGAAAAAAAAGAAAAGAAAGCGAGCTCTTCTCTTTCTATTTAATGTGTCAACTCCCCCCCTCCGGCACCAAACAGCAGCAGCAGCAGCAGCACACGCGTTTATCGTCCGAGGAGGGAAGGAGAGGAGAAGAGAAGAGGGGGGAGGAGGAGGAAGAGAGGAGAGGACGGGACGATATCTAACTACAGCCACAAAAATAGTCGAGGAAGGAGAGGAGGAAGAAGAGGAGAAGGAGGAGGAGAGGGAGGGGGGTGAAGTGAAATGAAATATTCAGCAGTTGAAGCGCTTTCACTCTTTCACCCTATCTCTCTCTCTCTCTCTCTCCAAGACCGACCGACCGACCGTGCGATCGTCCGTTTTCAGACCGAGTTCCCCTCCTTCTCCTCCGGGGCCGGACGAATGGCAGCTACCGGGACAGACACGCGTTGTTACCCCCCCTCTCCTCCCTCCTCCATGCCCATATACCACCACCACCACCTCCTTCTTCTCCAAAATGTCGCTTGACGTGATATATCACAGCCAATAAATTATTTATTTAAAAGACAAGGGGGGAGGGACACGGGCTGAACTTCAGTGTTTATCAATGTTTAAACGTATTTTGTTTAAAAAAAAAAAAAAATGGGGGAGAGGTGGAGGGGACAGCGGGGGGAGAGAGAGAACACCCAGGCAGGCGGCTGCACTCCATCTTTAAGCCCGACATCAACAGGTCATCCCGGGACACAAATGCGCTGCAACTGTGGTGGGCGAGACAGACGGATGAATCCGGCATGGCGAAGAGAGGAGAGGAGGAAGAGAGGAAGAGGAGAAGGAAAGTAAAAATAAAAATAAAATAAAATAAAAATCTTAACCCGTTTACAGTAAGGACACCACCGGTTGTCTGTGCTTTAGCCTATAAATACAGCATGATAGTTGGTAAAATAAAATAAATAAAAATATATATTTTTAAAAAACTAAATAAATAAAAATGTAGTTTTAGAAAAAGTTTAGGAATGCAGGGGGAAAGAAGCGAAAAGGGAGGACTCATCATCAACTCACTCACCGAGGGGAGAGGGGGGACAGCCCGCGGCGACTGAGTGAGTGGAGCCGGTGAAGTGGTTAAAGTTTTGGTCGGTGCCCATCGGCCCATCCCCCATAGCGGGGCAGCTACAGTACAACTTTACCCCCACAACACAACACAACCCTCCTCCTCCTCCACCTCCTCCCTCCCCTGGAGAAAAACAATAAAATAAACAATAGCTTCACCCCACACACACACATAGCCTACACACACCCCTCCTCTTCCAGCAGCAGCAGCACAACCGCAAAACCAAAATTCACATCAAATCCAAAGGAGAAGAAGCCACACACACACATATAGCCTACATACAGTGACACACACATGCATGCACAGTTCGGAGCTCGGACGACCGACCGACCGACCGACTCGTCTCGCCTCGCCTGGCCGAGTTGGAGCCGCTGTCCTCGGTGAACTCACCCCCGTTGGCTCGGTGGTTGTGTCTCCGCTGGAGAAAGTGTTTCAATGGAGGAGCAGCAGCAGCAGCAGCAGCGGGAGGAGGAGGAGGAGGAGAAGAAGCGGTCTAGTGTCTCCCTCCGCCTCGCTACAGGCAGCCATTCATTGTGACTGTATGTGTGTGTGTGTGTGTGTGTGTGTGTGTGTGTGTGTGTGTGTGTGTGTGTGTCTGTGTGTGTTTGTGTGTGTGTCAGTGTGTGTGTGAACCAGCCAGCCAGCCAGCAGCAGCCCGGAGCACGCACACACACACACACACACACACACCAGCAGCAGCAGTAGCGGCACACAATTCATGCATGCATGCACACACACACACACACACACACACACACACTACGTATACATACCTACCTAACACGTGCGCGCGCGTGCACCGGCTCGCGCGCGCGCACACACACATGCAGGAGAGGAGAGCGCAGAGCTATCGAGGAGGAGGAGGAGGAGGAGGAGGAGGACGCAGAGGAGCAAAGCGGGGATTTTTTTTTGTGTGTGTAACTCTCCCAGGGGTGGCAGACAGATCACAGAGCCACTGATCGACCAGACAGACAGACAGGTGGACAGACCGACAGACAGGTGTGGAGACAATCTGCATTGTCTCATTATAGCACCTTTGATAAATACATTGCATATGGATATTGATAAATTGAGGATGTGTACGTGACTTCTAGCCTAATCCCCTAAATTATTATCATTCCTATCCAAAATTTAAAAAAAAAACTTTTTCTTTCTTTTTTTCTTTTTTACCTCTTATTGTTAAAACCTTCACATGCCTAAAATCCAACATCTAAAAAAAACTTACCCTATATAACCCTTGTCCCCAAAATCCCTTAGCCTAAATATAAATAAATATATAAAGCACAGCAGACTGGAGGTAAAAATTACAGACTCACTCACACACACTCACACACTCAGTTTGTTTTCCTCGGCATCACTAAAAATAACTTGGCTCAGTCAGACACAATCATCTGGATGAGTAATAGCAGGAAAGTTGACTTGAACGTGGAAATACCCAGTCAAAACACTGGCGTGATAATATCTCGGCTGTTTGGATGTCTTATTTATAAGATTAGATATAAGATTAAACCAGCCTTCATATATATAGCCTATATATTTTTTATTATTATTTATATATATTTTTTGTAATATTATATATTTATTTTATTATAGGGACATAATTGAAAGCTTAAAGTAATGCGATTACATTTCGCAGAGTAACGGATTACATATTCGAGCCCACGCGCCGCTGCAGGCAGGTAGACAGGCAGCAGCGTCCCCAGCCGACCCGACTGTCTGAGCCCTGAGCCCCACCCACCCGTGAATCCACCCACTCACCCACTCTCTCTCTCTCTCTCACACACTCTCTCTCTCTCCACTCACCGCGGGTGTCTTCTTCTCCCTCGGGTGCTGCTGCTGCTGCTGTGGAAGCGACCGACCAGCGACTTGTTTCTATTCACTCCCCCTCCTCCCTCCCTTTCCCTCTCCCCTTTTCCTTTTTCTTTTTCTTCTTTTCCTTTTCCTGTCCGGCGACGCAGCTCGGACCTGTCCCCCGTTGAAAGCACGCACGCAAGCCGCCGGTTCGATCCCGCTGCGTGTGTCTCTATGTGTGTCTTTCTCTCTGTGTCTAGACTCCGGGCAGGTGAGCCCTCCGGGGCCTCCAGGCTGCGTACAGTGAATACTAAACAGGATGAGACTGCATTCAGGCTCACACGGCACTGCGCTCCCGCTCCCGCTCTCCTCTCCTCTCCTCTCCTCTCTCTCCCCTGTCATGCCAAATACTATTAACTCTATAATTCTCCTGTGTCAGATGTATAGCGCCACGCTCTCTGGGCGTTTATAGTCACAGCGCCCCCATCCAGATGTTGCAGCCCGGCAACGTGTGCAATAATCATACAGTCATGGAGACAGATTATTATTCTCCTAGTCCTGCCTGTGCCTGCACTCACTCTTCACACTCACCACTCATGTCTTATTATGTCTATGGATGGAAGTTATTGATAAATAACACAAAAACTGGTGTTAGATATTCTGATAGAAGTGTTGGAAAAACGTATTGATTTTTAATATTGTGCATTAAGGTGATATATGTGAGTGAACAAGTGTTTCACATCAATCAACCAACCAACCAAAGGCTATGTTTTTCTATTTGGATTTTTCATGTTTTATTTTTCAGATAACTTCAATTCATGCCTGTAAACAAACAGAGAAAGTTATTTTTGCTGTCGTCAGTTCTTGATGTGGGCTGACTGTGGAATAAATATGTATAAATCAACACATTTGCCTCTTAAATGTGCTGGAATATAGAGTTATAAAGTTATTTCAAGTTTATAAAACATGACTAAATCGGGACTTGGACCTCCAGTTGCACCATTATTTGTGCTATAGGATTTGGGGTAATGTATGTGAGACCATGTGTTGCATAGTGTTACTACAGAATAGCCTCTTTTTTATTTTATTTTACATATTATTTGGATTTTTTTGTGTTTTATTTTCCAGGTAACTTCAATTCAAGCCATTTTATTTTGCCCGTAAACAGAGAAATCAGTTTATAAAACTAATTTCCAAGTTATTTTGTTGTTCTTGATGTTAAGCAGGTAAAAGCTGACTGAATACCTCTTAAATTAGAGTTATAAAGTTATTTAAAGTGTAGGCCTATAAAACATGACTAAATCAGGACTTGGACCTCCTGTTGCACCGCTATTTGTGCTGATGTATTCATGAGACATGTTGCATATCAATGAAGCAACCATGTGACTTTTACTAGCCTGTTTTTCTGTGATTTGGATTTTCATGTTTTATTTTTCAAGTAACTTCAATTCAATTCAGATGTTTGCCCATAAACAGAGAAATCAGTTTATAAACTAACTTCTAAGTTTTTTTTGTTGTTGCTGTCAGCTCTTAGTGTTAAGCAGAAGTAGCCTACTACCAAAAGTAAAGTTTGACTGTGGATTAATCATCACATTTGCCTCTTAAATTGAGTTATGAAGTTATTTAAAGTGTATGAAACATGAGTAAACCAAGACTTGCACCACTGTGCCCACTATTTGTGCTATTATTTGCTATTAAATCAAGTATGAAACAGTAAACAAACATCTTAAAACAGGTCAGGGGCCTAAAGTTCAGGTGCAGCAGCTCTCTGCTTTTAAGCCCTATCATGTCATCTGATGATGCTTAATGGTGGATAATCCCTGGGAATAGTTATTTAACACACACACACACACACACACACACACACACACACACACACACACACACACACACACACACACACACACACACACACACACACACACACACACACACACAATAAGCCTGTAGCTCTCAGGGCTGTGCTTATAATAAATGATGTCTCCTTTTTTATTTTATTTTATTTTTATCTCAAAACTAATAATAGAAATAAACATGGAGGAGAAAAAACACTAAATATTGCAAATGTTGTGTTTATTTTGCAGAATTTGCATGAACAAAACAAAACAAAAGTGTGTCCTCTCTACTGAGAACTCCCTGCAAGATAAAGACGAAGATCACACACTTCATGCAGTCAATCTGTATTGTCCTTAAACAGCATCACATTCCTGCCATAACGACCTAAATTCACTTTACTGTACCACCGCGCTGCATTCATGACCTTATTTTATTTTCTAAAAGGCATTTCCCCAGCTCCTGACACATTATAGGGGTCAAGAGATATCCTGGTTTAATCCAAACAGCTATGTTTAGCCTCTTCATTATAATGCATTACTACTAAAAAACTCGGTGCACCACGGTGAGATTAAATTAGATTATTCATGAAAGCGGTAACTGATGTGTTTTCCAGCCTCAGCCTCGTCCTCACATGTTCGCTGCTGCTGCTGCTGCTGCGGGGGAAAGTAGGCCAGCGGGCGGCTGACTGATCGACCCTCTCTCCCTCTCTTGTCCTTACATTACACCGTTACCCTGACATCACACGGCCGCGGCGGAGGGAGGAGGAGGAACAGGACGCAACAGTTTACGCGTTTTCCGTATCCGTCTTTTCTGTGCCGCGCAGGCTTCCGTAGCGACGCTTTTTAAAACAATATGGCGGCCCCCATGTGCTAACGTGAGAAGAAGAAGTAGAAGCTACAACTGGGGAAAAACCGGGGAGCAACGAGCGGAACAGATAGAAAACATACACGTATCTGCGTCTGTAACACTTTATCGGGTATTTTTCTGATAAAGTCGAAGAGCAGCGACCGTTACGTACAAGTGTCACAGGTAAAAATCAATAATAATGCCGCGAAACGCTGCTAGTTTAGCCTAGCTGTAGCTACCTAGCTCACATGCTAACAACTGTGCTGATGTGGTTTGTGCAGCAGAGGGCAGATTTTAAGAGACTTTTACCTCAATTTAATTCATAAACACCAAATAATACTGCACTCTAATGGCTGCCTATTTAATTAATTTGAGAGATACAGAGCCAAAGGTGCAGGAGGTAATTAAAAGGTGTTAGCTCAGATTATCTGTAGCTATAATTCCCTGGGTTCATCTTTGCTTCTAAAAAGGCTAATCAATTAACTGATTAGTCTTTGAACTGAGGACTAGTTGCACAACATTTTTTGTGTCTGTATCTTTCAGTATTTGCAGTTATTTCCCCCTGTTGTTGAACTGGATAAGTTGGGTTTTTTTCCCATCTGTTCATCAGACCAAACAAGCAACTGAACACAACACTAATGTGATAAATAAGGAAGCTGCCAACTGTTTTCTGATGTTATACATACAAAATAAAATAAAATAATGGATCAAATCAGTAAGGAGCTTTTGAATCAAGAAGTTGTGAAAGAAAACAGCATTGTCATTGTGGTGTGTCTGTTTTGGAGCTCAGTGAAAGTGCAGATATTTAGATCTTCGATAGATTTAGATATTCTGTCCACTTTAAAAGCACTTTTTTTTTTGTCAATGATGGTTTCAATTTGATTGATCCCATTGTCCATATTACAAACACAGGACCAAGGTTGAGTGAGAAACATGAGTATAATAATCCTAATGCACCTCTATGTTTTCATATCCTGACAATCCCTCCTTCAAATATTAGTCAAATATTAGAAAATGTTATGGTATGATGCGAATCAGTTTAAATAACAAAATCTACATGATTGAGGACATGCCTTTTTTTGATATTGTAATACCTCAGTATGATCGAGTTTTATTATTTTATCTATATAAAGGTTTTTTCATATTTGTGAATGAATTGCTGTTATGACACCGTCTGTAATAAACAATATATACATGGTTGAACATCTTTTTTTTCTCCCCACTGTTGGTGAGATTCAGCTTCTTTGCTTTTTTTTTTGCATCAGTAATGTGTTTTTTATTTGTATTTTCCTTCCAGACTCATCTTCTTTATGCTGGTGCGACCAGCTCGCCTGTTCTCCCTCATCGCCTCCACTCACCTTCATCGTTCCCGCTCCTCTTCCTCTTCCTCTTCCTCTGCTGCTGCTGCTGTTGTTTCCAGCAGGGGGCTGAGATCTATGGAGCCCCTAAAAGCCTCTCAACACAACTCAGAGGTTCCCACCGCCACCGCCACCGCCACCGCCACCACCAACCCTGCACCGACGTCCACGACTCCCACAGACGCAGCAGCAGCAGGAGGTGATGAGGAGAAGAAGCCTGTCGGCCTCCTGCCCGGGGAGACGGTGGTGAAGGAGGGCAAGGCGGCCATCTTGTTTCCCAGCGCCAATGAAGTGTTTTACAACCCGGTGCAGGAGTTTAACAGAGATCTGACGTGAGTTTAAACCGGTTTTACACCAAAAACACACAGTTTACTCTGATTGATTCAATAGAAGAGAGCAGATTTGGGAAGATTCACTGTAGAGAGACAATAATAAAAGTCATGGTGCAGTCAGTCAGCGTGATGCTCTCTGAGGATCTGCTGTGTCACATCACACATCCCTGCAAAAGCACAACAGTGTTTTAAATGTGCAGCTTTAAATTAACACTTCTGCTCCACACTGATAAAACAGGGAGGACGGTGAAAGCTAAATATAGTGCGACAGAATCACAAGCAGAGACGACGGAGGTTGTGTAGTTGTTTGTGTACTTAAATGAGCACAGGTGTTGGTTATTCATGAACTTCACTTTTTAGATGCCACATTGTGTAATTTCAGTTTTTTGCTGCAATAATTTTATTTAAATTTAACATAATGAAATGCAGCTCTTACTAATTAAAGATATTGTATACTATTGACAACATTTAATTTATCCGTTCATCGGTCGGTTCATGATGTTTTTTGTTTGGCTTAACTAACAAACAAAGGACTACACACAATTCTTCAAATTTATTATTATATTTTATAGTGTTTTTCTCTGGATATAAAGAGACTGTTGTGTCACAGTGAATATTGACGTGTGGACAAGATAAACGGATATTTACCAGAGACGTTATTTGTCACGTCATGCGCCGCATAGTAACCAATTGTTCTAACATGTAACATGTTCTACAACAGCGTTTATGCGATAGATATTTTAATACCTGAACTTGCGTGGACGGGAATAAAAACTCAGTGTATATATATATTTTTTAAAACGTTTTCGTGTGAATAGGGCCTGAGTTTTTACTGTTAAATATTTCTGTCCACACAAGTTCGGGTATTAAAATATCTATGTCCACACACGAATACACATAAACGCTGTCGTAGCCCTGCTGACCAAAGCGAGAGTGGTGAGATGGCAAATTGGTTACTATAGTAACCTAATAAATAGCTGCGATGTGCGACGTGACAAATATAGAACGTCTCCGGTAAATATCCGTTTATCTTGTCCACACGTCAAAATAAATAAAGCGTTTTTTTTAAAATCTCTGTTTTAAGCCGTTTTCAATACGTTTTGCGTGTGTACGGATGAAAAAATTTGCGTTTATCAAAAAACCGTTATTGTGTGGATAGGGCCTGAGTTTATTAGTTTTTGAGATGTTCTGCTGAATAGGAAACACTTCACACCTCATTGTCGTATTTTTCTGCACACACACTCCTTCCTCCTGATATAAATTGCAGGATCATTGTCGTGCTCCACTCGGTTACAGTCTGTGTCACTCTATAACAAGAGTCATTACGACTCTGTAAAAAACATAATAATAACTAGAGGAATCACTAGTTGTGTTCAGAGGAGAATAAATATCTTTATGTTTTCCATCCTGCTCTGAAACCTTCAGTCCATGTTTATATGTATGAGCCATGCGTTTTCCTCCTTCCCTCTCCAGATGTGCAGTCATCACTGAGTATGCCAGAGAAGTGCTGGCTCAGCGGGGGGTGAAGGTGGTGGTGCCGGGGGAGAAGGAGCGGGTGGTGGTGTCTCTGGCGGAGGAGACGACGAACGATGCCGATGTGCAGATGGAGGAGAAGAACGGAGCGGAGGAGCCAGCTGTGACGGCAGTGGTGGGGGAGAAGTGTGAGGTACGTGTCGGACTCGTACATGGGATCAATTTTTTACAGTGTAACGGCCGTGGAGCAGATTTTATTGTCCTGTTTATCTGGGCCAGAAAAATCCCCATGAATTCAAGACGAAAATTTAAAAAATCAATTTAAAAATACAGTTGTACAGCTCATCCTATTTATATATGTGTAAAATTATACGTAGCTGTGTCAATTTTTTGTAATGAAAATGAAATATTGTTGTCAGCACTGTCAGAAAATAATGGAAAAGCACAATATAAATGATACTAGAACAACATTATGTTTCTATATTTATTGGTTTGCACATATAATACAAATAATACACATGCAAACAATAAGGGATGTGATAGAAGTCATTAAAATTGAAAAGAGAAAACAAAAAAAGGAAGGTGAAACAGGAAAAAAAGGGGACAAAAATAGAAACCAGCCTGAAAGCACATCAATGTATATACACAAGTGCACAAAGCATCCAGATAATTTCACACTCTGCTCGTCTCGAGTGTTAGAAAGAGGTCACTGGAGCATTTTATGGAGCTGTGGAGGATGCTGGGCTGAAATAATGTCATTAATGGTCAGTGAACGCACCAGAGAGAAAAGTTTCTGCTGGTGTCTGGGACTGGGATGGTTTAACCGTCAGATGATTACTGGTCAAACAGGAAAATGGCCAGTTTGTAACAACACTCTGCAGATTTAAAGGTCCCATATTATATAAAGTTACATCATCTTTGATTATTGATCAGCTCTAGGTTCTATATTAATACTGTGAAAGTATCAAAGCCTCAGTCCACAGAGGCACACAGCCTGTATTCAGAAACTGAGCCTTAAAACCAGTGGTCAGGACTTCCTGTCACTTTGCGATGTCACAACAGATCAGTTGCCCCGCCCCCCTCACCACCTGCTCCACCGTCCTTCCCAACAACTAACTTGCAGGATTTGGTTTCTCTGAGTGTTTTATTCTGAAATCTGCTCTATTTCTTTTATTGGATCACTCAGAAACAAAACAAGTCAGCCAATCAGAAGAGAGGCTCAGAGCTCCTCTCTTCTGATTGGCTGAAACCGAGCTGTTGATACTAATGCTCCAGAGAGAAGCTGAGAGACGGGTTTTGGTTCTTAAAACCATAAATTTATCTTCTTATGGATCAAACCTTCAAAATAAAAGCAGGAGAAGTGTAAAATAAACTACAATAATCAATATTTAACAATATATATTTCATAATGCTGCTCTGAAAATAACAAATTAGCTTTATCAGCTTTATTTTGTCCATGTGCGTTTCCTTTGTTCCAGCTCGGTCTCCGTGTCCTCGAGGGTTTGGCGGCATCCGGTTTGCGCTCGGTGCGTTTCGCCCTGGAGGTCCCGGGCCTGCGGAGCGTCACCGCCAACGACTTCTCGGCCAAGGCGGCGGCGCTGATCGCCAGGAACGCCGAGTACAACGGTGTGGGCCACCTGCTGCAGGCCAGCTGCAGGGACGCCAGGTACGCTGCCAGTAGGGTTGTTTGTGGCGATTTTAGTCTTGTCTTTGTGCCAAACTGTCATTTTTTAGTTTTTATTAGTTTTAGTCATGTTCATGCTCTTTTTTGTTTAGTCAAGTTTTAGTCAACGAAAACTGACGACATTTTAGTCAATGATTTTAATCTCTTTCTAGTAATGTAATTCTATTTAACCCAGTCAATATAGTATAATTACCTAGTATAGTCACTATAGACGAAACTAGGGCTGGGATGATATGCTTTCCTCCCGATTTGATCTACGATTTTTTTGGATGCGGATTCGATTTAAATTGTGATTCTACGATATTGCAGATTTTCTCGATTTTTAGTCTGCATTTTTAACACCTTTTCAAAACCTGGACTCTCTGTATGTAGAAAGGGCAAACAAATGCACATTGCACAATATAAAAAAAAAAAAATCCAAAAAAAATGATGGATTTTTGAAAATAAAAATTGTCAAAAAAAATATTGCGATACTTATGTGAATCAATTTTTTTCTCCCACCCCTAGACGAAACCAAATATTTCTTTTAGTCAAACCAATTTCACAATTCAAACATGGTTATCTTATTTTTATATTATTGTTACCTTATAGACTCAAGTATACATCCATTACAGACATGGAAGATGTTCTGCTAGTAAATTTCATTTCTATAGCACTTTTCACAGAAAGGGTTCACAAAGTGCTTCACAGTAAAATCAGCAGAATACATAGTATAAAACAAAGACACACAGTTGAAAACAGGTACATAAAAGGATAAAAAGAGATTAAAAAAACAGACATAAAAGCCCCTAAAAAAAGTTTTTATTTTAAAGAGTTTTTATTTTGTAAACCACATTTAGTCTCGTTTTTATTCGTCAACAATATTGCATTATATATTTTATTATAGTTATCGTCACATGGCCACTATTTACGTTGCGTCTCGTCTCGTTTTCGTCACGTGATAAAGGTTCTTAGACGATGATATTTCATCAGAATTTTCGTTGACGAAAGCAACACTAGCTGCGAGGAAAATGCTCATTCACTGCCGCTGACGTTTCATTTTCCGCTTGGCCGTATGTCCCCGTCTCGTAGTCGTCCACGGCTCCTCGTCTTCATTCATCTCCAGTCTTCACCTCTGACCTCCTGTTCTGTTCATTCTTCCGCTCTCTTCCGTCTCTTCGCCTCCTTTCGTTTATAAACTCTTGTGCTTTTTCTTTCACCCGTCTCTTTTTTTCTCCTGAGTTAATCCGCTCTTCTTCTTCGGTAACCGTCCTTGACCCATTGTCTCGTTTCGGCTCCTCCGTCTTGAGTTTCTTTTCACCTCTTTCTTCTTCTGTTTTCTGCAGCATGCTGATGTACGAGATGCGAGGGAAGAAGGAGCGCTACGACGTCATCGACCTGGATCCCTACGGGAGCCCCGCCTCCTTCCTGGACGCCGCCGTGCAGGCCGTCAGCGAAGGAGGTGAGTGGCTGGAGCCTCTGTGTCAATCACCTGTTTTCCTGTTACTAAGCAATTTTTTTTTTATTGTGTCAGTGCGGTTTTAGAAGTAGGTCACATATTATTCATGAAATGATTCTTGTTTGGTTTTTTTTTTGTCCTGTTTGAGTTCAGGACAGAACAAAGACTGAGCTTTAATTTGAAAACCCCTCCTCCTCCCGTTCAACCGAGCTGTGAAAAGACTTTTTTTCCCCCTTTTATTTATTTATTTATTTTTAAGTATTTCTTCTTGTCTTCTTTTGTCCTCTGTCTCCATGTTTCCCTCTTTCTCTCTTCTTCCTTTCTTTCTCTCTCTCTCAGGTCTGTTGTGTATAACATGTACAGACATGGCGGTGATGGCAGGAAACAGCGGAGAGACCTGCTACAGCAAATACGGCTCAGTCTCCATCAAAGCCAAATACTGTCACGAGATGGTGAGGACACACACACACACACACGCACGCACACACACACACACACACACACACACACACACACACACACACACACACACACACACACACACACACACGTAAAATTTCACATACACTACACGCACCGACATGTCCCTCTGTATGCACTGATAAGGTCTTAATCCTGTGTGCGTGTGTGTGTGTGTGTTTGATTCCGTTGTGTTGTCATGGAGTCTGGCCTGAGGCTACATGTTGGTGTGTGTGTGAGAGAGTGATGACATTTAGCTGCCTTTTCTTCATCTGTTCATTTCTGCATTAAAAAAAAAAAAAAAGATACTTCGTGTTTCCTGTGACTCCTTCACAGTAAAAGCCTCTTTGTTGTTTTGCCAGAGTTAAGACTTTTACTTTGAAGCAGCAGCAATTTTAATTTACAATAAAAACACAAAGTAAACAGAGACCGAAGTGTAAACATATTCAAGACATTATGATTGTAACTCCAGAAAAGGGTCAGAGGTCAGGAACATCTTTAAGATAAAATGTAATACATTTTCTGACTCCCGAGTGGTAGGAACAAAAAAAAGAAGAAAGAAACTGTAATCACATGGGCAGATTCAGTGTGATGCTCATTTGTATTTGTATTTTTCAGTTAAAAAATGTATTAAATTGATTTTGTTTTTGCTTTAAAAAAAAAAAAAAGCCGCTTGTACCAAATGAATGTGTCCCTTTAAGTTTAGAGAATATGATTTGTTGTCCAAGACGTCTCCGTAGCACTAACATAACACAAAATTGCAGCTCGTCGATGTCGTTGCACTTGACCATATTTGTGATTTCAATTAAATTGCAAGTAATTAATGTAGCTTTAGTTTGAGGGATAAACTTATAATTTACAGTTCACACTGTAAATCAATGCTGATATTGGTTATTGATTGAAAGTTTTTCCATTTTTAGTTGAGTTTTCTTTCACTCCTGTCTTTGTTGTTGTTAATTTTAAAAGGTTTAAATATTTCTGCTTTTATCCTCACTGACAACACACGGTCATATTAACTAGAGTGAAAATTAAAGTTCACCATGTTTTTCTTCTTCTTACATAATAGTCCAATGTTCGTGGAAACTCAAGATGTTAGTCGGTTATCATCAATCATATATATATATATATATATATTTAATTTCACTCACTTTCTCACAGAAATGTTGTAATATTCTTCAATTTGACAGATTAATTTAAGTTCAGAGGATGTGATTTAAGCTTCAGCAGCAGCAGAGAGAGGATTTCATGATTTCACGCTACAAAGACCGGAGCAGTTAAATAAACCTCCTTTTTATTTATTTAATTTTCTTTTTTTCTTTTTTTTTGACGTGCATGCTGAGCTTTCTTCAATTTTGCTTTTCTCACATGTAACATAGTTTCAGTTTATCGTCATTTAGCTTTGCAGATGGTGCAAGTAGGTGAAACTCTCTCTCTCTGTCTCTCCGGCTCGTTTCCCTTCAGGCTCTTCGTATCATCCTCCACAGTCTGGACCAGAGGGCGGGCGTTTACCAGAGATACATCCAGCCCCTGCTGTCCGTCAGCGTCGACTTCTACATTCGAGTCTTTGTGCGCGTCTTCACGGGACAGGCCAAAGTGAAAAACTCAGTCAGGTGCACACACACACACACACACATAAATAAATATATATACAAATAAATACAAAAGCATGTACTGTCTTCTGTCAAAGGCTGATATATGATGAAACATGAATGATGCTGAAACTGGGTCACCGCAGCAACAAATACTAAAAGTAAAAGCAGCGGCAGTGAGAAGGAAAAAAAAGAGAAATTAGGAAAAAATAGGATTTATATGAATGTTTATTATGTCAGTAAACACAAAGAGAGTTATAACAGCATGTGCTCGCCACACGCCTGCAGGTTAAACACACATGTTGTACTGTATGTGTCTGACATTGATTTCCTCTCCTGTGCTGCAGTAAACAGGCTCTGGTCTACAACTGTGTCGGCTGTGGCTCGTTCCACTTACAGAGAATGGGCCGGAGAACGACCAACGGGAAAAAGTAAGACTCAAGCTCGGTGTACAGTACAGCTTCACGTGTTGAGGGTTAAATGAAATAAGTTTGCTTTTAAAATGTCACTGGAAAACAACTGAACAAACAGATTTAGTGAGGAGGAAAGTGTTTGTGTGGTGAAGTTCAATATTGTGTCATTTCAGTATGAAATATTCTGCTGCTACTGGACCACCGGTCGGACCAGAGTGTGAACACTGTGGACAGAGACATCAGGTTAAACACACACACTGTAACTCACACTCACATTCTCATATGTTATATATTTATAGGTAAATGTAAATATTTTAAAGCTCCATACAGTATAAAGGTAGATGTCCATGTGTAGTGTGATTATGATGAGTGTTTTATACTTAAATCTGCTCTATTTTTATTGGATCACTCAGAATACAATCAGCCAATTACAGGGATGCAAACAGCGCGCCGAAAAGCGAAACTCGCTTTTTTCATGACCAATTAGGTGACTTGTGTGAATCATTCAGATCCGAAGAGTTTTTGTTTTGAGGGGGGGGGGGGTCTCAGCGTCTCAGCTGGGGTCAGTAAAATGTTTTTCTAACAGGCTGACAGTGACAATCACGTGAAACTGAGGCGTACTCATTCATGGTTTCTGATCATACTGATAACTGCCGACCTCCAATGTTGACGCGCGACGTGCACGCTCGTTACCCAAAGCTGTGCGTAGCCGCGTGCAGTCGGTACGTACATTATTGTGTCAGGCAGGTGTCTCCCACGGAGCTCTGCCCCGTTTCAGAGGTGAAGGAGAGACGTCGCCTCCGCGATGTAGAATGTGTTCAATTAAAGTGAAACTAACACATTATATAGGCTATGTCCATTACACACTTTTAGGCCTTAAAATGTCTTAAATTTGTTGAATTATTGTGTTCAAGTCTTTTAGACGGGTCTTAAATTTTCTTATGCCCACCATGGGCGAGCATTTCACTCGCATTTGCCCCTAAAAAAAAAGACATGTGTGAACCGGGAAAATCACAAAAAAGAAAGAGCACAACCTGCAATTGGTCCAAAACTACATATCCCACAATTCTCTGCTCTCAACAATAACAGTAGTTAGTGTAAGTAAGAGAGAGTGGAGCTGTAGGTGAAAAGAGGAAACAACGCACGTCTGGTCCTGTTCTATGTTGTTCGTTCACACCGTCACCGTTTATTCGTTACGTCCGCGGTGTAAAAGGCCGTGACGCAAAGACGCGATTAGGCGCGAGACGCGGTATACGCGACTTTTTTTTTTTTGCGACGCAATACACGCGATTCTTTTATGGCGACGGGACCCTCGCGTCTTCGTCTATTTCATCGTGTTTGGTGGGAAGACCCACAGGGGCTTCCCACACAAACACGAGGAACGCTTTTTTCTCGCGCGAGCTTTTACGCGCAACCAAACGCGAGATACGCGAGAAATGCGATTTATCGCTCGTTTTCACTCGTTTCAAAAAAAAATTCACGAGCCCGCCAACAACTTTTTTTTTTTTTTCAAAGGAGGTTCAACTGGACTTAGTTATTTGTCTAGGAAGACGTTTCACCTCTCATCCATGAGGCTTCATCAGTTCAGCATCTGACCAGGCTGGGACTGGACCAACTAACTGGTGTGGAGACTCAGTATAAGTCCAGTTGCTTTCGATTTAACCTCCTTTGAAATACTATGACCTGGACAAATGAGAATATGCACAGGCCTACAACAACATTTCTGCTCTCACCAACCATGGTTGAGGTCACAACGCTGCTGTAGCTGCTCTGGAAGTCCGAGACACTGAGGCCAAACGCCGCCGTCGCTTCTGATCCATGACGGCGAGTTCCGGGCTGATGAGCTACAGAGACTTTAGAGTCACAGAGGAGCAGCGCGTCGCTGTGTCGGACTGTTTGTTTGGATTTAATGAAGAAGCTGCACAGAGTCAGGTGAGCAGAAGCTGCCCCCCCCCCCTCTCACCGTGGAGCCGCTGCTGCCACCACCGACCCCTAGAATAAAACACCACCGACCCATAGAATGAAACACCACTGAGCCGTGGACGGTCGCTGCGTGGATAAAATGCTGACGACCAAAACAGCCGCCACCAGGTCACTGACTGGAGAGTTTTAAAGTCGGCACATGAACGCAGCTCAGACCGGCCGGTGCCTCAGCGCGGTGATCAGCAGGACGCTATACCCAGTACCGGCCAGCTCAGTACAGAGGGGGGGGACGATAACGTGACGCACAGTATACTGTTATGAGACACATTATGCATCCCAACTGTCTTTTTTTTAGAGGATTTTTTTTTTTACCAAGAATGCGCCCAAAAAAATCATGATCCAGGGGCCAAAATTCGAAACAAATATATATTTTTAAAATCATAATTCTCATTATTCTCCTGATGTCGGTTTAATGTAAACAGATTGCGCTGTTATGCGTCATGTGACAGCGGGGCAGAGCTGCAGCTGCTGTGCTGTGATGGACCTGATCAGACTGGTGGTGGTCCACAGTCAATCAGTCCCAGATCCTCCACCGTCACCAGATCCCCCGAAAGCCAAGTCACGGTGCGGCCGCTCTGCTGCTGCTCACCTCAGTGTGTGCGACAACTCATTCATGGTTGTCTCTGATTACACTGATAACAGCCTTCCTATTCACCTCCAATGTAGACGCGACGTGCGCGCTCGTTACCCAAAGCGGCGCGTATCCGCGTGCATTCGGTGCGACGGCGCCGCCGTTTTCCCCCCCGTGCATGTCCGTTGCTGTGTCAGGCAGGTGTCTCCCACGGAGCTCTGCCCCGTTTCAGAGGTGAAGGAGAGACGCGATGTAGAATGTGTTCAATTAAAGTGAAACTAACACATTATATAGGCCTATATGTCCATTACACACTGAATGGGATGTTAAATCCCATGTCTTTATTTCTTCTGTTTATTTTAATAGTATATGACTAACATTCAGTGAAGACCTAAAAATCAGTATCTCCAAAATTGAAATATTGCAATGGTTTTTATTTTTTTAAAGCATTTTTAATCTAGAAATGTTGGCCTTCTGAAAACTGTCCATCTATATGCACTCAATACTTGGTTGGGGTTGAACTACTGGAAATTGACTTTTCTGTGATATTGTTAATGGTGACGCCAGACAATTCCTCTCTTTTTTGGTCCTGACCTGTTTGCATCCCTGCAATTAGAAGAGAGAGTCAGAATTCTGATTGGCTGACACTGACTTGTTACTCCAGAGAGAAGCTGAGAGAGGAAATCTAGGTCCTTAAACCATAGATGTGTCTTCTTCTGGACCAACACCTCAAATAAAACACAGGAAACATAAAATATTGGACATTTTAAATTTCCTTAAATGGATCCTAACAACATAAAAAAATCCAGGTCTCTTAGGATGTCTTTTAAATCTTGTGTTATAGTAATATCGATCAAATATATGAACCCAACACCTGAACTGAACCGTGTGTCCGTCTCTTCTGTAGCTGGGTGGTCCCGCCTGGGCGGAGCGGATCCACGACGTGGAGTTTGTCCAGAGGGTTTTGTCTGCGGTGTCGGGGAACTCGTCTAGATTTGGAACAGCCAAACGCATCGAGGGCATGCTCAGCATGGTGACAGAGGTACTGACTCAGCTTTTTATACACACTCTCATGAAGGGACCTGATGTTATGTTTTGGCACCGTCATTACTTTACATTGTGTGGAAAATATTATTTGTCTGTTTTTTTAGTTTAAAGGAGCTATTTGTAAGTTTTGCTACTTAGCTAACATTAGCATTTACTGCTGTTTACTTACCAGTCATGCATTTTACTGCTCTTGTTGTTTTTTCCAGCAGTATAGATGCTTTCTAATAAAGCTGGGTTTTTAATTGCTGTTTCGATTGTCACGTAATCGCGCGCTTGCGTATTTATCAAACTTTTTTTTTACTGCTTCTACTCTCAAACGTCTTTTACTGACTTATTCTCCCTTTTTTCGGCCGTGAAGATGCTTTTTAAAAAAAAATAACGCTGGGTTTTAAAAATGCCGCTCATGTCGGGGCTTTCTCTTGGCGCCACATCCCACTCTGAGTTTGACCAATCAGCACAGAGTAAATCTCAAGCAAAAGTTCATGTAAATGGTCCTTCGAGGGGAAGTTCCTGTAAATGGTCCTTCGAGGGGAAGTTCCTGTAAATGGTCCTTCGAGGGGAAGTTCCTGCAGTGGAGACGCGCCTAGTGCTGGACGAAACTGCTAAGCTAGGCTAGGCTACAGCTGGTTAGCATGCTAACTTAAGTAGCAGAAGTGAAGAAAAACAAAGTTCATTTCCACCGCTGAACTAATTCCAGCATTTCATCAAGACTGATAAGAATTAGTTTGCATGTTAACTAGCTAAAGCCCAGCCTAGCGGGACTGTCATTTTCCGATACCGAGTCACTGCAGCGTCCCTGAAGAAACAGCCTCTCAAAATACATATAATAACCTCTTTGAAACTGCTTTATTAAAAAAAAATTAACAACCTGATAACGACCTTCGTCACCTGTGATCTCAGGAGCTGGAGGACGTTCCTCTTTATTACACCGTGGACAGTCTGAGCAGCACGATACACTGCAACACACCGCCGCTGCTGCAGTTCAGGTAAACGTATACACACACAATGCAAAAAACTGAGACGCACATGGACACAGGTCTGTTCTGTGTTTCTGTTTTGTGTTTGTTGGAATCACTGGTTAAATTAAACAGCAGCACAGATGAAGAAGAAAAAAAAAACTCAGTGTGAGAGAAATAAAGACATTTTTCCAATAAATAAACAACATGAGTGAGCGAACGCAGATGAAACAGCAACAGGGATGACGCAACGTGTTTAAAGCTGCACTCGTATCAACAGTGGATCAAATGTGTAAAGTTGTTGTTTGTGTTGATACGAGTTGTAATGTTAGTCGCACCTTTTACCCAGTCTTGGACACGAGGACTTGTTGTTGACGTCATTATTCGTGCAGCGTTTCACTACCTGCACATCTGTACACATGTTGTTTTTGTTGTTGCAATAGTAACTGAGTAACATCTGGAAATACTTTGACAAAAACCCACAGTGTAAAATGTGCAGCTTTAAACTCACATATCATAGAAATAATAGTCTCATGTTTCACCACCTGCTCTTAAAGCACCAGGAGGATTTAAGTTTCTTACTCATTTTAACAAGACACATTTATTTCTATCTTTGTATTTATGAGTGAGGCTGTTGATTGAGTTCATACAACGGATACAGCTGTGACGTTTGACATAACAACAATGCCTGTCAAAGTTGGCTGTTTATTTATATAACTGTGAATGTATAAGACAGTGATGTCCCTGGACACTGTCTGACTGGAGCCAAGCTGCTGGACACAAACCGCCTGTATTTCTTTTTTAAACTATAAAAAACATATTTAAATGTGATTCATGAGTAATTAAGTACCTGGTTATGAGGTAATGAGAGTAACTGAATATTTACTCAAAATGTCCATTCCTGGTCTGAAGGTTTTTTAAGTGTTACTTTACTGCATGTGTAAAGAAGAAGTTTTGTACTTCTTCATCTAAATAAGAAAAATTTAATCAAAGGTACCATCCCGGGCGGCTCATTTTGTGGCAAAAATATATAAATCTGAGTATATCGGTTAGGTATTACACAGTAATTGATGACATCAGTGATTTGACATATCAATGATGAAATTTGGTCATCTGTGTAAGGAGTAGGGGCTAAAATTTGGCCGACCAATCAAATTGGTCTCAGACAACTTTGGTAGGATGGCCCGTCTGTCAGTCAACATGCACGCTGTTCTGTTCATGCGCTCTAGTATGCAAGCACTTTGATTGTAGCTACACTTTTTGACAGCACATCACAGCCAGCCAGCCCGCAGTTAGAAAGCCAGGCATTCCTCATGGCACAGCCGAAGGACCAGTCGGTTTTCTGACCTCCAACTGCACCTCCTAGTCAACCACCACCCAAAAAACCTAAAACTTTTATTGAAAGTATGAAAGACCGTCAGAAGTTACTTTTCTCCCCCGGGATGACGACGGAGGTTGGCCCCGGCAGATCAGCTCAGTAGAGTGGCTGCTGCTGCTGTGTTGACTGCCGATTTTATTCTCGTTATGTTATGACTTTTTTTCTCGTAGGAAATGTACGACTTTATTCTCGTTAATTTACGACTTTATTCTCGAAGTCTGTGTGTTTTTTTGTTTGTTTTTTCTCTCAATGTGGCCCTAATACTCCGTCGTACATTCATGAGTGATCAAGTACCTGGTTATGAGGTAATGAGAGTAACTGAATATTGAATATTACTGAAAATGTCCATTCCTGGTCTGAAGGTTTTTTTTAAGTATTACTGCATGTGTAAAGAAGAAGTTTTGTACTTCTTCATCTAAATAAGAAACATTTAATGATGCTCCATACAGACTTTTTTTTTTAACTCGCCTGAATGCTTACATTTGTTTTGTTTTTTAATTTGTATAATTAGTTAATTTGCAGCTGTAGACTTTGGTCATTTTTTCCTAATAAGCTCTTGTTACCAGGATTAGGGTTTGTTTTCAGGTTTCTACCTTTGATTTCATTTATGAATTTATAAAAATGTTTTTATTCCCTAGAGAAGTTTTGTTTAACTTTGGGAGATATTTGTTTCTGGTTTTTAAATATTTTGGGGGAGCTTTTGCCTTTAATTGACAGGAAATGGGGAGACGGAGAGAGAGGGAATGACACGCAGCAAAGGGCCACTGGGGGGAATCGAACAGTGGCCGCTGCAGTGAGGACCCAGTGAGCTGTACGACGCCCCAAGATATGTGTTCTTTAATCTTCTTCGTCTTCTCCGTCTCCGTCCAGATCTGCTCTGCTCCACGCCGGACACAGAGTGTCTCTGTCTCACGCCTGTAAGAACGCCATCAAGACGGACGCTCCTCCTGCAGTATTATGGGACATCATGAGATGTTGGGTAAACGCCACCGTAATGAAAACGACACCAGAGCTTGTTTCGTAGTGACTCTTTTTAAACGTCGTCTTCACTCATGTGTTCTGATTGGTCGGCTGCTGCAGGAGAAGTCCAACCCCGTGAAGAAGGAGAAACTGTCCCAGACCAGCCCGGCCTTCAAGATCCTCTCCACCGAGCCCAGGTCAGACCCCATCCACACAGACCCGACTTTTTTTTTTTTTAGACTTTTATTTATTTGCACATAAAAAATAAAACAAAACATTTACTTATCTCTCTTACTAGTAAGAAAGATATGAAAAATAAATGTGCAGGTGAGGTCTGAAACCTGAAAGGCTTATAACATGACCTCACCTTGATCTAACACATAATTGAAGCACAGTCAAGAAATAATAATCGCATACCTTGTGCAAGGTAGAGATTGAAAATGAAATTAGAAAAGAAAGGAAGGAAAAAGATGAAAAAAAACAGGGAATATGTTGGGAGTAAAAATAAAAGTAGTAGTGATGATAACAGCACTAAATAAATAAATAAACAAAAAAAGAGATGAGAAAAGAAAGCGAGACAAAAGAAGAGAACAGATGAATTAAGTTCAAGTAAACACTAAAAAGGGAAAAGAAAAGAAAAACAAAAAACAAAAACATGGGGCACTAGGGAAGCAGAATTAAAAGTCAAGCCATGTTTTGATGTTCAGTTAATTTTAACAGTAGTTTCTTTTTAAATATTGCCAAGGAGGAGGAACTATCGGCTAATTGACTATGTTCATTTCATAACAGAATTCCTCTGTATTTGATGGTGTACTGCCCTCTGGTGGTATTACAACGGGGGCGGTGTAGGTGACCTGCTTGTCTTGTAGCGTGCGAGTGGAAACTTGAATTTGTGCGAAAGTATTGTTGAAATTGATTTGGTAATACGTGACTTTGGTGCGTTGCTTTGTAAATGAAGATACTGATTTGCAAGATATTAATATCAAATATGGTTGAGATTTTCAATTTGGCAAACAGTGGGGAGGATGGAGCTCTGAAATTTGAGTTTGTGGCGGTTCTAACGAAGCGTTTCTGAAGTAGATGGAGCTTATGGAGATTGGTAGGATAGGTGTTAGCCCAGACAAGATTGCAGTATGTTAGATATGGATATATTAAACTGTAGTATAATGTAAGTAAGGTGGATCTGTTGAGGAATGAACTGATTTTTCTAATGATTCCTACAGATTTTGATACTTTTTTTGCAACACAATCAATTTGTTCTTTCCAGTTACATTGTTCATCCACTGTGACACCTAGAAAGCGAGCAGAGGATACTCTATTGATTTCAATTCCCTCGATTAAGAGCTTTGCTTCTTTCGGATCACACTTTTTTCTACCTGAAAATAGGATAAAATTCGTTTTTTTAATATTTATGGATAGTTTATTCAATTTGAACCATTTGGAAAAGGCTAGGAGGCCAGTGTTGGCCTCATTTATTAGAGTTTTAAAGTGCTTGCTGGAAAGAACAAAGTTTGTATCATCCGCAAATAAGATGGGAAAAATGGTATTTGATACTGATGCTAGGTCATTGATATAAAGTAAAAATAGTAAAGGGCCAAGTACTGAGCCTTGGGCCACACCACATGTCAACGTAGCAATGTTGGACTTACAATTGTTTACATATACATATTGTTGTCTGTCAGTAATATAACTTTTTAACCATAGGAAGACATTACCCTGAAAACCATATCTGTGTAGCTTTGACAATAGTATGGCGTGGTTGACCGTATCAAAAGCTTTTGACAGGTCAAGGAAGATTCCTATAGCATATTCATTGTTATCCAATGCTGTAGAAATCTTATCAACAAGATCTAATAGAGCCATGTATGCAGAGTGATTTTTACGGAAGCCATATTGATGGTTGTATAGTATATTATTTGTATTTATATGGTGCAAAATCCTTTTGTAGACTAATTTTTCAAGGATTTTTGACAAACAGGGTAATATTGAAATTGGGCGATAGTTAGTGAATGTACTTGGGTCGTCTGACTTGAAAACAGGGATGACTTTTGCTACTTTGAGATCATTCGGTACTACACCTGTTTCTAAAGATAAGGATAATATAAATGTTAATGGATTTATAATAATGGTTTTGATCTCTTTCACAAGAGTTGTTCTAACTTCATCATGTCCTGCAGCAGTTGGTTTCATCTTGTCAATTAAATCTTGGATCTCGCTGCTCTTAGGACGATCAAAATGCTCAAAAGGGGGAAAACAACCATCAATATGGTCCAGGGGGCTACCACCTGGGTTTTTAATTTTTTAGCAAGAGAGGCACCTACATTTACAAAGAAATCATTGAACTTACAGGCAATCTCAAGTGGATCAGTAAATGTTTTCCCGCTGTCAGAGAAGTATGTTGGAAATTTTGCCATAGATTTCTTTTTGTGCAATAATTGATTTATGATTGACCAGGTTGCTTTGATGTTATTTGAGGACTCCTTAAATTTTTCAGCAAAGTATTTCTTTTTTGCTGATCTAAGTAGATGAGTAAATTTGTTTTTATAAGCTTTGTAATTCATTTGATTAAGGGGTGTAGGATTCTTTAGGAATTTTTTGTAGAGTTTATTTTTTTCCTTTGAGGACTTATGCAGCCCTGGGGTGAACCATGGCTTGTGAGAGTCCTGTCGTAAGGCCTTTTTAGCAGTGATTAGGGGAAAACATTTATTGAAGGCAGTGTTAAAGGACTCCATAAAAGTTTGGTAAGCACTATTGGAGTTGGTCTGAGCATACACATTGTCCCAGGAAAGATCACTAAGAGATTGTTTGAAACTGGCTATATTTCTTTCATTAAATTTACGGTAGGTTACTTTAGTATCAGGATGAGCGTCCTTATATTCATCAAACACTGTAAATTGAAAAATAGGAAAATGATCAGAGATGTCAGAATAGAATATTCCTGATTGCAAAACTTTGTTTAGAGAATTTGTTAATATATTGTCTATTAGTGTAGCAGATCTGTCAGTCACTCTAGTGGGTTTATGTATGATAGGGTAAAAATAATTAGAGTACAGATTATTTAGAAAGTCTTGAGTTGGAGAGTGGGTTTCGCTTTTGAATAGGTTGATATTATAATCGCCAAGGATATAGCACATTTTGCCCTCTTTCGTTATTCGATCTAGGGCACTTGCCATGTAGTTGTTAAAGTTGTTTATGTCAGAATCCGGAGGACGATATATACAACCAATGATAATCTTACGTCCATTTTTGGGCAGGGTTAATTCAATAAAAATAGACTCAGCGCCCTCAGAGTTTACTGACAGGTCTGCTCTCTGTACATAGTCATAGTCGTTACGGATATATAATACTACACCACCACCTGTTTTGTGTCTTCTTGTAGAGTGTAGCGAGTTATATAAAGGGAGCTCATAAAGGTTAATTGTGTCTTCTGAAAGCCAAGTTTCTGTTAGTGCAATAACTGAAAAGTTATAATTAATTGAGGATAGTAATTGGGATAGGTGGTCATAGTTTTTTGGGAGACTACGAATGTTGAGATGGAAGGCAGAGAATAGGTAGTGGTCAGATGGAAAACATTTAGTCAGGTGTTCAAATTGCTTCTCATTATAATATCTGCAGGGTTCCTTCATACCTTGGATACTGTTTGCATCAGGATCAACATCACTTAGATTGGTCTTAGTCACCACATCGAGATCAAATGGGTTGAATATCATATTCTCAAAAGTAATATCATTAGTAACATTGGGTATGTTGTTGTGTGAGAGACAACTACTGACATCCTCATAGTCAGAAAATGGAAATAGAGCTATACAATTTTCACAGGTCCATGATACCCAGAGTTTAGAGTTCAGCTTGGAGACCAGTGAGCATTTTGAGTGATAATTTAATTTGCATAAACCACAGGTAACGGGTTGAGATTTTACATTATTTTGGCATTTGGGACAAATTCTGTTTACACTTGTGCCAGTTGGCATGATTAAAAAGGAACATCAGAGGAGTTGAATTAGGTGGTCTTGCCACCTCTGTAGTCGTGGGCATCATCACTTAGGTGTGGAGGTAGCAGGGGTAGTGGCGGCTGCAGGACTGACAGGGCTGGTGGGGTTGTAGACAGGCTGGCCTTTCCTTCGCGGTGGGTGGGTCACCAGCTGGTCATATTTCAAGTAGGCAATGAGTCCCCTGTCCCGAGCAGCGTACATCTCCGGGAGAAGCGCTTTCCTCCGCTCGCGTACTTGGGCAGAAAAGTCCTCATTTATATGAATGTCAGTACCTTTTAATTTTTTCGCATTCTCCAGAACCGTGGCTCTGTCCTTGTAGTTGAGAAACTTGACTATAATGGGTCGATGCCCTTTGCCGTTGGTGTCGGGCTTTCCTGTCCGGTGCGCTCTTTCAATGGCCATGGCGTTGGCGTCCAGTTTGAGGCTGGTGGAGATGACGGAGCGCACCTTATTCTCCGAGCTGGCCCAGGTTTCCTTTGGGGATTCCTCGATACCAGAGAAGATCAGGTTGTTGCGTCTGGACTGGTTTTCTAGGTAGTCAGTTGATCTGTCAAGAATCTTAATACTGTCACAGACCACTCTCAGATTTTTTTCTAGACGCTCACTATCTTCTGTGAGTTTGGAAATGTTGTTTTTTGATATGTCTATTTCATGTTGAGAAAATTGGAGGCTGTTTTTGAGCTCATGCAAGTTATTATTTGCTGTGTCCAAACGCTCGTTGTTAGAGTCCATCAGAGCCCTCACTAACTTGGTGAATATATCTGCTTGCTTCTGCATTAAGTCTTCATAGTAGGCTTTCTGTTGAGCGAGTTGTTTTTCCAGAAGCTTATTTTGTTCAGCTTTGTGTTGAGCTATGCTCTGGTTGACAAGTTTGCGCACTGCTTCCAGAGTGACAGGCTCCGTCCCCGGCTCTTGTCCTTTACCAGCCATAGTAGTTCACCGGCTGATGCGTCAGATGACGATGACGAGGTCGACCAATCACGGCGCCGAGCAGCAAAAACAACACCAGAATCCGGAAGAAAACACACAATCCTGCGCGAGCAGGACCGATTTGTAGCATACGCTAGTAAAGCTTACTCGGTTAGACACACAGCACGCACACGCGGACGGACGAGCAGCGAAGCACCCGAGCCTCCCAGGGGTTAACCCGGCGTGCAGTTATGGGACACCGATCAGCAACGCCACAAGAGCAAGCCACAGCCAGCAGCCGTCAACCCGCTAGGACGACCACACGTGAGACACTTACCTCAGTGAAGTCGGTCGCGAGGAGAGGAGCGGCTAGCCGGCGAGTTAGCACGTACAGATCCCGGTGCCAGCAGTACAGAAGAAAGGGGAGACTTCCCTCTGAACCACCAACAAGGACAGTGCAACGACTCAAGCCAGGGCAGGATTAGTTCCGGAGAACATCGAGCCAGATCATTAGTGTTACCCAAGAACAAACACCCGGGGCTTCCCACACAGGTAGGCAACAGGTAGCAAACACAGCACAGTACCGAGCAGCGTGAACGAGCAGCGTGAACGAGCAGCGTGAACGAGCAGCCTCCATGCGTGTGTGCATGACCCGAACTGATTTATTAAAACACTTCATGGAGTCAAACCTGTGACCTCGTCTTCTTCTTCTTCCTCCTTCTGCAGCTGTGAGGCCTGTTTCACCATCAGGGAGGACGCCAACCCTCAGTCCCGTAAACGCCACCTGACCCGGTTCCAGGAAAACCCTCAGGCCTTCTGGGGACCCAAAGCTCGCGCCAGAGCCAGGTAACACAACACAACACACAACACAACACACACACACACACAGCAAGCAGCTTGTTCAGTTTGTGTAAAATTAGGACTTTGAGTCTGATCATTTGTTTTTTTTTGTTAGTTATTTATTATCAAACATAATCGATCAAATAGAGTCAAAATGTTTAGATGTGTTTAGAGGAAAATGTTTTTTAATTACTTCTATGCACCTAAATGGATGTAAAAGTAAAATTTAGACATTTCAAAAACTTATTTGGCACCTGAAAACACACTGAACATCTTTATCCACTTCCTTGTTTTTCCTACTGTTTCCTCCTCTACCAATCTCCCTCTCCTCCTCCATCCATCTATCTCTAAACCTTATGCTCTCTCCTCCTCCTCCCGTAGTGGTGGCGTTACTACCACCCTGCAGGACAAGAGGAAGAAGTGCCAGAACAAGAGGAAGAACCAGATCACAGACTCGTCTCAGCTGAAGAACTTCCCCTGCAAGAAGTTCAGACAGGTGAGTGAGTTCACTGTGGAGCAGACTGAGACCAAAACAACATGCAACCTCTTAAAGAGATAAGATATTTAAAAAAGCATCAGGATCCAAATTTATTCAACGAGAAGATGAAACCAGATCAGAGCTGGTTTATGGAGGGATTTTTAAAAAAACATGTGTTGTTTCCTGAGAGAAAAAGAAACAACTGAACTTGTTTCTTTAGAAAAGCAGTTTTCTTTCTCCTGGAAAACACCTTGTTTACAGACTCGTGGGTAAATGAGTCTGTAGCTTCACACCTGCAGTGATGAGAATAGAAACCCTGACGACGTCAGACTAGTTTCTGAATCACTCGACGTTTTCTAAGAACGTCTCTGGGTCAGTGAGGAGCTGCTGTCATGAACCTGCTGCATGAAAACACATGTGCAGTAGCGGCCATGTTTGTTTTTGTTCCACTAAAATAAAGAGGAACAATTTACAGAAGAAGTATTGTGTTTCATTGGTTTTAATTTTAAAATTAAAGCTAAGCTGGTTGTTTTTAAACGTCCTACCTGTGGATCTCAGGCTGGCCGACTGGTGAACAAATTTTAAAATCTCTTTTAAAAACTCACTTTTACAAAAAAGTATTTTAACCCCCGTGGCAACAAATGGGACACCCATTTTATATAATTTTATTTTGTTGGCTTTTATTTTGTAGTTTTCTCTTTCAGTTTTGAATACCATGATCCACATGATCTTACTCTTACTTTTGTTTCACCTTCATTGGATCAGATGTCATCACTGTTTTCTCTTTGTATAGGGGGTCGGTATCTTGTCACCTTTTTTACCCCTGATGAGTTTGCACCCCTGTGTATCTGAATTATTTGACCTTTACAGCACTTTGTTACCTTGTTAAAAAAGGTGCTATGTTTTTTTAAAATACATATATACAGTATTAACAATTTTGTTACGAGACAAGATTGTGATTGTTAATTCAGATGAGAAAAGCAGTGACTGCAGCATTTTTCATTTTTGTCAAATTGGCCCATTTCCATAATCCTTATAGTCATTGCCCTATTCGCACGGGATTAGTATTACCTGGGGACGTCTGGTAATTTGTAAATTACCCCCCCCACGTCTGTGTTTCTTGCGGTGCATTCGCACGGGATAAGTGATGTCTGTATTTTTACTCGAATTTACTGACATGAAGGCTCCGATATGACGACAAAGCTGTGCACGTCGTAACATCCGCTGCTGCATGGACCGCGGAACGCATCTGGACAAGGGGGGGGCATAACTTCAAGTCAAGCGGGAGGGGGGGGGGGGGGTGTCCTTGTACCGGGGGTTACTGTTACCAAGGATACGGAAATAAAAGTAGCGAAGCTCCGGACAGAGTTGCGGTGATTGTATCCAGTTTATGAAACATTATGAAAACACATGAGTCTATCACAACAACAGATTTTCCGGGATCGATCAAATCTATTGGATCATCATGCTGATTATCCATACCAGAGGTAGAATGCCGGTTCTCACAGCGGACTTCTGACAATAGTTTTTTTTTTTGTTTTTTTTTGGAGGGTGTGTGTGTGTGCGCCGAGCGGACCCGTCTATAGAGACACGCGTCTATATGGGACAGGCTTTTATTTAATTTAGAACAAACCTTTATATGCTCAGCAAAGATGGAAAATATAGGTTATAGCCTAATATAATAAAATGGTTCTGTTGTTTGGCCACTGTTTAAAAGAGTCAGAATATAAGGAAAGAATCGTATCCAGAGCAGCATCATTTACAAGTTTAATCAGCACCAATTAAACTTCTTCTAAATAAACGTAAACATTTAATAACTCGGGTCAGGTCGGACCGCAGGCTTCTTTTTTTTCTCTTCATCACAGGAGAAATAAGGCGTGCGCTGCGCTCACATTGCTACTCTCTGCGGTGCTCTGGTTGTGATTTGTCTGCTGCCTTGAATCCGCCTTTTATACGTGCGCCTTCACAGATTCACAGGCATGACGTATTGATAAACAATGCACTTGATAGACTCACGAATTCAAATCGAAATGCAGCAGTTATCGGCAGCAGTGAAGGTGTGTGTGGTGGTGACTTAGCTCTTAAAAACACAGATACAACAAAAAATTCCCCTCAATTACTGAGATGCAGATTCGCACGGGACTAGTTTTACCACGGGACGTCGGTCTTTGGTGAAATATAGTAGGTAATTTGCGGGGGAAATTTTACTTACTTTTTTACTGACATGGCGCATTCGCACGGGATTAAGATCACAGACGTCCTCCGCAATTATTACAAATTACCAGAGGTCCCCAGGTAAAACTAATCCCGTGCGAATAGGGCTACACAACTTGTCCACCAGAGCGTTGTGGAGTTGTTGGATTGTGTATTTGATGAGTTTGATGAGGGAAACCAAGAAATCCCATTAGCCTCCGTAGCGTAGCTCTGAGCAGCTCACGGCTCTGCTCCACCGTTCTAAAAATAGCTTGCACCGACAATTAAAGGTAACAAACCTACTGCTATGACTATAGGGATTATGGCAATGGGCCAATTTGCCAAAATGTTGAACTATCCCTTTAGAAGCAGAAATTTAAAATATACTGGAGATGGTGACGGTGAATTCAGGAGTTGAGCAGCGTGTCGTTGTTCATGAGAAGCTTCAGCTCCGTCAGAATCAGAGGGAGGTTGTAACTTAAACACTAATCACTCTGGTTCAGTCTCCATGTTCCTGGGTGGGAACACGAGGCCGAGCGGTTGCCACAGCGCCGCACGCAGCTGATTTCCTGCCAGGTGAAGAGGACGCAGCCAAAACCAGCTCTTTTCTGTTTTTTTAACGTTTTAAAACATCATCAGTTCACCGGCCTGTTGTTGTTATAGCTATAGTCTTATTATGGTCTGTTTTTATTTATTTCAGGGATCGTGCACACATGGAGAGAAATGCTGCTACTCCCACGACCCGGAGGAGAAGATGGATGGATGAACTCCGTTATTCTTCTAATTCAGTTCTTTTTTTTCTTTTCTTTTTTAAATAATTTTATTTCTGCAGTTTTAAGTGCAGCCTGGATAAAAGTGATGACGATCAAATGAGGACAACAACCGAAAAACTGTTAATACACAGAACAACAGCAACATATCCATGATTCAGTTTTATGTCTGAGGTTTTTTGACTTAAGGTTCATTTTTTTATTATTATAATTATCATTATTTGACTGTTGTCAACATGTTATCACATCAATAAAGTCCTCGGTGAGACTTTAGATGATTTGTCTTTTATCTTTAAGTTTGTTTAGATGTTTAACCCTCAGGGTCCTTTTGAACCAAAAATGTCAATTTTTTTTTTGCCTTTTCCTATTTTTTTTTTTTTTAATTGGTGATCATTTTGGCTGTTAGAGCTTATGCCATGAATTTCTGCAAAAACGTTTCTTTTGTTGACATTTTTTATAAAGAGTCTAATGTAATTTACTCTCACAGGTCTATTTTACACTACAGACAATCTTTGTATCCTTTGGGGAACCTTGAGCCAAAAATGTACATAACAAAAACCTGCTATAAAAGGGTTAAAAAAATCTGAAAATGGTTAAACTTTTAGTAGTTTTTGAGCAGGGCTGAAGTGGTCTAAGAGATTTATGCAGCAAAAAGCAGAAAAAAATATTGATGTATCATGATTTTACAGCAGTTTTTTTTTTGCAGTGTACATTTTTGGCTCGAGGGTCCCCAAAGGTATTTTACTGAGGAATCTACAAGGGTTAATATTTGACATACCTTATTGAGCAACGCATCAAATAAAACACAGCAGGAATGTGAAATAGCTTTGAAATAATTTTCATTATAGAAATAAATTCTGGTAATTTTAGATTTGAGGATGTGTCAAGAAACATCTGTAACATCTGGTCAGTAAAAATCCACCTGTCTATTTGAGTGATTGTGCACAGAGTTTGTAACACGACCAACACACAGGAAACAGAGTCAGTGACAGATTTAATGAGCTGCTTTTTGATCAGTACAAAAATCAGAATATATACACACACATTTTCAGAAGTAGAAAAGTAAACACCAGGCAGACGGTAGATCTGAGTCGTCATCGTATTGTCTGTTGTTGTTGTTGTTAAGGCAGCTGTAGAAAGTCCTGTCCATGTGTCTCCAACCACGTTTCTGGGCCGTGAACGCAGCTCAAACTTCTGCTTCATTTCTTGGTAAAAGTCAAACAAACATCCTCATGTCTGTGTCTCGATGGGCCACTGGAACTTGATTTCGATTTGATTTAATTTGTGACTTTCTTGCAAAAAAAAAAAAAAAAAAAATCTGCAGCAGCGTGTGATTGGCTATCTGAGGCTGACCCTGAGCAGGAAGGTCCGGATCTCCATGGGCCTCAGCGTCACCTCCCACGTGGACGGGTCCTGGTGCGACTTCAGCGGTGGCGGCTTCTCATCTGGAATAAAAAAACAAAACAAGTGCAGCTTAAAAAAAAATTAAAATAAATAATAAATACATTTTAAAAAACCAGCGAGCGACCGGAGAGAAGCAGATTATTTCTACAAACATCCAACAGCCTGCAGTTTACTAACAAAGCTGTGAAGCATAACAATGCATTTATGACTCATTATATTTCACTGCCTGGTTAATGAGTCCCTGCAGAGAGACGCTCTTTACTGCTCAGCTGACTGTAATGGTGCTCTGATTAAAAACCGCCGCCCGCCTAGAAATTAAACACCGTCGGTGGATTTCTGGGTTCTCCTCCATCTACGACGACCGGCAGCAGCTGCAGGACGAGTCCAGTCCTCTACAAAGAACAGCTCAGATTTTATTCTGGACTCTTTATCTCCTTCGTGTGAAGGAGGGTAGAAGAGATTTCTGATCTCAATGGGAACCTCCTGGTTAAAATTCAGCATTAAAAACCATAAACCTGTATAAATCATTAGTACAAAGGGTAAAACACTCTACTAACTTTTCCTTTAGTGCCAAAATGTCCTCTTTTATTCAATAAATCTATAAATCAACAGGTAGATTTTAAGAAATCTGAGTCTAGATGATGAACCGTCTCCTTGTAACACAATGGATGGAGCTCCTCTCTTGTGACTGTGCCACCTACAGGACAAATGGTTTAATAATCTAATTTATTTTCAGAGCTAGAGACATTGCAGCCACCTAAACCTTTGTTTCTTTTTTTCCATATCTGTCCATTTATTTTATAATTAAACGTTTAAAGTATTTATTTGGCTTTTTCTGGTGTTTAAAGGGGAACTATGTAAGTCCAAGTCCAGTCACGTTTCCTCTGTTTCACTAACCCTCCTCCCGGCCATGTGCATTTGTTTTCAACGAGAGCGGTGGATAACGTTATTTATCATTTACGTGTTACAATGTGTATATTTGTGTAGTCTTATCCGTCATAAAAGGTAATTATAAGGTTGGTTTTCAGTCAAGAGACGCTAGGTGGAAGGCAGAGAGCCTCCATTCTCCCTGGAACTAGTTACAAGTCATTGATTTAACCATCAACATTCATCTAAAGCTGTTAAATTATGGTAAAAATGTAGCATAGTTCCTCTTTAAAGTTGATTTAGCAGTGATTTAAAATTGAATTCTGGTCCTAATACTAACAGCTTTTCTGTCATTTAGTAACAACATCTGATGAATAAAAATAAAAATTTCACTATCTAGTATGATGACAATAAAGACTCGCAACTCAACTCTCAAATTATGAATGAACATGCAGAGCTGTGTGTTCAGACTCTGACACGAGGGGTTGCAGCTAGCTCATTAGCATGCTAGCTTCAAAAAAGGACATAATAGAGACGTGTTGACTTCCACCTCTGGAAACATCTGGTGGTGAGTGAATGAGTCCAGAACAGTTGCTCATGCTCACTGTTAGCAATGTAGCAAAACTTACAAATAGGAACCATCTGAGTGTGTGTGTGTGTGTGTGTGTGTGTGTGTGTGTGTGTCCTGTACCTGTCTGTGGCATCCAGTTAAAACGCTTCATCTCTTCTTTCCACTGATTGGCTGACAGGTTCAGCTCGGACACGCCCAGCACGTCCATAGTGGAAAACAGCTTCTACACACACACACACACACACACACACACAAAATTAGTCATAGTGTTAAAACATGTCCATGTCTGCTGTTTGCACAGTGACGCACACGTACTGAAAAATAACAAAAATGACTTTTACAACCAATAAAAAGCCTTTATAGTAGCGACAGACGTTAAAATGGTCTCACATGACCAATAAAAGCTGTTAAATAGTTGTTAAGGAACTTCCTTTGGAGGTTTTTCTTAAAGTTTAAGTGTCTATTTACATTTTATTATATTTTCTCTTCCTTTTTGCTTTATTTTACTGAACCTGTTATTAATCTAAAAAAAAAAACATTCACAGTACAAACACACTCATTTTATTGTTTTTAAACTAAAACACTCACACATTCCTGCTCATCTACTTTTCATCCATTAATAATCAATCATACATTAAAGGGATAGTTCAACATTTTGGCAAATTGGCCCATTGCCATAATACCTATAGTCATAGCAGTAGGTTTGTTACCTTTATTTGTCGGTGCAAGCTATTTTTAGAACGGCGGAGCAGAGCCGCGAGCTGCTCAGAGCTACGCTACGGAGGCTCATGGGATTTCTTGGTTTCCCTCATCAAACTCATCAAATACACAATCCAACAACTCCAAAACGTTCTGGTGGACAAGTTGTGACCTGCACATTCACCACGCTATGAGATAATAACAGAACGTTACCAGACAGAGTTGTTTTAGAGGTAAATTCATGCAAAACTGCTGATGGACGTTGCCTTCGGAAGCAATTTTTCATCAACTAGTCTCTGTATTTCCCTCTAAAACAACTCTGTCCGGTAACGTTGTGTTATTATCTCATAGCGTGGTGAATGTGCAGGTCACAACTTGTCCACCAGAGCGTTGTGGAGTTGTTGGATTGTGTATTTGATGAGTTTGATGAGGGAAACCAAGAAATCCCATGAGCCTCCGTAGCGTAGCTCTGAGCAGCTCACGGCTCTGCTCCGCCGTTCTAAAAATAGCTTGCACCGACAATTAAAGGTAACAAACCTACTGCTATGACTATAGGGATTATGGCAATGGGCCAATTTGCCAAAAATGTTGAACTATCCCTTGAATAATGTATACTAATCTCTGCCCCTGCCCAGGTGTGTGTGTGTGTGTGTGTGTGTGTGTGTGTGTGTGTGTGTGTGTGTGTGTGTGTGTGTGTGTGTGTGTGTGTGTGTGTGTGTGTGTGTGTGTGTGTGTGTGTCTGACCTGCAGGTTGACGGTGACGGGTTGGGAGTTGACTTTACTCTCCCAGCTCTGGAACTGATGCTCCAGTCTGAGCAGCACCGAGTCTCTGTCCCACTGGCTCAGCGTGAGGAGGTGAACAGCAGGGGGCAGCGCAGCCTGGAGCCCCGAGAACTACACACACACACACACACACACACACACACACAGACACACACAACTGACTTCAGTCTATTCACACAGGACAGATAAACAGTTGAAAACTCGCTCTGACGCAGCCTGTTTGTTTGACATTGACCTGCAGGTAAATCTCACTCTTTTTTTTTTACTTTAAATTGTCTTAGAGCAGAGCGTGTGTGTGTGTAATTGCAGAAAAACATCCGCACAATCGGAGCGAGTCAGACAACACTGAGTTCTCCTCCTGAGACGCCGTGAAATGAGAACAATGTCTGGAAATGGATAAAAAAAATACATAAACAAGAACAGAGAGACGAGTTGGACTGGAGCTGCAGCAGAAACTGATGATTCCTCGCCCCTGAACCTGAATAACTGCAGCTCAGGTTTTAAATGTGAAGACGTCTGGAGCTCAGGGTTCAGTTTACAGCTACAGACTGACTGAGATTTACATTATTGATTCATTTTAATTAATCATTTTATCAATAAAATGTCAGAGAAAAGTCACAAACAGACTTTTTGTTTCATTTCCAAGAACTTAAAATACATGACTCAACATTATATTAGAAAAAAAGCTCATTTTAGAGTCTAATATTTATTCTGGCTATGAATGTGATCTCCACTTGATTAATTGATTATTTTAGATCGAGGAGAGTTTATACTTTAAAGGGATAATTCAACATTTTGGCAAATTGGCACATTGCCATGATCCCTATAGTTTTAAGAGTAGGTTCGTTACCTTTAATTGTCGGTGCATGCAATTTTTAGAACGGCGGAGCAGAGCTGTGAGCTGCTCAGAGCTACGCTACGGAGGCTAATGGGATTTCTTAGTTTCCCTCATCAAACTCATCAAATACACAATCCAACAACTCGCATCAGCGGTTTTGCATGAATTTACCTCTAAAACAACTCTGTCTGGTAACGTTCTGTTATTATCTCATAGCGTGGTGAATGTGCAGGTCACAACTTGTCCACCAGAGCATTTTGGAGTTGCTGGATTGTGTATTTGATGAGTTTGATGAGGAAACCAAGAAATCCCATGAGCCTCCGTAGCGTAGCTCTGAGCAGCCCACGGCTCTGCTCCGCCGTTCTATAAACAGCTTGCACCGACAATTAAAGGTAACAAACCTACTGCTATGACTATAGGGATTATGGCAATGGACCAATTTGCCAAAATGTTGAACTATCCCTTTAATCTCCAGTTTTCAGTCCTCCTCCTCCTCCTCCTCTCTCACCTCCAGTCGTGTGTTGGGGCTCAGATCTCCGTCGGTGAAGGTCAGCAGCGGCTGCAGCACCACCTCCTCGGCGAGGGGCCGGTGAGCGTCGGCGGCGTGCGGCGGGGGGTCGAGGGACAGCAGCAGGCGGCCGCGGACCACCAGCCCCTCGGGGAAGACCTGGGAGGTCTCGTTGAGGGGCTCGGCCACGCCGCGCACGTCGTCGTACAGCAGGCGGCGGTGGAGCTGAGAAGGAAGAGGAGGAGGAGGAGGTGATGAAGCCGTCTGCATGTGGACGGAGTGAGTTAGTGCTGCAAAAACTCAAAATCTCACCAAGAATATTTGTCTTATTTCTAGTCAAAATGTAATTTCTAGTCAAAACAAATCTCATTATACCTAAAATAAGACTCATCACATAAAAAAGTAGCTTGTTTTTAGACACTTTTTACTTCTTTCAAGCATATTTTCACTTGAAATAAGTAGAAAAATCTGACAGTGGAGCAAGTTTTTCTTCCTTATTACAAGCACAAAAAAACTTGCTTTCACTGGCAGATTTTTCTACTTATTTCAAGTGAAAATTTGTTTGAAACAAATGAAAATGATCTAAGAACAAGTTCATTTTTTTAGGTGATGATTCTTATTTTAAGTGAAAAGAGTTTAGTTTTGACTAGAAATTAGACATTTTGACAAGAAATAAGACAAATATTCTTGGAAAGATTTTGAATTTTTTGCAGTGTGTGTGTGTGTTACCATGATCTCCAGAGAGCCGTTGTGGATGCTGCCTCCTCCCTGAGAGCGGTCCGTCACCACGGTGAGCTGGTCGTGGTCATCCTGAAGACAAACCACACATCAACACACACACAAAAAAATGACTTGTCTGAATTTGTTTGTGTCCAGAAATCTGAGGACATACACTCTCTCTCACACACACACACACACCTTGATGAAAGCTCTGGAGTTGATGGGGTAGTAGTTTCCGGCGATGGGCTCAGACTGCTTCAGCTTCCATGTCGGCCTGAAGTCCTTCCTGTGGGACACACACACACACACACACACACACACACACACACACACACACACACACACACACACACACACACACACACACACACACACACACACACACACACACACACACACACACACACACACACACACACACACACACACACACACACACACACACACACATAAATCAGAATATCATGGAAAAGTTTATTTATGTCAGTGTTTCCATTCAAAAAGTGAAACTAATACTAATCTAGATCAGTGGTTCTCAAACTTTTCTTACATCAAGGACCCCAAAATTGACACAAATTAGACCACGGACCCCCCATTGGACAAAAGCAAACACCAGAAATACACAAATATTTGTTCCGAGACTGAGTAAAGTTTTGTACATTCAAATTAGGGCCAATGGTGTGAATTTTTGGAAACATTATAGAGAAATTCTCTGGAAAAAAAGTGGTACAATTTCTCCAAAAACATTCAAACATTTCTAGGAAGAAGTGGTAAAATTCTCCTGAAAAAAAAGAAAGTAAAACATTTTCTTGAAAAAAAGTGGTAAAATTTCTCCAAAAATACAAAAAAGTTTTAAAAAATCTAAAAAGAAAAAAAAAAGCAGTAAAATTTCTCCCCCCAAAAAAAGTTTTTAATAAATCGGTAAAAAAAAGGTTAAAAATTATTTGTTCTAAATCGAAAAAAAAGTGGTAAAATTTCTTAAAAAAAAAAAAAAAATTCTCAATTTTTTTTTTTAACAATTCAAGAAAAAAGTGGGAAAATTTCAAGAAAAAGTTGGGGACCCCCTTGAACCCTCTCAAGGACCCACGTTGAGAACCACTGATCTAGATGCATTACACAGAGAATTAAACATTTCATGTCTTTATTTATTCTATTTCTTTTAACTGTAGTGATTATGGCTTCACATTTAATAAAGACCTAAAACTCAGTATCTCATAAAATTAGATTATTACAAAAGACCAATTAAAAAAAAGTCATTTTTAATTTGGAAATGTGGCCTTCTGAAAATATGTCCATCTATATGCATGGAAATTGACTTTTCCATGATATTCTAATTTATTGAGATGCACCTGTATAATAATTACTATTTTCTCCTCCTCCTCCTCGTCATCTAGGACTGAGGTGACAATGTGATTCATTCTTCTTAGATAATAAAGTGTAAATCTTCAGAGTTGTTCCAACTTTATGGCCAATAATGGGGTAGTTTAGAGGTGTCGGTGTCTCACCTCCTCTGCAGCACCTCTCTGCCGTTGGAGTCGGTGTAGAAGATCTCTGAGGTCTGAATGCTGGTGTCCAGACGGGTGATCACCTCCTTCCCCAGGCTGTCACTGAGGGACAGGACGAGACCAGACCTTACCCTCTTTCTGCTTCTTCTTTATATCATATTAAATCATTACATCTTGGATTCTTGGAAATTAAAATATGTCTGTTCATAACTAATGTCTGACATTTTATAGATGAAATTATAATTGATCAAAAATGCTTAGAATCTAACTCTTATAACACGTATATGTACAGTACGGAGCAGTCTGGAAATGTATCAACTCCACTTTAGACAACTAGAGAACAATTTGATTCTAGTTTCAGTATTTTTTTTTTTTTTTTTTTACACACTCAAATGTTTTTTTTCTGTGAATAAACAGCCAATCACCAGTGTTATTAGATACTGCTCCAGACATGCTGCATGCTGATTGGCTCACTGACACTGATGCCATTTATTCATTCACTCTTTTGTGATCATGTTGCGATTAGAAATTATAATAATATATTGTCATTTTAGTGTCACGTCAAATCATTTTTGCTTCATTTTCAATTAAAACCAAAAATATTATATTGATTTTTGTTGGTCTCGTACCAAACAAACTCTTTTACGTCTTGTGAATCTGATTCGTTGACCAGGCTGTCTCCGTAGCAACACATTGGATTACATTGTGATTAATTGTGCAGCTCTACTCTTCATGTTGCAGTGTTGATATAGTACACTGCAGAAACTCAAAATCTTTCCAAGAGTATTTGTCTAATTTCTTGTTAAACTGTCTAATTTCTAGTCAAAACGAATCTCTTTCCACTTAAAATAAGACTCATCACCTAAAAATTTACTTGTTTTTAGATCATTTTCACTTGTTTCAAACAAATTTTCACTTGAAATAAGTAGAAAAATCTGCCAGTGAAAGCAAGTTTTTGTGCTTGTAATAAGAAAGAATAACTTGCTCCACTATCAGATTGTTCTACTTATTTAAAGTGAAAATATGCTTGAAATTAGTAAAAAAAAGTGTCTAAAAACAAGCTACTTTTTATGTGATGAGTCTTATTTTAGGTATAATTAGATTTGTTCTGACTAGAAATGACATTTTGACTGGAACTAGGACAAATATTCTTGGTAAGATTTTGAGTTTTTGCAGTGTATATATACAAATCAGTGTCTATTCATTGTGTATCTATCTGCTGTGCTGTGGTGCGTTCACTGACTTGATGGGCACTGGTCCGACCGTCCACTCCAGCTCCAGGGCTCTGCTGTCGGCATGGAGACGGACCACCTGAGACACCCCGGGGGCGAACTGCTGCCGCACCTCCTGCACCACGGACGTCTGCAGCATCAACACACACAGCAGTCAGTACACACACACACACACACACACAACCTCATCATTACACACACATAAACACAGTCTATCCGGTGCATTTAAAGTGTCGGACAGATGTGGCACAGCTGGAGGATCTGGACCTGCAGCATCTGGGTCTCGGCCGTGCGGCTGATGGCGAACGGCGTGGACGAGTTGGGTCTGAAGATGTAGGCTCCCGACGGCTGGTTGCTCTCAGAGTTGTTGCCGTCGCTGGCGTTGTACCTGTAACACACACACACACACACGTTAAAGGGATAGTTACCAGACAGAGTTGTTTTAGAGGTAAATTCATGCAAAACCGCTGATGCACGTTGCCTTCAGGGACAGTTTTTCAGCAAGCAGTCTCTGCATTTCCCCCTAAAACAACTCTGTGTGGTTATTATTTCATAGCGTGGTGAATGTGCAGGTCACAACTTGTCCACCAGAGTGTTTTGGAGTTGTTGGATTGTGTATTTGATGAGTTTGATGAGGGAAACCAAGAAATCCCATAGCTTGCACGGACAATTAAAGGTAACGAACCTACTGCTAAAACTATAGGGATTATGGCAATGGGCCAATTCGCCAAAATGTTGAACTATCCCTTTAATAATGTATAAAAACCAAGAAATCCCATGAGCATCCGTAGCATAGCTCTGAGCAGCTCACGGCTCTGCTCCGCCGTTCTAAAAACAGCTTGCACTGACAATTAAAGGTAACGAACCTACTGCTATGACTATAGGGATTATGGCAATGGGCCAATTTGCCAAAAATGTTGAACTATCCCTTTTAACGACAGTGTCAGAGTGTTTGTGAGTTTGTTGTGTGTCGTTTCTCGGAGTTAAAAAAACAAAAAACGAACCAGTAGAAATTCTGCGTCAGCTTGATGCTCTGTTTGGTCTCCAGGTTACTGAGGCTGCTCAGCAGGCCGGTGTCTGGGTCAAAGGTCACCTGCAGGAACTGGAACACACACACACACACACACATTGTTTTATCCAAGGTGGGGGGATCGGACTACACCCACTCCAGACGTAACTCACGGGTGGCCATATTGCTTTCTCCGACTCTATTACTATTCATAACGCTATTACTTTAAAAGGTCCAGTGTGTAATAATTGTCAAAGTTTACTGGCAAAATCTGAATATACTTTCCATTAATATATTTTTAAGTTTAAGTGTATAATCACTATAAAATAAAATTGTTTTTTGTATTCTTTGATATACACACATAGCAAGGGTTACGGATTTACTCCCATTTTACACCCTGGACCTTTAACTATTTGCACAATGTTACTTTCATAGAAAAGTACATAAATAAAATTATTTGTGATTTTAAGTTTGCAGTATCATCTGTGCATTTCTGACATTCATATCAAACCAAACCGTTTTTTTAAAAAAATTGGTCAAAAACTGAGCAAGTTCTGTTATTTTAGTAGAACAGGCACCAGAGGCTTAATGCTCTGAGGGAGTGAGTCGACTGAGCCAAGATGGCGGCCATGTGGCGACGCCGTGTCATTGGGCAGCAGCGTCAGGTGAGTTATCTAGTCTTCTACAGTTTTATCTACTGAGCTCATCTCCCATCATGCAACATGACAGAAGCAGAGGATGCTGATGCTGCTGCTGCTGCTGATGCTGCTGATGCTGCTGCTGCAGTAGTGAGACCTTGTTCTGGAGGACCGTGGGGGCCCGGGGCCTCCTGGGGGGGGGCGGCCGAGGCCCCGTCCTCAGCAGGGACACGGAGTAGGTGCTGAAGCCCAGAGGAGGACCCTGGACCTGGAACACCAGCTCCCCGACGGCGAAGCCCCGGTTCCTCCTCACGGCGCGGGTGGCGGCGGACACAGGAAGCACCTGCAACACACAGTTACCATGAGATCTGGAACCTGTCTTTTAAAAGGTGCTGTATATAAACAAAGTGTTATTTTTTATAATAACAGTATTTCTATTTCATTTCTATTATGTATATTAAAAACAAGTGGCAGGGTCAGGGCCCAAAGATGACTGAATTATGAATTACTTATTATTTTAATGACTCTTAATGAAGATTTTAAGATTATTTTGACATCCTGTAGTGATTTATGAAAAGAGAAATTTGTCAGAAAATTGTCAGAGAAAATGACGTGTTTCAAATTAAATCGCAGACCTACAAACTCTGGAGTAGTGAAAAAGGTGACAACATACAAAACTAAAACCCTCTTCATTCACTTCTACTACCCTGGTTGACATAAAAAAAAAAGGTGACTGTAGCCAAAAGGTGACCAGTTTGCAGGTGTGAAATGTTTCAGTGTTTCTGGTCATGACATTTAACTGTGAAATATGCAGTTTATGGAAAGCTTAGGTTATAAGTATCAAAGATGGAAAAATCTACTCCAGCTCATCATCAAATAAAAAATCTGTGCAGATTAGAGGCTGATTAGCACCGACACACACACACATACACACTGACCTGAGAGTCCACAGCTTTGCCTTTAGCATCAGACACCGTGTACTCTGAGCCGTTGACAGGAAGCCTGACGGCCCAGGTGACGGGCCGAGCCAGAGGGTTGTACACATGGACTGAGAACTGAGAACAGAGACTCTTGTTAATGACATCACAGCTGGAAATGGGTTATTTTTTAAATAAAAGTGTGCATTTATTTACAATCTTGTTTTTTTATATGTTGATATCTGATTTTATACAACATACAAACCATTGCAATATTTCAATTTTGGAGATACTGATTTTTAGGTCTTCACTGAATGTTAGTCATAATTATTACTATTAAAATAAACAGAAGAAATAAAGACATGGGATTTAACATCCCATTCAGTGTGTAATGGACATATAGGCCTATATAATGTGTTAGTTTCACTTTAATTGAACACATTCTACATCGCGGAGGCGACGTCTCTCCTTCACCGTAGAAACGGGGCAGAGCTCCGTGGGAGACACCTGCCTGACACAGCAACGGACATGCACGGGGGGGGGAAACGGCGGCGCCGTCGCACCGAATGCACGCGGATACGCGCCGCTTTGGGTAACGAGCGCGCACGTCGCGTCTACATTGGAGGTGAATAGGAAGGATGTTACCAGTGTAATCAGAGACAACCATGAATGAGTTGTCGCACACACTGAGGTGAGCAGCAGAGCGGCCGCACCGTGACCACGGTCCGCTCCAGCTGCCTGGTGTCCCCATTACGCACCACGCGTCTTTTCAGTCACTTGTCCAAGTTCTCCTTTACTGTTTTTTTTCGAGACAACACTCATTCTCTCTCTCTCTTTTACCGGCGGTGTCAGCTGATGTGCACATCAAATGCAACAAATGCACATGTTACTGTTGACTGGCTCTATTCCAGCCACATGATTGGTTCGGCGCGGTGGAAATCTCATTATCATTGGTTATTTGTATCGTCTGCCAAAACATGGATGAATGAAACCTGTCGACCACGTCTCATATTTCTATCGAGGAAAAGTTATTTCACAATTTATAGACACAACACCGACAAGCACTGAGAGCCGCATGTTGCAGTGACGTTATATAGGCTATAAAAAAAATAATCCGCAAATAATAAACCGACGAAAAGGTGCAACTTGCCACTTAACTTCTTGTCGATGTATTATTTGCGGGGGCTTTCGGGGGATCTGGTGGCGGTGGAGGATCTGGGACTGATTCACTGTGGACCACCACCAGTCTGATCAGGTCCATCACAGCACAGCAGCTGCAGCTCTGCCCCGCTGTCACATGACGCTTATCAGCGCAATCTGTTTACATTAAACCGACATCAGGAGAATAATGAGAATTAGCCTATGATTTAAAAAATATATATTTGTTTCGATTTTGGCCCCTGGATCATGATTTTTTTGGGCGCATTCTTGGTAAAAAAAAAAATCCTCTAAAAAAAAAGACAGTTGGGATGCATAATGTGTCTCATAACAGTATACTGTGCGTCACGTTATCGCCCCCCCCCCCCCCCCCCCTCTGTACTGAGCTGGCCGGTACTGGGTATAGCGTCCTGCTGATCACCGCGCTGAGGCACCGGCCGGTCTGAGCTGCGTTCATGTGCCGACTTTAAAACTCTCCAGTCAGTGACCTGGTGGCGGCTGTTTTGGTCGTCAGCATTTTATCCACGCAGCGACCGTCCACGGCTTAGTGGTGTTTTATTCTATGGGTCGGTGGTGTGTTATTCTAGGGGTCGGTGGTGGCTGTGAGACAGCAGCGGCTCCACGGTGAGAGGGGGGGGGGGGGGGGGGGGGGGGCAGCTTCTGCTCACCTGACTCTGTGCAGCTTCTTCATTAAATCCAAACAAACAGTCCGACACAGCGACGCACTGCTCCTTTGACTCTAAAGTCTCTGTAGCTCATCAGCCCGGAACTCGCCGTCATGGATCAGAAGCGACGGCGGCGTTTGGCCTCAGTGTCTCGGACTTCCAGAGCAGCTACAGCAGCGTTGTGACCTCAACCATGGTTGGTGAGAGCAGAAATGTTGTTGTAGGCCTGTGCATATTCTCATTTGTCCAGGTCATAGTATTTCAAAGGAGGTTAAATCGAAAGCAACTGGACTTATACTGAGTCTCCACACCAGATAGTTGGTCCAGTCCCAGCCTGGTCAGATGCTACATGAACTGAAGCCTCATGGATGAGAGGTGAAACGTCTTCCTAGACAAATAACTAAGTCCAGTTGAACCTCCTTTGAAAAAAAAAAAAAAAGTTGTTGGCGGGCTCGTGAATTTTTTTTGAAACGAGTGAAAACGAGCGATAAATCGCATTTCTCGCGTATCTCGCGTTTGGTTGCGCGTAAAAGCTCGCGCGAAAAAAAAGCGTTCCTCGTGTGTGTGTCCAAACACGATGAAAAGGACGAAGACGCGAGGGTCCCGTCGCCATAAAAGAATCGCGTGTATTGCGTCGCAAAAAAAAAAAGTCGCGTATACCGCGTCTCGCGCCTAATCGCGTCTTTGCGTCACGGCCTTTTACACCGCGGACGTAACGAATAAACGGTGACGTGTGAACGAACAACATAGAACAGGACCAGACGTGCGTTGTTTCCTCTTTTCACCTACAGCTCCACTCTCTCTTACTTACACTAACTACTGTTATTGTTGAGAGCAGAGAATTGTGGGATTCGTAGTTTTGGACCAATCGCAGGTTGTGCTCTTTCTTTTTTGTGATTTTCCCGGTTCACACATGTCTTTTTTTTTTAGGGGCAAATGCGAGTGAAATGCTCGCCCATGGTGGGCATAAGAAAATTTAAGACCTATCTAAAATTATTTAAGACTTGAACACAATAATTCAACAAATTTAAGACATTTTAAGGCCTAAAAGTGTGTAATGGACATAGCCTATATAATGTGTTAGTTTCACTTTAATTGAACACATTCTACATCGCGGAGGCGACGTCTCTCCCTCACCTCTGAAACGGGGCAGAGCTCCGTGGGAGACACCTGCCTGACACAGTAATGTACGTACCGACTGCACGCGGATACGCACCGCTTTGGGTAACGAGCGCGCACGTCGCGCGTCAACATTGGAGGTCGGCAGTTATCAGTATGATCAGAAACCATGAATGAGTTAGCCTCAGTTTCACGTGATTGTCACTGTCAGCCTGTTAGAAAAACATTTTACTGACCCCAGCTGAGACGCTGAGACCCCCCCCCCCCTCAAAACAAAAACTCTTCGGATCTGAATGATTCACACAAGTCACCTAATTGGTCATGAAAAAAGCGAGTTTCGCTTTTCGGCGCGCTGTTTGCATCCCTGAATGTGGAGCTGAGGAATTAATTTTATTAATCTCAGTAGAATTAACAAAGTAGCTGGACGGGTTCGTTTCTACGTGGGTCAATGACGTGATGCAACCGGGATTTTTTCATAAAAATCTGACTTTATATAATTCATTTAATTCACTTTTTCAATGCAACACTATGTTTCTTAACTAATTTTAATAATAATGTTTTTTTTTTAATAATTTGTCACATTATTTTAAAAAAGCTTCTTGTTTTTAGGATATATCCTGTTCAGTGTTGCCACAATGCATTCAAACTGATATATAGAAACACAGAAAACAGAATAACCCTCTATTTCAATTTGATGTGTTCAGAAGAAATTTTATATTTTTATAAGTACACTGTAGGTGGATATTTAATATTTATTGTTATTTTGTGGTTACACCACTTTCAGGGCATTCAGTCTGACTTTTGTTCACAAAAATGGTTCAAATGACATAAAACCAACATGAACACAAAATATACATTTTAACAAATCTGATGCTTTTAAAGCAAATTTTTAAGATACTGTTTTTCTGATTTGCTCATCTTGCCAACCCTTTATTTGTCACTGACCCGTGTGTGTGTGTGTGTGTGTGTGTGTGTGTGTAGTTTGTCACCTTCTTGCTGGCCTCGGTGAGAGGACACACACTGATGTTGAGGTTGTCGCAGTAAACCCTCGGAGCAGACGAAGCGCTGAGAGCAGCCAGACTGTTACTGACCACAACCTGAGACACAGCAGCACGTTCAGAGTTCACACAACACACCCAGCCACGGGATTATAAAAAAGGGAAAAATGAAAAAACATGAGTAGATTCAGACAAATAAATGAGTTTGTCTCAATAAACTTCATCAAACATTTGTTATTATTGAAATATTCTTTACACTAAACATAGAAAACATGGAAATGGATCAAAATCTGCTGTTTTTCATGTGTGTGTGTCCCTGTTGTTCAGCTGCGTGACCTCTGACCTACCTGACAGCGCTGCCAGCCGTTGGCCAACCTCCTGGCGTAGTCGTTGGCGACGTGCTGCTTCTCGGTGCCCGACACGGCGTCGTGGTGCTGAGCCACCGCCATGGCCTTCTCTGTCAGACACACAGGACGCTGACAGTCAGACTCAGTCTTTATTATTATTTATATAGCTTTTTCTTATTTCTACTAATTACTTTGATTTATTTCTAACTTTATTTGATTGAAACAATTCCTAATAAGAGTTTATCACACAACTGGACTCGGGACTCTTTTCCACCTGATTTTATTTGGAGTGTACGCTCAGACAGGTTTTATTCTCACGTGCTGCTTCTTTTTGTCTTTTAGCACAATAACTTGTCTGTGTGGTTACGGGAAGTGTGTCGTGATTTAGTTTTTTGTTTGTACAGTATGTGGAGAAGACAAAGACAATAAAGTTAATCTGATCTAATCTAATCCTGGAACATCCCCCATCACTTAATTTACAGGTAATACTCAGAAAATTAGAATATCGTGAAAAAGTTCATTCACTTCCCCATGATTGCGAACTGTACTGAACCAGACAGAGAGCTTTTAAAGGCTCAGGAACCCTTTGCAGGTGTTTTGGATTAATTGGCTGACAATTTGAGCTACAACATTGAACTTTTTCACGATATTCAAATTTTTTGAGATTCTGATTTTGGGGTTTTCATAAGCTGTAAGCCATAATAATCAAAATTCTAACAAATAAAAGCTTGAAATATCTTGCAATGCCTGTTATGAGTCTAAATAATATATTCATTTCACCTTTTAAGTTGAATTACTTAAATGAATGAACGTTTTCACGATATTCTAATTTTCTGAGTATTACCTGTATATATTCCGTAACCAACATATTCCTTACGATTAATTCTTCTTTTATACATTTGGTTGTTATTGCACTTAGTTAACAATATTTAATTCTTATTCTGTGCACAAAACCACAAAGTCTAATTCCTTGTAACTTTAGAAAGAAAAGCTGCTCCGACTCCGACTCTGAATCTTCTCTAACTGGGATGCAGTTCATTCATATTTGTGACCACAGGGCGGAGACATAATCACTTCAATCTGCTGAAGATGTTGTGCAATTCAAGTCTTTGCTCAAGACCTACTTTTTCTCGCTGGCCTTCAGTGTGGGTTAATATGGGAAATTATGTTTACTATGTATACTGTGGAACTGTCTATTTGTGCTGAATGTGTTTGATATAATGTGTCTGATATGACTTGTACAGCACTTTGGTCAACAATGGTTGTTTTTAAACGTGCTATATAAATAAAATTGAACTGAACTGAACTGAACTGAACTTCTCTCCTCTGATCTGGATTCAGGATCAATAAAAAGTCACAGGGAACAAATCTCACTCAGGGTCTCGCTGTCTCCTTCACCGAAGGGTCCCTTCCTGGAGGCGAGGCCAGCGAGCACCTCCAGCTGGTTACACGTCTACAACACACAGAGGAAACAGATTGATTGATTTATTAAATTATTTGTTTTAAAGCCACGGCAGCAGGTCAGAGTTAAACGTGTGAACCCGCTGCGACCTGCAGGTTGCTGTTGCTGATCCTCTCGTAACGTTTCAGCGCCGGGCGGCTGGTGAAGTATCCGGTCCAGAAGTCGTGAGCGCTGTCCGCGTACGGGAAGAAGTCGTCCGTCTTCAAAGGCCTGGGAGCGGAGACAGAGAGAGAGAGGAAGATAACGTTACAGCAGAAGAAAAAGACACGAGATGCTGGTTCTCCTACAAATTCAAGCTGAGTTTAAAGGAATAGTTCAACATTTTAGCAAATTGGCCCATTGCCATAATCCCTAGCAGTACCTTTAATTGTTGGTGCAAGCTATTTTTAGAACGGTGGAGCAGAGCTGCTCAGAGCTACTCTACGGAGGCTCATGGGATTTTTTGGTTTCCCTCATCAAACTCATCAAATACACAATCCAACAACTCCAAAACGCTCTGGTGGACAAGTTGTGAACCTGCACATTCACCACGCTATGAGATAATAACAGAACGTTACCAGACAGAGTTGTTTTAGAGGGAAATTCAGAGACTGTTTGCCGAAAAAACGCTCCCGACAGGAACATGCATCAGCTGTCTTGCATGAATTTACCTCTAAATCAACTCTGTCTGGTAACTTTCTGTTATTATCTCATAGCGTGGTGAATGTGCAGGTCACAACTTGTCCACCAGAACCAAGAAATCCCATGAGCATCCATAGCGTAGCTCTTAGCAGCTCGCGGCTCTGCTCCGCCGTTCTAAAAATAGCTTGCACCGACAATTAAAGGTAACAAACCTACTGCTATGACTATAGGGATTATGGCAATGGGCCAATTTGCCAAAATGTTGAACTATCCCTTTAAAAAACAACAGCTGTGTGTACCAGGTGAGGTTGGCCCGGTGCAGCTCCTGCAGGTAGCAGGACGGGGTGGAGTAGAGCACGTTGACCTTGCTGCCGTTGGCCTGCAGCGCGTTGACGTAGAGGATCAGCTTGTCCAGGTTCTTGTACCACAGGTTGGCGTTCTCGTACTGGAAGTCTGAGCCCATGGTCATGATGATGTGGTTGGTTTTATACACGTTGGCCTGAGAGGAGGAGAAACCGTTAGGGTACGGTGGCCGGCAAGGACAAAACGCTGCAAAACCAAAAATACATACACAAACCCACGAAACAAAATGTGAAAGAAAAAATGCTGTAAATTCACACAAACAAGGGTTGTGACTGCATTTAACGTCATCTAACGTCATATAATGTCATCTAACGTCATCTAACGTCTATACAGTAACATGAGCTGATGTAAACCTGTTGCTCTTCTATTATATTATAAAAGATTACGGCCAAGTGTTTTTAAAAAAAAAATATATATATATAAAAGGAAGTTTTTATTCCTCTTCCTGATCTTGAATTTGCAGCATTTTCTTTTGCATCTGTTTGATCTGTTTTTGGTTCTGCATCATTTCTTTGTTTTGTGATGAATTTTTTATTGGATTTTTTCATTTTTTGTTAAAGAAAACTGCGATGTGGCAGGCAGTAAATGTGCAAAAAACAAAGAAAAAAAAACAACAAAAAGAAAATGAAAAAACATAGATTAAAGGGACAACGAGGAGGAACAAGTGTTTCCTCACTACATTTCCCATGAGCCTCTGCGCACAGGGTGAAATTCTTGGACCAGCGCAAGACGGACGAAAGCGAAAACATTTGCCAAGAATGTTTCCATTGATCAAGAATGAAAGTCGGAGGTTCGAAGACGATCAGATACCGTCGTAATTCCGACCATAAACAGCGATTTGGCAGCGTCCGGGAAACTGAAAACAGGAAATGCTGGGCGAGTCAACTACTAAATAATAATAACAAAATTACGATAAGACAAAAACGATATATTTATCGAAAATGGACCATTAGCAAGTGGGTAACGTAGATCCATCCACATTAATGTGAGACAACTCCTCGTTGTCCCTTTAATAGAAAGTCAAAAAGAAAAGAAGATGGCAACAATTGTTGAAATACTAATAGAAATATTGTTAACTAAAACAAAACTACTTCCATGTCCGTATGTAAACAAATAAAGGTACGACACCTAAACAGGTTTTAAAGTGTTTCACGTTCTGCATCATTTCAGTATTTGCACGTATTTGGCTGTTTGCGGTACGTCGGCCCTCGTAGGCCACCGTAGTTCAGAGTCTGAATAATATGAAAACAGATGTGTGAATGTAAAGTTGTGTGTGTGTGTGTGTGTTGTTGTGTTAGACACCTGTCCGTTGGCGATGGTGAGGAAACGCGTCACCACATCGTCCACATTGTAGTCCTCCAGGTCGGGGTCGTCTCTGATTGGTGGGTCGTCACAGGACTGGTCCCAGCAGAAGCCCTCGGGGGGGTTGTAGCCGTTGGGAAGGATCCCTGTGGGAGGGGGGGGGGGGGGGGGGGGGGTTAGAGCAAAGGTCAAAGGTCACCCTGCTCCTGCTCTGTTTGTGTGTTTGTGTTTGTGAGGGTTTTTGTTACCAGTGAAGAGGTCGGCCGTCGGCGCTGCCAGGCTGTCCGACGCTCGCCACAGCAGCTCCTGCTCCTTCTGCATCATCCTGTGCATCCGGTCCTGGTAGTCAAGGCGACCGAAGAAGAAGCCGTCGTATCCCATCTGGAGGAAAAAACATGCAGATGATGAAGAGAGAAGCATCACTGAGAAGAAACTTGTAACTGTGATGTGTTTTTTACCGCTGGAGGTTAGTTTTAGTTTACCTGATATGAATCTTTATGGACTTTATGTTTTTATTAAAGCGTCTTTGATTGCCTGAGGAAAGTGCTATATAAATATTAATTATGTTGTAATATATATTTTATGTTGAGCTGTTTTTTGTTTAAAAAAATAAATAATAATAATTCATAATTTTGTATGGGTTGGAACACACATAACATTGAAAACACATATTAAAATGATAATAATATTTCAGTGTTCAGTTCAGTGTGTAATAATTAAAGGTCAAGGTTTATTGGCAAAATCTGAATATACTACCTATGAATATAAGTGAATATATAAGTGTATAATCGCTATAAAATGAAATTTGTTTGGTTTTCATAGCCTTATAATTATTTTTACGAAAACCAATAGCAAGGGTCTTGCTTAGAGAGTGTCTCCATCTTGCGCCGCCATGTTTGTTCGGCAGCCCGAAAGGAAAATCCAGCCAACCAGAGAGCGCGGTTCAAGAGTTTCACAATCCACCAGTTTTATTTATCTGAAACTGTTATTACTCATTGCTTTTATTATAGGTTCATCATTACATCTGCAGGTTCAGTTTTTGACAGAAAATAAATATTTAAATAAAAAATAACCTTCTGATATCTTCAAATCTCACTTGTGTGTATGATGGAACATTTAGGCTTGACAAAAATAGTGACTTGAGTCATATCGTATTATATATTGATATCGACTGATATGAAAAAGATTATCGTGATAGGATTTTTTTCTCATATCGCCCAGCCCTACTAGAATCTGAACACTAGATGTCACGGTTTTCTCCCTCCATTTTACACACTGGATCTTTAATCTGTAAAACCTCGACATTCCTTGTTTTCCTCGTTTCACACTTTCAGCCTCGGTAGGATTCAGCTGTTCTGTGGCTCTGCTCTGATCTACTGTAGCTACCTGTGCGAACATGGAGGCGTGTTCGCGGGCGTGGCCGAAGGGGTCGATGTGCCAGGCCACCCGGGGGCGACCGCACGCCCCGAACGTCTCGTTGAGGAACCTGAGGCCCATGGTCATCTGGTCGATGACGGCGCTGTAGTGAGTCGTGGCCTCGTCGCTCATGCACCAGCCTCCGTTCACAAACTCCAGACGGCCTGGAGAAGGAGGAGGATAAAGGGATAGTTCAACATTTTGGCAAATTGGCCCATTGCCATAATCCCTATAGTCATAGCAGTAGGTTCGTTACCTTTAATTGTCGGTGCAAGCTATTTTTAGAACGGCGGAGCAGAGCCGTGAGCTGCTCAGAGCTACGCTACGGAGGCTCATGGGATTTCTTGGTGTCCCTCATCAAACTCATCAAATACACAATCCAACAACTCCAAAACGCTCTGGTGGACAAGTTGTGACCTGCACATTCACCACGCTATGAGATAATAATAGAACGTTACGAGACTGAGCCGTTTTCGAGATAAATTCAGAGTCTGCTTGCTGAAAAACTGTCCCTGAACGCAACGCGCATCAGCGGTTTTGCATGTATTTACCTCTAAAACAACTCTGTCTGGTAACGTTCTGTTATTATCTCATAGCGTGGTGAATGTGCAGGTCACAACTTGTCCACCAGAGCGTTTTGGAGTTGTTGGATTGTGTATTTGATGAGTTTGATGAGGGAAACCAAGAATTCCCATTAGCCTCTGTAAGAGACATACAGGCTGAAGATGAGCAGCATGGTGTGTTAGAGTGTGTGTGTGTGTTGCAGAGGGGGTGGTTCACCTGGGAGTGGGCGTGTGTGCGTGCGGAAGTGTGTGTGCGTAAAGGTGGGCACTCACCGGTGACACAGATGAGAGAGAGAGAGAGAGTCAGGGTTGGGAGTAGCCGTAATTTTTGTTGACCGCTACTCATTCATTCATTTATCACCCTTTTTTCCTGTTTGATCCGCCAGTCTCATATTTACGTTTATCCATCCTTGCTGCGCTGTGATAGCTCTGTGCTGTTTTGTTACAATAAATGCACCTAAGCATATTTGGATCTCAGCGTATCTTTATCATAATCTACTATAGCGCGTCACAAATCTACGTACCTGAGGACCCAACCTTATATACTCTCAGCGGCTAAAAGGTTTGTGTTTGGAAGCCGCAACATTTGTCAACAAAAAAGGCGTTTAATGAAAATCATCAAGCCGCATCAAAGAACCAAGTCGTCCCGCACCGACTAGCCCGAGAACAAAGGAGCCACAGCTAAGTGCCACACCACGCCATCCATTCACCTGGGAACAGGTAGGCCTGAACCTGTTAATGTTTGTGGATTAAGGAATCCGCTTCGATTGGAATGCATTGTGTCAAATGAGGACAATGTATTAAAAGGATGTTACGCTGGTTGCATTGGCGCATTGATGGTGGCGCATATTCTCCGTGCTTTATTGGACTGTGATGTCGGGACTTTGTGGCATGTGGCGGCTGATGTTGTCTAAAGACCTACTGCTTGTTGAAATGCTTGGATCGAATCTGCTCTGTCAATGAATTGAAATGCAATGTCTATGGATGGATTTGAATTCGCTCTTGAATGAAATGTGATTGTGTTGCTTCATACAAAAATACAATCTAACGAAAATGAGTCAAATAAACGCTGATGCTGAATGTTCAAACATGGAACGTGAAAAGAGGGAAATCAAACTGACGGCCAAAGCTATGGAAAATAAAATCGAACGGTTGCAGCATGAGCGCAAAAGTGCCGTTAATAAAATCAAAGAGTTTATTCCGCAAATGAAAGCGCACATGAAATCAAAAGAAAATGTAACTGAAATCCCCTCACAACTGAATAACTTGAATGCACTGTGTAAAAAGGCCACTGACCTGCACAACGAAGTATTGCAACTTCTTCCTGATGATGAGCATAAAAAACAAAAAGAGTGGTTTTCTAGCATTATGGATTACAGTGATGCATTCAAGGAACAAGTGGAAAATCCGCATGAAAACTCAAATGAATTACCACTACAGACAAATACTTCTGAGCAACCAACAAAGGAAATAAATTATGCAGAACAAATTCCTGTCGAAAAAAGTAAGGATTTGTCTGTTGCTGACCCTCCAGTACCTGTTTCCACTGGACAAGATCCTCAGGATGAACTACAGCCCTGTGACAGCATCTCAAATGCAACCAAGAAATCACGCTCACATCATTCCTCATCCTTGGCTTCACGCTCATCTGCTCGCTTAAAAACGGAAACAAATCTTGCAATTTTGGCAACAAAACAAAAGGCATTAAAGGAAAAACATGCATTGGATGAAGAGGAGTTAAAGCTACGCAAAAGAAGAGAACAGCTTTTACTGGAGAATGAAATTGCTGAGGAAATGGCAAAACTAAGTGTTATAAGATCACAAAGCAGTGTTGGCAGTAAATCAAAGTCAAAGGTTTCAGATGGGATGAACTCATACTATGAAAAGACATGCTCAAAACAACAACTTAACATCAATGCTATGGAATTTGTCCCATCACTGCCAGTTAAACCAAAATCCAACGCAATTGAAACCACACAGACAGTTGTGAAGCCTAAAGTCACTCACTTACCTGACATAAAACATCTCCCAGGTCCTTCTTACATGCTCCAACGTTATCTAACCACTCCTGAAGATCCTGTGACCAATGTTACACAAACTGATGCATCACAAAATGACAGTGTGCTGGACATAATGAGAAAACAAAATGAAATTTCAACACTCTTGATGCAACAACAATGCCTCTCAGCACTCCCAAAAAGGGAAATTCCCATTTTCGATGGTAACCCACTCAAACACCATTCGTTTATCAAAGCATTTGAAAATGGAGTTGAGCGAAACACCAGTAACAACTGTGACAGACTCTACTTCCTTGAACAATACACCAAAGGGCATGCAAAGGGACTAGTGAGGAGCTGTCAGCACATTGAGTCGAGCAGAGGATATGTGAAAGCGAAGGCTCTATTGAAAGAGCACTATGGCAATGAGCAAAAGGTGGCAGCAGCATACATGGAGAGAGCTTTGTCATGGCCCACTATTAAAAAAGAAGATGTGAAAGCCCTCCAGGAGTACGGCCTCTTTCTGCGTGGATGCTGCAACGCTTTGGAGGATGTGCAGTATTTAAGTGATCTGGACACACCCACAAACATGGTGGAAATCATTAAAAAACTGCCGTACAAACTCAGAGACCGCTGGAGGTGCGACGCATGTGACCTGCAGGAAAGGTACAACAGGAGAGCAAGGTTTGTGGACATTGCCAACTTTGTTGAAAAACAGGTAAAAATCTTGACAGACCCTGTGTTTGGAAACATTCAGGACACTGTTATAACAACTAAACAAATGAAACACAAACCTCCCCCTCGCTCCAGCATCCGAGGAACCAGCTTCGCTACCACAGTGAATCGTGTGGAGAGAACAGCTCAACCTGTGAATAAAGCTACATACATAAAATCACCAGCCAAGAAGATCTGTCCCTGCTGCACTGGAGGACACACATTGGATGTGTGTGCGCGGTTGGAAAAAATGGCACACAAAGAGAAAATTGACTTCCTGAAGGAAAATGGTGCTTGTTTTCGCTGCCTGTGTATAGGACACATAAGCAAAAATTGCCAAAGGAAGATTTCCTGCTCGAAGTGTGGCCTAAGACATCCAACTGTGCTCCATAAGGATAGTGTGGCAACGGCAGAACCGGCTGAGAGAAGCATCCAGGTTACAGTGGACGACACCTTGGTTTCCAGTGGGCTTACAGGGGCTGGTGAGATGGATTGCAAGCTTCCTATCGTGCCGATCCAAGTGAAGGCGAAGAAGGGCAATAAAATCATTCTCACATACGCCTTTTTGGACCAGGGAAGTACTGCGGTGTTCTGTACTGAGAGTCTGAAGCAGAAGCTCAATTTGTCTGGGAAGAGAGCCAACATTCTTCTCAGGACCATGGGGCAGGAGAAGGTGGTCAGTAGCTACATTGTGCCAGAGCTGGAGGTGGCAGCACTTGAAGATGACAGCTTCATTGAGTTGCCAAAAGCGTACACTCAGTTGTCAATGCCAGTCCACAAAGCAAACATACCCACAAATAAGGATCTGACAAGGTGGCCATATTTAAAACACATCTCCTTACCACAGATTGAGGCAGGAATTGAGTTGCTGATTGGAACGAATGTTCCACGAGCCATGGAACCGCTGGAAGTCATCCGCAGTGAGCACAATGGACCCTACGCTATAAGGACGGTGCTGGGCTGGACGGTAAATGGACCACTGACAGGAAACGGTGGAGAGGCCAATTACTGTGAGCAGCCAGTAACTGTGAACCGTGTGTCCATTGTAAATTTGGATGAACTGTGGCAACAGCAATTTAAGATGGACTTTCCAGAATCTGCTGTGGAGGAACAAATGGGTCTGTCCAGGGAAGACCTGAGGTTCATGGACATGGTCACAAAGTCAGCCAAACATGTCAATGGTCACTACCAGGTTGCCCTGCCTTTGAAAAATCCAAACATCAGCATGCCAAATAACAGGAAAGTGGTGGAACAGCGTCAAAACCATCTGAAGAGGAGGCTGCAGAGGGATCCAGTGTTTTACAGGGAGTATAACACCTTTATTAACAATCTGCTTGGTAAAGGCTATGCTGAAAGAGTTCCTGATGCAGAGCTGGAAAGAAGTGATGGCAGGGTCTGGTACATTCCGCACCATGGTGTCTACCACCCGACAAAGGGAAAACTCCGAGTTGTTTTTGATTGTGGTGCCAGTTACAAAGGACAATCTCTGAATGAAGAGCTGTTGCAAGGGCCCGATCTAACCAGCTCACTGATTGGAGTTGTGACCAGGTTCAGGAGGGAACCTGTGGTCATCATGGCTGACATAGAAGCTATGTTTCACCAGGTGCAAGTGCCCCCAGATGACGCTGATCTGCTGCGATTCCTCTGGTGGTCACAAGGAGACTTGAACCAAGCACCATGTGAATACAGGATGAAGGTACATCTTTTCGGAGCTACATCCTCCCCTAGCTGCGCCAACTTTGCCCTCAGGAAATGTGCAGAGGATTTTGGACATGAGCATAAGGAAGAGACAGTGGACAAGCTGCAGCACTGCTTTTATGTGGATGATTGTTTGGTGGCAGTTGCAACAGCGGAGGAGGCACTGATCCTCTGTCATGAGCTCATGTCTCTGTGCGCTAAAGGGGGATTCTGTTTGACCAAGTGGCACAGTAACAGATCTGAAGTGCTCAAGACCATCCCAGAGCCCCGCAGAGCTAAAGGCATGGAGCAGTTGGACCTGGACCGGGAGTTTGTGCCCATTGAAAGAGTGCTGGGTGTACAGTGGTGTATCAAGTCAGACACCTTTAAATTCAAAATTGTATGGAAGGACAGACCACTCAACCGCAGAGGCATCCTTTCTACTGTAAGCTCCATTTATGACCCTCTGGGCATGTTAAGTCCCCTTGTTCTGACAGCAAAAAGGATCTTGAGGGATTTGTGCAGAAGAGGAGTTGGTTGGGATGATCCCATACCAGAGACTGTCTCCAAAGAGTGGCTTAAGTGGGTGCAAGGGCTCCACCTACTGGACAACTTTGAGCTGCCCAGATGTCTAAAACCTCTGGAGTTTGGAGATGTTATTACTGCGCAACTACACCATTTCTGCGATGCTTCTGAGGAAGGCTATGGTACAGTCACTTACCTGCTGTTACAGAATGAGCACCTCCAAATGCACAGTGCTTTCATTATGGGAAAGGCTCGTGTTGCCCCACTGAAGACAGTTACAATTCCAAGAATGGAACTGATTGCTGCAACAATGGCCAGTCGCATGGATGTCCTGTGGAGGAAAGAGCTACACATGAGTCTTCAGGAATCTGTGTTTTGGACTGATAGTGCTTCTGTGCTGAAATACATTAACAACGAAAGCTCCAGATTTAAGGTGTTTGTTGCCAATCGTGTTTCGGAGATCCTGAAATCAACTCACCCTGCTCAGTGGAGGTACGTGGATACAGCTTCAAATCCAGCAGATGCAGCATCCAGAGGGCTCAAAGTGGAGGCATTTCTGAAGGACAGACTCTGGTTAGCAGGACCGCCGTTTCTTTGCCAACCTGAAACAGAATGGCCTGTGAACCCTGAGCCTGTGAGCCATCTCCCCCAGGACGATCCAGAGGTGAAGAAAACGGCTGTTGTCAATGCTGTACAAGCTGAAGACGATCCCACTACTCACCTGATCCATCATTATTCCTCGTGGATCCGATTGAAGAAAGCTGTGGCGTGGTGGCTGAAATACAAGGAATGGTTGTGGTCCTGTATCAGGAAGAGAAAAAGGCTCATAGCCAATCAGAGTGAAGAGAGCATGCAGCAACAGAGAATGTTGGAGCAGGAAAGGTGCACATTTAAAGGTGCAGCTGTCCTTGGTGCTCCTACAGTGGAGGACATTGACAAGGCTGAACTGGCCATAATTCAGTTTTGCCAGAAGAGAAAGTTTTTTGTGGAGCTCTCATGTCTGGAAAAGGGACAAAATGCCAAGAAAAATAGTCACTTGTGTAGGGGTTGATTATTTTGGACCCATCGAAGTGAGGAGCAGGAGGAGTACAGTGAAGAGGTATGGTGTCCTATTTACCTGTCTTGTATTGAGAGCTATTCACATCGAGGTGGCACCTTCTCTGGACACTGACTCCTTCATAAATGCACTAAGGCGTTTTATAGCCAGAAGAGGACAGGTCCGCGAGCTGCGCTCTGATAATGGGACAAATTTTGTGGGTGCAGAACGTGAACTAAAAGCAACGATTGCGCAGTGGAACCAGGCACAGGTGCATGATGTGTTGCTCCAAAAGGGCATTAAGTGGACGTTCAACCCCCCTGCTGGATCACATCATGGAGGAGTGTGGGAAAGGCTTATTAGATCGGTGAGGAAAGTCCTGAATTCCACTCTCAAAGTACAACGCTTGGATGAGGAGGGACTCCACACAGTTCTTTGCGAAGTGGAAGCCATTATTAACAGCAGGCCCATCACCAAGGCCTCCACAGATCCTAACGACCTGGAAGCACTGACGCCGAACCATCTGTTACTGCTTAAAAACCAGCCCTCATTACCACCTGGAGAGTTCCAAGCAGCAGACCTGTACGCACAAAGAAGATGGAGACAAGTCCAGTACATATCTGATTTGTTCTGGAAGCGCTGGACAAAGGAGTACCTGCCTCTGTTACAGGAACGACAGAGATGGACTGGAGTCCAGAGAAACCTTGTCGCAGGAGATCTAGTTTTGCTTATGGACAGTACTGCACCTCGTAATTCTTGGATTATGGGACGTGTCTTGCAAACTTTTCCGGATCGCAAAGGATTTGTGCGTCAAATTCGGATTAAGACAAGAACCAGTTGCTTGGACAGACCCATATCTAAGGTGTGTTTGTTGCTGGAGAAGGAGGAGGCAGCATGAGGACGTTGCTGACCTCTATATGGACTTTGTGTTTTCGGACGTCAGATGGACTTTGCACTAATCGGTCATGACGACCAGAAGAAGGAATATTCGTTGTAATGACTTTTTTCATGGACTTGAGCAATTTATTAGACATTTTTGCATTATCGTTGAAATTGATATGATGATTTATTATGTCTCCTATTGTGTTTGAAATGTGAATTATTATGTGAGACCTAATAATTAGGGGCTGGTGTGTAAGAGACATACAGGCTGAAGATGAGCAGCACGGTGTGTTAGAGTGTGTGTGTGTTGCAGAGGGGGTGGTTCACCTGGGAGTGGGCGTGTGTGCGTGCGGAAGTGTGTGTGCGTAAAGGTGGGCACTCACCGGTGACACAGATGAGAGAGAGAGAGAGAGTCAGGGTTGGGAGTAGCCGTAATTTTTGTTGACCGCTACTCATTCATTCATTTATCACCCTTTTTTCCTGTTTGATCCGCCAGTCTCATATTTACGTTTATCCATCCTTGCTGCGCTGTGATAGCTCTGTGCTGTTTTGTTACAATAAATGCACCTAAGCATATTTGGATCTCAGCGTATCTTTATCATAATCTACTATAGCGCGTCACAAATCTACGTACCTGAGGACCCAACCTTATATACTCTCAGCGGCTAAAAGGTTTGTGTTTGGAAGCCGCAACAGCCTCCGTAGCGTAGCTCTGAGCAGCTCACGGCTCTGCTCCGCCGTTCTAAAATTAACTTGCACCGACAATTAAAGGTGACAAATTTACTGCTATGACTATAGGGATTATGGCAATGGGCCAATTTGCCAAAATGTTGAACTATCCCTTTAACTGACATCACACTGTGCAGCGTTGGTCCTCGTGTGGTTTACCTTCATCCACCAGCTGTCGGACCGTCTGCTGCATGCTGGAGCTCTGCCGCTTCCACCAGCGGTAGAAGAACGCCGTCTCCACGTAGATGAACCTCCGGTCCGGGTTCTTCAGCAGCTGGTCCACCACCGAGTCCAGGATGTACTGTACCCCCGCATGCTGGATGTCGTTACGGTCTGCACACACACACACACACATCAAATATGGTCACCGATGCACACAAATAAGTAACTTTAGCTTTATTAAACAATTCTTAAAGGGATAGTTCAACATTTTGGCAAATGGGCCCATTGCCATAATCCCTATAGTCATAGCAGTAGGGTCGTTACCTTTAATGGTCAGTGCAAGCTATTTTTAGAACGGCGGAGCAGAGCCGTGAGCTGCTCAGAGCTACGCTACGGAGGCTAATGGGAATTCTTGGTTTCCCTCATCAAACTCATCAAATACACAATCCAACAACTCCACAACGCTCTGGTGGACAAGTTGTGACCTGCACATTCACCACGCTATGAGATAATAACAGAACGTTACGAGACTGAGCCGTTTTCGAGATAAATTCAGAGTCTGCTTGCTGAAAAACTGTCCCTGAACGCAACGCGCATCAGCGGTTTTGCATGTATTTACCTGTAAAACAACTCTGTCTGGTAACGTTCTGTTATTATCTCATAGCGTGGTGAATGCTATAAAAAGCATATACAACGAAATTTCGTTCGGCAGTCTCCTATAGCAGCAAAGAGCTAAATTATAATTTGATGAGTTTGATGAGGGAAACTAAGAAATCCCATGAGCCTCCGTAGCGTAGCTCTGAGCAGCTCGTGGCTCTGCTCCGTCGTTCTAAAAATAGCTTGCACCGATAATTAAAGGTAACGAACCTACTGCTATGACTGTAGGGATTATGGCAATGGGCAAATTTGCCAACATGTTGAACTATCCCTTTAAAATATAAAATATTGTCTGTTTATAAATCATAACATCAAAGCTATGTTAAAAACATACAATTGCAGCGAAAATGAATTTAAAATGCTAAATGAAAAAGTAAAACTACGGTAAAACTTGCCTCATGTGTTCATCTGCATGCAAATAGAATCAAATTGTGTTTTTTCTTTAACTTTAAGTAAAAACACCAGATTAAAGATGCTTTACAACATTTAAATAAACATGTTTTTAAACCACAAACCTCATACTGTTCACATCCAAAGTCACATGTGTTTTCTCTTCCTCAAACTAACATGGGACTGGTATCTAACTTCTGCTTACACAACCACACATAAAACAACACACACACAGGGGTCAGAAACTGAGGCAGCTCTCTGAGTAAACAGACTCCTCCTGACGCTGAAACATGCAAACTCATCAGTGAGATTATTAAACTATTACTACACCGTTTACAGGTGACAGAGATCACATGACAGGACTGCTTCAGTCAAAACTGTCAAAAGTTTCACATAATAGCCTGAACGAGACGTTTAAGTGCATGCATGCATGGTAAGAGTGCAGTTATATATTAACCACTAGACATTTACAATAGTTTTCCTTTTAAAAGAGGTTATTTTTCTGGCCTGAGTGTTTTATAGTCAGGGTTGTATCGAACGCCTCGATCTAATAATGAGAGTAGTCACATTATTGATTATTTAAAAGGGTTAAATTCAGCTCTGCTGGTTCATTATGGCCTGGACTTCCTGTTATGTGCAACATATTCAAGATAGCATTATGAGATACACATGTTTATCAGTGTGAGGATGAGAGGAAGGAAGTGTGTGGGTGTGTGGGTGCATGCAAATATGTGTGATTAAAAATGTGTGTGTGTGTGTGTTAGAGAGGGACTGACCTCCATAGTAGTACTGGTCCACGGTCTTCAACCAGCCAACATCATCGTGTGTGTGAGGGACCAGGTGGACATTCAGCATGTTGGGTTTGGTGGCATGACATGACTGCACATACACATAGAAAGACATAAAGACAGTAAGGCAAGGCAAGGCAATTTTATTTATATAGCCCGTTTTTACAAACAGTTCGTCTCAAAGGGCTTTACATGACATCATAACAACATCCTCTGCCCTTAGACCCTCACATCCACTGAGGAAAAACTCCATGAAAAACCCTTTTAACAGGGAAAAATAGTACAGTGAACACATCACAGGAAAGCTGCAGCATTCCTATGGTTCAGACTGATGCGTTCAAAGTCAATACGGAAACAAAGCTGTGAAGAGTTTTGGTTCCTCGTTGTGTGAACTTATGACTGAAACTGAAAGCAGCTGCAGCTGGAGACAGAAACTCAACAGTTTTCACTCATTTCTAACTAATAAAAAACTGAATTATAACAGATAAACAACAGAAATAAACGCGACAAACCTCGTATCCACACGTCGCTGTCGTGTGTTTAGTCTCCGGTCCCACGGGGAAAGAGAAACCTCCAGTGAGCAGCGACAGGAGCAGCAGAGCCGCAGCCAGCTGCAGCGCCTCGGCCGCCATGTTTGGAAATAAAACCACAAAATCATATGACATGATGTGTTTATGTTGGGGAGGGGTCACGTGACAGCGCTGTACGGGATAGTTTCAGCCCTCGGCGGAGACTGTCAGGCAGCGGTGCAGAAACACAACACAACAAAACACAACACACAGCTGCACAAGCTAATAAAGCACCTATGTAGGGCCTCCTTGACCACTAGGGGGCCCCAAAGAGCAATTATGAAAGGTGCTCTTGGACATTTGGCCCCCAGGATCTCATGGGGTTCACAGAGCTAATGTCTGTAACCAAAATTGTATTTATACATATTTAGATTTAAAAATCCCAATTGGATAATCAAAATATAAACAAAGAGAATAGGGGCACAAACTTACAACTGCTGTTTATTTTTGTAAATAAAAATTTAGGAAGTTTGTCGAGGGCTTCAAGGAAAAATGGTTGGGAATCACTGTGTTTGGAGGCTAAGGTCATATAACACAAAAAATAGTGGTGAATATTCCTGCAAATCCTGCAATGGAGTCAAATGACACATGAAATGTAGCTACCCACATTTTGATTAGCTCGCTAGGTTTGTTTGCTTTTTAATAATTAGTTCTCAAGACTTTTTAATACAATCTCACACTCTTCGTCTGCACCTCCTCGCTGTACTGAGCATCCAGTATTGATTCAGTAAGGGACAGTGCATTTTATTTTACAATACAGGATGATCCAGTATTATTAACAGTTTATTCATCATGTTAACTCGTGCTTTACGCAATTTCTGTGTGATTCTTGTGTTATGTCTGTGTATTAACAATGTGTGTGGGCCAGGCCCTAGGCCACGCAGTGCCCACCACTCTCTGGGGAATGGGGTCGGTTTGAGGTTTCTGAATTGCAAATACAGGATATAGGATATTTGGTTTTAGCTATCGATCACTGTATTAAGTTTTTTTGTCCAATTGACATGATTGCTATAATATTCATTAATCAACATGTATAAAAATATCTATCAGATGTTTTTTTGTTATTGCTGTTCAAAGATTAGCCTATAGAAGGAAATATCAACTTCCAACCACTACATGTGCATAATCATAACTTCAGTTTATTGCAAGCCACGGTTGAACTTGACTTGAAAAAAGCAACACTCAGACAAATACAACATATCATATGGTCACATTAAAAAGACAGCGCAATAGCGTAAACAGGAAGTGAAAATGCTACATGAGATAAAAGTTTTTTTTTTTCATGGTACAGCTTCTGGAATAATGCACTTCATGGCAAAAAAAAAAAAGTTCCTTAACTTTGGATCGTCCTGCCACAAAATAAAAAATAAAAATCTAGTTGGCAAATCTAGGAGTCTAATTCTCTAGACCTGTTTGTGTGGATCTGTAACTCCCATGATGGTGTTAAGCATGGCTGTAATACATTTTGATGTTTTTTCTGTAATAATGTGTAATACATTAGGTTTTCCGTTTTGAATTGTTTTGATGAAGCTCGTAGATAAAGTTTTTTTGAACGTGCCGTGAAGAATATGTATAAAATCAGTTACCGGTAGATTATTAAATGTACTTGTGCAATCCTGTTGTGTCTTTGGATTCATATAATCCATGGCCTCACACAGTGCTCGGTCACATTATCACACTCCTCCTCTGGAATAGCACCATTCAAAAAAGAGAGCTTCGATGAAAACATAATGCTACGATCAGAGAAAGGCTGTGGCTGGACTATGGCGTACGTACATTCAGACAGAAGACAAGGTCACTCAGTTAAATTCATCCTCGTCCCATGTTATGCTACAATTAAACTGCTTCCACGGGGAAACAGGAGTCAGTGGAAACTGTGGCAGTCTAAAAAAAAAAAACGTTCAAATCCTTGCTCTTATATGTTTTTCCTCACATGTAACACCCACATGATAAGACTGAACACACATGAGGAAAACAACAAGCTTTGACTTGACAAGATACAATGGAGTAAGATTCGGAAGCATGCAAAATACATACGTATATGATGTGTTCCCCATTCAAACATAATAAACCAGTGTTTTATATTGACAGTAAGTATGTTATAAATCATTCACCATTGGTTTTTTACTTATTGCCAATTTGTAGTGGCTTCCCTGAACCAGTGTTAGCAAAGTGCAAGGACATTTTTGGTGTGTATTTTTAAACATAACTTATAATGTATGTAATGTAATGTATGCATATATTGTTAGTACAATTAGATATTGAGAATGAGCTGATATGACAGTGGTAACAATCTATATATCTTTCACTTTCCAAACATCTAACTATTCCATTAACAGACCAGACCTGCAATGTGCTGTACACATAATACACACAGCAAAGAAATCACCTTAAATGGCCTCACAAAAAAAAAAATACATGACACACAATTACCCAAAGCAAAAACATTCACTATAATATGGCATTTGATTTGATTTGTCTACTAAACCTGAAGCTGAGGTCACTTTTTCATCACGATGCAGAACAAATCTCTTGCTGTGGGTATTCAAGTAGTCACAGGAGCTAAATAATCAATCTGTCATTGTAGGAAGTTACATTAAATAAAATCCCATTCTGTACACAACTAAAAGGCCTATTTACCACAGACGAAAACAACGTAAAACAGAAATAAGGGTGAATACTTTTAAAATTCAAACATGTTACAGCTGGAGAGGCACATGCAGGTGCACATTGAGTAACGCTGGTTACTCTTAACGTTAAAGAGGAACTATGCAGGATTTTTACTTCAACTCTGCTACATTTTCACCTTAATTAAACAGCTTCAGAGTATTTGTAATGGTTAGATAAATGACTTGTAACTTGTTCCAGGGAGAATGGAGGCTCTCTGCCTTCCACCTAGCGTCTCTTGGCTGAAAACCAACCTTGTAAGATCAGAGCCGGAGGCGCCAGTGGTGTCCCGTAACCCATAATCTCTTGTTTGTAACAGATAAGAAGATGATATTGATATATTGATGATATTTAATGTTATCCACCACTCCATGAATTGCTTTCTTGCCGGCTTCATTGAAAATTAATGCACATGCTCGGGAGGAGGGTTAGCAACACAGAGGAAAAGCGACCAGACTTGCATAGTTCCCCTTTAACTAGAAACTTAGTTTTTACTGAATCAATCTATATTTAGATCAAAACAACTTTACATCAACACCCGTCATACTCTACATCACCCAACTGCCTCGTATCGTATCGCTCTGCTATGTTGGTTTTAGCTAGCTAAACACCAACAACCGTTTAACGTCTCATCACTGCTTCAAATCATATCACTCCACTGTTCTTATATGGATGACTTAACCGTTGGATTTAACGTCCGACCAACGCCATATAGTACCTCTGCTATGAACAGCAACAACTAGGCTACATGTAGCCTACAGACGGTCAGGTAGCTAACCCTCCAACTCTAGAGCTAGCCACCACACCACCAGTTACTCTTAGTATTAACTTTTAAATTGTGGGTAAGGCAACGACACATGGACAGTTTTCTTCCAGTTAGCTACTAACCTTGACCTCCTTACCATGGTAAGACAATTTTTTTATTACATCGGCAGTGGCTACCAAACGCCTAACGCCTCACTTCATATCACTGCACCAACCTTAACTGCCATTTTTGTTTGGTCCAAGGCAAAGCAAATGTAGTGTCAAATCCTAATCAATCTCTGTTCTGTAGTTAGTTCCTATTATTTCTAATAGTCAATTCTCCCATTAATCCTGAGGTAATGTACACAATAAATCTAAACCAAAACAAATGTCAGCATAGGCTACAATAGTAAAAATTTAAGATGACCGAATTCCCTTCGGGTGTTTCAGTATCACGGTTTTGATATTCCACATGTTGACTCAATGGCTTACAGGGACACCTAAGCATAATAAAGCCTTTGCACATGTCATTATTAATACCTGTTTTTTTTCACTAAGTACAGCCTGAAGAGGACCCAACTGATCCTACAGAGCATTAGAGCTAAAAGGATTTTATAAAGAGAAATTTGATGAGGTAAAAATTTGTTTTTGTCACCAAAGACAGAAAACAAATGATGCAAAAAAGACACGTATGGAAAAAGAAAAAGATTCAAATGGTGACTGGCTTCTTCCTGTTGGTGATGCTTTTGCACTACAACCTTTATTTTATGTTCTGATCCATAAGCAAGAGTGAACAGCCCTTTACTGTAGAAGTTAAACGAAGAGTTCTGGTGGTTAGGTTGGGTTTCCGTTGCCTCCCTCATGGGGGCAGATGAGCAGAGTGGAGTCCAGGTCCAGGCGGAAGGCCGGGTAAAGTGGCTGAGAGAACAGGCAACGAAACGTGTGCAGGAGCACCATGGAGTCCGAAACGCTGTAAAAGGACAACGCTCCTTTCTGGCGGTCTAGGAACACGCCGATCCGGGGGCAGGGCGGCGCCGCCACCGTGGTCTTGCGGTTGTCGTGCCAGGCGGCGTATCCGGCGTGAGTGCACCTCAGCCGCCAGGAGTTCTCGTTGCGTCCCAGCAGGCAGGGCTTTCCTCCGCCTTTCCGCCCGATGCCTCGGTAGGTGACGCCGATGTCGATCCAGCCGCCCCCTCTCCACTCCACCTCCCAGTAGCTGGCGCCTCCGAACTGGCCCTCCCGGCACAGGACCTGGGCCACCGAATCGAAGCGCTGGGAGTGAGGGGGGTACGACTGGGGCTCCTCGCCACAATGGGCGCCTTGGGGACCCTCGACGAGAATCAGAGTAGGGTGGGCCGTGTCTGGATCCAAGGACAGACGACACGAATCTGAGCAGAAAGAAAGAAAAGATAAGATTTCAACCAAACACTTCCATTAAGATACACTTTGCATACTGTACATGGGAGTCAGATGATGTTCTCCACCAAGCAATTGATTGAAATGGCCATGATTACTTAACACTGAGATGCAAAATTGACTTTTGCATTGGCATAAATGAGTTTATTCGTCCAAAATCTCCACTTCAGCTGCAGCAATTGATGTAACAAGTGTCAATGCCTAAAGGTTTGGTTGTTGTAGTTAATAGAGATAGTCAGTCAGTACGTTTACATGACACTTGAGAAAACTGAATTATTGCCTTAATCCGACTATAACTGGACAACTGGATACGCCGCCTGGCACTGGACAACTGAGTGCATGTTAAACGCGAGTTCTCCAACTCCGATATTAGTCAAAGCTGTACGATGAACCATCTTGCTGTTGTTCGAAAATGCCGGTCTGCCGCCTGGCTAATATAATAGGTCAGCCGGAAAAGGGGCCGTATTAACCCGTGGAAACAACGCATTATCGCCACCTGGTGTTGAGGAGGAGGACACGTCCCCGTCAGTTATTCGATTTTCTCAGTTGCATGTAAACTGGGACAAGGACAGAAGTCCGATTAGACGCCAAAATCTAATTCTGAGCATAGCTCAATTAAGCTGTGTATGTAAACGTACAGAGTGAGAGAAAGATGCTTTTTATTGTCCTAGCTAGGAACATGGTTGTTAAGTCGGTAACCAGGTTAGTGCATCAACCAAACTTTGGTCCACAACAACTTTGATGATTGATCGTTTTTTTTTTTTTTTTACCCCATGTCCAAATGAACTGAATCTAAGAATAGAGGGTTTTGTATGTTGTAGAGACTGACACATATTTGCCTCAAACCATTTGTGATTATGGTTGACATAAATCAGATTTACTTGACTTATCAGTAGTTGTAGCAAGCAAAGATTTCAAGCATCCACTGGGTTCAGAATCTGAAGTTTGATGCTTAATTGGAAGTTGGACATATAGACTGCTAAGTGCTAAGAGAGTGCTGAAGTTTTATTTGAATGGTATTTTAGCCAATAATCATTCAAATACTTAAGTCTGAACCAAATAAAACCTATTATTGGCTAAAATACCATGACATTTCTAGTAATCCTATGACTTTTCTGTCAGTGCCACCTTAAGTTTGACACTACTGATTTCCAAACACCACACAATGCCAATCAATATGTTTTCCCTCTATGACTCTATGTTTTCAGAGATTTTATCCAGTTCCAAGGGCCGAGTGAGGACGTGGACAGACACCATGTCGAGCCATCTACTGTTTCAGCTGACATTTTGGCATGGAGCGGATAAATGACACATACGGCCTTAATCATCCGTTGACCAAATGAATTAGTAATGCCTGACAAGGTGCTGCTACCTCTGTCATCCTGTCAGCTGGCTTGTTTTTGTCCAGACAAGGCACCGGACTTAATGACGGCAACCCTGAATGTCATAAATACAGTATGATTGCCATGCATCATTGATGAGAGTCCAGACTGGGGTCTCAGATTTCCCAGCAGGACTCTCATTATGTGGTGGACTAGAAGCATGGAGAGGAAAAAAGGATGGAAAAGGAGGGGGAAAAGGGGGGGGTCAACAGACTGAATGGGTGCACCGGAGAGAAAAAGTGACGAAGTGATGCAGAGCAAAAGAGAAAGGAAACATTAAATTGGGAGGATAGGGGGTGGAGGGTAGGTCACGGTAGAAGAAAGAACCATAGGAAAAGAAAAGATGGAGAGATGAAGCACTTACACCTGAGAAAAGCTGCCCTCATCCTCTGATCAGCCGGCTGCAGAGACAAAGAGGACAGAGGGAATGACACCGGCATTGCTGCAAAGGGACAAATGACAAAAACACAAAGAGAGGTGTTACTGAAAAGATGTGTCCAGATCAGAGAAAACACTGCACAACTGTAACCAACTGGAATTGGAAAGGAAAAGACAGAAGCAAAAAGAGTAAAATAGAAACAGTATATGTAGCTATGCATGGCCAATCAGCCAATCATAAAGCACTGGAAAACGTTTCAAAATAACAAAAGAAGGCCATGAATGTTTTATGTGTTGTTAATTGGAAGTCATAAGCCAATGGATGTCCAAGGTGGTGGGGCTGCAGAGGAAGTGAGAGAAGCCAACAGACAGATTGATTTTGTACCCAGTTAATTAACACCGCCTTAAAAGTTTCAAGTGTTAGGCTACAATAAACATTAAAGCTACTACGTGCATTTTTTCTGTTTTGGTGAAAAATTTTGCTTCTGGCCAAACATATGTCCGAGTACTCGGCCTGAGTCTGGCCAATTGTTTGGGGCAGGTTTAGACCATGGAATTGGACACAGTACATTGAACCAGAAGAAAAAGAGCATGTAGCTGAAGTATGGGTGTGGGTATGGGAATATGGTATTTTTTGAAGGACTTTCACCTGGTTTGATACATGGAGTTAGCAGGATGTGGAGTGTGTTTGTTTGCCATTACCCATTAGTGATATTCTGGCTACAAACACCAGGATCAGTACAATCCGCTCCACACATAGCAGCTTTAATGTTAATGTTGGTCCAATTTGTTAAATTAGCCCTTTTTGAGCGAACAAAGCCAAAATTACCCATCTGTGCACCTCAAAGTTAGTTTGGTTAGTTCACCACCAAGTTGACCAGAAATACCTGATGTTTGTCCACTTACCCCCGGCACCATGTTGCCCTGCTGTTGGCTGCATTTGCTGAGGTTTGATGTTCTCCAGATCTCTGCCACCTCCTCCATTACAATAGATATGAATAGTTTTGAATATGTTTAAAAAATAATAATAACTTAATATCAATGAAAACAAAATAGACTGAAAACCTATGTAGGCTAAGTAAGTCCCAGTTAGCGGTGGCGTGTTTTCACTGAAAACTAGTATTTTGTCTATCAAGTACTGACAGCCAAAACATTATGATTTAGATTTTCCTTTAGTTAAGGCTACTGAATTTTTGTAAGCACTTCCAGCTCAAAAAAATATTATTTTCCTTTAAAGATATGGCTAACAAGAGACAAACTCCACATGCTAGCATATAGCTAGCACATTGGTGCTTCCAGCGAAGTGCTAACCTTCTCACAATAACAAAGCCAGTGTGTTTATGTTAAGCAAACATTTTGATCTTTATATAAAGATGAGTAAAAATGTATTCACTGATGATAGCACTAGAGGAAATATTGGGAGATCACTAAAATGTCCTGGCGCTACACCGCTAGCATCGCTAATGTAGCCTACAAGTCTGTGGTCAAAGTTTAAAGACCAATGTTTGACTGTTTCTGGCACCGTTAAATGAAAAACGGCCCTAACACTGGATCTCCATTGTTCCTGTGACTCACTGTCACTGTAAAAAAAAAAACAACAACCTCCAAATAATTAATTTAAACTAAAGTGAGTTAATTCCAATTAAACGTCACTGAAGCGGTGAGCACGGCGCCGAGCTGGAGACGAGCCAGAGCCGGTTGTTATCAGACATCGGCCCGCGACGTCCTCCCCGCCATCAATTATTAAAACTCTGTGCTGTCCCTCGCAGTGTTAAATGTCATGTCAAAACCTGCAGCCTGGTAAAAATGGGTCACCTGTGTCACCCAGGGAGTGTGCATGTATTTGTGTGTGTGTATCAGATTTCTAATCCTTTACCTTTTACACACTCGCCACCAGAGATGTAGTTCTCATTAACTGGAAGAGAAATCAGAATACAACAGTAAGCAATGTGTTTTTGTTTTGTTTTGTTTAGTGTTCATCTAAAACAGTGTTGACTTATGTCTTCCTGTCCATAGGTGATGTGTTTGTACCGGCGCGGCTGATCTTGTCCACCTCCTCCCTGCACACCTCCTCCACGCGGCTGCGCAGGTGGCACAGCGCTCTGCGGGCACCGCTGAAGGCCTCGGTGGGCAGGCTGAGGGCTCTGGAGTGCCGACCGGCGGTGAGCGGGGCGCACAGCAGCGGGGCCGCCTGTCAGTGGAAAAAAATACAGCCCAGGTTGAGTATCTATAGCCCCACCCTCCTTTTCCTCCCTCCCTCCCTCGTTAAATCCTTGTACAATTGAATTTGAAAATAGCACCAAGACGGGAGGTGTCTTTTTCCACTGGTCACTGCTGACTCATTATCTTCCCTCATCCATTCTCATTCTTCCTCCCCCCTCCCTCCCTCCTTCGACTACACACTGATCACTCTGGGTTTTTCTCAGCTCTTATGACTTCCTGGATGCATTAGCTGTGATGCATTTATTTCTCAGTGAGTAGAGCTAGCCTCATGTAGCTCTGTCCCTTACAAAACAAAAATATACTGCAATATATTGGAAAATATCAAGTGATGTATTAGGCAATATATTCCCATATATGGGATTCAATATTATATTTTCCAATATATTGCAATATATGCATGGATCATATATGTGTATATATTGATACATACATACATAAAAAATATATATTCAGTCAAGACCCAAAAAGGCACTATATTTTTACATGTAATATATACTTTAATATACTGCAGTCTATGCATGTGCCATATATATATATACATATATATATATAGGCCTATACACCTTGATGTCAATTTGATGTTGAAGATTGGTCAAGATTTTGACTACATTTTTAGTTACACAGCTAAAAACATGGTTCAGTTAAAAACTGTAACTGTAATCTGTAAACATTTAGGACATTTTTCATTTCACAACATAGGCACTGTACTGCATGCACTTTAAGAATAGCACTTTATGATAGATACCGTCTGACAATGCACTTTAGAAATTCACTACTTTTTTTCTTTAGTGAATCTCTAATAGCACTTTACGACATACACTGTCAGAAAAATGCACCTTAGTATTCCACCACTTTTTATTTCGCTCTACCGATGCAACCATCGTGTGATGTAATGTATTTGTATTGTAATTGATGTCTGATTCTACTGTGACTGTATTTGTAGTCCATGGGACAACGGATGGAAATTAGCTCCAGAGCTAAATCCCATTACAAATAAAGGAATAAATGAAATGAAAATAAATGTTAGTTTTTTTGACAGAAATTAAATTCTTGGATGTTTTAAAATATTTCAAAATAAAAGATACACTGTGGCAGCAAACAATGACAGATAACTCTCCCCTTCTTTTCCCACCATTACATCTTCCACGTGTCTTTCTGTCGTCTTTCCCTCTCACCTGTACAAAATGCGCGTTGTCTTCAGTTTGCAGCAGCTGCCCGATCTCCTCGTCCCTCCTCCTCAGCTCCTCCAGATCTTTCTCCAGCATCTCGATGTCGCGCTCGGCCCTCCCCACCACCGCTCGCTCCTTGGCCTCCAGCCTCGCTCGAACCTGTGGCACAGAAGCAGAAGATGTGATGAAGAGCACGAACACGACGAGCAGGAATCAAACCACCATCACTGATGTTTCTTCTTCGTATCTTACTGCAGGTTTGGTTTTGTTTTGTAAGTGAGCTGCTGCTGCTGTCACTCACTTTCCCTCCTACTGTTACAACTACCTGACATCACTGTTGGTGCCTTTTAGCTCCTGCTCCTCACCTCTGCCTTGGTCTTCTCCAGGCGGAGCGCCATGTCTGCAAACACAGCTTCACTGTCCTCCAGAACAGCTGATGCTGACACCTGAAACACACACACACACAGCAGAAGAGAGAAGAACAAAGTAAACACTTAAGAACCAATGATTCGCTATTGGCGACTGCATGGCGACCTCAGTCGATCAATAAATCACATTTCTTTGGCTCATAAATCAAGTAGCACTTTCTTGTGTTTTCTTGCAGCACTGTGGCACTTTCTTGTGCTTTCATGTATTGTTTTTATGTAGCCTATTATTTTATTGCTTTAATGTAAAGCACTTTGGGTACCGTCTGGCTATTGTAAAGGGCTATACAAATAAAATTTTATTGATTGATTGATTGGAATCCAGCATCTTTTAACTTTTCAAATGATATTTCATTTCAGAGTTAGGCTTCAATCTGCCTCCTCATGCTCCACTCCAGTATCATATTTCTACAGCAATAAGTATATATATCACATAAAGTGAAGAAAACTTTTACTTCATGGGGCCACTTTGAGTTTCTACAACGTAATATGAGTCATTATACAATTTCTGTATGTTGATCGCCCTGCTAATAATCAATAGGATCAGTTTTCACTTTCAGCATGTGTAAATAGATAGTACTGTAGCAAGCAACACATTTCTAGTGAAGGTGATTCAGATTTAAGCATGTAGCCATGGAACTAAACCCTCCACTGTATCTAGAATAGTGTTTTCCAACCACTGTGGTGTGGCACACCAGAACAACTCAAAGTTTGTTCTGACTTTCAGCATAAGTCCTCTCATGTAACGTTTTGCTGTAAAATATGGCTGAAGGCACGAGTGGAAGTGTGCACTGTGCATAAGTCCAAACAAACATTATTTAGCTCCTAAAAATAATTTGGCTTTGTTGAGCATCTGTGTCTGCAATAGTGACTGTCTGGCAGAGTTGGCTAATAAAATAGGACTCTTTTATGTCAATGGGTGTAGTAGTGGCAGAAGCCTGCACAATGACCTGGCCTTAGCAATGTCCATTACTGAGTCAGAATAAACTAACTATACTGTAAGAGACAATATTCTTATTATATCTACTGTATTAGGCTGCACTGTGTCATTCCTGGTTAGTGGTGTGCTGCAGGATGTAGCTAAGGAGCTAATGCAGTGGTTTTCCATGAAGCTGGATGATGCTGATGGGAGGAGAAGAGAAGAGAAGAGAAGAGAAGAGAAGAGAAGAGAAGAGAAGAGAAGAGGCTTTCCTGGAAGATGAAGGAGGGGCAGAGACACTGGAACTTAAATTAGATTTGTAGTGGGAATGGAAACAATAGCTCCAGTGAGTGTGTGTGTGTGTGTGTGTGTGTGTGTGTGTGTGTGTGTGTGTGTGTGTGTGTGTGTGTGTGTGTGTGTGTGTGTGTGTGTGTGAGTGAGGGACGGAGATAGAGTGAGGCAAGTGTGAGGGTCTGATGTGACAGGGACAGACCAAGACGAGTCTATTTATAAAACTCTTATCTCATGTGCAGACTAGAGCATGGCACATACCATAATGCTGTACACTGCTGTGTATACTAGGAGTCTATAGAGCTACTCTATTCAATGACATCACAGTCATTGATCACAGTTATTAATCAATACCTACTGGGGGAAAAACAAACACGTATTGTAATTGGAGAGAAAAGACTCATTTGAACCTGATAACTGTTAGAAACTGGCACCTTTACATTATTATACCTGTATGCACAACATATAAGGTAAATACCATATTAGGGAAGAGAGGATACTCAACACTGATTGGTCAGAGAGTTTACCTATATGGATCAACCAGAGCAGCAACAGAACCAACTAGACATGGAAGTGCAGCAGCAATTTAAAGTTAAATGAGGACAAATGAAAAAAAAGAGCACATTGGACCCACTGCAACGTCTCTTAACTGACTTACTGTCTCTTTTGTGTATTACTCCTTGTTTATATAAAGGCTCTGAATGGTTTAACACCTCTGAACTCTCCCTCCAGAGTCAAGCTGCTTCTCTACGTACTGAACAGTTGAGACAAAGAAGCAGAACGAAGCAAAACTGTGGAGGAACAAACCTCTGAATATCTGTCATCATGCAACGTCTGTTAACTCCTTGGCTACCTGGAAGCTTTTGGTTCAGGACGCTATGGGGTGTGTAGACTACATCTGTAAAGAACTGGATCAGAAACTGTGTGTGTGTGTGTTTTCTGTGTGTGTGTGTGTGTGTGTGTGTGTGTGTGTGTGTGTGTGTGTGTGTGTGTGTGTGTGTGTGTGTGTCACCTTGAGGGACTCTAAACTCTGCTGGAACTCCTCTATCTCTCGCTCTCCGGTCCGAATCCTCCCCTGAAACATCCTCTGAGCCTCCTGGAGCTGCAGCTGGAGGACAGACAGACACACACAGATGACATATACATTTATAAGGAGAAACAGCATCATCTATGATGTCACACTATGGTTCAACTTTATGATGCAGATGAGTGTAGAGCAGTGTTGGGAACGTTACTTTTAAAAAGTAATTAGTTATAGTTACTAATTACTTCTCCCAAAAAGTAACTGAGTTAGTAACTCCACTACTTCACTATAATAGTAACTAGTTACCAGGGAAAGTAACTATTGCGTTACTTTTTCTTTCTTTTTTTTTAAGTTTAAATATGTCGAAGAATTTGTATTTTTAAATTGTATTTTATTGTTTTCATATATTTCACTGTTCGCAATTATGGAATGCGAGTGTGTGTTTTATTGAAAGTGAGGCTGGTGTGCCTATGAAAATAGGTTACAGTGGGTTTTTTAAGTGCTGTGGCTACAAGCAAATCTCATATTGTCTCTGTACAAAGACAACAAAGACCTTTTTAAATGTGAAAACAGCGGAGACCTATTCAAGATTTGCGTTTAATAACAGGCGAAACATCAAAATTAATTTATTCATGGCCACATTAAGTGAAATTATTAACTTTACCGATTATCCATCTGATTATCTGTCCTGCTGCGAGCGCACAACTTCTCAGGGTATCTGCGGATCCTTAAAAAGTCTTAAATTCATGTATCTAAAATTAACGCCTTAAAAAGTATTAAATTTATTAGAAAATTCTAAGATGGTCTTAAATATATAATACACAGCATCATAAAATATGTATGCACTTTTATATGAAATAACAGGGTATGCGCGCGGGGTCTTAAAAAGTCTAAAATGTGAAAATCTAAATTTTAGGTCTTAAAATGTCTTAAATTTGTTGAATTATTGTGTTCAAGTCTTAAATAATTTTAGACAGGTCTTACATTTTCTTATGCCCACCATGGGCGAGCATTTCACTCGCATTTGCCCCTAAAAACGGGAAAATCACAAAAAGAAAGAGCACAACCTGCGATTGGTCCAAAACTACAAATCCCACAATTCTCTGCTCTCAACAATAACAGTAGTTAGTGTAAGTAAGAGAGAGTGGAGCTGTAGGTGAAAAGAGGAAACAACGCACGTCTGGTCCTGTTCTATGTTGTTCGTTCACACCGTCACCGTTTATTCGTTACGTCCGCGGTGTAAAAGGCCGTGACGCAAAGACGCGATTAGGCGCGAGACGCGGTAGACGCGACTTTTTTTTTTTTGCGACGCTACACCCGATTCTTTTATGGCGACGGGACCTTCGCGTCTTCGTCCTTTTCATCGTGTTTGGCGGGAAGACCCGCAAGGGGCTTCCCGCCAAACACGAGGAACGCTTTTTTTTCGCTCGAGTTTATACGCGCGACCAAACGCGAGATACGCGAGAAATGCGATTTATCGCTCGTTTTGACTTTGTGTAGCCTAAATTCGCGTCTTCACGAGCCCGCCCATTTTCACTACAACAACAACATTTCTGCTCTCACCAACCATGGTTGAGGTCACAACGCTGCTGTAGCTGCTCTGGAAGAGTTCCAGCTGATGAGCTACAGAGACTTTAGAGTCAAGGAGGAGCAGTGCGTCGCTGTGTCGGACTGTTTGGATTTAATGAAGAAGCTGCACAGAGTCAGGTGAGCAGAAGCTCAGGACAAACACTTCGCTCCGGGACATAATACCTCACATGTTCTTGTCTTTTACCTCAGGGAGATTAAAGTAGTGTCTGTTTCCACTTTCCCTCCGATCTCGGCAGCTTCCCTCTGCTAGTCTGTGTGTGTGAGGCTAAACTGCGTGCGTGTGTGGTTTGTGTACAAACTGAACACTGCCTCTGATTGTTTTAGCATGAAACCTTACTCTGCCTCAACCAATCATCATCACTTATGCGGTTGTCTCGTCCCTCCCTCCTCCCCCCTCCCCTCACCAAAGGAGAGGAGGAAAAAACAACAACAGTTTAGCAGCTTCTGTGTCTGAGATGAGCCAAGTCGGAGGACAACGGCTTCACTGAGTAGTTTGTAACGCGCCTCATTTAATTGTCGGTAACGGCGTTGTAACGGTGGAAATAGATTAACCTACTCGTTACTGAAAAAGATAACGCCGTTAGTAACGCCGTTTATTGTAACGCTGTTATTCCCATCAATGGTGTAGAGTGTGGTAAAACCAAACTGCTTCCATTTGGCCTAGACAAACTGAATATTCAACAGTTTTTGCTTTCTGGTTGTTACAGAGTGGAGTTGATTTGATCTGGGTTTGATGTTTGACCAGATCCATTCATTTTTTTATTTCAATCTAATGGCAATAGCATCATAAACAAACTGAATCTGACTTTTCCAGGGTCCTTTCAGTTCACAGCATGAAAACAAGTTGTGAAATCAGATCAGCCAGAACTGATCAATGTCTTTACAGCTCAGACAAACACTGAAGAACCTCTGATCTTGAGTTTAATTCTGGTTTTCCAAAAGCTCTGAATGTTAGACACACTCTGCCCTACACAGGCAAAGTGCAGTACTATCTGTAAAAATGCCAAACTGAGAAAAACAGCTTTTTGTGTATGAATAACTACCAAGTTTATAATTGATTAGATAACGGTGGACTGAATTAAATGTCGCCTATTTTGTAGTTTGTCTTTCTGACCAATTTTGACCGTTTTATGGCAGATACTTTGCCTTGGTATTAGCTACAGATACTGCACTTTTGCCTAGTGCTTTTTTGGATGGACAGCAAAATAAAAAAGCCCAATAACTCTGGAAATTTTACCAGTACCAATATCAAATTCTACCAGATTGAAGAGAATATGCCACACTTTTGATTGGTCAAATTTTTTTTTTTTTTTTTTAATGCAGATAGGCTACTGCACTTTGCCTTTGTAGGGCAGCACTGGTCAGGGAGATTTTGGGAAACAGAAGTAGGCTGGAGTCTGATTTTGGTGTTTGTTGTTTGGGAATCACTGGCCATCAACTCCAAACTGTCCCTGCAGTGTCCCTCTGTCTCTCTACCTGTCTCCTGGCTCTCTGTGCGTCCCCGCTGTGCGCCTCCTCCTGGTCCGCCTGGCACAGCAGACAGTCCCCGCTCCAGTCCGCCGCGGCCTCGGCCTCGGAGCCGCCGCTGGCCGCGGGCTCCGGCTCCAGCCCGAGGCGGTGCTGAGCGCACAGCCGCTCCGCCGGACACTCCACCGCGGCCACCAGCTTGTGGCGCCGCAGCGTGCCGACCTCCCGGTGCGGCAGGACGTGCAGCTCGCAGAAAGACGCCAGACAAACCAGACACGACTTGGCCGCCCGCAGCCTGCTCTCCGCCGGGCAGAAGTCGCACGGCACCTCGCCCACCCCCACCGTGTAGTAGTACAGGTCCGGCGGACTCATCACCATCTCCGTCAGCTTCAGCTTGTCCACCACCTCGGCCAGCACCGTGTTCCTGCGCAGCACCGGCCGCGGGCTGAAGCTGTCGCGGCACTGCGGGCAGCTGAAGTGGCCCGAGTCCGCCTGGTCCCAGTAGTTGTTGATGCACGTCATGCAGTAAGTGTGTCCGCAGGGGATGGACACCGGGTCCTTCAGGATGTCCAGGCAGATGGGACACCGGAACTGGCTCTCCGTCACCGAGATGTTGGCCTGGGCCATCCCGATCCCGATCCCTGCAGGACGGTCGGTCCTCTCCGGTCCTCTCCGGTCCTCTCGTCCTCTCCGGTGGCTTCTGGTCCGCTGCTGGTTCCCAGTCTCCCTCCCTGACTCTCCCGGACCTGGTTGTGTTGTTGTGTGGACTGGAGGAGTGGGTGGGTGGGGTCTGGATACGGGAATAACCCTTCCGCAGTGTCATCCAGGCTCCAGCCCATCATCACTTCAGTGTCAGAATCAGCCCTCAGCGCTGTCTTACAGGCAGTCACATGTCAGCTGGAAACCATCACATCTCCTTCCCTCAGGACTGGTTTGTCCACATTTGTCTCTGTCACTATAATTAAAATGTATCACACTAACTGTATTTGTTTTCATTTTAGGTTCAGGCTGAACCAGTGTGACGCAGGTATGGGGAGTAGGCCTATGGGAGTACCCAAACCTCCTCACTTATAATAGCCTACATATAATCATATAATATAAAATAAAATAAAGGCCAGGAACATACTGGGGAACTCATCTCATCCTGGTCACCCTCTGTTTGAGCTGAGATACAAGGCTCTAAATAAAGGACAAACAGACTAAGAAACATTTTTTTTGTTACCCAAGAGCCGTTGCTGTCCTGAATGCTGCTTAAACCAATGTGCAATGCTGTAAGCTGCAAATTGAGCTATGAAATTGTTACAAGATGGTTGTTTGTGTATGTTTTAAATTACTATTACTATTACTATTATTTATATTTGTTGTATTTCTGAATCAATGGGATTGCAACCAATGTCATTGTACTTGTGCAATGACAATTAAAGTCTAATCTAATCTGAAAGGTGCTGAAATTGTGGCTGCTCACAAAATCATTACTACAATGGTGAAATGAGCAATACATGCACTTTACAAAGAGCAACATCAGACATAATGTCACTCTGCCTGATGCTCATGTGTTCAGAAAAGTTGTTAGATGAATAAATATAAAGGACTTCCTGTAGGGCTGTATGATCTTTGCTGCTGCATCTCTAAGGCGTCTCCCGAGGACATGGTTTGGTGAAATCATGGAAGAGGAAATAAATCACTGTGAAGGGGAAATGGTGCAACACAGACAACACTAGTAACCACAAGTACAGTAGCTCATGTCCAACACACTGCAAACCAGTAAACAGCTGCAATAAATAGTTCTTATTACTGACTATTTGAAACGTACTACTTTGCGTTACGTTACTTTCCCCAAATAGACAAGATGCATGTTGAATTTGTTAGTCTATTATATTTTGTTCACAGTAATATTACACATCTATTGTAAATGTGTTCACACTGACATCCAGTGGCTACGTACAGCAGCAACAATAACAGAACCACTTAGCACCACTTTGACTTTGACTGGAGCAGCCCAATGTTGATGGACTGATAAACAAAGTTGATAGGTTTAGACAGTATATAATGAAACTTGTATCATTTTATTCAGTTGAAAAATAAGTTATTGTTATAAGACAGGCCATACTGCTGAAATAATAAAACATATATATAAAATTAAAGCCGCAAGCGGCGATGACGGGCCCTCGCTCACCCATGCGACCGCGGGGCCTGAGGCATGCCTGGGCTGCAATGTTTTGTTCATCCACCAGGTGGCGCTAAGCAGTTGTGGGCGGGTGCGTTCAGGGTCGGCCCCTCATCACTCATGTGAAGTTTGGAGTGAATCGGACAAAGCATGAGGGAGTTATGAGCAGTTAATGGTTCGTCCACTAGGGGGCAGTAATGCGATGCGTGCAGGTGTGTTCAGGGTCAGCCCCTCATCACACATGTGAAGTTTCGTGGATATCGGACAATGTTGATGTAAAATATGCCACTTCCTGTTTCCACTAGGGGGCGAATGAGTGGGATCGCCTATGAGCATATGGAGACGTTGAGGTCGTGACCCTGGACCTGTGTACCAATTTTCATGTTGATACGAGTTCATTAAAGCCATCAAAAAGCCAAACGTATGTTCATGGCGAGGAATCGTAGCCACGCCCCCACACGGACGCCATTACTCGTAGCTTCACAGCGTTCATGATGTAGCTTCACCACCTTAGTCTGCATGTTTTAGAAGTGGAATGAAGTTGATGGGGTCAACTATGTGCCATCAGCACACGTTAAGGTAAAACCTGGCCACTTCCTGTTACCACCGGGGGGCGCTATGAGTGACGTAGGAAATTAATATATGGGGACGTTCAGGGCGGAGCCGTCATCATGTCCAGCAAGTTTGAAGCTGATCAGATAAAGTATGTGGGTGTGAGAGCTGTTCGAAGGTGAAATGGCGAGCAAACGAAAAGTCGCCAAAATCCTCAAGGCCCCAGAAGCCACGCCCTTTGACCTAGAGACCTGCGGAGCACAACTTTTGATCAGAGTGGCATCTCGGTGGTCTCTAGCCAATTTGAAGTCAATCGGACAAAATCCCTAGGAGGAGATAGATCAAACAGGTCAAAAATTCAAATCAAAATGGCCGACTTCCTGTTGTGATTTCACCATGACATAAGAGGCTTTTTTGTGCGTCTTGCCATGTTCTATAAGCCCACCAAATTCCATGCGTCTAGGTGACACACAAAGGCGGGGCTGATGTTTTGACATTTTCTAGGGGGCGCTATTTAGCCATTTGGCCACGCCCATTTCCAACGACTTTAAAATATCAAATTTTTCGCCAGTCCTGATGTGCATTCCAAAATTTACGCGTTTTGGGGCATGTTGAAGCCTCCAAAAATGCGATCCTTTTGAGAGAAAAAGAATGAAAGAATGAAAGAATAATAATAAACATAGCAGAAACAATAGGGCTTTCGCTGGGCGACAGCAGTCGCCGCTCGGGCCCTAATAAATGCTGAAAATATAAAATAATAAAATAAAAAAGTTGAAGTTGAAATCCTCACACCTCCTCAGGGCTGTGATATAATAGCACTGTTACATACAGTCAGTGTGTGTAGTGGATTATGTCGCCCTCTGCTGATCACTTCCTGTAACATCACCTCAATTTTTGCTGCCATCAAGAATTCAATCTCCACAGTTTCTTATAAATGACGTTTACGACACATTTATATTTCCTGTTCATACATTTATATTCTAAAACGTTTGTTTATATTTTTCTGAACCTCTGGAACCACATGTCTTTCACAGCTGGATTCAGATATGACAAATGCATGATCATAATCAGAAATGTTATGATGTCCAGGTGACTGTTACATTGTCTGTCACATTGTAAATCACACATAGATTTTAATAGTACATTTTGTGTGAAAGTGTCATTAAAGACACATCATTTATCATCATTTTCCTTACATTTAAATGTCAGTAGCTATACTCTATACTTCTAGTGACGTTTTCTATTGCTATTGAGGATTTTTGTCCAGTTTGCAAAACGTTTGAATGACCGTGTAGTTGGTCGTAGTGGTGACTAACATTATGTGATGTGTGTGTCGTCGTCTGTCTGATGTGTTGTGGCTCTGGAAATTGAATTTCAGCAGCAGTTCAGCAGGAGATTGAAGGTTAAGAGCAGGATTTTCAGGTACTTAGGCTTTGCTGCGACTGAGTCATCTCTCTCTCTCTCTGACTCACACATACTCACACACACACACATTCCCGTCTCACTGCATTTACGAGAACCTGTCATTGACATGCCGTATACCTTAAACCTAACCTTTAGTAACTTATCCGTAGATGTTGTAATATATCTATTTATTTTCATTTAAGGTCTTATAACTGCAAAACTGCTTTTAGTTTAGTTTTCTATTATTTTTCTGATGTTTCCCCGTCAAAGAGGGGATGCATTTCACTAATTGTCTCAAACATCTAAATGTCTTGATGAATGATCATATAGATGATTGATTAGTAAAAACTATTTTAAGTTATTAGTTATTGATTGAAAAACAGGCAGGACCACTGCTGTTCTGCAGACATGAGACAGCTCAATGTGATGTCACAAAAGCTAAACTCATATCAACAGAGCCTCCAATCGTCAACTCAGTTTCTTCGTCCCAAAGTCCTTCGTCTGAGAGCTGGACTTCAGAACTCACTAAAGATTGAACCCATGACCTTGATATCCTGATTCTTATATTGGAAGCCCAAGAACAAACCAAAGAAGTCTTTCGTACAAAAGTAGTAGAATTTACTCAGGTCACACGTTCAAGTACTAAAACAGAATACATGATATCTCAAAACATACATCAAGTCATTCAAGTATAAAAACAGAGTACATAATATCCCAGAAGATAGTCAATTGTAACAACCTCAAACCATCAGAACAGAACTGTAACTTCATCGAGCATTTGAGTCTTTCAGGGCGTCATAGTGCTGCAGTGGTTTTCACTGTCTCCTCATAGGAGCAAAAAGGTTCTGGGTTTGATCCCCAGACCTGGAGCTTCACTGGCTGGAGTTTGATTTCTTTGGTTCTCCAGCTTCCTCCTGACAGATTGTTTGTCTCTTTATGTTTTGATGGACCAACGTCATCCCACCTACGTCAGCTGGAATTGGCTCCAGCCCTGCTCCACTCTGCATGGATTAAGAAGTAGCCTATAGCTAATAGATGGATGGATTTGCGTTTTGGGGGGTTTGAAAGCCAAGTTCTTGACATTTGACTGTTACTTGTAGGGATCTTAAAGTGTTTACAATGTCAGTGTCATTGGAGTTGACATTGACGGATGGAGTTGAACTTTAAAGTTAATCATCCACACAGAACCTGGGGACTGAACCCAAGACTTGGTTCATTGTCTCTTGAAGCATTTGCCTTTTTTTCTTTTCTTCTGGACATCGGACAATCACAGTAATCAAACCCCTGACTGACCTCAAAACTTTTCAGTACTTCTCCAACTTCCTGAAGTGTTCTTCTTCAACATGGAGGAGTTTTTTTGACAGAGGTATAATTTTGCAGCATCTCTGCACTGTCGCTGTCCTGTGGCATGGTGAGTGTGTAATGACTCGTAGGTTCATTGTTGGATAGGCACACACACACACACACACACACACACACACACACACACACACACACACACACACACACACACACACACACACACACACACACACACACACACACACACACACACACACACACACACACACACAGAGGTCATTTTACTGGCTGTGGAGTTAAGCGTTTTCCCCTGTGAGGTTTAGATTGTCGGGTCGACCCAGGATTAGTGCTTCATGTTTCCTTAAGTACAATGATACGTTTACAAAATTATTATCCTTTTTTCCCAGAAGTGTCCCCAATCCTTTTGTCTGATTGGTTCTGACCCGATGAGCCGGTGCTGAAGATGAAGGGACCTTGGTTGAAACTTCAACAATTTTTTTTAGACATCTAGATTACAAAGATTCTTCCTCGGCAGCACTTTATGGAAAGTTCATGTTAAATTATACGGGGGAAAAAAAGCCACGGCAGCTCTTGATCTTTTGACTTCCTCACTTCTATCTGTGCTATCTGTGACGTTTCTCCAATCCCAGTTCTTGAGCTCGGTCCAAGTCTCAGTCTGCCTCGGAGCTCAGAGCGGGCGGACAGACAAAAGCCCTAAAAAAAAAAGGGGGTCTGGTCCCTCGACTCCCCTGGCTCTTTGTTCAAAGCGGGGCCGTGATGTACTCGCTGTTTTCAGAAAAGGGAACTCTTTTCAGCGAGGCCGTAAGGCGATCCTGGGCCTTTCCTTTCCTAGCCGGGGTGTGCCCCCGGGCGTCTCTGGTTTACCTGCGGGACCGCGAGGGGGGCGTGGCCAGGTGGGCTGGTTCCTGGGTGGAGGAGAGGAAAGCAGCTGGTCAGTGGAAAAGAGAAAGAGAGAAAGAGAGAGGATATAGAGGAAGGAGGGGAGGGATGGAGGGATGGATGTAAGGCGAGAACGCTGAGAAAGGACAAATAAACAAAGGTGGCGATGAGGGTCTGAGGTGAATTAATTGTATCAAGGCTCTTTCTCTCTCCGTGGCGACGGTCTCCAGAGACGGCGGCGCAGGGAACAGTAGACACTAGTGGATACAGTACTGAGCTACCAGAGGAAACTGTCCTGCTGCAGCCTTTTGGAAACACATACATCCCATAGTTCCTCCCTAAAAAACGACTGTGTCAAGTGCACGAGTTATTGTTCACTCTCTTCCTGCAGATAAAGTGACATATCGTGCAAATATTTAATCTTTAAACGCCTCCACATGATCTCATCACAGTTGCAGAGTGTTTTCTCCTGGTAAATTAAAGGGATAGTTCAACATTTTGGCAAATTGGCCCATTGCCATAATCCCTATAGTCAAAGCAGTAGGTTCGTTACCTTTAATTGTCGGTGCAAGCTATTATTAGAACGGCGGAGCAGAGCCGCGAGCTGCTCAGAGCTACGCTACGGAGGCTAATGGGATTTCTTGGTTTCCCTCATCAAACTCATCAAATACACAATCCAACAACTCCAAAACGCTCTGGTGGACAAGTTGTGACCTGCACATTCACCACGCTATGAGATAATAACAGAACGTTACCAGATGGAGTTGTTTTAGAGGTAAATTCATGCAAAACTGCTGATGCACGTTCCCGTCCTTCTGTCATTATCTCATAGTGGTGAATGTGCAGGTCACAACTTGTCCACCAGAGCGTTTTGGAGTTGTTGGATTGTGCATTTGATGAGTTTGATGAGGGAAACCAAGAAATCCCATTAGCCTCTGTAGCGTAGCTCTGAGCAGCTCGTGGCTCTGCTCCGCCGTTCTAAAAATAGCTTGCACCGACAATTAAAAGTAACAAGCCTACTCCTAATGGGCTAATTTGCGAAAATGTTGAACTATCCCTTTAAAGCAGCTTCTCGGCCTTACCAGTGATAATCAATACGATATCTGTCAGATTCTTTATGTGTGTTACTTGCATCATTAATCAGTCTTTGACTTTTAATTTAATTGCCTTCTTTTTTAATCTATCCACATTTTCCTTCATCACTCATGCATCATCATTTGGATCGATTCCTCTCCTGGGAGCTCAGAGGAGTTCATACACAGTGTGATTTATGGCTGTAAATAATGTTGATTATATTAAACACATGCAGGACTCTCCACTTTACATCAACGTCAAAGCTGCTCTGACACCTGCAGAGCATCATATGTAAGAATCATCATATTTATATAAAGTTTCCCTTCAAAATAAGGTGGATTTACTGACATGAATCTTCAGTGGGAGTAAACTCTGTCTTTCAACATTGTTATATATTGAGCTAAAATATTAACTGACTCATTTAGGGAGGCTTTGTGTTGCACAAGGGGAAATCGTGCTTTAATGATGCTTAAAATAAAAAACTTTTTTTTTTTTTGGAATGAAACTCTGTATTTGCAAAGTCATGACTTTAAGAGTTGACGTATAGCAGTTTTACAGCCGAGCTGCGGTGAAAGAAAAGGAGTGTAACTGTAACTCCTGAGTGCTGCAGAGGAGGAAGGACGAAGGCGGCGGAGTGTTTTGCTGTGGTTTGCTGTTTCTGGATGAGTGAACAGATGGCATCATGCTCATTGGGCCGTGATATGTTGTCTGATGTGTATGGTTTGTGATTGATTGTTATTACTGGCAGTGACAGCGCGGCTGCTGGTATTGTTTTCACACTCACACTGAGTTTGTGTGTACTGTGTGAGTTTGTGTCATCGTGACAAAATATGCGATAGGAAACCGAGGGGTGGTTTGGAGAACTTTGGCAGGTTTTTATTTGTGTGTGTGTGTGTGTGTGTGTGTGTGTCTGTCTCAAAATTAAAATGGGGAACTGGTCTCAGACTCCTAGACCTGACTGGATATCAGTGGTGTTCAACCAAGGACAAGGACAACTGCAAGGAATTTGTCTTTTATTCTTCTTTAAACTCTTAAACTTTCTTTTATCCTCCAAATGTAGGACTGCATTAAAGGTCCAGTGTGTAATATTTGGCAAAATCTGAATATACTACCCATATAAATGTATAATCGCTATAAAATAACATTTGTTTGGTTTTTGTAGCCTTCTATTCTTTTATATAATATAGTAAAGGGTCTTGCTTTAGATAGTGTCGCCGTCTTGTGCCGCCATGTTTGTACGGCAGCCCGAACAGTCGTGGTAAACAAGTTTTTTTTGTCCTCGGAGGCCACCGTCACTTTGCCGGGGTGAGTGCGAGTGAGCGCTGCAAACTAGAATCTAGACTTGCAGTCAAGACCGCCTGAACCGAGACCAAGACACTACCAAGACCACAGAGTATCAAGACCAAGACAAGACCAAGACCAAGATCAAGACAGGCCAAGTCAAGACTAAGACCAGTTGAGCTCAAGACCGAGACCAAAAAAACCAACTAGTTGCACCATATTTTGCTATTCCGCATGAGTTGTAGAACGCGAGAGGACGAGCGCCAACGCGTCTGTGTCACATAATGCATGTGATTGGTACCACTTGAAGGGGGCGTATAAATAATGATATCCAAATAAAAAGCATGCCTGCCTGGATATTGTAGGCTATAAATCCCTTGGAGACCATTCTGCAAGTCCGAGACATTGCGAGACTGAGACAAGACCGAGACCACAAAAAAGTGGTCTTGAGACCAAGACCGATCTCAAGAACTACATACTAGAATCTGAACGCTGGGTATCACGGTTTTTCCCCCCATTGGGCTTTTAAAAAGTAGAAAATCTCCTCAGAAATTTTGCGAGTGCTATTGGGGAGCATTTCCAAGGTATGATCTCTGTCAACATGGGAATTGAACCCGTGACCTTTAATATCAGGACTCACACGTTAGACACACAGAGCTAGACAGACACATGGTCATCTCACTCTGTCTGACCACTGACATGAAGGAGCTGCCAACCTGAATGAGTGAGTGAGTGTGGAGAGTCAGAGGAGTCAGCTGAATAAGAATAGGAATTTCTTTATTTAAAACAGGGACAATGCACAAATAAAGATTAATAAGATAACAGTTCAGTGGGTAATGGTATAGACTTTGGATTGGGAAGCTGGGGTTTTGAATCCCAACTGATCAATCAAGGGTTGGGACCCTCAGCTCCATCATTGACAGCTGGATAGAAGAGGAAGCAGAAGAAGCTGACGATACAAGAATACATTCTCAACCCAAGGTTTCACTTGTGAAGGTTTCAACTAGAGGTTTTTTGTGGTTGGGATAAAAAAAGTTTCGAGATCAATGGAAAGTTTGAACATCAAAAGTTGCATCACAATCACTGCAGAAGAGGGTGATGAAATATGGTCAAAAGCTAAATACAAAGCAGATACACACTTATTCTTCATCATTATATATCTTATAATTAAACTTGAGTTATGTATGGTCAATTTTATATTATTTACAAATATGCCAATGTCTCTATAGCCTTAATGTGGTTCAGTCAGCTAATTCTCCTTTATATGTCAAAGGTATATTTAAATAAAACTTCCTATTTAACCAAATAATTGGAAATGTATAATACATTGCCATACAACACCTTCCTTTAATATAATATTATGTATTTTTTTCAACCTACTATGTGAAAATAAAACAGGAAGTACAATTTAAAGGTGGTGTTTTATTTTGAAGACTGTCTCAGGAAGTCCCGTCATTTCATTCCGCCTGCAGCTTGACAGTGTAATGACAGGGTGGGCTGAGTTGCGTCTATGACCAAGTCACAAATACATCCTATAGTGACAGCGGCGTTTACGCAGAAAATGAGCGGAAACCAGTCGCGTCATGACTCTGAGCTGATAACAGGTGAAATTTAAAATGAGCAACTCGCTTAAAGATCAATATTAGTCCGATCAACGGTCCACAATGATACAGATCAGGAGTTAATTAATGAGGAACAGCGACGGTAACGGTGAAGAAGGAAGAGGAGGTGATGGGGAAGCGAAGTTAGACCAAAACAAACTGGAAACCTAACGGAACATGGCTCTACCAAACTGTGGGATCTAAACAACTTTTTCTTTTCTCTTCTTCTTTTTGTTCTACAATGCATAAGAGATGGATACGGCGGAGGTTTCCTGTCTTGATTTTCACCTTCTTCATCATTCTCTACGTGGATTTTCAATTACGCACCAGCAACCCCCCCAGACTCAGGGTGGTCCACGACCATCCAGCCCCCGGCGCGCACCACCGCGCCATCCAGCAGGCTGCCTCCATCCTCCCGGCCAACGATGCGCACAAGCCGGCTGGTACTAATAACAACAGTGGTAGTGCTGCTGGTGGTGGAGGAGACGGTGGACTCCCGGTCCCTGAGGTCGCACGTGTCACCGAGCCGCAGCTGAGGCACGAGGACATCTTCATCGCGGTGAAGACCACCGGGAGGTTCCACGAGACGCGTCTGGCGCTGCTTTTGGAGACATGGATCTCCAGAACCAAGGCGCATGTGAGTCCATGATGAAGTTGTTATAGTTTATAGCTGTTATTGTTTTTTTTTGTTTTTTTTAAAGGCATAAGCAACTAGCACCTGCTTGGGGCCCCGTGACTATTGGGGCCCCCCAAAAAAGCAAGTAACGTTTTAAAATTGTAGTGCGTAACTTTAGTCGATCCTTAGAGAAACACTGCGTAATAACAAAAAAACTTTAATTTTTGTTGCATTTCAAATTGTTGTTGCACTTTTCTGTTGTAGTAGGATATTTAAAACCAAAATTTTTAAAAAGCAGATGTGTTTACAGTAAATGCATTCTGTCTGTTGGTTTATTTTGTTACTTTTAGTCGACCTATAGGTGACATTCAGTATCCCAGTACTATATCAATTTGAAGATTAAATGTAAATCAACCCCAGGCTGCACTTTTAGTTGAATTTGGTGCCATTTCAGAATAAAAACCATAGATGGGTAAAAACCTGCCAGGATATGATGATTCGTAATGACAGAGTAAAAAAAATGAAATAGTATTATTGGCAGTAATAGAGGAGGGCACCAAAATAAAGATTTTGCTTAGGGCCCCATGGAGGCTTGGGCCGGCCCTGCATATATGAGCTCCACTGGACCAGTAGAAAACCACTAGAATTTAGTAGAACTGCACTAGAGGGCTTTTTGTGAGTATATACGTAGGTCATAACGGGAAAGTCCAGAGGACAGAGGGAATGTAAGGTGTCTTAATCAAAACAGATTAGACAGACACATGTTCATATTATGGATCCATAGAGTAGTGTTGATTTGAACTCATGAGCTCATCTCTAGTCATTATTTTATCCGGTGTCTAACTCCTCATTAGGCCTGTGACAAGAAGGCACGAGCTGTCCTCCAGACGGTGACATGAAATCATCCACTTCCTTCCTGTTTCACAGCCACAAGACTGATCTTTGTGACTGATGTGTTGAAGTAACTTCCTCCCTGACAGAAAAGTTGTTTGGTTTATTGATCCAATTGCAAAGAACATGAAACCACAGGTGTAAATTCCTGGTTAGACTGGCTGTTGAAACTGAAGAACCAGACCATGCACCTGTTTTCTCACGAGAAGATTTTTGTGACTTTGATATCAGTTTTTCCAAAATGAAAAATGTAGTTGTTCCCACTGGGATTAGTTTAATGTAAAGACTCCAGAGATGATACAGCAGCCAATTAGATTAGCATTAAAGGGACAGTATGTGAGATTTACCCCCATCTAGCGGTGCGGTTGCATGTCGGCACGTATTCTTGCTGTTGCGTTTGCGTAAACTCGGGCAGAAGTCAGAAAAACAACACACGCTGCATGTATCAGGATAAACAAGCCTCTATGTAAACAAACGGTCCGCCAGCACGAGGCAAAACAATACAGGCGTGACAATATGTTGTCATGGTGATGTCGTATTGTTTACCTGACCCACGTTTTACCGGCTTTCTCTCGTCGAGTAAAATAACATCCAGTTGGTTTGCCGACGGCGTCACTCACGGCGTCATTCAGGTGTCTGACTGCACCTGAAGGCAACACCAGTGCCTCCGTCCTTCCTCACACTAGCTACACGGTGGTGACAGTTTTAACAGGCGCTGTCTGGAAAACTTTCTCCCCGAGCCGAGAAGCTCCGGCGGCCCGAGTTTGAGGTTACTTACAGCCACGGTGACACTGAACGTAAAACATGGCGATTCAACATGGCAGAGAAGGTTCGGTGAACCCCCCCCGTATGTTTGTAACGACTTGTAACATCTCATTCTAAGGTACGAGAAAGCGCTCGTTTGTATGCGGGCGCGATTCCACTTCAGTGAAATACGTATTTATGAAAGCGATATTTGATTTTTGTCAATAAAAAGCCAATAAAGTCCCATACTGTCCCTTTAAGACCTGAAACTGGAGGTCACAGCTCCTCAGTTGTGTCAAATCTCCAGTTGCCCAAGAAAACCTTTAACTCAACTCGTATCTCTTGTCAATCTAATCTGAACAAACACCAAAGACCTCAACTGATATAGAAAGTTAGTGGTGGGTAGGTGTTGCACTATTACAGTAACTTTGTGATGAAACAAGGCCGTATTGAAAAGTTTGCACATGCTAAGCTAAGCTAAACTAATGGCCACATTTTTAGCTTGTTCACGTCCATTTATTTGGATTTTCCTTTAGCCATCTCTTCATCTCCTCTTTGATAATGTTGTAGTACTCGAGACTGGTCTTGCGACGACATATTCAAGGTCTCGTTCTCAGTCTCATTTGAGCTGGACTCTGGACTCAAGACCTCAGCTGCAGTGACAGCTTTTTTTCTTCTTTTTTTTTAAACCGCAAATGTCTCTCTGTCACTATCTCACTTTGGTTTATATAATGTAATTCAATAACTTTAAGACAATTAAAATTGTTCTAGTACATGCTCATGAGACTTCAGCAGGTTCTGTGCTGTGTTCTTCTGTTTAATCCAAACTTTGTTTTAAATAATATGGTTTAGATTTTATATGAAATTATCTTCTCAGGAAGTCTTTTAGCCACATTATATAATGTATTATACCTAATAATTAGGTTATTATCAGTTCTGGTACTAAATATAGTCATATAGTCAATGTCTTGATATGCTCTGGTCTTGGTCTTGACTCAGTCTCGGGTTAGGTGGTCTCGACCACAATACTACTCTTTGACTTCCTTTATAGTCCAATTAATAAAAATCTACACACACACATACTCTTGTTGTCTTGCAGAGAGACATTGTCACACATACTGTAGCCTACATGAGGCTGCATTTGTAAATAAGAAATTGTTCTTAATCGCTTACCTGGGTAAATAAAGGTTAAATAAATAAATTAAATAAATAAAACATGACACTTTACCAGGAGTCTCAGAGTTCGAGACGAGGCTCATAAATCATATAGGATGGATGGACAGGACTGATACAAGACACAGCACACAGCTTATTCTGTCACCAACAGTGGAAGAGTAAATACACAGACAAGTGTCAGGTTATAGGAACAGCCAAATAACACAGTATAGTCCTGTTATAAATATAATATAATGATCAGTTTGGAGGGTGTAGTTTGTTATACTGTTCAACTGCACATTGACTGGTGTTTCTGTTATTTTGTCCACCACTTTCAAATCATTACAAAGCAACCTGTTGAGTGAATTCCTCTTCAACAGCCTCAATATAACCTTCATGGATTACAGACCTGTTGTAGCAGACTACATCAGTTTTAGCTTTGTCTTCATAAAAAACTTAGGTGCACATTAATTAGAAAATGAGTCATGATGAATATTTAATAAACCTTGTTTAGTTTGTTTTCTTTTGAGAAATAAGTGACACAGAAGAGCAGTTTACGTCTTGTTCTCCGCCTCAGACTTTTTAGAGAAGTGCTCATTTAAAATCGAGGCCTTCGTTATGAGCGAAAGAGGAAGATACCGTCAGTTTCTTCCTCTTTTTCGTGCAAAAGCAACACGAGAGACAAGACTGCTCGGCCCACAAAAAAAGCAAAACAGATCCACTTATATATAGCCTATACGTGCATCGGGACGTGGACACACAAAGATGCGAGTATAGATGAGAAAACACACACACACACACACACACACGCGCTGACACAGGAAGCTGTGCAGGCAGGTTGTCTGGGCCGAGGGGAAGCAGCCGCCATGTGGAGACTATGTTAACAATACTGAACCGGAAGCTGGTCACAGAACAGGAAGTGGAGAGACAGAACAGGCTGAACCTCACTTCAACCCCACCCCCACTCCCCCCCCACCACCACACACACACACACACACACACACACACTCACATAGTCACTTCACTTCTAACCAGCTTGGTGGCGACTCTCACTGAACACTGTGTTGCTAATGTAGTCGCCTTAGAGCCGGAAACAGCAGCGCTGAAGCAGAGAAGTTTTTGGTGGTGGTTAGGTGTGATCGCTAGAGGAAGGAAGAGGAACCAGAGCTGACGGAGCCACGTTAACAGATCTCTGACCAGACGCAGACAGTGACTGTACTGTGCTGCTAACCAGGGCCGTTGCTAGGAATTCTGGGCCCCCTTAAAGAATACTAAAGTGGGCCCCTCCCCCTAACTTTTCCTTTTTTTTCTTCTTAGACTACGTATTATCGTTTTTTATGTATTATCGTTTGTTTTGATACTAATGCAGCATTACACTGCAAAAACTCAAGTATCTTACCAAGAATATTTGTCCTATTTCTAATCAAAATGTCATTTCTAGTCAAAACAAATCTCATTATACTTAAAATAAGACACATCATATTAAAAGTAGCTTGTTTTTAGACACTTTTTACTTCTTTCAAGCAGATTTTCACTTGAAATAAGTCGAAAAAATCTGACAGTGGAGCAAGTTTTTCTTCCTTATTACAAGCACAAAAAACTTGCTTTCACTGGCAGATTTTTCTACTTATTTCAAGTGAAAATTCGTTTGAAACAAGTGAAAATGATCTAAAAACAAGTAAATTTTTAGGTGATGAGTCTTATTTTAAGTGTAAAGAGGTTAGTTTTTACTTGAAATGAGACATTTTGACAAGAAATAAGACAAACATTCTTGGAAAGATGTTGAGTTTTTACAGTGTACTATGAGTATTAGTCAGGGTCTTACGCAGAATAAATCAGTCATACAAATATTAGACTACTGGGGTTTTTTTATGGGCCCCACTGGGCGCTGGGCCCCTAGAATTATCATCACCTTTCTCCCCTATACAACGGCCCTGCTGCTAACACGATGATGTTTAGCAGTTTTACTATGTTTACGATCTTAAAGGGATAGTTCACTCAAAATTGAAATTTCACTCATTATCACCCTCATGTCGACCAAGGGTTGGGAGAAGTTTCAGAGTCCTCCGTGCCTTCTCGGAGTTACAGGGGGGCTCGGCGCAGCACTGCACTGCCATATGACGGTGCTTTTCTTCGTCCAAAAAGACACACCAAATACCTCCATAGTGCTCGTCTGTAATGTCCCTCTTGTATTGAAGCCCCAATACAACATGAGAAATTGTTCCAAAAAAATTAAATAAGTCTGTATTCTAAGCTTGCTTGTAGCGGAAGCTCCCAGTGTTGCTCTGCCAGAATCTTGCGCGATTTGCGGAGCCGTGAACTGGGTGTCAATGTAAATCGCACGAAATTTGCACAGACACAGGCAAAGCAGTGAACTGAGACACTGGGAGCTTCCGCTACAAACAAGCTTAAAACACAGACTTATTTAATTTTTTTCGGAACAATTTCTCATGTTGGGGCTTCAATACAAGAGGGACATTACAGACGAGCAGCATGGAGGTATTTGGATGTTTTTTGGTGTGTCTTTTTGGACGAAGAAAAGTGAGCTCCGTTCTCAACCGTCATATGGACATGCAGTGCTGCACGGAGCCCCGCTGTAACTCAGAGAAGCCACGGATAACTCTGAAACTTCTCCCAGAAATTTCAATTTTGAGTGAACTATCCCTTTAATTCAGCTTGCTAATTAGCATTAAATACAAATAGTACATAGCTGAAGCTGATGAGGAGGTAATTTCGTTTTTCTAATATGGTTCAATTTGCTCTGGTGGTGACACTGAGGATCGTTGATACAAGTGTGGCCAGGCTTACCTTTAGAAATAGAAATGGACCCCTCCCAGTGGATGTGGTGCAGTCCAGCTGTCCTGCAACTTCAGGGGGAACCTAACACAGCGCTAGAACGTGTCAGACGATTGTAGCTAAATTATTGCCGGCGAGAAAGAAGTCTGGGCTAACTTGTTTGGCCTGATGCCGCTGTGACCCGTCCCTACAACTCAAAATCTTACCAAGAATATTTGTCTTATTTCTAGTCAAAATGTAATTTCTAGTCAAAACAAATCTAATTAGTATACTTAAAATAAGACTCATCACTTTAAAAAGTAGCTTGTTTTTAGACACTTTTTAAAAAACTTTTTTCCAAGCATATTTTCACTTGAAATAAGTAGAAAAAATCTGATAGTGGATCAAGTTTTTCTTCGATATTACAAGCACAAAAAAACTTGCTTTCACTGGAAGATTTTTCTACTTATTTCAATAGAAAATTAGTTTGAAACAAGTGAGTCCAAATCCAAAAACAAGTTCATTATTTTAAGTGGAAAGAGATTAGTTTTGACTCAAATTTAGACATTTTGACAAGAAACAAGACAAATATTCTTGGAAAGATTTTGAGTTTTTGGGTTGAGTGGTTGAAAATTGAATGGTAGCACTAGAAAGTTAAAAGATGATCAAAGTCACTAAGATGCATTAACTTGGAACCGCAAATGTCGGCACAAAATTCTTTGCAAATCCATCTTCCATCCTTGGTAGAAACCTTGTCCTGGTGGTGGCGCTATGGAAAAAATTGGTAGATCATCAAAATAATCCATGGGATTCATGCTCACAGGCACTAATCCACCATACTTTAATTTACCACAGATGAGCATGCAGTCCTATCTGACTTGTGAAAACCCAGTTCAGTATCAGCTGGAATAATTCTAATAAAGTGTTTAAAGTTTAAAGTGTCAAGACATTTTCATTCAACACAAGAGTTATTGCTCCCCTGGCTGTGTTTCTTAGATGTCAGTGTGGTAGAGCGGCTTGTGTTTGGCCTCACAGGACCAACACTGATGGAGCAGATATTTATTGAACCTGAAAGCTCATCAGGAGTTTAAAAAGCTTGAATCAATACTTGTCAGTTTTTGGTTTGAAATGGCTGTAATGGGAGGCTCTCAAGTGTCAGTCTGTCTATCGGTCTATCTACTTGTCTTGTCATCTCTCGCTAACTACCTTGGTTACTATTTGTCTATGTTGATAGCTGTCTTACTGCTAATTAGCTGGGTTAGTAGCTTGAAGGAATAGTTGTAGCTACATTTTGGGAAACATGCAGATTTGCTTTATTTCCAAGAGCTGTTTTAGAAGCCAACTTAGCTAAGCATCAAGTCTGACTGTCTATATATCTTGCTAGATAAGTAGCCTATCTTGCTAGTTATCCCTCACTAACCAGTAGGGATGGGTACCTTTCGCATTTGAATCGATACGGTATCGATACTCGGTACCTGGGAACCGATACTCGGTACCAATCGGTACCTGTTTTCGGTACTTTTTGTGTGTGGTAATTAAAAAAAATAAAAATAAAAATGTCTAAAATTTTAATATTTACCTCTTAACAACATCTCAACCCCCCACCTTTAATATTATTTTATGTTTTAGGGATGGGCAATGATTTTCATATAATGGAATAGTCATTCAATGAAAAAAAAAAAAAAAGTTTATGAGACTATCGTCTTGTCTGAAAAAATGTCAGTTTTTACTGTGGGGAAAGGAGAAACATGGAGAGACTCCTACAGCCATCAGAAAGCTCTGTGTGAAACTTTGTCAAATAAAAAAAAACAACTGAAACTGCAGTGCAAACTCTGCAACATGTGGACTTCACGTTTTGACGAGAGGAGAGTGGGAGACTTCATCCTCGTTTACATGTGCTCTGCTCTCATTACGTGACGAGGACTTGAATGGCGCCGCTGTGATGAGAAGCGGGACTCGGGACCGGACCGCTTCGGTACGGATTGTCACAACAGTCCGTTCTTCACGTTAAATGACGGACGGCTGTTTTTCAGGTAGTGGCGCTACCGCTTCTCCGCGTCTCATTTCAGAGAGAAAGAGAGGGAGGAAGAGAGAGAGGAGGGAGGGGGGGGGGGGGGGGGTAGAGAGAGAGAAGGGGGGCGGGCGTGAGTGTGCGGTGCTCATGCATACTGCACTCTTGCTGACGCACGACGAAGGTGCGTTCAGGTACCTAAATGAGGTACCGATTGACTTTACGTGAATCGATACTCGGTACTTTGGTGGGAATTCGGTCGGTACCAAAAAAGTACCGAATTTCAGTACCCATCCCTACTAACCAGCTCTCTAGCCTGATATTCATTCGCTGTAACTCCGAGAAGGCACGGAGGACTCTTAAACTTCTCCCAGCCCTTAGTCGACATGAGGGTGAGTAGATAATGATTGAAATTTCAATTTTGGGTGAACTATCCCTTTAATTCAGCTTGCTAATTAGCATGAAATACAAGTACATAGTTGAAGCTGATGAGGAGGTAATTTGTTTTTCTAATATGGTTCAATTTGCTCTGGTGGCCCTGAGGATCGTCGATACAGGTGTGGCCAGGCTTACCTTTAGAAATAGAAATGGGCCCCTCCCAGTGGGGGGGGGGTAGAGAGAGAGAAGGGGGCGGGCGTGAGTGTGCGGTGCTCATGCATACTGCACTCTTGCTGACGCACGACGAAGGTGCGTTCAGGTACCGAAATGTGGTACCGATTGACTTTACGTGAATCGATACTCGGTACTTTGGTGGGAATTCGGTCGGTACCAAAAAAGTACTGAATTTCGGTACCCATCCCTACTAACCAGCTCTCTAGCCTGATATTCATTGCTATTTATCCATCCATCCATCCATCCATCCATCCATCCATCCATCCATCCATCCATCCATCCATCCATCCATCCATCCATCCATCCATCCATCCATCCATCCATCCATCCATCCCCCCAATATCTCTCCATTCCTTCCTACTTTGACATATAACGTGGCATTAAATAAAATATTGTGATTGTTGGGTCCGGTCTGAGAAGCAGCCAGATAAATCTACATGAAACATTTTCCTCTCTACCCCTCAATTACCCTGTGTGCGGTGTCCCTTGGGCTACCTCGCATAGTGAAGGTCCAAATGAATGAATCTGAAAGCCAGATTCCCCATCATGCAGCCAAGGAATCGCTAAAGTATAGATCAAAACCCTTATCTCGATATATTACAGTCATTTTGTGCTATGGAGCAGCACAAATCTTACTTAATAGCCCTTTAACAACGTGAAAAACAAGGTGAGATTTATGCATCCCTGCCTGACCTCAGTAAAACGTCCTCTCAAACCCTGTTTATGAGCCACTGCGAGGCGACACTCTGGCATTTTTTTTTGTTCCGCGACCCAGGTTGACTGATTTCAGGGCAGGTAGTTTAGTTTGAGTTACGACTGAAGGAGGAGGAAACTAATCGTGATGGCGGCTCTTTCTCGTGGGGTTTTTTACTGGGGTAGATGGTGGCAGCGGTGGTGGCTGTTGTAGTTGTAGTGACAGCAGAGAGGAGGATTGATCCAGGTATCTCATTACGCCTCCTCCTGCTTCACTGAGAATGGGATAAGAAGCAGGGATGGACGAAGGCATAAAAAAGACCTTCGGGAAAACAAGTGGGGAAGAGAAGAAGGGGTTTGATTGGTATTAAAATGACCAGAGCGAAGATTTAGAAGTTGTTTGATGGCACTGCAGGACACAGAGGGAGGGGGGGGGGGACCATTAAGAGTTGATGGATGAACTGGGGTTGGTACAGTAAAACAGTGTGCTTAAATGGATGCAGCCTTTCTTTCCGAGTGCAGCGAGAAGAGAATATTATGGAGATTAGTCACTTTAATGTCTACACGCACTCGTTCCTCTATCTTTGTGAGGACACCCATTGACATAATGCATTCCCTTGCCCCTCACCCAAACCTTAAAATGATAGTTTGAGTTATTTGACGCGGGGTTGTATGAGGTACTTATCTAAAGTCAGCGTATTACCTGCAGTAGATTTGAGGCACTGCGCTCCCAGGAGTGCCAGTACAGAAGGAGGAGTGATGTGCTGCCGAGGATGGAGACGACCTGTTAGCTGCTTAAAAAACGTCCACCTCAAAAACCCAATATCCGTTTAAGTACATGCTATATTTTGAGTACTTTCACGGCTTTGTCTTGCCGTCAGACAGCCTTTTACTTTGCCACTGCACGTTCCAAACCACTGAACTTCCATAGTCCTACAAAGTAATACAATGACAAAGGATAAAGAAACTCACACAACCCCTACGTCAGACAACCCAAACATTAACTTTAACCATCACGACTAAATCCCCAACCCATAACCTAAATCTAACACTACACTGACTCCTTAAAAACTAAGTCTACACCATCAAACATCCAGAGTTACACTGTCAGAAGAGGCAAACCAGGCAAATGGTTTGGGCACTGAAGAATTAAAGGGCTGCCCATTGACCAATGATACTTACACAACTTGCATTGACAACCGTAAACCTCCTTAAACTTTCTGCTGCATCAAACCATCTTCTAGTTTGGTTATAGGGCTGTGTGTAGCTAGCACCTGCCTACTGCCTGCATGTGTGGCATCTGTAAATTGTAGCACCTCCCTTGCCAGTATTGGCGGTGGGGGGTTCATATATGGGCTCTTGGGGCCCCTCAAAATCTAGGATCACCACTGCAGACGGTGCCTTTAAAGCTTTGTGAGGAGCTAGGGACCAAGATGTCCCCACTTATCCAGGCAACATCAATGTAACATCAGAAATATGTTGGACTCTTAACAACTTTAATTTTATTTATTTAACCTTTATTTTAACAGGGTAGATCCATTGAGAGAGAGCTCTCTTTTTCAAGGATGCCCTGTAGCATACAGAGATCACAGAAAATCAAACATCAAACATCAATACAACACAATAAAACAATAAAATACAGTTAGAACAGTACAGAAAACATGTCAGACAGATGTTCAGTTTTTGTTTGGAAATAAAAATCTGGTTGACGTCAAAACCCGAAGGTAGCTAATTAACGCTGCGACTTTTAACAGATGTTGGATTGTGCTCATTACCAGACGTTTGTAGGAGAGACCATTTGCTGCACGTCGATCCCCTTTTCTCTCTCCAATGGGATGATGCATTAAGTGGCCCTGAAAGTAACAATAGAAAAAACAGGCACTGAATTTTGGTTCTTCAACAACACAACTTGAAACCATCCAGATATCATATTGGCATTACACATTATCCTGATGTTGAATTTTGGTCACTAGATGTGAGGTCTCCTTAAAGGGATAGTTCAACATTTTGGCAAATTGGCCTATTGCCATAATCCCTATAGTCATAGCAGTAGGTTTGTTACCTTTAATTATTGATGCAAGCTATTTTTAGAACGGTGGAGCAGAGCCGTGAGCTGCTCAGAGCTATGGGGGCTAATGGGATTTCTTAGTTTCCTTCATCAAACTCATCAAATACACAATCCAACAACTCCAAAACGCTCTGGTGGACAAGTTGTGACCTGCACATTCACCACGCTATGAGATAATAACAGAACGTTACGAGACAGAGTTGTTTTAGAGGCAAATTCATGCAAAACAGCTGATGCGCGTTGCCTTCAGGGACAGTTTTTCATCAAGCAGTCTCTGTATTTACCTCTAAAACAACTCTGTCTGGTAACGTTCTGTTATTATCTCATAGCGTGGTGAATGTGCAGGTCACAACCAGAGTGTTTTGGAGTTGTTGGATTGTGTATTTGATGAGTTTGATGAGGGAAACCAAGAAATCCCATTAGCCTCCGTAGCGTAGCTCTGAACAGCTCACAGCTCTGCTCCGCCGTTCTAAAAACAGCTTGCACCAATGAACCTACTGCTATGACTATAGGGATTATGGCAATGGGCCAATTTGCCAAAATGTTGAACTATCCCTTTATGGTCTATATTCAAACTGGTCCTCACAAAGATAGAGATACATGTACACACACAGACACACACAGACTGATAGATGTGTATGCTGACACACATATCATCCCCCCAGTGCCTCTCTATGGTGGGAAATTCAGTTTCACACGCTGATCTCTTCACGCTTTTCCACGACCATCTCCGCTGCTGCTATCTGTATCTCCTTAAAACACACCCACACACACACACACACACACACACACACACACACACACACACACACACACACACACACACACACACACACACACACACACACACACACACACACACACACACACTCTTGTGCGTGCCTGGGTCAAGTCTCATCTCTTGCCTTCATATTTTCCACGTCCCACACATTTCTAATTCACTACATATCAAGTTGACATTTTCATGACATTTCAAAACACATTTCTGCTGCAATAATTTTTTTTCTAAATTCAACTGCTGTCATTTTAAATGCACCGGTAATGCTGTGATTTGTACTTTTATCTCGTGCTTTGAATTTGAATATTTTATGTCGCATTTCAAAATGAACAGTTTTTCCTCCTGTTTTGGGTTCCTCTACACCCTAGATCACCTTATAGCAAACAAAATACCTGCTCAGAAATGAGAAATGACCCTCTCATTGCTGATATCAGTGCAATGTGGGCCTGTATTTCGTAGACACTGTAGACAGCAGCTTGTTTATAGTTTCTTGAGGTATTATGTCTGCAACATTTTGCACGCTAGCCAAAAACTTGGGGACACACACACGCATTAACATTTCCAGGAGTTAAATAAAGCATGAGCTATGGTCCGTGTTTATCTATTGGGGTGATTTGTCCTACTCTGAGGTTATTTAGTGCCGGGCCTGGCCAAGAAAGTCGAACACGCCGCACGGTTCGGCCTGAGGGGCTGCGGTGATGGAGTGTAACGCAGGGGTTGTTTGTTCAAATCCCCCGGTACGAACCTCCCTCCCTCCCCGCTGGTCCCGGTGACTCACACACACCACATGGATTTTAATCTTCTATGTCTGCAGGATGAAAGCTGGCGCAGCCAACAGGGCCCCGGCTGGCTGTGGAAACTCTTAGATATTTTTAAAAGGTTAATTTTGTGCTTGGTTCGAAGAAAGAAAGAAAGATATATGTTTTTAATTACATTTTCCGGACTCAGTTCGATAAATACAGACTTAATTTGAAGGGAGTATTGGAAAGAAAAGTAAAAAGATAATAAATTTGCTGCTCTGTGAGCTTTGATGGTCAAGTGGTTTTTACGAATTGTCACCACCAGAGGTCAGCATTGTACTGCAAAGATCTATCTATCTATCTATCTATCTATCTATCTATCTATCTATCTATCTATCTATCTATCTATCTATCTATCTATCTATCTATCTATCTATCTATCTATCTATCTCTGTAGCAGCAGCAGGGTGTGTGAGCGTGTGCGTGACTTCAGCCTTATTCGACTCGTATATCTGTTAAAAACAATTGACTTTGCTGTAGAGTGCACTACTGACCACTTTAGATTGTGTGTGTGTGTGTGTGTGTGTGTGTGTGTGTGTGTGTGTGTGTGTGTGTGTGTGTGTGTGTGCAGTGACTCATTGTTTTAGGTCACAGCGGGGAGCCTTGTTTTTGTCACACCGAATTTGCCCAATTCAAAAACCATATTGATCCTGTGTGTGCGCCGCGGTGCACGGTGTGCGTTGGTGTGTGTTGGCTCCTTAATGAAGGTGCTTTCAGGATGTTGTGTTACAGATGTGGAGGGAGGGGAGAAAAAAAACAATATAATCAAAGCTGGTGTATTTAAATGCTGCTGTTTTTTGTGTGTTTTTGTCTAGACCTTCATTTTCACAGACACGGAGGACGAGGACCTGAGTTCACAAGGTGAGCACGAGTCTTCAGTCTGGTCGACTTTAACATGACAGTTTCCTCGTACACAAAGCTCGGCTCTTAAAAAAGCAGCTTTCACCCCAATTTGAATCCTTTTATCTTATCTATAGAGGGGATTTAAACCATTTGTTTATGGATTTACCAAAGGACTTTGTGTTTAGCTTTGTTTATACCCAAACCAAACGCCATCCCTTCAATTATTCTCTCTCTCTTGCTCCCTCCATCTCTCCCTCCAGATTCAGCCTCTCACCTCTTTTTTTTAATTACATTGACTCTTGCTGATATCACTTGCTAATAAACCTATTTTACACCTTCTTATTATAATGAGTAGATTAATTATTTGCTTAGAAAATAAACAAAAGGGCACTGTGATCAGTACCTGAGAGCATCCAACTGTGAAAATGATTTTATCTCCCTCTCATTCTCTCTCTCTCTGTGTCTTTGTGTCCAGGTTATAACATGGTGGTAACAGGCTGCCAGTCAGATCACAGTCAGCAGGCCCTGTCCTGCAAGATGTCGGCTGAGTACGACACCTTCATGGCCTCAGACAAGAGGTGAGGCAGATTAAGGTCCGCCTATCATGCTGCCCACCGTGGATTTAAAGATCGGATTAAGATTGCAGACATTAATGATCGCTGTGGGGAAACGCGGGGCTGTAACAGCAGCAGATGTGGGGCGAACACAGTGAATAACCATAGCATACAGTAGGTGAGCATTTCTACAGTTTAGCTTGTTTTAATGGCAATATTTTAAAGGGATAGTTCAACATTTTGGCAAACAGAATCCCTATAGTTTTAGGAGTAGGTTCGTTACCTTTAATTGTCGGTGCAAGCTATTTTTAGAACGGCGGAGCAGAGCCACAAGCTGCTCAGAGCTACGCTACGGAGGCTAATGGTTTATCTCATCAAACACAATCCAACAACTCCATAATGCTCTGGTGGACAAGTTGTGACCTGCACATTCACCACGCTATGAGAGTTGTTTTAGAGGTAAATTCAGAGACTGCTTGCTGAAATTTTTTTTACCTCTAAAACAACTCTGTCTGGTAACGTTCTGTTATTATCTCATAGCGTGGTGAATGTGCAGGTCACAACTTGTCCACCAGAGCGTTGTGGAGTTGTTGGATTGTGTATTTGATGAGTTTGATGAGGAAACCAAGAAATCCCATTAGCCTCCGTAGCGTAGCTCTGAGCAGCTCACGGCTCTGCTCCGCTGTTCTAAAAATAGCTTGCACTGACAATTAAAGGTAACGAACCTACTGCTATGACTATAGGGATTATGGCAATGGACCAGTTTGCCAAAATGTTGAACTATCCCTTTAAGGAGATATTGAGTTTTATTTTTTTACTTTTTGGATCGTACGCTGATATCCGGTCACGGTTTTCCCATCGGTTTCCATACGGCGCTTTGTGTTTGGAGGCAGGCCTCCGTGTGCAGTCGGGCAGACATTAGGATGGCAGAGGAAACAAGACAGCTCTTCAGTTTGCTACCAGCAGCTTTTGTCATTTGGGCCGTTGGACGCAGTAAGAGTCTGTTTTGGTTTTTGGAGACAAGCTTTGACATCATGTCCAGGCAGATTCAGTGAAATCCGCGCGACGACGACGACAGTTGTGTTTCCTGAGGTTGCAGTCAGCTTTCCACAGCAGCGTGACGGGTTGTTGTTTTTCTTCACATAACACAAGCTGGTGCAGTGTCAGAAATAATCATACCTGAGTTTTACATGTGGGAAAACTGATAAGTCAGGGAAAGGTGGTCTCAGAAATTCATCCTTAACCTTGGGGAGTTATTCTAAAGTCAAGGTTTTATGTTAAGTCTCGTTAAGACAAAGCTGAAATTTCAAACTTCGGTAAGGTCAGGATGATACCAAACAGATAAAACATAAAAGACAGTAAGTGACCTTGAGTTTTTAGAATAGTTTTATCTCACATCTCACAACAGTGGGGTTTTGTGATGGATCTGAGCTGTTATTTCCTGTAGGTACAAGGTGATTCAGTGTAGCAGAATAAAAACAGCCAACACAGGCACAATAACAAAGTGGGAAAAAAAAACTCCTGGCTTCTTTATGAGTCAATGTTTACGGTGACGCCTCATTTAGCTCCGGCACTTTTAAAGTCTTTTGCGAACGGTTCATGGATTCATTCTGTACAGGAGTGAAAGACGCAGGGAGGAAAATGAGGTTTAGGTTTTTGCAGAAATCAGTCGGTTGATGGAAAGAGAAAGTGAAACAAAGAAAATGAGGTTGTATTGTGTTTTAACTGAATGGTTTTGTTTGTTTCTTCAGGTGGTTCTGCCATGTGGACGATGACAACTACGTGATTCCAGAGACCCTCCTCTCTCTGCTCTCTGCCTTCCCCCAGGGCGGCGACATCTACGTGGGCAAACCGAGTCTGGACAAGCCAATCACTGCTCACGAACTCCTGGAGGGAAACGCCACGGTACCCAACCACACTCAGTCTTTGACTTTTACAGACAGATACACGTTTGGAAAGGTTTTATTATGTAAATTGAAACAATTACAAAAGATACAGATTGGCAAAGTAGAGAGTGAGAGTGAGATTATGGGAGTTTCTGTATTTAACACAATTGCTGTCAACAATTTCGCATTTAAAGTTGTGTGTTTTACCAGCAACTGGAAGGTGGACACAGTACGTTAGGGAAGAGTTGGAAACCGAGGCTGCCGCCAGTCCTTGTTTAGATTATTTAACCTTTGAAGCAGACATCAGGAAGGTTATATCAAGAGCTGAATTATCTACAAAGGTGTCCTCCTTCTCCATAACAAATGAAGGGCGGTAAGACCCAGTAGAGACACTGAGAAAAGCAGCTCAGCTTTAAAAGTTGTTGATTCATCGATGCTGTTTCATGGATACAGGACGTCTCAGAGGGGCTGGGATCTGCAGATAACTCAAGATTCTTACGCTAAATGAGTACAATCTTTGATCCGATTAAAACCAAAGTGTAAAAAAATGAAAGATGCATCTTAAAGATGGATTAAAATATAACTTTTACCACGTTTCAGACAACCTAATGAAAAGGACTGCATGATTAAAAACACACGGTACTCTAGGTTTGAGAAATGACGGAAACATTTGGAATAATCAAAGTACATAAATCTGATGTCGGCAAAGTTTTCTTGTACATTTTTGACATTTTAATTAGAAAAAGTTACTTATTAAAACTGTAATAGTGTGATTCGGAAATAGTGAATAGGAAATAGGCATAAATTCCCACACAAAGACAGCGAGACTCGAGAATATAGGAGGATAAAGAAGTTACTGGTGGTAAAAAGGTTTAGTGTTTAGTTACGAACACTGAGGTCTGTGATTGGACTCAACGGCTCAAATGTGTCGGTTTTCAGCGTTTTCCTCTTGGCAGCGTTGGAAACAGCTTTCACACCACAGCGCTTTATAACTCCCCTGAAACCTGACGGACTTTAATTCATGTGGGCCGATAACTCCTTAAGGCAGCGTGACCCCTCTGAGATACATTACTGTCTTGGACGTGACTGCAGATATTTTTTTCTCTTTTTTCTTCCCAGTTCGGATTCTTTATCTCTTTTTTTTCCCATCTTGAATTCCTTCCTTCCCTCCTTCATGCTTCTTTCTTGTCACTGATTACCTGTTTCTTTCATCCAGTCGTGACAGACCTGCTGTCAGCAGCTCACTGACTCTCATGAATCCCTCCGTCGCTGCGTCGCTCCTTTGCCTATTTGTTCCTTTGCATCCTTCCTCCCTGCATTCTGTCTTTGTTTCCTGATTTCCTTACTCCTCTTCCACCTCCGCTCTTTTCCAGTGCAGCAATGTGAGAATTAATCACCTCTTCAACCAAACCAAAGCCCGTCCTTGCAGCCTTTGACTGGATTCACTGCTCCAACTCCTGGTCATTGGCCCTTTTTCTTACATTGAACAAAACACCATTTACTCCAATGTCATCTTTAAATATACCTTTAATGACTCACCATGGAGCCAGCCCATCTCTACTCCTAAGCGGAGAAGATAACATACAGTAGAACATCATACATGTTGTACCTGGTAACGAGGCATCCAATAAGATTCTGCCAATCACGTAAAGTACATGCGAGTGGATTACTGTGAAACATGATCATGTGTTTTGGTTGGTGTTTTCACAATCATCCTGAAAATAGATTCAATAATTTGCCATTTTGAAAAGTTGTAAAAACTACTGAGCAGTGTGTTGGCGTTTTAGAAGCCTTTTAAAGTGAATCACTCAATCTGGACTTTGCGGATCTTTGACCCTTCTTCTAATGGTGCGTTCCAGGCAGCCCGTAACTCGTGTTTTTCCGACCTGTGAACTCGCACCAGTTTGATCTGGTACAAGTTCACGGGTCGGCCGTTTTAGTGAATTTTCACGGGTAACAGGTTGGAAAAACACGAGTTACGGGTTGCCTGGAACACTACAAAGTCGTGAGTCGTGACTTGAAGTCGTGACTTATGGCTTCAAAACGCGTCTTGAACGCACCAACACAAGAATCAAACCTACCGCTATTTCTAAAAACACACCAACAATAGCGCCCACTGTTGTCATTCTTTCAGCCATGCTGTGGCGACCAAACCCACGTTGAAGAGGTACCATGAAGTACTGAAAGTAGCCAACCGAAGTAACGGAAAATTACCTAAACCAAGTCGAGTCGAGCCGAGTCAAGCTGTGTAGAGCTGTAACTGTGTAGTGGAAAAGGGCCAAATGACCCATAGTTACGCTCTGTCGTTAGGCGACCTCTAGTGGACAAAGTGATTATGACAGGAGCAAAGCCGCTTTATGTTACGACCACCTTAACAAAAAAGGATCGTGAAACCTAAAGGAAGTAATCAGGTAGTTTTTGAGTCTAAACCTACCCAGTCATTACAGTTCATTACTGTCTTGTTATTCACATAAGGTTCGTACAACGACGTATTCGGAGTCTGGCTTTATTCAGCAACTCGGCAGTACAACAACACGGATGTATTCTCTGATACAACGGCACTCCGCTAGCATGTATCCCACAATGCCCCGGGCTCACAACACAGTACTGACGTCACTCCCCCTTCTTAAAGGCACTGAACACTATTATAACAATACCACATCTCCCTTTCTGTGAGAACAAAGGGTGGACTACCTTTGTCTCTGCAGGTCTTAAGGGGTTTATTCTGCCCTTTTGCTGGAAGACCTGTCCCTGATCTGTCCCTGTGTCAAGCATGCAAAATAAGAATAATACTTTACACATTACCGCACTGTGAACTATTACTTTAACAGGTTGTGCACTTCAGAACTTAAACTCTCAGGTTCCAGATAAATGTAAACAGCAAAGCAGAACAATTTCACAATCACATTTCACTCTCTTTTTTTTTTTTTTTTTTTCACATGGAATCAATATGTCATATGTCCAGTCTCTGCGGCATTCTAACCTCTCTCCCACACCTGGTTCGCACAGTCTCTGTGGTGGGGCCCTCTCTGCTGGGTGATTGGGTCGTTGGTGGAGCTGGCTCTGGTGTAGGCAGATCTTCTCCTACCGGTGGCTCATCAGCCTCGACCACCCCACTGTTGGTCTGCAGTGGCACCAAGTGATGCCGGTTCCTCCTCAGTGTGCCCTGAGGCCCCTGGATGATGTAAGAGCGAGGGGTTTCGTGTGTAGATAGTACTGTGCCCTGGACTCGTGCATCGGTTATCCACACATCCTCTCCAGGTATGAGTGGCTCCAGGTTTCTCGTGCCGTGTCTCTTGTCAAATGATTTAGCATCGTTCCTCCTCTTCTCCCTCTCTTTGGCCTCCAGCACGTTGTAGTCAGGCAAAACTGGATTCAGCAGGGTTGGGAGGGCAGGGACTGTAGTGCGGAGGCGGCGGCCCATCAACAGCTCGGCTGGGCTATAGCCGTTCTGTAGAGGGGTTGCTCTGTAGGCCAGCAAAGCAAGATACGGATCTGATGCCTTAGTTAGCAGATTCTTCACAGTTTGAACAGCACGCTCCGCTTCCCCATTACTCTGAGGAAACTTGGGGCTGCTGGTGATATGCACAAAGCCATACTCTGCTGCAAAGGCTTTAAAGTTGCCACCTGAGAACTGAGGCCCATTGTCACTTTTCAAAATTTCGCAGATGCCATGACGAGAAAACATGGATTTCAGGTGCAACACCACATCTGTGGACCTTGTGGGTGACAGCAATGCAATTTCCACATACCTTGAGAAATAATCTACTACTAGTAGATAGGTCTTGCCTTTCAATGTGAACAGGTCAGCTCCCAAGGTTTGCCAAGGCCTGTCTGGCATCTCCGTTGGCATCAGTGGCTCTTTGACGTTCCTTCTCTCTTGAATGCAGGTTCTACATTTCAGCACCATGTCGTTCAGCTGGCTGCTGAGCCCTGGCCACCATACTGTCTGTTTGGCCCGGCCCCTGCACTTTGTCACCCCCAGGTGACCCTCATGTAGTCTCCGCAGCACATCACCTTGTAACGCTGACGGGATGACGAGTCTTGTGCCCCGCAGCAGCAGTCCGTCGTGCACAGTTAGCACTGCTCTATCAGCCCAGTAATGTCTCAGCACTCCCTGCAGTTGACTTTTGTCTGGCCAGCCACCTGTGCAGTACTCCATCAGTGCAGAGCATGTGCTGTCTGTTTTCAGGTGCTCACGTAGGCTGCTCAGATAATCTCCACCGACAGGAATGTTGCTGACGACAGTGTCTACATAGATGTTGGTGTCCTCTAGTAAGCTTTTATCAGTGTGCGTTCCTGCGGCCCTCAGAGGAGCACGGGATAAGGTGTCGGCTGTCCACAGGTTTTTGCCAGGAACGTGATTGACTGTATAGTTGTACCTCATAAGTCGCATCCTAAATCTTTGGATTCTTGGCGGGAGGTCATCCAAAGCCTTCCCTCCAAGCAGACTCACCAACGGCTTGTGGTCAGTTTCCAGCTCGAATGGTCTTCCCAGGATGAAACAGCTGAATCTTTCACAAGCCCACGTTGCAGCCAATGCCTCCTTCTCTACTTGAGCGTAACGCTGCTCAGTAGGCGTCATTGACCTGGACGCATATGCCACAGGTGACCACCTGGTGTCACTCTTCTGCAGCAGGACTGCCCCCAGGCCAAATGAAGAGGCATCAGCAGAGATCTTTAATGCACTGTTTGGGTTGTATAGTGCGAGCACTGGTGTGGATGACAGCTCTTTTTTTAAACGATCAAAGGCGGCCTGCTGCTCTGTCCCCCAGTACCAGTGGTTCTTCTTTGACAGCAGGTCTCTCAGCACCTTGTCTTTTTCAGCCAGGTTAGGCAAGAAGCGGCCCAGCTGATTAACCATGCCCAAAAAGCTCCTGACTTCGCTGACGTTTTTGGGTGCATCCATCTCTTGAACAGCCCTTGTCTTGTCTGGATCTGGCTTCACTCCATCTGCCGAAATCACATGACCCAGGAATTTGACTGTGTGGCGTGTGAGCTCACATTTCTCCATGTTAAGCGTAATGCCGGCCTTCTGTGCCTTCTCCAGCACCGCATGTAGCCGCATATCATGCTCGTCCTGGGTCTGTCCCCAGACAAGGATGTCATCCATGTGACACAGTACTCCCTCCAGGCCACCGGTCACTTCTGTCATCATCATTCTTTGAAAGTGCTCTGGGGCGGAGGCTATGCCGAAGGGGAGGCGGTTAAAATAGTAGCGCCCAAAAGGCGTGATGAAGGTGGTGTATTTGGCAGACTCTTTTGTCAATGGTATTTGCCAAAAACCCATATTGGCATCTAATTTGCTGAATACTGTTGCGCCAGCTAGCATGCCCAGTGTGTGTTCAACAGAAGGCAGGATGAATTTTTCTCTGCATACTGACTCATTCATCTTTGTAAAATCCACACAAATGCGAACAGTACCTGCTTTTTTTGGCACCACCACCATCCCGGCGCACCAATCCGTCGGCTCCTCAATCTTGGTGATCACGCCCATCTTCTCCATACGGTCGATCTCCTCCTTCACTTGTCCCATAAGCGGCAGAGGAACCCTGCGTGGTGTATTGAGAGAGAAGGGCACTGCCTCTGGCTTCAATTTAATGGAGTATGGCCTCCGAACAAGACCCAAGCCACTACACAGCTTCGGATACTGGTGTTTCACTGTTTCCATGGTGATGCTATTGATCCTGCTCAAAAGCTGAAGCTGATCTATGGCAGGCCTTCCCAAAAGTGCAGTGTGCAGGTCTTTTACAACATAAATGTCCTCTACGGCTGTCTTTTTGCCACTGCGCAGTGTTTCTTTGGCTACACCGAGGACAGAAAGTATGTTGCCACCTGGGCCAAACAATGGGCGTGTCGACACTGCCAGGCACTTCACATCAAGCCCCCCTGTGATGTCATGGTACACCTCGGCTGGCAGTGCGGTGACATCAGCACCAGTGTCTATTTTAAAGCAAACATTCTTCTGTCTTACTTGTAGCTGTACAGTCCATGGGTCTTTTCCAGCATCCACAGCTCCCAGGAAGAAAGTCTCTTCGTCCTCTGCAGTAACAGCATTGAGAGATCTTGCACTGTGTCTGCACACTTTGCCATAATGTCCCTTTTTGCCACAGTTGTGACATACAGCATCTGTAGCAGGGCATTCAAATTTTCCATGTGAGGGCACTTTTCCACATCTATAACAGGCCTTCGAACCTTGCTGTGGCCATGCATTAGGCTTGTATTTGCCTGGCGTCTGTGCTTGTGGCTGAGGCTTGGAGGGAAATTTCTGTTTTCTGTAGCTTTTAGCATGCACAGCATCAATATTGGAGTGCACAGCATCAACATTGGAGCACTTGCTAGCACCGCCATTTTCTCCTCTTAAGTCAGACTGCTGTCTTCTAATTTCTTCGAACTGCCTTGTTTTTGCTATAGCGGTTTCAAGGGTTAAGTCTCTGTCTAGCTGTAGCTTCTCTGACAACGAGACATTACTCAGCCCGACCACCAACCTGTCGCGTATCAGCTCTTTCTGTAACTGTCCATAGTTGCAATGTTCAGCTAATCCGTATAGAGCAGTGATGAAGGAATCGACCGTCTCTCCCGGCATCTGCACACGCTGATTGAACTTGGCTCTTTCGTAGATCACATTCTTTTTAGGCACAAAAAATGCATCAAAGCCTGCCTTAACACCCTCATACGTCTTCTTCGCCTCGGCAGTTAGCGTTAGCCCCATTAGCACATCTTCTGCTTCATCGCCCATACAATACACCAGCGTGTTTATCTGATTGTCTTCCGACGTTGCGTGTAGGTTGCTTGCAACCCGAAAGCGGTCGAATCTCCTGATCCAACGCTCCCATTCTTGAGGCTTCGTAAAATCAAACGACTCTGGAGGCTGTATTGTGAACGTAGCAGTTGGCGTTGGTAATGCCATATCTGCCGGCTCGTCTCCCATTCCTCTGCGAAACCGATAAACTGTCCTTTTTTTTCTTCTTCTTCTTTTCTTGTCTCCGCTTACAAGTCGCCCACTTCTGACGCCATGTCTTGTTATTCACATAAGGTTCGTACAACGACGTATTCGGAGTCTGGCTTTATTCAGCAACTCGGCAGTACAACAACACGGATGTATTCTCTGATACAACGGCACTCCGCTAGCATGTATCCCACAATGCCCCGGGCTCACAACACAGTACTGACGTCACTCCCCCTTCTTAAAGGCACTGAACACTATTATAACAATACCACAATTACTGTAACCATGACAACCAAGGTCCATTACGCGGCTGCCGCTGGAGGGCGAATCTATTTCAGGAGACGACCTGTACGGTTGCTGGGGTTGAAGTACTTTGCTTTAATTTTGTATCTTCATCTTGACCTGTTGCTCAGTGTTTTTCTCATCAGCATCTGATCACGTACGGTTCAATGGCTAAAACATTCACATTGTACACGAGTGAGTGCAGAGGACACACTCGGCTCGCTTACTGTTACATCATCAATACATGAACTTAAGTGTTTTGTGCTCCAAGGCTGTTTTCTTTATCTCTTTCCAATCTGGTGATGCAACACTGAAACCTCATTAATGTCTGGAGCACTGTACGCTACTGTGAGCTTGTTATTCATACGAGCAGCAGCATTCATTAAGACTGAACAGTGAACACACAATGGATGGATGGATGGATGGATCTCTGAATGCATCTCACTGAAAACTGCTGTGGTTCATTGAACAGAGCGGCGGAGACACCTGGTCAACTCAGGTGTAGTTGGAGTAGACTGGATCCCTCTGTTGTGTTTTCATGTTTCCGCTGTGAATCTTCTTCATCTTTAAAGGGATAGTTCACCCAATATTAAAATTGCACCCATTATCTACTCACCCTCATGTCGACTAAGGGCTGGGAGAAGTTTCAGAGTTATCCGTGGCTTCTCTGAGTTACAGGGGGTCTCGGCGTAGCAGTGCATGTCCATATAACGGTTGCAAATGGATACCACTTTTCTTCGTACCAAAAAGACACACCAAAAAAACATCCAAATACTATAATAATTTTGCATTTCGGGGGTTCAATACAAGACGGACATTACATACGAGCAGCATGGAGGTATTTGGATGTTTTTTGGTGTGTCTTTTTGTTACGAAGACAGGTGGTATCCATTTGCAACCATTATATGGACATGCACTGCTACGCCGAGACCCCCTGTAACTCAGAGAAGCCACGGAGGACTCTGAAACTTCTCCCAGCCCTTAGTCGACATGAGGTGGCAATTTGAATTTTGGGTGAACTATCCCTTTAACATAGATTTCTGTCTCTTTTTGCTTTACCTCTGTCTGTCAATCCATCCAACCTCCTTCCTTCCTTCCTTTTCTTTTTCTTTCCTCCTTGACGCTCCGCTGCTCCACTGAAGACACTGGTGCACTATAAAACAAAGCTGAGGTCTCTTCCTATTGGTTTTGTGCCAAAACGCAGCCCAGTCGGGTTAACCACCGGCGCGCAAAATCCATACTTCCTATTCTGTTTCACTCTCAGGAGGCTGCAGTGAGAGAAAGATGGATGGACACATGTGTGTATATGGATGGATGGATGGATGGATGTGTGTATGTTTGTATGGATGAATGGATGAAGATACTTGAAATATGCAGGTCCATGTGTTTTGTTCATATGGGAAGGATTTTCATATACTCAAGTGGATCAATGAGTGATTAGTGTCTTGTTGGGATATTGATTGGTCGTAAAAAACATACATGCACATGAACACACATGCACACACAAAGAACGAGGTTGTCGAACTGCAGGAGGTTGATACTTTGTTTTTGGACATGCAGCTATACACTGCTGTGTGTGTTCACATATTTCACATATTTCACAGATTTACAGTAGGATATTTGCTTCCATTGAGTTAAAGTACATCATGACTGCATTGAACATCTCCCTCTCTCTCCCCTTCCTCCCTGCTTTTACTCAATCTCTCTCGCCCATTCCTTGAAACGACTCTTTCCGTCTCCCATGTCTCTGCTCTGATTGCACCCATTTACACTGGAAAATAGATATTTATCTTCACTTCCCATTCCTCATTTTCTCTCGTTTTGCTTCCTGTTTTTTTATTGTCTGACTGTTTGTACTCGTTTTCACTCTCTTTCCTGTCTTTTTGTCCTCAATCATTTCCATCGTCTGACAAGGTTGTGTGCGAAAACACAGGCTCCTCTTCTCATTTTCTTAGATTTCGCTGGCAATCGTTTTTGATTTCCTGTCACGATTGTTAGGCAGAGGAGAAGATGAGAAGAAGGATGAAAAGAAAAGGTTAGACAAGGAAAGGAAAGAAAAGGGAAATGGATAGAATAGAAAGGAAAAGTTAAGAAATTTAACGGAAAGGGAAGGAAGTCGTAAGATAGGAAATGAAAGAAAGTTAACGGAAATAAAGAAATTCAAGGAAATACATGAGCGGACCGAAGGAAAAGAACTAAAAGTGAAAGAAATCATAATGGAGGATATAAAAGAGAAAGGAAAGGAAACACCAACAGACTAACACACTAATTTGTTGTGTAATTACAGCCCTCTCTTTACTTTAAACTCCCAATTTGACTCCCGCGACTAACGCATTAAAAAAACAGCAGAAAGACACATTTCCATCCCTTTTTCACCTGAAAATAAACACAGCATCTCCTCCAGAGTTCACAGATAAAGACATAAAATTCATCCCAGGCTGGTTTGGAAAAGACAGAGCAATCAATACACATCCGAAGGGAAAAGCATTGCACACGTTCTCCTCTCTTATCTGTAATACAACATTGTTTGTGTGTCAGAGGGTAGAAGATACTGAGTCAGTTTGCTAAATATTGTCATTATTCCTCAGTGTGTGTGTTTTCTTAGGGTATTTTGTATTCCAAACGTTTCTCTTTTTCTCACATGACAACAATTTTTAGGTGCCTTTGTTTGTGTGCTTCATGGGGAATAAACAGGACTCGAAAGCCGACAAATGGAAACAAAAACAAACCATTTAGAGGTTGAAAGATCAAACAGACTCAAAGTCAAACTGAAATTTAAATTCTCTGTTTCACTGCAAATGACTTAAAACTGTATTGACATTAGTAAAATGCTCCACTTAATATCTTAGTCTATAATAATATAGCTATAATAACAACATGTTTGCTTGTAGTGCCTGTGTAGCCTGCTAACATTGGTGTTTTCTTTTTGACAAGCTAGCTAGCTATTGTACTATTGTATTGTATTGTGTTTTATTTTGTTGTTGTAATGTATTATAACTAACTAGCATGTTAGCCAGCAGCCAAGACAACTCACTCTCATTAACATATTGTTGAATTCTGTATACGTTAGCAGTCTCAGGGTTAGTTTTGTCAGTTTTGTAGCTCTCCTTCTCAATGTCCTGTTCCCCACTGATTGAAACAAGCTGCTGAGATGACAGATGCTAATTAGCAACAACTAACAAACACAGCAAATATGAAGAACCGATTTTTAATAAGCCTATAGGCTACATATTATAGCCTTGTCACTTGGTTAACATTTGGTTGGGTGGATAATGTTCAATTAGCTAGCTGTCTTCGTTAACCAGCTTCCACCCAAAAAGTGGACGCTATAGCTACCCTAGCTAACAAGTTGTCCAGTTGTCCAGTGCTTGGCACTAACACGTGTAATGTAACGCGTAAATTCTAAAATAGTAATCAGATTATAGTTACAAGCTAAGGTAACTACAGTACATTACCATTGCCTGTCCACTCCGCTCCTCTCACCAACACTTTAGCTAGACACTAACAGTTCTAGGACACAGTCAGCCCACCCTGCCTGACCAGGTTTTTCTGTTTTGGCGGGAATGGAGTAACTAATGTAACTAGTAACACAACTAATTCCTTTTGAAATAAAGTAATTAGAACAGTAAGTATTTAATTACTTTTCCAGAGTAATTTGCCCCACACTGCAGTATGCTAACAACTGCACACTTTTTTGTTTAGGCTACTAGCTGTCATCAGTGTGAGTCTTGTAACAACAGCTCCTTAGCAACAACCACAGAAGGAATAAACTGATGTCTGCAACTGATTGGTCAACTTAAGCCTTAAGTTGAAGTGAAAGTTGTGCAAGGATCTTATTTTTTTGTTGGACAGCACTACATATTTCATTTTTTGCTTTCCCCGCTCTCTAATCCGTCCTGGGACCTCCTCCGCACCAGCGCAGTGCTCTCATTGAAATTAATGAGGAAGAGCCGTTTACTTATGCAGTGCAGTTGCTGATCCTCCTGTCAAAACTTGGTTAAAAGAATATTGATTTCAGTTTCTTTGAGTTTGCATATGTATTTGTTAATATTGGAATGTGTGTTTGTGTGTGTGTGTTTGTGTTACTCAGAGGGAAGTGCGGTTCTGGTTTGCTACAGGAGGGGCAGGTTTCTGTCTGAGTCGGCAGCTGGCAGAGAAGATGGCTCCATGGGCCAGGTAGTTTATTATTTTTTTTTTCATTTTTAAGCTAATTTACCAAAGCTTTCAATTATTTACTCATTTCTAAAATAAACCTAAATACGTTTCCCATTTAATTATGAAGTTTTTGAGACAGATTGAGTTTCCATCCTCCTGGCAGCCACGACTTATAGTTCATGCCACGACACTCTGAATTTGCATGGCAAATCAAAGCTTCCTTTAAACACAATGGCTAATCCATCTCAAGCTAAGACAATAAAAATCAGATTTAGAAGGAAAGGTTTGTTGGAAGTTGCATAGCCTAATTTAAGATTTGAGAGCCAAAAATCACATTTGCATTCCTCATCTTTGTTGTCAGAAAAGCAAACAGAAACAATCTGAATTTCACAACTTTTTTTTTTGCAATTGAAGATTTTTCCTGTCCAATCACTGAGCTTTTGTTTTCTGACTGGCAAACACGAGACTGCACCGACAGCTTCTTTTCTTTCAACTGCAGCCTAACTTTGGCCAAACATTAAAGCTGACTAAATGTTCACAGTGATGAATCACCAGGCTGAAGTAACTTTCAAGTCTCTGCAAGTTTATATTTATACTGCGCTCAAACCAGTGAGACTAATGGCTGCCCAGGGGCTAGAAGGTATAGGGACTCAAAGCTAAGAATTTACAGGCTCCTTCGGAAAAGGTCAGCAGTAACGTACGTGCAATAAATAGTTAATTGGCCAAAACATGCAAAATCATCAACATTTTCCTCTTTGGATTGAAAGTTGGGCAGTTAGAGTTTTATTCCAAAATAAATGTCCTCCCATGACGAGAAAGAAAACAGAATTTACTCTGTGATGTGAAGATATATCAAGAACTCGGCTGTATTTTCTCAAATCTACAGTGATCAATCTGCCATCGTTTGTTTTCTTTCCTTATTTTGTTTCAGCGGCTCCCGGTTCGAGCAGACCTCGGCCATCATCCGTCTCCCTGACGACTGCACGGTGGGTTTCATCGTGGAGAAGAGGCTCGGCATCTCCATGGTCCACTGTCCCCTGTTCCACTCGCACCTGGAAAACCTGCTGCTCATCCACCACAGAAGCATCCAACACCAGGTACTGACACACAAACACACATACACACAGAAATACATTATATAGCCTACTACATAGGCTACATTACATTAAATTATATTTTCTCTCCACTGCAGGTGACACTGAGTTATGGGATGTTTGAGAACAAGATGAACAGCATCGAGGTGAAAGGAAGCTTCTCTAAAGAGGAAGACCCCTCCAGGTTTGTTTGTTTTTTCCCAACACCACCACAGCTTGTTCCCTCTGCGCTGCACTCAGCTGACTGCGTCCAGTTTGAAACTCTAGTATGAACCTGGTTGTCTTGTTGAGGGTCTCAATAGTTAATAGGATTGTTGTGAGGTGATGCCAGAGTGAGGGTCAGAGTTTTTTTTTTTTTTGACTGATCAATCCTTTATGATACAGATAGACACTCCTTTTGTAATAACTAGTAAACTTATAGTGCCGAATCTGCAGTTCCTTAAATGACCACATGAGGGCGACTCCAACAGTAAGTCGATCCTCATAGACTTCAATGTTAAAGGAGACGTATTATGCCCCTTTTCCACAAATTAAAATAGTTCCCACCTGTACTAAAGACATATCTGTGACATGCTTTGGTCAAAATACCGCAAGGATCAAACATCACAGCTCTATTCATCCTCTCAAAACAGCCCTGTTCAGAACGGCTGGTTTCAGTGCCTGTCCCTTTAAATGTAAATGAGCCACTGCTTGCCCCGCCCCTTCTACTGGTACCAGTACTCACAGGTAGGGGTGGGATTATGCAAATTTGAAAACTAATGACATCATTGTATGACATCTGAGGGAACAGCTCGTAAAACCACATGGATTTCAACCTCGGGAGCCTGAAAATTACAGATTTTTTTTGTCAATTCTCACATTTTGGGGCCGGAAGGCAAAACAATCACCCAAAAAATGTCAAACTCTACATCAGAAATAAACATGTTCTGGCACAAAAACTGGTTTCGGCCTCTACAGGTAACATCCTCCTTCATGACACCTGTAGATGAATTTTTAAATCACTTTTTAAATTTTAAAGTAAAGTTTTAAAGGTCAGGGATGCTCTGAGTGGCAGTATTTGCTTGCCACAGCAAAGTTTTGGTTTTACCTCTTTTAGCTGGGACTTCGGCAGAGTCAACGCTCTACTGAAGTCATAGAAGCTACTTCCATTGTTATTTACAGACTGTGAATCATAGCAATCTGCTGTGATTCGACTGGAAAAGTGATGTGATGTTTGCACTGCCAAAAATTACCTTGTGATTTTGTCTCCATTTTCATGCCATAGAGGAGGAATTGTACTCACTTTTCTGAACAAACTCTTATATCAGATGCTTCCTTCGCCCCAAATCTTGAGCATCTAAATGAGCATTTAATTCTACTTTAAAACCTGTGATGAGCAAATCAAATATTTAGCACAATTGTACGTCATAAATATTTAAGACTGATTAACCTGTGCATGACATGAGCGCTTCATTGTTATGCTAAGATGCCTGTTTGCTGCAGGGCCACTTTGCTGCGAGCAGCCCGCAGCTCTCGCTTTTACCAGCGCGATGATCTGACGGTCTGAAGACGTGACACTCCTGCAGCTGGAGATCGGCTTGTTCCCTGTTCAGTCAGAGATAAAAGCAATTTGATGTAACACCACTGAGCTGCACATGTGTTTGTCTCTCCCAGTCCTTGCCCTCTTTTTGCCGTACGACCGTATCACTGCAAATGCTCCTCAGTGAGCTCTCTCCATTTGTTTCCATCCGTCGGTGTGTCGCACTGGGTTACGTTCGACATCGCCGAAGCCTCTAGAGGAGCGGGTCAGACGTTCAAAACAAAGCCGGTCAGGTTTTTCTGAACAGTAACTTTTTCTTCGTATTTGATTTTTTTCTTTGTTTACTCAGGTCTATTTGTTGGAAATAAGTTTGTTTTCACAAAAGAAAATGGGTCAAGATTGTAGCAGCAGGAGAGATGATTGATGTGATTTGAGGACAGCGACACTGAGCAGGTTCACAGACAGAATACAGATCTTCTAATGGAGAATGCTGCTGCTGGTAAATGACAAGAAAACAGTGGAAAAGACTGAAGCTCTAAAACAAGTCATTTAAGACAGTTTTTACTAGTCCATTAGATCGTAACCAGAACAAAATCAAGATGTTACTGTAGTTTACTTAATGTTAAAGGGATAGTTCAACATTTTAGCTAATTGGCCCATTGCCATAATCCCTATACTCTTAGCAGTAGGTTTGTTACCTTTAATTGTCGGTGCAAGCTATTTTTAGATCGGTGGAGCAGAACCGTGAGCTGCTCAGAGCTACGCTACGGAGGCTCAAGGGATTTCTTGGTTTCCCTCATCAAACTCATCAAATACACAATCCAACAACTCCAAAACGCTCTGGTGGACAAGTTGTGACCTGCACATTCACCACGCTGTGAGATAATAACAGAACGTTATGAGACAGAGTTGTTTTAGAGGCAAATTCATGCAAAAACGCTGATGCGCGTTTTAGAGTTGTTGGATTGTGTATTTGATGAGTTTGATGAGGGAAACCAAGAAATCCCATTAGCCTCCGTAGCGTAGCTCTGAGCAGCTCGCGGCTCTGCTCCGCCGTTCTAAAACTAGCTTGCACCGACAAATAAAGGTAACCAACCTACTGCTATGACTATAGCAATTATGGCAATGGCCCAATTTGCCAAAATGTTGAACTATCCCTTTAATGTTCACATATGCTTCACTGTGGCCAATGGTTGATTTATTTATTGAACTGCTGTTATTTATTTATTTTTTTTGTTTTACATATCACACATCATGTGTCTGCTAAAGGTCTGTCTGTTTGAACTTCCGGACAAAATGTTCTATTTTCTTCCGCTATTATTTTGTAGTTAAATTCACTAATAGGTTGTGATTCTGTGGGAACTGTTGGAGATCTAAGATGTTCACTGACGATAATGCGTGGGTGCTTGTGTTTGTCATTCACTCTCATCATGAATTAAAGAGTCAGGTGCAGGTAGATTCTCTATTTGGACTTAATAGCTAAACGGGAACTCCCCAATGTTGTATAAAAATTTTTTTTTAAAAATTAAAAGGAAAAAATCTGATGAAAGAGCAGAGGTTCTGTTCTATGAGGTCACATTGGTCTTTAAGGAGTCATTACTGCAGTGCATTGACAGTGCAGCACTTCTTAAATGACTGTATGTTAGATATGTGTTGTACAATGATAATAATTGTAATCATAGGATATCTGCCCAATACTTGAGTCCAATGATAAATGATAATGGATAAAAGTAAATCTCACAATGTTAAAAAAAAACAACAACCTTCAAAACTAAAGTAAAAACTGTGCCTGATTCAGAATCGGCAGAAACACGGCAGAGAAAACCTCTCTCCTGCTCTCAAGGCCAGAAATGCTGAATTAATTCAAAACGGTAAAAGAAAATTTCAGGATGCACACGAAATACTAATCACTAGTTCTTTTGCTCCAGTTTCTTCTTTCTGCTCAATTTTCTTAAAAACAGACAAACAAACTTCTTAACAAGATTTTTCTGCGACAAGAACCAACCATCCGATTAAGAGGAAAGAAAAAACATAATCTTCTTGCCAGAGGTAAAACAAAAAAAATCCTAAAGAAGCATAAACATTGTGGTGTCTAATGGTTTTTACTACATGAGATGTTCATTAGATGCTGCCGAAGTATTTTTAGCTGCTTAGTGGCAGATCATCAGTATCGGTGCTGTCGCAGTCTCTACAGGCTGCTGACAGAGGACGAGACAAAGTCATAGTAACTTAATGTTCTCCCTTTTTAAAAACACAGCAGAAGCCAACACACAGACCCCACAGTTCAATACCACACTGATATATGGACTCAAAATGAGCAACAGTGCTGCTCTCCTCTTATTTTTCATTATCACTGAGCTGGAAATCCTGTTGGTTGTCAAGGATACAGAGGATGTGATTCAACTGAGTTCAACCTGTGACGTTGATATGTCAATAAGTGCAAGTTAGACTAAGTGGTTGAGAGGTTGATTTATTTTGTTTTATTTATATATTTTTTTAAACTGCAGATATCTTGACTTGGACTCTTGATTTGGACATTTTCAACACAACCAGACTCTTTCCTGACTCGGTCCAAACAAGCTGTGCACTTTTTTCCCCCCGATATCCTGGTGGCTTTGGGGTTTAAGATGCTGACAATGAAATTCCAATGTCACAGTTTTAAGTGTAGCCCCAGGCCCTCTGTTGTATCGCATTAAGAGTGCAGCATATTTTTTGTCTGACCCTGAAAGATATTCCATTTTTTATGTTGAAACCAAACCAAACGAACCTTTTAGGGTTGTATATCTCCACCACTGAGGCCGATTCGATACGCATCTCGATACGCTGCCACCGATACGATACATTAACGATACACTGAAGCTCCTGTCGATGCGATGCGATACGATTCACTCCTGTTCACGATGCGATGCGATTCAAATGCGATTCGATAACGATATGACTTAATTACAAAGAGATTTGGTTCGATATGATGTTTGATAGGCTACAGTTGTGATAGTATGAGAGTTTCTTGATACAGTTGTGATATGAGAGTTTCTTCCCACATCAAGTGTATTACCTCAATACCATTCTGCTTTACTCTCTGTATCAATTTGAGGCATGTAGCCTATATTTGGTTAATTTTTACAGGGAAAACCTGTCAAATCATATTTGAAAGGTACAGTCTAGAGGAAATAAATGGTGGAAATGAAATCCAGCTTAATCATATGGGCTAGTCTTGTGTGGTGGCACCTCTGCAGTTTGGTCTTTTCCTATATTATAATAATAATAACTTTATTTATATAGCACCTTTAAAAACACAAGTTTACAAAGTGCTTCACAAAACAACTTAAAAGAGACAAGTCACAGATGTTTTGTTGTGCACAGGACATTTCTGGGTGGAGAGTCTGTGTTTTCTCTCCAGCCAGTGCTCACAAAGCTCAGGTGTGGCTGCGTGCAGCAGAGTAGGAGAGCTACTGTACCAAAGACGGTTTGAATATCTTTGACTGTACTAGCCCTGCTAGCTGTCCCAGATGCTAACCGCTACCGCTAACTAGCGGTTAGCATCCGCGGCTACCACCGCTTCCCAGCTCATTACAACCAGAGCCACTACCACGGCCCTTCTCCTAGTTACAGCCGGTGACGGCCGAGTATTGACCCACCGCCTCACTAGGACTGTTTACTTTTCTTGGCGGCTCTGACTACAGCTGCTGCTGCTACTGCTGCTGCCTGTCAGGGGCAGGAGGCTGCGCACGGCTTTTGCGGTGGTGCATTCAGGTTGCCTCGGAAAATGAAATGATCGATTTAACCATGGAATTTACCGATGTAGAAGCCTAGAAGAGATGCATCGCAAATTCAACCATAAATTATGTCCGATGTAGCCTGAATCTACCGGTGCAGTCGCATCGCATACGTTTATATCGGACCACCGATATGAATCGGTGAATCTCCACATCCCTAGAACCTTTCAAACTCAAAAAAATTAAACAAAGCTCCTAAGTCCCCCGAGGCATTTTACAATTTGTAAAAATGCTCTGCTATGACTATTTTTTTTATTAAAATTGCTTTCCCACAAAAAAGTTGTTTAAAAAAAGCTCCCAAATAGGTTAAAAACACGTCTACTATTTCTCCCTCATTGAAAAATCCAGATTCTATGAATATTCATGAGTAGCACAGTGAACAACAAATTATATGCAAACAGAATCAACGGGATAGTTTCGTGACGCATGAAAACTGACTCCAATTTGAAAAATTGGATCCAGTTTTTTCAAACTGGTTTTGAAACTGCATTTTCAAGTCTAAAATGCTCAGTTATGATTAGCAGTTTTTCTCCTGAAATGCCTTGTAGCAGAGCCCACACACTAAATTGACATGTTAATAATTTCAAAAAGGGAATTTTTGGTTTAGGAGGTCTTTAAGGTTCAAAAATGTGCAGAAGTCCCTGCTCCACACAAGCCCCGCCCCCTTTTGCCCGTATTTGGATTGGAAGAGAAGTTAGGAGGCGGAGTCAGGCGCTGCCAAGATGGCAACGGTGCAGCAGCTCCACTCTGAGCTTCAGAAACCTGTGGGTGACATTATTTACATTATTTACAGCTCCCAATCCAACCTCTATTTTTTATTTATTATCACCCTCTATATTTCAACCCCCTGTATAGATAGATAGATAGATAGATAGATAGATAGATAGATAGATAGATAGATAGATAGATAGATGCGACTTTATTGACCCCAAAGGATATCCAACAGTAGTCAGCTGCTCTCACACACAATAAAAACATACATAAAATAGAAATCAAGGTCAAATAATACGTTTGATAAAACATAGATGAAAAATGTATCATTAAAAGTCATTCAAGTGTCCAGCTCAAATAGTGCTCTAATGCACCGCACCATGAAGTGCCATAGAGAGTATGAAGTATAGTATGTACTAAAGGAATATGTGCAAACAAATATGTTAATATTTAATAATAAACTGCATCAAACATACAAGCACATCAAATAAACATCAAAAACATCACTGACGCTGGCTACCAAGAGTTCTCAACATCAAACACATCTCTGAGTTATTGTTATCATTATTATTATTATTATTATTATTATCATTATCATTCATGGTGCTCGTGTCCTCCACAGGTTTAAGACCGTCCACTGCATGTTGTATCCCTTCACCAGCTGGTGTCCCTGAACTCCTCATTAAGGACTACAACTCCCAGAAACCCACAGGACAAGGCTCCCTCACCCTGAGGGACTAAGGGATTTACTTGGAAATGGCACCGTGTGTCTAAACGACAAACGAAAACTGATGGATTCAGTTTGAATGGAACAGTATTAGCTGCAGGAGTCACAGGTGGAGACGGGATGTGAAGATGAACTGTTTCTGAAGAAAATTGTGAATTTTCGCTTCATTTTATTTGTTTGTTTGTAGCAAAAGCACTTAAGTAAAAAAAAAAAGCAGGTCTTGATTTATTTTTATTGAAGCTTCATGAAATTGTTTTGTAGAAAAAATGAACAAAAATGTAAATGAAATGATTTATTTTTGACATTTTACATAAATCTCTGTGCACTTTGATTTGATTTTACGCGTGTTGTTGTTTTTTCTTTATAAGAAGCAAAAATCTTTCTAAAGGTTGATGATTAAATCTGCGAACAGGCCAACTGTCCCCACCGGGCCTGAGTTATCTTCAGGTGTTGCTGAGGTAGAAGGAGCTGAATTTATTTCTGTTTTTATTGATTGAATGTGTGCGGCCTCCTCCTCCTCCTCCTCTGTGTGTGTGTGTGTGTGTGTGTGTTTTTATGAAGGGGATGGCGTCCTTGTGCCTATGAAGTCTGCAGACAATGAACCGTCCTGACCCACATCTCTCTCCTCGTCCAAACCTTCTGTCCTCCCTCCCTGGCTTTTCTCGCTCTCTACCTTCGTCCCTCCACCCCTCCATCTGTCTCTCCCTCCCTCCTCCCTCCTCCCTCCTTCCCTCTGTTTACTCAAGTCTTATCCGCAATAGCTGCTGCTGCTGCTGCTCCTTCAAGGCCATGGCTGCATGTAAAATGAACTTCCTCCTCTCCTCATCCCAATTGCCTCATTTCTTTTTTTTATACTTTCTCTGAGAAAAAAAAAACATAGCACAACAACAAACCACTAAGAACATGAAGAAGGTCACAGCTTACATGCCTGAAACCTGTTGCTGGCAATGATGAGAAAAAAGAAATAGAAGGAGAAGAAAAAGAAAAAGAAGCTCACATCATATTTACAGGCAAATCTCATCACGGCGGACGGGTCGAGGTCGGGTTCGGTGAGGTCGGGGTCAGATCGAGAATACAAATAATTCCATAAAAGCATTCACAGAAGCAAATGCTGGCGCAAGGAATAGAAGGCAGAGGCCGCGTGCGTGGCGTCTCTGCAGAGAGATGACACCGCGCTGCTGGCCGGCGGCCGCTGGGTCGCTTGTTTGCTGTGAATGGAGACGTGATGAATACAGATACGCTGCTGAATACGTCTGGGGCCGACCTTCTGTGGAGTGGAGGGAGAATCTGTGTGTGTGTGTGTGGAAAACACACCAGGTGTCGCATGGAGTCGTGGATGTCTGATTGAAGGCTGAGGGTTTTTAAAACGTGCAGAATCGATTCATGGAACGATGCTTATTATGGTCGTCGCTTCAAGGTGTTTCAGGTTTTAATGAAGGTGAAGTAAGATGACACAGTGATTATGAAAGGTTTCCTGTGAGGAACATTGTTGTCTTACGTCCTTTACACAACCTGTTGTCACCGTTACCATGCTCACTAGCGCACCCTGACCCACAGCAGTGGTTGATGGGAATGGATGCTAACAATTGTGAACGGAGGATGGGAACCAAACATGTCAACCTTATGGTGGAGCTACAGGAGGAATCAGGCGATTAGGATCCATACGTCTTGGTACCATGTAGCCTACACTATTTTATACAAACTCATCTATTATGAAGTTAGATACCTTTATTCATTTGATATAATGGGGTTATTAGCAGTTTCGGGAAAGTGAGGATGTGATCTGAGGAACATGACTATCTGTTGAAAATGTTATTGAAATCTACCACAGCAGACTGACGGAAAGCTGCACTGCTAACATTGCTAAAACAATGAAAAAGCATTTCATAATAATATATAATTCATTGAGTTACTTATATACTTTTCTGTCTATTTACTTTAATATTTTTAATATTAAAGGGGAACTATACAATTCCAGTCGCTTTTTCGCTGTTTTGCTAACCCTCCTCATGGCCATGTGCATTTGTTTACAATAACGCCGGCAAGAAATCAAACGATAGAGCAGAAGATAACGTTATATATCATATACGATGTTACGATGTGTATATTTGTGTAGTCTTATCTGTCATAAACAAGAGATTACAGGTTACGGGGTGCGTTTGTGTGGCGGTGCCGCTGAGACGAGAGCTGGGACACCGGGTCGGAGGCTCTGATCTTACAAGGTTGGTTTTCAGCCAAGAGACGTTAGGTGGAAGGCAGAGAGCCTCCATTCTCCCTGGAACTAGTTACAAGTCATTGATTTAACCATCACAGTTACTCCAAAGCTGTTTAATTAAGGTAAAAAATCCTGCATAGTTCCCCTTTAATAAAGCCCTAATGAAGTTTCATAACTTTTAATATGCTTTAGAGCCTGATTTTGGAAGCTAGCACCAACTATCCATGTGTCGTTTGCTGCTGTGAGAGGTTTTCAGGGTAATTGGTAAATAGTGTTGTTTCATATTGTGTTTTCTTGTTGTTTGAATGACTCAACACTTTGAATAGTTTTCACTGCAGGTCACATTCACGCACTTTTCTAACAGTAACACACAGATGGTTCGTCACATGGGGCAAATTGTAGATTAAAGCCACTTTTTTTTCCACACAGACTGGAGGAACTGGAACTGAAGCGCTGTTTGTTTGTTTGTGGCTCCTTTTATGACTTTTTCAAGCCCTTGAACGAGAGAGTCTCACTTTTATAGCACCTCACCTCCTTTTTTTCACACTTGAACAGTTTTTAATTGATCCGATTAGTTGATGTGCGTGAATGTCAATTATATTTTCTGTGTGCGTTGCAATGTGATTAGTTCAGTTGTAACACTGTTACCACTCCCAGTAATGAGCTGGGAGCCCAGATGTGCAGCAGCATGTTTTACTTCTAATCAGCTCTCACAGAAACACTGTCATTGTGGAATATGAAGACAATAGTCCAACTAAAGCAG